>NC_133452.1:24187505-25466672 GCF_048565385.1 Saimiri boliviensis | reverse complement strand
GGTGAAGAGCACATTCTGAGAGGTGTCTGCACCCAGTCCTGTAAGGAGAGCTGTTTCTTCGTCTCTAATCCAGGAAAGCAGCAGGCATTAAATGGGGAACCAAAATTTGGTGGGCAATTTAATTCAGTCACAAGTTTAGGAGACAAACTTTTCATAGTCAAGATAAGGAAAGGTAGAATAAAATATGCTCTCTGTAAATTTAAGAATTTTATTGATCAGTGAAACATGAATAACTGATAAGTAAAACTTGAGGGACCCATTAAACACAACTCTGAGAAGCATTTGAGAACATCACTGATAGTGTTTAAATAAATTTTCTTTTCTTTTCCTTTTTTTTTTTGAGACAGAGTCTTGCTCTGTCACCCAGGCTGGAATATAATGGCATGATCTTGGCTCATTGCAACCTCCACCTCCTGGGTTCAAGCAATTCTGCCACCTCAACCTCCCAAGTAGCTAAGACTACAGGCATGTGCCACCATGCCTGGCTAAATTTTGTATTTTTAGTAGCACTGGGTTTGTACCAGGTTGGCCAGACTGGTCTTGAACTCCTGACCACAAGTGATCTACCTGCCTTGGCTTCCCAAACTGCTGGGATTACAGGTGTGGGCCACCATGCCTGGCCTATCAATTTTCTATACACGTGTATCCAATGACTATGCTCTTCTCATGGAAAAGGTGAGAGAGTTGAAGGTGTCTATACTTCCTTAACTGTTTTCTCTTGTAGCTGATCGGAGTAACTCTTGAGTATCATGTAGTATTCTTCTTATCTCTTTGTACCATCCTACACTAGATAAAATGATCTCTGACTTTGTATATTTAAGCTCTGGACTTGTTTGCTTTACCACTTCTACACTTCTGTCTTAATTCCTAATATGGACACCCAACTCTTTTATGCTCTAAATTCTGGGGAAGGCCAGAACTTGAATAAAAGTGATGATATTGCCATTTGCAGTCTGTTATGGCATTGCATCCTCAAACTACCTTTGCTGATAATGAAATGTAAAGATGTATAATAGGATTAGTTTCATTAGTAGAACACTTAGGGTAATGATTGGAAATTTAAATATGATGCCTCATTAAGTGTCCTTAATTACTATTGACATCTGAGTGCATTTTAAATAGGTAAATGTGAAAGAGTAGAAATAATGGTTTATCTTAATTTTTTCTCTAGAGTTTGCAAAGTGATCTTGAGGCCGAACAGGTGAAAGTAAATTCACTAACTCACATGGTGGTCATTGTTGATGAAAACAGTGGTGAGAGTGCTACAGCTATTCTAGAAGACCAGTTACAGGTAAGGGCCCTATAAAGTTGGATAATCCTGAGGGACCTGTTGTCTGAGACCCAATTACATATTGCCTCTATCCTTCATGCCCTTTTTCATTCTTTATCCAGAAGGGTAGAAAAACCCACCTTTGGTTATATTGCCCAGTTAGGATTTTACAGTGTGTGGTTTACAGGAGTACCCAGGTATTGATTCCTTTACTTCAGCTCTTGGGGTGAATGGGTGGGGTTGGTTGCAGTCCCCAGCTTCCTTGTGCATAATGACAAGATTTGGAAGCACAGGATACTAGTCTGTTTTCACTCTGCCAGTAAAGACGTACCTGATATTGGGAAGAAAAAGGAGTTTAATGGACTTACCAGTTCCACGTGACTGAGGAGGTCTCACAATGATAGCAGAAGGAAGGAGGAGCAAGTCACATCTTACATGGATGGTGGCAGGCCAAAAGAGAGAGCTCATGCAGGGAAACTCTGTTTTTTAAAGCCATCAGATCTTGTGAAATTTATTTACTATCAGAAGAACATCTTGGGAAAGAAACCCCATGATTCAATTACCTCCCACCAGGTTTCTGTCATGAAACTTGGGAATTGTGGGAGTCACAATTCAAGATGAGGCTTGGAGTCACAAGCAAACCATATCATTCTGCCCCTGACCCCTCCCAAATCTCATGTCCTCACATTTTAAAACCAATCATGCTTTCCCAGTAGCTTCCCCAAAGTCTTAACTCATTTCAGCATTAACTCAAAAGTTCACAGTCTAAAGTCTTATCTGAGACAAGGCAAGGCCCTTCTGCCTATGAGCCTGTAAAATCGAAAGCGAGTTAGTTACAATGGGGATGCAAGCATTAGGTAAACACAGCCATTCCAAATGGGAGAAATTGGCCCAAACAAAGGAGCTACAGTCCCCATTCAAGTACAAAATCTGGTGGGGCAGAGTCAAATCTTAAAGCTCCAAAATGATCTTCTTTGACTTCATGTTTCACAACCAGGTCATACCTATGCAAGAGTTGGGTTCCCATGGTCTTGGGCAGCTCTGCCCCTGTGGCTTTGTAGGGAATAGACCCCCTCCTGCCTGCTTTCATGGGCTGATGTTGAGTGTCTGTGGCTTTTCTAGGTGCATGGTTCAAGCTGTCAGTGAATCTACCATTCTGGAGTCTGGAGAATGATGGCTTTCTTCTCACAGCTCCACTAGGCAGTGCCCCAGTAGGGTCTCTGTGTGGGCCACATTTCCCTTCTGCACTGCCATAGCAGAGGTTCTCCATGAAAGCCCCACCCTTGCACCAAACTTCTGCTTGGACATCCAGGCATTTCCATGTGTCCTCTGAGATCTAGGTGGATGTTCTCAGACCTCAATTCTTGACTTCTGTGTACCTGCAGGCTCAACACCACATGGAACCTGCCAAGGCTTGGGCCTTACACCCTCTGAAGCCGTGGCCTGAGCTGTACCTTGGCCCCTTTTAGTCATGGCTGCAGGAGCTGGGACACAGGGCACTAAGTCCCTAGACTGCACAAAGCATGGGGACCTTGGTTCCAGCCCACGAAACCATTCAATAAGTCTCTAGGAAGTTCCAAACTTTCCCACATTTTTCTGTCTTCTTCTGAGCCCTCCAAACTGTTCCACCCTCTGCCTGTTACGCAGTTCCAAAGTCATTTCCACATTTTCAGGTATCTTTCAGCAGCACGCCACTCTACTGGTACCAATTTACTGTGCTAGTTGATTTTCACACTGCTGATAAAGACATACCTGAGACTGGGAAGAAAGGAGGTGTAATGGACTTACAGTTCCACCTGGCTGGGTAGGCCTTACAGTCATGGCAGAAGGGAAGGAGGAGCAAGTCACATCTTAGATGGTGGCAGCAGACAGAGAGAGCTTGTGCAGGGAAATTCCCTTTTTCGAAACCATCAGATCTCTTGAGACTTATTCACTATCATGAGAACAACATGGGAAAGACCTGCCCCCGTGCTTCAATTACCTCCACCAAGTTCTTTCCATACAATGTGGGAATTGTAGGAGTTATAATGCAAGATGCGATTTAGAAGGATACACAGGTAAATCATATCACACAGAACTGATCTTATTAAGTGATCCACTGACTTCCTCTTGGAAGCACTTGAGGAATTTGTTAGAGTGTAGATTCCTAGGCTCTACCCAGAACCTAAATCCAGGTGAGGGAGGAGTGCAGTGAATTTTCAATGTAAGAAAAAATTATGTGCATACTGAAGTTTGAGAATTTCAGCCAGTAGGATTCAATATCCCAGTGTTTTTGGTAGATTAATGTGTGAATTTCAATAACAGTTTCTGAAACTCCAACAACTTGCTTATTTTTGCACAAAGGCAATAGCGGATCTTTACAAGTCTTTAACAAATAAATTTATTGGTATTTCATTTGAACAATACTTGGATTACCTTGTAAGACATTGCCATTTTATTTAAATAAGGTGTCTCATTAAATGAGGCAATACAAATCATAATTTTATCACATGAGGTCCTTTTGCATTTGTAATATTTAAAGTCGGCCGGTGGTTCTAAGACTTCTATGCAGTAGTTAGTTATTATAATAACCTAAGAGCTAAGTATTCATGCCTTGAATGCTTAGCAGTGAAGAATCTGAGATTCGGTGAGGTTAAGAAATGCTCTTGAGATTTAAATACACAATGAGTTATCATGCTGAGACTGGAAATCTAACTTCTGGCTCTAAGTTTTCTACCCTTTGCACTATGAAAAGCTTATTCTCATATTAACTATCAAAATAGTATAATATGAATTAAATAATTATTGTTCACATGTATATAGTACAAAAATAAATTTTAACATTTGTTAATCATTATTTATAGAATTGTAATAAAATGATTTTGGGGAAATAATCATGGAGTGATTTTTTTATAATTAATCAAATTTATCTGTCTAGTATTGCTAATACTGGTGAGAGTCTGTTGCTAGTTTGTGTTAACTTATGGGGAATTTTTTATGGATCACATAATGTAAACAGAACAAATCATTTTTTTAAATTGTCTTATAAAAATTCTCTTACTTGAAACAATTTTTATAAGTTAACTATTTTTCATAATGTTGGTACTACAGATGAAAATTTTCTTAGCATGTAAAAGAGAGTTAAGAAGTATAACAGACATGCTGGTTTTTTAGAACAAAATTTGAAAAATTTGAAGCACAAAAAGTAGATAGGTTTGATTTATTTTGAAATTATATGTAAAAATGTCCTATTCTCATATAAAAACCACAATGAAACAGAAAGAGCAGGTATGGAGTCAAAGCTACAGAGGACAGAGTTCTAGTTGTGCTACTTTCTAGCTATGTGAAATCATTTGTTCAATTCTATGGAAATTAGTTTTTCTAATTCATACATTTATAGGCCTAGTCTGTGCTTTTTTAAAGCAACTTTTATAAAAGCACTTTTTGTAAGTTGCTATGCTATAATAAAGAACAATGGAGTACAATAAATATCCTTGTAGGGAAATCCTCATTTAATACTCCTTGATTGGACTTTATACTGAGGTATACAGCAAGTAACAGTTTTAAAGGAATACTCAACCAGTTCTTTTTTTATGGGGTATTTCAGTTGTTAACAAAGTTAAAATACTTATTGGAACAAATTCATATTTAAGGAAGAATCTGTAAGGTTGACTTACTCATTGTTAACTGGCTTTTTAAAGCCTTACTGGGTATATGGGCAATTTGGGATAAAAAGTAAATCATCTTTCAAAAGCTGATTTACTTAAAGTCATAGAAATTTTCAGTACTTTATGTGGAAATCTGCTTCTCCCTCACTTCACAAAAAAGCAGCTACTATGCTTTGGTCTTAAATTACCATCTCAAAAGGCAAGTTTATCTGAAGGCATATAGATTCTTACTATTATATAAATTTTGTTCTATTTATCACCACTTTAAAAAGTTAAAGTGTATAAAGTCCAATCAAGGAGTATTAAATGAGGATTTCCCTACAAGGATATTTACTGTACTGCTACTTATATTATGGAAGACAGTATATCAACTTGAATAAAACCTATTCAGAAAATTACCAATTGAGAATTAGGAATTCTTACCAAGTGGTCTAACTTCAGGTAAATTGGAATAGTCAAATTCTGTATTTTCTAGAGTTAAGCAGAAAGGCTAAAAACTTTGTTACGGTACTCAAGCCAAGCCTTACATATTGTGGCTGTCTCTCTCTCTGCATGCATCTTAAAGGTAAACTAGAAATTGTATTTATATCTTCGTTATTACTATAGTACTTAAAAACCTTATCAAAATTGCTTATTTGACTTGTGTTATAGCTGCTATTATCTAAGTTGACTGTTTTTTCTATTTCAGTAGATAATTTAGTTTTAAAATACATAGGGTTTGAGAGCAGATATATTTATTTAATCTGTTTTCTCTAGTAACTATTGCTGAAGGATTAGGCATTAAATATTTCTATTCTAATTTTGAAGTTAAAAATTTTGGTTAGAGATAGAGGGCGAAAAAGTCAAAATGAGTGAGAGAAACCGTTATGCAGATTGAGATAATGCCTAAACTAGTGATCTGGCCAGACTGTGGAGGTACTCTTTGTATTTTATAACATTCACTTTGGGCAAATGCTTTTTCACTGTTAATAAATATATATCCTGTATACAAAAAAAAAAAAAAAAAGAACAATGGAAATCGTGCATTTCTTCAAGGATTGTGATAACCCTCTCTTAAAGCTGTGTTGACCAAGGATGGTTTCTTCTTGTCCTAGAAACTTGGTGAGCGCTGGACAGCAGTATGCCGCTGGACTGAAGAACGCTGGAGTAGGTTACAAGAAATCAATATATTATGGCAGGAATTATTGGAAGAACAGGTATGAAACTGTTTTCCATAAGGGGCAAAATAAATGGTGAAGAATAACCTATCTTTTATTGTGACGTTAGAATAAAAGTTGCCTTGTTTACTTTTCTTTGAAAGGAAAATATATAAATAATTATTTTAAAGATCAAATTTCTGTCCAGTTTGTAATTGATCATGAGGCTTATTCATAGAGGTCATGTCCTTGGCTCCACTAATATGACCTGTTTTCATTGCTTGGAATGTTAATACTTAGATATGCTATTTTTATGATTTGTTTGACATAGTTATTAGTGGATTTGTGTTGGGTGACGTGTTTGAATTTGTATTGACACAATGCCTAGCCTATAATTTGTGCTCAGTAAATAATGAATGATGAATCCACTCAATATGCTGTGAACTTTAATTCCCTAAATTTTTTTCTTGATTTTTAACAATTATAAATATTGAAATTAATGGGAAAATATTATTTAGCAACACCTTTGATTTAACACTGGGTTAACTGCATAGTTTTTCCACTAAGGGTTGCCACAGCAAATGAACCTGTTGTACAAAGCTGCCTCCTTAATTTTTCAGTAGGAGTGGCGGCTCTTTGCCCGTTCTCTGTCCTCCCAGAAAACCATCAAAACAAAATACAAATAAGTAAAACTTTTCTCTCCAAATGCCAAACAGTTGTGGTTTAAAAAATAAGCATATACTGGCTGGGTGCAGTGGCTCACGCCTGTAATCC
Organism: Saimiri boliviensis; assembly: GCF_048565385.1. NCBI lineage: Eukaryota > Metazoa > Chordata > Mammalia > Primates > Cebidae > Saimiri > Saimiri boliviensis. The sequence goes on along the minus strand of NC_133452.1, from coordinate 25,459,845 downwards.
CAGCACTTTGGGAGCCTGAGGTGGGCGGATCACCTGAGGTCAGGAGTTCAAGACCAAACTAGCCAACATGGTGAAATCCCATGTCTACTAAAAACACAAAAATTAGCTGTGTATGGTGGCGGGTGCATGTAACCCCAGGTACTCGGGAGGCTGAGGCAGGAAAATCACTTGAACCTGGAAGGCAGAGGTTGCAGTGAGCCGAGATTGCACTATTGCATTCCAGCCTGGGGAAGAGGAGTGAGACTCCCTCACCAAAAACAAAACAAACAAACAAACAAAAAAAAACCAGATACTCTATTCCCACATCTCTCAATGTTCATTTTGCTTCTTTTAAATGCATTTCATTTCCATCCATAAGAAGCAACTCTATTTTTTAAAAAACCCGAGTGTATGATATTTTGTGGCTTCCTAAATATGGAGGCAGATAGTACATCTTAAAAAGCAGGTTGCAGAATTTGTCCACATATAAATTGTAATGACTACTTCCCCTCTCTCAATCTGTGGTCAGATTTTTCTTAAAAGGAACCACAAAAGGGACCTGATTTTGATTTCTGAAATATTTACCTTTTGCTTTATAAATATTTACATTTACTGTGAACCTTGTATTCAGGCCAAAGAGTCTCATAGAAAAGTTCAAATTTTACTTCAATCATGACAGTAGAAAGGCTGGGTGCTGTGGATCATGCCTGTAATCCCAGCACTTTGAGAGATTGAGGTGTGTGGATCACTTGAGGTCAGGCCAACATGGTAAAACCCCATCTCTACTAAAAATACACAAAATCAGCCAGGCATGTTGTGGGCAGCTATAATCCCAGCCAGTTGGGAGGCCATTGAGGCAGGAAAATTGCTTGAACCCAGGAGGCAGAGGTTGCAGTGATCCAAGATGGCACCACTGCCCTCCAGTCTGGGAGTGCACTCTGTTTCAAAATAATAATAATAATGATAATAATAATAATTACAGTAGAAGACATTGATTGCTAGAGAAAACCATTGTGTTCCTCTTCTATCCAGTAAAATAATTGCAAATTTGTCAACAATTTTAATTTAATGATAAAAAATATTTTAAAAATAAAGAGTGGCTGGTATTTCAGTCACTTGTGTCACTTTAGGTTTTAAACTGACCTTTGACTTGTGTTCTATAATGATCTGACATTTTCACTATACCTTTTGTGTGTGTGTGTATACTATCTACATGTTCTGCCTAACGGCATCGTTATTTATATGCATATCTTATCAGCCTCATTAGACACAGGACACTATCCCTATTTGTCTCTTATTTCCCCAATGTTCATTTTTTTGGGTGGTGAAATATAGAGGCAAGGAATAGTCGTTAAATATTTAACTGAGAAATGAAATCACTGAGGAAGAATCGATTCCATTGCAAATATGGAATCAAGCTTTTTTTTTTTTTTTTTTTTCCCCTTCCTGCTAAATAGAAAAGGGTTTCTGCCCTAAATGCTACATTTTGGGAAGAATTATCTCAGTGTAGCTCCAGTTGTTTTCCATCTCTTCTTCAGGATTTTCTCTCTACATGACTGAATATCCTCTGCTTAGAAAACATGCATTGTTGGCCAATGACATTTAAAAATCTTTCTGTGGGCTTTGGGCAATCTTCAGACTTCTTCCTTTAATGATAATTACTGTTGAACCTTAAAGGCTAGTGTGGCTTTTCTATGTGATACCATGGAAAGACCATTGGTTTTGGGGTGTGGACCCTTGACCCAGCTCTGCCATTAACTAGCCGAGTGATCTTGGACATGTAACTTGACTTCTCTTTCCTTCCTCTCTAAAGTGAGGGGCTGAGACAGGACAATCTCCTAGCTTTCTTCTGCCTCTAGAAAGTTATAATGTAATTCATTTGGAGACTTACATAGTTGGATTTAGCCTTTTCCGTCCACCTATATCCTTGAGAATTAGGTTTCATTACCTAGGTATGAGGCTAATGTCAGATTGTTCTGTTACAAATCTGAGAAGGATAATATTTTAAAGAAAGATATCTTTCTGGGTCATTTGTGCCTCAGATGTAGGTGTTTGAAGGCCTTCTCTTTTTTTCAATATTCAGTGATAATTTTATTAAAAAGTAGTTTTAAAAAAAATCATCAAATGTAATTCATGAATTCTTCCAGATACATGTTGTAAAGATCATGGTCAACTTTATCCAATGGTTGCTTTTGCTTGGTTACCTCAGGAAATAATCAGATGAATTCATTGTCTTAACCATTTACCTTTTACATAAAATTATTTTCTATTGTGTTAATTATCAGTTTATTGCCTCTCAGTTCCAAATCCACCTTTCATTGCCCCTTCTGTAATGCTGATGCTGGATCTCATAAATGTTTCTCCTTTGCCAACTGGCATGATACCAAGCTTTAACAACAGAGAGCACAGAAGCACTGCTGCAGTAGGAAGGGACATCTATTCCTGGTTCTGGTGTTTTCCTTCCTTTTTGTTCTTGCAACTCTAAGCTGCATAGGAGAGTCCCAAAGGATGTCACTCTCAGCCAGTTTCAGTGACATCCCCACCTGAAGCTTCCCAGCAACTCCAGCAACACCCACCATTAGCAGTTTTCTGCTGAATTCCATCAGACTTCCATCCTTGGCTTGGTGCACCACAGTGAACGTCATTATTCAGTAACCCACAGCAACACTCCCTTTGGCAAGGTCTCTCAGCTGAAGGTGTAGAGGTCTCTCCCAAATTTATTCCTCTCTTCAATACTCTGCCTCAGTCCAGTAGGTACTGGCTGCTCCCATTATTTTCTCTTCCTCCATGCTTTACAGTTTTCTTTATCCTCGGTATTCAATTCCTGTTACGCCAATATGCAGTTATTCACTAATAATCTTTATATTAATTGACCAGAGTAAGTTACCATGAAGGCCTTCTTATCCCCAGGTAAGGGTGAAGCCTCTAATAAAAGTTAGAAACTTGGACACATGATTTAATTGAATTACCAAATGATTCTGTAGATAATCTAAAGTTCACCTTTTGTTATTACTTTTAGTGCCTATTGAAAGCTTGGTTAACCGAAAAAGAAGAGGCTTTAAATAAAGTCCAGACCAGCAACTTCAAAGACCAAAAAGAACTAAGTGTCAGTGTTCGACGTCTGGCTGTAAGTGATGTGGTTGTCAGCATCTGTGTTGTAAACCTATGATCTCTTAACGTTATATAGCTAATGGTTAATACAATTTAGTGAATACAGATTACAGTTTATTACCTAGCATTAGACTGCTGCCCTGTAACAATATGGAACCATGAGAGTTATGTTTTAGCATAGCGAACTGCAGAGCATGTACATTTGACTATAAAATAGACATGTTTAAATGTTTTGACTGGGAAACAGAAAGATAAAGTCCTGTTAAAAGAGAGTCATCTAATAAATATCTGAAATATTAGATTTTGAAGGAAGACATGGAAATGAAGCGTCAAACATTGGATCAACTGAGTGAGATTGGCCAGGATGTGGGGCAATTACTTGATAATTCTAAGGCATCTAAGAAGATCAACAGTGACTCAGAGGAACTGACTCAAAGATGGGATTCTTTGGTTCAGAGACTAGAAGATTCCTCCAACCAGGTACTTTTTGATTTGGGTCGTATGTTGTGCCATGAAATAAACATTTAGAATTTAAATGTTCAGGTTAGTTTTAATTTATATTAAATAGTAGCAGACAGACTAAAAAGTTGATTCCTTATACCTGATGAAAAATTGACATGTGAAAATCACCTTTCTAAAGTAAGTTTTAATAGATTCTTTAACTATTTTGTACTTTAATTCACAGTAACTGATTACACTTAGCCAATAAATAATCTAAACATCTTAAATCTTAAGTAATCTAATCTTTTAATAAGATTACTTAATTATTTTAATGAATTCATCAAACATAAAACATTGGTTTGTAGACAGATGTTCCTAGCGGCATTATTTATAAAAGCCAAAAAGTGGAACAACTCAAATATCTATACAGAGAAGAATGGATAAACAAAATGTGGCTTGTGCATACAATACAATATTATTTGATAATACAAATAATGAACTATCGACACATGCTGTAACATAAATGAACCTTGAAGACACTGTGGAAGCCAATTGCAAGATTGTATGCACTATGATTCCATTTATAGACAATGTCCACCATGGGAAAATCCACAGAGACAGAGAGTAGATGAGTCGTTGCCACTGGTAGAAGTAGGGACTGGGGAGTGATGGTTTATAGGTATTGGATTTCTTTTTGGGGTGATAAAATGTTCTGGAGACAGTGTGAGGATTATACAACTGTATAAATATACTAATAACCATTAAATTGTACATTTCAAAGGGATAATTTTATAGCATGTGATTACATCTCAATGAAGCTGTTATAAAAATTGAACTTCTGGATGGCTTTTATTTCAGGTGACTCAGGCTGTAGCAAAGTTGGGGATGTCTCAGATTCCTCAGAAGGACCTTTTCGAGACTGTTCGTGTAAAAGAACAAGTAGCTACAAAAAAATCTAAGCAGGAACTGCCTCCTCCTCCTCCCCCAAAGAAGAGACAGATCCATGTGGATATCGAAGCTAAGAAAAAGTAAGAAGAGATAGAGAAATTGTTCAAATGCAATATTGCACATACTGCATTATCGTTAATCATATGCAAATATAGACATAATTATTGTTACTAAAATCCAACTAGTAAACCGCTCACTGCCCCTGTCTTCTGAATATTCTACTTGGCACTAGCTAAGCATCTAAATTTCTTGGATGATTTTATTTATCCTATGTTCAGTTTGGAGAACTTTGTGATCGAACCTTTCTTTTTTCCATTCCCTTTATTCTCCTTGGAAGGATATGATTGTCCATGACTTACTCTTTCTTTCACTTCACAACTCGACAATTTTGCTTTAGGTAGACATCCCTATTCTTTGGGAATCTCTTTCCTCTTCTTATCGTTAAAAATACTTAATTCAGGAAAAGAATTCATTTCTAGTGTCTTTTTTTCTCCTCTCTTTCCCCTTACTCTTTTTCATGTTTTGTTGCTTCTTTTTGTTAATTTCTTTGTCAGATTGATTAACATATTCTTCATATTTGGATTAAAGATTTATCTTTGGCATTAAATATTTCTTTTAGTCTTATTGGTTCAAAAAAAAAAAACCTCAGGATCTCTAGAAGAAGAAGAATCACAGCTGACATATATTGAGCTTTTACTGATGTCAGCTATTCTATTCTATTATACTGTGTGCAGGTACTGTACCTGACATGAACTGTAGCAGGTAATTCTCAAAACGATCTTTGAATAATATTACTCTTTCCTTCTTACAGGAGAATCCCATTCTTGGGCAAATGGGCAATTATTTTGGGCCTGAATGAAAATTATATGCTTTCTCCAAGTTAGCTTTTGTTAGACAAAGCAGCATTCCAATGTTACCAGATGGTTTTTATTTTGATAATAAGGCTATGTTTCTGCCTCCTAATTGCATCTTCCTATAGGACCAGCATACCTCTAGTTGCCAGCAGCCCTTACAGAACCTTTACTTTTGGAGCTAAGACAGCACAGGAAGAAGATGCTTCTAATGTTAATATTAGCACAGATCTCACATTTCCTCAGTGCATATTATCTGCTTGGTATATCTGGCAGTGTATCTCTCCCATACTGACTTTGTGCATTTGGAAGCACAGAAGGTTGTAAAAGCCTAGGGTACATACTGTGAAATCTTACTTTAAACATGACTGTATTGTTTAGGGTACATTGTGCTGCAAGAAACAGAATATGGTACCAAAGTGTCTTAAACAATGAGATCATTGGTGATCCCGTATTACAAGAGGTTTGGAGGTAGGGCTGTTTTAATGGAAGAGTGTGGTTCAGAAACCCTCCATCTGCAGTCTCTGTCATTCTTGGATGTTGGCTTTTACTCTTAGCCTTGTCTTCTTGGCAGACTCCTGCGCTGCTCTCGCTGATGCCCTGGGTGCATGGGAGGTTGAAACGATCTGGTCTTTCGAGTCTCTGTAGTTGTATTTTGGGGGACTCTGACAGCAAGGAAGAATTATAGAGAGGAGTGTCTGTTGCATGGGCAACCAGCTGCAAGGACCACAGCTATTGACTCCACGACTTGACTGAGGCAGACATTCCTTCAGTTAATTCTTGGACAAATAGAGCCGCGAATACATCTATTCATTACAGCTAAATCTCATTATTAGGAAGGTCATTTTTATGCTCAAATTCTGCCTCCTCTAAGTCTGCCTACATGTGCTGGTTCTTTTGGAGTGATATGGAGCCACGTAGCCTTTTCAATGTGTGACCTCCTCAGTCTTTGAAGATAACTTTTATATGCCAGTTTTTATCATCTTAAAGTGCAGGGATCCTTAACGATGCATATGTAACAGCATTTCCAGACCCTTTTATATCTTCTGTCTGCTGTAGAAACCACTCTTAGTTTGCCTTCAAATGAACTACCCCAATAATTGATGGCCTTAAATGACTGCTTAATGCAGTGCCTTGTTTAAAACGTATGCTTAAAAAATGGCGGCTCACTTCCAGTTCTCTTCCCCTGGTGCTACCGCGTGGTTGTTTTTACCAGCTCAGGGTACAGTGGGACAGTTCTTTCCTAGAACGTTGATTATCTGTTCCTGTGACCTGTGATCATTGCGTCACTCTTGCCCCTGTTGAGAGCAGGCGTTGACTGAGTCTCCAAGGTCATTGTAAATGTGTGATTTTTAGGTGGCCATTTCTTCTCTGAAAGACTGATTAGAAAGCTGCTGTTAAGATGACAGGAGGAACATACCCCTGTTTGAGCAATACCTTGACCCCAGCTATTTAACTAGAGCATCACAAAACCCCTCACCTATTACAGGGAAAATCTACCTTGATGAAAAGATAAAATATTCGTAATTCACCAGAAACACTTTAAGCAAAATTTCTCACAAGAATCAGCAGTAACAACTTGTGTCACTGCTTAACGTACTGAGAAGCTATGTGAAGAAGGTGTTAGTTAAGAAGACAGACCATCTTGGTTTGAATCCCAGCGTCACCCTTTGTTAGCTCTGTGACATGGGGCAGTTATTGAAAACCCTGTGTGTGGAGTGCCTTCATCTCTAAAAGGGGTAATAATAATGTATACTTTATACGGTGCTGGCGAGGATTCCTTGAGTTAATAATAGACGTAAAACACTTAGAAAGGGGCCAGGTGGAGGGGCCAGCAGTCAGTGATCCTGGCTCCCCTGGTTCCTCCTGCTGTGATTTTGACCAATCTTCCCAACACGTCTCAGACCTGTCCTTTTCATCTTCTTTCCCACTGCTTCTATCTTGGTTTTGACTCCCGTTGCTACCACAGCCTGTTCTCTGCTCTTTTTTCTCTTTAATACCTTCTCCTTGGTGAACGCTGAAGGTTAAATAGAATCATGTCAGTTCCATGCGCAGAACTCCCCCTTGGCTCTCAGCTGCCTTTGCATTGAGTCCAAACTCTGTAATGTGTCCCGCAGGGCCTCCCCGTAACTGGTCCATGTGATTCTTGGCCACACTGTCAATTGTCCCTCCCTTGCGAGTTCAGTACTCACCGTTCCAGACACACCTAACTAATACTTGGCAATGTGCAAAATGTGATCTTCCCTTTCTTTGCTTTCCCTCGGCAAGGGAAACTCCTCAGTGTAAGGCTGTCGTTCTCTAAGAAGCCATCCATGCCCAGATTAGATTAGAAGCTACTCCTGGGAATTCCTGGAACTAGCACCTAGCAAATTCTTTGGTTAATGCCTGCTGCTTTCCATTGCTTACTAGACTAGAAGCTCCTGGAGAGCTGAGATTTGTATCTGGTTCGCTTTCATATCAATAGCCCAGCACAATGCCTGACAGTTAGTGAGGCTCAATCATTATATATTAAAGAAAAGAAGGTGTTAACTTTAGGAATGTCTGTACTTGTTCTTTGCTGATGTTATCTAACCAAATCTGATTTTTATTATCTACAAGCGTTTATAAAAATACAAGTGATTCTTTATAAAGGTAAAACTTATTTGAATATGTAAAGTTTACAAAACTTTGATTACTTTCTTCAAGTGTTTATTAACACTATAATATTATTACTCTTTTCATACTTTTAATTGTAAATATATGATCTCATTTTGCATGGTTACCATATTTCTGGGTTATTGTTTGGGGGGAGTGTTAAAAGCACATAGTCCCGATGAGCATTTGGGTTGCTCTTTCCGGAGTCAAGTAAAACAATAGAAGAAAACATGACAAATGGTCACCTCTGAATCTTCAATCAGGTTCGATGCTGTAAGTGCAGAGCTGTTGAACTGGATTGTGAAATCAAAGACTGCCATTCAGACCACAGAGATAAAAGAGTATAAGAAGACTCAAGACACTTCTGAAATGAAAAAGAAATTGAAGGTAAAACATAAACCACATATACCCTAGTACATAAAACAGTTCATCATGCTGGATTTTCTTCTGGCATAAAGATGTTATGGGATTCAAAAGCCTCCTGTAAAATAAATGTAGGCAGAAGGTAGCTTTTAGTACATTGTAGTGAATTTTGAATCCAATCATGCCAGCTGTCATTAGATCCCTATTTGGAGGAAGGAATTTTTTTCGATCTTTGTCAATCATTGAGATGTACAGCGAGGAACACTTCTTACGGTGATCCAGTTAGTAGTACTCAGTTTAGATCACACTTAATCTGGTACCTAATAATTCCTGACTTTATATAAACATTTTGCTGAAGATGTTTTGCCTTCTAAATACAACAAACTGTTTTAAATCAAGAAGTGTATTTAATATGTTTCCTTTAGAGTTTTTTAAAATAAATACTATTAAGATGTGTGAGACCTTAGCCCTACTGCTTCGCATGCTTATGTGTGTTACTGAAGAGTGTGATGGGAGCTTGCAGAGCTTGGTGCACGGTGCTCATATGTCCCCTACAGGTTACTGCATTAACTATTTGGTCACCTGGTGGAAGTCTGCAGTGACTTTTGTATCAACAGTCAAGTTTTATTTTAAAGAGTGTGGAAGATATTTTAGAAACAAGCTGTGCATAAATATCTAAGGTTTCAGTTGTGAAGTGGTGGGTGAAATGGGAAGTGAGAAGAGGCCAGGATTGCGGGTGTCTTCATATAATAGCAAAGTCCAGAGGGTGAGGTGGTCTGAGCTGGAACTTGCAAGAGGACTTAGGGCATGCCAGACACTGGGAGTGGTTTTCTTTGCCCAGAATGCCCCTCCATTAAGCCCACCTTGCTGTGTGGTTGAAATGTCCCCACTCTAGGAGGCTTCCCTTGGCCTCACTAGAAAGATTTCAGTGATTAATCTTTTGACTTCATGTGACTTTGGCCATACCTCCATGAAAGCCCTTGTTGCATTTATGCTGTTGTTTGTTTATATGTCTGCCTGTGAGGGCTTCAAAATTGAAGATAATCTTCCATTGCACCCTTTTCTTTCAGCGCTTGTAAAGCCCTTGTGGCTCACAGAAGTGGAGTGTGATGATTGTGGGTGGGCAGGGGGAATGCGGAAATTGGTTGAGCTGAGAGCCCCTTTATCAGAGCCCTCTGCACAGAGGTGGGAGAGCCAGAAGTGGTCTGTGTCACATCATTTCATATGCTCTCACAGTTCTGAAAAATGGGTGGATGATTTTAATGATCACTGACCACCCAGCTGTCAAAGACATTCAGGTGGCAGAAAATTTAGTAGTAACAGTGATCTTCCTGGAACAAGTCCCACAAAATATTGGTAAGTTGAAGTCCATCGTGTGACCCAGGCAGATTTTACTGGCAGAAACTGTCGCTATATTTGTCGTATAAAATAAAATTGTGTGGGTATAATGTAAGGCATGATTGGCATTCCTTTGTGTTTCATGTATTATTTATCTATAAGTTTATTTTGTTTCAGAAAAGTAGTATTAGATGCCAAAGAGTTGGAAAAAATCTATAAAATAAAGAAAATTTCGTCATTACTCTAATCCCTTATTTTTCTTGTGAACTGAGGAAAGATCAACTTGTTATTATTATTATTATTATTGTTATTATAATTTTAGTGAAGGAGTATCTTGTTCCAATGGATGAATTACCTGGCTGGAGAATCTGTAGTCAAGTCTCCTGCCATCTTAAGAGGTAGCAAAGGCTGGGCACGGTGCCTCGCACCCGTAATCCCAGCACTTTGGGAGGCTGAGGTCGGGGGATCACCTGAGGTCAGGAGTTTGAGATCAGCCTGACCAACATGGAGAAACCCCATCTCTACTAAAAACACAAAATTAGCCGGGTGTTGCGGCACATGCCTGCAATCCCAGCTACTCAGAAAGTTGAGGCAGGAGAATCACTTGAACCCGGGAGGCGGAGGTTGCGGTGAACTGAGATCTTGCCATTGCACTCCAGCATGGGCAACAAGAACAAAACTGCATCTCAAAAAAAAAAAAAAAAAAAAAAAGAGGTAGCAAAAGATCGACTTGTAAAAAGCAGATAATTGCATTTTCCCCCAGTTTGATGGTGAATTTTTACAGTGATCCTTAGTTAAACAAAAGTAAATGGTGTTTCTTAGAATCTCTTGCTAATATTCCTTGATCTTTGACTATAAGAAGGTTGTTCTACTTAGTCACAATGAACTTTGGGAAAATCAAAGTAGGATAGCTAAATTTATTTGATAGCACTTATATGTAAAGAATTTAGAATTGGGATTCTTCTCTGGATTGTCTGGTTGAAGTAATACCGGTTGCCCAGAAGTTTTGACTGTGTTATAATTGTTACTATTTGAATAGTTAGTATATAGATTATCAGTTGGTGATGGAGGAATGGGAGAAAATTCAAATACTGAGTTGTTTTCACATATACTTGTATTTCTGCATGTATATACATGATTTTGCTTGCTTCATTCTTACTATTTCTGGAAATAATTTTGTCTTGGGAATATCAAACTATAGAGATAAAAAAAAAATAATGAAATTAAGAGCCATTCCTCTAACATAAAGAACAAAACGCAGGCTGGGCTCGCCGTGGCTCATGCCCATAATTCCAGCACTTTGGGAGGTCTAGGTGGGAGGATTGCTTGAATCCAGGAGTTTGAGACCAGCCTGGGCAACATAGGGAGACCCCCATCTCTACACAAAGTAAGAACAAATTAGCAGGGCATAAGCTTGCATTTATAACTCCAACTACTTGGGAGGCTGAGATGGGAGGATCCCTTGAGCCCAGGAGGTTGAGGCTGCAGTGAGCCGTGCTTGTGCCACTGTACCCCAGCCTGGGTGACAGAGAACCTGTCTCAAACAAAATAACAAATGCTTTGGTTTGGGTTCTAAAGCATGTTTTCTATTTTTATTCTTTAAAAATAATTTATGAAATGTGATTGTACTTGAAGTTTGCATTAAACCCTATACTTAATAGAACATAAACAAATGATACTGAGCCTCAAAATATTTCTTTTTTTCCTTTTTTCATTCTTTTGAGATGGGAGTTTTGTGCTGTTGCCCAGGCTGGAGTGCAGTGGCGCGGTCTCCTCTCACTGCAACCTCTGCCTCCCAGGTTCAAGCAATTCTTATGCCTCAGTCTCCCGAGCAGCTGGGATTACAGGCATGCGCCACCACGCTTGGCTAATTTTTGCATTTTTAATAGAGATGAGATTTCACCATGTTGGCCAGGCTGGTCTCAAACTCCTGACCTCTAGTGATCCACCTGCCTCAGCGTCCCAAAGTGCTGGGATTCCAAGTGTGAGCCACCATGCCCAGGATATCCTTTTCTCTTGTTAGTTAATTTTTTTTTTCAGCAATCTCTGTCATATAACACATTCAATTATTTTGACCCAAACATTATTATCATGGCATGGCATACTCAGGGTATGTATGTGAATAGATATCCTGGATCTAAAACATAATTTTAATTTCCTTCTGATAGGAGCTTCTAATGGTAGTGTACTTTTTTTCTTACAAAAGAAACCGATGTTTTATAGTTGCTATGATTACTGTTTGAATTTACATTTTCAGGTTCAAAGAGAATGTAGAAAGGACATTAAACCTAAACATTTAAAATAGCAACCTTATACTGAGAAAAAAGTTTGCATTATTCTTTTGTTGGGACTTCATTTCCAGGTATTAGAAAAAGAACAGAGAGAAAGAATCCCCAGACTAGATGAATTGAATCAAATCGGACAAATCCTTGTGGAACAAATGGGAAAAGGTGAGATTCTTGATTTTTTTTCCCCATATTTTTTAGATGGTAGCACTTAATAATATTACAGTTTGCCCTATTAAATATCTTACTTTAACACTCTAATCCTCTGTCGGCTTTTAGGCAGCAGAAGCTTTTAAAAAATGAAATTTTATTCTGAAGCTGATTGTGAAAAAACAGATAATAGCCAAGTTGTTCTGATTTTATATGGGGTCGGGGCCAGAGACCCTGATTCCTCAGCAAAACAGTCAAAATCCAATCCACTAGCATCGTAGATTTTAAAATATATACTTTGAGTTTTTGTACTGGGAATTTGCTTTGCAAGGGGGCAGCCAAAGACAACTTTACTTAGGCAGCATTTGATAAATAAAGTTACATTAAATTCATTACAGGTATTTGATTTTTGATAACTTTTAATGCATTCTATTTATTTAAAACAGTTATTTTTATAGTTAAGTTTGATAAGGTGTTACTTGTATATGAAATTTTTAACTGCACCCAAGCCTTCTTTTTTTTTTTTTTTAATTTTGCTGTAGCTCTTAGTAACTCAGAATAAGCTAAAGATTAATATTCTTGGTGTGCAGTTTTGCATATGAATCTCTCTTTGTTCTAGAGAGATGTTGAAAGACGTGTTTTGCACTCCCTGTACGTTGGTCTAATACTGGTAGTCTAATGCTTTGGAAGTCTGCTGTAGCTCTCCTTGACACCTATGCAGATACCCGGACAGAATTAAGAATATTAGTTTGACAAGAATCTTTAAGGCCGTAGCATTTAATTTTTTATTTTTTGACTTTTTTTATGGAAAATATAGCTGTAAACAAAGCAAATTGAATACTATAATGAACTTCCTTGTATCAGTTACCTAGTTCAGTAATTGACAATATTCTGCCATTCTTTAATTATCTATACCTTTATCTTTCCATAGTCTCTCAATTATTACTATTTTTACAGTTTTTTTTTTGGAAGTAAAATTTACTTACATTGAAATACATGACTTAGCTGTGCTGTTTTGACAAATAGCTACACCTGTGTAACCTACATACACATCACCATGTAGAAAATTTCACCTTTTCAGAAAGTCCTCTTTGGGTTAGTCACCCTACTCCATCCAGAAAACAACTGTTCATGTTGTTTTGACCTTACATTATTTTTCCCCCTGCCTGTAACAAATATGTTTATTTAGTATGTGTACTGGTTATATATGTGTATACACACACATGCACACAAACATAATACACACATATGTCAATATATACACATATACACAAAATATGGACTGTATACCATGTGTACAGTATATGTCCATTTATTTTTAAATTATGCAAATGTATTATCAATCCACATATTATTAATAAAGGTTAATTTCTTTCTTTAAGTAAATTAAATAGAATAGTATTTAATATTTTCTTTCAACATCCATTCTAGCAGACTGTCTTATTTATTCTGTGTATGGGCATCCCACTTGGAGATTACTCTTTCCAGTATTTACTTGAAGAAATCCAGAGATACAGATGATAACTTCCCTTGAGCTGCTGGTTCATTCAAAAATTATAATGCATTTGGGTATTGAATTTATTTCCTTTATGATAAGCATAGTTTTTTTTTTTTACTTCTACCTCAACATTTTACCTGATGACTCTGACTGTTTCTGGTGTGAATATGGGACAACGTCTTGAATCTGTGGACTGAATTTGCTCCCATTTCTGTCAGGTTTTAGTCAGTGTAGCAGAATTATGAAGACGGGGAAGACTTGTTGTAGGTGAGAAGTTGGTGTGAGGTGACAATAATAGTGAGAATAACAGTGAGTGGAGGAATGGGCAAACTTGGATTCTTCTGTCTTTTTCTAGTTTCTTATCCTTGGGAAAGTCTTGGAACCCTTTTGTTTTTTTGCCTTGGTGTCTGGAAAGTGAGGGAGTTTATGAGGTGACTCTTAGCTATTAGTTTATTAGCTGATTATTAGTTTACTAGCTGACTGTAGCATTTGCTCCATGAAATACTACCATAAGCGGGTCCTAAACAGACACACTCTGCACATTGAATTCACATGAAAGTGCTGCTTGTAAAAGGCCAAATGCAGCACTGGAGAATAGGTGACCTGTGGTTTTTGTCACCTAATGTATACGTGTCCATTTTCATAAGAAATCTTTTATATTTTGCATTATCATTTTTTTCGAGCATTGGTGGAAATAGAAATGCATTCATTAGAGGACCCTAATACTTTTTTTTTTTTTTTAAAAAAAGCATCTGTTTAAAATTTTTTTTAGGACAACAGTGGGAACCTGGGAAATGGGGGAGCTGAACTGAATAAAGTCTGTATGCTCTAGGTCAGTTAGGGAGGCATGTCAAATGCTTCGGTAAAACACATGTTCGAATAATCATGGCACTGTTTTTCTGAAACCAGTTCCATCCACAAGCCCACCATAGCCAATTCTGATAGTTCTTTCCTGCCTAATGTGTTTTATGTAAGCTTTGCGATATCTCATAGAACATAAACACGTTTTTAGAAAATAAATCCTGTGGTTCATTTGATTTTCATAGCTGATATACTTGGTTTTCTTTCTTTAGCTTATCTTGTTCCTAAAGATCCTCAACTAATAAAATACAGTAGTTGGCCATCTGGATAACGTGGCTTTATGAATTGATGCCCACTGTGGTTGGCTAAGTATATAAGCCCATGAAATTTGGTGAAGGTCCTATGTTTTGTAAACATTTCCCTTGATTCTAATAGTAACAGATGGAGCAGTGTAAAGTCAAGTGAGACTAAGTGGCAGGAGTATATTTTCTCTCTTTTAGATAACTAATAAAGTGATACGCTGTTGATTTTGCCTTTTGACTAGTCATCTTCCAAGAACTTCATGTTATGTATAAATAGAACAATTTAAACTCTGGGTCTCTGGGAGCAAAACAACTGTCTTTAAAGACAATGTGCAGTTTTCCTTTATAAGATGTAAATTGTGTTTGAATCATTACTGGATGTCACTGTAACCAGCAATATCTCAGGTTTAGAGAAAGGGTAATTCAGATGTCTAAAACTTTTAAAGAGGCAAAATGAATGGCTTGTAAAGACATTGGCAGTGAATAAATAACTGAAGTTTTTTTGTTTTTTTTTTTTTTTTTAACTGCTCTTGTTCTTGAAGTGAACACCTCTTTCCAGTTTTCTAAATGAGTAGTAATAATTTTCCATCTCAGAAATTTTATTTACCTACTTAATTTCTTCCTTGATTAGTGTAAATTGTCCAGCACAAAGATGATGTGGCTGATGTTATTATTCCTTTGCCTATCTAGAATAGAAATGACGGAGCAGAGGCTCAGCCCATGTCTCCGTTGTTCAGATTGTTAGGAAAATGGTGATTTGTTTTGTATACTCTTTCCATTAACAGGATAATGCACCATGGCTTGTGGTGTGAATGCTCTGCTTAGGGTCTCATATTCTATTACTTGAGAAATGGTGGTGAAGAGTGAACTTCTGCAATTGACAGAGGCAATACATTCAAATTACAGCATGATATGCTTTCATTTATAATTTTCAGTAGACACAGTGTATTATAAAAACTTTCAAAGTTGCATTGTCTGTGGGCCATACATGACTTTTTGTTCTTATGCCTTTTTTTCAGTTCAAGCTCTCATTATCCTGGATTTTGATTACATATGTTTACAAAGCAGAATTGTTTCGTTGCCTTCCTTCTCAGTAAAAATGTGAAGCCCATCCTTTCAGTGTGCATGTTCTCCTCTGAATAGAAATATTCCTTTGAACATTTCCCATACTTTTTCATAGTCATTTTAGAGGATTTGAAGGTATTTTAGATGAAGGGAAGGACTGTGATAAAACCTACCACTGGCCAGCCGCGGTGGCTCATGCCTGTGATCCCAGCACTTTGGGAGGCCGAGGTGGGTGGATCACAAGGTCAGGAGTTCAAGACCAGCCTGACCAACATGGTGCTACCCCATCTCTACTAAAAATCCAAAAATTAGCCGGGTGTGGTGGTGCGCCTGTAATCCCAGCTATTCAGGAGGCTGAGGTAAGAGAATCACTTTAACCTGGCAGGTGGATGTTACAGTGAGCTGAGATTGTACCACTGAACTCCAGCCTAGGCGACAGAGCACGACTGTCTTAAAACGAAACAATCCCTATTATTATATACAACTTTATTATTTTCAGGAACATTTTCTACTTTTCAAAATACCAGACAAACAAAAAGATGAGATTTTGATAATAAAAATGGTGGCATTGCTTTCCCTGATGTGTTTCTAAAGCAGATCATCTTATTGCTGCCTCGGTATTTTGGTATTTGCTTATCTATGTGCAGGGTGCCCAAGGGGCTTACTGATGCTTCTAGAGCCCGGCTGCTGGCTTAATATCCCTGCACTCACCAAGGTGCTTCCCAGCATAAGACATTCTTGCCATTCGTTTTTTAATTTATAAGACACCAAAGTCATAAGTCTTTGGTCACCAAAGACTCGAGGTGCCTCCTAGTTTTTCTAGCCAGCTGCCTTTTTTTCTCAGGACAAAGGATCTTCTTTCTGTAGTCGGCACCCCAGACAGATAAAGGTAGTTGATCTTATTTCTCTGGCTCAGATGATAAACTAGCAGAGTGGAAGCATGCCATGGATGGAAACATACATTATCTAGAAAAGACAGTGACTGAAGTTCTACTGATGTGCCTTTTGTGATAGCCACACTGTTCCTGAGTATTTATTTATTTATTTATTTATTTATTGAGATAGATGAAGTCTCACTCTGTTGCCAGGATGGAGTGCAGTGGCATGATCTCAGCTCATTGCCACTTCTGCCTCCTGGCTTCCAGTGATTATCCTGCCTCACCCTCCCGAGTAGCTGGGATTACAGGCATGTGCCACCACGCCCAGCTAATTTTTGTATTTTTAGTAGAGATGGGGTTTCACCATGTTGGCCAGGATGGTCTCAATCTCTTGACCTCGTGATCCGTCCTCCTTGGCCTCCCAAAGTGCTGGGATTACAGGCGTGAGCCACTGTACCTGGCCTGAATCATTATTTTAAAATGCCTTCCTTCTTTGGTCAAATAATTGAAATAAGTGTAATTATTTTGAAGTGCATCATTATAATTTTTTGTTGTATTAAAAGAGACTTAAGAAAGTGATCGTTATATGTGACATTGCCTCACTATTCTGAATGTTAGAACGTTTAGAATAAATTCAGGACACATTTTGTAATATATAGACTGTTTGCTTATTTTTTATGTCTGCATAGAAGGCCTTCCTACTGAAGAAATAAAAAATGTTCTGGAGAAGGTTTTATCAGAATGGAAGAATGTATCTCAACATTTGGAAGATCTGGAGAGAAAGATTCAGCTACAGGAAGACATAAATGCTTATTTCAAGCAGCTCAATGAACTTGAAAAGGTCATCAAGACAAAGGAGGAGTGGGTAAAACACACTTCCGTGTCTGAATCTTCCCGGCAGTCCTTGCCAAGCCTGAAGGATTCCTGCCAGGTAAGGAGCCAACCACCTGGAGCATGGAGGAATTCTGTGTGCAGTCCCAGAGTTAAGGAGGGTGCTTCTCATATCATGAACTTTAAGTTAATACTGCTCTGATTAACTTCCTGTGAGGATGTTCATCTTCAGTGAGTTACATGACCATATTTTCTCTTCTTTAGCGGGAGTTGACAAACTTCCTTGGCCTCCACCCCAAAATTGAAAGGGCACGTGCGAGCTGCTCAGCCCTGAGGTCTCAGCCTTCTGCCCCAGATTTTGTCCAGCAGGGCTTCGATAGCATTCTGGGCTGCTACCAAGCTGTACTAAAGGCTTTAGAGGATCGTCAACAGCAGCTAGAGAATGGTAAACCCAGCGATTTTAATATCTCCTTTCTCTGCCTTAATTTAAAAATGACTCCCCACATTTAGAACTTGAGTACACTTGCTTGCTTTGCACCACGGTTCTCTGTTTTCTTTTGTGTCTGTTTGTTCAAAGTCTTAAAGTCTCCTTTGTTCAGATTCTTTTCCAGATTCACTCCTTTTTGTAAACATACAAACAAGTTTCACATGCTCTAAAATTGTATCAGTAGGATATAATACATTATTTTCTTATTTTTTTGTGGAGACAGGGTCTCAGACTGTCACCCGGCTGGAGTGCAGTGGTGCAATCATAGCTGCAGTCTTATTGACCTCCTGGGCTTCAGTGGTCCTTTTACCTCAGCCTACTGGGTAGCAGGGACAAAGGCATGCACCACCATGCCTGGCTAGTTTTTTTTTTTTTTTTATTTTTTGTAGAGTCAGGGTCTAGCTATGTTGCCCAGGCTAAGCTCAGGTGATCTTACCACCTCAGCCTCCCAAAATGTAAGGACAGCAGGTGTCAGCCATTGTACCTGACCTGGATATAATGCTTTTTAAAGAAGTTTTTTTTTCCTTTCTCTTTTTGGAAAAACGAGTGTGATTTCTTCCTTTAGTTGAGGAGGCCACTTAATATCATTGCTAGGAGAATTAAAATGACTGATTCCTTACTTCTGTTTCCTCAAAATGGTTAAAGTTTTAGCAATGCCATACTCTCTTTTAAAAGAAGTCATATTCCACTATCAGATTCAGAAAAATTTTAGAGTTCTTACTTTTGGAATATGTTCGGTTTTGGAATGTTCACTGTTCAAGGTTTTGAAAGCTCATCCCTCCTATGTTACAGTATTTACTTCCTAGCTGCCATATGAGTTAGGAACTGTGTTTCATAGTGCATTATGATTTTGGGTAGTGCACAGTGAAAAGCTCAACATGCAAGCATAGCCTAACTTCAGCAATTGGAGGTTGTGTGGTGACTGGAAGTATCTGCATGTGTGCATATTAGGCAAATGTGTCATGTTCCCTCTCTTCTGAAAGTGCATCTGCACGGCATGCTTTTGTTTTCTTGAATTCAGTTATGTGAAATAAATCTTCCAGGGTACCTGTTTCTCCACTTACAAGTACACACTATGCTTTCACTTTGGACAAGGATCAGTAGGCAGTATAACTTTTGCTGATAGTTGGTTTCAGCTCTTTGTGCTTCAAGAGAACTCACTTCCTTTCCACCCAAGTGTTATTTCTACATGATTTTTGCATAGTGATGGAGGTGGACACTGTTTCAGCTGGCCGTTGCACTCATTATTTCTCAGCGTACCTGGGCAGCATGCTGATAGTATTTCCATATAACTTCCTCCACTCTGTAGATGGGTTTGTCTACACGGTGGAGCTTACAGCTTACAGCAAGACTGGCTGAGGGAATCTGTGTTTTCTTTTGTTCTTTGTGTAGCTATTAAGGAAGAGGAGATTGTATGGGACAAAAGGGACATTGTTCCATCATCAGAGAGACATTTCATCATGAAGAAATGAAGAAAAATTATAGTGGGTTAGTTAATATTTCAAATGTCAACATCCGCAGGAATGAAGTCACTGTCTGACTCTCAGAAATGCCAATGGAATGATCTATGTTATTAATTTACAGAGACCCTTTTACATTTTAATCATGGGGTCTCCTTTGTCATGTATTGGAATTCACTTAGGATAATGGTATATGTAATAATATGGGTTCCTAACAGGATTTTCTCAAACTAAATGTTTTTGAATAAGCAGAACTGAAGGTCCAACCTGGACATGTATATCTGGAAACATTGAAAACACTGAAAGACGTGCTAAGGGATTCAGAAAATAAGGCCCAGGCATCTCCGAATGTCCTTAATGATCTTGCCAAGGTGGAGAGGGCCCTGCAGGAAAAAAAGGTAATTCATATTTTCCGTGTTAGAACTCTAACGCTCCTTCTAATACCTCCTCTTACATATTTTGAAATGTTTTTTTCAGAGTTAAATCTCTGAAAAATTTTTTTTTTTTTTTGAGATGGAGTTTTGCTCTTGTTACCCAGGCTGGAGTGCAATGGCACGATCTCGGCTCACCGCAACCTCCGCCTCCTGGGTTCAGGCAATTCTCCTGCCTCAGCCTCCTGAGTAGCTGAGATTACAGGCACGCGCCACCATGCCCAGCTAATTTTTTGTGTTTTTAGTAGAGACGGGGTTTCACCATGTTGACCAGGATGGTCTCGATCTCTTGACCTCGTGATCCACCCTCCTCGGCCTCCCAAAGTGCTGGGATTACAGGCTTGAGCCACCGCGCCCGGCCTGAAATTTTTTTTTAATAAAAAATGGATCCATTTTGTTTAACATTGGCCCCAATTTTTTTTTTTTGTGATTTGAAGGGTTTGTTTAACCTCACATAAAATAAAATACAGTTATTAAATATTTTTTCCTAGAAGAAAAGCATACTTTCTCCTTCTTCTTAAAATCTCAACCTGTTCATAATATGCTAAAATATCTTTAATGAAATGAGGACTATCAGTTGACCTGGTTGATGCATATTTTTTTCTGCATTGAAAAGGAATGCTTCCCTGGTTGTTTAGTTGAGTAACCTGATGGCTCTGCACTATTTCATCAGATTAGAAAGAGGGCAGCCATCGACCACTGCACACTTGGCCCACACTGGGTGTGCTGTCCCCTTGGTTTTTAGTGTTGAGAATACATTATATTGCCCCCACACAACTCATGAAGAAAAACCTTTAACTTTTATGATTATGCTTACTTTTCATGAGTTTTTCACATTTTTTTGTTTGTTTTTTTGGTTTCCAACTTTTATTTTGAGTTCAGGGGTACTTGTGCAGGATGTGTGGGTTTGTTACCTGGGTAAATGTGTGCCGTGGTAGTTTGCTGCACCTGTGTAAGCCCGGCATCCATTAGCTATTCTTCCTGATGCTTTCCTTCCTGCCACCCCGACTCTCCAACAGACCCCAATTTGTGTTGTTCCCCACCATGTGTCCATGTGTTCTTATCATTCAGCTCCCACTTTTAAGTGAGAATATGTGGTATTTTTTTTTTTTCGTTTGTTTGTTTCTGCATTAATTTGCCGAGGATAATGGCTTCCAGCTCCACCCATGTCCCTGCAAAGGACATGATCTCGTTTCTTTTTATGGCTGCATGGTATTCCATGGTTTATATTTTCATGTTTTATATGTACCACATTTTCTTTAGTCTATCATTGATGGGTATTTGGGTTGATTCCTTGTCTTTGCTATTGTGAATTGTGCTGCGATGAACATACGTGTGCATGTATCTTTATAACAGAATGATTTATATTAAGATTTCTGGGTCAAATAGTATTTCTGGTTCTAGGTCTTTGAGGAATCATCACACTATCCACAATGGTTGAACTAATTTACACTCCCATCCACTGTTCTTTTTAGATAAAAATGCTTTCTAATGCATTTTAAAGTGACTTTTGACTTTATATAGCCCATTTTACTGTATCTGTGGAGACACGTTATTGTGTATATTTTTAATCTTTTAAAACTTTTTCTAGGCCCTTGATGAAATCCTTGAGAATCAGAAACCCACCTTACATAAACTTGCAGATGAAACAAAGGCTCTGGAGAAAAATGTTCACCCTGATGTAGAAAAATTATATAAGCAAGAATTTGATGATGTCCAAGGACAGTGGAACAAACTGAAGGTCTTGGTTTCCAAAGATCTGCATTTGCTGGAAGAAATTATTCTCAAACTCAGAGCTTTTGAGGTAAATCCAGAGGCCACCGGGAGTATAAGTTTATTACAGAGTAAATAGTAATTATCATGCAAGATTCACATATTTATTATCTGAATATTTTACATTCTTTGTAGACCACATGTCTTATGTATTTAAGTTGGGACTTATCAAAGATGTACTTTTAATGTACTGGAGAGCACATTTATTTCCTTTTGCATGGAAGCAAAGTCAAAAGTAGAGTAAACTGGACCTTAAAGATAAGAGAAAATTGCTTAAAAATGGTCAAAATAACATTTCAGGCAGGAAGGACCTGTGTGAAATACAGACTGTTGGTTAGATTATAGTGGTACCTTGGTTGGAGCGGTAGAAGTGGCCCAGGGAGTAGCAAATAGCTGAATACTTGAAACTACTTCTTGCAGGTTCATTTGAAGTCAAATGTTAGAGCTAGGCCATTGACAGACAATGTCAGAGTGGGAAGGCGAATAGTTCCAGGGACATGAAAATTCAAAAGCAGGATCCTTCACTACATCTGAAAATGTCAAGAGATGTAGCAGTGATAAACTTTAAGAAGAAAGGATATATGTGAGGATGTATAAAGAGAGAGTCAATGTCAATAGAAGTCAGTGTCAGATAGAACAGGTTGGATATTAACATTCTGGCCATGAGAAGGATGGAGAGGCAGAGTTTCCAGGTCACCTGGTATTTAAATAGGAAAGTTCTGGTGGAGAATGAACCAATCAGACTCTCCCTGCCTGACTTCCTATCCTCCCAGTGACTCCTTACCTTGGTCTTCCCACCCCCCCCCCCCCCGCCCACATCAGCTAGGGATCTTTGTCTGAAAAATGTCTTATTCACTGATGTATACCAAGATGTACTCCTGGCTAGAGCAATGCCTGGCACGGGTAAGGCCTGCAATCAATATTTTTCAATGAATGAAATGAAATTAGCAATAGGAGATTTAGATTTGGATATATCTCTATGTATCTATTTATATGTATATATAGATCCCCTTGGAAGCTAAATCCAAATATGTGTAGATATATCTCTCTATATATAGAGTTATATCTGTATATATGCATATATATATATAGAGAGAGAGAGAAAAAAATCTAAATCTGAATCTATATATATTTAGATCTAAATACAATATATATAACTCTACATATATTTGGATCTAGATCTAAATATTATATCTACATATATTTAGATCCAGCTCTAAATATATATAGATTTGGATTTATATGCTAAGTGAATTTGTATAAGGAATGTTGTCCCCAAAAAGTGAAAAGATTGAAAATGAAGACAAAATTAACGAAAATGTATGTTTTGAAAATCAAAGTCAGAGAACACATCGTAGAAGAGGAGCTAGAAGGCCTCACAGAGTAGTGTGGAAGGGATCCCACCAGATTCTCTGAGTGGTGGCCACTGAGTTTGAGGGGGCGTTCCTTGATTCAAGAACTAATGGGCAGTTCCAATGAATGATCAGCAGATGATAAAGATGACGGGGTTGTGTGTATGTGTGGGTAACTGTGTGTGATCATAGTGATAGGAGGTAGTTTTTCTCTAGGTGTAAGTGCAGTTCTAAATGGAGATCTCATTCAAATAAGCCAGTAATTATGGAGAGGAATGTGTTATGTGTGGGTTAGTATTTTTGACTCATTTACTTCTTCTTTTTTTTTTTTTTTTTTTGAGATGGATTCTTTTGCACTGTTGCCCCAGGCTAGAGTGCCACGGTGTGATCTTGGCTCACTGCAACCTCTGCCTCCTGGGTTCAGGCGATTCTCCTGCCTTAGCCTCTTGAGTAGCTGGGACTACAGGCACATGACACCATGCCTAGCTAATTTTTTATTTTTAGTAGAGATGGGGTTTCACCATGTTGGCCAGCCTAGTCTCGAACTCCTGACTTCAGGTGATCCACCCTGCTTGACTTCCCAAAGTGCTGGGATTACAGACATGAACTACTGTGCCTGGCCCATTTTACTTTGTGATGGTCCCACTTCTCATTGTGTATTATGAGTTATAATTGTTTACAACTTGAGAATTAATTGAGTTGTAATTGTTTCCAGAATGAGAATTGACCTTTTCTATAATTCTGAACTTTTTGGTTATGGTCCAATCATTGGGTTATCAGTGATTCTCAACCAGGGGTGATTTTACCCTCCAGAGGACACTTGCTAATGTCTGGAGACCTCTCTGTTGTCATAACTGTGGGAGAAGGCTTCCAGTGGGTAGAGGCCAGAGATTCAATTAAACATCCCACCATGCACAGGACAGACCCCCAACAAAGTAATCTTCTGGCCCCAAATGTCTGTAGTGCCAAAATTCAGCAATGCTGGATTAAACATTTCCCATCTTTTCAAAAGATCATCCCTTTGTTTGCAGATTTAAATCTAAAGTGTAAATGGATTAACCTCAGGGTTAGTCTTTTTTTGACTCTTAAAAGTATTTCTTAGGGTTAGCTAAATGTATGTTGATATTTCAATATGGAACTTAAAAAGAGTAAGTATTCTCCCAAAACACAGAAGAGTCCTGTGGTTATAGTAATCCAGCTTTAGGCTTTGGTGGGTTGTTATTATTAATGTAGCAAATCTAGGCACTAAAAGTGGTCAGTTGGGGTGTGTGCCAAATAGTTATTTCTATTAAAAATATCCCACATCAGATATATGTGTCTGGATATTTAAGTGTTTGTTGTTACTGTAGCAGATTTGTAATGTCCAGTTATTTTTTTATTTGCTTCTCGTGTATTAACTGCAAGATTGTAGTTAAGGAATATAATGTCTGTATTCCTTAATTGTGTAACTTCTTCATTGAAATACATGTTTTTTTTTTAAAGTCCAAAGAAAACTTTTTGTTTTTTGCTTATAGGACTTGCTGGTTACTTAACTACTCATGATTTACTTGGAAAAACTTTAAATTTCAGCCCCCCAAATTATTAGGTAATTATAATAAATATTTATTTGCAGATCATCATTTTCCCTTTTTCAATGATCTGATTTTTTTTTTTTTAGGCATTTAATTATTTTTCTCTATAAGACCTGAAGCACAGTTCGTTTTAAATGCAATGCCAATTTATAATAATGTTTCTTAGGAACAAAATGGTTGACTTGTTTATTCTTAGAATGCATTTTTCATCATATAAGTAGTACATGAAGCCTACACATTATGAAGAAATTGAATACCACAGAAATACAGTGAACATTTAGAGTTCCTGTTTTTTCCCCAATACCATTTTCTTTCCTAGGGGCAGCTAATATTAACAATGAATTCTTGTACATTCAAATTAAACAAGAAAAGTTGACAAGTATTGCTGATTATAATCATTTTCCCCCCACACTATAGAAGCAAATGATATTGGAACTTCATGAGGCACATTTAAATCCATAGTGCAGATAGAGGTTGGAGGTGAATCCCACTACTTAATAACGTCTTTCGTTGTTACAGCATGTCCAGACTCTGAAAGTGTTTCCGTAACCGTGGGCATGCTTTTCTGCTGCTATCCTTCAGTACTTGTAAGAGGCTGTGAGTTGTGTGCATATTTTCATTTTCTGTTATTTGTTGGCCTTGCAGTGTTTCTCCTCCTCTGCCTACATTTCCTTTGTCTCCATAGCTGGTTTGTTTTGTGCATGTAGAGATTGGACCTACATATTCTTTTTCATTGTGACGTGCTCAAACACATTCTTAAATTATTTTTATTTGTGCCATGCCAAAGCAATGATCTCCATTCCTGTACTTATGAGGTAAAACATTCATCGGTACTTTTACTAACTAATGTATCTCTTCCAGGTGACAAAACACTTGAAAATACAAGAAATGGGTATTTCTTTTTTCCATTATTGATTTTACTGACTGGATTTTCATGTGAATCATGGGGATAAAATATTATAAAATCTTAACAGGCTGCTTATATATCTCTTCTCACCAGTAGCAATATATTTGGATTTAGGAGTTGCAAGGTATTTCATATTAAGTATTTCCTTTTTCCTATTCAAGAGTTCCTGCTGTGTGTATAACTGGGAAATCATGAAAAATGTCCCCAACACACACACAAAACTGTCTTCTATTTTTCCAGCGCTCCAGACTGCATTTTTAGGCTCCTCTTCCTCCTCCAGGCCCTTCCTTCTGGGTTCAGGATCTCATATAATCTCTTGCCCTGACAATTCCATTACCGTTTAAATCTGACCCACACTTCCTGTCTCTTCTCTCTGGAATTCATCTTCCACACCAATACCAGAGTTGTATTTCTGAAAGGATCTGGTTTTCTTCACCATTAATACAAATTAATACAAAGTGCCATTAATACAAAATGTCCTTTTCTTGCCCTGAAGCCCTCCCTACGTCTCCACTGTGAGCTGAGACAGGTGGGGAGAATCGGGGTGGGGGGGGGTCACCAAACACTACCCTAGATTATTGCCTTTCTCCGGAAATGTCACATACTTACTAGGAATTCACATCCTCCTCCTCCTCTCCGCTCATCTGTCTTCAGCCCACCTCACCACCACACCCACAGCTGGATAATCACTTCCTTCTCTGCGATTCAACTGTGTGTCATTGACACCTTTACAATGACCCAGCTCAGGCCGGTTTTTATGGTGAGAAATGTGTGTCTCTCCGCCCATGAGGCGTGAGCTCTTTGAGGGTTGGATCCCTGTATGGCATAGAGCAAGTAAGCAGATGTGAATGTAATTGGTGTGTTGGGCCTCTCTAGTGAGAGTGATTTATACAGTCTAAATGCCTGGTTGTCCCGAGCGGCAGGACACCTGTGTAGTCACAGCTCTTCCTTCGATTGTTGAACAGTCAAAGGCACACAGGAATGGACTTGCTCTGACCCAGAATCTGGAAGGGGGTGTGCTGGAGCTCCAACAGGCAGAACCAGGTTTTGAAAGTACTTTGGAAAGCATTTTAGGGTAAAAATGCCATGGTAAATACTTTCTAAGAGGAATATTAGTATGGATGATTTAACCCTTTTTAGGTAACGTATAATTGATATAATTATCATGTAAGGGATTTTTTTTTCCTCGTCTGTGAACACATTTTACTGAAGGGAATATTCATATATTCCTTACCTTAGATTTAAAAACTTTATTAGTTTTCGGTAAATAAGTATAGTAGCAATGTCATTGCTTGTCTTCCCTACTAAGTGAGAGAGCACATTTTCAAGGTTGTGTTTTTGAGGTTATTGAATATTATAAAGTGAAACAAAATAGGAGCCTGACTACCTTAAATGACTGTATTAGTTCTGGTTTCTCAGTTTTTCTTTCTTTTTTTTTTTTTTTTTTTTTTTCTGGTCTATGTCTTAAAAAGCTGTGGACATTCCAACAGGTGGGGGAAGAGCAAAAGAAAATGCCAAAAATTTAGCTGTAATCAAGTCTCCGGAGGTAGTTGTGTACCTTGGAATCTTACTGTCTTAAATCCAGATTTACCAAGCTTTACATTAACTCTATCCTGAGCTCACAGGGTGAGGGATGGGAGATGAGGTGAGACAGGGTCAAAGGAATTGTTCTAATGACCTTGCCGGTCCTTTTCTGTGATCCCATACCAGGGTGTTGCCCATCTGAAGTGCTTAGAAATCATTTCTTTCAAGCAGGAATGGTCAGCATAGACTTTTGACCCTTCCAAACTAGAATATTTGATATTTCGATTTTCAAAACATACCGTATTAGTAATTTTATATTATTTGAATATTTGTAAGTAAAAATAGGAATGAGAAATGGCAGCCCCAGATTAGTAGTTTGTTTATTTTTTGCATGTGAAATAATGACATTTGCTTCAGAAATTTACTAGCAGTTTTTGTATTTTGTTTTGCTTTATTAGAACTGAAGTCTCGTGTGTGTGTGTGTGTGTTTGTGTGTGTGTGTGTTCTGTAAACAGATGGAGGTAAAGGAAAAAATCATTATTGTAGATTAGAAATTAATAAGTGCACTAGCTGAGTAATTTTTAAACTGAGAGAGAAACACTATTTTTACGTGAGCCCTTTTACGTTCTTTGTAACTAACCTCTTTGCTGTGGAATTGACTTAAAGATGAGCAGGCTTTTGGTATGTTTGAAAAGCACAGGACACATCTGCTACAGGTTGATTGGGACAGTGTTTTGCTCAGGGAAAGAGGAGATAGGATAGGGAGAATGGAAGGCAGAGCAGAGCTCTCTGTCTCCCGCTATTACCTGTACAGGAGTTAGGTAGCGCTGATCTTTGGGACTTGGTAACCCTTCCCATGCGGTGTGCCACGAGGTGGAAATGCCGAGTGAATCTGCTGCTGCCAGGAACTTGTAAAGGGTGGGCCTTTCCTCTTGTCCTGATTCCTTCCGATGAACTGTATTTGGCCAGGTCTAGCCAGATTTATAAGCCATAGCTGTTCGAACAGTTACTTTGAAACAGTTACTGGATAGAACAAGCATTAATATTGGCAGCAATTAAAAAATTGAAACCAGTGCTTATGATGCTTACGCAGACACATACTCATCCTGGCTGTTCATTCCTATGGTGCCTCTGATGGAACATAAACACCAAAACTTGGATGTGGTAACTCTTTTATGGTCTTAATCTTGGTGATGATAAAGCAGTAATAATAAAATATTATTAATCTTGGTAATAATAAAATTATTATTCTTGGTCTTAATCTTGGTAATAAGACAGCTACTATTTAGTGCATTGTTCTACGTGGTAGTCTCTGTTTTTCAGAATGATCAGACAAGATTGTTGTTTTGATTCCAGTTTTACAGATGAGTTACTAAGGCTCAAAGAAAAATTAGTTTCTCAAGGCCCCATGGCTAGCCAGGTGCTGAGCTTGGTAGTCAGACCTTAGCATTTCTTTATAGAGGCACACTGTCTTTTTAGAACACATTGTGGTCAGAATTACATGCAGGATTTTTAGTAGTGAAAATATTATAGTGTGGCTTTACAGATTCCCTTCTATTCCCTTTGTCATTGTTGGAACGATCCATTGGCTTGCATGGCTTGTCTGTCTGTCCCTTCAGTCTTTCTTTTTTCTCATGTCAAAGTTTAAGAGGCAGAGAAGAAATAGATACATGTGAATTGCGTGTGCCCTCATGGATCTGTGTGTGTCTGAGAGAGGGTGGGAAGGAGGGAGGGAGGAAGGTGGTCGAGGCCATAAAACTTCCTACATGCCAGTGACTGGAGTAGTTAAAGGCAGTTCTCCAGTCAAACACAGTTGTGGTTAAAACATCCTTGAAATATAGTACTTTCATATAAATTTTGAAAATTTTGGCTGAGGAAACTATTAGTTTTCCTTATTCAAATTAGAGTTAATAAATTTCCCAGTTATGTAACAGTAATGTATTCTTTAAAAGTGCAGAATTGCTGGGTATGGTGGCTCACGCCTGCAGTCCCAGCACTTTGGGAGGCCCAGGTAGGCGGATCACCTGAGGTCGGGAGTTTGAGACCAGCTTGACCAACATGGAGAAACCCTGTCTCTACCCAAAATACAAAATTAGCTGGGCGTGGTGGTGCATGCCTGTAATCCCAGCTACTTGAGAGGCTGAGGCAGGAGAATCACCTGAACCTGGGAGGTGGAGGTTGCAGTGAGCCGAGATCGCACCATTGCACTCCAGACAACAAGAGCAAAACTCCATCTCAAAAAAAAAAAAAAAAGTGCCGAATGGAGACTACCAGTGCAAGAATCTGTTGTGACAAGTTAAATGGAGAATTTTTAAAAGTCATATTTTATGACCTCTTTTGAATGTATTCACACTTTCTCTATATTTGCACTTGTGTCTTTTTTGGATGCCCCTCTCTACCCATCCTGAGCATGTCTTCCCAAGAAGTCTTCTCTATGCTAAGATCTGGGAATGCTGGAGCAGACACTGAAGAAGTGACCTGTAACCAACTGAAAATACATAAGAGTAGCATGGGCCTGTGGATATGGTGTCAGACAGGCTGGAGAAGAGAGGGAGAAGCAGCTTGGGGAAAGCATGCAATGGGGCTGAAATGGCTTTCAAAGCTGTGCCAAGAATAAATGAGATGCAGAAGTGCTTAGGCAGGATGGTATGATATTAATGAAGGGCGCAGAACAATTTACCCAGATAAGCACTTTTTGCTTGCCATCTTCATCAGAGAATGGCCTTCAAAACTAGAAAGTATAGAATAGTCATTATTGAGGGTGCTTTAGAGCCTGAACTAAGGGACCCCATGAAAAACCACTCAGAGCTCCTATAGATGCATACATCTGCATCACAAGTGGGTTTTTTAACCCATGATCTCAGGGTCACTCATGTCATAATCTTGTGAGAAATTACTGGAAAAATGGAGATGGAGGAATGTCCTAATTAAGAGGAAATGTTAGTTTCTAGAAGCTGAAGACATAAAGTAAGTGAGTTTGATGTCAGTTCCTGGCCAAACTGTAAGACCCAATAAACGACTAGAGATCTTTTTTTTTTGAGACAGAGTTTCACTCTTGTTATCCAGGCTGGAGTGCAATGGAGCAATCTCGGCTCACTGCAACCTCCACCTCCTGGGTTCAGGCAATTCTCCTGCCTCCACCTCCTGAGTAGTTGGGATTACAGGCATGCGCCACCATGCCCAGCTAATGTTTTATATTTTTAGTAGAGACGGGGTTTCACCATGTTGACCAGGATGGTCTCGATCTCTTGACCTCGTGATCCACCTGCCTCGGCCTCCCAAAGTGCTGGGATTACAGGCTTGAGCCACCGTGCCTGGCCCGCCCAGCTAATTTTTGTGTTTTTAATAGCGACGAGGTTTCGCCATGTTGGCCAGAATGGTCTCTATCTCGTGATCCACCCACCTTGACCTCCCAAAGTGCTGGGGTTACAGGCATGAGCTACAGAGCCTGGCCCTTATTTGCGTTCTTTAAAGCCCAGTTCCAATGTTACCTTCTCTGTAAAGTCTCTTTCTCTTTGCAAAATGTTTTGCTTTTGCATTTGCCTTTGAACCCCTATCACCATGCATAGTAACTGGATTATATATACAGTGGGTGCTTAATAAATGTTGGGTGAAAGAATGGAGCTGAGCAGTGGTCTGTGCAGGGTTTTCAGATAAAAAGGCATCCAAACAGCAGAAGTGAGAACCATCTGTTGTATTCCCTCCACTGTGCATTTGTTTATTTCTGCTCTGAGTCACTAACTTTAGAGAAAAATTGTTCTAAATTATATCAGAGCAAAATACTTTATGGCTGCTTATACCTAGAAATGCATTTTTCCCTGTAATTTGCATTTTAGGTTATGGCTAATGCTTGCATTTAAGCAAAAAGAGCTTGGTTCACTAGAGAGTGTTTGGAAATTTTAGAATTGTTACTAACCTGTCATCTTTTGAGTATTTCAGTCAAGAATGAAAAAAATAATTATTTTCAAAGTTGGAAGGTTTAACAAAAGAAATAAATAAATGAAAACAATACTATCAGAGCTTTAAAAAGTTGCCTTTGTTCCAGTGGCAGTGGGTCTCGAGATGTGGTAGGCTGAATGTCACGGAGTAATATCCCCCTCTGTTATCTTGTTTGATTTAGGCTGATTCAACAATCATTGAGAAGTGGATTGACGGCGTGAAAGAATTCTTAATGAAACAGCAGGCTGCTCAAGGAGATGACACACATCTACAAAGGCAGTTGGACCAGTGCTCTGTGAGTTCTGCTGATCTGGGGAACTTGTCATAAATAACATTTTCTTTTTTTTTTTTAAATGTGATTTGCTGCTATTATTAAAATTGTGAGAATATAACATAGCATTAAATCTAGATAAAATATCTTTCATCTAAAAACTTTTATGACTTTATAGCTAACAAAAGAATGATGGAATCTTCATGTTTTTATTTTTGGCCATGGTGATAGAAATTCTGAGAGGTTATAGAACAGAGAACAAGAAGAATTTTAGTTCATTAGGAGTCATTGTATATTGCTTTTCTTGTGCCACATGGTGAGGATTTAAGAAAAACATATTTAACAAATGAATTTGCCAGTAGTAGTGCATGCGGTTTATATTTGGTGAAATCATCAGGCTTCTCTACATTAATTAAAAGACTATTCCCTACTGAGAGTCAAGTATTTCCACTCTAATTTGGCAGATGGCTGTATCAAGCACCCAGGTGAAATGAATTTATTAAGGCACAATATTTCTTAAGTAGTTAGAAGTACTGACTCGTAAGCAGTCTGCTTCTAAAGTATTTCTAGGGAGATAATCAGACAGACGATGATTATGGCATCCACTTGTACAGTAATGAACTCAACATGGCCTCTTTTATATGTTCAGGCATTTGTTAATGAAATAGAAACAATTGAATCATCTCTGAAAAACATGAAGGAAATAGAAACCAATCTTCGAAGTGGTCCAGTTGCTGGAATAAAAACTTGGGTGCAGACCAGGCTAGGTGACTATCAAACCCAACTGGAGAAACTCAGCAAGGAGGTGAGTTTTTTAACATTACTATCTATGGTTTTCAAAAGATGTAGACTGTATAGCTTCTCTCAACAGACTAAATTTATTATGACCCATCCAGTTCGCAAAACAATGGTCTAGAATAACTCCAGCATGGGTTGTGAATTGGGGCAAAAAAAAAAAAAAAAAAAAAGGAATCATTTTTTAAATTAAGAGAGGATATTAATTGTCCAGTTTGGCTCAGGGCTTACCCATTTTTTTTTCTGAAATCCGGTTTGACACACATTTATGACATTTGCTCTACCCCTAAAACAGTTGAGTGTGACCATTTATTTTCTTAGCAAATGTTTCTTAATTAGTTGCCATGTGCCAGGCATCATTGCAGGTACAGCATTGAACAAGGAAGAAGAAACTCCTCGTTAGGAGCTTACATTCTAGTGAAGCAGATGGATAACAGATAATATGGAGGAATGGCAAGGAGTTAGGGCTAGGTGGGTTATTTCAAATAGGGCGTTCAGGGAAAGGCTTTCTGAGATGGGGGCGTTTGAATGGAGAACTGAGTTAAGTAAGGATCGAGCCTTGTAAGGTTCAGATAACACTCAGGCATGAAGAAGAGCAAATTTTAAAACTTTATGGTGGGAATGAACTTGGTCTGTTTATTAAGGAATGAAAGCAGTGTAGCTGGAAAAGAGCAGAGAGGAGTTAGGGAGTTGGAGAATGGTAATATTTGAGGGTAGAGGAAGGCAGAGGATGGATTAGCTGCGGCCTTGGAGGAAAGGACTGGGATTTATTTCAAGTATGATATTACACAGAAATTAATTTGAAGGTTTTGAACAGGGACATGACATGTGATATTAGATCTTTCAAGATCACTTTGGCCTTTTGTTTCATGTTTTTAGCAACGGTGCCTTGCTCTGTCACCCAGGCTGGAGTGCAGTGGCACGATCGTAGCTCACTGCAGCCTTGAACTCCTGGGCTCAAGCAATCCTCCTGCTTCAGCCTCCCAGGTAGCTGGTACTATAGGTGTTTACTACCATCCCTAGCTAATTTTAGAAATTTTTTTGGGCCAGATGCAGTGGTGCATGCCTGTAATCCCAGTACATCGGGAGGCTGAGGTGGGTAGATTGCCTGAGTTCTGGAGTTTGAGACCAGCCCGGGCAACATGGTGAAACCTTATCTCTATAAAAAATACAAAAATTAGCCAGGCATGGTGATGTGTGTCTATCATCCCAGCTACTTAGGAGGCTGAGGTGGGAGGATGGCTTGAGCCCAGATGGTGGAGGTTGCAGTGAGCTGAGATTGCATCACTGCACTCCAGCCTGGATGAAAGAGCCAGACCCTGTTTAAAAAAAAAAAAAAAAAAAGCAGCATTGTAGAAATGGGGTTCTGGCTCAGTGCTTTGGGAGGCTGAAGCAAGAGGATGGCTTGAGGTCAGCAGTTCAAGACTAGATGCCAGTCTGGTCAGATGCTGCTGACCTTAAGCCATCCTCCTGCCTCAGCCTCCCAAAGCGTTGAGATCACAGGCATGGGCCACTGCACTTGGCCTCTCTTGGCTTTCGTTTGAGTAGTTTGCTCTGGGAAGGCAAGAATGAAAACAGAAAGAATTGTCATGAGATTACCACAGTCTTGAAGAGAGAGGATGACCCCATGCACTAGGGAGGCTAGAGATGTAGTGATGGAGGGCATGAGAAATATTCGATTTGAAAATAAAGAGGAGACCTAGGTAAATAATTGGAATGTGTGATGGAAGAAAAGTGAATGGTCAAGGATGGCTCAGGATTTTTGCACAGCTTCCACTTTGTGTGAATTGTGGTGCCATTTACTGCAATAACGAAGGAGGAGCTTCTGTAGGTGTAGTTGAAATGATGACTTCCATTCCGAAGGGTTAAATTTGATGTTAGAAGCTAAGGAAGAAAGATCAGCAACTGGGAATGTGGGTTACCAGATGCTAAGTGGAGAAAGCTTTTCACAGTGCCTAATGCTGAGGATTGCAGGGTTCAATCAAAACTGAAAATCCAGCTTTGAATTTGATAAGAAGGAGGCATTTAATAACTTGAGAAAATAGGGTCAGTGAACTGGTGGGGAAAAAAGTCATAGTGAAGAGTGTCGAGGAGCGTATGGGGACTGAGGAACTGGGACACTACGCATAACCAACTTTGAGCAATTCCTCTCTTCAGAGGAGCAGAGAAATGGTTGGGTGTTGGTGATAGGAATCCAAAGAGGTGGTTTTGTCATTTTTAATAATAAGAGATACTGCAGATATTTGCATGCCAATAGAAGGACCTCACCTAGAAAAAAAAATGATGAAGCAGAAAGAGATGGATATAGGAGAATTTCTCAAGTTAGGTCTGCGATTATGCAAGGATGAGATCCACCGTCTAAGTGAAGATATTGGCTGTGAGATGTGTCTTCTTTGTGGTAATGGAAGGGAGGAAATGATATAGGAACAGCAGATCTGGGAGGTATCCTCTCCCGATTGCTTTGATTTTTGTTAGTGGAACAATAGTGAGGCTTTATATAGCTGAAATGAGTGACAAAGGAGTGAAAATAGAGGATTCAATGTGAAATACAGGCATACTCATGGAGATAGTGCGTATTTCTTAATAAAATGCTTTTGTCTAACGTTTGGATCAGAAAAATTTATATTTGTATAACTGAATATTTTGCTTTGTTTTTGTTGTTTTACCCCAACTAACTTATTTTGAACTTGTTCAAACGTAAAGAAAAGTTAAAAGAATGATAAAAAGGAAGAGCTGTATATCCAGAGACTTGCTAATGCTTTACCACATTTGCTTTCTCTCTGTTTCTGCCCTTCTCTTTACACACACACGTGCACATACACACCCACACCCACACCCACACCCACACACACCCTTTTTTTTGTACTTTTGAACAGGATGTTGAAAATATCATGCCACTTCACCCTGAATACTCTAGCATGATTCCCCAAGCATGAAGGCATCCTTGCGCAAAACCACAATACCATGATCACACTTAAGAAACTAATAATGTTACACTCTCATCTCTTATCCTAGCTAAATTCAAATTTTTCTCGATACGCTGTAATGTGATGGCATATGCCTTATGGAACTGGGGTTTTTGAGAAAATAAATAGAGAAAGTGGTTTGAAAGTGGCAATGAGGATTGAGGAAGGTAATAATTAGAAGTTTGTATCTTCATCCATCCATCCATCCATCCGTCCATCCATCCATCCATCTGTCCATACATTCGTCTGTCCGTCCATCCATCCATCCATCCATCCATCTGTCCATACATTCGTCTGTCCGTCCATCCATCCATTCATCCATCCATCTACATACATATGACTACAAAGAATTCATTGTAAATTACTTATTCAAAACATGGGAATAAATATATGGGAAATTTAAAATGTCCTCAGCAAGGAGATAACCACATGTGTGAATAATTATTTAGAACATTTCCAGACGATTGCATTACATTGACTAGCAAAAATGTTGAGTAGTTTTGAGCAAACATAATTTGGCGAAATTTTCATTTTGCTAAAAAATGACAGGCATATAAAACAAATCAACAAACAAAGATAGTCTATATTTCTTCTATTATATTCATGATATCCTGAAAAAAAAGGGAACATTTTAATGTCAAAAAAAATAGAAAGTATATATTCTCAGGATAATTAAAGATAATTTTGAGGGTTTTTTGTTGTTGTTGGTAAGCGTATGGTTGTGTCTTTATTTTCTTCCTTTCTCATTGGATCTGTGAAAATTATATAGCTGACTAATGTTCAAAAAGTCCATGTACAGAGAATTTTCTGGAAGTGGGGCCCTGGAATCCCTCTCTCTGTTTCTCTTTGTGTATGCGTACATGCCTGTATATTAGTGAAAAGCTCACCCTGGTGATCAGGCAGGCCTGGGTGTGGGATTGTGAGTGTTGCTGGTACCAGCTCCTTGGTTACCATACCTGTGGGGACAGTAGAAGGAAAGCTCTGGTTTGGTCCTGCCTGTTTTTATGCCTGAGATCCTATCTGGAGGTAGGAACTGGGAAAGCATCCATCTCTTGCTTAACTCGAACTTATGTGAGAACCATCCATTTCCTGTGCTGGCCTTTGGTTATTGCCAACTAGCAGCCAAGCAAGCCCTGGCAGGATGGCCTCTACTGTGGCGTTTAATTTGAACATCAGGCTGAACCTGCCAAGGAGGGGTTGGACGGCCACTGCAGAACGCTGTCTTCTCTCACAGGAGAAGTCAGTTTGTAGTTATGGGAAGCGGGCGCTCTGAAAATATTTCCAGACTTCTCTGAAATTTTTAAGTTACTGAATCAAAATCAGACAACTATTTTTTACTGTAACTTTTTTGCGTCTGCGTGGCATATGCGAATATAGTAGATCTCAAAACCAAAATTGTGTAGAGCAGTGTCTTATGACATTTTTAATAGCAGACTCTTCCTCCCTATTCTTTAAAAGTGAAATGTTAATGGGAAATTCAGTTGAAAAGAAGAAAATGAACATTTTGGTTACTTCTAGGTTATTATTATTATTATTACTATTATTTGAGATGGAGTCTCACTCTGTTTCCCAGCAGTAGTGCGATCTCGACTCACTGCATCCTCTGCTTCCCATGTTCAGGCAATTCTCCTGTCCCCGCCTCCCAAATAACTGGGACTACAGGCAGTAGTAGTCTAAGGAAGTTCAAAACCGTCATGTAGTAGAGAAAGCTAAAGGGCAAAGTGAAAGTCTGTTTTATTTATTTATTTATTTTGCCAATACCTGCCACCAGGCCTGGCTAATTTTTGTATTTTTGGTAGAGACGAGGTTTTGCCATGCTGGTCAGGCTGATCTCAAACTCCTGACCTCAGGTGATCTGCCCACCTTGGCCTCCTAAAGTGCTGTGATTACAGGTGTGAGCCACCAAGACTGACCTGCTTCTAGATTTTTTGTTTTTGCTTTATTTTGTTATAAACAGCGCTACATTAAATTTACCTCATATATGTGCTTTTACTGTTACAGATTAGATTCCTACATCTGGGATCAAAGTGATACATTTTCAATTATTTTCATTATTGCTTATATTCCACAGCATTAGTATGAAATGTATGAGTTGTTACTTGAATTTTAAAACATGCAATTCATTGTGGAATGTTATCGCTGTGCCTTTAAATATTAAGAGCTAAAACTTGACATTGAAACACATTAACATTTGTTTATTTGGGGGAATGGTTTTGCCTTTGTAGATCTCTACTCAAAAAAGTAGGTTGTCTGAAAGTCAAGAAAAAGCTGTGAACCTGAAGAAGGACTTGGCAGAGATGCAGGAGTGGATGACCCAGGCCGAGGAAGAATACCTGGAGCGGGATTTTGAGTACAAGTCACCAGAAGAGCTTGAGAGTGCTGTGGAAGAGATGAAGGTGAGGTGGGGACAACCAGTCCCAACAGGCTTCCTGGCTCCCTCCTCCTCTTAAAACCAGCCCACCAGTCATCTCTCCAGCTGTCAAGCACTCTATGCACAGAGCATCTTTCACAGTAGGTTTTTGAATTAAAAAAAAACTTAAAAGGGTGGCTGCAATGATTTTGGCAGAGGAAGGAAGCCAGGAGGCCACGTGTTTTGCTTGGCCCATGAGTTGAGTCCATGAGGGCCTGTGAGACAAGCTCTTAAGTTCGACCTTTGGGAGGCTACAGAGAATGACTTAAAAATCTCTGGTAGTGAGTGTGAAGAAGAATGATCACTTCTTTAATTCAGGTAAATACACATAACATTGACCATTTTAATGTTTTCTGTTTTTTTTTTTTTGAGAGGGAGTTTCACTCTTGTTGCCCAGGCTGGAGTGCAGTGATGCACTGTCAGCTCACTGCAGCCTCTGTCTCTCGGGTTCAAGCAGTTCTCCTGCCTCAGCCTCCCAAGTAGTTGGTATTACAGGCTCCTGCCACCGCACCTGGCTAATTTGTATTTTCAGTAGAGACGGGGTTTTGCTATGTTATATGTTAGCCAGGCTGGTCTCAAATTCCCGACCCCAGGTGATCCGCCCACCTAGGCCTCCCAAAGTGCTGAGATTACAGGTGTGAGCCACCACACCCGGTGGCCATTTTCATTTTTAAGTATACAACCTGGTGTCATTAATTGCATTCATCACTATCTATTTCCAAAAATTTTTATGAAGAATTGTTTTTTTGTAAAGGGAACAAAAGAGACCTCCCAAGTTGTCTGGAGTTTATCCTTATTTTCTTGGGTACTAATCTTCCAGTTAATACATACGGTACATGTGAACACCAGCGTTTCATTAGAGCAAGTGGGAGTAGCGGTAGGGATGCATCAGGGGAGTTCATATTAGTTGGATTCACTGGGAACATTTCCTGTAAACTTGTACTTCTGTGTCGATAGTCTTGAACGCTCTCTTTTTATATATAATAGAACTGGGCATTGTTCCCAAATTTCTAACACAGCTTCAGCTGTCCTTGAGTGTTCAAGCCAAAGGAGATCATCTTTTCAAAGCTTTCTTTTTCCTATAAGCTTAAGCAACACAGTGAATGTTTTACCTCAAAGTTAACTTGCCTAGAAGTGTAGCTAAAGCGAATATCTCTGTGCAGATTTTTTCAAAAAGGGGATTAGATGACATTCATGCATTATTATACGTGAATCAAAGTACATGTGACAGGAGGCTTGTATGGAAGTTGTATTTTCACTGAAACATCTTTTTGTAGGGTAGCTCTTTTTGAAAGATTTAAAAAATACTCAGCCCATAAGGTATTTTTAAATAGGCTCCCATGTTAAGAATTGTGTCATTTATTATCTTTCTTAACACTATTGGCATTGTGGTTCTGTGGATTTTCAAAGTTGCCATAGATGAGATTTGAGAAAAATGATATTTAACTATTTGGGCAACATTTTACTTATTTTTATTCTTTCAAACAGCCATTAGGACTTACAAAACTGCTACACTTAATTACTTCCTTAGATTATAATCTAATAAAGTACAAAACCATTAACTAGTAGAGAAAACTAAAGGGGAAAGTGAAAAAAAATTTTTTTAATATTTTGCCATTAAATACTTTTGCACCAACCTAATAGGCTGATTTTCCTGTATGTGAGATTGTTTCTCTTGAGCACTGAGAAAGAGCTATTTCTGGATTAGATCAACTCAGTCTAACTTTGTCATTAAAATTCCATTAATTAACAGAAGGGTACATGTGCCTATGTTCTAGTGTTCCAGAGTTTTAAAAATAGTT
Source organism: Saimiri boliviensis (assembly GCF_048565385.1). NCBI lineage: Eukaryota > Metazoa > Chordata > Mammalia > Primates > Cebidae > Saimiri > Saimiri boliviensis. The sequence goes on along the minus strand of NC_133452.1, from coordinate 25,420,682 downwards.
TAAATTATTTAGAGAACTTTTAAAAAAGGGTACTTCTACCATAGTGTACCCCAATTTTTGTGAAAATATGTTTATCACAGTATAATCAGCTCAGACCTCCAGTGATCAGTTGAAATTCACTCAAATTCTGATCTTGAACCCAGACTTTGAAAATACTTCATGTCAGTAAACATAATTTGGGTAACGTATGTTAACACTGCTGTTAGCAAATTAAAACATTTGTGTGGGTTGAGTAAATTGGATGCATAAGTGAAATTTTAGAATTAGCGTTCTTAAATTCTAAACACTTAAGTTCTAAACACTTAAGTTCTAAACACTCACTGGACTGGGTACAGTGGCTCACGCCTGTAATCCCAGCACTTTGGGAGGCCTAGGCCAGTGGATCACCTGAGGTCAGGAGTTTGAGACCAATCTGGCCAACATGGTCAAACTCCACCTCTACTAAAAATACAAAAGTAGCTGGACATGGTGGCACATGCCTGAAATCCCAGCTACTAGGAGGCTGAGGCAGGAGAATTGCTTGAACCAGGAGACAGAGGTTGCAGTGGGTGAGACTCCATCTCAAACAAACAAACAAACAAACAAACAAACAAATAAACCCCACCAAACAAACAAACTCACAAAGAAGCACTCACTGTTACCTAAATAACGTTCCTGTTCGGCAGTTAGAATCTTCCAGATGTTTTAACTTTGGTTTAATTCTTGAAGAAAATAATTGGTTACTGAGAAAAGGAGACATTGTTCAAGTTCATTCATCCTTTCTTGGAACAGAGGGCAAAAGAGGATGTGTTGCAGAAAGAAGTGAGAGTGAAGATTCTCAAGGACAACATCAAGTTATTAGCTGCCAAGGTGCCCTCTGGTGGCCAGGAGTTGACGTCTGAGCTGAACATTGTGTTGGAGAATTACCAACTTCTTTGTAATAGAATTCGAGGAAAGTGCCACACTCTAGAGGTATGTTACTTTTTTTTTTTTTTTTTTTTTTTTTCTGTGATGTATTTCTGAAATCCAAACTCTGTAATGTTCGGGCCATTTTCAAATCTTGGAGAAAACTTTTTATTTCAAATTCTGGATCATAAAGGAAAAATAGTTCTGGGGGAATAGGTTGATATAAATGAAAGAGGGATTGAAAACAGGAGAACAAAATCTGTCCCTAATTATCAAAAGGTTTTTGGGCAGGTCATTTTATATCTTCGGGCTGGACTTTTTTTTGCATGTGCAATCAAGGTTTTCATGTAACAGATGATCTGTGGGGCTGGTTCCAGTCCAAAAATTGCAGAGCACATTGCAAGCATCTCTTCTGTTTTGCCTGGTTGAGTACACAGGGAGGAATTATTTTCTTTTGAGTGGTGTCTAAAGTACAAGAGTCATCCGAAGGAAAAACAGAACAGAACTAAAATATGCTACTGTTTTACTGGGCCTTAGATGAAATACCTTATTTTCCCCTCCCTGGCCATTATATGTAAAATATAGATGACTCTGTAAAATTTTTTAAAACTAAGATCAAGTTTTCGCTTGTTTGTTTTTATAGCAGTATGACTTTTGTTATTGCTTGTTGGAAGATTTAAGAAGCTTTCAATTTACAACAATTTAATTTACATTCAATTCTACATAAAACAAATCATTGTATTGTGGTAAATCTTGAAATGGTAAAAAATGGCAGCTGCAGTATTTAACCTAAATATTTATCATTCATTCATTTGTAAATCCATGCATATCTTGTTCTAAACTAATTTTGTGCTAAGATAAGTTTGTATCATTGAGGCTAGTTAGTAAGAAAGATACTTGATTTGGGGTCAGTCTGCTTCTTGGGAGTGGTCTTCTTTAAGTCATCTTTTCTTTCCCATAAGAAAAGAGATCATGCTTGCATCTGAGCAGATTTTTGTGTTTTTTTTTTTTTTTCTTGTAGAAATAGGGGGACTAGAAACTATTTTTTCTTTTATTTTAACTCAGGGATTGGCAAATTATGGCTGAGGGATTTTTTTTTTTTTCCATTTTGATTTGTTTCAAGACAGGATTTTGCTCTGTCATGTGTGCTAGGGTGCAGTGGTGTGATCACAGCTCACTGAAACCTCAGACTCCTGGGCTCAAGTGACCCTCCTGCCCCTGCTTCCTGAGTTAGCTATGATTGCAGGCTTGCAATGCCACACCAGCTAATTATTTTTATTTATTTATTTAATTTTGGTGGAGATGGGGGTCTCACTATGTTGCCCAGGCTGGTCTTAAACTCTTGGGCTCAAGCCATCTTTCTGCCTTGGCCTACAAAAGTGCTGGGATGACAGGCATGAGCCACTGCACCTGGACTGGCTGAGGGGTTTAAATATAAGTTATAGTTTGTTTTTGGATACCTTGTTAATTAAGAATGGTTTATATATTTCTCAAGGGTTGTACAACACACTCCCTACCTCCAAGAAGAATCTGCGATGGGAACCGAATGTGTTCCCCAAAACCTAAAATATTTGTTGTCTAGCCCTTTGTAGAAAAACGTACTGCTTCCTAATCTGGTAAGCACACTTCATATGGAGTGTGGACCAGCAGGTGCCTTTACTCATTCAGTACATCCAAAAGAGGACAAGCCCAGGAGGCATCCAGCTGAGTTCTTTCTCCTAAACTTACCACTCAAATAAGTTTCTCTTGTAATAAGTGATTATGAATTTATAAATGTATCCACCCCCTACACGACCCCTGGGTCCCTGCTCTGGAAACGTTAGAGGGGAATGAGTGATCAAAACCAACACAGTAAGAATAGTGTAACTCCAGTTTTGATGTTTTGATAAAATGCGGCTCTCTTCTTATATAGACATGTCTTCATACATTTAGAAAAACGTTGGGAAGGCTACCCTGCAGACTTTTACATCAATTAGCTCTGAGTTGGAACTTGGTGGGGCCCAGAGGATTTCTATTTTCTATGAAGTGGTTTTTTTTAAAAAAATTTATAATGTGGAGCAATTTTTTCCTTCTGTTCAAAAAACAAACTTTTTTTTTTTTTTTTTTTTTTTGAAATGGAATTTCACTCTTGTTGCTCAGGCTGGAGGGCAGTGGCGTGGTCTGGACTCAATGCAACCTTTGTCTCCTGGGTTCAAGCGATTCTCCTTGCTCAGCCTCCTAAGTAGCTGGGATTACAGCCACCTGCCACCATGCTGGCTAACTTGTGTATTTTTAGTAGAGATGGGGTTTCACCATGTTGACCAGGCTAGGCTGGTCTCAAACTCCTGACGTCAGGTGATCTGCCTGCCTCAACCTCCTAAACTGCTGGGATTACAGTTGTAGAGGCACTGCATGTGGCCTCTAAAAAACAAACTAAATAATGTTTCTCTCCTGTTTTTCCTACTAATTATATAGTAGTATTTTTGACATTTAAATGAGATTGTGGAATTTATTTTAAGGTAAAGAGTGAGGCAGCCTCTTGCCCACTCCTCTTTGCTCCCCACCCCTCACCAATTGGTCTAACATGATTTTTTGGATAATGTTATTTTACTTTTTTATTTGAAGTTTCAACTGCATCAGTTTGTGAGTTCCTAGATATACTTACATCCAAATGAAATTATTGGTGATTAAAGAGAATGTGTAGCACTAGAGATATCATGAAATGGCTTTTTGTCTAATTTAAACTTTTCACGCTTTAGGAGGTCTGGTCTTGTTGGATTGAGCTGCTTCACTATTTGGATCTGGAAACCACCTGGTTAAACACTTTGGAAGAGCGGATGAAGAGCACAGAGGTCCTGCCTGAGAAGACGGATGCTGTCAACGAAGCCCTAGAGGTTGGAGCCTTTGCTCTCCATGGCAGTCCTCTTTGTTGTGATGCGCCCACATGTGTATTAAAATGAGGACTGTAATGTTTATGCGGGCAAATGCATTTGCTTCTTCAGTCAAATTCGGTGTCACTTGCATTTTTCTTCTGGATCCTGAAGTGTTTACGCATTCATGTGTATTTAGATTACCGGTGACCCTCTGTGTCAGCCTCAAGATGCAGTTAGCTGTTCCACAGTTGGCACATTTTCGATATGTTGAAGCACTCTAGTGGTTTTCCAGTTTATGTTGTTAGACCCTGGACAGAGCTCTGCTGGAGGTTACTAGAGCAGCTCTTCTCTTGTTTCGTCAACAGGTTGTTTTTATTCACTAAGCACAGCCATGACTGTTTACAGGGGCTTCCTATTACCTTCAGATGTTAGAAGTTAAAAGACAGTGGTTGAGTCATGGGGTCTTGTCATAGGAGCTTGCCATCAAGCTTGGACTTTCAACTCCTTGAGGCCAAGAAATGTACCTGATACTTTGTTATTCTCAGTTCTCAGCACAGTGTGTAGCACCTGTTAACTTAATAACCATTTCTTAAATGAAATACAATGCAAAGCGGGTAAGTTTGCTTAACACACACACACAAGGGAAGAGGGTAGATATGCTGTACCATGTGGGAAATGAGTGGGCAACTGGACTAAAGGTCAGAAAGGAGTGAAATGTGACACTGACATTCTAGGAGCTGGATGCTGTGCTAGAGAAAAGATGCCACTTCTCAGATATAGCAGAGTGAGAGACAGAGTAAATGAAAACTATGAAAAGCTTAATTTTTTTTCTAATATGAGAGTGAATATGTGTACATTCTAGAAATATAGAAAATAAAGTATAAAGCAAACTCTTAAGAGAAACATTTTTAAACAGTTTGTAGACTTCTTCCTAATTATTATCTTTTATGTGTGCATGCTAGAAAGTAGTACACTGGATCAAAGGCTTTGAGGTCTTTTATTTGCTTATTTATTTATTTTTTATTTGAGATGGAATCTCACTATGTTGCCCAGGCTAAAGTGCAGTGGCATGATCTCGGCTCACTGGAACCTCCACCTCCTGAGTTTAAGCAATTCTTGTGCTTCAGCCTCCTGAGTAGCTGAGATCACAGGCGTGTGCCACTACCCTAGCTAATTTTGTATTTTTAGTAGCGATGGGTTGGTTTTTTTAACCTGGTTGGCCAGGCTGTCCTAGAACTCCTGACGTAAGGTGATCCACCTGCCTTGGCTTCCCAAAGTGCTAGGATTATAGGTGTGAGCCATTGTGCTTGGCCAGGCTTCAGGGTCTTAAAGGCTTTAGAGCCATCTTGGAATCTCAGCTCTTCTTTTGACTGCGTGTATGTTGCCAAGTTATTTAACCTTTCTGAGCTTCAGTTTTCCCATCTGCAAACTGGGAATGTGATTTAGCCCATGTGGTTAATTAGATTTATGTATATTAAAAGTGTATATATAAAATAGTGCCTCTTATTTGGCATATATTGTAGGAAAATGAATACTTATTTTCAGTACTATAATTAATAAAAGTTGAGATAATTCTGCTTGTATAGTATTGTTCTCTGCCTTTAAACTGTGTCATATCATGAGCATTTCCCCATATAATTAATAGTTATTTTCACTTTTTATTTTTCATTTATTTATTGTTCAGAGACATAGTTTCACTCTGTTGCCCAGGCTGGAGTGCAATGGTATGATCAGAGCTCACTGCAGCCTTGAACTCCTGGGCTCAAATGATTTTCCTGCCTTACCCTCCCATAATTAAAAATAGTTGAAATTATTTTCATGGAATTATATTATCATATATCACTTGTGCTAATCTCTCAATTTTATGCATTTTTTTAATACCATGATGAATATTTTTGTGAATTAGTGATTTACTTAATTTTTGGTCCTGTTCCTTAGGTAGATTTTTAGAAAATGGAATTACTTGTTTAAGAAATAGACATTTTGGGGATCCTTGATACCTTTGGCCTTAGTAAATGCACTGTTTTTTTCCCCATCTCTGGTCCAGTCTCTGGAATCTGTTCTGCGCCACCCGGCAGATAATCGCACCCAGATTCGAGAGCTTGGCCAGACTCTGATTGATGGAGGGATCCTGGATGATATAATCAGTGAGAAACTGGAGGCTTTCAACAGCCGATACGAAGAGCTGAGTCACTTGGTAAGAGTCGGGACATGCATGCATGTTGATTAAGTACCGATGAAGTAGAGCTGGCCCTAAGCTCTGTATCATAGAGCTTTAATGTTGGAAAAAGCTTTAATGTTGGTTAAAGTTGGTAACAAATGCTAACAGGGGCATTGAGGATATTGAAGTACTCAGGAGGAGGTGAATAGATCTAACACTTTAAGACAGGCATAGCTTGATGATTAAAAAAACTATTTTTGATATTACTTCTACATGTTCGTATTAGACATTAGAGAAAGAACACTTCTTTTACAGGAAGGTTGGGTATGAATATTAGGTGCTTCCAAACACATATTAAATAATAACTGTTGATGTTTAGTCAATGAATAACATCAAGCTTAACCCAAAAGTGCAGTACACAGTAGTTTGATATGTATGTACACCTGTAGAATTTGTTTTACACTTTAGAAAAATAGACTCTGATATTTACTGTATTGACAGACTTTTTTTTTAAGTTTTATGTTCTTGTTGGTAGACATTGATGATTCCTAAAAATGCTTTAAAATTATAATAAATAACAAATTTTTATCTTCTGTTTAATGCATCTTATGGGAAACTTTACGTTTTTGTATTTCGTCATTGTATATAGAAAGAAGTAATAATTAGTAATTCAGCTGCATAGTACTTAAGATCCTAGTAGGACATTTTCACTGTTATCATTAGTAATTATTATTTATTTATAAGGAAGGCTAAAGTCTTGAATGCAAGCTTTTATAGTCTTTTCTTAGTGGCCAGAACATATATATTTAGCTATTTATATTTGCACTGAGCAACTAATGATTCAATTTTTCCTCTGCAGGCAGAGAGCAAGCAGATTTCTTTGGAAAAGCAACTCCAGGTCCTGCGGGAAACTGACCACATCCTTCAAGTCTTACAAGAGAGCTTGGGGGAGCTGGACAAACAGCTCACCACGTACCTAACTGACAGGATAGATGCTTTCCAAGTTCCACAGGAAGCTCAGGTATTGCTGTGAATTTGAAGGCTTTCAAGATGTAAAGAGAGCATATGCAATTGCCTCTTCAACTATAATATAAAACCCCTCCTGCCATCCAAAACTGAAAGTCAATGGGAAGGATTGATCTTACCTAAAGGGCAGCATTTGGGTTTTGAAGTTCTCTTGCTTTCTATCTGAGACTCTCTCAAAAGTTCTACATATTTTATTTCGTTATTTATTTGAGATGGAGTCTCACTCTGTCACCCAGGCTGGAGTGCAGTGGCGCGATCTCAGCTCAATGCAACCTCTGCTTCTGGGTTCAAGTGATTGTCCTGCCTTAGCCTCTAGAGTAACTGGGACTGTAAGTGTGTGCGATCAAGCCTGGCTAATTTTTTGTATTTTTAGTAGAGACAGGGTTTTGCCATGTTGGCAAAGCTGGTCTCAAACTCTGACCTCAGGTGATCTGCCTGCCTCGGTGTCCCAATAATTTTTGTATTTTTAGTAGAGACAGGGTTTTGCTATGTTGGCCAGACTAGTCTCAAACTGCTGACCTCAGGTCATCTACCTTGCTTCACCTCCCAAAGTGCTGGGATTGCAGGTGTGAGCCATTGTGCCCAGTTGAAAAGTCCTGTATATTTTGAATAGTAGTTTTCTTCGCTATGAAGTTGGGACAATTCCTTCCTTATAAATAAGTTGTGAACATTAGAAATGACAAGTGTAAGGACCTTAGCGTGTGCATCACACACAATAGTCATATTATGCAGTGGACTGTATATTATACAAAAACGTATTAAAGCTTCTATGGAGGCCAGCATTATATAAAACACAACATTATGTAATACACAACAATAGAACTTTTGTATTGCTTCTTTTTATACTTAAGAAAAAAAGGACATTGTCTCCCCTTTCCAATCTCTTCGTAGAAAATCCAAGCAGAGATCTCAGCCCATGAGTTAACCCTAGAGGAGCTGAGAAAAAATATGCGTTCTCAGCCCCCGACCTCCCCAGAGAGCAGGTCTGCCAGAGGAGGAAGTCAGATGGACGTGCTACAGGTAAGGAGGGCAAGGAGCTTCCTTTTACTTTTCAGCATGTTGGGATTTTTTTTTTTTAAAGAGAAAAAATTGATTACTTGGGCACCCTTGGTATTCTTTATGATGTAAGTCATGGAATAGGAGTGATGTATTGAAGGTGCATTGCATCCTAGGGCAACAGAAACAAATTGTTGCAAGCTGGGGGAAATGTTAAATCTGATTTTTATAGTTGAGTTGAGAAACAAGAGAGTGAGCTGTATTTAGAGGTTACCTTTATATAGTCTTTTTCTTTAACGCAGGGCCTCTGTCAGTATCTTGTAGCTGATGCTGAGCATGAATTGGATGCAGCATCATTTAGTTCTTTCATGGTTGATGTGACATTGACTTTCACTCTGAACTTCCGATGAAGGGCATTTTGAGCTGAACTGTCTTTTTGAACCTGAAGTTTTATTTCGAGTGAGGCCAGCTTTATCTAAATTTCTTATCCAAATCTATTGACTCCTGAGACTTAGACAGAGTGTTGAGTAACTTTTGACACTAGGCTATGCAGTTCACTTAGGCGATTGGGTAACCTCACCAAGTTCCATTAGGATTTTTGTTGTTGTTATATTACTGATTTTGTGTGTGTGTGTGTGTGTGCTTAATAGTACAGGTTTTGAGTAGTATGTGTTATGCTCATGATGAGAGAGATAATCATTCTGATAATTGCATATTTTCATTTCTGTAAACAGAGGAAACTCCGAGAAGTATCCACAAAGTTCCAGCTTTTCCAGAAGCCTGCTAACTTCGAGCAGCGCATGCTGGACTGCAAGCGTGTGCTGGATGGTGTGAAAGCAGAACTTCATGTTCTGGATGTGAAGGATGTAGACCCTGACGTCATACAGACCCACCTGGACAAGTGTATGGTGAGGCTGTAGGGTGACTGACACATTCAGTGGCTTTTTCAGCAGCTGTTATGGCTTAGTCTAGTGCTTACATGCCTAGTGTGGCCAATGATCACTAGTCTAGAGTGTGCTGAACATAAGGATTGATGATGAAAAACCTGTTAAAAAATAAGAAGTGTGGTCTTTCCCTCCAAGGAAATTAGAAGAGATAAGAGAGATAGCTAAGGAAACTGGAATACACATGTATGTAACATGATAACAAACCAAAACCAAAATAAAAGAAACACATCTTAATCATAGTGTGACGTTAGGAAGGCTTCAGCAGAATGTGACTAATAATCAAAGTTTTCAAGGAAAATTTTGAGTTAGCTAAAAGAACCATACTTAGAATGGATATTGGATATATTATAGCATAAAAATTCAATTTTCTAGTAAAATAAAAGTTTAAGTAGAAATATAAACCTAAGATAGGAAAGAAGAAATTATATATAAGGCTTTATGACTTTTGTAGTCTTGAACTTTGTAATTCAATTGAATAGAAATTTAAAAATAATGTAGCTAAGGGGACGCAATCTTAGAATTAGTGTTCTGCTTGAGAATCACAGAACTTAAACTGAGACTCTTGAGGACAGGAGAAGTACAGGGACATTTCTTTGTGCCTTTCAAAACAAAGGATAAATTTCAATATGTATGTGCACATATATAAGTACTTATTTCATTATTGTGATGTAATGGTAATCAGGGCAAGTGCTGTCCTTGCCTTCATGGAGCACAGTTCAGGGGTCTGTTACATGATAGTGTCCCATGAGATGTTAAGATGATGATGTAGGGTGTCAAGAGAAGCTGTAAAGCGTTTTGGTTTCAAGTAACTGGGATAAAGACAGCTCTGAATTTGACCTACAGAACTCTGATTTATTTTTTCTTCTTTTATATTTAAATTTATTTTATTTTTAATTTTTGAAGAATTTTAGATTCAGGAAGTACATGTGCACATTTGATACATGGATATATTGTATGATGCTGAAGTTTGGGTTTTGACTGAACCCATCACCCAAATCATAAACATAGTACCCATTCAGTAGTTTTTCAGCTTGTGCCCCTTTCCTCCTTCCTGGCTTTTGGAGTCCCAGTGTCTTTGGTTTCCATCTTTATGTGCATGTGTACCAATTGTTTAACTCTCACTTATAAGTGAGAATATGTAGTATTTGATTTTCTGGGTTAATTTACTTAGGATAATGGCCATGAGCTGCATCGATGCTGCTGCAAAGGACATGATTTCATTTTTTATAGCTGTGTAGTATTCCGTGGTGTATTGGTACACATTTTCTTTATTCATTTCCCCCATTGATGGGCACCTAGGCTGATGGCATGTCTTTGCTATTGTGAGTAGTGGTGTGGTCAACATGGGGGCGCATGTGTCTTCTTGGTAGAACGATTTATTCTCCTTTACAAATATACCTAGTGATGAGATTTCTGAATTGAATAATAATTCTATGTTTAGTTCTTTGAGATATTTCCAAACTGCTTTCCTCAGGGGCTGAACTGACTTGCAGTCCAACCAACAGTGGATGGTGATCCCTTTTCTCTGCAGCCTTGCCAGCATCTCTTGTTTATTGACTTTTTAATAATGGCCATTCTGACTGGTGTGAGATGGTATCTCATTGTGGTTTTGATTTGCATCAGAAATATGATTTCTTATAGTCATATACATCTTGATATATCAATTTTTAAATATTTTTATCCTATAAGTAATATATGCTCATTGTGGTAGACTTAGTACTTCTGAGAAATAGAAGGGAAAAAATAAGTATTAATAATTTCAAATCCAAGAGACAGCCATGGCTGGTGTTGGCTTTTTAAAAGTCATAACATGTAAGATTTTTTTTTAATGTGATTTTAATTGTGATAAACATTCTGGTTTTAGTCCCAATGTTTTCCCATTTTATGTAGTAAAAATGTTTATATTGAGTTCTTTTATAAACATTTAAAACATTTGTCTGAGTTTTTAAACGAATGAGCATAAGCTCTATTTATTTTCTTGTCATATTTGAAAAAGTGATTTCAAGCTTGATTTTATTTGATTCAACCTTCAGACCATATCTGAGACAGATCGTGGCCTTTGATCTCCATAGTTAGGTCTTGGCTGTCAGTCTGCCCAAACTGTGTTCTGAAAGGATGCCAGTTGGCAAATTGTCACCACAGTGTGTAATTTGTCTTTTTGTTTGTTTTAAAGAAACTGTATAAAACTTTGAGTGAAATCAAACTTGAAGTGGAAACTGTAATTAAAACAGGAAGGCATATTGTCCAGAAACAGCAAACAGATAACCCCAAAGGGATGGATGAGCAGCTGACTTCCCTGAAGATCCTTTACAATGACCTGGGCGCACAGGTGAGGAGAGCAGTCCCATGACTCACCTCTCTCTCTCTCTGTTTCTCCCTGTTTCTCTCTCTCTCTCTCATGTATTTTCAAATTTCACTTTTTGGAAAATGTGTTTTTGAAATTTATGAGATTCATATGTGTTTTCAATTTATTGTAATAATTTTTGTTGTATTTATTTAAATGTATGTGCTAATATTACAGTGATTCATAGTTACATAGAAATTTATTTTTGGCTAGGCACAGTGGCTCACGCCAACTCTTTGAGAGGCTGAGGTAGGTAATTATTTGAGTCCAGGGGTTTGAGACCAGCCTGGGCAACATGACAAAACCTTGTCTCTACAAAAAATATACAAATTAAACCCACCAAAAGCAAACAAATTTCAAAAAAAAAAAAAGATTAGCCATGGTGGTGCATACCTGTAGTCCTAGCTACCTGGGAGGCTGAGGTGGGAGGATTGCTTGAGCCTGGGAGGCAGAGGTTGCAGTGAGCTGAGATCACGCCACTGCACTCCAGCCTAGGAAACAGAATGAGACACTGTCTAAAAAAATTTATTTTTAATATTTAATTCAGGCTAATATTTACACTTTCAATGGCTACTGATACTCCATAAATTATTCTAAGGAAACTGCAAGTAATATATGTTCATTGTGGTAGACTTAGTACTTCAAAGAAATGCGAGGGAAAATATAAATATTAATAATTCCAAATTTCAATGGATGGTAGTGGCCGCTGTTGACTTTTTTTCTAGTCATGACATATAATATTTTTTAATGTAATTTTAACTATGATAAAATTCTGTTTTTAATCTTCATGTTTTCCCATTTTATGTAGGAAAATGGGAAAATAATAGTTCCTGTAAAAACTCAAGTTATTGGTGCTTAGATTTCTAAATTGAATAGTCTACTGAGAAATGTTAAAACATCAGGGTCTAGTAAATAACCAGTGTCAAGAAGTTCACATTAATCTACTAGGATTTGAAATCCTGCCAAGAAATCTCTCTAATTTGGGCATTTTAGTGAATCTGTGCAGGAGTTGTTAAGCATTAATTGTGAGTGACTGAATCTTTGCCCTGAAACCAGGAGAGCAAAGAATGTGTGGAAGTGTAAAACCTTACTAGGTAATAGTGAAAAACCACGTTTGATAGTATTTTGAATCCTTCTTCAGTTAGGAAATATTAACTACTTCCTGCTGAATTAATATTGAAGTTTCTACATAAGCCCAGAGAAAAATAGCTGAAATTTTGTTTTCAATTGAAATCAGAATGACCAGTCCATACTTTTTCTAGGTGATTTTGATCTCACTTCTGCAAGCTTAGATTGTTGATGTGATCCATCTTGATATATTGCATGTCTGGAACACATGCCTTAGAACTTCTTTTTAGAATTATACAGCTGAAGTTATTCACTGAATATTATTATATTTAGTCACTGGACATTTTATGAATGTAATGGCGTTGCTGGTTTTTGCACTAATTCTCCAATTGTGACTATAATTTTGGCATTAATTTTATCATTTAAAGTTTCATTCAATTGAGACTTCGTGTCAGGAATTACACAAGGATACAGTGGTGAGGAAAAAGATAAATTATCTCTCTGTCTAATGGAACTTAAGACAGTGAAAGAGAAAAACATGAAATGATGTCACATTATCAGTCTGAAGAGTCATGAAGGAATGTACATGGTTTTTTAAGAGTATAGGTAAAAGGGGATTTCGCCCACTCTTGGCTTAGGAGGGCTTCCCTGAGGAGGTGATGCATAAGCTGAGATCTGAAGTCTGAGTAGGAGTCACCTGGGTGAAACTAGAGGAGATTTTGAGGCTGATAAAAGTGTATATAAAGGCTCTATGGCAGGAGGCAGTGTGGTACACTTGAGTGGCTAGAGCAGAGACAGCCAGTGTGGGGAAAATGGTGCTAGGGAGATAGGATGAGATGAAATCCTGCCAATGTCACAGAGTTTGTGTTACAGACTTCAATCTGTGTCTTCAGCAGTTATTGCAGTTTTTTAATAGGGAAATCCCGTACTCAGATACGTCTTTTAAAGGATTACTCACTACAGTTTGGAAGAGGAATGGGAGAGAGGCTGGAATAGAAGTGAGGAGACTAGTTAAGAAGTAATTGTACTCTTGGCAAGAGATGGTCATACCTTGAACTAGGATGGACAGTGAAGATAGAGTGAGTGAATTGATGTCAGACATATGTAGGAAGTGAAATCAATAGGACTTGGTGCAGGAGAGATGAAGGATGACTCCTGGGTTTCTGGCTTGATGATATGAATGGTGTGGTCATTGAGATGGGGTGCTTATTATAAGAAAAGATAGGCTGGGCACGGTGGCTCATGCCTATAATTCCAGCGCTTTGGGAGGCCGAAGTACGCAAATCATGAAGTCAAGAGATCAACACTATCCTGGCCAACATGGTGAAACCCTGTCTCTACTAAAAATACACAAATTGACTGGGTTTGGTGGTGTGCATCTGTAGTCCCAGCTACTCGGGAGGCTGAGGCAGGTAAATCACTTGAACTTGGGATGTAGAGATTGTACTGGGCCAAGATCACACCACCCGCATTCCAGCTTGGCAGTGGCTCATGCCTGTAATCCCAGCATTTTCAGATTTTCAGAGGCTGAGGCTGTGGATCACCTAAGTCAGGAGTTCGAGACCAGTCTGGCCAACATGGCAAAAAACGGTGTCTACTTAAAAAAAAAAAAAAAAAAAAAAAAAAAAAAAAAAAAAAAAATTAGCTGGGTGGGGTGGCATGTGCCTGTAATCTCAGTATCTCAGTTACCTGGGAAGCTGAGGCAGGAGAATTGCTTAGAGGTGGAGGTTGCAGTGAGTCAAGATTGCACTGCTGCACTCTAACCTGGGCAATAAGAGTGAAAACTTCATCTCAAAAAAAAAAAAAAAAAGAAGGTAGAGGCATGCAGAAATCATATGTATGTATAGGAAATTGACATTTTAAATACCTTTAAAAAATCATATGTATGTATAAAATTGACATTTTAAATACCTTTGAGAATGTTAATTGGAAATGTCGGGTACTTACATGATCGAACATTCAGGTCTGGAGAGTGTATCTGGCCCGAACAGATGGATTTTATGAGTCATCTGCATAGAGGTGGTAATTAAAGTAATCAAGGATGATAGATTGCCTAAGAACAGGGTATAGTGAAAGAAGAGGGCCCTCAACCAAGTCTTTACATCATTTAGTAAGAAATCTGAGGAAGATGAGTTTGCAAAAGAAACTAATATAAGTAGCAAGAAGTGGTAGGTACACATGCAAGTGGTAGGTCTGGGAAGCCAGCGGAAGATGGTATTTCAAGAATGAGTGTACTTACAAGTTTTGGATATTATTGGAAGTTAAATATGATGTCCACGTAAACATATCCATTAGATCAGTTGCCATTGGGGTCATTCTTGAGCTTGGCAAGGGCAATGTCTTGTGAGTGACGGTAGTAGAAGCCAGAATGGCATGACTCAACCCAAAGACTATACCAACTTGGCCTTGGCCTTAACTTCTGTAAGTTTCATTTTCGTTATCCATAAAATAGAAAGGGGCTTTGTGAATTTTATTGCATACATGTGTGTGATTCCTTAGCACAACACAGAAGCTGTATTAAGAGCTTGGTACATGTTAGTTAAGTTCATTTGCTTTCTGTCAACAATAATAGCAAAATAATATAAGGTTGCATAGTCATGTACTGTGTTTTAAGTTAATATGGTTAATTTTAAAACATGTAATTGTGAAATGGTGCTATTTCCCCCTCACATTGCTATAATACAGTATTTTATAAAACAGAATCCTTCATGGAGAGGATTCTAAGATATCTTCTGTTCAAAATTATAATATATACTATTTAGTGATTTTTAACTTTATTTCAGCCCTTTTTGTGTGTGTTTTTCTTACTTAATACTTATAACAATCTCAAAAAAAATTTTTTTTGAGACAGGATCTTGCTCTGTTGCTCAGGCTGGAGTGCAGGGTCAGGATCACGGCTCACTGCAGCCCCAGTCTCCGGGGCTCAAGTGATTCTCCCACCTCAGCCTCCTGAGTAGTTGGAACTACAGGCACGCACCACCAGACTGGCTAATTTTTTGTAGTTTTTGTAGAGGTGAGGTCTTTCCATGTTTCCCAGGCTGATGTCAAACTCTTGGACTCAAGAGATTTGCCCGCCTTGGTCTCCCACTGTGCTGGGATTATAGGCATGAGCCATTGCGCCCAGCTGCATACCAATCTTTTGAGGGCTACACCTCTACCAGAGTCACTTAGGAAATTAATGGTAGAGCTAAGGTGAAAACCCAGGGTTGCCTGGCATTTAACCATTACAGTATGTTGCCTCCTTGCAGAAATGCAAGCTTAGAGGAATTCTAAGGTGCTACAGACAAAGGTTATGTACGTCTTGGGGGTTAAATATGAATCAGTTTGGATCTTTAGTTAACATTCTGATTCATTCCCATCTGTGTTCATTCCCATCTCAGTCTCAGTCTCTCCCTGTCTCTTTCTCCTTCTCAGGTGACAGAAGGAAAACAGGATCTAGAAAGAGCCTCACAGTTGGCCCGGAAAATGAAGAAAGAGGCTGCATCTCTCTCTGAATGGCTTTCTGCTACTGAAACTGAATTGGTACAGAAGTCCACTTCAGAAGGTCTGCTTGGTGACTTGGATACAGAAATTTCCTGGGCTAAAGTAAGTTGTACTTCAGATGAAACACCAGCATGATGCCGGTGTAACGTGGCATTTGTTCTGGGTGATTTGGGTGGATACCATGTCCCTCCATTTCATATTAAATCCAGCCTTTTCTTTTTTGCATTGTTTTTCCACTTCTCTGTACTAAGAAACAATATTTTTAAAACAATGTATTTTAGTTTCTTTGTAATTTCTACTTTTAGATTAAGGGGTACCTGTGTTGGTTTGTTACATGGATATATTGTGTGATGCTGAGATTTGGGGTATGAATGATCCCATCACCCACATAGTGAGCATAGTAACCAATAGGTAGTTTTTCAGCTCATGCCTCCCTCTGTTTCTGACCCCTTTACTAGTCCCTAGTTTCTGTCATTCCCATCTTTATGGCCATGCATACCCAATGTTTGGCCTCCGTTTGCAAGCGAGGACATGTGATTTGCTTTCCCATTTCTCCATTAAGTCACTTAGGATAATGGCCTTCAGCTGCATCCATGTTACTGTAGAGGACATGATATTATTCTTTTTCATGACTGTGTTATATTCCGTGGTGTATATATACCACATTTTCTTTATCCAGTCCACCATTGATGGGCACCTAGGTTGATGACGTGTCTTTGCTGTTGTGAATATTGTTGATGAACATATGAGTGCATGTGTCTTTCTGGTAGAACAGTTTATTTTCCTTTGCATATATACCTAGTAATTGGATTTCTGAGTCAAATGGTAATTTTGTTTTAAGTGCTTTGAGAAATTTCTAAATTGCTTTCAACAGAGGCTGAACTAATTTACATTTCCAGCAACAGTGTAAAAGCGTTCCTTTTTCTCTGCAATCTTGCAAACATCTGTTTTTTTACTTTTGAATAATAGCCATTCTGAATGGTGTGAGATGGCATCTCATTGTGGTTTCAATTTGCATTTCTCTAATGTTAGTGATGGTGAGCATTTTTTCATATATTGTTGGCTGCTGGTATGTCTTTTGTGAAATGTCTGTTTATTTTCTTTGCCCACTTTCAATGGGGTTATTTGTAAAACAGCTCTTTTATTAAGATATTTTTATCTTGATTCCAAAAGCATTACATTCATAGATCATCGAGACCTTATAGATATTATATTTATATAGTGCTTAAAAGCATAATTCACTACCTTCAAAATATGACACTATATTTACAGAGTATTTACAAGGAATTGCACTGAGTTTAATTCTTTTTAAAAATATTTTAAAACCAGTAACTAATCTTTCTATTGCAAACTAACAGATGTAAATAATGTAAGAATAGAATTGTAGAAAATCAATACAAGAGTTTTCTTTAGCCCTATACTTTGAAATCACAGAGATTAGAAAGTTGATTTGCCAGTTCTGTCTTCTGCAGTAGACAATTGAATGGAATATGAGTGGTTCTTTTAACAATGCATTCTGTTTTCCATTTCCTGAGAAAGAAGCAAGCATATTGGAGGGAAGTGCAGAATAGAAATGATCAGTACTGTGACTGATGTTTATATAAAGAGACAAGTATCAATTTGACACCTTCTACAGCTCTACAGATGTTTGCAGTGGGCCTTGAGGAAAAGGTGCCGGGAGGTTGGGGGCGACACAACTCCCGCTTACTTTGAAGGCTCTGTGGCGATCACAGCTGGGAGAAAGTCAAGATAGTAGACACTGGAAAGACCATTCTCAGTTTAGAGAAAAGCTCATGAAAAGTGTGATCATGCCATGAGCTGTGTGTGTGTAAAGGAAGTGAGAAAAGAAATGTATGAGGGAAATGAACATTCCAAGTCGCTGGCATATTGTGGATGAATGCAAAACAAAGACACCAAACTTTATTTTTGTTAAGTGTTTCAAGGAAATGTCATCTTCCTCATGCAGTATACTTTGAAAACCTTTACTTTCTTATTAGTAACATAAATAATAGAAGCTGGTTGAATGAAATTTACATAGTGTAATACAAAAAAAAGACAGAAGCAAAAATCATCTGTAATCAGACAATATGGTTTTTTTTTCTTTCATTTTTTGGGAACATATCAATATGCACAGGCAAAAGCATATATTTTAAAATAAATTTTGTTATGACTAGTATTTATTGACCTTGTAAAAACTTATATCTTTAGCATTTTTCTTTACCTATACTTGCTTTTGTGTAACATATTAAAGCTATGCATAGTACCTCATTCTTATTTTATATTTTATTCTCTCATTTCTCTATTCATTTCCATTTAAATTATTACCATTTATCACTATTATAGATAGTATATGCTATATATGGTTTAGTATGTATATGGTTTAGTATATTCATCATACTAAATTAACATACTAAACCATATCATACATTCATAATAATTTCCTGACGATATATTCTTAGCCTTAAAATTATTCGTCAAGAGATAAAGATATATCCATTTTAAGCCTTATACATATTATACAATTGTTCTTCAGAAACGGTGCACCCACCACCTGCGAATGAGAATTTCTACTTGACATCAAGTTTTGGTTATTTAATTAAACAGGTTTCATAAGTTTATAGGTCTTCTATAGCGCTTTTAAAAATACTGCTTTTTCCGCTAATTCTCATCAGTTTTTATCACCAAATTGGCCTTTAACTTGGAGCTTTGCATCTGTTCTGATTATCAATGCTCAGTGTGTTGTGTATGATTGCAAATTTTTTTATATTATTGTAGCTTCCTTTTTTTTTTTGTTTTTTTTTTTTTGGAAAAATCGTAAACCCTTCTAGTACATTTCTTAATGAATAAAAATCCATCTTTTTCTTGATTATTTCTACCTTTAGTGCTTAGAAAGACTGACTCTATTCCAGGTTCATTTGATGATTTACTTACTTTTTCTACTGGCTCTTTTATTTTTTATTATTATAGTTTAAGTTGTGGGATACATGTGCAGAATGTGCAGGTTTGTTACACAGGTATACATGTGCCATGGTGATTTGCTGCACCCATCAACCCATCATCTGCATTAGGTGTTTCTCTTAATGCTATTCCTCCCCTAATCCCCAACCCCACAGCAGGCCCTGTTGTGTGATGTTCCGCTCCCTGTGTCCATGTGTTCTCATCGTTTAACTCCTACTTATGAGTGAGAAAGTGTGGTGTTTGGTTTTCTGTTCCTGTGTTAGGTTACTGAGAATGATGGTTTCCAGCTTCATCCATGTCCCTGCAAAGGACATGAACTCATCCTTTTTTATGGCTGCATAGTATTCCATGGTATATATGTGTCACATTTTCTTTATCCAGTCTATCATTGATGGGCATTTGGGTTGATTCCTAGTCTTTGCTCTTGTGAACAGTGCTGCAGTAATCATATGTGTGTATGTGTCTTTATAGTAGAATGATTTATTGGTATTTCTGGTTCTAGATCCTTGAGGAACTGCCACACTGTCTTTCACAATGGTTGAACTAATATACACTCCCATCAACACTGTAAAAGCATTCCTATTTTCCATATCCTCTCCAGCATCTGTTGTTTCCTGACTTTTTAGTGATTGCCATTCTAACTGGTGTGAGATCGTTGTTCATTGTGGTTTTGATTTGCATTTCTCTAATGAACAGTGATGATGAGCCTTTTGTCATATGTTTGGGGCCACATAAATGTCTTCTGGTGAAAAGTGTATGTTTATATCCTTTGCCCACTTTTCTATGGGTTTGTTTGTTTTTTTTCTTGTAAATTTGTTTAAGTTCCATGTAAATTCTGACTATTCGCCCTTTCTTTGTCATATGGATAGTTTGCAAAAAGTTTCTCCCATTAAGTAGGTTGTCTGTTCACTATGATGATAATTTCTTTTACTCTGCAGAAGCGCTTTAGTTTAATTAGATTCCATTTGTCCATTTTGGCTTTTGTTGCCATTGCTTTGGGTGTTTTAGTCATGAAGTCTTTGCCCATGTCTATGTCCTGAATGGTATTGCATAGGTTTTCTTCTAGGGTGCTTATGGTTTTAGGTTTTATATTTAAGTCTTTAATACATCTTGAGTTAGTTTTTGTATAAGGTGTAATGAAGGGATCTAGTTTCAGTTTTCTGCATATGGCTAACCAGTTTTCCCAACACCATTTATTAAATAGGAATTCTTTTTCTATTGCTTCTTTTTGTAGGGTTTGTCAAAGATCAGATGGTTGTGGATGTGTGGCATTATTTCTGAGGCCTCTGTTCTGTTCCACTGGTCTATATATCTGTTTTGGTACTAGTACCATGCTGTTCTGGTTACTGTAGCCTTATGGTATAGTTTGAAGTCAGGTAGCATGATGCTTCCAGCTTTGTTCTTTTTGCTTAGCATTGTCTTGGCTATACAGGCTCTTTTTTGGTTCCATATGAAATTTAAGGTGTTTTTTTCCAATTTTGTGAAGAAAGTCAATAGCAGCTTGACGAGAATAGCATTGAATCTGTAAATTACTTTGGGCAGTATGGTCATTTTTGCAATATTGATTCTTCTTAACCATGAGCATGGAATGTTTTTCCATTTGTTTGTGTACTCTCTTAATTCCTTGAGCAGTGGTTTGTAGTTTTCCTTGAAGAGGTCCTTCACATCCCTTGTAAGTTATATTCATAGGTATTTTATTATCTTTGTAGCAATTGTGAATGGGAGTTCACTCATGATGTGGCTTTCTGTCTATTATTGGTGTGTAGAAATGCTTGTGATTTTTGTACATTGATTTTTGTACCCTGAGACTTTGGTGAAGTTGCTTATCAGCTAAAGGAGTTTTTGGGTTTTCTAAATATACAATTATGTTATCTGCAAACAGATAATTTGACTTCCTTTCTTCTTATTTGAATATCCTTTATTTCTTTCTCTTGCCTTATTGCTCTGGCCAGAACTTCCAATACTTTGTTGAATAGGAGTGGTTAGAGAGGGCATCCTTGTCTTGCGCCGGTTTTCAAAGGGAATGCTTTCAGTTTTTCCCTGTTCAGTATGATATTGGCTGTGGGTTTGTCATAAATAGGTCTTATTATTTTGAGATTCATTCCATCAATACCTAGTTTATTGAGTGTTTTTAGCATGAAGGGATGTTGAATTTGATTGAAGGCCTTTTCTGCATCTATTGAGATAATCATATGGTTTGTGGTTTTTGTCATTGTTTCTGTTTATATGATGGATTATGTTTATTGATTTGCATATGTTGAACCAGTCTTGAATCCCAGGGATGAAGCTGACTTGATCATAGTGGATAAGGTTTTTGATGTGCTGCTGGATTCTGTTTGCCAGTATTTTATTGACGATTTTCACATTGATGTTCATCAAGGATATTAACCTGAAATTTTCTTTTTTTTTTTGTTGTGTCTCTGCCAGGTTTTTATATCTGGATGATGCTGGCCTGATACCATGAGTTAGGGAGGAGTCCTTCTTTTTGTATTGTTTGGAATAGTTTGATAAGGAATGGTACCAGCTCTATTTTGTATCTCTGGTAGAATTCAGCTGTGAATCTTGGATTTTTATGGTTGGAAGGCTATTAATTACTGCCTCAATTTTGGTCTGTTCAGGGATTTGACTTCTTCCTGGTTTAGTCTTGGGAGGGTGTAGGTGTCCAGGAATTTATCCATTTTTTCTAGAGTTTCTAGTTTATTTGCATAGAGGTGTTTCTAGTCTTCTCTGATGGTATTTTGTTTTTCTGTGGGATCAGTGGTGATAGCTCTTTTATGACTTTTTATTGTGTGTATTTGATTCTTCTCTCTTTTCTTCTTTGTTAGTCTGGCTAGCAGTCTACCTATTTTATTGATCTTTTCAAAAAATCAGCTCCTGGATTCATTGATTTTTTTTTTTTTTTTTTTTGAAGAGTTTTTCACATCTCTGTCTCCTTCAGTTCTGCTCTCCTCTTAGTTATTTCTTGTCTTCTGCTGGCTTTTGAATTTGCTTGTTCTTGCTTCTCTAGTTCTTTTAATTGTGATGTTAGAGTGTTGATTTTAGATCTTTCCCACTTTCTCATGTGGGCATTTAGTGCTATACATTTCCCTCTAAAGTCTGATTTAGCTTTGCCCCAGAGATTCTGGTATGTTGTGTCTTTGTTCTCATTAGTTTCAAAGAACTTATTTATTTTTGTCTTAATTTTATTATTTATCCAGTAGTCATTCAGGAGTAGGTTGTTCAGTTTCCATGTAGTTGTGTGGTTTTGATTGAGCCTTCTCACTCCCAGGTTCTAATTTGATTGCACTGTCATCTCAGAGACTGTTATGATTTCCGTTTTTTGCATTTGCTGAGGAGTGTTTTACTTCCAGTTACGTGGTCAATTTTAGAATAAGTGCTATGTGGTGCTGAGAAGAATATGTATTCTGTTGATTTGGGTTGGAGAGTTTTGTAGATGTCTGTTAGGTCTTCTTGGTCCAGAGATGAATTCAAGTCCTGAATATCCTTGTTAATTTTCTGTCTTGCTGATCTGTCTAATACTGACAGTGGGGTGTTAAAGTCTCCTACTATTATTGTGTGTGAGAGTCTAAGTCTCTTTCTAGGTCTCTAAGAACTTGCTTTATGAATCTGAGTGCTCCTATATTGGGTGTGTATATATCTAGGATAGTTAGCTCTTCTTGTTGCTTGGATCCCTTTACCATTATGTAATGCCCTTCTTTGCCTCTTTTGATCTTTGTTGGTTTAAAGTCTGTTTTATCATAGACTAGGATTGTAACCTCTGCTTTTTTTTGCTTTCCATTTGCTTGATAAATATTCCTCCATCACTTTATTTTGAGCCTGTGTGTGTCTTTGAATGAAAGAATGGTCTCCTGAATACAGCACACCTATGGGTCTTGACTCTATCCAATTTGCCAGTCTGGGTCTTTTAATTGGGGCATTTAGCCCATTTACATTTACAGTTAATATTGTTATGTGTGAATTTGAACCTGTCATTGTGATGCTAGCTGGTTATTTTGCACATTAGTTGATGCAGTTTCTTCATAGTGTCAATGCTGTTTACATTTTGGCATGTTTTTGCAGTGTCTGGTTTGGTTTTTCCTTTCCATATTTAGTGCTTTTTTCAGGAGCTCTTGTAAGGCAGGCCTGGTGGTGACAAAATCCCTTAGCATTTGCTTTTCTGTAAAGGAT
This sequence comes from Saimiri boliviensis, assembly GCF_048565385.1. Classification (NCBI taxonomy): domain Eukaryota; kingdom Metazoa; phylum Chordata; class Mammalia; order Primates; family Cebidae; genus Saimiri; species Saimiri boliviensis. The sequence goes on along the minus strand of NC_133452.1, from coordinate 25,397,795 downwards.
TTTATTTCTCCTCTTATGAAGCTTAATCTAGCTGGATATGAAATTCTGGGTTGAAAATTCTTTTCTTTAAGAATGTTGAATATTGGAGCTACTCTCTTCTGGCTTGTAGGGTTTCTGAAAAGAGATCTGCTGTTACTCTGATGGGCTTCCCTTTGTGGGTAACCTGACCTTTCTCTCTGGCTGCCCTTAACATTTTTTCCTTCATTTCAACCTTGGTCAATCTGAACATAATATGTGTCTTGGGATTGCTTTTTTCGAGGAGTATCTTTGTGGTGTTCTCTGTATTTCCTGAATTTGAATGTTGGTCTCTCTTGCTAAGTTGGGGAAGTTCTCCTGGATAATATCCTGAAGTGTGTTCCAGCTTGGTTCCATTCTCTTTGTCACTTTCAGGTACACCAATCAAACTTAGGTTTGATCTTTTCACATAGTCCTTTATTTCTTGGAGGCTTTGTTCATTCCTTCTCATTCTTTTTTCTATAATCTTGTTTTCACAATTTATTTCATTAAGTTTATCTTCAATCTCTGATATTCTTTCTTCTGCTTGATCAATTTGGCTATTAAAACTTGTGTATGCTTCGCGAAGTTCTCGTGATGTTTTTCAGCTCGATCACATCATTCTTTTCTAAATTGTTTATTCTAGTTAATAGTTCCTGCATCCTTTTATCAAGGTTCTTAGCTTCCTTGCATTGGGTTAGAACATGCTCCTTTAGCTCAGAGGAGTTTGTTATCATCCACCTTCTGAAGCCTACTTCTGTCAATTTGTCAATCTCATTCTCCATCCAGTTTTGTTTGCTTGCTGGCCAATAGTTGTGATCCTTTGGAGGAGAAGAGGCATTCTGGTTTTTGGAATTTTCATCCTTTTTTCACTGGGTTTTCCTTATCTTCATGGATTTATCTACCTTTGATCTTTGATGTTGGTGACTTTTGGATAGAGTTTTTGTGTGGGTGTCCTTTTTGTTGATTTGGTGTTATTGCTTTCTGTTTGTTAGTTTTCCATCTAACAGTCAGGCCCCTCTTCTGCAGGTCTGCTGGAGTTTGCTGGAGGTCCAATCCAGACCCTGTTTGTCTGGGTATCACCAGCAGAGATTAGAGAACAGCAAAGATTGCTGCCTGCAACTTCCTCTGGAAGCCTCATCCCAGAGGGGCACCCACCAGATGCCAGTTAGAGCTCTTCTGTGTGAGGTGTCTGTCGACCTCTGCTGGGAGGTTTCTTCCAGTCAGGAGGCATGGGGTGAGGGACCCATTTGAGGAGGCAGTCTGTCCCTTAGCAGAGCTCGAGCATTGTGCTGGGAGATATGTTGCTCTCTTAAGAGCTGGCAGGCAGGAATGTTTAAGTCTCCTGAAGCTGTGCCCACAGCCACCCCTTCCTTCAGGTGCTCTGTCCCAGGGAGATGGGAGTTTTATCTATAAACCCCTGACTCGGGCTGCTGCCTTTCTTTCAGAGATGCCCTGCCTAGAGAGGAAAACTCTAGATAGGCAGTCTGGTTACAGTGGCTTTGCTGAGTTGTGATGGGTTCTGCTCAGTTTGAATTTCCAGGTGACTTCATTTACACCGTGAGGGGAAAACCACCTACTCAAGCCTTAGTAATGGCATATGCCCTTTTCCCCATCAAACTCAAGCATCTCTGTTCAACTTCAGGCTGCTGTGCTGGCAGTGAGAATTTCAAGCCAGTGGATCTTAGCTTGCTGGGCTTTGAGGGGGTGGGATCCATTGACCAAGACCACTTGGCTTGTTGGCTTCAACCCCCTCTTCCAGAGGAGTGAACGGTTCTGTCTCGCTGGCATTCCATGCGCCCCTGGAATATGTTAAAAAGACTCCTATAGCTAGCTTGGTGTCTGCTCAAACAGCTGCCCAGTTTTGTGCTCGAAACCCAGAGCCCTGGTGGTGTAGGCACCTGAGGGAATCTCCTGGTCTGTGGGTTGCAAAGACAATGGGAAAAGCATAGTATGTGGGCTAGATAGCACCATCCCTCTTGGCACAGTTTCTCAAGGCTTCCCTTTGCTAGGGGAGAGAGTTCCCTAACCCCTTATGCTTTCTGGGTCAGGTGACATCCCACCCTGCTTCTGCTTGCCTTCCATGAACTGCACCCACCATCTAACCAGTCCCAGTGAGATGTACCAGGTACCTCAGTTGGGAATGCCACCTTCTGCATTGGTCTTGCTAGGAGCTGCAGACTGGAGCTGTTTCTATTCAGCCATCTTGCCAACCACCTCTGCTGCTAACTCTTTTATAATTTTATCTTTTTACCTTTAATGCATTAATCTTTCTGGAATTTACTTTGGTGTATTTCATGAGATAAGTGTCTAAGTTTCTTTCCAATAGGTTAACCAATTATCTCAGCACTATTGGTTGAGTGCTTAACCTTGTTGCCACTGATTTGACATGCCAAGTTTATATATACTTATTTGCCTGTTGCCTTTCGTTGTTTTCTGCTCCACGGATCTGACCTCGTGAAATGTACCAGTTCTTAGACTGTTTAGCCATATCTTATAATATATTTTAACTGCAGTTAATGGATTCCTTCTGTTTATGCTTCATTTTTCGTATATATGTCTTAAATGAACTTTAGAACTGCTGTTCTCAAATTTTTAAATTCTGTTGGAAATTTTGATTTGAATTGCCTTAAATTCATAGATTTGTTTAGAGCAGAATTGATATTTTTGTTACATTATTTTTTTTTGGTAACAGATATGTCCCATTTTTCTCCCAGATTCTTTCACTTTCCTACAAAATGATTTGATTTTGTTCTTTATAAACATTATTCATATATGTAAAGGAGTTTATTCCTACATGTTTATTTTTACTGCTATGTGAAAATATACTTTTCCTTTTTTTTTACAGAGTGCTTAGTTGGTACATAGGTATTATTGATTTTGTATATTTAATTTTGAAACATCTATCTTGTGTACTCATATATTCAACTGGTTTTTCAGCTTTCTTAGGTAAAGACTAAAAGTAATGAAAAATTTGTTTCTTTTGGAACAATATGCTCTTAAGTTTTCATTTAATCTTATTTTAGAATTGAAATAATGAAGATAATATATACAAGTCACAAAGTCGTAGCACATTCTATTCATTAGAATAAATCAAATGAAACATCAGTAAATGTTAATGTAACAACCATCTTTTTATCATTGTCTTTTTGGATTTAAGGAACATGCAAATTTCACAATATTTTAATATATTTGTACTTAAAGATTATGTAAAATTATTTTCAATGCAAAGCTTAAAATACATTTTCATTTTTGAATACTATTTTTATTCAATAACTTAAATATACTATTTTCAATGTAGTCATTTTTACTATAAAAAAGTATGTGTCCTATTTAGATATAATTACTTGTAGTTCATTATTTTTTATAGTTCTTAAATGCTCTAGTCAATCAGTTCACACCCACTGAAGAAATGAAATATTCTTATTAATAATTGCTGAGAGCATGGCTATTGCATGTCTTTTATTCCCCGCACTTCCTGCAGCTAGAGAAGAACATTGGAAAATAGTATTTCTGTTCCTTCCTAAATATACCAGTAATTGAGATGGCCAAGTGAGTGTTTAAGCCTGGACTCACTTGTGAATTTGCAATGGGTATGTTTTCCAAGATGTGATTTAATGTTTAAATATAAACTCAAGCTCCTTAAAATGATTGGTTTAAATGTTGGTTTTAAAGAGCATCAGTAATAGTAGCAGTAGGGTAGATACATGCATATTGCTTTTTGATTGAAAGAGCTTTGTAGTTTTAATTGTGGAACTCATGCTCTCTCTGTAATTCTGTGACTATACACTTTGCCTAGTCAAACTTATGAATGTGCCAATCACATTATCATCGTACCATCTAGGGTATTATCTTTGCAGTTATGACAGTTGTAAGATGAAAGCTTAGAATTGCTGTTCTCTTGTGAATTACTTACATGGAATTTTTTTGTAATATTTGTTCAGCATGTTATATGTGAAATCATCCAGCTATAAGATGTTATTCTTGAGAGTGCATATAGTACACATCGATAGTTTCCTCTGGTTATCTAGCAGATAAATTCATTGTGGATTTTTTTAACTTGTGAGTTCTAGGATCCTTCTTGTTTGCAGCTTGGAGTTACTGAAAATGAAATTGAGTCTTTCCATTTAGAGTGATGATGAAGATAATTGGTATTTGTATGTAATAAATGGATTTATATTTAAGTAAATGAAATAATTGCCTTCCCACAGCTGAATGTGTTATACTCATTGGTATTTGTTGAACTAAACATTTTGGTTTCTATTAGGAACTGAAGAATTCTCACCATGTTAATAAGTTTGGGAGTTTTATAAACTTTGACATTGTAAATTATCTAGGGAGTCATGGACTACTTTGTATATGTGGCAGAAAAGTTTTTAAAAATTTAAAATGTTTTTTAAAAGGTTGTATACACTTCTAAAATATTATGAAGGATCAAGTAGGTCTTGGTATTTTTATTTTCTAGAATGTTCTAAAGGGTCTGGAAAAGAGAAAAGCTGATTTAAATACCATCACAGAGAGTAGTGCTGCCCTACAAAACTTGATTGAGGGCAGCCAGCCTATTTTAGAAGAGAGGCTTTGTGTCCTTAATGCTGGGTGGAGCCGAGTTCGTACCTGGACTGAAGATTGGTGCAATACCTTGATGGTATGTCTCAGGAAAAATTAATGATGAAATCTCCTCTCTTCTAGTTATTTTTAAAATGTATACAATGCTGATTAAATGTCAACTATTTACTGTGTGTCACAGTAATGTTTTGCTTGTGAATTAATTTCATTAGACTACATTTTATTTTTCTTTGAAAAGGTAATAACTAGAATTTACGATGTTTCCACAATATTCATAATCTATCTAGAAAGAGGTACTTTCATGCTTTAGTGAATGCACCTTGTTTCATTTTAATGATATCATACCGTATTTAATTTTCATACTGTCAGAAGCTGTTTATACATATACTCCTTGTAGTGTCTGAGTAATCCATACTGCTTAAGAGCACAGGCTGTAGCATCTGGTGGCCTAGTTAAAAATTTCCACTACTAGCTCAGTAACATTGGTCAAGTTGCTTAAACACTCTCTAAACCTCAGTTGTCTAATTTGTAAAATGGACATTATTATATCTACCTCATACAGTTTTGCAGTGATTGATTATGAGCCTTAAACATGTAGTACTCTTAAATAACTAAATGCAAAACAACCAATTTTAGATATTGCTATGATTATAATTGTTAAGTATTGTATATGTGTTAGTCTTTGGTTTTATTACTACTCTGTCAGTTGTCTTGTGGAAATAGTGACCATTTAATTTAATTTTTTAATTTTTTTAAGATGGAGTCTTGCTCTGTCACCCCGGCTGGAGTGCATTGGTGCAATTTCGGCTTACTGCAACCTCCGCCTCTCGGGTTCAAACAATTCTCTGCCACATCTTCCTGAGTAGCTGGGATTACAGATGCCACCACACCTGGCTATTTTTTTTTTTTTTAACTTTTAGTAGAGATGGGGTTTCACCATGTTGGCCAGGCTGGTCTTGAACTCTTGACTTCGCGATCCACCTGCCTCGGCCTCCCAAAGTGCTGGGATTATAGGCGAGAGCCACTGTGCCCAACCCATTTAATTTTTATAGTGGTTTTATGTTCCTCTGATACCAATTGAGAATATATGGCCACCCCACCTTCCCCTGCTAAGGAAGGCATTGTTATTTATAACGTTTTTTTTTAAATTTCAAAATATCTGAGATAGGACTTTTATCAAATGTTTAGAATTAGTAGGTAATGGCTAGAGACATCAAAAAACATATTTTGTGTTTGCATATTTATTTAAATCCTTCAGGATGTGTAGGGCAGTGAAGAGCATGGGCTTAGGTCTTGATCTCTAATAGATTTAGATCCACAATCCATGACTTATTATCTGTACAACCTTAGCTAAGTTACGTAATGTTACTAAGCTTAAATTTATATATATAGAGAATGAGAACAAAGGTATATACCTAATAGAGTTGTTAAATATTGAATGTAATAGTGGATATTAAATTCTTGGCTCATAGAATATGCTCTTTAAATATTTTATATGTTAATTTTTGTTATTACTAGCTTTATTTCACATTCTTTTGGCCCTTATTTCTGTATTCTTCAGTCTGTATGTTTCAAACTCTCTATTTAAGAAGTATCTTTCTGTTACTGTTAGAACGTTTGATTTACCTGCTTAATAGGGGTAAACAGTCTGGTGCTCATCAGTTCTTCCTAGCTAGAATCAGACCACTGTTGTTATTTTATCATGTCATTTATTAGCTCACATTTTCTTTTTCTTTTTTTTTAAACGTTTATTTTAAGTTTAGGGATAGGTACAAGTGCTGCAAGTGCAGGTTTGTTTTCTTTCTTTCTTTTTTTAAATCATTTATTAGTGTACTTTTTTTTTTTTTTGCCTGGGTCTCACTCTGTCACCCATGCTGGGGTACAGTGGTATGATCATGGCTCACTGCAACTTTGACCTCCCGAGGCTCAGGTGATCCTTCTGCCTCAGCCTCTCAAGTAGCTGGGACTACAGGCAGGTGCCACCACAGCCGGCTAATTTTTGTGTTTTTTTTGTAGAGGGGGTTTTGCCGTGTTGCCCAGGCTGGTATTGAATTCCTGAGCTCAAATGATCCTCCCACTTGGACCTTCCAAAGTTCTAGATTACAGGCGTAAGCCACCACACCCAGCCTACGTTTTGTGTTTCCAACTATTTTTCATATTATAGATTAAAACTTTCTTTCTTTTTAAAAACTGTTACTGTCTGAGCTTTTTCCAGTTTCTTTTATCCAACTAAATATAATTCCTAAATGTTAGTTTCATCATAAGCTTCCTTAACCTTTTTGGTCACATTCTGATTTCTTGCCTTAGACCAACTGCTTTTCCCAGTCATAATCTGCTTAACTCTTCCTTCTGTTGAAATCTGTCAAGAGCATTTCATGTCCTGCTTCAGGACATCTTGCTATGGTCTGTGCCAGGTGTAATATTAAGGGCTGGTGATTATGAGGTAAGGACACAGAGGCAGTGTCCTTTGAGCTGAGAATATAGAATCTCTTTCTTTTTATATATTCATTATTTTTATTATTACTTCCTTGAGTTTTTTAAAAAATATGATTGACAGGGGCAAATCAGATCAGTTTTAACGTAAGAATGAGGAATAGGAGATGAATTGCATTGAAATTGAAAAAGAAACTTTCACCTTTTATTTGACTTCAACTTTCAATTGTGCTGAGGTCTAAATCAAATAAATTTAAAAAGATGTTAAGCACCATACATGTGCATTTTTAGGAATGAGATTTATTCACTGAAGAGCTCTTCAGAAAGGTGAAAATGCTTCTTTAAATTCATGATACGGTTTGCTCTTTGAAAGTCTTTTAACTCTCTTTTAAGATTATCATCTTAAATATTTCACATGGGTATGTAAGCATTTTATTAATTCCTTTGTAGAACCACCAGAACCAGCTAGAAATATTTGATGGAAATGTGGCTCACATAAGTACCTGGCTTTATCAAGCTGAAGCTCTGTTGGATGAAATTGAAAAGAAACCAGCAAGTAAAAGGGAAGAAATTGTAAAGGTAGCAAACACAGAGGCATCAGTAACATTTTGGGAGTGGAATGTTTTGTTGTCATGCTTTCTCTTGTGAAATGCTCTTAACGCTTTCATTCCTCCCATGCACTAAATTCATTAACATTTATTTCTATGGGAGAATCTGAGACAATAAGAGACAAACTTGATTAAGATTGAAAGACCAGTAAGAGATTACAGCACAGTCAGAGTAAGAGCTATTCACATAAGATGCCAATGAGTCTTGCTTACTTCTGTATTCACCACTGAGTGCTGCTTACCTCTGTATTCTCCAGTGAGTCTTACTTTGATATTCTTCAGTGAGTCTTACGTGAACAGCTCTTACCTGGTTGATTATGCTGAAATCTCTTACTGGGGATCCCAGATATTTATTTAAATTACCTTTAATTCTGTATAGGCATCACAATCATGTTTGGGTTTGATTTTTCTCATGAAATAATTTTTGTTTTCTTATAATTAGCGTTTAGTATCTGAGCTGGATGATGCCAACCTCCAGGTTGAAAATGTCCGCGATCAAGCTGTTATTTTGATGAATGCCCGAGGAAGCTCAAGCAGGGAGCTTGTAGAACCAAAGTTAGCTGAGCTGAATAGGAACTTCGAAAAGGTGTCTCAACATATCAAAAGTGCCAAAGTGAGTAATTACGTATTTAGAGTAAACCACTTTTTTTTCTATGGGCATGTATCTAAGTGGTAGTTATATAGTATATACATCAACAATTTTTATTTTATGATTTTGATTTTATTGTTTTCTCACTCTTATTACCCAGGCTGGAAGGCAGTGGCATGATCTCAACTGAAACCTCGGCCTTCTGGGTGCAAGCTGTTCTCCTGCCTCAGCCTCCCAAATTGCTGGGATTATGGGTGCCCACCATCACGCCCAGCTGATTTTTGTACTTTCTCAGTAGAGATGGGGTTTCACCATCTTGGCCAGGCTGGTCTTGAGCTCCTGATCTCAAATAATCCACCCGCTTTGGCCTCCCAAAATGCTGGGATTACAGGATGAGCAACTGCACCTGGCCAACAATTTTTAAATTAAAATATTTTAAATTACTTTTTCTTTGAATGAAGCATTTGTCCTTATTTATTTGTGATTGTGCATAAGAAGAAGAGAAAACAAGCAATAGTATTGAAAATAACGTATTTGAGAAAAGGTTTCAAAGACTCAATCAAAGTTATGCCTATGAAATGCTGAAACTAATCCCAAGCCAGGGATGAATATTAAATCCATTATTTTATAGTCATACTCTATATATGTGTTCACACTGCACGCACTTACAGAACTTGTTGGGTTTCGCATGTTGACAAATCTAAAAGTTACAGATAATTTCACAATTTAAACCTAATGTAGGAAAGTACTACTTGATTTTATAAATTGTAAAAAGAGCTTTATACATTTGACAGAGAGGGTAACAAATAGGAGCTTTATGAGAGAGTGCTAGTTTAGGCAACACCAGATGGTACTTACCTGCATTTGGCTTATTAAAATTGTTTTACTGCATTTTAGTTAAATAAATACAAATATTTTTTATATAGCTATTACCTGACAAGATGGCATTGAGAAATATACACTTGTTTGTGTATGAAAATCCAGGGGGAATTCTACTAAAGAAACTTAACTGGGAGACATTCTGTGAGGTGTCCCTGCCCTGGGTGTTCTTCCTTTCTGTGGCTTGGAAAGAATAGTTTCTGGGTCATGGCCATAGTTTCCTGCTATGCTCACATGTGGTTTCTAAATCTACCCTACAACACTCCAGATAGCCACAATGAATTGTGACACTACCTCATATCCCTGGCTAGAGTCTGAAGAGAATGGGTAATTCAGAGAAGTCTAAATTGGTAAAAATCATTGCCATATAAATGAATGAAATTAAAGTCAATTACAAAAATGCTAGTTTCTCTCTTGACATCCCATCTCTCTGATTAATGATGGAAAGTCAAGTTATGAATCTATTTTCAGAGAACTCTTTTTCTTCTACAGTTGCTAATTGCTCAGGAACCATTATCGTACCAATGTTTGGTCACCACTGAAACATTTGAAACTGGTGTGCCTTTCTCTGACTTGGAAAAATTGGTAAATGACATAGAAAATATGTTAAAAGTTGTGGAAAAACACTTGGAATCCAGTGATGAAGATGAAAAGGTTGGTTCAAGGAGATTTCAAAACTATGTGTTTCCATTTTTCCTCTGTATTAATTTTATTTTTACATCAGTGATGTTTACCCATATAATCTGTCAAACATGGTGAAACAGATTCAAATATGAATTTTTAATGTGTCAATGTAAGAATCACATGATTCATGCTTAAAAGGAAAATACACACTTTCTGAGCTAAAGATAATTCTTAGTATTGTCTATCTAATGTTTGCTAAACTCTCTTTGGGATATTTTATCTTCAAATATAAAATGTCTTTAAAAAATAAATTTTTTGATCATTCAGATTAACGTATCTTGACTTACACTATATGTTAAATAGGTTAGTTTTCCTTCTTAGGAGCTGATAGGAAGTGACCCTATGCTTTTTTTTTTTTTTGAGTAATTTTTTTTTTCCTTTTTAACATTCAGATGGTTGAGGAGAGAGCCCAGATTGAGGAAGTTCTACAAAGAGGAGAACAAATGTTATATCAACCTATGGAAGATAATAAAAAAGAAAAGATCCGTTTGCAATTATTACTTTTGCATACAAGATACAACAAAATTAAGGTATCATGACTGGAGAGTCTCTGTTGCATTTAAACACCTTACTTAACTCTTGCCATTCAGATGTGTGATGTTGCATTACAAATGTTTTAAAACACAGCAGTTGGAATATCATCTCCTCCTTTCTAGTGTGTGTTATTAGATGTGTTCATATTTTTGGATGGCACAGAACTCAAAATAGAAATGTAAAACCTTATTGTTGGCCATCTCTTTTGTTTTTCTGATTATGTATCAAACCTAAAAGAGATCTATCTGTTTCAGAAGTGGCTTCGTCCAGTTCTGTATTTTATTTGTGAAGGTCTTGGCTATGTTAAAAAAAAAATTCTAGTTTAAAAATAGCTAAATTTGTGAAACTGATGCAATATGATTTATATTCTAGCAAAGATTCACTACCAGCTCTTTTTTTTATTTCTTTACATTTCTATTTTTTTTAAAGATGGGGATCTCACTATGTTTCCTGGGCTGATCTTGAACTCCTGGGCTCAAGTGATGCTCCTGTGTCAGCCTCCTAAGCTTCTGGGACTACAGGTGTGGGCCACTGTACCCAGCTCCAGCTCTTTTTAAAATTGCAATCTTTCTAGTTGTATTTTAAGTGTGCTCTTTTTCCCTGGGGTCTGTTATTCTGTAGTTCCTTCTAGAACAATTTTTATTTGGTGACTTTGGAAATTAAGTAGATTGATGATGGTACTGTATTTTTACTGTATCTTTTCTATGTTTAGATATGTTTAGATACACAAATACTTACAACTGTGTTTCGGAATCACTGGTAGTATCCAGTGCAATAACATGCTGTAAAGTTTTAGCCTAGGAGCAACTGACTGTAGCACACAGCCTGTGTGTGCAGGAGGCTGCACCATCTAGGTTTGTGTAAGCGTACTCTATGATGTTTGCATGACAGCGAAATGACCTAAAGACACATATCTCAGAACACGTCCCTGTTATTAAGCAATGCATGACTATACTTTAAAACTAGCTATTCTCTCAAGGCCGAAGCCTCAACATCCTTTGTAAGTATTTCATGTTCCTCACAGATCTTCTCACATCACACTGAGTAGTATTAAAACCATTGGGTCTGTATGAAGCAAGATGTAGCTCTGAACCTGAAATTAGATATTGCTCTACCAGCTGCTTGTTTTATGACCATGAGAAAGTGACTTAGCTTGCTTTACTTCACTATCCCTTCCACAATTTAGACTTCACGATTTTCTCCCATGAGCTATTATATCCCATGAACATATATTCTTATGTCTGATTTTTCTCACTCTGGCACATCCTTCATTATCTTCCTCAGAGTTATTCTCTCCAAAGTCATGGCTGATCATGTCATTACTTCATCCAAGAAACTGCTTAGGAAAATATTGAAAAAAAAACAGAAAAAGCTTTAAATGCCAGGCTTGTCAATATAACGACATAGAGTCTTCAGTCTGACCCCTGGCTCCTGATGTCTTTGATTTGCTGTCATTTCCCATGTAGTAGAGCTACACTGGTTTTCTTTTTTTTCTTTTTTTTTAATTGCATTTTAGGTTTTGGGGTACATGTGAAGAACATGCAAGATTGTTACATAGGTACACACATGGCAGTGTGGTTTGCTGTCTTCCGTCCCCTCACCTGTATCTGTCATTTCTCCCCATGCTATCTCTTCCCACCTCCCCACCCCCCCCGTCCCTCCCCCATTTCCCAACGGACCCCAGTGTGTAGTGTTCCCCTCCCTGTGTCCATGTGTTCTCATTGTTCAACACCCACCTATGAGTAAGAATATACGGTGTTTGATTTTCTGCTCTTGTGTCAGTTTGCTGAGAATGATGGTTTCCAGGTTCATCCTTGTCCCTACAAAGGATGTGAACTCATCGTTTTTGATGGCTGCATAATATTCCATGGTGTATATGTACCACATTTTCCCTATCCAGTCTATCATCGTTGGGCATTTGGGTTGGTTCCAGGTCTTTGCTATTGTAAACAGTGCTGCAGTGAGCATTCATGTGCACGTGTCCTTATAGTAGAATGATTTATAATCCTTTGGATATATACCCAGTAATGGGATTGCTGGGTCAAATGGGATTTCTATTTTTAGGTCCTTGAGGAATCGCCACACTGTCTTCCACAATGGTTGAATTAATTTACATTCCCACCAACAGTGTAAAAGTGTTCCTATTTCTCCACATCCTCTCTAGCATCTGTTGTTTCCAGATTTTTTAATGATCGCCATTCTAACTGGTGTGAGATGGTATCTCAATGTGGTTTTGATTTGCATTTCTCTGATGACCAGTGATGATGAGCATTTTTTCATATGTTTGTTGGCCTCCTGTATGTCTTCTTTTGTAAAGTATCTGTTCATATCCTTCGTCCATTTTTGAATGGGCTTGTTTGTTTTTTTCTTGTAGATCTGCTTTAGTTCTTTGTAAATTCTGGATATCAGCCCCTTGTCAGATGGGTAGACTGCAAAAATTTTTTTCCCATTCTGTTGGTTGCCGATTCACTCTACTGACTGTTTCTTTTGCCGTGCAGAAGCTGTGGAGTTTCATTAGGTCCCATTTGTCTATCTTGGCTTTTGTTGCCCTTGCTTTTGGCGTTTTGGTCATGAAGTCCTTGCCTACACCTATGTCCTGAATGGTTTTGCCTAGATTTTCTTCTAGGGTTTTTATGATGTTAGGTCTGATGTTTAAGTCTTTAATCCATCTGGAGTTAATTTTGGTGTAAGGTGTCAGGAAGGGGTCCAGTTTCTGCTTTCTGCACATGGCTAGCCAGTTTTCCCAACACCATTTATTAAACAGGGAGTCCTTTCCCCATTGCTTGTTTTTGTCAGGTTTGTCGAAGATCAGATGGTTGTGGGTATGTTGTATTTCCTGTGAGGCCTCTGTTCTGTTCCATTGGTCTATATCTCTGTTTTGGTACCAGTACCATGCTGTTTTGATTACTGTAGCCTTGTAGTATAGTTTGAAGTCCGGTAGTGGCTACACTGGTTTTCTTTACATTTTCCTAAACATATCATATGCCTTAGCACATCTGGGAACTTTCTAGTTTGATTCCCGTTCCTTGGAGTGAGTTTTGTCTTTTTAGCTTAGCTGAAAAATGTATTATCTTTTAAGACTCCATTCCATTTTTATTTCTAACTCCAGTCAGATTTCATTATAGTTCTCTGTTTTATTGTGACTTTTTAAAGTATCTTTCTTCCCTCGTACTTCTCCAAAGATTCAGGCCATATCTTTTTCATCTTTGAGTCCCAAATCAGAAATTATTACTGGCACAAAATAGAAATAAGTTTTAAGCTTTTAATACATAAATAAATTTGTTTGTTAAAAGTACTAATATAAACTATACACCCTAATTTCATTCAGGCTTTACTAGCATTGGTAGGTCAAGTATGATACGTACTTCAAATCTATAGTTTTCAAATTGATATGATGCTTAACTGTGAACATTAGAATTACTTTGGGCTTTAAAAAAATTACAGTGCCCAAATCTGACTCCTGAACCAGTTAATTCAGAATCTTTCAGGTTGGACCTAGGTGTGGGCATTTACAAAAACAAAATAAAACACAAACATTTGTAGACGATTTTAACGTGCAATTAAGATTGAGAAGCACTAGTTTACTGAACTCATCGTCTTATTTGAAATATATGTTAAGTAACCTTTTCCAATTTGTTTACTACATTACTGTTTTTAAGTTATGTATAAGCACTTTATAAAAATATTAACCACTTGTCATATTTTCTATAAAATATTACCTTATTGATACTTATCTTCTAATTATTTTGCCTTTAGGATGCAACCATTTAAAATTTTTGTTTAGCCAAAGGTGACTATATTTTTTATTAATAATTTTTTGAGGGCCTTTTGGGGGGATCTAAAATTTTTTATCCCTATAGAAGTTGATAAATATTCAATTCTGTTTAGTTCCAGGTTTTTCCTATGGTTTGGTAAAAACAAAACTTACAAATGTTATAAACACTCACTTAAAAAACTCTTTAATCTGGACTTTGCTATATGATATGAGCTACATCATGTAACACTGTCTCATTTCAGAACTGACCTCTAATATATTTGTATTTCTGTGTCCTAGGAGAATTCTTTAAAAATAAAATTGTCCAGAAGTAAAGCTCCGGTCAGATAGTGCGGACATTTTTTTTAGTCCTAGGGCATTTTGATTGATCACTCTCTTGGGGAAAATAATTCTATTTTGGGAATACAGAAAGCACATGTTTAAATCTTGAACTGCCTTGCTGCTTCTGCAAGAGTGTGGAGGTTCAGAAAAATTCTCAATTGTCTTACAGTCTGAAAAGAAAAAGAGACAGTCTTAATGAATGTGAATTTTTTAAACTTGAAACTTTATGATACCTACTGGCCTTCCTAGTTTATCCTAAAGCCTCAGGTACATATGGTCTTGCAGAATGACAGTCTGTTATGCAACTGAAGAAGCAGCACAGGAACTCGCTAGTCTTGTTGTAGTTGCTAAGGTATAAAAGTGACTCCCAACACTTATCCAACAGAGCAGATTAAAAAACAACTGTGGGCCGGGCTCGGCGGCTCACGCCTGTAATCCCAGCACCTTGGGAGGCCGAGGTGGGCGGATCACAAGGTCAAGAGATCGAGAGCATCCTGACCAACATGGTGAAACCCTGTCTCTACTAAAAGAATACAAAAATTAGCTTGGCGTGGTGGTGCGCGCCTGTAGTCTTAGCTACCCGGGAGGCTGAGGAAGGAGAATTGCTTGAACCTGGGAGGCAGAGGTTGCAATGAGCCATGTTCACACCACTGCCCTCCAGCCTGGCGCCTGGTGACAAAGTGAGACTCTGTCTCAAAAACAAAAAACAAAACAAAACAAAAACCCACAACTGTGGCATGTATTATCTAGTGGTGCTAAATGAAGAATGTACTACAAAGTTAAGTGCCCTACAAGCATAATAAAGTAGTTTGATGTCTGGAGTTTTTCTGTTTTTTTTTAAAAAACAGATGACCTTTCAGCCAAATCTTGGTTAATAGATGGGAAGATAAGAAGGAAAATGGGTCCCAGTTTCCTATTTTACTTTTTGGACATGATTACTACACCTAGAAATACTTTCATTGGGCTATTTTCTTTTCCTTATAGTTAAGAGGAAGAACAGTTGAGCCTAGTGTTTTGTGGTCTTTCAAAAAAATGGGCTTGTTTCAAATGACAAATTTGAAAAAATTATTTTAAATTGTTTCTTTACTTAAAAAATACTTAACATCTTTTTATTCATAACTGGTTCCTGGGTAGGTATGTTATTTATTTCGGCATCCTTTTATATTTGCTTGAAACATAATTTGCTTCCTTAGACCTCTGGGTAAATATCTAGAAATGCTTTCTGACCAAAATTTGAACATGTAGTATGAGGATAATAAAATTAATCTTGGAGACAAGGGTAATTAGTGTTAAAGTAAAGAAATCTGTAGACCTGCTTCTAACCTGGCTATCCAGAACTGCCCATCAATTGATGGAAGGGGTAGTTTAACAAATTCTAGGAGGCAATAATGCAGTCCTCTAGGTTCAATACCATGTTATCCACTCGATGATTTTAGTCATGAGTCTTGAATTCATTTAGAGATTATATTGTAACTATTTTCAAGATCACAAACTGAATGAACAATGCATTTGTGATCATTTTAACTATCCTCTTGAATTTATAGATGATTATCAATTTTTAGAAGTTCAACATGGGAGAAGAGAAAGTGTCAAGGAAGGTACCTTAATTCATGAGCAGCTGTACTTTGGCCCTTTGCAAATGGTAATAGACAGCATTTATTAAATTGTGGCCATCTAGGAGTAAAGGATTTGAACTCCTGAAGGACTGGTGGTCCATTCCGGGAAGCACTTTCTTGTTTAGAAAGCTCTGAGAAGAGGGCTGGGCATGGTGGCTCACACCTGTCATCCTAGTACTTTGGGAGGCCTAGATCAGCTGATCACTTGAGGTCAGGAGTTCGAGACCAGCCTGGTCAACGTGGTAAAACCCCATCTCTACTAAAAATACAAACGTTAGCTGGGCACGGTGGTGCATACCTGTAATCCCAGCTACTCAGGAGGCTGAGGCAGGAGAATTGCTTGAACCTGGGAAGTAGAGGTTGCAGTGAGCCGAGATCACACCATTCCAATCCAGCCTAGGAGACAGAGCAAGACTCTGTCAACACCCACCCCACACACCACCCCTCCACACAAAATAAAAAATGAAAAAGAAAGCTCTGAGAAGAGGATCCAGAAAATCTATATTAGAGCGAATGAGTAGTCCATAGAACCTTGAGTCTGTCTAAATATGGCACTTCATGATCTATTTTCTCATGTAGGATATTCCTGCTCTGTAATATTATTCTCAGAAGTTAAGATTACATATAGAATTACCTAGGTATTATTTTAATCAACCCCCTTTTTGCATTTCATGTTGTGTTATGGAAACATGTTTAACTCGCTTGTATTTTTAGCAGTGAGGCCCAATTTTAAAATTGTGATACTTTTAAAAGGGTGAAATCATAATGGTATCAAAATGTTTTATTTCCTACAAAACTTTATGATTGGGGACATATTCATGTTCCTTCGCAACTCGAGAAAGGAATTCTTATGTTTTCTGATTGCTAACTGAGTTTAGATGACATAGATCTTAAAGCCTGTCAAATTATTAACATACTTATACTGTTTAATAGCATGCTACAGATGAAAATTAGAATATAGATTGTTAAAGGTTTCTGTTGCAAGTTAGGTTTATAATATAAAACATTAAAACTAAGTTTAAAAAATATGGCACATGATATTGCATTTCTTCACACAGTAGTCTTGTATTTTCTCAATGTGTTATTATTTGTTTTGGGGATATTTTAAGATATATGCATTATTTTGCTTTTTACTGTTTTTGTAGGCAATCCCTATTCAACAGAGGAAAATTGGTCAACTTGCTTCTGGAATGAGATCATCACTTCTTCCTACAGATTATCTGGTTGAAATTAACAAAATTTTACTTTGCATGGATGATGTTGAATTATCGCTTAATATTCCAGAGCTCAACACTGCTGTCTATGAAGACTTCTCTTTTCAGGAAGACTCTCTGAAGGTAGATCTCCAGGCACTGTGTTTGAATGTCCACAGTTAATGCAGAAGCAGGAAATTTGTTCTTGTGCCTACTTAGATGGTCTATGTGTTTTACAATTTGTGCCAGGGAGTTAATAATGTGTATGACTAGTAAAGCTTTCATATATTTTCCAAGAAAATATAATACATTTTGAATTTTTAAAAACTGAGTATGGATTAAGTGTGCACAGTTATTTCCAACATCAGAGCCTTTGTTTAAAATTAAACACAGACACAGACCACCTTTCTGTCTTATAAATTAGATTGTCAGTTGATGTTAATTGTCAGTATTTGTGAGGCAATTTATAATGATTTAAAATTGGCCAGTTGTTGAGGTATGGAGTGGCATCTTGATTGTAAGTTAGTTAAACTTTTAAATTCTAGCAATGCATTTTCATGTAACTTGATGGCATTTGTATATAAAGTCACAATAAAGTCATTGATAATATGGATTTGATGGTGCATTCCTGTCATTTAAGCATTATTAGACATTTGAAAATATTAATATTTCTAGCTTAAAATGCCTTATTAACTATAGAGAATGTTATTGAAGCTTTTCATGTGTCCTGTACATATGCTACTATTGTGAGGACTTTTTTCTTGCCATGAGTATATTATGTAGCAGGTTTCACACACTTTGGCCAATATAGGGTATCATTTTTTTAAAAAGTTCCCAGTTTTCATGAGCAACAATGGATATGCCTCATTATTACTTTAAATGAGTGTTGTACAATATAAATTCCTGTCTTCTGTGATTCCTTTTTTGTTACTTTGCTGGATTTTGTTAATCTATGACAATGTATTTTTAGAATATCAAAGACCAACTGGACAAACTTGGAGAGCAGATTGCAGTCATTCATGAAAAACAGCCAGATGTCATCCTTGAAGCCTCTGGACCTGAAGCCATTCAGATCAGAGATGCACTTACTCAACTGAATGCAAAATGGGACAGAATTAATAGAATGTATGGTGATCAGAAAGGGTATGTGTAAATGAAATTAAAATTTAATTTTTATAAAATGCCTGCTAGTTCATGGGCCATGAAAAAGGTCATGTGTACATTGAGATTAATGAGAATATGTTTCATATCCTTGTAGTTTGCCTTGTTTTTTTTTTTTTTTTTTTTTTTCCCCTTTCTTTTTCTCTTGAGATAGAGCCTTGCTCTGTCACCCAGGTTGGAGTGCGGTAGTGCGATCTCAGCTCACTGCAACCTCTGCCACCTGGGTTCAAGTGATTCTCCTGCCTCAGCCTCCCAAGTAGCTGGGATTACAGGCACACACCACCAAGGCTGGCTAATTTTTGTATTTTTAGTAGAGATGGGGTTTCATCATGTTGGCCAGGCTGTTCTCAAAACTCCTGACCTCAGGTGATCCTTCTGCCTGGGCCTCCCAAAGTGCTGAGATTACAGGTGTGAGCCACCGCACCCAGTTTAATAAATTGTGATGAATATAGTTATTTAAAGGAGGAATGTGATCATGTACAGATGACCATTTATAACATAATATCTTGATAATATAGATGCACTTCTAATTTTTAGTGTCTATATAGCATCCATTCTCTTTAAAAAATTAAAGAAAATTTTCATTAATATTCACTTTGTCTGCACATTTGATGATTAATGTGAGTGAAGAACAGAGGCAGCTCCAGCTAATTAGAATCCATAAATAACACCAAACCCTTTTTAGTAACCTTCTGTTTAAATAAATGCTTTTGAGCCTTCTTCTTACTAGATTTTGACCAGGCCTACTAATAGAAATGAAAACGGGTAGGTTTTTGTCAGTAGCTGTAGATGTAATGGAAAGGCAAATAAGTTGTGAAATAACCCAACAGAAAGTGCTGTGTAAGAGGAAGGGCAGCACAGAATAACACACTGGGTGACTTGAGAGGCAAACACACACAAACTAGGCATCGTATTCCTCATCTGTTTTTTTTTTTTTTTTTTTTTTTTTTTTTGTATTTCAGCCCACATACTTTATGTGACTAACGAATCCTTGAAAAGATAGCTTTTAGTGGCCTTTGGTATATTTCTTTGTATGGCTTTTACAAATTTTTTCTTTGTTCATTTAGAGAACATTATTTTACATTTATCTTTATCCATACTTTTATTTCATTAGGCTTGATCATTAAATGAAGACAAATTTCTTTAAAAATAGTGACATTTTAAACCTCTGTATAATACAGATATAATATCATGATATTGATTAGTATACCCCTGCCAACAGTATTTGTAAAAATGCTCTTCTTCTTGAGCCCTTACTAACATTGACAGGTGTTTTTAAAATTATTTTTAAAAAATTTGCCAATTTTATAGTGATAGATTGCACCTCAATTCTATTTTAATTTTTTTATTATTAGTGCTGCTAATTTGTGTACATTAATTTTGTATCCTGAAACTTTGCTGAATTTACTAGTTTTCGGACTTTTTGGATGAGTTGTTAGGGTTTTCTAGGTATATGATTATGTTATCAGCAAACAGTGACAGTTTGACTTCCTTTTAAGTGACTCAGCTGCCCTTTTGTCTGATTGCTCTGTCTAGGACTTCCGGTACTGTGTTGAATAGAAGTGGTGAAAGTGACCATCCTTGTCTTGTTCCAGTTCTCAGGGTTCGGAATGGTTTCAACTTTTCCTGCTTCAGTATAATATTGGCTATGGGCTAAAAGTGATAGATGGGTTTTATTACCTGAATGTATGCTCCTTCTATTCCAATTTTGCTGAGGATTTTAATCATAAAGAGATGCTAGGTTTTGTCAAATGCTTTTTCTGAGTCCATTGAGATGATCATGTGATTTTTGTTTTAATTCTCTTTATGTGGTATATCACATTTATTGACTTGTGTATGTAAAACCATCCCTGCATCCCTAGTATGAAACACACTTGATCATGGTGTATTCTCTGTTGGATATGCTATTGGATTCAAATAGCTACTATTTTGTTGAGGACTTTTGCATCTATGTTTGTCAGGGATTTGGTCTGTAGTTTTCTTTTTTGTTATGTCCTTTTCTGGTTTTGGTATTAGGGTAATACTGGCTTCATGGAATGACTTAGGGAGGATTCTGTCTTTGTCATTTGGAATAGTGTTAATAGGATTGGTACCAATTATTCTTTGAATGTCTGATAGAATTCAGCTGTGAATCCATTTGGTAGTAGACTTTTATTGCTGGTAATTCTTTAATTACAATTTTAATCTTGCTGCTTGTTATTGGTCTGTTTAGAGTTTCTATTTCTTGCTGGTTTAATTTAGGAGGATTGTATATTTCCAGGAATTTATCCATCTTCTCTAGGTTTTCTAGTTTATGCATATAAAAGTGTTCATAATAGCCTTGAATCATCTTTTCTGTTTCTGTGGCATTAGTTGTGATATCACCCATTTTGTTTCTAACTGAGCTAATTTGGATCCTCTCTCTTTTCTTGGTTAATCTCACTAATAGTCTATCAGTTTTATTTACTTTTCTTTTTCTTCTTCCTTCCTTCTTTCTCTCTCTCTCTCCTTCCTTCCTCCCCTTCCTCCCTCTCCTTCCTCCCCTCCTCCCTTCCTTCCTTCCTCCATTCCTTGTCTCTCTCTCTTTCTGTTTTTTCTTTCTGTCTTTTCTTTCTTTCTTTCTCTTTCTTTCTTTCCTTCATTCCTTCTTTCTTTTCTTTCTTTCTTTCTTTCTTTTTCTCTTTTTCTTTCTTTCTTTCTTTCTTTCTTTTCTTTTCTTTCTTTTCTTTCTTCTTTCTTGTTTTGCTCTTGCTGCCCAGGCTGGAGTATAGTGGCATGATCTCAGCTCATTGCAACCTCTCCCTTGCAGTTTCAAGAGATTCTCCTGCCAAAAGAAGCAAAGAAGGACATTATATAATGGTAAAAGGATCAATACAACAACAAGAAGAGCTAAAGATCCTAAAATATATACGCACCCAATACACAAATACCCAGATATATAAGACTTATAAAGAGACTTAGACTCCCACACAGTAATAGTGGGAGACTTCAACATTAATATTAGACAGATCAATGAGACAGAAATTAACAACGATATCCAGGACTTGAAGTCAGATCTGGAACAAGTAGACTTAATTAACATTTATAGAACTTTCCACTTTAAATACACAAAATATACACTCTCATCAGTACCACATCATACCTACTTACAGGTTTAAATGAAATATTACTTGGCTCTTTGTTTGTTATTTTCTTCCCTCATTTTTTTCATGTCTCCATTATTAAGCACAATTATAGGCATACCCATTTTTAGACTGCATTCTAGCCCGGGCAATAAAGCAACACCCCCATTCTCTCTCCCTCTTCTTCTTTCTCCCTCTTCTTTATTCTGTTTTTTAAATTCTTTTCTTTCTTTCTTTCTTTCTTTCTTTCTTTCTTTCTTTCTTTCTTTCTTTCTCTCTTTAAAAAAAAAAGGATTGTGATAATTTCCTGTTGGAGTAGTCATTTAATCATTGTATAATGTTCCTCTTTGTCTTTTTTTAACTACTGTTGCTTTAACATTTGTTTTGTCTAATATGAGAGTAGCTACTTCTGCTTGCTTTTGGTGTCCATTTGCATGGAATATCTTTACCTTAAGTTAATGTGAGTTTTTATGTGTCAAGTGAGTCTCTTGAAGATAGTAGACACTTGGTTGGTGAATTTTTATAATTCTGCTATTCTATATATTTTAAATGGAGCATTTAGGTCAATTGCATCCAATGTTAGTATTGACATGTGAGGTACTATCCTACTTATCATGCTATTTGTTGCCTGAATATATTGTGTTTTTTTTTTTCTTCTTTTTCATTTTGTTATTGTTTATAGGTCCTTTGAGTTTTACATCTTTTGTTTTTTGGGTTTTTTTTTTTTTTTTTTTGAGCCAGAGGTTGCTTTGTCATCCAGGCTGGAGTGCAGTGGTGTAATCTCAGCTCAATGCAACCTCTGCCTCCTGGGTTCAAGCGATTCTCCATCTCAGCCTCCCAAGTAGTTGGGACTACAGGCACCTGCCAGCACACCTGGCTAATTTTTTTTTTTTTTTTTTTTGGTATTTTTTTTAGTAGAGGCAGGGGTTCACCATGTTGGCCAGGCTGGTCTCAAACTCCTGACCTCAGGTGATCTGCCCGCCGGGGCCTTCCAAAGTGCTGGGATTACAGGTGTGAGCCACTGCACCCAGCTGAGATTTATGCTTTAAGGAGTATTTTGTTTTATTTCACTTGCAGGATTTGTTTCAAGATTTAGGGGTCCTTTTAGCAATTCCTGTAGTGCTGGCTTGGTAGCGGAAAATCCTCTCAGTACTTGTCTGAAAAATACTGTTTTTTCTTCATTTATGAAACTTAGTTTCACTGGATACAAAATTCCTGGCTGATAATTGTTTCGTTTAAGGAAGCTGAAAATAGGATCCCAATCCCTTCTAGCTAGTAAGGTTTCTGTTGAGAAATCTGCTATTAATCTGATTGGTTCTTCTTTATAGATTACCTGATATTGCCTCACAGCTGTTAAGATTCTTTCTTCTTGACTTTAGGTAACCTGATGACTGTGTGCCTAGGCAATGATTTTTTGCAATACATTTTCTAGGTATTTTTTGAGCTTTTTGTATTTGGATATCTAGATCTCTGGCAAGGCTGGGGGGTTTTCCCAAATTATTTGCTCAAGTATGTTTCCCATACTTTTAGATTTCTCTTCTTTCTTGGGAACACAAATTATTCTTAGGTTTGGTCTTTTAACATAATCCCCAACTTCATGGCGGCTTTGTTCATTTTTTTAAATTCTTTGTTCTTTGTCATATTGTGTTAATTCAAAAGTGTTGTCTTCAAGCTCTGAAGTTTTTTCTTCTGTTTGTTCGATTCTATTGCTGACTTTCCAGTGCATTTTGCATTTCTCTAAATGTGACTTTGATTTCCAGAAGTTGTGTTTGTTTTTTATTTATGCTGTTTATTTTACTGGAGATTTTTTGCATTTATATACTGTGTCATTGTTTTGATTTTTTTAAGTTGGTCTTCACTTTTCACTGGTGCTTCCTAGACTGATTTAATAATTGACTCTGGATTCTCTTTCTGGCAATTCAGAGATTTTGCCCTGGTTTTGATCCATTGCTAGTGAGCTAGTGCGATCTTTCATGAATATTAAAGAACGTTGTTTTGTCATATTACCATATGTTCTGGTTCCTCTCATTTGGGTAGGGTATGTCAGAGGGAAGATCTGGGACTCAATGGTTGCTGTTCTGATTCCATTGTCCCACAAGGTGCTCCCTTGATGTGGTGGTCTCCTTCCCCTAGAGATGGGGCTTCCTGAGAACTGGACTGCAGTGATTATTATTTATCTTCTGAAGCTAGCCATCCAGCAGAGCTACTGGGTGCGGAGCTGGTACTGGGGGCTGTCTGCAAAGAGTCCTGTGATGTGATCCGTCTTCAGGTCTCTCGGCTATGTATACCAGCACCTGCTCTGGTGGAAGTAACAGGGGAGTCAAGTGGACTCTGTGAGTGTCCTTGGATGTATTCTGGTTAAGTTTGCTGGTTTTGTACTGGTTGGCCTCCAACCAGGAGATGGTGCTTTCAAGAGAACATCAGTTGCAGTAGTATAGGGAGGAGTAGTATAGGCAGTGACAGGCCCATAGAACTCCTAAGAGATTATGTTCTTTGTCTTTGGCTACCAGGGCAGGTAGAGAAAGACCATCAGGTTGGGGCGGGGTTTGGTGTATGGAGTCAGACTCTCCTTGGGCAAAGCTTGTTGCGACTGCTGCGGGGGATGGGGATGTGGTTCCTAGGCCAATGGAGTCATATTCCCAGGGGGATTATGGCTGCCTCTGCTGTGTCAGACAGATCGCCAGGGAAGTGAGGGAAGGCTAGAAGCTGCTGGCCTCACTCAGTTTCCACACAGCCCGCAGCCCAAAAGGCCAGTCTCACTACTGTCGAGACCCCTCACCCATGCCCCCTGCCAACAGCACAGCACTGGGTTTATTTCCAGGCAGCTGGTGAGCAGGGTTGAGAACTTGCCCCAGGTGACTAGTCTCCCAGCTCCTGAGAACATAGGCAGACTCCCGGTTCCTCAGCTCTCCCATGGAGCAGCAATAGCATTCTACCTTCTCCAGAGGGTCTGTAGATTCTCTGAGTTTTTGTGGTATGTTCCTGTGCTAGTTCTTGGAACAAAAGTTCACCGTATGTCTCCACACACTGCTCTGTTTGTCCGAGTGGGAGTGGCAAGTTAGTCCTGCCTCCCATCACCATTTTTTAAATTCTCTGTCACTGATGATACTTTCTAAGTTTAATTTTTTTTTAATATCAACGTCTTTGGATCGTTAAAACAGCCTTGCAGCATCCTAAATTTTGAAATTGTGATTGTTGTGTAGTTATTGTGAATTTTGGCAAACCATAATGAGTGTCTTAATATCGTCTCATAGCGCCTTTTTTTAAATGCTTTTTTTTCTGTCATACTCAATAGAAAATTGCTTTACTGTGGGCAGTATTAGTAAAATTTTAGAAGTAATTTTTATGGAAAAAGACAATATACACATTATTTAGTGGTTATTGATATTAGGAATCATTTTATTATTTTTAAATAATATATATTTTACATACAATATAAATTTTATTAATATTATTAAGATCTCAGAGATTACTTCTAAAACTCTTTCAACTCCATTACTCTAAACAAAAAGATAGGAGAAAAAAATTAATTAGGATCCTAGTCCAATAAAGCTTTTCCTTTTTATACCTATTTCATATATTCTGAATATGACAAGTGCTAGATTTTACTTTGCCATCTTTAAGAGTTTGGTTTAAACATAAATCTCAATAGCCCTCTGTCTTATTGCATGACTTGGGCTCTGCATGTAGTTTCATACTTTGCTGTATTTAGGTAAATGGGACACTCAGGACTAGTCATTACCCAAAGTACTGGGTAATGACTATAATAAGATAACATAGACTGCATAGCCTAAACAACAGACGTTGACTTTCCCACAGTTCTGGAGGCTGGAAGTTCAAGATCAAGGTGCCAGTAGAGTTGGTGTCCAGTGAGGACTCTCTTATTGGTTTGCAGATGGCCACCTTCCTGCTGTGTCCTCACATGAGAGAGCTCCGTGGCAACTCTTCCTCTTATCATAAGGACACCAGTCCTTTCAGACTAGAGGCCCACGCTTATGGGCTCATTTAACCTCATTTGCCTCCTGAAAAGCTCTGTCTCTAAGTACAGTCACATTGCAGGGTTAGGGCTTCAATGGAAGAATTTTGATTGGACAAAATTCAGTATATAACATATTAGATAAAGGTATATGGGCAGTTTGAAGTGTTTTGGCCTTTTGTGCTTTATTCTTGCCAGGAACTAAGTGTTCTGGCAGTAAAACAACATATATTTCCCCCAAGAAAATAATGGATCATATTTTATATTTCACAATATTTAAATGTTAAATGTATAAAGTTGGAAGGGTTAACATGCCTACAGCTAATCAATTCTGATTTTTCAAGCCAGAGAAGGCTACATCTTTTTAGTTAAAAAGCTGCTTCAGTGTGTGCATGAGTGTGTTCACATGTGTGTACATATGTGTGTGTACATGAGTGTGCATGTGTGTATGTATGAGAGAGATGATTTGGTAGCTGGTGGTGTGAGTGCATTGCTTTACCCTTGATATGATGCCTGTATCTCTAAGAGGACTTATTACATGTATCCCACTACAAAAACTGATTTTGTGGAACATTAGATTGTGAATTCAGTTGTTTGAGATCTTTCTGTTTAAATGAGATTGGATTTTCTTTTTTAGAATAATTGCTCCTAGGCAGTCCTGGAAAGTTTAGAAACTTATTTTATTTTGTTCATTGTCCTCTAGTTATTTTGATAGGGCTGTGGAAGAATGGAGACAATTCCATTGTGACCTTAATGATCTCACACAGTGGATAACAGAGGCTGAAGAGTTACTGGTTGATACCTGTGCTCCAGATGGCAGCCTGGACTTAGAGAAAGCCAGGGTGCATCAGCAGGTGAGTGCTTTCTGTTAGAGGAGTGTGTTGCACATATGGTTAGTGTAAAAATACTCCTTAGTGGCTAATATGAAAAACAATTTTATTTAAACAATTTTATATTTAGAATAAAATGTGTAAAATTTTATGCCTAAGATTATACCAAGAACCAAAAAATATATGCATGCCTTACCTCTGTTTTTTGTACTTAAACACTGAGGCATCTCATTTTTTTTGTATCATTGATAGTTATCATAAAAGTAAAATTATTCTGGAGTGACAGCAGGGCAGCTGCTCATGTAAGTCTAATTCAGTCTTGGGAAAATATAACACAAAGTTAGGTCTGCTGTTAACAATAGGTCTTTTAAAATAATGATAGAAAGCACACACAATTTCAATTCTACCATTGATAAAAATATTTTCTCTTTTATTAAATTTTTACAATGTATTTTACTTAGAAGGACATGACAAGTTAAAGAGAATTCATTTATTTTTCTTATAAATATGTTAATGCATTTAAAAAAAAATTTTGGAGTTACAGATAAGTGTTTAAATTTGACTTGAAAACGTTCATTTAATCTGTAGCTTAAACATTTGTAGACCAATGTATTAGTGTGTTCTCATGCTTCTAATAAAGACATACCCAAGACTGGGTAATTTGTAAAGGAAAGACGTTTAATTGATGCACAGTTCAGCATGGCTGGGAGGCCTCAGGAAATTTACAGTCATGGTAGAAGGGGAAACAAACACGTCCTTCTTCATATGGTGGCAGGAGAGAGAAGGGCTGAGCAAAGTGGGGGGAAAGTTTCCTGTAAAACCATCAGATCTCATGAGAACTCACTCACTATCACTAGAACAGCATGAGAGTATTCAGTTACCCTGATGATTCAGTTACCTCCTACTGGGTCCCTCCCATGGCTCATGGGTATTATGGGAGCTACAATTCAAGATGACATTTGTGTGGGGACACAGCCAAACCATATCAGCCAGAGAAGCAATATCTTAGCAAAATGCACATTTAGATTTACTTGTATATGGTAGGACACAAGGGTATAAAGAAGTATTAGGGTATATTATTTTTTAAAAGCAATGCCTTCAAGCACTTATTTGAAAGAAGATAAGCAACTCATTTTCATCAAACGCAATTGATGCTTATACTTTATTGTAAACAGCTGTTACTTGTTTTATGTTATTAGGCTGTCCTATTTCCTTGTATTTTTCCTGACGCCATTCGTGAGAGTGGGTTAGATTTTAAAATAAATTTCATTTAGCATGTTTGTTGAAATGTAGTTAAATAGCTTAAAAATGGCTTTTTAAATATAAAATATTTTTTCCAGAAACTTGTTTCTTTAACACTTAAATTGATACCACAATACCTGGATAGATTCATTGCATCAGAATCCTTTGATTATTAGTGAAATTAATCTTGAGTTGTGGTCTGTTACAGGAACTTGAGGAGGGTATCAGCAACCACCAGCCCAGTTTTGCAGCACTAAACCGAACTGGGGATGGGATTGTGCAGAAACTCTCCCAGGCAGATGGAAGCTTCTTGAAAGACAAACTGGCAGGTTTAAACCAACGCTGGGATGCAGTCGTTGCAGAAGTGAAGGATAGGCAGCCAAGGTGATTTGGCTATGATTGTTTGCAGGCACAGGAGTGAACATATTTTGGGTAGAATCTTTTAAGATGCATTCCAATGAGTTATTTTATTGTTTGACATTATAATAGGAATTTTACTGACGTTTAAGACCTCTGCTGCCCCTTCTGTATTTTTAGGCTGTCCGTGAAGTCTCACTTTTCTACTCCAGAACTATTATATATGTAAAAAACAAACACCTTTATTCCTTTTATTTACGACTGCTTATTATGATATGGTGATTATGGTAGGAATTTAAAGTAGTTGAAATAACTGAAACACCAGGTTTCAGGTTTGAAGGTCTGGGTTCAAGATCAGACCTTCCCCTTGCTTATTTCCTGACTGAGCCTACATTAGTAATCCCTCTCAGTAAGTTGTTTTAGTGTCAAATGTGTTCTATTCTGTGCTTTGCAAATAATAAAGTTTTTTGTCTATGTAACATAATACATATAGTATTATTAATTTTTATGTCAGATTATGTTACAGTACCTCAGATTTTATTTGGGTGTCTTCTGGTTGCAAATATGTTTGATTATCAATGAATATAATGCTCAATACTATACATAATTTCCGTATTTAAAATTATTTGACATTATTTTCTGAGACAGTCAATGAATTATTTCTGCTTTCTACATTTCTGCTTTGCTTCATATAGTCCATCATTAATGATCTTTTTTGATTATTTGTTTCTTATTGGTAGTTTGTGGTTAAAAAGTCCAAGATTGTTTTTTTTTTTTCTGTTCATTTTAACTCTGTTGATGAAGTATTATTTTAATGACAAGCTATCATTTTGTGAAAGGCCAATCTAATACTTTATCAGGCCCAGTATTATTATGAAACCTAAAATATTCAAGTATGATGTGACCTACAGTTGCTTTTTATTTTAAAAATCTATTCTTTTGTGTGTTTTGGTAAGAGACAAATAATAATTTGTATGGTGTGGTTGAGAGATTACCATGTGGCAGAGAGAATATATGGCACTTTGCATGCAGTGCCTCCTTTAGACCTCACAATTCCCCTCTAGGGGACTGTTAGGTTTTGTACAGCTTTGGAAACTGAGGCTGAGAGAGGCAAGGTTAAATAACTTGTCCAAGATCTCATAGAAAGTAAGTAATCATGCTATTTTATTCTCTCAAATATTGTGCTATCCAAACTTGGAAAGAACACAGAACTCTCTGGCCAAAGTGTCTTCCTCTGGTAATGAGAACTACAATATTACCACAGAGGATTGTCATGAGGATTAAATGCAGTAGTGTTTGTAAAATGTACATGCCTTGATTATTCATAGTAAACACTTAAGGTATCTATTTCTTATGAAAGCAAGTTAGCTTAGAACTTATTCTCTAAGCATATTATTGCTGAATTTTGCCAGTGATTGATTAATGACCTTATCGATGTTTATTGAGCTCTGTGTTTAGCACTGAAGATACAAGTATGATTTAGGAACTCAAAGACTAAGAAGAAGAAGAAGAAAATGATTAAAGAAAATATCATTAAGATAACAGTATCCAAGAGGCAGATGTGATGGGCTGTGGAACTTAAGTATCACAGAGGAGGGATGCTGAAGCTGAGTTTTAAAGCATTTATGGCAATTTTCTATAAATTTCTTCTAGGAAGGCCCTTCTATGCAGAAGTAAAACAGCAGTCCCAGTCTGGGCGTGGTGGCTCACGCCTGTAATCCCAGCAGTTGGCGAGGCTGAGGCACGCAAATCATGAGATCAGGAGTTTGAGATCAGCTTGGCTAACATGGTGAAACCCCGTCTGTACTAAAAGTACAAAAAATTAGCTGGGTGTGGTGGTGGGCACCTGTAATCTCAGCTACTTGGGAGTCTGAGGCAGGAAAATCACTTGAATCTGGGAGGCAGAGGTAGCAGTGAGCCAAGATAGTGCCACTGCACTCTGTCTTGGGCAGCAGTGTGAGACTCTGTCTCAAAAAAAGAAAGGAAAAGAAGGGAAGGGGAGGGGAGGGAAGAAAGAAACCAGGGAGAGGAGGGGAGGGGAGGGGACAGGAAAAAAAAACAGTAGAGGTGGGAGGCATGAATGGCATGGTCTTGTGAGAGATCTGCAAAGGATTGAAAGAAGAGGAGGGTTCAATGACTAGAGGGAGGATTGGAGACTGAGATCCCATAAGATTTTATATGTCATGCTATTTAGTTTACATGGAAGGTCCTAGCTTGAAATGATTTATCTCCTAGACCCTTTTTGTTTTTTTGAGACAGTCACTCCGTTGGCCAGGCTGGAGTTTAGTGGCGTGATCTCGGCTCACTGGCTCACTGCAACCTCTGCCTCCCAGGCTCAAGCAATTCTCATGCCTCAGCCTCCCAGTAGCTGGGATGACAGGTGCCTGCCACCATGCCTGGCTACTTTTTGTATTTTTAGTAGAAATGGAGTTTCACCATGTTGGCCAGGCTGGTCTAGAACTCCTGGCCTCAAGTTGATCTGCTGGCCTTGGCCTCCCAGTGTTCTGGGATTAGAGGCATGAGCCACTGTGCCATTCCTCTCCTAGACGTTTTTAAGGAAAAACATGTGCCTGCTGGGAGATTTTAACAATAAATGCAGTAATTCTTCTAAAGATTGTCAAATAGATCTCTGTGGAGTGTGGTAATTACAGCTGCTAAAACTAACAAGGTGAAGCTAATACATATTTTACTCATTTTTTAGAAGTGAAAAGAATAATGGAGCTCCTCCCCAACAGCTTATATTTTGACTAAAACAACATTTTTGTAAATTAATGCTAAACTTCACTTTAGGTTTGTAATCTATATTAAATTGGGATTATCTTGGGTAGATTATATGTATATTGTTATCAGAGTCTTTGAGAATTATCACAGAGTTCAATTTGTTTTTGTACTGAGTGCCTGTAGTTAAGTATTTGCATAGTTCAGCAACTTATGGGGTAATTTCTTCCTGTTTTTGGAGACAGGGTCTTGCTCTGATGCCCAGGCTGGAGTGCAGTGGTGCAATCATAGCTCACTGCATCCTTGAGCTTCTGGGTTCAAGTGATCCTCTCACCTTGGCCTTCTGAGTAGTTGGGGCTGCAAGTGCTTGCCACCACACCCAGCTGATTTTTAAATTGTTTGTAAAAATAGGGTCTCACCATGTTCTCCAGTCTGGTCTCAAAACTCCTAGGCTCAAGTGGTCCTCCTGCCTCAGTCTTCCAAAGTGCTGGGATTACAGCCGTGAGCCACCATGACCAGTGGTGTTATTCCTTAATGAGCAATTGTTATGTTCTATTTGAACATGAATTTATAAGTAGCTTTTACTCTTAGGGATAAATTTTTTTTTTTTTTTTTTTTGAGACGGAGTTTCGCTCTTGTTATCCAGGCTTGAGTGCAATGGCGTGATCTCGGCTCACTGCAGCCTCCATCTCCTGGGTTCAAGCAATTCTCCTGCCTCAGCCTCCTGAGTAGCTGGGACTACAGGCGTGCACCACCATGCAAAGCTAATTTTTGTATTTTTAGTAGAGACAGGGTTTCATTATGTTGATCAGGATGGTCTCGATCTCTTGACCTCATGATCCACCTGTCTCGGCCTCCCAAAGTGCTGGGATTATAGGCGTGAGCCACTGTGCCTGGCCAAGGATAACATTTAAAATGAAGATTATATTTAGCTAGTTTGCAGATGAAAATACTGGGTGACTCAAATATGTCTTATTGAAATTGCTTGATAATGCTAGCTTCCTTCATAGTTCTATTTTCAAAGTACTAAATTAGTCATGATCATAAAATTTCAACTTTTTTTTGGAAACAAAAGGTCTATAATAGTATTTTGGGTGTTTCTAAAGTTGTTATTTATTTAAGTTAAATACTTTTCAGTATGGAGGGTAGATTACTTGTTTTAGTATTAGTAATAGTGCTATTGCTGTATTTATTTATTTTTAATTAATTAATTAATTTATTTTTTGAAATGGAGTTTCACTCTGTTGCCCAGGCTGGAGTACAGTGGCACAATCTCGGCTCACTGCAACCTCTGCCTCCCAGGTTCAAGCAATTCTTGTGCCTCAGCCTCTCGAGTAGCTGGGACTACAGGCACACAGCACCATGTCCAGCTAATTTTTGTATTTTTGGTAGAGATGGAGTTTTACCATATTGGCCAGGCTGGTCCCGAACTCCTGACTTTATAATCCACTCGCTTTGGCCTTCCAAAGTGCTGGGATTACAGGTGCGAACCACTGCACCCAGCCTGTTTTTAATCTTAAAGGAGAATTTTTCCTTGATGGCTATTTAAAAATTATGATTTCGTTGTGATACTATCCTTCAAATGTTATTAATTGTTCATTAAATATATAAATATTATTTAATATTTTATTACATATATTGCACCGTTGTGTTAGACCTTTTGTGATTGGAAATGAAAACTCATAGCCATAAAAACATAAATTTTTATTAGGGATGGTACAATATAATTCATTTAAAAATGGCATTCAGCTTTTAAACCAGCAGTTAATTATAGCACCTATAAACATAAAGATACCAGTAAGCTTTTAATAGCTTTCAAATCATTTTAAAAAATACATACTCTTATTTGTCACATGAGTTCTAATCATATTCCTGTCTTCTGACAGATGGTTTATATTCTTGTAAATGTTATTCTTATATCACTATAAAGATCTAATTGAGGCAGTTCCTTTTTTATATTCATTTGACTGTTTTCCTTGCATCATTTAAAACTTCTGCTTTGTTGTTTTCTACATCTTTTTGTAACTTGGTGCTATATTCAAATATAATCATTATTTTAATGAGCTAGCCAAATTCACAAGTTTCTTATCTTCCCTAATACTTGTAAGATTCTCCCATTCTTGGTACTTTGCTTTGTTCTTATTCTTTCTATCCTATGAATAAAGTAGAGTAATTGTTGCCACCTAATGTGATAACATGTCATATAATAATTCCTTTCAATATTCATAGAACACTCAAAGAGAATTTTGCTTCTTCCCTTTTATTTTAGATAAGGACATTTTTCATGTTTTAAAAAATTTTCATTATGCTGCAGAGTGATATCTAAGTTTAAAAAAGTCTTTTGTATTCAATTTCTACACAATTTTTTGTGATGAGGGAAGGTAACATTATTTAGTTTCAATGGTTTTGAAACCGAGGAAAAAACATTTTGGTCTATTATTAAGCAACCTTTTTTCCTTTTTTTTTTTTTTTTTTTTTTTTTTTTTTTTTGAAAACTGTTTTCTAAAGTGACTATCTTGTTTTGTATTTCCACTAGAAACATAAGAGTTTTGCTCCAGTAGTTCCATATCTTCACCAGCATGTTGTATTATCAGTTGTTTTATTTCAGCAATTCTAAAAGGTTATAGTAGTGTCTTAATTTGATTTTATTTTGCACTTCCCTAATGAGCTATGATGTTGAGTATTTTTTCTTTTTTTTTGATTATTTTAATTTAATATAAATTAAATTAAACATTTAATTTCTCAGTTGCGCTAATCACATTTCAGAGGCTCAAAGGCCACATGTAGTTAGTGGCTATCTTATTGGATGGCACAGATAATCAAACATTTCCTTTATTGCAGA
The DNA here is from genome assembly GCF_048565385.1 of Saimiri boliviensis. Lineage (NCBI taxonomy): Eukaryota > Metazoa > Chordata > Mammalia > Primates > Cebidae > Saimiri > Saimiri boliviensis. The sequence goes on along the minus strand of NC_133452.1, from coordinate 25,364,376 downwards.
AGCTTCTGCTAGACAATAGGATGCCTTAGCTAAAGTCATGAGTTCTTTCACATCAGAATTCATGACTAATCTTCAGTAGGAATAGAGGAATTTTATAAGACTATAACATTTAGTCCTAAAGCATTTAAAGTCCAATTTTCTCATTCCATGTTACAGTCACAAATTTCTCTAGTTTTGATTTTAAAATTACCTGACCATATTTGCTATCTCCCCAACTAAGCTGGAAGCCTTTAAAGAATGGGGCCGCTTTTTAGCCAATTTACCAGTCTGTGTCTTTTGATTGGGGCATTTAGTCCAATTACATTTAGGGTTAATATTGATATGTATGAATTTGATACTGCCATTTAAACGTAGCTGGCTGTTTTGCCCATTAGTTGATGCAGATTCTTCATTATGTTGATGTTCTTTACCTTTTGGTATGTTTTTAGAGTGGCTGGTACTGGTTGTTCCTTTCTATGTGTAGTGCTTCTTTCAGGAGCTCTTGTAAAGCAGGCCTGGTGGTGATGAAATCTCTGAGTACTTGCTTGTTCTCAAAGGATTTTATTTTTTCTTCACTTATGAAGCTTAGTTTGGCTGGATATGAAATTCTGGGTTGAAAGTTCTTTTCTTTAAGGATGTTGAATATTGGCCCCCACTCTCTTCTGGCTTGTAGGGTTTCTGCTGAGAGATCTGGTGTGAGTCTGATGAACTTCCCTTTGTGGGTAACCTGACCTTTCTCTCTGGCTGCCCTTAGCATTTTCTCCTTCATGTCAGCCCTGGTGAATCTCATGATTATGTGCCTTGGGGTTGCTCTTCTTGGAATATCTTTGTGGTGTTCTCTGTGTTCCCTGGACTTGAATATTGGCCTGCGTTGCTAGTTTGGGGAAGTTTTCCTGGATAAGACCCTTAAGAATATTTTTCAGCTTGGATTCATTCTCTTCTTCACATTCAGGTACACCTATCAAATGTAGATTAGGTCTTTTCACATAGTCCCATATTTCTTGGAAACTTTGTTCCTTCCTTTTTACCCTTTTTTCTCTAATCTTGTCTTCTTGTTTTATTTCATTGAGTTGGTCTTCGACTCTGATATCCTTTCTTCTGCTTGGTCAATTCAACTGTTAAAACTTGTGCATACTTCGCGAAGTTCTCGTGTTGTGTTTTTCAGCTCGATCAATTCATTTATATTCCTAAGTTGTCTATTGTCATTAGCAGTTTGTCAGATCTTTTTTCAAGGTTCTTAGTTTCTTTGCATTGGGTTAGAACATGTTCTTTTAGCTCACCGAAGTTTCTTATTTGCTGCCTTCTGAAGCCTAATTCTGTCAATTCATCACATTCATTCTCCATCAGGCTTTGTTCCCTTGCTGATGAGGAGTTGTGATCCCTTGTAGGAGGAGAGGTATTCTGGTTTCGGGTGTTTTCAGCCTTTTTGTGCTGGTTTCTTCCCATCTTTGTGGATTTATCCGCCTGTCATCTTTGTAGTTGCTGACTTTCAGATTGGGTCTCTGAGTAGATGTCCAGTTTGTTGATAATGAAGTTATTTCTGTTTCTTAGTTTTCCTTCTAACAGTCTGACCCCTCTGCTGTAGGACTTCTGAGGTACACTCCAGGCCCTGCTTGCCTGGGTATCACCTGCACCTACTGCAGAACAGTAAGGGTTGCTACCAGTTTCTTCTTCTGCTTTCTTTGTCCCAGAAGAATACCTGCCAAATGTTGGTCTGAGCTCTCCTTTATGAGGTAACTCTTTGGATATATGTGGGTCAGGGAGCTCCTTGAGGAGACAGTCTGTCCTTTATAGAAGCTCAAATGCTGAGCTGTGGGCTCCATTGTTCATTCAGAGCTGCTATGTGATTTTCCATGTGGCGACCCACTGCGTTGGCTGAACCAGTGGTGCTGAGATTCTTGGTGCTTTTTTGCCCGGGAATCTCCTGGCCTGGCTCACTGTTTCAGTCCCCTTTTTAATCAGCTGAATAGGTGACTCTGCCTTCCCAGAGCTCCATTCGCCAGCTAATAGGGCACTCAGTCCCGTATGTTTTGTATTGAGAACCGTCACGCTGGGGCATCAGCAAAACAGCTGCACCAGCCAGAAGAGTCATGCTGGCGACTTGTGGGGCTCCTCCACCTGGGAATCTCCTGGTCTGTGGGCAAGAAAAATCCATCTGGAAATGCGGCATCCGCTCGTTCTCTGTGCTTTCACTGGTACCTGCAATCCTGAGCTGCTCCTAATTGGCCATCTTGGATCTTTCTCCCCAGTACTTCATCTTTAGTATTTTAGAATATATACATTGCTATTGATTCACTTAAAAGTACATATTAAAATAATTAGTAGAAATTATTTATTTTGAGAAATATTTAGTCAGGATATCCAAATCAACTATATAAGGTTCTGCTTAATTGGATATTTTTCTCAATATTTTAAAATAACATATTATTTTAGGCTAAAAGGAGAAAGTAAGCAGGTGATGGAATACAGACATCAGCTGGATGAGATTATCTGTTGGTTAACAAAGGCTGAGCATGCTGTGAAAAAGAGATCGACCACGGAGTTGGGGGAAAACCTGCAGGAATTAAGAGTAAGTTGTTTATTTCTAGCTGTATACCTTTTGGTGCCTGAACATTATACTTCAGAATATCATACTGCATATCTGAAGAAGAAAAGGAAAAAGAAACTTTATACTTTTTGGTAAATGTGGTGAACTTGAAAAAGGAATATCTTTTATTTTTTAAAGCACAGTTACAATTTTGGTCTTGCAGAGGTTAAACTTCACTGATGTAAAAAGAGCAAACTTATGGTTTCAATATTAGACCAAAGGTTTTTAGGATATTGTAAACTGACCTTATCATTAAAAAATATAATAGGGCTATGAAATACAGTTTTTTTGCTTTTAGATTTGGAAGACAATTACTGATTATTATCTAGAAAGTTGCAAAACTCAACTTTCTAGAAATAATCAGTAATTATCTGAGTGACTTGCAGAGTAACAAAATGCAGCTTGCAAAAGGCTAGTGTCATGCTTGTATTAATTAGATTTTCTTTGTTGGTTTGCAACTAACAAGTATTGTTCATAGTTGTATATAATCTATAAAAATTCATATATATGTTGATGTAGAAATATATCCAAATATCCATAAATTTTGTATTCATAAATATTTATTTTTTGTGTTAACAATTAAAATACTTGTTGCAGAACAATCAGCATAAATGCTCACATTTTTGTTTAAGAAAGAAATTGTGAGTGTGTATTCATACATGTACAAGCAGGAAAGTGTGAAAGGTTGCTTACTAATTCAGTCAGAGATTTTGTTTATAAAGGAGTGTGATTGAAGAAACATTGAATAATGGTGGAAAATATTTTGTGAAACATTTATTAAGTTTTCTTTTTAAAATGTGACAATATCTAACAAGCTTATTTCTGTTTTATCTAAAAATTTCAATAGCTTTTTTTGGGAATGTCTCTTTTGTAAACAATTTGGGGAGAGTTACAAGTGGTGGGAGAGTATATTAGGATGGAGTAGCAAAGAGGAGATAAGAATAGAATGTTAAATTAGTAATGTAAAAGTAATACGTGACCCGGTTAAGAGGCAGTGAGTACCAGGGAGTGAGTTTGTGCACAGGAGTGCAGAAATTCACACAGCATGTATGTGCTCATTCTCCTGTTAGAATTTGTTAGCATGGTCTTAAGCTTCTTACAAGTTTATTTTTTACTTAATAAATTAGAAATCTACATTTATAGTAATACTTGCCAAAAAGGTTTCTAATATGGTTCTTGAACTTTCCCTTATCTGACTGCCTTCTAACCACACCTGTCTTTTAACTTCTTCAGGACTTAACTCAAGAAATGGAAGTGCACGGTGAAAAACTCAAATGGCTTAATAGAACTGAATTAGAGATGCTTTCAGAGAAAAGTCTGAGTTTACCTGAAAGAGATAAAATTTCAGAAAGCTTAAGGGCTGTAAATATGACATGGAATAAGGTGTGTATAAAGTTACTATCATACGTTTCTCATACTGATTGATTTTGTTGTCAGAGATGTGGCATCATCCAACTGCTTTTACTTTCAAGTACATCCAAATATGGGTGAATTTTACTAATGCTTACTAATATTCATACTTATCTGTCATAGACACAGGCATATATTCTGGAAGAATACTTTTTATTTCATATGAAACGCTTTGGCTTAGGGGATTTGTACATTATATACTACATTAGATAATAAATATATGTTGGAATTAGGTAATACAATTCCAGTGTTTATATTCTGAAAATGAAGACCTTAAAATAGCATTCTGAGCTGGGTGCATTGTATCATACCTGTAATCCCAACACTTTGGGAGGCTGAGATGGGGGAATCAAATATGTCCAGGAATTTAGGACCAGCCTGGTCAACACAGTGAAACCCCATCTCTACTAAAAATACAAAAATTTGCCAGGCGTGGTGGCACAGCCCTGTAATCGCCACTACTTGGGAGGCTGAGGCATGAGAATTACCTAAACCTGGGAGGTGAAGGTTGCACTGAGCTGTAATCATGCTACTGTGCTCCAGCCTAGGTGAGACAGGGAGATTGTCTCAAAAAAAAAAAAAAAATAAAATAAAATAGCATCCTGATTTTGCACTTGACTTTTCACACGTGTGTTTATTTTCAAAGATTTTATTCCTTAAGTGTATGTTTACTAGATTCCAGTGAAATCTAATGGCATGTGACTACAAATACAACTAAGCTATCTTTCCCTCATACCGTTACTTTTTTTTTTTTTGCCATTGAAACAGTTAAAAGTAGATAAAGTCATCTTTTTGTTTGACCTGGTACATACCATATCAGAATATGAGGTCTGTGTAGGACATTGAATGGATATGTCTCTGCCCTTTGTTTGGAGGGACTCCATATCAGTCATTTTCTCTCTCATCCTCTTTAAATGGTAGCCATTATCCTCTAGCTGATGATGCAGGTGCTTTATTGATCTGGCCTTTCTGAGTGGGAATCACTGCCTATTGAGTCACTGTGATTCACACATGTGTATCTCTGGTCTGGACCTTTCTCCATACCCTAGACTTGTATATGCAACTACCTGCTCAGCAGCTCCCCTTAGATGTCTAATAGGCACCTCCAACTAACATACACAATCAACCTCTTGATATCTCTCTCCCCTCTGTGCCTTAATGTACATCTCCCACCTTAGTCAATGGAAGTTTCATCCTTATTATTACTTACATCAGAAACATTGGAGTTAATCCTATGGTACATGAATTCTATCACAAAAAGAAACAAAGAAAACCCCCAAACCAAAAACTATACCTCAGTCACCATTATTGTCTTTTCCTTCAAAATACATATCTACTGGATGGATGGTTTATTGGATAGCCAGATGGCTACATGTGATAGGCCGATGTAGCAAAGGTATGACCGTTGTAGATGTGAGATGGTACATAGGTATTTTCTCTGCAATTCTTTCAACTCTTCCTGGGTCAAAAAATATCATACATTTGACTGCTTCGCATGACCCCCGTTGCCACTAACTTGTTTGAAGCATGCTATCATTCCTTGTCTTGATGACGACAAAGGCTGCCCCACTGGTCTCCGCTGCTTCTTCCTTTGCCCTTTGTTATTGTGTTCTAGACAAAGCAGCCAATATGACTGGTTAAAACATAATTCGGATCCAGTGACTTCTCTGAGCAAAGTCTACCAATGGCTTTCTATCTTGCTCAGGGTCAAAGCCAAAATGCTTTTAGGGCTTATAAGGCTTCTCATGGCCTGGCATCCTGTGGTCCGTCCTACAATGTCTGCTGCTCTGTCTCCTCTGCACTCCTTTACAGACATATTAGCCCCCGTGTCATTTGTCAGAAATGTCCATATTCAGTTAGAACACACGTATTTATTAAACACAAAGGATATCAGTGGGAATTCTGCAGAAAAGGGCACAGTGGTTAATTTGGGTGCATTATGTCAGACAAAGCTAAAGTTTCTGTTATTGCAGGATTTCATGTAGGTTTTTTTTTTTTTTTTTTTTTTTTTTTGAGACAAGTTTCGCTGTTGTTACCCAGGCTGGAGTGCAATGGCGCGATCTTGGATCACTGCAGCCTCCACTTCCTGGGTTCAGGCAATTCTCCTGCCTCAGCCTCCTGAGTAGCTGGGATTACAGGCACATGCCACCATGCCCAGCTATTTTTTTGTATATTTAGTAGAGACGGGGTTTCGCCATGTTGACCAGGATGGTCTTGATCTCTTGACCCTGTGATCCACCTTCCTTGGCCTCCCAAAGTGCTGGGATTACAGGCATGAGCCATTGTGCCCGGCCCATAGATTTTAATATAATTCACTTTGGTGAGTTATGAATGTCTAAGACAAACTGCTCATTGTGCAGAAAATCTCAACAATCCTTTAGGAAATTCTAACGTGATATTTCATTCATTCATCCATTCATTCATTCATTTAATAGGTTTTTATTGGATTCTCACCTTCTTCCTGGTATCATTTTAAGAGATAGGAATGCACTAAAAAGTGTGACACTTCTTCTGACTCAAAGAGGTTATCATGGATGGGTCCAGTAGACATGCAGTTATAACATCCAGGTAGTCATGGGCACATAAAGGTGGAACCCCTGCCTGGCTTTGAGGGGTAACTGTGGAAGGTTTTGTTGAGAAGATCACATCTCAGTTAATTTATGAAGGATGAATAATTATGGGTTAGGTGAAGAATGTGGGAAAGGGCAGTGTAGAGAGAAGTGGCAAATGAAAATGTGTAGAAGAGACAGAGAGTGAGCACAGTATATTTAGGTCCAGGAAGTAGCCCAATATAGAATGTAAGGCTGAGGAGTGTTCTCAAGGATGAGATCCCGGAGGACTCACTGTGCATCACAAGGAATTTGAGCTTCATTTTGCAACAATCTACCACTTTGAAGGGAGTGAGAAGCTATTGATGCATTTTAAGCAGAGGAAAGTGATATTTTTGAAATATTGCTATAGCTTTACTACAGATATGGATGGAGTGATCCTAAGAACTGATCTAGAAAGATTAATTAGAATCTGTATAAGAGTTTAAGAAATGGGTGTCAGGGAAGACAGGGATAAGGAGTTTAGATTTGGACTTGTCTAAATATCTAGTTCACAGAGAGGGCTGGACTGAAGATATATTTTGGGGAGTCTTTAGCTCCTCAAAATTCCATTTGATTCCTGAAACCATTGAAAAGGAGGACTCAGGGAGAGAGCTAAAGAAGGGTAAGAAGACCAACACATCTACTCTGTAGGATACTGGTATTTTATGGATGGACAGTGGAAAAAGAGCTAACGAAGGAAACTCAGAGGAGCCAGTCAGAGAGGCAGGGGGAAAGCCAGAATTGCAGGGTAGTAACAGACTTCAAGTGAGGGGGAGTGAACAACATTAACTGGTACACAGGGGTCAGGACAGCTAAGGACTGATTGGTGTTCTTGATAGCAATGTCAGTGGAGTTAGGGGCTCAAACAAGATTGCAGTGGAGAGTGAAGGTGGAGCCAGAAGTTTAGGTGGCTAGGTGAAGAGAAGTGGCAGAGCTACCATTCAGAATAACACCTCTTGTTTTGAACTATAGCCATCTTTATTTATATAGTATTCTTCTCTTTCTGTTTGTCTTGATGTGGTAGATTTGCAGAGAAGTGCCTACCACCCTGAAGGAACGCATCCAGGAGCCCAGTTCTGTTTCACAGACAAGGATTGCTGGTAAGATACAGTTTATCTTTAACAAAGTTTTTAAACAATCAGTAAAGTAAAATTTTGTGATATGAGCATCATCTTTGAATTAGAAAGACTTATTTAGAAACATTGTGCCATTTTCTTTATTTAATCTATTTTCAATTATTTGAAAAGAGCATCTTCTTTAAACCCAAGACATATTTGGATTCCCAGTATGGGCAAGGCCTTTGTTCCCACGGTAGATAAGGCTGGCCTTTTCTGGACTCCAGTGGCACTTGGGCATCCACAGGTCCTGCTGAAGGGAAGATGAGAGGCGAGGTGCAGAAACTGGGGACTAGTTTTCTGGGTCCATGCAGCTTTTTAGGAAATCAGCTATAACTGTCTGTGTTAACATGAGCTGGATTAGCATACGTAATTTAGACCCTGATTGTAACTGAGAGCAAAAGGCTTAGATGTCCTCGGAACCAGGTGGAAGATGGGGCTTTAAAAGCGTTCTCCATCCCAGGAAACAAATCCTGCTCACTTGGATGTGGAGAAAGAAGAATGTTTTCTCACCATTTATTTCCTTCTGTCTTTATCCGGATTAGATCGCAGACTACTGCCCCATGGCCACTGTCCCCACTGCCTTGCGGGTTTTCTGAACCATCGTGCCCTGCTCTTCTTCTGTCGAGTCACCTGGCAAAACCCCAGACGTGACTAACTCTTAACTGTCCACTCACTCCCTGACAGCTGCTTCTGCTGATTCTTTTTATTGCTCCTACCTATTTTTTTCTTCTCCCTCCTCCCGCTCCTCCTCCTTGACGTCCATGTCCACCTTCCACTTTCTATCTCTTCCCCTCCTCCTCCACCTCTGCCTCTTCCACTTCTCCTTTTTTCGGGGGGTGGAGGGGCCCTTTTATTTCTCTTCTTCCTCTTCTTTTTCTTTGCTTTCTCCTCCTCCTTCCCCTCAAGTTTTGGAAAAAGTGAGGAGAGACAAGATTTTTTTTTCTTTGATTTTTCGAGATTTGCACGCTTATTGAGGACCAAGTTTGTGCTCTTTATTACTTGTATTTCTGGAATTTTGCACCAAAAGAAACCTGGGGCCTGATCAGGTTTCTTGATTAACATGCAGAACACTTGAATTGACATCTGGGTACCACTGCTTTGCAAATACATGCTCAACTCTGTAATTATAGGGAAAGGATTTGATGCATTTTGTGAAATTGTCATGGGTTATCTTACTTTTTAGAACCTCATTATCATAAAGGAGCAGGGAAAATTTAAATACATATTTAGAAGTGTAAAGAGCTACCAGCAAAACTATACCTTCCATTAGGTGGATGGCCCATTTTTAACAAGATACTCGTGCTTGGGACAGACCTGAAACCTGAAGCTAATCTTAGTATGTCTCTCTCCTCCTACGCAATGTTTTAATTCAGTTACTTCTTTTTAACATCATATTTAGAAAATAACATTAACCATTTTAAAGTGAACAATTTAGTGACATTTAATGCATTCACAATGTTGTACAACCACTATTTCTATCGAGTTCCAAAATATTTCTATCACTCCAAAGTAAAACCTCTTACTCATTAAGCAGTTTTTTCCCATTCCCTCCTACTCCCAGCCCCTGGCAACCACCAATCTGCATTCTGTCTCCAAGGATTTATCTATTCTGGATATTTCATATAAATGGAATCATACAATGCCTCTTTCACTTAGCATAATGTTTTTGAGGTTCATCCTTGCCAACATCTTGCTGACTGTACTGATTGCAGAGCTATGACTAGCCATCTCAAATAAGCATTCAGCACTAAGAGACAGCCCAGCACTAAGAGACAGTCCTTCCATACTTTCTTCTGAGTACTGCTTGATACTCATCTCTCAACTAATGACCTCATCTCATTTTTAAAAGAAAATCATTTTTTTTTTACCCAGATAAAATCTTTTTGGTTTTCCTGCTAAAGAATCCATCAAGCTACCTGCAGCTGTACCCATATACTCTATATACTTCCTTCCTCTTCAGAGAAAAGGTTATCTCTTTTTCTAAGACCAGTTCTTCCACTTATGCATAGGATCCTATCTTCTCTGGACTGCTTATGTATCCTCTTTCTCTAATACTATACTGGATCATCCTTATTGCCATACCTTTTGATGCATATAGCTCTAGTTAATATTTAAACTGATGTATAATATTACATTATATTGGATATACTACAGTCCTCTGAATTCTCTCCTCTACCTATGCTTACCAGTCCTGTAACTGTAGACATTTTTTTTTTTTTTAACTGTAGATGATTCACCCAGTCCTTAGGCCCATAAACTGGGAGTCAACCTCAACTCTTCTCTGGAATTAATATTCAATCCATCAGCAAATAGTGTTGTTTCCATGTTCCATTCCACCTACTTTCCTGGTCTTGAACACCTTCATCTTTCTGTCTAGATTATTGGAATGTACTCCAAAATCATAACCCTGATTCTATTCTCACCTCACTGCTTCTCCATGACCTATTCCTCTAATAGCAGATAGAGTAATGCTTTTTAAATGTAAGTTTGATTGTGTTGCTTCTTTGATCACAATATTTTAATCACTTCCAACCATGTAAATGAGTTCCAAAGTCTGGCTTTGGTTCAGAACACCATGCGTATCTGCCTATCTCTCTAATCACATTTCTACTACTTTTCCCTTTGTTCCTTCTGTTTCAGATATACTGGTCTTCTTGCTGTTTCAAACATGCCGAGAACATATTTATTTCTGGTCTTTGTGCTTGATGTTCTTTCTTCTTGTCTTCCCAAAATATTCTTCTCTTGGATATTTTCATGTTTTTTTTCAAATATCCCCTTCTTGGAAAGCCCTTTCTTACCCACAATATCTCAGATACACCCTGTCTGTCTTTCTCTTCTTGCATTGATATTACTTTGTAGAATACATCCATTTTCCCTATGGAATGCAAGCTCCGGCCAGGCACGGTGACTCATGCTTGTAATCCCAGCACTTTGGGAGGCTGAGGTGGGTGAATCACCTGAGGTCAGGAGTTCAAGACCAGCCTGGCCAAATGATGAAACTGTTTCTGTTAAAAATACAAAAATTAGCCAGGTGTGGTGGCGGGTGCCTGTAATCCCACCTACTCAGGAGACTGAGGCAGGAGAATCGCTTGAACCCGGGAGGCAGAGGTTGCAGTGAGCCGAAATCATGCCGTTGCAGTCCAGCCTGAACTTTATCTTACACGCTCCCATGCCTGCAGTGTCTAGGATAGTACCTTAAACATAATAGGTTCTTAATAGGTATTTGATGAATTAAAACAATGAATTTTTTTTTAAACTACGAAAGAAGTTAAGTGAAGATTGGGCAGAAGGATGTGTGAGGTATTCTGTAGGGTGTACATCTGGTGATGAAATCACTGGGTTATACCGTATGGGTGCCTTCTACTTCACTAGCTGCTGCTAGGGTGCTGTCTAGATTACTTGGCCCAGTTTACACTGACACTGGCTGTGTGTGATGGGTTCTCATTGTTCTACAGCATTACCAGCACCTCAACATTTTGTTCTCAGGACCCCTTTACACTTGTAAAAATTATTGAGGACCCTCCAAGAGTTTTTGTTTTTGTCAGTGATATCTATCAATATTTACCTAACTAGAAAAACATTTCCATTAATTCATTTATTAAGTTGTTTAAAAATAACAATAAGGCCATTATATATTAACAAAAATAGCATGTTTTTGTAACGTATTAACATAAGCTGCTGGGAACAGTAGATCATGTCTGTGATCCCAGCAGTTTGGGAGGCTGAGGCAGGAGGATCAATTGAGCCCAGGAGTTTGAGACCAGACTGGGTAACATAGGGAGTCCCCATATCTAAAAAAATTAAAAATTAATAAAAAAATAGCCAGTCTTGGTGATGCAGTCCTGTAGTTCCAACTACTCAAGAGGCAGGGGTGGGAGAGTCACTTGAACCCAGGAGGCTGAGGCTGCAGTGAGCTGTGTTTGTGCCTCTGTATCCCAGCCTGGGTGACAGAGTGAGCCCATCTCAAAGAAAAAAATCCAAACAAACAAAAAAACAACTCTATTTTCTAAAACAAACAAAAACTTGGCAATGGTGCCGTTATATATTTTTTGAACACCACCTGTATTCTTGTATCTGTGTCTGCATTTGATCTTTTGTGATATCACATGTTATGTAGCCTTAGATAAAAATCCCTGTACACTTGGGAGAGAATGAGCCTAAAAATGCAAATAATATGGTGATGATAATAATGTAGTCATCTTGACCTTTGTAAAGGTCTCTAGGAACCTTTTGCTGATGTTGGTCCTGTGGATATTGGGTGTGTCATTTTAATTTGTATTACCCCAGTAATTGAAGAGGTCAGACATTTATTTCACATTTTTATGTTTATTGCCTTTCTTATTTCATCTTTTGTAGATTATTTTTAGATTTTTTAAATTTTTTTAATTAATTAATTTATTTATTTATTTGAGATGGAGTTTCACTCTTGTTACCCAGGCTGGAGGGCAATGGCACGATCTCGGCTCACCGCAACCTCTACCTCCTGGGTTCAGGCAATTCTCCTGCCTCAGCCTCCTGAGTAGCTGGGATTACAGGCACTTGCCACCATGCCCAGCTAATTTTTTGTATTTTTAGTAGAGACGGGGTTTCGCCATGTTGACCAGGATGGTCTCGATCTCTTGTCCTCGTGATCCACCTGCCTCGGCCTCCCAAAGTGCTGGGATTGTAGGCTTGAGCCACTGCGCCCAGCCTTAGATGATTTTTTAAGTTTCAGGAAAAGTATTTTGGTTATCAGTTATTCGTCTGGAATGTGGATTGCAAATACTCTCTCCTTTAATGTTTCAAATGCTTTGAAAATCTTGACTTACGGTGCTCCCTTTGGAATTCTTAACCGTTTTGGTTTATTAATAGCTTCCGTATTTTGTGTTTTCTGTTAGAGCTACTTCAGTCGTCTGAAGTCATACAAATATTCCATATTTTTAACTGACAATTTTGGTTTTCATATTTAGGTCCTTAATCCACCAAGAATTAATTTTCCTATGATACATGTGATGATTAAATCAGTCCCATCATTTCTTTGCTGCAGTCATGGGTCAACACTTTATTGAACAGTAAATTCTTCCTCATTGATCTGTAATTCAGTCTCTGCCAAGGTCAGAGTTCTCTGTCACTTACACATTGTGACTCTTCTCTGCCATTGGTCTGTTTAAATGTTTCATTATTATTAGCTAGATAATATAATGTAACATTTGGGAGGGCAAATTTCTCTACCAAAAATAAAAATTTGACTGTTTTTTGTCCTTTTCTCTTATACATTAATTTTATAACCAGAAATTTGAATCAATGATTTTTGTTAAGTTACACTCAAACCTGTTGGGATTTTTATTAGGATTGTACTGAATTTACAGATTGGCTATATGTTTTAGAAAATTATTTAAGCCTCATCTAATATGTCATAGCTAAAGTAAGTTTCAGATGGTTTTAATTACTAATTCAACTACTTTTGTATCAAAACCAGTTAGTTTGGCAATGAATATTAAATACATACTTTTTTGTATTTTCCGACTCAGTAATTCTATTTGGGAAATCTATGCTAAGATAGTGATCATAGGCCGGATGCGGTGGCTCAAGCCTGTAATCCCAGCACTTTGGGAGGCCGAGGTGGGCGGATCACAAGGTCAAGAGATGGAGACCATCCTGGCCAACATGGTGAAACCCCGTATCTACTAAAAATACAAAAAATTAGCTGGGTGTGGTGGCATGCGCCTGTAGTCTCAGCTACCCGGGAGGGTGAGGCAGGAGAATTGCTTGAACGCAGGAGGCGGAGGTTGCAGTGAGCCGAGATCGCACCACTGCACTCCAGCCTGGTGCCTGGTGACAGAGTGAGACTCTGTCTCAAAAAAAAAAAAAAAAAACAGATAGTGATCATAAATATGCAAAATACTCTATTCAAAAAGATATTCCTTGCAAGTTTTTTAAAATTAAAATAAAATTATAGCTGCAGTCTAAGTATCAAAGGGTTAAATGAAAGTTAGTGGATACAGGTATAGGTTATTACATAGGTATTCACAATGTGTTTATTAAGAATAAAATATACTCACATTATAAAGTTAAATGAAAAAAATGAAAAATTATGAGTAAGTTAGCTTTATAATTAAAATCATCTTGCCAAAATGAAATAATACTTCTACTTCTCCCATGTTTGTACTTTAGTTTTTCTCAGTATCAATGTTGATTATGTTCTAGAATGTTGCAAACCTGTTTTGTTGGCTTGATAGCTACCAACCACATATGGATATCACAGGTAATATCATAGCCATTTCAGTGTGCAAAAATAACCTCTTAGATTTTTTTTTTAACTTTAACTAAATTTTATTTAACTACATATATATCTGTCACCATGACACCACCATAATCAAAATATCCTGTTGATTGATTTCTGTTTTGCTGCGTTTTTTTATTTCAGCTCATCCTAGTGTCCAAAAGGTGGTGCTAGTATCATCTGCATCAGATACTCCTGTTCAGTCTCATCATACTTCGGAGATTTCAATTCCTGCTGATCTTGATAAAACTATAACAGAACTAGCCGACTGGCTGGTATTAATCGACCAGATGCTGAAGTCCAACATTGTCACTGTCGGGGATGTAGAAGAGATCAATAAGACCGTTTCCCGAATGAAAGTAGGTGCATAGTGTAAAGGCTTGTCATGGAAATGCCACAACCCAGAGACAGACCAGATCTGTTTGAATCCCTTTTTATATCCTAAAAATATGAGAGAATGAGGTTTAAGAAACTCTGTATCTGTCAAACAGCCCTCTAGGGCTAACTACATAGCATAGAGCTTTTCTTGCATTTATACTGTTGTGATATGATCAGGTTTTCTGACTTGAACTAACGACCCATAGCATTTTAAAAATCCGAAACCGATACCATAAAGCTAGGCATGTTAGTATAAATATAAGCTGGTGTTAACATTTTATGCCTGTTATGTGATGTGGGATAATTTCCTAAAGTGCCTTTGCAACTTCTATTACCTAACGAGATTAATTTCTGACTTTAGAAATATCTCCTATAGTTTTATTATTATACTTATATCATCTAATATTAATTTGTAAAATTCTTTCTCCATATTTAGTGTGTGCCAAGTTCTGGGCTGTGAGTTATACAGAGATACTGACAAGAATATACTAAGTAGAAATTGGGAATCTACAATAAAATAATAATAACAGCTATTGCTAGCTTTTATTAAGTGTGTCTTGTGTACTGGGCATTTTTCTAAGTATTTTACATGTTACCTCATTCAGTTGTTTAATAATCTTGTGAGGTAGGTACTGTTTTTATCCCCACATTACAAATAAGCCCAAACTGAGGCAGAGGCACTGAGTGCATATGAGTAGAGAAATTACTGTGGCAAGGCCAGAGTCTCATGAAAGCCTCAGGACGGTACAAGCCACCTGTTGGGGGAGCCAGGATGAGGAAGGGGATCACTTCTCCCGTGGTGGAAAGCAAACTGTGTGGGTTTTGGCAACTGAGATAAAACGACGGCGTTCCTGGCATAGGGAACAGGGTGAACAAAGATGTGGTACAGGAGGCACGAAGGACTTTAGGGTCAACATTTGTGCAATTAAGAAATACTTCACAGCATGAAGTAAGGCAGGAAAGACAGCTAAAGTCCTCGTTGTGAAGGAGCCTGCGGGCTGTGCAAACCCCTTCGAGTATTTAGTCTGTTTGCAGTTGGTAAGCATCTTTCTTCCTATTTCTTTTCCTTTTTAAAATTGTGGCTAGGGACTCGTGATAACAATCATCCGCTTTAATAGAAGACTAGGATGGACTGGAGGCAAGAAATGCTTAAATCAAGGCAAAGAGCCCTTTCTGAAATGACTAAGAGGATGCTATTGCAATTAGCAGAAATAAAGAATAGAAGAAACGGAGTGTGAATGAGAGTTTCAGTGATTTAGTTTCAGACATGTTGCGGTGAGGAGTCCTTATGCCATTTAGAAAGAAGTGATCAGCATTCATTACTATGCGCCCTGGGATTTAGGATTGAAAGTGGTGGGCAATCCATTTAGAGGTAATATTTGACACCAGAAGAGTAGCTGAAATCTACAAAATTAGTGAATTTGTGAAGAGGAAGGACTGGGAAACAATCATCTGCCACTATTTGTATTTTTTGTAAATTGTGTTTTCTAGTCTCTATGACTGTCATTAGTTCTGTACTGAAAACACATGATTTTCCTGATGTTGTTACCATTTCTCCTGTATTTCTCAGCACTGAGAGACACAAACCATCTCCAGCAGCAGTTTTTCATGTCTAAGAGGAATTAATTTATAGTTATTCCTCTTAGCACTTTTCTATGTCACCCCCAGCCCTGTGACATTAGTTCTGTATCTGACACAGAACAGATAAACAAGACGTCAGCAGCAGCAATAACTGCTAATGTTTTTGGGGCTTTTTTTTTTTTTTTTTTTTTTTTTTTTTAGCTTTTGAAGGGATTTTCTTTCTTATGTCCTCAGACTGGATGTAACTGAGCTGGTAGTTTTTTTTTTTTTTTTTTTTTTTCAGTTGATAGGGATTTATTATCAGAGCACAACCGAAAATAGAACATGGCTTTGACCACCTCACGTTGAAACTTGAAGTCAGGAAGATTGTTTGGATACAAAGTAGCTCTCTCTCAGGTTACAGCAGTATCTTCAGGGGCCACTGGATGATCTGGCCATCCTCTTGTTTCTTCAGCAGGCACAACAGATTGATTCCAGCTCCAGCAACCTTGCTTCTGCTGCTGGAGTGACTCAGAAGTCCCGTGTGCCTTTAACCATAACTGCTCCTTCTGATAGAGTAAATCTTTCTCTCTCCATCTCTGTCGGGTTCTGTGCAGCTTTCTCTTTGGCATGGCTGCTACTCAGCATCTCTTGCGTGTATCTGCCAGCTTTGGGCTCCTTCCTTCACTTGTGTCCCATTCTCTGTGATCACTTCACATATGAAGAAGCATCTGAGTGTGTTCCAGTCAGGAACCAAGATAGTCCAGTGCTATTAAGCAGAACTCTTCTGTGGCAGCACCTAGGCGATTCCTGTGCCCATAAACAACAGCCCTGCAATTTTCTGTGATTTGCTCTTTTGTGGCCAGGGTGGTGATGTTGTGTACGTAAAGACTGTCGATGTCTAAGAGCCCTTCAGTCTTCACTATTCTTTTTTGTGGAAACAAAAACACAGAGAGGTAAAGCCCCTTGCCTGGTGACTCAGGTGCTAAATGGAAGAACTGAGATTTGAACCCAGGATCTTCAGCTTTAAATCAGGCACTCATTTTCTGCCATGTTGCTGATGCCTCAGTATGCTGTAGAGGAGGAAAACAACAACCTTGATGTCAACACATCTGTTTTGCTTAGTATTCTTCTCATATGGCTTATTAACCTATCGGAATAATCATTTCTACTTAACAGATTACAAAGGCTGACTTAGAACAGCGCCATCCTCAGCTCGATTGTGTTTTTACATTGGCACAGAATTTGAAAAATAAAGCTTCCAGTTCAGATGTGAGAACCGCAATCACAGAAAAATGTAAGTTTTTAAAAATTATGTATCATCACCCACTTTCCCTGCAAATGGACAGACACACACACACACACACACACACACACACACACACACAGTAATAGTGTTGAATATTACTCTTTATTTATACAGAAACGTAGCTTCCCTTGTTTTTTTATCTTTTGTGAACATTGTTACAATGACCTTATGAATTCCTTAATTTTAACATCATGACTCTTAAGTAATTCCTTACACATTGGGTTTTCTTCTCTTAACTTAGGTCTTTTTTTAGAAGAATAAAAAAAGAGAAAATCACAAGAATGCAAATCCATTCTCTCGTTATATTTTATTTTCTAAAATCAAGTCTTACTATGTCTTTTAACTCACCTCAAAATTCAGTCCATAAATATTTATTGAGCAACTACTATGTGCTTATGTGATGACGTTAATTTGGGGATGCTTTAGTTAAAAATGAGAGAAAACAAAAACATCAACATACAAAACAATAGGAAACAAAGATCCTTGCGTGGGGTTTGCATTCTAGCTCAGAAACATCTGTTAAATCTGTGTGACGTATACATTCCCACTGTGTGTACGTTTCTGCATCTAAATATACGTAGAAAAATAAATAAATAAAATTAAAAATAAATAAATAAATAAAGAGTAACATTCCCACTGTGTATGTCACACAGATTTAACAGCTGCTTCTGAGCTAGAAGTATCTAGCTTCTATGAACCCTTCTCAATGGGAATGTACTACCAATAGCACACAAAGTCTAAATTCTCAAGAATGGTATCTAGGGATTGTCGCAATCTGCTGCCACTATCCCGTCTCTCACTTCAACTCTCAGCCTGGTCTATAATCATTCTGTGCTATACGTATTCCTTAAAACGTCCTGACATTTCCTAGTCCTCTTACCTTTATGCGCATTATTTTTCTCTTGGCCTTTTCTTACCAGGTGAAATTCTACGAAGCAGCTAAAATGTCATCCCCTATGTGACGTCTTTCCTTCCTCTTCTATTTCCTGGTGAATGTTAATTTCTATTTTTTTAGTTCCTTCTATGGCCTTTCCCCCCATAGCTTTATTATAGATCTCACAACTACTTTAATTCTCTCTGCCTTCCATAGATTGTGAGTATCTATCTTTCTGCCCTTGGGCCTTTCACAGTGCCCAATACAAATTAACTACCTAATAATTACTTGTGGCAAAATAGAAACTGGAAGGATAAAGCCTGATCTTTCTCAAGGGAAGAGAGTCAACTACTCTCTCTGTAAAAAGTATGTTTTGATTTCAAAATAATCATGGAAGCAACAAGGTTGTTACAGGAGATACAATAGAAAAGGACTTTTAATGTCTGATACTGTTGGCTAATTTTTACTGAATACACCATTTTCCTTCCTTTCTCTCTCTTTTTATGAATAGATGGATTGTGTTTGTTACGGAACTTTGGAGTGAGTCAGTTTCCCCTCACATCACAGGGGAGCTCCTCTGCTCTAGTGATACCAAGCTATCAACAAAGCCATTTCCATTTGCTTTTTCTATTTGATGTGTTCTTTAAAAATTTTTTTTCCATCACCTCTCTTTTTGTCCAAAACTTTTTTAAAGGTTTTTTTTGTTTTACAAGACTCTCCTCCTAAATATCTTTCCTTTCCCATTTAATGTATACACACGGTTTTCTCTTTATATATTAACATTTTTGTGTGTGTAGAGGTTTGATAGTCTTCATCACTCCTCATTATATGAAAAACCTTTCTCAGGGGTAGTGTGCTGCTACCAATAGTAACCTGTTTTTAGGATTTAACTCACAATGAATAGGATACTTTGCTTATTTTTTATGATAAACCTGTGATATTTGCTCTCGCTTGATGTCTTTGGTTTTATTTGTTTAATGTTAAAGGATTCTATTAGTAATAGAATATGTCGTAAGTATTTTATGTAACTTTTTATGTAACTTTTTAACTGACAAGAGAATATTATGATAGATTTGTCCTCTCTTGCTTTAAGTTTAAAATGTAAGTGATTTATTTAAACAGTTAAGACAGCATAAAACAGATCGTCTCACTGTGCAATTTTTTAAAGAATGATGACATGTAAGTATAACTTAAGGCCTTCTGAACAACCTTAAGTTGGTAGCTTTTTTTTGAGATGGAAATTTGCTCTTGTTGCCCAAGCTGGAGTGCAATGGCGCCATCTTGGCTCTCTGCAACCTCTGTCCCCAGGTTCAAGTGAGTTTCCTGCCTCAGCCTCCGGAGTAGCTGGGATTACAGGTACCCGCCACCATGCCCGGCTAATTTTTGTATTTTTAGTAGAGACAGGGTTTCACCATGTTTGCCAGACTGGTCTTGAACTCCTGACCTCAAGTGATCTGCCCACCTTGGCCTCCCAAAGTGTTGGGATTACAGGTATGAGCCACTGCACCTGGCCAGTTGATAGCTTTTATGGTTTACTATAACCACATATTATCCCAAGAACTTTGCCAGAGTGTTTCATGATAACTCAGCTGGAATGTTATCTTGTAAGTATGTTTTTCATGGGCCTCGTACTTAGCTATAGCCTTTCTGTTTGTCTGACATCCAAAACATCTTTCAGCAATATGGTTTTAACGTTCTACCTACTTATTATCAGCAGGTTCTTGCAGATATGCTGAATTATCGTTTATTAGTACTTCAGTTCAAGATAATGAACTGACTCTGAAATGATTAATAAAAAATTTAAGTTTCCAGCTGGGCATGTTGCTCAAGCCTGTAATCCCAGTACTTTGAGAGGCTGAGGTGGGCGGATCTGAAGGTCCGGAGTTTGAGACCAGCCTGGCCAACATGGTGAAACCCCATTTCTTCTAAAAATACAAAATTAGCTGGGTGTAGTGGCGGCCCGCACATGTAGTCCCAGCTACTCAGGAGACTGAGGCAGGAGAATCGCTTATACCTGAGACAGTGCCACTGCACTCCAGCCTGGGCGATGGAGCGAGACTCTGCCTCAAAAAAAAAAAATAAGTTTCCCTAGATCTCTGTGTCCTTAACACCATGTTAAAAATAGAGAAAGGAGAAGAGGGGAAACAAGAGGAGAAATAGAAAGCGAGAGAAGGTAATGATGAGTGAAAGGACTCTAAGGAAACAATAAAGAGGAAGGACAAGAGCCAGTGTGAAAGCTTTACGATGAAGAGGTGCTGGGTGCACAGTACTTGAGTCTCCTTCACTTTCAGTGTTTCTCTTGAACCTGAACATAGAAAATTCCTTTAGAGAAGTTTCCCGCTACAACAAAATAGATGCAAAAAGTATTCTTACACAGTTCATTTTCTTCTAAAATCGAGACAGCCTTAGAAAAACCTCCTTTGAGGGTAACAAGTGACTGTCTCTCTGTCTTAAAGTTCTGTTATGAAGCACCATTAAAACATACCTTCATCAAACCAGGTCTTTAAATACAAAATTAAATCAAAAATTGTTTTCTTCACAATTTTGTGGCCATATGAGTTTATAATAGTAGATATTTTATTGCAAGTTGTTTTAGAGCACTGAAAATAGAGTTCAAGTTTTCTTTTTTTTTAAATCAAGGATGTTTTCAGAAATATATCAATTTTATAGGATGGCTGATGTGTATTAAAATTCCTTTAAAATGTATTAATACGCTTGACCTTCTTTCTGTTTTCTGTTTATAGACTTATTTATGATACATTTGATCTGGCATTTTTTTCTTTCTCCTGAGAGTTACATGTTGGGATTTTTTTTTTTTTTTAATGCTACCCTCAGTGGAAAAGGTCAAGAACCAGTGGGATGGCACCCAGCATGGTGTGGAGCTAAGACAGCAGCAGCTTGAGGACATGATTATTGACAGTCTTCAGTGGGATGACCATAGGGAGGAGACTGAAGAACTGATGAGAAAATATGAAGCTCGACTTTATATTCTTCAGCAAGCCCGACGGGATCCACTCACCAAACAAATTTCTGATAACCAAGTAAGACTCATCAGATATTTTATGGCAGTATTATTTTGTTGGATATACTTTTTTTTTTTCTATTGTTCACTGTAATAATTCTCCTCCTCCTCTTCCTCCTTCCTCTCCTTCTTCTTTCTTCTTCTTCTTTGACAGTTTTACTCTTGTTCCCCAGGCTGGAGGGCAGTGGTGCAACCTTGCCTCACTGCAACCTCTGCTTTTCAGGTTCAAGCGATTCTCCTGTCTCAGCCTTCCATGTAGCTGGGATGACAGACATGCGCCACTATGCCCGGCTAATTTTGTATTTTTAGTAGACACAGGGTTTTCTCCATGTTGGTCAGGCTTGTCTCAAACTCCCGACCTCAGGTGATCTGCCCACCTTGGCCTCCCAGATTGTTGAGATTACAGGTGTAAGCCACCATGCCAGGACCTGTTCACTGTAATTCTTGACAATAGGACCCTGTCATGGTGTTTTTCTAAGTTCTTAGAGTATATATTGAAATTTATATGAAGAATTTGATCTGGAAGATTTTCTTTTTGAAAAATTTCTGGAGGCATAACAAGTGAAAATGTACATGTCTCCTAGATTTATAGCTCAGTGACTTTCTGCAAGTGAAACACACCCACAAATCAGCATCTAGAAAGAGAACATTTTCAAGATTCCAGAAACCTCTTTTGCTCCTTTCTGTACTGTATTAGTCTGTTCTCATATTGCTATAAATAACCACCTGAGACTGGGTAATTGATGAAGAAAAGAGATTTAATTACACAGTTCTGCAGACTTAACAGGAAGCATGACCGGGAGGTGTCAGGAAACTTAAAATCATGGCAGAAGGCAAAGGGGAAGCAGGCACCTTCTTCACTAGGCAGCAAGACAGAGAGGGATAGAGCAAAGGGGGAAGTGATTGATTTTGATTGATTGATTGATTGATTGGAGACATTGTCTTGCTTTTTCGCTCAAGCTGGAGTTCAGTGGAGCAGTCTCGGCTTATTGCAACCCCCACCTCTTAGGTTCAAGTGATTCTTGCCTTAACCTCCCAAGTAGCTGGGATGACAGGCGTGCACCTCCATACCCAGCTACATTTTGTATTTTTTATAGAGACAGGCTTCCGCCATGTTGCCCAGGCTGATCTCCAATTCCTGAGCTCAAGTAATCTGCTCACTTCAGCGTCCCAAGTGTCACACACCTTTAAACCATCTGATCTCGTGAGAACTCATTCACTATCACAGGAAAAGCAAGGGGGAATATCACCTCCCACCAGACTCCTCCTCCAATTGGACATGAGGCTTAGCTGGGGACACAAATCCAAACCATATTACTTACATATTTATCCTGAAGGTTATTTTTATTAATAAAATATTCTGAGGCTTTCATTTGAGGGCTACTGTAGTGAACAAATCAGTTAAATAAGTTTAGTTACTTTTAATATCTTTTTACCCAAATTCTTTTATCAATTTCATAATAGCAAGTATCTTTTTCTGCCATCAGTTTGATTATAGAGTTGATAATATTGAACAACTATGGTATTTTTAAAAGTGCTTTTAAGATTCTCTGTATAATTATCAAATATTCTTGAATTGGAGATTTTTTGTTGTGAGGATATAGTTTGGTATAACATTTATTTGCCGATAGAAGTGTATATTTGTAAAAAATTTAAGAGACTATATGTAGAAAACAATTGAAAATGTAGAAGTTTGTTTTTATTCTCCACAAATGCAGACTTTCCTTGGTTACAATTTTAACAGCAAATGGCTAGTTACCTGCGTTTCTGGATCATTCTCTGTGTTAGGGATACCTGCTGATGGTTTCCACCAAGTGACTCTCAAGTAATAGTGAAGCCCCTGCCCCTTAACTAGAGAAGTGCAATTAAAAGTGACTTCAGTGTTTCAGTCATCATATGAGAACATTCTTTTCTAATCAGCAGCATGGTTCTTTTCTTCTGAAACTTTAGGGTGATTTTAAAAATCTTCCCAACTTCTACAGAGAGCATTATATTAAACGTTTCAGTTGTCGTTTAGATTTCATGGTGAGAGTCTTGATCTGGAGACTCTCAGAGGCTGAAAAAATGTGTTAAAGAACCAGGGCCAGTGCAGAAATTCCGCATCAGTTTGGGTATTTAGGCAAACTCTCAGTAAACCTTGGGTGAAAGTTTGATCCATTCAAGATTACATTTATCTTTGTAAACACACCCTGTGATCCAGGGGCAAAACAAAAAAGACGTCCAAGTTGTTGATCTTTCACGTTTCTCCCAGGCATGTATGCAGGAACTCTCTCTGTATTTAGTCCTTTATAACGCATATCCCTGTAAGGATCCGAAGTACAGCAGAAGGAATGAAAAACACAAATGGTTGGAGGAAGGAAAATATTTCAAAAAGAAGAAGATAATAGTCTTGTAATATTATCGTCTATGTACCTGACCACTCTCTTAGACATGTTTCTTTTTACTTCTACTAATTTTGGTTTAAGCTTACATATAAGAAAGAGTTTGTCCCCAGTCGTTCATCTTGTGATATCTGTATCTAAAACATGTCAAAATCTGCTGGACGTACCATTGTTTTGATTATGCTAATTACTGAGTGACCAAGTCTAACCAATAGACCTGCACTTGCACCTCAGATACTGCTTCAAGAACTGGGTCCTGGCGATGGTGTCATCATGGCATTCGATAATGTCCTGCAGAAACTGCTGGAAGACTATGGGAGTGATGACACGAGGAATGTGAAAGAAACCACAGAGTACTTAAAGACATCGTGGATCAATCTCAAACAAAGGTGAGTCTGAGGCCCTGGCAGGTGAATGTATATCGTCAGGCTGAGAATTTGGTTGCTTTGGTTTTCTCAGGAAAACCTGCCAAACAAGTGGCTACTACAAGTACATTTGATTATTATGGTTTTTTTTTTTTTTTTTAAATACTGTGACATGCTGAGTTAGTATTATCATATTTTGTACAGAATATATGTTTATATAATATGTATTAGGATTTTTACAATGGAGTTTTTTTTTTTTTTAATAAGTCTAAACCTTGCCAAATGATTACGTGTTCAATTGTCTTACGCTCTCAGTATTACCTAGAATACACTTTGCAGTGCTCTGATGGTGAAGAGGGCAGGTGTTTACAGATGCTTCAGGGTAAGAGTATCCCTAATGGTAATTGTAATAGTGTGCTATTCGGTTGCGGCTTCCTAAGTTGAGGACCAGACACACGAGGATCCAACACTAGACACCTGAAATAATCTATGTGCATTTAAGATTTCAGTTAATTTACTATCTTTTCTCCCATTACTTTGTCTAATCAGAGTATTTGGAACAGTCCAAAATAGAATATGTGTTTGCAAGATAATTTTCTGTCACTCGAACACCTAGAATTTGAGAAGCTATAAACAGTGATTAGCATCTCTTTAAGATTGTGTATTTATATTCATCATTAGTAGAAAAAGGTGTTTACTTCCTGCATATAGTAGTGGGAGTGCCTGTGTCTAAGTGAAATTGCACACATCTTTATCTATTAAAATGCAACTGTCTGAAAACTAATTTCATATCAAAACACATCTATTTTGCCATGAATAAAATGGGGTATTAGAGACTTTTATATTCCTGTTAATAAAGTATGGCCAAGCATTTAATAACATTTTGACATGGAGAAGTTTTATACATTTCCAGAATGTTATTTTTAGTTAGAATCTCGAAAGTTCTGAAAACTCAAAGAAGAGAATTATGGGGGCAGAATGTGAAGTTGAATGTGTCGTTAGATAGACCTAGGATACTGGAGAAGATAAGATTGGGTTAGCAAATACAAAACTTAGCATGTGGTCAAAGCAGAATAGCTATGATATTGGTCATTCTAGCATTTTACTACAACTTTTCTCTTTTATTGTAATAGATTATTTGGATATAGTAAGGATATCATAACTAAGGTGGGGAAGAAGGTGAATTCAAATTAACTTCAACCTTAAGAGATACAGTCCTTAAATATACTTTATCTTTGTGTTTCCAGAGTTCCATGTATGAGAGTTAGGACTTTGTTTTTGCTGTAAACAATACCAGAAAAATCGATTCCTTAGGAATGTGTGGCCTGCTTTATTTAGCACCTCCAATTCTTTCTTTTTTACTTTTACTTTGTAAATATTTTAAGACAGCCTACAGCAGTAGTTGGATTAGATGGAAGAGGCAATTAAAAATGAATTATATTGCAAGGTGATTTTTCATTTATCATAGCTAAGGCAACCATGCTGTTCCAGTTTCTTTGTAGTTACAAGTGGTTGTCCTTGTTCTGTTTTCTCTCTGCATTTGGGGTGGGGGTGGGGGGGAATTAAGTAATTATATTAATATTTAGACATGATTTAGATATAGTGTTATCTATAAAGCAGGGAAAACAGAACAAAACTGGCTCACGGGATCCCTTCATGAATGACAACTAGGGCTTCTGTATGTAAAGAGAGTTTTCCCTCTTAAACACAGTGATATTTGCAATGTTTAACTGTTTTAAATGAACTTCTTTGTAGAATGCATTAATCTTTCTTCACCTTCTTAAAGTTTGTGAATGTATATTTAACTTTTTTTTTGAATTCTTGGTTTTACTGTTGCAAAGATAGAATTAAGGAACTTGAACGGATTTACAGTTCTTCTGAACCAGTGTTTCTCAACCTGTTTTTACATTATCACTTCCCTAAGGAGCCTTTGCAGACCCATCACCCCCATGAAATTTTAATACCATGATATACTGTGTACTGTATGGTTATATTTTATACATAAAAAGAGTACATTTTTTTCACCCTCCTTCTGAAAAGAAATAACCAAATAACCTCTGTTGAGAATACATGGTCTAATTTAATGTTCTCAGGCTCAGAGAAGTTAAATGACATGTTCAAAGTCATGGAGCACAGTCAGGATGACATTTCTGTATACTAAATGGTAATGCTCTTCATGCTCTGAGTTCTGAAGAATTGGCAGTAAATTCATTCAGGCTGCTATACCGTGTGAGATTTCACCTTTGTTTTGTGCATGTAAATTTTGAGTATCGTCTCATTATCAGGCACTGTACTAAGCTCTTCATACACATCCTTTCATTAAATCTTCACCGCAGCCACAGGAGAGAGGTGTCATTTTTATCAGCCCTGTGTTGATGAATAAACTGAAGTACAGAGAAGTTAAGGAACGACTCAAGACCACACAGCTTATAATGGCAGTCCTGGGATTGGAATTCAAGCTTGACTGGCAAGTCAGGCTCTTATCGTCTCTAAAAACAGTTCCATTTTTCTTTGAATCAGATTGTCAGCCGTTGCTGACATTCTTGGTGCCTGCTTTGTGTACCACCTCTCAATTCTATCTGTAATTCCGTTTACTGATTCTTATCTGTGTTGAGTTTAGAAGCCAGATCGGATGAAAGATACAGGGGCTTTTTTTAATGAATAATGTAATGCACTCCAATACGTGGCCATCACACCCCCTCTAATGGCTACTGAGAGGCCTTTTTAACACTGCTGCCCTCTTATCTTCTAACCTATTTTGTCTGTACGTCATTGTCAGCCAAATTTTGGAGGAGTGAAGGGTTGTTATACTTGCACATGGAATACTGTTAGTGCAGCATAACGTGTGAAGTTTAATATCAGCTTTCAAAGGAAATGTTTTGTATGAATTGCAGTTAGTCTAAATAATATGGCTGTTCACAATTTTAGGTCCACAATCTCTTCTCTGCAATGCCAAAATCTAAAAACAGCTCAGATAACAGAAAGCTTTGAATTACCATGCGGCTATTTATTAAAGTATTTATTTATTCTGGTTAGTGTGAATAGCCTTGTTCCTTGCTGCAGAAATATTAATGTGTTTGATTGCTTCCCCAGACCCTGCTCAGGGGTGGTAGTTAATATAGTTACTTTCATATTAGTTTTCTAATGTACAAGGAAATCTTAATTTGAAACACAACTGAGTCCTGATTTTTTTTGATTCTTTGAGCAGCAAGCTGTTTCTGATGTTTCTAGCTAATCTGTGTATTCTGACCACTACTATTTTTTTACTTACAACTTTTTTTCCTTCCATCTCTTAATGCTAATTAACAAATTTTCCAGTGCCGGTTGAGATAGTGATTGTTGAAAGGTTTTTATAGTACAGTTAGTGTGGATACCTGATTTGGGTCTGAAAGGCTATTTTACCTGTATATATTTTGGCATTCTAGGACTAAAATAACATTTTGTATGTGTATGTATACACACACACACACGCACACATGTATATACACATGTATAACTGTATGTATAGATGTGTTTGATTCCACATGCCTGCATATACAGGCATATATACATACCTGTATATGCTGAAGTATTATAAAGGAAATGAGACAGTATAACTGTATGCTATAAACAATTTCTTAGAAATCAGTAATTACTCTGTCTTTTTCATCTTGTCCTTATCGCATGAAGTCATGATTTACCTTGCCTATGTTAAGGTATTTCTAGGTTGGTACAGGCGGAACAGAAAGCGCAGTGTGTATGGTATCAGGCAATCCTTGCTTAAAAGCCCACCTTATGTACTTGCCTTCTGTGTGAACCTGTAGCAAGTTTACTCACTGAGTCTCCATTTCCTTGATTCTAAAGTGGAGAACCTGTCTAATATATAGGGTTGTTGTAAGATCAAAAATTATGTATAAAAGTTCTTGGTAGGTGGTTGATGCTCAATGAAAAGTAGCCCAAACTGGCATCATCTGCTCTTTCACACAATGTCTTTCTAATAAGTCCACTGCCTTTAGTCAAATGCGCCGTACTTTCTGTGGTTAAATTAGCAGGTTGAGTCATTATCAGTTGTCTGTCTATAGTCATTTTGAACTCTACTTTAATTAATGATAAAATACTTGATTGTCTGCTTTTCTGAGGGCAGAATAGATATTCTAAATCTTTATTAAGACGAAATTTCTTGAAAATACAGTTTCCTTGGTTTGCAGAATTATCACAGTTGCTGAATTTACCTTGCATTTAAGTGTTTTATGCAAAGCAAAAAAATCAACCATCCTGGGAAGAAAAGGTACAGAATTAAAAAGACATAATTATTTATTTTTATAAAATAATTTTTATTTAAGTTCCAGGACACATGTGCAGGCCATGCAAGTTTGTTACATAGGTAAATGTGTGCTGGGGTGGTTTGCTGCATCTGTCAACCCACTACCTGGGTAATAAGCCCAGCATGCATTCGCTATATATCCTGATGCTCACCCTCCTCCTAGCCTCTGCCTACAGGCGCCAGTGTGTGTTGTTCCACTCCCTGTGTCCATGTGTTCTCATTGTTCAGCTCCCACTTATAAGTGAGAACATGTAGTGTTTGGTTTTCTGTTCCCGTGTTAGTTTGCTGAAGATAATAGTTTCCTGCTTCACCCATGTCCCTGCAAAAGACATAATCTCATTCCTTTTTGTGTTTGCAGAGTATTCCATGGTATATATGTACCACGTTTTCTTTATCCAGTCCATCATTGATACCTATCTGGGTTGATTCCATGTCTTTGCTGTTGTGAAGAGTGCTGCAATGAACATACATGTACATGTATCTTTAAAATAGAATGATTTATCTTCCTGTGGGTATATACCCAGTAATGAGATAGGTGGGTTGAATGGTAATTCTGCTGTTAGGTCTTCGAGGAATCGTCACACTGTCTTCCACAATGGTTGAATTAATTTATATTCCCACCAACAGCATAAAAGCATTCCTATTTATCCACAGCCTCACTAGCATCTGTTGTTTCTAGATTTTTAAATAATTGTCATTCTGACTGGCATGAGATGGTATCTCATTGTGGTTTTGATTTGCATTTCTCTAATGCTCGGTGGTGTGGAGCTTTTTTCATGTGTTTGTTGCATAGATGTCCTCTTTTGAGAAGTGTCTGTTCATAAGACACAGTTATCTAATGTGAGAGGCACAAGTACAGATTTATCCAGTAAGGAAATTTTATTTTCTTCTTTTGACGTGATATTATTTTTCTCATTAATGTTCATTAACTCATTAATAATGGTCAGCGAGACGTGGAATGTATATAGTTTTCAAAAGTTTATTTAAGTATCATTTACACTACCGAATGAATTTGTGACTATTCTGAAAACAGATTAGGTTCCAAAAATTTAATTTTGATTGATTTTCTGATTAATTTTGTGTATATTTGGAAAGTTCTATCTGTTATTACTTTTTGAGTAATGATGTTTATTGTCCCTATAGATTACTAAAAATGAAGCTTTTTTTCAGCATTTATTCTTTGTTCAATTTGGTCAATTCCTTTTAACAGTGATCAGTAAAAGATACTCATATTGGGATTGTTTCTTAAGGCCTGATATCAGCCAGACTCAACCTTCAAGCTCCTAAAATGAATGCTATAACAGCTGTCATTCCCAAATAAATGGGCTTAAGTGAAGAGCAGAGATAGTCTTATCCTTCTAGCATGTCCACCAGTATGAGGTTTGGAGATTTGGGTCAGTCAATTTGATTTATCTTCTCGGAAACTTACTTCTTTTCCTGAAAATCACCTTTATTTTTCAACTTGTTTTGTTTATTTTCTTTGCTAGCATTTGATTTTCAGTTTTCCCTTCCAAGCTTGGAATAAAACTGGCCAAAAAGAGAAGTGTAAAAATTATAGTCTTCTATATTTTCCTCTTCTGTTATGTTTTTTTAATATTTCAAGTATCATTTTATTGCTCTTTTTTAGAAAAAAAAAATCACCAACAATGTCCTTGTGGTAAATGCCTATGAATGCTAATGCTTTCATTTTGTAAATATCAAAATTAGGCATAACAGATATTTTCTCAGCAAATTTAGCTCCATATCAAACAAAGAGCCAATACCCACGGAAACAATGCCCACAGTCTTTGTTTTTGTTTTCATTTGTTCCTTTTTTCCTTAATTGATCAGCTAGTTAAACAAGTATTTATTTAGCTTTCTATTTGTCAAGCTGTGTGACCAGCCCTAAGGATTCAACCATAAATACACCTTGTTCCTGCTCCTAGGAAGCTTACATTGATTGCATAGAGGGAGCCTCGCCATGTATGTAAGTGGTAAATAAGAAAATAACATGTAATTATAGGAGATTGTTCTGGAAGCAAGAGAAATTAAAGAGGTGCTATGTAAGAGAGGGACTTAACTAACACAAATTTAGAAAGCATAACTTGTTGGCATTTGAGCTGGTTCTGAAGGTTAAGAAGGAACCATCTGAAGAAAATTACAGCGTGAACCGCAAATATAAAAGTCATGAGACAGGAAAGAGCACAGAATGTGATTGAAATATAATGAATAAGATAGTAAGAGCTCGAGATGTGGTAGGAGGGGAAGGCAGAGGCCAGATCATGCTGAACTTTGTCAGACATGGTGTATTAGTCCATTTTCATACTGCCCGAGACTGGGTAAGGAAAGAGGTTTAATTGACTTACAGGTCATCATGGCTGGGGAGACCTCAGGAAACTTACAATCACTGTGGAAGGTGAAGGGGAAGGAAGGCACCTTTTTCATAAGGCGACAGGGAGAGAATTGCCAAATAAAGGGGGAGGAGCCCCTTATAAACTATCAGATCTTGTGGAAAACTCACTCATAATCATGAGAACAATGTGGAGTAAACCACCCCATGATCCAATTATGTCCACGTGGTCTCTCCCTGGGCACATGGGGATATGGGGGTTATAATTCAAGATGAGATTTGGGTAGGAATACGAATCCTAACCATATCACATGGGAAGGAGTTTGGTTATTAGAAGTATAATAGAAAGTTACTGGAACTGTTAAGGAAGGGAGTGACAGTGTCTAATGTGTGTATACTAAAATTTAATCTCTCTGGATCTGATGTGGAGAATAGTTTACTAGTGGATATAGTAGAATAATTGGGAAGACCAGAAAGGAAGTGATGGCTGTGTTCCAGCTGGGACATGGCCATCCCCATGGCTATTGTATGCCGGTAATGATGGACAGAAGATGGTGCATTTGTGATATGCTTTGGAAATAGAAAGCACATTTTGGTGGATTAGATATATGCCTTTGGAAACAATCAAAGATGGCATTTTATAAAAGGATGAGTGGTGGAACCATTCACCAAATTGGGAAAGTATGTGGGAGTTTGGGAGAACAAAAATTGCAAGTTGGGTTTTGATAAGTTTGAGGCATCTGTTAGATATCTAAGTATGTAGGTTAAATAGCCAATTGTGTATATAAATCTGGAACTCAAATGTTCTGGACTTCAGGTATGAATTGGGAGTTCTCAGCATTCACACTGGAGGTTGAGCATGTGGGACTGGATGAGATCACCAGGGAGGGAGTGAAGATGGAGAAGAGAAGGGCATGTCTGACTGAGTCCATAAGGCCTCGGGTTTGGTGATTGAGCAAAAAAGGAGGAATGAGCAGAAGGGACTCAAAAAATGTCCGGTGAAGTGGAAAATAAACCCCAGATTTGTCGTGTTCAGAAGTGGAGGGAGGAGAATATCTCTTAGAGGAAATGGAGAGAGAAGATTATTTCTAAGTAAGAATGATCTACTGGGTTGAATTGAGCTGAATAATCAAGTAAAATGACACAGCACATGATTTTGGGAATTCCATAGCTTGGATATATCCTGGCCATTTTGGAAAGAGCAATTTGGAGGAAGCAATGAGGCTAGAAGCTAGATAGTGAGGTGAAGGTGAAGAAGTAGTAACAGTTTGTGGAAAGAACTTTAGAGAAGTTTGTGTGAAGGGGGACAGAGAAATTGGGTAATACTTAGTGTGGGGGCTGTAGGGTAAAGATTGTTGATTGACTTTTCTCTTAAAATGGAATGTAGTAAAACATGTTTGTGTGCTTATGAGAATGACCCAGTAGATGAGAGATTGGTGATTAAACACAGAGGGGACGAAAGAAAGAGGATAGGAAGGCTTTGAGAAGATGATAGTGACATTTAGAGAATTGGGCTTAGGAAGAACTGTCCTGCATTTTTCATTATGACCAGAAAAGGCAGTGAGAAGATGAGCTTAGATGTATGTGACTAGACCATAAGTAGTGGAAGATGAAAGGTTCTCCATGCAAGAACTGAACTTTATGATTCATCAGGCACATTGTCAGTGAGCGTGGAGGTAGGACTAAGAGAAGTTGGGAGAGAGAGGATTGAGTGTAAGGTCAGATCTTTGTGAGTGGGATGGAGAGTTTCCTAGGGGAACTTTATGGTGTTGCTAGGCAGTAATGTGTGCTTATTTGTGGTTTTTATTACTAAATGTATGGAAAGGTAGCCCTGTTGAACTATTCTTTAATAGCATTCATCTACTCAATGAGATGATGAAGAAGAATGCAGATGAAAGTAGGAGAAAGATGGAACAGGAAAGAGTAAGATCTTTGGAAATGAGAAGAGAACAGGATTGCCACTGGTTCATAACGGTGTCTAATGTATCCCTTTCTCTGGGTGGTGCAGTCCCTCACTAGAGCTATGGCTTGGCAAACAGGCCTTCAGTTGGATTTCAAGCTTCACTTCCCATTGGGGCAGTGGTCAACCTTTATAAATATATGCAGTGCCCCTGAACCTGAAGCTCCATGTAGGAACATAGTGGATACATGTGTTGTACTTTCCAAAGCAGGATTTTGTCTAGAAGATGGGTGAACCATAACCTGGAGGTAGCAGTGGGGAGCAGGGAGGACCCTTATTCCAACTCTTCAAACTGAGGCATGAAGGATCTGAGAGAAAAAGGAAAAAACTTCATTAAAAGTTTGCAGGGGACCCAAGGCAGTGGCTCATGTCTGTAGTTCCAGCACTTTGTCAGGCTGAGGCAGGTAGATATCTTGAGTCCAGGAGTTCCAGACCAGCCTGGGCAATATGGCAAAATCTCATCTTTACAAAAAATGCAAAAATTAGCTAGGCATGGTGACACGTGCCTGTGGTCCCAGCTGCTAGTGAGGCTAAGGTGGTAGGTTTGATTGAGCCTGGGAGGTCGAGGTTGCAGTGAGCTGTGATCATGCCACTGCACTCCAGCCTGGATGATAGAACCAAACTCTGGAAAAACAAATTTGCAGGGGAAATAATGGTCCTATGGAAACTGGTTTCAGTGAAGACAAAAAGGGATTGGTCTGAGGAGACGGAAGGTACAGTGGAGTCTGCTGATCCTAGAAGAGAAGTGGTGTAGGGCGTGGTGAAGGGTTGCAGGAGTGTGTTGGAGCAGACCAGGAAGGGTATTGGAGTTATGGTTCAATATTGGTTGACTAATGAAGACCAAATATCTGGTAATGACTTAGCTAAAGGGGAAATAAGATGTGGTGAGGGAAATCCTTTCAACGAAAGGGCTCTGTGGTCTTGACTATTTATTTCCTGACAACTGCAACCCCAGGAGAGATGCTCCTTTGGGTTCACAAGGCTGTGGGCAGGGATTATGGGGTAGCAGGAAGGAGTTGTGGTGGGGTGTTAATGGGGACTCACAGCTTAGGACAGGGTCTCCTTGAGTCCCATGCAGTGAATTTGCAAATGTCATGGTGACAATCTATCCTCTACATAACTCTTCATTTCAACTGCATTTTTCCCACAATATGCTTTAATGTATTTTCCAGTTTATTTAAAATAATAAAATTAACTTGTGAAGGTGCTCATTGAAAAGCTTAAAGAATTGTTTCACTGTAAGTTTTCTACCTGCCACTCAAACTGCTGATGCTACTGTTTTTCATTCTAAAAGAGGTAAATGTATTTAAATCTTATATTAATGTAAAGGATACCTTTTAAGCACACCAAAATTTGGCAACACATTTCGATGGGTTTCCTAAGATGCTCTTTTCCATTAAACTCTTTAAAAAGAGAGTCATGTCTACTCACGTTCAAATACCCTTTTGACCAATTGTAAGCAAATGTACAATTAAGTAATATATCTTGTAGCTTAAAATATCAAGTACTATTTAACATCTTTAAAATAACATTTTAAAAAGGGAGTTATGTGGGTGGTCCTGTTTTCTTATGTTACGAAATGACTATAGGCTATAGAGTATTATAGCTGCTTTTATTGCAAAAATGTCTTTAAAAAGCTATACATTTACATTTAAAAAAATATCCTACTTCCCTCTAATGTAAACTATTATAAATCTGTCACCGTGGATGTCCTTAAATCTTTTATGGAAAGCTATTTATATTTTTAGTCCGTGTCATTTCTTGCAGTAAAGACGTTTATAGTCTGTCACTTCTTCTGTTTGAAGTAAAAAAAAATTTATTTCTGCTAATGTTACCCTTCTAAACTTAAAATGTTGTACCTTTAGATTTTTAGCCTATCAGTGTTCTTTGTGATTTGTAGATTTAACAAAAGATTTTTTTTTTTTTTTTTTTTTTTTTTTTTTTTTTTGAGACAGAGTTTCATTCTTGTTACCCAGGCTGGAGTGCAATGGTGCAATCTTGGCTCACTGCAACCTCTGCCTCCTGGGTTCAGGCAATTCTCCTGCCTCAGCCTCCTGAGTAGCTGGGATTACAGGCACATGCCACTATGCCCAGCTAATTTTTTTATATTTTTAGTAGAGACGGGGTTTTTGGTCTCGATCTCTTGACCTCATGATCCACCTGTCGGCCTCCCAAAGTGCTGGGATTACAGGCGTGAGCCACCTCGCCTGGCCAACAAAAGATTTTTTAAAAAACGTTCTTTGCTTTTGTCTTTTAGGCACAAATTCCTAAGCTTAAGATCATTTGTTTTCCTGTAACAGTATTCTTTCCCCTGTACTATCTTGTTACTTTTCTCAATACAGTCAGAACTGCCAAATATAAAGTCTACATTAAGAATCATAGACGAATGCAAGTTCAGTGCTGGGTATGATTTTAGAAATCTTCCACGTGAATGCTTCCCAACCTTTTTTGGGATTCGCACGCTGCTCGTCTCTTCCCGTCAGTCACCTTCATTTACATGCAGCAATTGTTAATGAAGCTGAATCGGAAGCAAAGGATGGAGGTGAGAGTGGAGGAATGCTTCCAGTAGGTTTTGTGATTTCTGTGATGGATTATATAGTTTTGAAAGGATCTCTGGAGATTTTGAAATGGGTCATTTACTGATCTGGTACAAGCCCCTTATTTTAAGAATGAAAAAAATAAATTGGAGGTTAGAACCCTAAAACATACAGCTAGTAAATTGTGGAGGTGATAGAATTAGGTTGTTTTCTTCTGAGAGCAATGTACAAATGGCATTAATGGTAGTTTATTAGCCTGTGTAATAAAGTATGAATGCATGTTCCTGAGACTCTAATTTCAGTGGTTTTGTTGACGTGATATTATAATAAATCATGTGAAATTCCTTGAGAAGGGATAAAAGATCTTGTAATATTGAATATACCATAGTCTAGCCTAGGAGCTAATATTTAAAGATAAGAAAAAGAAACTGGAGGTGGAGGAAACAACTGAACTATAGTTTATTATAAATTTTATATAAATTATATTAATTTTAAAAATCAGAATATAAATTAACATGTATAAACTATGATTTTAAATTTGAACATGTATATTCATTATAATAATATGAAGACAATTGGGACTGCTATAAGTAGGGTTTGGCTTTTAGTATGGTCATTATTTTTAGTGGTTAAGTTTATGACAAAAATTTGATACCAGCTATATGTGCATTGAAAAAATTCCAGGACACCTATCATTCAGTTGCACATTTGCATGTAATAAGCAAAATTAATTTCCTACTATTTCACCAAATTCATACATGAGGTTAGGGAAAATATTTATTGAGTATTCGCTCTGTATTGATACATTTATATGTGTATACCTCATTTTCTCCTTATAATATTGCTGCAATATGGAGATGATATTGCTATTGCTGTATTAGTTTATTCAATAAATACTTCTTGAGTTGCTGCTGTATGTAGGTCCTGGTCCTACCAGGTGCATTGATGAGCAACAGCTTCAAACAGACAAGAAAACAGTTGCTTACAGTCATAATCAGAGATACAATGAAGAAGGCAAAAAAGTGTCCCCAAAAGAGATTATTCTAGATTGTCTGGGTGAGCCCCATCTCATCCCAGTAGTCCTTAAAAGTGGAGGAGGTAGCAGAAGAGCAGGTCAGAGAGATGCGATGTGAGGACTTCACCTGCTGTTGCTGGATTTGAAGGTGAAGGAAATGGCTACAAGCCAAGGAATGTGGCAGCCTCTAGAAGCTGGAAAAGAAGTGAAACCAGATTCATCTCTAGACTCTCCAGAAATAGATGTAGCCCTGCTGATAACTTGATTTTAGTCTAGTGGAGACCTGTATTGAACACTGACCTTCAAAACTGTAAGATAATAAACTTGTGTTACTTTAGTCCACACAGTCTGTGGTCATTTATAATAGCAGCAATGAAACACCAACAGCCATCATAGGGGAAACGATGGGATGCCTTAGGAAAGGCACCATGGTTTTGGAAAGTGTTTGCACCCAGGTCTGGAGGGCCAGTAGAAGTTAACCAGGTGGAATGGGGGAAATTAGTGGAGGCTGGAGGAGGGAGGCAGGAGGATATTTAAGGTTACAAAAAGTAAAAGGTTAAGTTCTGGATGTGACAGAGGCAGTGATCTCTTGGAAGATTAATAATTGGTTCATTGGCCGGGTGTGGTGGCACACATCTGTTATCCAGCACTTTGGGAGGCTGAAGCTGGTGGATCACCTGAGGTCGGGAGTCTGAGACCAGCTTGACCAACATGGAGAAACCTCGTCTCTGCTAAAAATACAAAAAAATTAGCAGGGCGTGGTGGTGCACGCCTGTAATCCCAGCTACATGGGAGGCTGAGGCAGGCGAATCACTTGAACATGGGAGGCGGAGGTTGCGGTGAGCCGAGATCGCTCCATTGCACTCCAGCCTGGGCAACAAGAGCTAAACTCCATCTCAAAATAATAATAATAATAATAATAATAATTGGTTCATTTTTGTAGATAAATAATGTATGAAGCCTGGAGTGGGAAAATGCTTCCTCGGGGGGTGAGCCAGAGTCCAATCATGGAAAACCGTGTATCTGGCAGAGTTTAGGATTGATGAAAACAGTTCTTGCTCAAGCACTTGTGGCTAGTGAGTAATGGAGCCTTGTCTATCTTCATCCAAAATCCATATTCTTTTGCTTATATAATCAACAAAGTAGACGTCGAAGTTTCCTAGAAAGTGAATATTTTAAAATAGCATCTCTTTTCCCACTGATGATCAATAGATAATTTGTCAATAGGTGCTCTAGCCTCTGGATTGAGACTGTTCCACTCGCCATCGAAGAGTGCTCCTGGAATTGCTCTGCCCAGTGGAGTACTGTCTGAGGCCAAGTGCTGATGTCCTCTTAGCTCACCGTTCCTTTGAAGTGTGACCTTAGGTGGTCTACCTCCCCTCCTAGCCTGGCCCTTTATACTTGCTAGGTATCTAAGTATCTCTCATATGAAGAGAATCCTCTGCCTTTACCATTAGTGTTCTTAGAAATTTGTTTCCTTTTCCCTAGTCTGGGCATTCTCAGGGTTTAATAGAATTAATCTGTAATGATCTCTTTTTACATTAGCTGTTGCCCTATACCCTATTATGTGCATATGAATATTCTTAAGTAATGAAAAAGAATTCTGATTATGGGAAATCAAGGTGTTTGACTTCACTAAATGTTTTAATGACTACATTTTATACAGTGCATGTTCTTAAAAGAGAATCTCTTGTTTGTAGTGGATTAACTGCACATGTATACTCCTTTAATCTTTGTTTCCTAGAGCCTTTTTAGCACAGACTTCATTTGGTCATTCCTAATATTTCTGTTGATGTTTTAAAAATAGAAAATATGGGCAGGGCTTGGGGAAGGATAAAACACCACCAGCAACAACCACTCAAATTCTAGTCAGTAACTTCTAAATTTTAAAATTGAAAAAGTATTCACCTATGATTACAAAATAAACAACAATCACATGGCACTGGAAGGTTTATAACAGAATATAGTTCTTCTCCCTCGACTCACCACAGTTCCCTTTCTAGAGACAACTGTTCTCTTTACCTTCTTCTCCTTTTTTTTTTTTTAAATAAGAAAAATAATAAAGAAGAGGAAGAAAGAGAAAGAGGAAGAGGGAGAGAGTTTGGGGGTATTGCTTTATTGCCCGGGCTAGAATGCAATCTAAATATGGGTATGCCTATAATTGTCCTTAATAATGGAGATATAAAAGAAAATGAGGGAAGAGAATAACAAACAAGGAGCCAACCAACATTTCGTTTAAACTTCTAAGTTGATATGATGTGGTACTGATAAGAGTGTATATTTTGTATATTTAAAGTGGAGAGTTTTATAAATATTAATTACATTTACTTGTTCCAGATCTGAGTTCAAGTCCTGGATATCGTTGTTAATTTTCTGT
The DNA here is from genome assembly GCF_048565385.1 of Saimiri boliviensis. Lineage (NCBI taxonomy): Eukaryota > Metazoa > Chordata > Mammalia > Primates > Cebidae > Saimiri > Saimiri boliviensis. Next base: position 25,326,019 of record NC_133452.1, on the reverse strand, counting down.
CTCATTGATCTGTCTAATATTAATGTTGAAGTCTCCCACTATTATTATGTGGGAGTCTAAGTCTCTTTATAAGTCTTGTATGTCTGCGTATTCCTGTATTGGGTGCATATATATTTAGGATCTTTAGCTCTTCTTGTTGTTGCATTGATCCTTTTATCATTATATAATGTCCTTCTTTGCTTCTTTTGATCTTTGTTGCTTAATTGTAACGTCTGTTTTTTATTTATTTATTTTAGCTCTCTGGTTGGTTGGTAAATCCTTCTCCATCCCTTGTTTTGAGTCTTTGTGTATCCTTGAATGTGAGATGGGTCTGGATGCAGCATACTGATGGGTTTTAGTTTTTTATTCAAATTGCCTGTCTGTCTTTGGATTGGGGGATTTAGTCAATTTTAAATTTAGAATTAATAATAATATATGTGAGTTTAATACTGCCATTTAATATTAGCTGGCTATTTTGCCCATTAGTTGATGTAAATTCTTCATTATATTGATGCTATTTTGGTATTTTTTTTAGAAAGGCTGATACTGTTTGTTCCTTTCTATGTGTAGTGGTTTTTTCAGAAGCTCTTGTAAAGCAGGCCTGGTGGTGATGAAATCTCTGAGTGCTTGCTTATTCACAAAAAACTTTATTTTTCCTTCACTTGTGAAGCTTAGTTTGGCTGGATGTGAAATTCTGGGTTGAAAGTTCTTTTCTTTAAGGATGTTGAATATTGGCCCCCACTCTCTTCTGGCTTGTAGGGTTTCTGCTGAGAGATCTGCTGTAAGTCTGATAGGCTTCCCTTTGTGGGTAACCTGACCTTTCTCTCTGGCTGCCCTTAGTATTTTCTCCTTCATTTCAACCCTGGTGAATCTGACGATTATGTGCCTTGGAGTTGCTCTTCTTGAGGAATATCTCTGTGGTGTTCTCTGTATTACCTGGAGTTGAATATTATCCTGCCTTACTAGGTTGGGAAAATTTTCCTGAATAATGTCCTGAAGCGTATTTTCCAGCTTGGATTCATTCTCTTCGTCACATTCAGGTACACCTATCGAGCGTAGATTAGGTCTTTTCACAGTCCCATATTTCTTGGAGACTTTGCTCATTCCTTTTTATCCTTTTTTCTCTAATCTTGTCTTCTTGTTTTATTTCATTGAGTTGGTCTTCGACCTCTGATATCCTTTCTTCTGCTTGATCAACTCGGCTGTTAAAACTTGTGCATACTTCACTAAGTTCTCGTATTGTGTTTTTCAGCTCCATCAATTCACTTATATTCCTCTCTAAATTGTGTATTCTTGTTAACATTTCGTCAAATCTTTTTTCAAAGTTCTTAGTTTCTTTGGATTGGGTTAAAACAAGTTCTTTTCATTCACAGAAGTTTCTCATTATCCACATTTTGAAGCCTGCTTCTGTAATTGGAACACACTCGTTCTCCATCAAGCCTTGTTTTGTTGCTGATGAGGAACTGTGATCCCCTGCTGAGGGAGAGGCGTTCTGATCTTGGGTATTCTCAGTCTTTTTTCGCTGTTTTCTTCCCTTCGTTATAAATTTATCCATCTGTGGTCTGTGTATTTACCGTCTTTGTAATTGGGTTTCTGAGTGGACGTCCAACTTATTGATTCTCAGCGCCGAAATCTGAGCAACCCACTGCACCGACTAAATCAGCGGCGTTAAGATTGATGGTGCTTTTCTGACTCTGCACCAAGAACCGATGCTCCGAGGCGCCGGCAAACCCGCCTCGCCGGTCACAAGAGTCACGCTGGCGACCCATGGGGCTCCTCCGCTGGGAATCTCCTGGTGCGTGAGCAACAAGAATTCATGTGAAAGTGTGGCGTCCTCTCGTTCTTTGCGCTTTCACTGGGAGCTACAATCCCAAGCTGCTAGTGATCAGCCATCTTGGATTTCTCTCCCTTCTCTTTACCTTCTTATATCATTTTTACATTTCCACATTCTAAATAAAACGAGTATACCATTATCGTTCAATTCTTCAGTATTAGACATTGTTTTTTGACATCGTATTTTGGTAAATACATAGGAATTTGCTTTGGGATGCTACTGTTCTTTTTCCCACTTCATCGTTGAATTTTAGGTAAATAAATATACAGTTTTGACATTACTATCCCTGTCTAAACATTATTACCAGGTGAAAACTGAGGTTTACTATAATTTTGTTTTCTCCGTGTTTATCTAAAATTAATAATTGCCTTATTTCTATATGCCTAGTTTTCTTTGCACCTATTGCAAATTCCTCCCACATTTTCTAGTGACCTGACAGTACAATTTTACACAAAGCCAATCACATTAAGCAGGCTATCACTTCTCATATCATTCCTTGGTGACATCTCTTCTGGAGACAAGCTTCCTAGGCCTGCTGCACAGCCATCATGCTGCGTATTTGCTTTGCTTTGCTCCTAGTTTAGAATCTTTATTTCTTGGATCTCATGGCTGTTTTGTGTTATTCATTTGTTTCTGCCCTTTTTTTTTTTTTTGCCTTATTTGTTTTCTTCTTTGGGAGTGATTTCCACATTTGGTCTGAGTGTATCCTTTGTAAATTTCATCACATGAAAACGGGAATACTGAGTGGTGACAATGCTGAAGACAGCCTTACCTGCTCCAGTTTGGATTCACGCCCTTTTCTGTGATCTCCTCTCACCATTAACAGGAGAATCCCTTTGCTTCTCCCTGGGTTGGATCTCTTCTTTACGCTTCTTATATTTTCCTCCTCTTTGATTGGCAAGCTAAGTTCTGTGGGGGATATCTGGGAGCGTCTTGAAAAATGGTATGTAGGAGCTACTTTTTATAAATAATTCAATAATTATTATTATTTTAGTTTTTTAAAATTTTACTTTAAGTTCTGGGCTACATGTGCAGAACGTGCAGGTTTGTTACATAGGTATACATGTGCCGTGGTGGTTTGCTGCACCTATCAACCTGTCATCTAGGTTTTAAGCCCCTCATGCATTAGATATTTGTCCTAATGCTCTCCCTCCCCTTGCTCTCCACCCCCTGACAGGCCTTGGTATGTATGTTCCCCTCCCTGTGTCCATGTGTTCTGATTGTTTAACTCCCACTTATGAGTGAGAACATGCGGTGTTTGGTTTTCTGTTCTTGTGTTAGTTTGCTGAGAAAGATGGTTTCTAGCTTCATTCCTGTTCCTTCAAAGGACTTAACTCATTCTTCTTTATGGCTTCATAGTATTCCACGGTATATATGTGGCACATTTTCTTTATCCAGTCTATCATTGATGGGTATTTGGGTTGGTTCCAAGTCTTTGCTATTGTGAACAGTGCTGTATATGTCTTTCGAGTGTGCATGTGTGCATGTGTCTTTTGAGTAGAACGATTTATAATCCTGTAGGTATATATACAGTAATGGGATTGTGGGGTCAAATGGTATTTCTGGTTCTAGCTCCTTGAGGAATTGCCACACTGTCTTCCACAATGATTGAACTAATTTATACTCCCACCAACAGTGTAAAAGCGTTCCTATTTCTCCACATCCTCTCCAACATCTGTTGTTTCCTGACTTTTAATGATTGCTATTCTAACTGGCATGAAATGATATCTCATTGTGGTTTTGATTTGCATTTCTCTAATGACCAGTGATGATGAACTTGTTTTCATATGTTTGTTGGCTTCATAAATGTCTTCTTTAGAGAAGTTTCTGTTCATATCCTTTGCCAAGTTTTTTACGTGCGTATTCGTGTAGTTCCAGTGCTTTGGGAGGCCGTGTCGGGCACTTGAGGTTAGGAGTTTGAGACCAGCCTGGTCATCATGGTGAAATCTCGTCACTACTAAAAAAATACAAAAATTAGCCAGGTGTGGTGGCATGTGCTGATAATCCCAGCTACTCGGGAGGCTGAGGCAGGAGAATCACTTGAACTCAGGAGGTAGAAGTTGCAGTGAGCCGAGGTCACACCACTGCGCTCTAGCCTGGGTGACAGAGCAAGACTCCACCTCAAAAATACAATAAAATAAAGCCATAATATGGAAAGATTGTCGTTCTGTAAATACTTAATATAAATAGGACTCAGGATATGGAAATATAAAAAATTCTGCTGAAGGAGAGATTATAGAATGGGTGGAAAGATAAGAAAACTATATAATGTAGTTAGAATACAATTTAAAAGTGAAACAAGTTCATCATTCAAGGCCTTTTTCCAGGATCCATGTGATTAATTGTTGTTCGAAGAAGATTATTGATCTTTTATGAACTCATAACAAGGAAACCTAACTGGGATGGAATGTTCCGGAAGAGGTAGTCATTAACCCTTAAAGGAGTGGTAGGATTGTAATAAATGGAGAGTTTCATCCAGTCATTTTTATATGGATATAACATTTTCATGTGGACACAATATTATGAATATTCTAGAGGTAAAGGAACACACCACTATTACCTAAACAGAGTATTGAAGCAAACTAGGGGATAAAGTTGGGAAAGTAAACTGGGATCAATTATGGAGGAAATTAAATTCCAGGTGAGGCAATTTAAATTCTTTCTGCAGGTTAAGAAGTAAATGATAGGATGAGGTGATGACATTCCAGAAAGTCATATAAACAGAATCTTAGTATGTAGTCTGTTGTGTCTGGCTTTTTGACTTAGCAGAATGCATGTGAGAATCCATGCATGTTGTTGCATGTATCATTGGTTTGCTTATTTTTATTGTGGAATAGTATTCCATTGCATTATTGTAGCAAACTTTGTCTACCTGTATGTAATACCAGTTGATATTTGGATTGTTTTTAGTTTTTGGCCATTACCAATAAGGTTACTATAGAAACTGGTGTATAGATTTTATGTAGACAAGTGTTTTTTTGTTGTTGTTGTTGTTTTTTTTTTTTTTTTTTTTGTTTTTTTTTTTTTTTTTTTTTTTTTTTTTACAAGAGTCTCACTCTGTTACCCAGGCTGGAGTGTAGTGGCACAATCTTGGCTCACTGCAATCTCTGACTCCTGAGTTCAAGCAATTCACATTGCCTCAGCCCCCTAAGTAGCTGGCATTACAGGTGTGCTCTACCACACCCAGCTAATTTTTGTATTTTTAGTGAAGAAGAGGTTTTACTATGTTGTCCAGGCTGGTCTCGAACTCCTACTCTCAATTAATCTGCCTGCCTTGGCCTCCCAAAGTGCTAGGACTATAGGCATGATCCACTGTGCCCAGTCTAGACGTGTGTTTTTGTTTCTCATGGATAAATACCTAGGGGTAAGATTGCTGAGTTGTATCACAAATGCGTGGTTAACTTTGTAACAAACTGCCAGCTGTTTTTCAAAATGGCTGTACTTTTACCTACAATGTGTGGGAGTTGCAGTTACTCCACATTCCCACCAACCCTTGGTATAGTCATTTTCTTAAAGCCATTTTAACGTGAAGCAATGTCTCATTGTGGTTTGAATTTACATTTCTCTAATGATGAATGTGCTGAGCATGTTTTAATTTGCTTGTCATCTAAACATCTATGGCAATAGATAGGTTTAAATCTTTTGCCCATTTAAAAAAAAAAGGTGTCAATAAAAGATACTGCATTGTTATAAAATCAAAAAATGCCAAAAAGTACAAATAGAAAAGTAAACCAACTTAAGTCCTAGCACCCAGAAATAACTGTTTGAATATTAAGTTAATATTCCAGACATCTTTCTCTAAATGCATATACAAATAGAAGGACAGATAGATGGATGCATGAGTAGATGGGCAATAGGTAATACTTGTAAATAAAGTCTATTCTATACACTGGTTTTTACTGGGATACGATTTGTATATAGTAGTCCCTCTTATCCGTGGTTTTGCTTGCTGTGGTTTCGGTTACCTGTGGTGTATACAAAAAGAAATCTTGAGGGAGAGGAAGATCACATTGACAGAAGTTTTATACAGCATATTGTTATGATTGTTCTATTTTATTATAACTTACTATCATCAATGTCTTACTGTGCCTAATTTATAATGTAAAAATAGGTATGTAAGTATGGGAAAAAACATGGTATATATAACATGGTATATAGTTCTGTACTATCTGTGGTTTCAGGCATTCACTGGGGATCTTGAAATGTATCCTCTACAGATAAGGGAATTACAGCATTCACTACTATATTATGAAATTCCCACTTTTAGAGTGTACAACTCAGTGATTTTTAGTATATTCACCATGTTTGGCATTCATCACTGCTCTTAATTTCAGAAAATTTATCATCCTCCAAAGAACCCCCATACCATTAGTAGTCAGCCACCACTGTCCTTCGCCATACAGTTCTCGCCAACACCTAATCTGTTTTCTCTCTGTGAATTTACCCATTTTGGAAATTTTCTGTAAATGGTAATTTCACGCTATGTGGCCTTTTGTGTCTAGGTTCTTTCACTTAGCGTAATGTGTTCAAGGTTCATCCATGTCGTGCATGTGTCAGTACTTTATCCCTTTTACGGGTGAATAATATTCTGTATATAGTTATAGCGTATTTTGTCCATTAATTTCTCTCTCAATTTAGGTTGATTCTACTACTTGGCCGTTATAGATTATGCTGCTGTAAAGAATTGTGTACAAGTTTTTGTGTGGAAAGATGTTTCCAGTTCTCTTGGATTGAAATAACCTAGGGGTGAAATTGTTGATACTAATTTTTAAAATTGAGTTTTTTCTTATTAGAGAGCTATGAAGTATATAAAGTTTTAAATGTTGAATTTACAGGTGTGTGTACCTCTTAACTCGTATAACTGCAAGCTAGCTCTGTGTTCAATTTTGATGTAGATTTAATGAAGGGTTTATAGAAGCTCATTTGTCCAACGTGTTCTAAATATTACTAAATAAAACAATTTGTATCTATATGAATTGTTTAAAATATATAAAGTCAGCTGTTTCGGTTATTTTTATTTTATCTTAAATATTTCTTCAGATTTTATTTCTTCCTAGAATTCATTTAGTCACCGACTGTATGAATATTTAATCCTTACAGGAGTGTTAGGAATCAGTGACCGAATGAATACAATTGCCTTTTGTATCGACTTACAACATACGGGGGAATAGTTTAATTTACAATTATGAGATATAAAATGTAGTTATAATTATTTTATGATATGGATCTGATTTTAAAATGTTTCTGACTCTCCCCTTTTCACTCTTTTCACAATTCACCTGACCCCTCCACTAAGGATTATTCAAGACACACATACAAATACGTCTCCCAGTTACCTATGGTGACTTGAATAAAAGGTCCTTTGGGGATGCCTGTTAGATTTTTATTTAGAGGATACGTGATGTGGAATGTCACGCCGTAATGGAGCTGTGCTGCCATGTTGTTACTTTCAGCGTTGCTGACAGACAGAATGCCTTGGAGGCTGAGTGGAAGACGGTGCAGGCCTCTCGCAGAGATCTGGAGAACTTCCTAAAGTGGATCCAGGAAGCAGAGACCACAGTGAACGTGCTTGCTGATGCCTCTCATCGGGAGAATGCTCTTCAGGACAGTATCTTGGCCAGGGAACTCAAACAGCAGATGCAGGTAAGTGCATGGGAAACTACACCGGTACTTGTGTTTGTCCTGTGCTCTTTCGATCCGTCTGCATGCACGTGTATTACCGTTGAAAGGTGAGGTCGTCACTTTATTTTCCTATGAAATCCGTGCTCTCCTGTGAATGATTGGTTTCTGGAAATAAGCTCTATCAGGTATTTTTACTTAATATTAGAGGGGAAAAAAACCCACCTTGTTTTATGAAAGTAATAGTGTTTGAGTTAGAGGCTCACAGAGATTCTACTTTCTGTCATTTTAAGTCCTTTTATAGTTAGCTTTATTGAATCCTAAATTATAAGGGCATTTCCCCTTAATGTGAAGTTGTTTTTTCCCCCATTTGTTGAACATACTTAATATAAAAGCTGCAAAGCTGCATAGCTTAGTTTATAACTAAGAATATCAGGCTTGATGGTATTACTTTTATGTCATTACCTTGATAACTGTGATTGTATATGTAGTCTGAGGTTCAAATACTTCTACACAAAATGTGCTAACATAAAACGTTTTCTTTAAAAACATTATGAGGACTCTTACGAAGCACATCCGAATCTTTGTCTGCCCTCAGGTAGTTCTGCTTCAGTGCTCTTGAACCTTCCAGTTTTTCTGCATAGACTGACCTATTGTTGCGAACCATATAGGCCTCCTCACTTAGAACTTAGTTCAAAATCTGATTCAGGCCGAGTGTGTTGGCTCACCTCTATAATCCCAGCACTTTGGGAGGCCAGTGTAGGTAGATCCCCTGAGGTTGGGAATTGGAGACCAACCTGGACAACACGGCGAAACCCTGTGTCTACTAAAAATACAAAAATTAACCGGACGTGGTGGTGTGCACCTATAGTCCCAGCTATTCAGGAGGCTGAGGCATGAGAATCACTTGAACCCGATAGGTAGAGGTTGCAGTGAGCCAAGATCTCGCAGCTACGCTCCAGCCTGGGTGGTAGAGTGAGACTCTGTCCCCTCCCCAAAACACAAAACAAAAACCTTTTTCAAAAGGGAAGTCTTCTTAACTGTAGTATTACATCTGATTACTTCTTTATACCATGCCATGCTCACATCAGTTTGACAAGTATTATTTCTGACAAACTTGTGAACATGTGCTCGATTGTCTTTTGCTGTTGTTGTTATTTTTGAGACAGAGTCTTGCTCTGTCACCCAGGCTGGGGTGTAGTGGCATGATCTCGGCTTGCTACCAGCTCAACCTCCTGGATTTAAGCGATTCTCATCCCTCAACCTATCTCATGCCTGAGTAGCTGGGATTATGGGTGCGCTCCAGCACGCCTAGCTAGTTTTCGTACTTTTAGTAGAGACGAGATTTTGCCACATTGGCCAGGCTGGTCTTGAATTCCTGACCTCAAGTGATTCACCTGCCTCAGCCTCCTAAAGTGCTGAGATTACACGCATGAGCCACCACGCCCAGCCTCCACTGTCTTTTGATGCATGTCTCTACCTGTCCCAGTTGATCTCATGGTTCTTCAAGGGCAGAGATGATATTATCCATATTGTTGCCTACGCTGTGCCCTGTGTGCAAATCCTAAGAAAATACTGACTACTGTCCTTGGACCTTGACTGACCATTATGAAATTGAGGATCGATACCATTTAAAAATCTGTTCTTAGGAACCTTCTTCTCTTAAAACATCAAAAAGACCTTTTTGTAAAATGTCAACAAATGTGTGGATCTGGATGAAGGATACAGTCTTTTTTTGAACTACTCTGATTCTTACAATTTGTCTTTAAGTTTGAAATTATTTTCACTGAAAAGTTACACAATTTGAAAAACAGATCTTTTTGGAATGAGCTTATTTATAAATTGTTGCTGTGCATGAAAACTCGTGGTGTTTTACTGTCGCATTCTTAAGATTCATTTAATGAAAATTTCTGTTTACATATATTGCTGCTTGTTTCTTATTCATTGCATAATACACTTGTGACTTGGTAATGACTGTGACCAGGCGAGTATCAAAATTAAATCTGTTCCTTGTCTCACCCTTTGGAGCCTCATGAGTTCACTGTAAATGTTAATTGATAAAATATTCAGCCATCATCTGTGTTGTAGGAGGTCATAGAGGACTCTAAGTGTGCGTTGATGCTAGATTATTTATTTTTATGATTTAAACACCAAAAAACCTGACCTACAAATGCTCACAGATAATTTATGCAGTGGTGTTAATTTCAATAGCTATGTAGGCTGTGCACTTGAGTAGGTAACAGTTTATACGCAATAAGTAAAGGAGGCTTGAAATGAACCCTGGTAATGAGCACCAGCAAAACACAGGCAGGCCTGGTCTAGAGTTTAATGATGTCTTCTGGCATATTTTATCTTAGAACATATTCTTACCATAGCTAAGACTCTTCTCAATATTTAATGAATATTCAAACAGTGGAAGACAAATGTAAATAGAAATGTTAAAATATTTCAAAATAAAAATAACTAAGCACAGGATTACTTATGGCAAACAGCATCAAGAAAGAAAGGTTGCTGATAAAAATATTAAAATACACTATAAGGCTTTATAAAACATATTATTGCTTTAGTGTTGTAAAAATAACTACTTTTGGCTGGTAGAAAGTAATAAGACCTTTACTAAGAGTCTACTAAAATTCTGTTGTTTAAAGATAAGTGTGTACATTTTTGTGTAGAATGTTTCATATGATGGTAATTTGCATGATTTTTCATTCCTTTGCTTCATTATTCAGTGCTCTTAATTTCACAGTGTTCTCTCCATTCTATTTTAAAAAATATTCTATGATTTTCAGCACCTCATAGATACATGATTGTTAGAGACTTAGTACCTTTTACTGAGTTTTTCTGAGGCTAGAGAAGTTCAGTTTTTTTATGGTGTTGTATACTAATGATTCTCCTTTTGTATGAGTGAACAGACATTTATTGTAGAAACTGGCTTAGAAATGGAGAGATGTTTGTTGGAGAAAATCACTGTACAAAGGCATGGCAAATCATAAAAGGAAAGTTGTGGTGATGTGTGGGGTGGTGGTGCACAGTCTTTGTGTGCAAAAGAAGATGGAGTAAGGACCTGGGTGTATCAGTGTATCGGAGCTACACGCACAGGATGTGTATGTAGAACTGCTTGGCTGACACATACACTGTTTATACTTGCTTCATGTCTTGTGACAACCAGATCCAAAGCCATGGGAATATTTCATGAAGATAAAGCAGTTTATTGTGTGTTCAGTTAAGGTGAATCTTGGGTGAATTTTGAGGATAGTTCTAAAGCATATGGAAGATGGTTAACTTTTGGCAGGATGCTGATACATGGATTCTGTTAAGGATGGATGACCATTTGGATTTATGTATCTATGTTTCATTGCCCTGCTGCAAGGCTGTTAGGTTTTATTTCCCAGCAGAGGCCTTTTGGCAGAGAAAAGCTGATTCTTTGGAGACTTGCAAGAGAGACAAGCTCCTTGAGAACTGAGTAGTCTGGCTCAAAGAGGGTCTGAAATGCCACGCAGGTATTTATTTATACTTTAACCCAGTGGCAACAAAGAGGAGTCATAAAGGATAGTAACAAGAGTGATGCAATGGGATTTTTGCTTTATAGGAATTTAGCTGATGGTATGAGGAATGGATTTGAACTAGACAAAAGTGACAGCAGAGTGGCCTGTTAGGATACTCATGTAGCCGTCCAGGCTAGAGGTGATAATGACCAGAAAGGAGACAATGGCAGGGGGTGTAGATCTAATGACTCAATAGTATACACAGGCTAAGGAAGGGGAAAGGCAGATTGCCAAGTGGTATTAGAGCTTGAGACTGGGAACACAGAAGAAAATGTCAGGACAGGGTGGCAGGTTAGTGGGAAATGTGTGGGGTTGGCAAATTTCCTCCATTTTGACTGTGTTGAAATGAAGCATTGGACCCAGGAGGAGATGCCTGGTCTGCAGCTGTCACTGTGAATCTGTATTCATATGAGAGAATTTGGCCAAAGATGCAGACACTTCATTTTTTTGCTTTTGTGTGAAAGCCCATTATTGACTTCCAACTAGTTTATTAGTTCAATTGCATTTGTTCTTAATGTGCATGTTTATCTTCTAAAATATTGTTATTCTTTTCATTATATTTAAAATTTTTAGCTTTACATTTGGCATTACCAATTAATTGAGATGCTCTGAATCTTTCCTGGGTGAAATCCTGAGTTCCTGCTGTCTTTCCGGAGTGGTGTTGTCATGGGTGGTTGGTTTTGCTCTCTAACAATTTATGTGTTAGGATTATTATACTTTTATCTCCTGTGTTTGCTTTTAGCCTAATTTTCATCCTCTTGTTCCATGGGTGCAGACTTTGATTGTAGACTGTTTTGTATTTCTCCTGTGCTCAGCTCCATACTTAGCACTGTGTTTGAGGGGTGAATGCCTGTCACATGGAGGCTTCATATCCTTATTCTGGGACAGGAATTACAGCTTCATACTTAACAATTTTCTTGGCATATAATTCAGATACTGTACAGTTCATTCATTTAAATTTTATAATTTGTTTCTAGTATATTCACAATTGTGCAACCATTACCACAGTCAAGTTAGAACATTTTCGTTACCTCAAAAAGAAACCCCTTCCTCTTTAGTATCAATTTTCCATTCTTCAACCCCGTTCCCCTCCCACTGAACAATCACTAATCTATTTCTATCTGTTTGCCAAATACCTGAACATTTTATATTCTATACTTTGACTGTGTTCTCTGCTTTTGGCTTTACACAGATATGGTGACATTGTTAGCCTCACCAGAGGGAGGCAGTGTAGATTCTCAGTATGGACCTGCAGGGAAAAAAGATACAGGCAGAAGTCCACAAAACACTGCGATAAATACAGTTCTGTAAGACCCAATAAAGTCTACAAAACACTGCTTGATTAACACCATTCTGTAAGGCCCAATATAAGACTTTAAATCGTTGTAACACAAAGGACTAAGAAAGGCAAGTGAAGTAAAGGAGGAAAAACAAATACTTGAAAATACTGCGTTTCTTTTAAAGAATCATGACAACATTAGAGAGAGGTGAAATTGCAGCAATAGCCCAGTCACCAATTTGAGAAAGATGCTGATAATGAGCAACATCTGGGTTCTATTTCTGACTGTGCTCTTTGACCCAGTCATTTAATCATCCAGGGTTATTTTGCACATCTCTTGATAGTACTTTACCCCAGTTGATATTTGTATTAATATTCAGGCTGCAGTAGAGAATGTGTCTCACGTGTGTATAATATATACACATAAAACCCCAAAATTCTGTACTGGGTTTTTATATAATTATGGCCTCATATTTCCTATTCATAAAATTAAAACAGCTTTATGGCAAATAAAATGAGATCATGAAGATGCTGTCTAAAGGGAAATATTCAGTAGTCAATTACAGACTTTTAATTTTTTATTAACTTCACTGTTTAATTAGACAAAGCCTAACCCATTCCATTGCTCATGGCTTTCCTTGTAGGCAGGCATATGAGAATCTACTGAATGGCTCTGCTTTTAGGGTGTCTTAGTCATATAACCCCTGCAAGTATTTTTTGTTTTGCCTTGTTGTTGTTTTCTTTTAGGTGATCTTGGGCTGACACCTGTCTGGGGGTGATTTTTTTAGCACTTAATATGTGGGTTGCTGTCATTAGAATCAGTTGTACCCTTCTGCTCTTCTCAAGATTTATAACAGGGTCTCTGTTCACTAATTCACAGAGCACAGCTAGAGCTGCCTTTATTGGGAGTGAACGTATCCCTCTTTAGAGAGGGCGAACGCTCCGCTGTCTCTTAATAGAAACCAGCTACACAGCATGCACCGTGGTGGTGGTGGCGGTGATATGTTGAATCTCTGTTCCCAGGGGATGTCCGCTTTCTAGCTGCAGCTTTAATGTTTCACTTAATATCCTCTTTGGCTACTGAGCGCACTCCTCTCCGGCAGCCGGCAGCGCTTGGCTGCTCAACAACTTCCTTCGTTTCTGGCCATGCCGGGCTGAGCAAGTGCTGGCTGTGAGCATCTCCTGGGAGGGGGGGCTTTCTGTGTGGCGTTTGTCTGTGTTTTTGCGATTGAGAAGTTGAAGGAATACAAGCCTCCTTTTTCCTAGAACCTAAGCCCCTGTATCTTTCAAATGCTTTCCTGGAAACGAGCATGCTCAGAGAACTGACAAATCATTGTCCAGTGACCGGGAGGAAATGATCGTTGCTCTTCATTTATAATGCAAATTCTGAGGTGTCTCCAGAAGTGTGGTAAACTTAAAATGATGGCTGTGGTGAGAACGTCTCTGCAGAAAGTTGTGGTTTTGTTGCATCGTTTACAAAGGATGGCAGTTTCTTCTCCTCGGTATCAGAAGCTCTGTAAGGTAACTGAGTGATTGAAAATTAGGATCTCGGGTGTCTGACAGTTCTACTGTTTCTCAGGCTTTGGAAACTAATCTTTCAGGTTCTTACCAAGGAAAGATTCCCTTTCTTAGTAACGGATTGTAAAAGCTGTTAAAGTGAATTGCATAATTACATTTTGTTTAAGAATCTAAAACAGGTTTTAGTTTTTGTACATAGTTTATTTTTCAGTTGACACAATCTTGTCTTCTGAAATGGGCTAGTGAACTGTTTGGAGAAAATAGGATAGCAAAACTACTACATGCATTAAGACCTGTTACCTCCGTGGTTCTTTGTATTATCTTAATATTGAATGACACATCAATCTTACATAAATTTTAGCGAAATTAAAAGAAGAGTGTTAATCTTTCAGTAGACTTTTAAAAAATGTTTCATCTTTTTATAGCTAATTGCTTTTTCAATTAAAAAATTAAAACACATTTTAAAAAATGAGACTTAATTTCATCATAAAACATCCCCTATATTCTTGAATCTCCATATACTGTAGTTACACTTGAAGAATTTAATTGCATTTGGATAGGTGAATTAAGTAGACTTTCAGGAGGTAACTTGTTTGACAGTTGCAAATTTCTAATACTACGTCATCCTGAACATAAACCATTGAATCAGCCGAGTTAGCTGTTATGTATTTTTTTAATCATAGTTTTGTTTTATTCAAACTATGTTCATACTAGGTCATTACTTTTGTCGAAATTAGAGTGTCATGATATAAAAGGAGATAATTATAATAGCAATTTTTACACTACTGCAGCACCATATTCCTCCTTCCTATCATATTTTTAGTACCGTTCTAAAGAATGTATCTTGTTGCTCTATTAGCTGCCCCAACTCATTTGTGATCAAAATAACTGCCTCTATGAAAATATTATTTTCTGATTATATACAATATGGCATGTCCAGGCATCTAAATGATGCTTATATGGCAGCAGATTGAAGTGGGAAGCTGTATTCCATTAATTTTATTATATTACACTATAATTTCTTACAATTTGGCCAATTAGGTATATTGCTGTCTGGAAACTTTTCTTTTTTTCTGGAAGTTTTGGGAGACAGATTCAGGTAGTGGGATATTCTTTTCAGAAATACTTACAAGAGTTTTATTTGCATAAGAAGTTAATTAAAACTTAATGACACTTAATTCAGTTACAACGATTTGTAAACCTAATTATTTCAATGTGTTGTGTTTTGCTTCACTTCAAAGGATACGTTTATTCTGCTAAAACATTTATGTTTTTCATGCAAAGGCAATTTTGATAATATATAAGAAAGATTATTTACTAATTCATGTTATTAAATTTTTTTTAACTACATATAAAGCATTCTTTTTTTTTTTTTTTTTTGAGCAGGATCATATTCCTGATCCATTTGTGCTTTTACTTTCACGAAACCAAATATTTTTCAAAATTCAGGTGACCAAGGTATTAAGTTAGTGCAAAGTGTGAAACAGCAGAAGTCAAGTATTGGAGAAAGTTGCTAATTAGACTCCTAATTCTACTGCAAGGAGGCACAAGTCTAAGTCATTGTAATCATTGGATAAATTACCATCAGAAGTGCTTTTGGGGAAGACTTCTTGATAGATGACTTCCTAAAGATACCATGAAAATTTGAATGTTTATAATAAATGTTAATTTTTTCATTTAGAAAATTAAAATTTATGTTATTTGCTATTGAAATATTATCTTCCACGTATTCTTTCATATATGCAAAATTAACAACTGCCTGGACAATGCAATGCTAAATGTACACCTCCAGGACTTTCCAGCAGGTGTCAGTATAAGGCAGTGACATAAGAGATTTTGCCTAAGGAACTGGAAATACGGATTAAGATGCGGCACACAATTACTAAGAAAAAAAAGCCAGTAACAGATAAATTTTATTTATTGGTTATATTTTAAAAACTTATCTTAGTTACTGTGTTATGTTAATTTAATGATATAAATAAAAATTTAGTTGTAGACTTAAATATTAACAGTTGCCATCTCAAATATTGATAGAGGTAGCTATGCCAACCAAAAATATTTAATTATATTTTAATTATCAATAGTCCATGTGTCATACCTAAAAGTTTAAATAAGTTTGACATTTATTTGCTTTAATACACTGTAAATTCTCTTCCCATTAAATTGTAAATGCTGTCATGACTTTCTCCTTATTCCTCCCACATTCTCTAAATTTAGCTTCTTAGAAAAAAAAATGCATTAAGTTTGTGTTTCTCCATAAAAATATAGAAACAGTCCGTTGTAAATACATTTAGAGACCGAAATGAATGAGAAAAACATGTGGCATAATCTGAGGGAAACTTGACTATTTAAAATTCATATTGGCATTTTGAAATTCAGTGTCTGAATATTTTTATCTCCTTTAAAATTCCTCTTTAGGATCATTCTTTTTATGTATTATTTGTTTAGTCTTTTATTAGACTTTTCCCTCTGTGCAGTTTGTCTTTTCTGCTTATTTTCATACTTCTCTTGTTTGTCAGAAATAGTGTATGCGTGTTACATGAGTAGATATTTGTGTAGAATATTCTCATTTTGTGGGTTTTCTTGTATGTTTCAAAGAGAACGGAGGAATGAAAAAAGGCAAGTCACAGCTCTCAGAATTAAAATATACTCTCCTCCCACAATCTATTTACACATTCATGTGTATTTTTTGCCTTTAAAAATATTTCTTGTTGGTTATACATCCAATAAAATTTGAGCAGGAAGCAAAAACCTAAGTGCTGCTTACTTGGAGATATAATTAGCAGCATTGAAATTGCCCTGATGACCTAAAATCACCCTACACTGGATGCTAATTTCTCAGATATGGTTTTGTTGGCTTAGTATCTTTAAAATTTTCATGCCTGTAATTTTTCTTCTAATAGAGCACAGTAGAAACAAAGCTGATGTAAATGATTTGAAAAATAATATTGAATTTAATTTGTTTTTATTGTTATGTAATTACTTTGGGGTGTTTTATGTCATTAAATCTTGGGTTAGAAATAGGTTGTTTTCATTGGTGTTATGACAGAAAAGATTTTTATGAGTCCTTTTTTTTTTTCTTAGTGCCAATTTCTGTAAAATATTTAACAATTGAGGGTATGATAAAAGGCAGTCTCCTATAAAGTAGATTGGGATATGAACATTATAGAAAAATAAGAAAAATTTTAAAAAACAGTGCTGTAAATTGAGTTCTTCATGGCTTAGGCATTTTAGATGTTGATTTAAGTGATGTAAACTTCTATTTGCTTGAATATATATGTAAATCATTTTAGCTTAAGTGTTTTTGATCACCCGCAAACTATTCTGATCATGTTTTTTGAGTAAAAATCTTTTAAACATCTAGCTATATGTATATGTATATTCATTTAAAAATTATACACATATGCCATGGTGAAATCATGTATTAAATATTAGTGGAGTATAATTTTGTTCTTGCCTTTTATGGTTGCCTTTTTGTACCCCGGTTGGTTCTTTTTCTCTGTGTGGTATACACCCGTAATTTTGGTATCTAGTCATTTACATTCAGAGTGAAACTGTGGCTATTCTTAGCCTGACCTTCTGGGGGGGCTTGAGCTTTCAATGTGGTGCTGATCTCAAAGTCATCCCTGGAAAACTGCATCTTCTGTGGTATTAGAACACCTACCTCTCAATATTCTGTGAAAAATAGAGACCAGAAGATTCCACCTAGCAAGTCATGATTGACCAGTGATGTCTGCAAAAGGCTTGCTCTGTGTGTGTGTGTATGTGTGTGTGTGTGTGTGTGTGTGTGTGTCTGTGTGGTTTGTGTTTTCATGTGTGGACAACACAGAACTATATGGTTGCTTGTAGTGCTAATGGGTAACAGATGATGAACATGAAGGCACATCGCTCAGCAGATTTTTAGATTCACTGATCAAGTAAGGTCACACATTATTTTTCATCTACATGTATAGCTCCTTGTATTTAGAGGTAGTTAAGGTTGAGTATGTGTTTATTTTTTTTTTAGAAGAAAATGAATAGAATTTTGTATTTTCGACAGGTTGAATTTTGTATCTTTTAGTCTTAAACATTCCCCCCACCACCTTTTTTTTCCATATGGAGGAGAATTCTGCCCTCCTTGAACAATTAAATCCTCAAGTGACCCAGGGCAATGGAGGTTTACTTTATCATGATATGATTGTTGAGATGTATGTATTTTAAGGTCAACTCTCGGATTCCTTCAGTTTCTCTCAATAATCAAATCATACATAGATTGTTTGAACCATGGAGCTCAGAGTCATGACCCACTAGTCTGGAAGTTAGAATTGCCGCTTGATCATATGAAGAGTTGTCTCCTCTTGGTTTTATGAGAAACTCTTGGTTGGATTAGTTCAGAAGCGTGTAAAGGTTAAGGTTCAATGGAGTAAAATGGCATATGTAGAAGGGTTTGCTTCCATCTCACCCTGTCTGTGGATGCCGTAGGTGTATTTCCTGGGAGCTGCATGGATACCTATGCAGAATACTTTCTCTAGTCTGCCTCTATTTCTGCATTTCCTAGTCAGGTCAAGATTACAGACAAAAGTGAGATGGGATCAAGGAGAAAACACTTGCATCCCTACCTGTCACTATCAGATATGATTCCTGTGGCTTCCAAAAGCACAAATGCTATTTTAGATGGCTCTTGGACTTGTGCTTTGCTGTAGTTCCCCAAGTTGATGTGTGTTGTCAAAATTATGCTTTTAAAAAGCTGTCCAGTTAACTAACATTTTGTTAATCAGAAAACCCATGCTATCAGTGACTTGGATAAAGTCAATGTCATTAGCTAAAAGCAATATATTACATCTGATGCAATGCTTTGTCACTCAATTAAAAAAATAACAAATACACATTCTATAAGACTGCATTTAAAATATTTTTCGTAGCCAAGATATCACTGTAATTGGTGTATGTCTACAAGTGTGGAACTCACAAAAATTGGGAACAAATAGAAAGTTCTTCTGAGAGGGAGTTGAAGTGGGTATGGATATGGATAAAAGGTCTCCTTTATGTGTAGTGTATTATTTGATAATTGTAACTTAAAGCGTTGATGATTTGTGTTTTCCCAGAGGCAAAGTTTATTAAATTTCAAGTGGAAATTTCCTAGCTGTATGTACTGCCAGATCTTAAATATGCAGACATAGCTCCTTCCTCTTACTCTTAACTGTGATCACTACCAGCTTCTCTTAGTATATTTGATAGTTTATTTTTAGTTCTCTAAAATAAATAATTAGTAGAGTTCCTATCATAGAGATAAAAGAATGTAGAAAATCTTATGCCATGATAGCTTTCTCAGCTTCACCAAGTTTATTCATTTCTGGGCAACGTAAATGAGTCCAAATCATTGAAATTGGAAAGTATGTGA
Source organism: Saimiri boliviensis (assembly GCF_048565385.1). NCBI lineage: Eukaryota > Metazoa > Chordata > Mammalia > Primates > Cebidae > Saimiri > Saimiri boliviensis. The sequence continues at coordinate 25,306,865 of NC_133452.1, read as the reverse complement.
AGGGCATCAGAGCGTTTCTTTTCATTTATCATCCTCTTGTTTGTTCAGTTCTATGGAACTCTAAAAGATTAATTTATAACAAAGCTCCTTTAAAAGTAGACAGTGCCTTTTAATGCTTAATAAATAATAGGCTTATGGCTTCATAAAGTTAAGCAAGAATTTTGGAAAAACATCAAATGGAAGAAGATGTTGAACTGTTTGCACAATAGACAACTATTTTGTTTTTATTTTAACAGAATTGAGAGAAAAAAGGTCGACTACAATAGAATAACTCTTAGCTCTCATGATGGAAAAATATCTTGATACTGCTAGTACACTTCTCTTGCATTTTTAGTATTTTAGAATTTACAGTATGTTTTCTCCTATATTACATCATTAATAAATACAATATTAGCAATATTATGTTATTGTATGTTCTCAAGACATAGGTAGGAAAGAAATTTGTTTTGCAAGTAAGCAGGTGAAGGAACATGCCAGTAATTGCTCAGCTAGTGTGTGGTGCAACTTGTGTTCAACATAGGTTTTCTGCTTCTAGATCCAGTGTCTGTCTACTTATAATCTTAGATGGATCATTTTAGGAATTACGTTGGGATAAAATTGGTCATTCAATATAGAAGATATAGAAAGAGAGCTTACATTAAGCAGTAGATACTGTTTTGTTCTGAATTATCCCCATGTGGATTTCTTTGTCTAAAGAAATTTAGCCTATACTCCTTTAAAACATGAGCTGGAGCATGAGGAGAACATTCCATGTTCCTTTGAAACATGGAATTCTGGAGAATGAGGAGATGTTGGAAATCATCTGATACAACCATTTCATTTTGAACTTAAGGAAACAGATAGTCTATATTTAATATTGCTGGCAGTATTTTTTTTTTCTTTTTTTGAGACAGGGTCTTACTCTGTCACATAGGCTGGAGTGCTGTGGTGCCATCATGGCTCATTGCAGCCTTGACCTCCTAGGCTCAAGCTGTCCTCCTGCTTCAGCCTCTCGAGAAGCTGGGATCACAGCTGCTGTGCATGCCACCACACCTGGTGAATTTTTTTGTCTTTTTGTGGAGACAGCGTCTCACTGTGTTGCTCAGGCTGATCTCAAACTCCTGAGCTTAAGCAATATGCCTGCCTCTGCCTCCCAAAGTTACTGACAGTTTTGAGGGGGTGGCTATGTACTTGTTTTCCTAGAATTTTAAACATAAAGAAGTATATTCTTTTCAAAATTACTTCGATGTTCAAGTATTAGCTATATAATTTTGAGAAAATAAAGATTTTTCGAAATGAGTTCATTTTGCACTTTTGTAAGAAAGATGGATTGGGTCATTTCAATCCAGATTAATATAGCTGGTTGTGGTTTTTGATTTATAATTTAATTTGGTTTGATTCTTAATATAAACGTTAGATTATGTGTTCATTGAACCCAGTTCTCCATACCCAAATGAAGTTTTTTATCATTATATTTAAAAGAACATAATAGCTCCCTAAAAAGAAACTGAAAGGAGTCAACCAACTTAACAGACTGAGCTGTTTAAAATAAGAAACATATATATATATATATATATATATAATTAATTCAAAGAACATGTATTGAATGGCTGTCATGTACCAAGAGATGTGCTAGGCAGCATAAATGTAAAATGCAGCGTTGCAATTTCCATGGGAAACAAGGAAGTACAAATAAGTTGTTCTGAGGAATTTTAGTAGTTCACACAAGTCTAGCGTGAGACTAGATTTAAACAATTCTGGCTTTGCCACTTACCAGTTATGTAACCTTGGCAAGTCCTTTCATGTTTCTGTGTTTCAGTTCCCTTTTCAGAAGATAGGGTTGGAATTAGTCTCTCTCTCTCTCTCTCTCTCTCTCTTTCTCTCTTTCTCTCTTTCTCTCTCTTTCTCTCTCTCTCTCTCTCTCTCTCTCTCTCTCTCACACACACACACACACACACACACACACACACATAGTTGTTGTAGGAGTTGAATGAGTTAATATTGATAAAATGGTAAAAACAAAGGCTGGCATGTAACTGCTGTGTGGGTTGGCTACTGTTGTTAGAGTGACCACTGTTGTTAGGATTATTCTCCCCCCTTGGTTGAGTGTGGACCAAATGAGATGATCCACCGGACATGCGCAGCACAGTCTCATGTCTCTTGGGTGTGGTGATGTTACCATCATCTTCATTATCTTTATCTCTGAAGTACCCCTTACATCTTAACAAGGAAGTTCACATTACAGTTGCCCAGAAAATTTTTCCAGAGGATTCATGCCCACTCAGACTTTGACTCATTGGAGTTCAGATGGACCCCGGCCACCCCACTGTGAGAATGCCACAAACCCCTGCTTTCAACAATGAAGGAGAAAATAAATCTTTGAAGATTTTCCCTGGGTTTGTTATTTTCTTGGAGACTCAGCTTGAGGAAATGCAAGAAAAAAGTCTCCTTTGACCAGTGGGACTTGTGACAGAAAGTCCTGTAGGATGCGCCTTGATTTGTGAAGCCTATTATAGATTTTAGATTAGGCTCTGAGATGGCCCCTAAAAATCTAGTTAACCCACAGAGAAACTGATACAATGCTGATATACATAAAACCTTATATTAAAAAGAAGTCCTATTCTACTGCCAGAAACTGAGCAAAGCAAAGGAAAGAAGGAATCTTGACTGCAAGTGATACAGGAGGAAAAACAAATATAGCTGCTTAGTAGAAGATGGAAAGAAATACTGAGAATTTAAAATGCACTTCTGAAAAGTATAATTTTTAAAAACTATGCTTTTTGATGCCGCCAGTTTTGAGTCTAAGCTCATCCCCCCAAATCCGAATTTACTATTCTTGATATAGGCCTAGTATTAATTATAGCCTTAAACAGAGCTCTTAATTCTTGACTCAAAAATTTCATAAAATGAGGGGTTTTCTTTTTTTTTTCAGGGTAAACTTTGCAGAGATAAAGACGTAGAGAAAAAGGAGAACTTTTTTTTTTCTTGAAACCAAGTTTCACTCTGTTGCCCAGGCTGGAGTGTAGTGGCACGATCTCAGCTCACTGCAACCTCTGCCTCCTGAGTTCAAGTGATTCTCCTGCCTCAGCCTCCCAAGTAGCTGGAATTACAGGCAAGCACCACCACTCGGCTAATTTTTGCATTTTTTGTAGAGACGGGGTTTCACCATGTTGGCCAGGCTGGTCTTGAACTCCTGACCTCAGGTGATCGACCCACCTTGGCCTCCCAAAATGCTGAGATTATAGGCATGAGCCACCTCACCTGGCCAAAAAGGATAACTTTTTTAGTTGAAAACATTATCGGAGAGTGTATTTACTCAGGGCTGAGAATTTTAAAAGACCAGAGCGTAGATGCACCTCCCCTGACATCCCGCAGGCCAGGGAGGTTGTGATATAGAAGTACAGGAAATGCTGTTTGCACTATAGCACTATTCTGGGATTTTATAACCTTCCTTTTACACTTTACACATCATGAATGCTTTTTTTCCATGTCTTTTAGTGTGATTTTTTTAAAAAAAAAACAATGTAAATAAAATTCTATTGAGTGGCTGCACCATAATTTATTCAGGGAATTCACTATGGTTAGGTAACTAGGTTGTTATGAATTTTCTCATGATAAATAATTCAGTGTGAACATCCTTAAACATCATTAAGCTCATCCTGATTATGTCCAGCATATGTTACTAGAATAGAATAACTGGACCAAAAGGACCAGAACAATGAAAAACTTTTGGTATCTATTGCTGGATTTCCATCTGGCAAGGTAGCACTGGTTTACATAATCACTACCAGCTTGAATACCTGATTTCTTATACCCTCACAGACAATAGGCAATACCAATTAAAAATATTTGATGAAAATCATAACCCTGTTATAGAAAGTGAACTGAAATCCAGTCAGGTTAAATGATTTAACTGTGTGGGATCAAATTAGTCTATCCCAGAATGGTCTGAATTTCAGATACTGAGAATCCAATCACTGTCGTGTCTAAAATGGGATGCAAAAAATACAGTGTAATAAAACCAGAAGTTGTTTGAACACAGAAGGGGCAGTAAAATCTGAATGTAAAATGTCAGAAGTGTTTGGAGAAAAGGGATCTTGAGGCATAGGTAGAATTTTAGTAGAGCAGAGAACTCTGGAAATAGACTGAATAGTAAACATGTTACCAGATGCAAAGTCTTAACTGCGAGTTGTCCAGGTTCTTGGTGCAATGAACAAAGAATTGAAAAAAACACACAAACAAAGAGCAAAAGAATGAATCAATGAAAGTGCAGATTTTTTTTAAACAAAAGTACACTACACAGAGTGGGAATGTGCTTGAGCAGGTGGTTCAAGAGCCCTGATTGCAATTTTCTTTAGAGATTTTATTAAACTGAAAGAATTTGGCGATACCCTAGATACCCTGGGAGTCTCCAATTGGTTACACCCTATGGGAATGAAGGATTGGCCTGTGACTGGTCAGTCAGAGGCTGAAGTGAAGCCTTGGCCTGCCACCGGTCAGAGGCATTTCTATTTGCCAGGTAGGGTAGAGGGGTTTTGTAAAGGGAGGAGTCTCGGACCCTTGTCACTTGGGCATGGTGAGATGGGGTTTTCTTTTTGGCCTGATTCCAAAAAGTCAGCCATGGCTTGGACTTAGGCTCCCTTTCTCCAGACCCTCTTCTCTTGCTTCAGACATGGAGCACAAAAGTATGCCGATTGTATTCAGAGAACATTGAACTTGTCCATCATAAATGTCTACAAATCTCTTTCATTTACATTTTTATAGAAATAAAAAAGTTGCTCTTTTGATCACCAGCTATGTATGCCAGATCTTTTTGACTGTTTCCAAAATTTAGTTCATTTTCAAAGGAAAAATATTTATGAATATTGGAGATACTCAAACACAGACAGTATTTCCAAAAAGAAATTCTAAAAAAGAAATTGCATAATATTTGTGTCTTTAAAATAAGGACACAATTCTTCAGCATGCCTCTTTTAAAGGAAACAGCCTTCTTTTGGACGTAAGTCAGTTTGGTATGGGAATGACAAAAATGTTATACTTTTATGTTATGACTTAGTTGATGAGGGAATGGCACAATATTTCAAGCAAAAATGAAAAATAATTCACAGTGTAAGTCAGTCTTTCTAGAATTAAATTATAGATTTGTAGAACTTTGGAGTTTATGGAAATTGTAGAAATGACTTGACCAGTTTCCTTATTTTAAAATAGAGAAGCAGTGCCTTAATATCTGTGTAGAGCTTTACTCTTAAAGTGCTTTAATATATTTTTTTGTGCTGCCCGAGGTCACACAGCCTACTAATACTTCTTATTTAAACTTCCGGGAGATTACTCTAGTATGTTTTACTACATCTTATGGGCACTAAGTTTTGTAGAATTTGTATTTAACTTTGCCTGGTATTATAATTAGCTATTTGTTTCTGTTTGACCTTCTGAATGGTAAACTTCTTGAATTTGGGCTATGTCTTCTATACTGTGAACAAAACAGTATTTGAAAATATTGAATACATAACCCCTTTATTGTATTTAAAAATCAATACAATAAAGCACAAATCCTATATACTTTGAGTCATTTTTTTCTTTTTAACGTAGTTTTATTGATATATAATTCATGTGAAATTCACTTTTAAAATATGCAATTCAGTGTTTTTGGCATATTCACAGGGTTGTTTAACCTCACTGTAATCTAATTTTAGAACATTTTTGTCTCTTCTCAAAAAGAAATCCCTCATACTCATGAGCAGTCATTCCCTATTTCTTCCCACCCCACTACACCAGCCCTAGGCAACCCTGAACACATTTTCTTTTTAATATTAGATTGGCAGTAAGATTTTGAAACCATGGGATTAGATAAAAGTCATGGATTTATAATTCTAATTTCTTGTGATAAATTTGCTGCTTTATCTTAGAGAATTTGATAGTTTTGATTTTTAATTCTTAGTACTAACTGGGGTAACTTATGTTAAATGAAATGTAAATGTTATTCAACTATAAAATATGCACAGTAATTTACTTTTAATAGTAGTTATTTAGAATACAGTAAAAGTAAAGTATAATGGGAAAAATGCTGAATTTGGAATCAGAATATCTAGGGTTGATTTCTTACTTGTTTGATCTTATGTAATGCACAAGTGACATATCAGTTCTCAGTTTTGTCTTCTAAACAGTGGGAATAATTTACATTTCATTTATTTTAGAAAGCCATTGTAGGATCACTGTATTAATGTTTATGAATTTGCTATGCAGAACTTGAGTATTATGGAAATCAGACTATTAAATTTCCTGTAAACAAAAACAATAAATAACAATCAATGGCAATATTTACCTATATTTGATTTTCATTCACTACTGACATACTTTTTGAAAACAGTAATTAACACAAACTTCTGTGTGTCTAAACCAAAGTGGCAGAATGTTGAATACTAACCACCTCAGGTCTTTCTGCAATGCAGGCTCAGTTCATTTTTCTTCTTTCCTGGGGCACAGAGCCAGCTTTCATATTAAGGTATATTTGCTGCCAGTAAAATCATACTATTTCCAAACAACTTAGATTCAAACTGGGGCTACATAAAAGGGTCCATGTCTTCAGAGCAGGCCTAATAGTCCCTGAGGCTGCAGCATCTCGTCAAATGAAATGTTCTGAAGTCTTTATTCCATCCAAAATTAGAGCAGCCATAATTTTTAAAATCTATACATTAGTAATCTTCGATGCTGGGAAGGCTTGAGGAAGGAAGATCTTTCTTGAATTTCAATAATAATTAAACATTCTGATAAATCTCAAATGATTTTTGCATAATGTTCTTTTGAAAGTGATTTTGATAGGTAATGAGTAACCTGAATTAATGACCATGAAGATAGAGTGCTGTTTTGGGTTAATTCTTGAAACAAAATCTAGATTGCTTCATTGCATAGTCTGTCTTTGTGGAAGATCCTTATATGGTGTGGTGGTGAAAGAAGGGGAACATTTGCTCTATTTTGAAATAATTGCTTCTAATGGAAGCCTAATGACCTATTATGCTTACTTCTAAAAGCTGAGCAGCAAGCTTGACAGGAAAGCTAGTGAAAGATTTGAGAAATTATATCACATAAACCAAAATTTCAGGAAGTTGCATGTGGTTGAGAATCAATACCTCATTAGATAACTTAATAATTCAATAGTTTACTTGTGCCAAATGTCATCCTTACTTTAAAAGCTGGAGTAATTTCTAGAAATGTGTCTACAGCCTTGTGGGTTAGAGTATGAGGCTACCTCTGGCTGTTGTTCAGGTGTCTCATGGTTTTTCCGAGTTTCAAATGCAGATCAAACAGGGCAGTGAGAGTAGAGTTTTCCTGTAAGTATTGAAATGGTAACATTTAATAAGCTATAGTGACTTTGGATATTCTCAAGTTTAGCTTTCTCATTTTTTGAAAATCAGGAGACAGAAGCTTAAAGGAGTTAAGTGATTTGTCCTATAGGATTAATTAATAGTGGCAATGACCCAACTGCTATGATATGGGTATATTCCATTTTGGGGTTTCATGGGACTGCACTACCAAAGTGTATTTTATATGTTTCCAATTTGGACTATTGACACCAAATGAATCAAATAGTTGGAGTAAGTGATCTCCTTGCAGGTGGTTCCCAAAATAAATTAATAAAATATATCTCATTAGATAAAAGACATATGGTAACATCCTAACAGCTGTTGAGTCTGGTTGTCAGTATATGGGTATTTATTTTATTCTTTTTTCAATTACTCTGTGTGCTTGAATGTTTTCATGATAACATGTCTAATAGGTAACAACGACACTATTCTAATAAAAGTTGGCCAGATTACTTGAAGCCTTGCATACTTTCCTGTTGAATGTCATAAAATAACTTGAATTGCCTTATTTTTCCTTTTTGTATTCTTCATGTTTCAACTTTAGATGGTGACAAGTGCAAACAGCTTAAAAGTGCCTTAAGGTACCTGGAAATAAACATTGATTGAGTCTGCAGCTTTCATTTGTTTAGCTCATTTATATTTAAGTGAAACACATTTAAAAACTTATTTTTTTCCTTTTACAAAAGCTGGACATGCCTGCTATAAAAGTTTGCAACTTTTTAAAGCATGAAATATGTAGGGTTGATACCCTCATTTATTATATTTTACTAATTCCTGTAGAGACTAGCAAAAAAATTGTCCTTTATGAAAGCTGTCATTCTTTAGGTTGGTGTGTAACCCTATTTAGCAAGGCTTGGAACTGATAACTTTTGTTGAGACGGGCATGGGGGTCTGCCTTTTGGTTTTGACGTAATATCTTTTTGTCTTTCATATTCATCAAGGTTAGTAGAAAGTTATCAAGTTTTTATTCTTAAGTTCTAGAACTATCCTTGTCTTTATTTATGAAAGATGCATAAACTTTGTCAAAAGAATGATTTACTCATAATGTTATTGTAAAGCCTATTCATAACTATATCTTTTTGTTTTGCTTTTCTCATTTCTCTGAGTTGTCACTTAAAGCTGGTGCTTTATAATTTGACTTAATCCCATCTGGTGTGGTCCTTTCAGCACACATACGGTTGTTTTCAAATCATTACATTTTAAACCTCTTTATATCTAGTGTTTTTACATTGTCAGATAAGCTGAATTTTTTCCTGCTTAACTGGTGAAAGAATGATAGAAATTATAATGTTTGAAACATAGGGTTGTTCCTTATTTGCTGAAAATTATATGGAACAACATACTTCATTCTGGTTTCCAAGGATGAGTCTGTCAATGAAAAGAGTCAAACTCTGTAATTTTTGAAGAGATCTATTCCAAGCCAGATATGAGTGACCACGGCCCATGACACAGCCCCAGGAGATCCTAAAAACATGTGCCCAAGGTGATCAGGCTCTAGCTTGGTTTTATACACACACACACACACACACACACACACATATACGTGTATATGTATATGTATATATACACACATATATATGTATACATATATATACACATATATATGTATACATATATATACACATATATATACACATATATATACACATATATACATATATATTTTATTGTACTTTAGGTTCTGGGATACATGTGCAAGTCATGCAGGATTGTTGCATAGGTACACACATGGCAAGGTAGTTTGCTGCCTTCATCCCCCTGTCTCCTCTATCTGGTATTTCTCTCTGTGTTATCCCTCCCCACCCTCCCCATCCCCTGCTGTCCCTCCCCTAGCCCCCCACCCCCTAGATTTTACATATTTTAGGGAGAAATTAGACATCAATCAATACATGTAAGATGTACCTTGGTTTGGTCCAAAATGGTGAGACAGCTTGAAGTAGCTTCCAGGTCATAGGAGGATTCAAAGATTTTTGATTGGCAGTTGGTTGAAAGAGTTCACAGGAATCAATAGAAGGGAGTGTCTGAACTAAGATAAGGCATTGTGGAGATGAAGGTTCTTATTAATGCAGATGAAGCCTCCAGGTAGCAGCTTCAGAGAAAATAGTTCGTAAATGTTTCTTATCAGATGTAAAAATGTACCAGACTCTTAATTAATTCTCTCCTGGATAGAGAAAAAGACCTGGAAAGGGAAGGGAATTCTCCATGGAATCCATTTTGAAATATGAGCCATTTTGAAATATGTCAAAGAAATATATTTTGGGGTAAAATACTTACATTTCTTTCAATCTGTCATGTTGATATGTCGTTATTACAGAGATATCAACATGATATCTCAACAAAATATATTTGGGGTAAAATACTTACATTTCTTTCAGTCTGTCATGTTGATGTCTTGTTACTACAGAGAGTCTACTTTGTAAATCATAAGATCTCTGTATTAATGTTAATTCTGGTTAGCTGTGCCTGAATTCCAAAGGGAGGAAGGTACACTGAGGCATGTCTAACCATCCATTCCCATCATGCCTTGAACAAGTGTTTGAGGTTTACTTTAGAATGCCCTCGGCCCAGAGAAGGGATCTTTCAGTCAGTTGGGAGCCTTAGAATTTTATTTTTGGTTTACAAATGGGAATGAATATTCCTAGACTACAGATAACTCAAAGGTTGTTGGAGAATTTTAAAATGTATTTATTTATTTATAACATCTAGTTTGTGCTCTTGGTTAATTGCTCTTGATTAACCTCCCTGGTCTTTAAATTATATCAAAATTAGCAAATATTTATTGCAGTCCAGGAGAAACCTCATTTCAGGTACAAAGCACTGTGTAAAGCAGAATGTTTTCTTTACTAATAAAGGACAGAAATTGAAGACCAGGAATTAACCACCCCATATATTTCCTGATATATACCTGATTAGTACAAGTATATTTGGGGAAATGGGGTGGTTGGTTAGGGCTGAAAGGAAGTGAGGAAGCGTACTCAATTAAATGGTTCTTCATGATATTATTTTATATTCAAAAAATCTCTTGAGAGGTCAAACAAAGAATTGAGGTACCTTAACAAAGCAGTGAGGGGCACACTGGGTTGGGGGTGGGAGATTATTACTCTGGACATACTTTTAACTGTGTGGAGTGAAATGGATATGTCAACTAACTGTGCTGAAACTTGGTTTTTTAAATCTCTCATCTGGTTTTGTAAGGTCTAAAAAAATGTGTTTTAGAGCCGGGTGCGGTGGCTCAAGCCTGTAATCCCAGCACTTTGGGAGGCTGAGGCGGGTGGATCACGAGGTCAAGAGATTGAGACCATCCTGGTCAACATGGTGAAACCCCATCTCTACTAAAAATACTAAAAATTAGCTGGGCATGGTGGCACGTGCCTGTAATCCCAGCTACTCAGGAGGCTGAGGCAGGAGAATTGCCTGAACCCAGGAGGCGGAGGTTGCGGTGAGCCGAGATCGCGCCATCGCACTCCAGCCTGGGTAACGAGAGTGAAACTCCGCCTCAAAAAAAAAAAAAATGTGTTTTAGAAAAACCTCTGAGTGTCAAAGAAGTATAATGACAGCTTGAATATGCATACACAGCAAATCACTTATAATTTTGTTTGGCAAATAAAAACAGGTTTCATTAGTTTTAAAAATAGCATTTACATCTTTACTCTTGGAAATATTAAAAAAGAATGTGCACATTTTGTAAAATGCAGTAGAAAAGAAGGAAGAAGGAAACTTCCAGGTAACCATACTACTCAGAAGGGAGTGTCACTAATGTCTTACTTCATTTTTCACTCTTCTGTGTGTGCACAGGTGTACCCCCATCTTATCGCACATTGCTTTACTGAGCTTTCCAGATATAGCATTTTTACCAATTGAAAGTTTGTGGCAACCTCTGTGAAACACGTCTATTGGTGTCATTTTTCCAAGAGCATGTACTGTGTGTCTTTGTGTCACAGTTTGTTAATTCTTTTTTTTTTTTTTTTTTTTTTTTTTTGAGATGGAGTCTTGCTCTTTTGCCCAGGCTGGAGCACAGTGGTGCGATCTTGGCTTACTGCAACCCCTGCCCCCCAGGTTCAAGTGATTCTCCTGCCTCAGCCTCCTAAGTAGCTGGGATTACAGGCATGTGCCACCACCCCTGGCTAATTTTTGTATTTTAGTAGAGATGGTGTTTTGCCATGTTGGTCAGGCAGGTCTCGAACTCCTAACTTCAGGCAATCTACCTGCCTCAGCCTCCCAAAGTGCTAGGAGTACAGGTGTCAGCCACTGAACCCTGCCAGTAATTTTTGCAATATTTCAAACTTTTTAAAGATTAGTTTATGTTATTCTACCCCGTGATCAGTGATCTTCGATGTTACTATTGTAATTGTTTTGGGCACCACAAACCACACTCATATAAGATGCTGATCTTAATGGATAAATATTGTGTGTGTTCCAACTGCTACATCGACATGCCATTCCTGTCTCACTCATTCCTTGGGCCTCCTTATTCCCTGAGACAACAATATTGAAATTAGACCAGTTAATATCCTTGCACTGGCCTCAAAGTATTTAAAGGAAAGGAAGAGTTGCACGTTGCCCCCTTTAAATAAAAAGCTAGAAATGATTAAGCTTAGCAGGGAAGACCTGTCGAAAGCCAGGAAATGTCAGAAGCCAAGCCTCTTGTATCAGACAATTGACCAAGTTGTGAATACAAAGCAAAAGTTTTTAAAGGACATTTAAAGTGCTACTTTGGTGAAAACACAAATAAGAAACCAAAATAGCCTTATTGCTGATACTGAGAATGTTTTAGTGTTCTGGATAGAAGATCAGACCAGTCACAATATTTCCTTAAGCCAAAGCCCAACCCAGAGCAATGCCCTAACTCTCTTCAGTTCTGTGAAGGCTGAGAGAGGTGAGAAAACTGTGGAAGAGAAGTTCGAATCTAGAGGAGGTTGGTTCGTGGGAGTTTAAGAACAGAAGCCATCTTAATAACACAAAAGTACAGATAATAAGCAGCAAATGCTGATGTTGAAGCTGCAGCAAGTTACCCAGAAGATCAAGCTGAGATAATTGATGAAGGTGGCTACACTAAGCAACATATTTTCGATATAACAGCAGATTTCTTATAAGATGTGATGTAGCACTTTCATAGCTAGAGAGGAGAAATCAGTGCCTGACTTGATTTTAAATGACAGACTGACTCTCTTGTTAGGGGTTAATGCAGCTGGTGACTTTAAATTGAAACCATTGTTCACTTACCATTCCAAAAATCCTAGGACCCTTAAGAATTAGGTGAAATCTATTCTATCTATGCTTAATAAATGGAACAACAAAGCCTGGATGACCGCACGTCTGTTTGGAGCATGATTTAATGAATATTTTAAGCTCAGTGTTGAGAACTACTCAGAAACAAACATTCTTTTAAAAATATTATGCTATTGACAATATGCTGGTCACCCAAGAGGTCTGCTGGAGATTAATGTTATTTTCATGCCTACTGACTCAGTATCCATTCTTCTGTTCATGGATCGAGATGATGTTTTGATTTTCAAATTTTATTATTTAAGAAATATGTTTCATAAAGCTATGGCTGCTATAGATAGTAATTCCTTTGATAGATTTGGGCAAAGTAAGTTGAAAACCTTCTGGAAATGATTCACTGTTCTAGGAGCTATTTAAGAGCATTCTTGATTAATGCAAGGAGGTCAAAATATTGACATTTACAGGAGTTTGGAAGAAGTTGATTCCTACTCTCGTGCATCATTTTGAGGGGTTCAGGAGTTCAGTGGAGGAAATAACTATAGTTGTGGTGGAAGTTGCAAGGGAAGTAGAATTAGAAGTGGAACGTGAGGATGGGAATGAATTGCTTCAATCTCATGGCAAAACTTGAATTGATGGGAAATTGCCTCTAATGGATGAGCAAAAAAAGTGGTTTCTTAAGATGGAATCTACTCCTGGTGAAGATGCTATGAACATTATGGAAATGATAATGACAGATTTAGAATACTGTACAAACTTAGTAGATAAACCAGTGGCTTTGAGAGGCTTGAGAGGAATAATTCCAATTGTGAAACAAGTTCTAGTGTGGATAAAACGCTACAGAGAAATCTTTCATGAAAGGAAAAATCAATGAATGGGGCAGACATCATTGCTGTCTTATTTTAAGAAAATGTCAGTCAACCCTTAAGTGAGCAGCTATCAAATCAGGGCAAGACCCACTACCAGCAAAAAGGTTATGATTTGCCGAAGGCCCACATAGATGATTGTTAGCGTTTTTTAGCAATAAGATATTTTAAAATGAAGGTATGCACAGTAAGTCCTTCCTTAACATTGTTGATAGGTTCTTGGAAACTAGGACTTGGAGCAAAATGTCATATAACAAAACAGATTGCTGTAAAGAAGAGTTGTTCCTACAGCATTTTGTTTTTTTGGAGACTGAGTCTTTGCTCTGTAACCCAGGCTGGAGTGCAATGGTATGACCGTGGCTCACTGCAATCTCTGCCTCCGAGGTTCAAGAAATTCTCCTGCCTCAGCCTGCAGAGTAGCTGGGACTGCAGGCACTCACCACTACACCAGCTGATTTTTTGTATTTATAGTAGAGATGGGTTTCACCATGGTGGCTAGGCTGGTCTTGAACTCCTGAACTCAAGTGATCTGCCCTCCTCGGCCTCCCAAAGTGCTGGAATAACAGGCATGAACCACTGCACCCGGCCGCCAACAGCATATTTTTCATCACAAAAATCACCGAACTTCTAAATAAAGGCCAAAATACTTGTAAAACATTGAATTAATTGTAAGCTATGCATACATTTAAGAAAGATTAGTAAATACAAGTGAGATAATTATTTACCCAGTTTTAGGTGAATCAATGAATGATGTCTGTCATAGTGGAATAGATTAATAAAGACACAAATGTTTGCAAAGTAAAAATTCTCAGTATCACCTGCTCCCACCATGCAATTCCAAAACAATCACAAACAAGGGCTAATCTCTGAGCGCTTTCAGTCCACGTGGTGTAGGACATATGTTTCGTATGACTGACATAGACCTGATGAATTTTATTTGGCAATAATTTGTGTTCATTCATTTCTTCATTTTCCAACTTGCATATTCTGGTTCAGAGTTGTGGGTGGCTGGAACCTGTCCCAGCAGCTCGGAGTGCCAGGAGGGAACCAGTTGTGGCCTCTGTGCTGTCCCATCACAGGACTCATTCATACTCAACAGTCATCCTCACTCACACTGGGACCACATAGCCATGACAGTGAACCCAACATGCACATCTTTGGGATGTGAGAGGAAACTAGGGTAAGCCAGAGAAACCCATGTAGACGTGGGGAGAATGTGCCGACTCCCTACAGACAGGGGCCCTGACTGGAAGCATTGTTTTTTTCTCATCAGTATTATAAGGAAGCAATGTTTAGTTAAATGGCATTGAATGAAACAACATTATTCTAGGACCTGCTGTGTATTATTTTTCTTAGACATAATGCTGTTGCACACTTAGTAGACTAATACAGTGTAAATTAATATTTTATGCACTGGAAAACCAAAAAGCTTGTGTGACTCACTTTATTGCAATATTTGCTTCATTGTGGTGATCTGGAACCAAACCTGGAATGTCTCCAGGGTAAATCTGTATGCATGTAAAGCATCTCTGTACAAATTTAAAATTGCCTTTTATAGAATTCCTTTTGTTTTTATGAATGTTGTTTTTTTTTGGTTACTCTCTAATAGTGCTTTATGGTATACATTCTGTTTTATTTTGTGTTCTGGACAAATAACTTTCTGACTTTGATCTTATAATGTTGCAATGAATTCTTTATGTGTAAATCTTTGACTGTAACAGATGATTGTGTTTTGTTAGGTTTCTCTAAGTGGATCTGCTAGATCAGAGGTTATATATCACCAGGTGGCTTTCCAGAAAGTCTGTCCCAATGTCTACTCCTGTAGTTTATGAGAATGCTGGCTTCACTATTCTCACTAGCCTTGAATTTTATAATTTTTAAATCTTTGTTAATTTGAGCATTTTATGCATTGATTATTGATTACTTGTAAAAAAAATTTCTTACACTTGTTGACCTTTTGTTCATGACAAATGTTTATTTTCTTTGAGGAGGTATACATCTGCTTGATGTTTCAACACTTGCATAACATCTCTTTAATGTTAAGAAACGCAGATTACTTAGGAAACAATTCTGTTATCAAAGTTGTGAGATATATTGTTCACTAAGTATTTGAGAACAAAATTTCAGTCTTTATCATAAAAACTTGATATTCTTGAAAAAAGTACAAATTCCAATGATTTATTAAAAATACCAAGTCACTGATGTATCCATTAGTTCCTAAAAAGAAAGCAGAAGCCATAAGAATGGCCCCAGCATTATTTAAACAGTATCTTTTAGGGAATTTACTTTTATATTTTAATTAATTCAGAAATGGTTTAGCTAACTGCTGACACAGCCATGGTATATCAATACTCAGAGCCTCATATAATTTAAGTCAAATGTTTGAATTGTACGAGTGTGGTTGAAATATGAGGCTTTCCAGAATATGAATTCTACCTCTGCATCCTGTTTCCTGCACCTCCACTTTCTGTTTCCTCATGATTCTAGAGCCATTGGTCTTTGAAATAAGATACTGTTTTACATTCGATTACGTTACTTGAGAGCTGTATGAGGCCTTTTCACATGTAGGCAGTAGAAAAAGTAATTCATCTCTCTGAGGGTTGTCCATAAGGTAAACCATGCATGGCCAGGTCTCACCCAGCACGTTGCCTACACAGGCATAAGCTACACCATGTATGCTGTAGTTACACTTCCCTATGGTCTTCAGGATAGCCGTATAGGATTCTGAGAGAAAAAGAAGAGTATGAATTGGGGCGACTTCCACTCAATGATGAATGATTTTGCCTGAAAGAATTAATTACCTGATTTTTAAGGCTTTAAAGCATTAAAAATTGCATGTTGTTACTACATTTCATGAAATTATAGGCTGATCTGCAAGATTATAAGAGACTGACTCTAGAGAAATACAATTTTTTAAAACTCTGGAGCTTTTTATAAATGAATTACTATTATTCCATGAATGGTGTGTTCTTTCTATCATGAGGAAGTTGTCTTTTTCTGTCATGTGTCTCCCTAGTATAATGTGGAATATTTTATAATTTTTTTCAATTTTGAATATTAAAGTTTCGTAGCATAAAAAGGCCAGGTACAGTGAGTCATGCCTATAATCCCTGCACTTTAGGAGGCCAAGGCGAGTGGATCACCTGAGGTCAGGAGTTCGAGACTAGCCTGGCCAACATGGTGAAACCCCATCTCTACAATGCAAAAAATAGCCAGACATGGTGGCAGGCACCTGTAATCCCAGCCACTGGGGAGGCTGAGGCAGGAGAATCGCTTGAACGCAGGAGGCAGAGGTTTCAGTGAGCCATGATTGCACCACTGCACTCCAGCCTGGGTGACATGAATGAAACTCCATCTCAAAGTAAATAAATAAATAAATAAATAACAAAAAACGACAAATAAAATCACTATAGTTTGCAAGTATTTTACCTGAGCCTAGTCTTGTATAATATTTATGGAAGGATCCACTTGTCGCAATATGTCATTGGCTTCCCTGCAGCTCTCTGTTGCTATTGAGTACAACTCTATTGCCTTGAAAATGTTCTTCCAATACTAATGAACACAGATCTCTGTGGAGGGGCTTGGTTATTACCCCTTGGATCTTAGGCTAATGGTATCATCTTCATACTAGTTCATAGACTTTCTCAGTTTATCTTTTTTTTCCCCGACAGTTATATATCCAAAATGGCATGATACAGAATTTGTAACAAAACCAGATTTTTCATGCATCAGAATTTTATTGCACAGCTGCCAAAGGTTTGCTGTACACGGAATCACAGCCCTGATATCCAGTATTGGCATGTAATAGATATTTAAGAATACTTGATGAGATGAATCAAGATAGAAGATAACTACCATTTTTCTAGGCAGGGCATTTTTAATAGAACTTCCTTTGCTGTTTTATTGCTAAACTACAACTCCCACTCTTATTTCATTATGACTGAATAATTTTTCCATTACCATTCAGTTTTGGCAAGAGATAACCTGTCAATTATTTGTATAAAATTATGTAGAAGTGAATCAATATTCTATTTATTGCATCACCTCTGCTTTAAAAGGCTACAGTCCTGTTTCTTGCAGCTAATCTCAGAATTTGTTAACTTCAATGTGTGTGCCATTTTTTTTTTTTTTTTTTTTTTTGGCATTTCATGTTTGATATCTAACAGCTGAACTTAAGTGTAAAGTAAGAAATCTTCATTTCAGGTTTTCTTAGTATAAACGTAGGCTAAGTTTCTTGATATCTAGGATATTTAGAAACTAAGCAGAAGAAATTATTTTGAGGATATTATGGCAGCTTTTTAGGCTTATTTTAAATTCTCCTTATCTTCCTTTGTAAATGTTTGCATTTTTGAGTTACTAAAAATAATAAATTTTCAAGTTGTGTAGCTGTCTTAGTGGTATTTATGTAATTCAATATGGTATATGTTTTGTGATTTTTTAATGTCTTAACATTTTAATTTGAAGTTATTTGCTTGTTAGAACCAAATGGAAATATACTCTAATTGTACCTCGTTGACCTGAAATGTGGCAATGCAGTGATCAGAGATGAACTTAGTTATTCAGCACTATTTCTAAAACAACGTTTGACGTTGGGAAATTAAACAACTGATCTCTTTGTTATTTTCGTGTGATGACATCATCCTGCACAAAACACAGCTTCAGATCATATGCAGCTTATCCATACACAGATGTAATTGCCAATACAAACCAAAAGAGAAAGTGAGAAAGAGAGCAAGCTAGAGGGTGTCTATGACCTATAATAATTAGCATTTTCAGTAACAACATCTGTTGCTGGCAATATTGGCAGTAGCACAGGGGAAAGCAATCATTAAAATTAGCTAATGTTCAGTTTAAGTGCTACACAATGTACTGACATTTTCAATATTTTCACTAGTTTTGCATTTTCTCATTCCAGTAAGTATCTGTTTTTGAGTTTGCATGAATGCCTTCTATTATATTAAAAAATGTTTTTCAGATTGTCTCTCAAATTGATCTGGGCCTTAAAGCAGTATTACCAGTGGATCAAAGTAGCATTGATGCCAATTGTCATAGAGTTATGTTATTCAACACTCTTGAATTGGATTCTGTGAGTTTGATCTTACATGATTTAGATACTGTCTAAGTTAGAAATTCCTCCTAACCACGAACCCACATTTTCCTAAAATCTTATTGTCTTAGCTTTCTTGATTTTTCCTCCTGTAATTTCTATTTGAGGTTTCAGTGCCAGTATTAGCTTAAAAACTTTAGTGAAGTGTAAGTTAATTAGAATAATTTTACAGGTGACATGTGATTCCTCACTCAGAGAGATATCTGTTATTCACAAAGCTTCAGGTGAGCCCGGTAAGAAGGAGGGAAGTGAGGGGCTCTGGCTTTACCTCGTGATATCCTTGGCCTCACTGTACGTTGTTTACCTACTTGTTTGCTGCTTTGTAAATGTGTTAAAGTGAAAGAAGAAAAGTAATCAGTTTTCTCTTTAAAGGTAAAACTCACTAGTGAATCAACATTTGAATCATTTACTAAGATATGTAAACAAATTTGGAGTCTGCAAAATAGCTTATGAGAATCAATGTTGAGCCAGAAATTATGTTTCTGCAAATATTTTGATGAGCTGAAGTATTTCCTGTGTATGTCTTGTTAATCCTGTTTTTAACAAACTGGATCTCTGCTGAACCCTATTCTGGGAGATAGTGTGTACTGTGAAAGTGATTTCTGTGGCCCAATTTGGAAAATTCTGCAAATTATGCCTTCCTTTGGAGCTGCATGATGCACATTATATTTTTAAGGCTATGAAAAGTTCTGCTATTTAACTTTGTTCATCTCAATATTTTCTAAACATCTTCTTTTCTCCTGAGCCAACTTTTACCATGGAAATAAGTTTATGAAATGCTCTTTCTGCTATACCAACATTTCACTGGTAATCTTGTTTGATAAAATTTTCAAAAAGGACCATAGGTTTCACTGGGTAAAACCTAGTGATCTGACTTTTTGGGCACTTTGTAACTTGGATGACATTATCCTCATGGGGTTGGATGCTATACTTTATCAGTACACTTGGAGATGGACACTCATAATCATGATCAAAATTCACCAGAAACTTCTGTATAAACTACAATACATTTATTCATTGATTTTGGTAGTTTCTTGTCCAAAGACTGTTGTGCCCATGAATCTGTATAACTTAGAAGGTCAGAGAAAAACTGCAAGAAATTGAAACAAGAACAAGGACAGATGAAATAGCCTTACCTTAGAGTGATCTTGTTTTGTTTTATTTGGGACTTTCTCAGCATCAGCATTGAAATCCCCTTGCTCTGAGAAATGCCTCAGTCTCAGATAAACCAGGATGGTCAATCACTCTACTGCCTTCTAACACAAATCGTGTGTTCCCCATATTTCATTTTTATCTCTCCACACTAATGTGATGATTAATTTTATGTGTCAACTTGCTTAGGCCATGGTATCCAGATTTTTGTTCAAACTAGATGTTTTTGTACAGTTATTTTTTAGAGATGAGATTACCACTTAAATCAGTCGACTTCTAGTAAAGCAGATTATCCTCCATAATGTGGGTGGGTCTGATACAATCAGTTGAAGGCCTTAGTAGAAAAAGATTGATCTCGGTAGAAGAAAAGGAAATCCTACTAGCAGATGGCCTTTGGACTTGAAGAGCAGATGATCCCTGGGTCTCCAGTCGGCTGACTTATTCTGTAGATTTTGGATTTGCCAAGGCCAATTTCCTAAAATAAATCTCATCAGCAAGGTGGTAGAACAAGAGTTCTCTGGCCTCATTCTATAGTTTCCCTCTCCCAGAAATTCAACTAACAACTATCGTCAGGCAAGAATAAATACCATTGTGAATATCCCAGAACTTGAGATAACCACTTGACGACAGAACTGAGAAACGCTCTGACTGAACAATAAGTGGAACAGTTTTCTTTGGCTGGAACACCCCTCCCCCAAGCTGGCACAGTGGCACACACAGAATTTCCCTAGACCCATGGTTTCTACAGTGGGAGGAGATTATTCTATTTCCTCACCATCTGGGGACCCTTTGCAGAAGGTGGGTGTGTAAAGGACACAAAGAAAGTTCTTGTGTGGCTATTTGAGAAAGCCCTTGAGATAGGTTTTATCTTAGACATGCACACATGACCTCACCCTCTATATGCTTTGCAGGCTCCAGTTTGTTTGGGCCTGAGAAGAGTAATTTCATTTTGGTATCTGCAACTTTTGTACTACAGAGCAAAAACCTATAGTAGTAGTTTATAAAAAGAAAGGATTCAAAACATAACCACGGGAAACCACAAAGGAAGACGGTAGAGAGGAAGAAGGAAGCAAAGGACCTGCAGAACAATTAGAAATTAATTCCAAAATGGCAGTAGCAGTTCTTAACTATCAATAACTGCCTTGAATGTAAGTGGATTAAATTCTGCAATGAAATAACAAAGACCGGCTGAATGGATGGGGGAAAAAGAATTGATTTAACTCTCTTATATAAAAAGACATAGAGTAGCCAAATGGATTAAAGAAAAAGGAATGTTGCCTACTAGAGATTTGCCTTCCTAGTAAGACTGTACATAGAAAATGAAGGGGTAAAAAAAGATATTTCACACACGTGGAAACCCAAAGAGATCCAGGGGAGCTATCAGACAAAATAGATTTGAAGTCAAAAACCATAAAAAGATACAAAGGAGGCTATCACATAATGATAAAGGTATTAATTCACAAAGACATAATTGTAAATGCATATGAATACAACATCAGAGCACCTAAATATATAAAACAATTATTAAATGATCTGAAGGAATACATAGACTGCAATGCTGAGATAGCAAGGGACCACAGCATCCCACTTTGAACAGTGGATAGATTATCTACACAGGAAATCAGTATAGAAACTTTGGACTTGAATTGTGGTATAGACCAAATAGACCTCACAGCACATTCCAATCCACAGCAACAGAATACACATTCTTCTCAAGTGCACATAAAATAATCTCCAGAATAGATCAGATGTTGGTCCACAAAACAAACCTTAACAAATTTAAGAGTATTGAAATCATATCAAGTGCCTTTTCAGATCACAGTGGGATAAAACCAGAAATCAACAACAGGAGAAAACTTGGAAAATACACAAATATGTGGAAATTCAACAGTATGCTCCTAAACAGCTTTTGGATCACAGAAAAAAATAGTACGAAATTTAAAAAGGCCTTGAGGCAAAGAAAAATGGGAAAACAACATACCAAAACTTATGGAATGCAGCAAAAGTAGCCCAAAGGGGGAAACTTATAGCAATAAATGCCTATATCAAGAAAGAAGAAATAGCATGAATAAATAATCTAGTGTTACACCTCAAGGAACAATAAAAAGAACAAACTAATCTGAAAATGACCAGAAGGAAGGACAGAACAAAGATCAGAGCCAAAATAAATGGAGTAGAGACTAGATAAATAAAAGAAAAAAAAATCAACAAAACTAAGAGATTCTTTTAAGAAAAGATAAACAAAACCAACAAACCATTATTTAGACTAACCATGAAAAAAAAGAGAAAAGATCCAAAGAAAGAAATGTCAGAAATGAGAAAGGAGACATTACAGTTCATACTCTCAAAATACAAAGGATCATAAGAAACTGAACAATTGTACACCAACTAATTGGATAACATAGAAGAAATCAATAAATTTCTAGACACACACAACCTACCAAGATTAATCTTGAAGAAGTAGAAAACCTGAACAGACCAATAAGTAAGGAGATTGAATCAGTAATAAAAATTCTCCCAGCAAAGAAAAGCCCAGAATTAGATGACTCCTCTGCTGAAATCTACCAAATAGTTAATGAAGAACTAACACCAATTCTTCTAAACTCTTCCAGAAAATCAAAGTAGAGGGAGTACCGCCATACTAATTTTACAAAGCTAGCACTGCAAAAGTTAGACAAGAACACTGCAAAACAACAAGAGCAGCAACAACAAAACTGTAGGGCAATCTCCACAACGAACACAGGTGAAAAAACCCTTAGCACACCATTAGCAAACCAAATTCAAATTCAGGAACACTTAAAAAGAATCATTCACCATGATCATTGTGATTTATCCTACCAGGATGGAAGGATGGTCCAACAGAGGCAAATCAGTAAATGTGATACACCACATTCACAAAATGAATAACAAAGCCATATGATCATCACAATTAATGCAGAAGAAGCACTAAAAGCATTTGACCAAATTCAATACCCTTTGTTAATAAAAACTCAACATATTAGCTGTAGAGGGAGTGTACCTCGACACAGTAAAGGACATATAGACAAACATTTAGCTAATACCATTCCCAGTGGTAAAAAGTTGAAAGTTTTCCCACTAAGATCAGGGACAAGACAAGGGTGCCCACCGTCACAACTTCTGTTCAGCACAGTAGAGGAAGTCCTAGCCAGAGCAATTAGGCAAGAGAAAGAAATTAAAGGCATCCTTATAAGAATGGAAGAAATGAAATCGTTGCCATTTGCTGATGACATGATCTTCTGTATAGAAAACCCTAATGATTCCAGCAAAAAACTTTTAGGACTGATAAGTTGCAAGATACAAAGTCAACATATAAAAATCAGCAGTGTTTTCATATACCTATGACAAATTATCCAAATAGGAAATTAAGTAAACAATCCCATTTACAATAGCAACAAGAACAACAACAAAATACTTAGGTATAGATTTAAATAAAGATGTAAATGACCTATATACTGACAACTATAAAATGCTGGTGAAGAAAAAGAAAACACAAATAAATGGAAAGACATTCTACGTTAATGGATTAGAAGACTTGATATTGTGAAATTTTCTGTACTACCCAATGTAATCTACAGATTTAACACAATTTTTGTTAAAATTCCGCTGTTATTTTTTACAGAAATAGAATATAATCCTCAAATTTATATAAACCACAAATGCTCCTAAATAGCTAAAACAAATCTTGAGCAAGCAAACAAAAAACAAATCTGGAAGCACAACACTCCTTGATTATAAAACATTTTATAAAGAAACTGATCAGAACAGCATAGTGCTGGGACAAAATTGCCATACAGTTCCACATTGATGAATGGAACAAGATAGAAAACCCACAAATAAACCCACACATTTATGGTCAACTGATTTTTGATGAAGGTGCCTGGAACACACACTGGGCAAAGGACAGTTTCTTCAATGCATAGTGTTGGGAAAACTGGATATCCACATGCTTTTGCATGGAGATCCCTATCCTACACCATAGGTAAAAAATTAACTCAACTTAAAATGGATTAAAGACTTAAATATAAGACCTGAAACTGTAAAATTCCTAGAAGAAAACATAGGGGAACTGACACTGGTTGAAGCAATGATTTTTTGAATATGGCCCTTCACAACCAACAAAAGCAAAAATAGACAGACGGGATGTAATCAAACTAAAAATCTTCTGCATGGCAAAGAAAGCAGTTAAAGTGGAGAGACAGCCTATGGAAGGAGAGAGAATATTTGCAAACCATACATCAGATAAGGTGGTTAATAGCCAAGATATATAAGCACTCAACTCAGCAAGAAAACAAATAAACTGATTTAGAAATTGACAAAGTACCTGAAAAGACATTTCCCAAAAGAAGATAGCAATAAGCAATAGGTACATGAAAGAATGCTCAGCATCACTAATTGTTTGAGAAATGCAAATCAAAACCACAATGAGATATTACCTCACTCCAGTTAGAATGGCTGTTATCAAAAAGATAAAAGATAACTGGTGCTGGAGAAGATACAGAGAAAAGGAAAAGAACTTGTATGTTGTGAGTGGGAATGTAATTAGTACAGCTATTATGTAAAATTGTATGAAGGTTCCTTAAAAAAAGTAGAAATAGAACTATATAGGACCCAGTAATCCCACCTTTAGGTCTTTATATCCAAAGGAACTGCAGTCAATGTTAAAGGGATATTTGCAGTCTCATGTTTATTTTAGCATTATTTACAGTAGCCAAGAAACAACAACAAAGTGTCCACTAACAGATGAATGGATGAAGAAAATGTGGTGTATCTCCTTAATGGTATTCTATTCAGCCTTTTAAAATGGGGGAAATCCTGTCCTTTGTGATAGCATGCATGAGCCTGGAAGTCATCATGTAATGTGAAATAAGCCAGGCACAGAATGACAAATACTGTCCAGTATCCCTTATATATGGAATCTAATACATTTGAATTAATTGAAGTAGAGAGTAGAAGTATGGTTATCAGAAGCTTGGTAGGAAAGGCAGGGAGAGAAGGAAGGGGAAATTGTTGATCAAAGGCTACAAAGTTTCAGGTACATAGGAGGATTTATGGGAAACCAAGGAGAAACATGAGTGAAAAGAGTGGCTACCGAGCAAATCAACAATAATGTGTTATATATTTCAAAGTTTCTAAGAGAATAAATTTGAAATATCTTAGCAAAAAATGATAGGTAAGCAAAGAAATGAATATGTTAGTTTGATTAATCATGCCACGTTGTATCCGTGTACCACGTTGTATCTGTGTACCATGTTGTATCCGTGTACCACATTGTATCTGTGTACCACGTTGTATCTATGTACCACATTGTATCCCATAAATGTATACTGCTGTGGTTTTTCAATTACAAAACAAAAACAAATACTAAAAGCATGTTGTATGATTTTATTCATATCACATTTTAGAAAGGAAAAATTATGGTTATGGAAAGCAGTTCAATTATTGACAATGCTTGAGAATTGACTACAAAGGGACGTGAACGGACTTTCTGGGGTGTTAATAATGTTCTGTATCCTGATTGTGGTTGCGGTCCCAGTACTGTATACATTTACCAAAACTCATCAAATTGTGCACTTAAAATTTTATTTTAAGTTAATTAAACTTCGATAAAGCTGACAAGAACCCACCCCCAAAAAGATAACTGAGAAAGGAATTTATAAAAAATAGTGATAAGATTCTCTCATATTTTGTAAAATTAAATATATATAAATATATACACATTAAAATATATTCTAATGCATGTATACAAATATATATTTCAAAGCACTCTTACTTTATTCTGGCTATTTCCATATTAAAAGTACTCACCAGATTGTCATTGATTTCTTCTTTCTTCCTCTCACCTGTTACTGTAGAGAAGAATGGATTCTCTCATTATGAGTCAGAGCCTTTTTTTCCCCTTTTCTATAGGAAGATATAAGATATGCTTTTTGTGGTCCCTCAGTCATAGAGACAGGTGGTTTATGCTATATGGAGTACTTCTTTCTGAGTATCATTTAATTTTAAAACATATTTAAATAATAAAAGCTTCTTTGAGATCTGTCACATGCCAGAAAATCCTTTTCTGAATTTTTAGTAATGACTCAACACCAGAAGTCTTCTCAGCAGCTTGGTTTGCCATCATTAATTTTACCAATGGTTTCAGGTATAGCCTGAAAGAATAGGTATGATACGTATATGTAATACTTCCTGCTGCTTCTAAAAGGTGCTGTGGAAAGGTGTTGAATGAGACTCGTGGTGGTAAACAAGAATATAATTCAAATGTTTTATTAAAACAAAAACAGTAAAGCATGGAGAAAAGATCCAGCTCATTTAGAAAGAGCAAATGAAGGAGAAACACGAGTGAACACAGTGGCTACCAAATCTGAAGAAAAAATACAGGAGTGCCAGGACCTTCCCCCAGTGACAGACTCCTGGGAAGGTTTCCTGTGAGTTTTCAAACCGAACTATTATGTTAAATACATCCTTTTAGTCTCAGCTCATCTTCCTAATTAAGTAGAAATTCTGAAATAATTGTAAGGGTTCTTCAGATTTATGATGGATTACATGTCAGTTGGATATTATTCAAGCAAAGTAAATGAATGAATGAACAAGGGAATGAATAAATGAAATGAGCTAGGTATTCCCTGAACATTGCCAGCTTCCTTTGGCCTGTGGTGCCTCCATTACTAGGAGCACTTCAGTTAGACTGATCTCTACCAATTAATTCATAAATGAGGAGGTCGAATGTGCTTTTGCACCGTGGTGTTAAATATGTGGATGAATAAATCCTTTCCTGTACTTCGGGCTATGGAGTCCGTGTAGGGTTGGAAATGTAAGCTTTTTTAAATTGCTCTCCTCTCAGGAAAGTTATTCACATGATAATTAAAGAAGTTTAGAAGCAATTCCTGATATTAAACAAAGATAACTTCTAGCTTTCAATATATGAATCTTTAAGAAACCCTGAACATTTCAAAGGCACAAATTGGAGCACTAAATAACAGACCCCCTCTTTCCCAATGTTCATTTATAGGATATAAAGTATTTGACAGAAAAGTTGAGATACAGAAAAGATAAATTGTCATGAAACATTGTCACACATTAGTCACAGGCGTTTTAGTTTATTTAAAATAGTTTGTAATTGTTCAGAAATACTTAGATTAAAGGAATGTCCACCAAGCACTAGACCTGTAGTTTCAGTGGAAAGTCAGTATTATATATTACAAAACGACACACTGCTCAAGGGTGCAGCTTCCTAGAAGTCATTTGCTATGTTACGTTGACCATAATCATTATTAATTCAGTTTCATAAATGTGTGGACATTATCTTTTAATTCTGAGCCTTGATAAATGTGATTCCCTCTATCTGTTTAGACTCTTTTCTTTAGGAGTCCACTTGTCTAGCTTCAGTTGCCATCTCAGGCATTACTTCTCCTGGAAGCCCATCTCACTGCTTTTCGTTCTGACACCTGGACTTAGGAGTTTCTCTGTGCTCACATGGTGCCCTTTCCTGTCCTGTCTTTTTAATCCGTTTAGTATCTAAATCCTTTAGCTCAAACCAGAGCATTGTCAGTAATGCTTGATTGCTCGTTTTTTTCATCTACCCTCTGTACTCCTATCTGGTGTACCTCAGCAAGCACATTGGTCTCTGCCTCCAAAGTATATGCTTAATCATCTGTCTCTCTTCATTTTCGTGGTTAATCCATCAAAGCCATGCCATTTTATCCAGAAAAATGGAGTAGCCATCTAAGTATTCTTTTTGCTTCTAGTATTAATGTTCCTACAGCCAACTCAGCAGCCCCAGTGATCTTTTAGAAACATAAACCAAGTCATGTCCATTCTCTACATAAAACAACCCAAAGGCTCCCATTACATTTATAATAAAATTTAAACACTTACCCTGCCTTACCCAGTCCTGCATGATCAGGCAGGGCCATTTGTCTCTCTGACATTTTAAAAATTTTGAAAATTACTCCTGTCCCCTGGCTCACTGTATTTGAACTGCATTGGCTCTTTTCTCTTCCTTGCACATATCAAACATTCCTGCCACAGGACCTTTGCACTATTGCCTCATTGTCCCAAAACAGTTTTCACTGATCTCCATGTTGGAACTCCTTCTCAGCAGTGACATTGGACTCTAAGGATTTACAATGTTTTATACTGTGTTTAATTCAGTTACTCTGAACTAGATAAACAGTGGCCCTTAAAAGCATGTAGGTGTAATCTTGAATTATTTAACAAGTATTGATTCTGAACTATTGTTAAATAATTCACACAGTTAACTGTAATTACCATTATTGCTTAAGAACTGCTTAATAAAGCAGGGTTTGTGGCTAGAATTTAAAGACAATTTGTTGAGTATGTTCACTGTTCACAATAGCGAAGACATGGAACGAACTCAAATGCCCATCAATGATGGACTGGACAAGGAAAATCAGGCACATATACACCATGGAATACGATGCAGTCATAAAAAATGATGAGTTCCTGTCCTTTGTAGGGACATGGATGAATCTGGAAACCATCATTCTCAGCAAACTGACACAAGAACAGAAAATCAAACACCACATGTTCTCACTCATAGGTGGGTGTTGAACAATGAGAACACTTGGACACAGGGAGGGGAGCATCACACACTGGGTTCTGTTGGCGGGGGGAATAGGGGAAGGACAGCAGCGGGTAGGGAGGTTGGGGAAGGATATCATGGGGAGAAATGCCAGATATAGGTGACGGGGGGATGGAGGCAGCAAACCACATTGCCAGGTGTGTTACCTATGCAACAATCCTGCATGATATGCACATGTACCCCACAACCTAAAGTACAATAATATATATATATATATATATATATATATATTTTTTTTTAAAGAAAAGTATCATAAAGATCGGAGAAATAACTGTTAGCAAATATTTTGGATTAAGCCAGAAGCCATTATAATTTGCAGTAGCAAGCCTTGTAATGCTAATGACACACAGGAGTCAATTATATTTGTTTCCTAGGCAGTCATAGATCAGTGGTTACTTTGGAATTTTGTGTTTTGTCTGATAGCTTTTTTTTAATAAGCCTTTTTAAAAAAAGATTTTTAAAAATAAAGGTGAATTTCACACGATCTAAAATTAACCAAAGTGAACATCTTGGGTAGCCTTTTACTTTGATTTTTATCTACATTAGTATAGTTATTTAATATCCTCTAAAAATATCCAGAATGGCTTACCACTTCCTTTTCAAGAAAAGAACTCTTTAGTCTCCCCAAATCCTATGCCCACTGGCTCATTGTACAGTCTCTCTGAAATCCCTGCCAGTTCCGCTCTTATAAACTGTGAGCTTGTATTTCTTGTGCCAGGTTCTATTCCAGGCGCAGGTGGGCATCAGTGCAGCCAGCCCGCCATAGCGTTCTACCACCTGGTGTAGAAATCTGTTAGGAATACGTGAAGACTATTTGTGGCTTTTATTGACTATTCCTTTGCCTTTGAATCTGTGAGCAGAAATCTATTACTGAATGAAGTCCCATGAATTCAGTTCAAACCCTGCATTATTGATTTTCAAGCAGAACTTGTGCCGTAATACTGTTATACTGTAGTTGGTTACATTCAGGGTCAGTAGAAATGATCTCTTGAGATATCGGAGTATAATTTTCATTGGGATTAGTCAAGGATGTGGTCTCTCTTCCATCTGCCTGCACATCATGAGTTCTTAATGATTTGATGCCACTTTTGACTGAATTATATCCACCCTGACATCACTCTGGTGAGCAAAAAGAGAAGTATTCTGTGTTATACAAATGATATGTTTAGAAACAAACAAAGAATGGTTTTAATCACACATTGGCCTACCCATCCAATCCCTGCCATCAATTAACTATTCTGACACCATCGTCATCATCTCAAATTTACTGCCCCCAACTCATTCCCATGCAGAGCTTGCTTGGAAGTTCAGGGAGTATTGTTTGAAATATAAAGTTCGACTACTTTTCCGGATAATCAAAAAATCCGTCCCTCAATTTAGCAGAACAATGAGAAATCCCTTATTCTGACTGTATTGTATTGTTTCTCTAAAAGCTTGCTTTATTAAGTTGCACCTTGGTGTTTAAAAAGAGAATACATATGAGTGTTAATGAACGTACATTGTAATTCAGAAGATGGATCTTTTTTGCAAACTAAATTAAAATGTACAGAGACCATTCAGAGAGCCCATCTGTCATTATTTGAAAGTTATAATTAGGGTCATATTTTTTAATGTCATTGTCATACATTAGAAAATGGAAGCTTTGTGGTATCCACTGGAGGTTTTACCTCTCCTCTACAATTCCACACTACTTCCAAATTTGGAAATCTATTCAGCTG
Source organism: Saimiri boliviensis (assembly GCF_048565385.1). Taxonomy (NCBI): domain Eukaryota; kingdom Metazoa; phylum Chordata; class Mammalia; order Primates; family Cebidae; genus Saimiri; species Saimiri boliviensis. The sequence continues at coordinate 25,276,836 of NC_133452.1, read as the reverse complement.
AAATTTTTTCTTTCAATTTTAAAAATTGTATTTACTTTTTATTGATGATACTACTAAGCACAGTCCTTCCTTGAGTATTATATTCCTTAATAAACATTTCTTCAATTTGTGTGACTACTTCGCCACAAACCAGTCTTTAGTTTGACATTTGAATTTAATCTTCCATATATTAATTATGCATGTATAAAACACATGCTTCTTTATTAGGCATGCACCAACTACACTTTGATTACAGACTAAAAGACTTTAAAGTTGGTTTTCAAAATTTGTTTGCTTCAAAGAAACTTGGTAATCAATAATTAATCTTTAAAAAAATGAACTTTAAAAAAATGAACCCCATTTTAATTTTAGTTACCCATCTAGCTATTCATTTATTTGACAGATATTTATTTTTGTGCCTGCTATGTACTTGGCACAATGATAATCTTTGCCCAGTTCTTTTTCTCTGTTATTATTGTTTAAAGTTTGGAAATTAAAATACTCTATATTTCATGCTATATTAGTTAAAGCTAAGCATGGTGCTGTATCATTAAACACAACAATAACAGCCAAATAAAGTTAGAACACAGTAAATACGTTTTATTTGCATGCAAATATTTAAAATGATATATTTAGGTATAATATTGAATAACTTCTATGTTTCTTGCATCAGAATTTGTATTATTTCAAGAAAAGCCTTATTAAAAGTAAGGATTAAATTGACCGTGGATAACTTTGATGTGATTAGACTGTTTGATCTTTTATAGAATAGAATCATTTGATTTTGTTGACACTTAGCAAATAGCCCATTATGTTAGATATAATTTCTTTGTGATCATAGTAAGAGTCAGAGATGACTCCCTCGAGGTCTTAGTAGCATATTATGAATTTGCTGTCTATGTGATTAAAAAAGCACAACAAAATTCATATCAAATTGGTCAATAAACACATTTTAATATTGTGCCAGTAAACTCGTCAGCTTTGGGGCTATCGTTATTAATTTTTAAATCAATATGTAGTAGTATAACCACAATTTCATATTCATTAGTAAAGTACAGCTGCTTTTTATGCCATTAGGATTACTTGGCATTTAAGCAGCACCTTCTACTTTAAATGATGCCTTTATCCTTTGAGAACTCTGCCTATCAATTTGGTCCGTCTAGAAATGCAACTCATTATAGAATGAAGCAGAATAGCTACTTACTGAAGCAGAATACAACTTTACAACCTCTTAAACCAGAATTTGGGAGAAGCCCAATTTACCTTTAAAGCTGTTGGGTGTCTACATGGAAAAAGGTGTTAATGTGCCTTGTGAAATTTCTCAATGGTGAATACATTTTTTATTCTATGTGATTTATTTCTGGAGATTTACATTAATCTTTGTGAAGTTGCTGTGGAATTTGGTTGAGTTTGTCAAAATGTGCCAAAAACGTGAAGTATTCCACTTCTACTAATTCTCTAACACAAAGTTAGATGGACAAAGTTAGATGACAAAGGAGAAGACAAAGTTAGGTGGACTCCATAGGAGAGACGGGAGCTTTAAAGTGGCGCCTTAGTATCTGCACCCATTTTGAAAGTGAAATTTTGAGAATAATGCTTCTATTAAAATTGAGTTAGAAATAAGGAAGCATTTTAAAACCAGATGGGTGATTCGACGCTAGACCACCCAGGAAGGACATTCCTTTTGTAATAGGAAAGGTCTTTAAACCTAGAATACTGTACCACATGCAATGTCTAAGTGTGGTTGTTTCTGGAGCTCTCTTTCAGATATCCAGTGTGTCTACATCAATGTGTCTCTCTTTATCTTTTTTGTTAAACATGCAAATGGGGAGCTGTATATTTGATTTCTCTTGCATGGCTTTAGATGCCTTCTGCTTATATTCAGCCTGGCTTATTTGGAGTTAACTTGTAAATTTAATGAGATCATTGTGATGGCCATGATTGCAGAATGGAAAATGTCACTACTATGTGCCAGTTTGTTTAAATCATTTTTAAGTACCCACCTGTGCAGCTAAACTCTCCATTTGAATTTTATTGGCTAATATGTTTTTGCTCCAGAGCCGGCTCCTTTAACTCTGATGCCTGGGTAAATTAATCTGGGTGTGCACGCCATTGCCCTTTTAGCTTCTGTTCCTGTTCTAATAAAGCCTCCATCTGCTTAATTGTTAGACTCACAGGCCTTCCTTATTTCAGAAAATCACTTTGAACAAAACATAGCTTCTCGAGGGAAAGAAGAACCAGAACATTCGAAAAATGTATGATTTGGGAGATGCTAAATTTCCACCATCACGGTGCTGAGATGTCTGCAGTCAATGAGAAATCGTGTCCAAGATAATACTGATTTTCTTATTACTTTTTTCCATCTCTTGTACAACCCTATGTCTGCATTTCGTGAAAACATACCTTCTCCAGTAAAAGTGTGGTGAGCTGGGGACAAGACAGCTCTGGGGATTTACCTATTATAGACAAACTCTTTACTTTTTCTTTCTTTTTGATCCTGCTGCTTTCTTGGTGATATTACTATGAGAATAAGGAGGGAATAAAGGATTATTGTAAAGGTGAAATAGCAGCTTTGAGGGCTGAAGTACTGAAGAAGAAGAAGGAAAAGAAGAGACATGGTACGGATTCTAAGAAGACATCAAGTGGGTTTGATATCTGGGATTCCCTTTCTTTTTGTCCACAGCATACTTAGGTTGGTCAAGCTGTAAGTGAGGAGATGCTTGCATAATAAGAGCAGGTTCAGTGAGGCACCAGTAGGGATGATGACTGAGTGTATGGTTTATGATTTAGAGCGTTGGATCTAAGGGCATCCATGGAGTCAGACTGTAACCTGGACAAACTAGTTCACCTCCTTGGGCCCCAGTCTCTCCATCTAAAAAATGAGAGAAATTAATAGTGGTATTACCTCTTTGGGTCGTTGTGAGGGTTAAATGAGCTATTACAGGTAAAGTGCTTAGAATATTGCCTATCTGTAATATTCATTTTTGCTGATTATTATTAGGAGTGGGAATAGCAATTTTCATGAGTTATGAAACATTAATTATGAACCATTTTAGAGAACAATAGTTTATTGCTAATGTGAACAAACCATATTGTATATGAAACTTTTTATGGTTCTCCAAAGAAACCATATATTTTTCTGACTTTGTACCTATCCTTTTGCTTGGATGCCTTTCTTCTCGAAAGTTTTACTGATCCTTCAGGGCCTATATCAAATATTATCTTATCAGTGAATTCTCTCTCTTCCCTTTCAGGGAGAATGAGTTTATGCCCTATCTTAGGGCTCCCATGGCACTTAATGACTACTTTTAATCTAACACTTACATCACTATGATGCAATTCTCTTCTCATATTTATACATTCCCTTCTTGATGGGAATACAGAGTCTTCTCATAGTTTTAATAATCAACATATGTAGCCTATGTGTGTGAAACAGGTGGATGTTGCTGATGCTTGATTAGGAAAGGTATGATGATTCTCAGAGTGCTCACAAGGCAGACTCTCCTAATACCTCAATCACTGCCATATCTTTTACCTTGACTATGAGAGCCTGGTATGAGAGTGTAATAAACATTTGATTCATTTCCTAGTGGTGCTTAAGGGAATTGTTAAGCTGATCTGTTTGATTTATGGAAAAGAACTTGCTTATTCTTCTTCCCTAGCCTTCTCTTTTTTCTCCTTTGGCCCCTCCTTTTGTCTTTTTCCATCTTCTCTTCCTCCTTTTCCTTCCTTCTCTCTCTACCTCTTTTCCTTTTTTTGGTTATAGGTAGTTTATTTAAAGCTCTTGCTTATTTTTGCTCATTCTTAGTATAAATAGATTTTCCTTGTATTCATGACACATTTTATCACATTTTAATGAAATTTTAATAATTAGTTGAATATTTTCTATTACTTATATGTGTTTGTAATATTAATTTTCTCAAATATACCATTGAGTTCATGTTTTTATCTTACAACAGATGGTTTTTTTTTTTTTTTTTTTTTTTTTTTTTTTTTTGAGGCAGAGTCTCGCTCTGTTGCCCAGGCTGGAGTTCACGATCTTGGCTCACTGCAACCTCTGTCTCCCAGGTTCATGTGATTCTCTTGCCTCAGCCTCCCAAGTAGTTGGGATTACAGTTGCATGCCACCACACCTAGATAATTTTTGTATTTTTATTTGAGATGGGGTTTTACCGTGTTGGCCAGGCTGGTGTCGAACTCCTGACCTCAAGTGATCTGCCTGTGTTGGCCTCCCAAAGTGCTGGAATTACAGGTGTGAGCCACTGTGCCAGGCTGAATGGTATCTTATAATCAAGAAAAGATATTACTATTATTTTGACATCAAAATTTAAGAATAATAGCCATTTATATATTTGTGGGATCATGTGATAAGAAAAATATACTGGTTTATTATTTTAGATGGATTAATAATGTGTTTTTTTCCTGATATCTTTACATGTGTGTTAGAAATCATCTGTATTGTAATGCTCTTTTACCTAATCCAAGGGGAAAATAAAGCATGAACATTTATAGGCTTTTATTTATAAATGGATTGTTTGAAATAGGTTTTCTCACAAAGAGGAAATTTAGCTCTAGAAAACAGGAAAAGATTGTAGGAACTCCCATCTGCATTGGAAAGTGACTGTCACTCTCCGATTGGACAATGATTGTTGCAGATGATACCTGTTTAATTCCGAATCACCTTTGTTTTTAAAATGAGACAAAACTAATTAAGAGAAGAGCAAGATTATTGGCAACTCCATTAATATTAGTATAGAGACCGTGCTAGTAACATGGTGTTTTAAAGAATACAGTGGCAGTTCTCCTGATCGGCCAGATTTCTTCCAGAAAATTATAAAGGAATCTCCTGAACTTATTTCCCCCTGATGTTACTTTATCATCCTAAGTAGTAGCTCTGTAAATAGAGGACTGAATACTTGAGTTTGGGTCCTGATTTTGTAACTTCACTAGCTGCAGGAATTGGATGACATTGTTTAGATTCTCTGAGACTCAATTTCTTCATCTGTAAGATGAGAAAGGTTGAAATAATTGATTTAGCAATATATTTTATCAGTCATAATAGCAGTATTAGTGATGTCAGTGAAGCTTGTGTCTATAAATTCATTTGTTTAATCATTTAAGGAATTTAGATATAAAATACACCTTTAATTCACCTTTGGAAATTTTTTACTAAGTATTTTATTTGCAAATGCAGTGATAGCAAGAGTTAATGTTTAAGGCTATTTTGTAAATGACTTTAAATGATTCTAATTACTTGTTGCTCTGACTACACTGTTTTACTCATACATTGAGATAGATCCCCTTGGAACACTGCCAGAGATTGCTTTTAATTTCATTATAGCACACAGAATTGAGTGAAGAAAAATAGTAGTCCTCTTTCAGATTGATTACTAAGTCAGCAGTTTGAAAGTCTTAGTATAAAAATGTCTTAGAGCTTTGCAGGCTATAGAGATAGAAAATGTATTTATTTTTAAGATTTCTAATTCACTATTTGCTTTGTTAGTGTTTAGATTTCAGTGCTTAAAAAATTACTCATGGAATTTATTGCCTTCATTCAACAACGGTTTCTGTAGCACGTCTTGGGAAAATTATCCTACATTGGTAGGAGACTGAAAGATAAGAAGATGAAAAATATGTGATACCTTTAATAAACAATGGAATTTTGGAGGGCAGATAAAACTATATCTCTTGGGCAATAAAAGAAGACAAGTAGAATAAAGTAGTCATTGAGAGAGAGGAACAAAGTTTTACAGCAATTCAGACCTTGGAGATTATTTATATTTGGGAAAATTGGCTACCTGGTAAATTTTTTCTGCATGATTCTTAAAGGTAGAAATGGTGGGAAAGAAAGAAAAATGGCATTGAGGGCAGAGGAGACAGCTTGATTAGTGGTTTGGTAGTGGGATGAAGCCAGTGTCACCAAGTAGTGTCTGTTGAAAGGAGCGTATTGGGAAGATGAGGATAGAAAGGTCAAATTAGGGCAGATTACACAGGATTTTGAGTCCTTGTCGGAGTGTGAACTTGAGTCTTTCAATATTTGAGGATATTACTGAAGGTTTTTGAGCAAGGGAGGGCATCACTGTGCTTTGGAAAGATTCATCTGGCCACAATTTATAGCATAATTCAGAAAAGTAATAGTTGAAAAGAAGAGGGAGACCAGGCATTATGACATTAAGAGCTCAGGCAGGAGCCAGCCAACAACTAAAGAATGGAAATGGCGCTAAAAATGGAAAAGCAGGAGTGGATGTGGGCAGTTTGATTTGGTAGAAAATAGCCACTGATATCTGGTTATCATGGGTGTATGAGAGGAGAGGAGCATTTGGCGATGCTTTCAAAATTTCAGTTCAGAAGAGCAGAAGGGTGGCCGGGACCATTACCGGAAGAGTGACATGAGGGTAAGGTTGGCTTGGGCTGGGCAGAAGAGGCAATGGGAAGTTTCCTTTTGGCTTCCTTGACATCTTGGCAGCTAAGTCAGCTCTCCAGCTAGAAATGTGCAGCAGGCAGTGGTGATACAGTACTAAGCGAGGATAGGAAGTCAGGTCTTTAGGAGAGCATTGGAGTAAATAGCCCTAGGATCTTAGATTAAAAATCAATGCTTGATGAGGCAGTGAGTCTAGATAGTTTTTGACAATGAAATCAAATACCATGAATACGTTGACAGAGTAATGAGACTGAGAGATTTTTTTTTTTAGAAAAGAGAGTGGAATGTGTTTTCCCTCAGAGGGCAGAGTCAGAAGAGAGGACAAGATGAACAATGTAAGAGAGGAAAATAATGCTTTTGAAATTCCATTTCACTTTCCACAGCACTGGCTACAATTGAAATTAAGGCACTCTAATGGCTACTAACACTGAGTTATTGGATTGACAATAAAGCCCCTAATGAAGAGCTTTCATTAGGAAGAAAATATCCACGTGTATGGAAGAAATAGCGTGATGCCCCCCAGAAAGAAACTGGTGAATGTAATGTTTCAGATTCGGAGCAGCCACAGCACACTTCCAATGCTAGGTCAACAATGAATTAATAGAGTCAATTTCTTGTTAAAATAACTGTCTTTTGCCTTCATCACATATTTTAGATACCCTTCCTGGCTACCTGTCATATGAAAAGCTGTGTAATTAGATTATTTAGAGTTGGATTTTTATAGTTCATGCTTTCCATGGAAATTTGATAGGATAATCTCTTTGTGAGGTATTTATCTGTATATTTGATTCCTTAGCTATCTGTGACTTCTTGACCTTGTTGGTTTTCAGAATTAATGACTTGAAACAATTTTGTCTATTTTATAAAGAATACTGTTCTAAAATCACAACCATTAGAATTCACTTAGATTTTTCAAAGGAAGTGGTGACTGAGATAAATTTGTGCTATGTTCAGTGAGAAGCTGGCATGTTTATGAAGGAATGTACTGATACAAATACTTACAAATTGATTTGGTCTACATATTTTCCCTAGGGCCCGTTAGCCCTTCATTACTTATTAGAATCTACCTTCTGTGACCTAGAAGGAAACCTAATGCATAGCCTTACTAAGATTATTTCTGCTTTTGTGGGGCCAATTGAATATATTTCATCTTCCTTTTAGGTGACAAAAATAATTGAGAAACGTCAAGTAATGTTCAGTTGTTTTGAAAACATAAACAAAATTGGAGATTTTATAAAGCCTTGTTCTAAGCTTGAAATGAGGAGAAAAAATCAATTTCTGGCTGAAAACTTTCTGTTTAAAATGGGCCGAGCAAACAGTTTTCTTTTCAGACAATATTTCTATAGCTGTATCACAGAAATTAGGGCCTGACAGTGACCAGTAGTTTATTTTCATTGTCTCAAACTTTCAAAGAAAGCAAATATGGACTTGTATAATTACTGATTAAAAATATTGTAAGCAGTGGTGGGTGTTTATTTAAAGAATTAATATGAATCTTGATTTGCATTTTTAAATTAGTCTATTCTCTCTCACTTTTTCAATTTGTGTACCATGATCCTGCAAAAATTATTTCAAGAAATATCTGAAAAACTCTCCATATCACAGGGTCAGTGATAAATAGTTTGTTATCCCAAGCATGGCTTTCAGAAACATCTGCAGGTTTTCTGGGCACACAGTATTACTCTAACCTCCTTTAAATCAGTTTCCCTCTTGCAACTGGTCAATAACCCTACTAGAGAAGAACCCAAAGGACATTCTGACCTCAAACGTGAATCTGCTTTCCTCCCGGCTTTCTGCGCCTCTCTGATTCTGCTCCACCTTCTTGAGTTAAAAATCATTCCTCTTGAAGATCGGTAGATTTGGTGACTGTGGGTTTGCACATGGCCACTGCTGCCTACGGGCCACTGCGTTTTCCCCAACACTGAGGTTGTTGCCTCTGTAATAGGTTTGTGTTGTGGCTTTCCTTACACACAAATCACGGTCTGTGTTTACATTATCTGCATGTCTCTTTTAGGCATTTCAGTTTCCAGCCTATGAGTACATCTTATGTCTTTGTAGATTATTGAGAAATAAGATTTGATTTATATAAACAATTCATTGACCTTTATGGGCCCCATTCAGTATTCTTTTGCCCCATTTGTGTGTGTGTGTGTGTGTGTGTGTGTGTGTGTGCGCGCGCGCACAGGTGTGCGTGCGGCAGGTGGGGGATTAGGGGGTTGGGGAGGAGTATGGCACAGTGGGAGGATGAATGAGGTGGGCGTGGGTCAGGGTGGGGTTTGGGGTAGAGTTGTCTCCAAGAGGAAGATGTTGGGTATAGCTGTGCTTTGCACAAGGGCATTGTATCTAAATGATGTCATTCCCATTGCAAAGTCCAAAGCATTGTCAAAGGAAGAAATAGCTGCTACAGTTATTCATCAGTTTACTTTCTGTTTCTTCACAGATTCCAGATGAGAGGAATTTTGAATAATATTGACAACCCTTACCTTTCTGTCTTTGAATTCATTGCTCTATTTAGCTACTCTTACTATAAAGTAAGATTATATACTCTTACTTTTTAAAAACTGTGGTATAATATAAAATATGGCATTTATTCTATTTTAAGTGTACAGATCAGTAGTACAACTATCACTATTATCCATCTCTGGAATTTTTTCATTATCTCAAACAGAAACTCTGTTCCCATTAAAGAGTAACTCCCCACTTACTCCTTCCTTCCAGCCCCTGGTAATCACCACTCTACTTTCTGTATATAACTTGACTACTCTCTGTACCTCATACAAGTGGAATTATATAATATTTGTCTTTTTGTGACTGGTTTATTTCACTTAGCATAATGTCCTCAAGGTTCATCCAGGTTGTAGCATGTTTCTGAATTGCCTTCCTTTTTAAGGCTGATTATTATGTATATATCACATTTTTCTTATCTCTTTATCGGTCGATGGGTACTTGGGTTGTTTTGACTTCTTAGCTATTATAAACAATGCCGCTATGAACATTGGTGTACAAGTATCTATTTGAGTCCTGCTTTCATTTCTTTTGGGTCTATATAAACATGACTTTTTAATCAGACATTTTAGTCAGCTCTCTAAGCTCTTGTCCCAGTGTTCACTTCCTTTGAAAAATCCATATGCACGCCGGGCGCGGTGGCTCAAGCCTGTAATCCCAGCAGTTTGGGAGGCCGAGGCGGGTGGATCACGAGGTCGAGAGATCGAGACCATCCTGGTCAACATGGTGAAACCCCGTCTCTACTAAAAATACAAAAAAAAAATTAGCAGGGCATGGTGGCGCATGCCTGTAATCCCAACTACTCAGGAGGCTGAGGCAGGAGAATTGCCTGAACCCAGAAGGCGGAGGTTGCGGTGAGCCGAGATCGCGCCATTGCACTCCAGCCTGGGTAACAAGAGCGAAACTCCGTCTCAAAAAAAGAAAAATCCATCTGCATATAGTATTCTTTTATTATTGTACTCCTGAGAGAAGGGTGTTAGCCCCTTTCTTTGAAATGTGTGCAGAACTCCAGTGCTTAAAACTTCCACCAGAAACCATTGGTTTCTATCCCACAAGAAATTCCACGGAAGCTCTTCTCTTTGGAAGCCCTGCTGAGCTATTTAAACTGTGTTTCTTTAGAACTTCCAACATTTTTAGCTTTTCCTTGACTTTTCTTCTAATAGACATGCTTTAAAGCTCCTTCATTCTGAGTTGCTCTCTGAACTGGATTTTGTGGCTTACTAACTCATATTCTAAATAGAACCAGCTAAAAGAATTCACAGGAACATTCTGTTGATTTTATTTTGGTTGGTATGTGACTATTAAGGTTTTCTACAGTATAGTGAATCTCAGATTCCTCACAGGGTTCCCTGAAGCTGAGGGTTATAGATCAGAAGATTCACAACCCTCATCTCTTTGAGATACACTGGTCATTGTTACAGAGTTAAGCTGCCTGGGGAGATAGGAGGTTCTGGAGTTGAGGACTGGTTTAACTGACCAGGGCATTTAAGCTGTGTGGACATTGTACCTGTAAAATATGACGAATCTTTGGGCTGCAGGAATAAGGTTCTGCAACTGTTAAATTTGATCAATGATTACCATGTGTATGAAAATTGGTTATTATTACATTGGTAGTTTTTATGAAAATTTCTTTTATTCTGAACATGGCCAATAGCAGTACTTGCCCACGTTCTTCAAAATCTTTCCCTTTGACCATGACGTACAAATCTTCATTGCTTACCTTGAATTTTAATATCATACCTGAGCAAAGTGTTAACATATTAGCTTATTTGCTCTTCCTTATTTTTCAGAAGGCGCTACATATACTTGGTTTTTAAAAAAGTAAAAAGGCTGTGTAATAAAAAAAAATCTAGTATACTGCATCCTCAATCATGCATCATGACCATAGACTGTCATTGCCCTTGCAAGAGGCAGCCACCGATACCAGTTTCTTGTGTGCTCTTCCAGAGATACTTGGTATTGCATTTTATTTTAAAGTGCAGCATATATACAGAACAGTATATAAAACATATGTGGACAGCATGAAGAATCATAATTAAAACAATCAGTATTCTAAGTTATTGCTGATCCTTAGAAGCTGTCTGTGTCTCCTTGATCAGATCTTCCCTGTTCTCTCAAAAGTAAACACTATTCTGAGTCTTGTGATTCTTTTGTCCAGCAGGGAAGCAGGGATGTTGCATCCTAAATGCCTAAGTGTTTAAGTCTAGAGAGTAATTCTTTTAAGCATTGTTGGATTGTTAGAGTGCTTTTGAACTCCAATATAGATGTTTTCATGTAATCACTGTGCTCGTCTGAGCTGAAGCTTTGCTTCTGCGTTAGCCACGGCATGATTTAGGTATGCAAAAGAATTCCATCTCTAAGAAAACTTTGTAATTTAATATATTTGTGTCATTTTAGGCATATTGCATAGCTGCTAATCTAGAATGGAGATCTAGAATATGGAAGATAATTTTAAAAATTTTAGAGCATTCAAAAGTGGCATTCTGATTGGGAGTTACTAAGTGTCTTTGTTATGGGAAGGATTAACATTCAAAGAGAGAGCTTAGTCTTGTTAATTTTCATGCTTTGCATAGGGCTTGTGTATTAGTCTGTTCTTATGCTGCTAATAAAGACAAACCCAAGCCTGGGTAATGTATAAAGGGAAGAGCTTTAATTGACTCACAGTTCCACATGGCTGGGGAGGCCTCATAATCGTGGTGGAAGGCAAAGGAGGAGCAAAGTCCCATCTTGCATGGCGGCAGGCCAGAGAGTGTGTGAGGGGAACTCTCTTTCATAAAACCATCAGATCTTGTGAGACTTACTCACTACCACGAGAACAGCATGGGAAATCCTTCCCCCATGATTCAGTTACCTCCCACTGGGTCCCTTCCACAATACTTAGGGATTATTACAATTCAAGGTGAGATTTGGGTGGGTACACAGAGCCAAACCATATCATCCTGTTATGAAATGGGTCATTAATAAATATTTATTGAATAGAATCGAGCTGGACAGTTTGTTATATGCATATTTAAATTATTCTGCATATCATTAATATGTTTCCTCTGTTGGCCTGAGGATTAGGCTCAAGTTCAGTATTTTTCTGCTTATGTGTCCAGTGCTGCAACTGTCACCTTCCTTGTCCCTCGTCCAGCACTGGTCTTTCACAATAACCACCCCAAGAAGACTTTACAGATTTTTTTCATCTGTATGTACAAAAAAAAAAAGAACAAAGAGGTTACTTTTATTATTTTCATTTTGGTTTTTCACTCTTACCTTCTTTGCCTTCCCTTCATACATGTAGTGGTATTAGTGGTCATGTCTCCTGACCTCCATCGAGATGAACCAGAGAGTGTCATATCAGTTGCAGTGGGAAGACCCTTCTCTGTCCTTGTCTGTAGCTGAACCTGCTAAGTGATACTCCTTTCTAGTATGAGGATGGAGGACAAATTTTTGAGATTGCAATGCTACAGGTAAAACCAGAAGAGAGAGAGACAGAGAGAGAGAGAGAGAGAGAGAGAGAGAGAGAGAGAGAGAGAGAGAGAAAGTGTGGTGTGTGTGTGTGTGCGTGTGTAACCTTCTGAAGATAGAATGGAGCTATTCCTGAGTAACGTCCTGTCTGGCATTCACTTATTTCACCTGGCCAACTCCAGCAGTGCTGAACTTAGGATATCTTATTGTATAGCTATATTCCAAATATTGGAGGAAAGAGAGGGAGTTTGGAAAGAAATTTTATTTTAGACAACTTTTGAAGTACTCTTGACTCACCATTCTCTAAATTCCAAAAATGACTAATTTGTGGGGATACATAACTAAGGAAGAAAAATTTCTGTGAGAGAACGGAGTAGCAGGGAGTGCTGAGAGCTTGGCACGTGCACTGGAAAATCGTGGTAATTTAAAAGGTAATCAAAGATGTTGAGAGAGCTGCTTGTCATGATTTCAAAAGAGGGTAGAATATTTTATTTCATTTTGTCTACTGTGGATCCATTCTCCTCTAGTTTACCTCTTTTCACATTCTTATTTGGGAGGGCTTTGGGCTCTATCTTCTATTTACTTCTTTAAAAAAAAGTCTTACAAGTTATTCCACTTGACATTGGGAACACAATAAGATCATACTTCATTGAGGCATATTAATGCTCTGGAAAGAAAAAAAAAAGAACGAAAAGGAATTTAGAAGGAGTGGAGGCTAAATTTTCCATGGTGAAGAAATTCTGACCTTTTCTGAGTAATTATAACAAAGACTGACATTTCTACCCTTTAGATGTTAAGAAAAAAGTGTCTCAGATACCTTTGCTCATAAGGGACCTAGGAAGCACTAGCATTCATCAAAAATGTAAAGACATTTATTAGAACATGCATATGCAAAAGCTTTCTGAATTCTGTGGGGACCATCCAGCTTTTGGATTATCTTGAGGGAACCAAAGTTGTACTGAGAAAACCTAATTTCCTCTCAATTCCATCCTATGTGAAAACAACTTAAGTCTCAACTGCGCTAAGTTCCGAAAATGGATCCTCTTCTTTTTAAACATTTGGTTTTCGATTATTCATATTGCCTATATTCTGTTCTATAATTGTATCCAAGTGTTAAACATATATTTTATAAATATACTGACACTGAAAAAGAAATCAAAAGCTGAGAAACATTTGTGAATATAACTGGAGAGTCTCAGTAAGACGGGGGACAGCTCCTCAAATTGAAGATCTAGGAAGTAATAGAAACTTACAGACAGATTGAGGTGCAGTGATTTTGCTACTTTTTTTCCCTGAAAATTTCAGAAATATGAGAAGTGAAATAATAGCAAACATGACTCAGACCTTTATAAATGGTCTTTCTTGACAGCAGAGATGTGCAATTTTGTAAAATATTGTCCTTAGCCTTGAACTGCAGAAACTCCCTTCTCTGATACCGGTGGTCTTATTTAATTTTTACCCCAAATTAATAGCAAGAGCATACCTATGATTTGTTTTCACAAATGTTAGAAATACTGTGTAAGAATAGACTTAATTTTATATTCTAAACTTTTACCTATTTTTTTTTTTTTGAGTTGGACTTTAGCTCTTGTTGTCCAGGCTGGAGTACAATGGCACGATCTTGGCTCACCGCCACCTTCCGGGTTCAAGCAATTCTCCTGCCTCAGCCTCCTGAGTAGCTGGGATTATAGGCATGTGCCACCACACCCAGCTAATTTTGTATTTTTAGTAGAGATGGGGTTTCTCCATGCTGGTCAGGCTGGTCTCGAACTCCCGACCTCAGGTGATCTGCCTGCCTCAGTCTCCCAAAGTGCTGGGATTACAAGCATGAGCCACCATGCGCAGTCCAACTTTTACGTTTTTAAAATGTGTTTTTAAACAATCAATAATATATGGCATAATTTAGTATTCCGCTAATGTTTCACTGTATATATGCAATGAGGCATTTGACAAAATAAATTGGACATACATATTTATAATTATTTTACCTATTCCTTTAGTCAGTACATTTCTTAAGGAGTAAGCAAACTTGAAATATAACCCACTGCTTCTCCATTTTTGGTCACAAAATGTTTTTTCCTCAAAGTGTGGCACTGAATGATCTATTGTTTTGTAATGAGTACATTATCTCAGTGAACACACAATTTCTTTCAGATAGTCACCAGAGTAGTCATCAAAAGGAAAAGCAATGTAAGTAGCATTTAATGGGCCACACTCACTGATATTCTATTTGATGAATTGACTGCATGTTTTTAGTTATCTGTTAGACCAATTTTCATTCTTTTTCTTCTGTTTGGTATGATAAATTCTTTTAAAATGGTTTTATTCAATCCCAGGAGACTGAAAATACTTCAAAAAATATTATTTTGCAATTTGTCAGAAAATATTTCCTCACTACATGACTGTCTTGTAATCTCAATATGGTTATTACAGTGTTTCCTCATGAGGTAGAAGGTTTTTGGGTTGGATGTGCAGGAACAGGCATTCTGCCTGCTTCTAGATGTCTAGCTGCACAGCTGAGCAAGAGAGCCCAACCTGGCCAGATGCAGTGGCTCACGCCTGTATTCCCAGCACTTTGGGAGGCCGAGGTGAATGTATCACCTGAGGTCAGAAGTTCGAGACCAGCCTGACCAACATGAAGAAACCCTGTCTCTGCTGAAAACACAAAAATTAGCCTGGCGTGGTGGCGCATGCCTGTAATCCCAGCTACTCGGGAGACTGAGGCAGGAGAATGGCTTGATCCCAGGAGGCGGAGGTTGCGGTGAACTTAGATCGTACCATTGCACTCCAGCCTGGGCAACAAGAGCGAAACTTTGTCTCAAAGAAAAAAAAATCCTAACCTGGCAGTCAGAACAGGCTGCCCAGGAATATTCCTATTGTTCAGTCCCACTCAGGCAAGCTACAGGATCATGCTGTAGCAGCACAGTGTCCGAGCAGGTGGTGGTACCTGGTGAGAACATGGACAGTCCAGGTGCTGTCTTTCTAGTGATCAAGAACTCAGGATTTTAGAGCCCAGTAAATAGGCTCTGATAACTTGAGTTTAGAAAATCTGAACTCCTGGGTCATCCCAAAGTATCTTGAATTGAGGAACCTGGATGAAGAGGTCCTGGTATCACTTCTGGGCCCTTCAGATAAGCTGCTACCTTGTGACTGTCCGTCAGGGACATCTTTTAGCCATCTCTGGTTAGAGCTGCCATGAGGGTGACAACTAGGAGATTTTATGTGAATGCCCCCACACATGCATGGCTGGGATGGCTTAGATTCTTTCTGTTTCTGGCAGCACTGGCTTAGGATTAGAGTTTAAGAGGTTAAGATTAACAGAGACAATAGAAAAGAATCTTGACCTGATAATACGTTTTTTATTTTGTAAAAGCTTTATTGCAATGCAATTCGTCTTCCAAATAATATACGCATTTAAATTGTGCAATATAGTGGTATTTTGTGTATTTACACAGTTGTACAACCATCGCTACCCTCTAGCTGTTGTCTCCGAATCCCTACTTTGCCAGCTGCTGGAAACATCAGGTCTACTGTCGGTTTCTGTAGATTTGCCATTCTGAGTATTTCATGTAAATGGAATCATGCAGTTTATAGCACTGTATGACTGGCTTTTCTCATTTAGGATCATGTTTTTAAGGTTTGTTCATGTTGTAGCTTTGGTGACACTTTCCTTTCTCTTTATTGATAAATCATATAACACCGTGTGGATAGACTACATTTTGTTTGTCCACTTATGAGTTGATGGATATTTGGGTTGTTTCCATTTTTTAGCTATTCTGAGTAATGCTGCTATGAACATTTATGCACAAGTTTTTGTGTGGTTTTTATTCCTCTTGAGTAGGAATAAAATGTTTTTAGTCTTTTGCATATATTTGGGAATATTATTTGGGAACATTGTCACGTAGTGTGAAATGTTTTTTAAATGGAATCAACAGTATAAAATCTTCAGTTATTGGAGTCCAGTAAAATAATCTGGGCTCACTGCAGCATCAACCTCCTGAACTCAAGCGATCCTCCCATCTCTGCCTATGGAGTAGCTGGGACCACAGGCACGCACCACCATGACTGGCTAATTTTTGTACTATTTGTAGAGAAAGTGTTTCACCAGATTACCAAGGCTGGTCTCCAACTCCTAGGCTTCAGTGATTTGCCCAGCTTGGCCTCCCAAAGTGCTAGAATTAAGGGCATTAGCCACATTGCCAGCTGCATTTCCCTTTTTTGAATCGATAGACTTCTCAGTATTTATTTATTTATTTGTTTTGGAGAGGCATTTTCTTATGCTTGTAATTAGATTAATAGTTTTAAACTGGTTTCTCTAAGAAAGTTTTTCTTTCATAATGAAGATAACAGAGAAGATAGATTTTAGCAGCAGAAATACTCTTTTCTTCATATTTCCAGACATTTCAATACAGATTTCGAGACATTTTAATTGTCATCTTTATAGCTGACTCCCCTCCTATAAATTGGGATTATAGTTGCTTGCAGGATAGGATTTACATCTTCCTTATTATTTTTTCTTTCTTCATTCTTTCTTTCTTGAACTCTTATCCTGTTTTGAACTGGTCTTATGGAAGAACATGATTGGATTTCTGCTTTGAGCTATCTTTAAGTTTGGTTCCAATCTGTAACAGAGTAGCCTTGACTTTTTTTATGGTAACTATTTTGTGATGTGGTGGTTGAAATCGTGCTTCTTTCTTTCTTGTTTTTTTTTTTTTTTTTTTTTTTTTTTTTTTTTTTTTTTTTTTTTTGTGGGGGTGGGGTGGGGTGGGAATGAAGTCTCATTGACACATAGCCTGAAGTGCAGTGGTATGATCTTGGCTCACTGCAATCTCTGCTGCCTGGGCTCAGGCAATCCTCCTGCCTCAACCCCCCAAGTAGCTGGGACCGCAGGTGCATGCCACCACACCAGGCTAGCTTTTTGTATTTTTGGTAGAGATAAGGTCTTTCCATGTGGCCCAGGCTGGTCCCAAACTCCTGAGCTCAAGCGATCTGCCTGCCTCATTTCTCCAAAGTGCTAGGATGACAGGCATGAGCCACTTGCACCCAGCAAAGTGCTTCTTGATTTCTATTACACTGTCATATTCAGAATCTAATGCAGTTATGTGGGCCTTGGATTACTCTGCCCTGTACTATCTTCTTTATTACTTTATATTCATTTATATTATGTTTCTAAATTAGAAAATACAATTATAAATTATAGTTTAATATAAAGCATATATAAATGTAATATAGGTTTTTGTACTATGAAATAGTACATGTTTCTTGAAAGAGCAACTATAGTAATATATAAATGTTCTAACGTGAGATGTCTCCTGTCCTGTAGTTCTTCACTTCCTAAGTACCACACCCAGAATAACCACTGTTTCCTTTTATTTTTATTTATTTTTTTTTGAGACAAAGTCTCACTCTGTCACCCAGGCTGAATTGCAGTAGCACAATCTTGGCTCACTGAATCTGCCTCCCAGGTTCAGGCAATTCTCCTGCCTCAGCCTCCTGAGTAGCTGGGATTATAGGCATGTGCCACCACACCCAGCTAGTTTTTATATTTTTAGTAAAGACAAGGTTTCACCATATTGGTCAGGCTGGTCTCGAACTCCTGACCTCGTGATTCACCCGCCTCAGCCTCCCAAAGTGCTGGGATTACAGGCGTAAGCCACCGTGCCCGGACATAACCGCTGTTTCTTATACAGCCTTCCAGAAAATTTTTATGTATGGATATACATACAAGAGCTTGTATTCACATACATGCTGTCTAAAAAAAAAAAAGAAATGGTGTTTTTCTGTATGTGGCATATGTTTCAACATCTTGCCTTTTCCCCTCCACACTCATTGACATTGGGTAATGATGTAACTAATTTCTGCTTTTCTGTTTGCTTTGGCAACCAGAGAGCTCCAGGCTCATTTATGCTTGCTGGGAGCCCTATGCTCGATTATAGTTGCCTACCATAACCACCACTTTCTGATTTAATTTTCTTTTTCTTAATTAAAAAAAAAAATCTTTGAAAAAAGTTTTATTATGGCTTCTTGACATGAGCCATTTAAACAACTTGAGTGAGTAGAAGGATTCAGGAATTATGCCTCATGGAAAAGACATATTTGACCTTACGTATCAGACCTTGTTAGACACGATGCCGTATTTGTATAACTTTAGTGTTTAGAAGCTCTAGACATCAAGATAATATTTAGGAAATTTTCTTTTCCAATATGTTAGTTCCAGAATGCTCCAAATGGTTAATATAGTTTACAAACTCAGAAAAGCTTTTTATTTAATGATAGCACTGTTCCCCACTTCTCCCCTACAACAGCACTAATGATTGTCTGGTTGAAACATTTGAAACAATTTTGAAATAGAGGGAACTTTTCTTAAAACAGTGCTCATTATACCCTTAAGATAAGTTTTTGGGCATCTGGCATCCTTGTTGATGTATTCATACTGTTTTTATTCTTTGAAATATACTTAAATAGAAAAAAAAATAGTTCATGTTTTTTGTCATTCTTTCAGACTGCAGTGTTTTGTTTTGAATGTGGTGAAATTGGTTTTATTACTCTTGGGACTGCTTATCTCTAGACCCTGGATGCTTCCTTTAAGTAGGGATTCACAGGTAGTAAATCACTAGAATTTTTGTTTAACAGTGAAAGAAGTCACTTAACATAGGTCTGTCATAGGTCTTGTCTTTGTTTGCCACTGTATGTAGAATTTCATAGTAATACAACATCCATTTTCTTAGCAAAGAGTTAGGACTAGGATATATCTGTTTGGAAAATTACATCAGAATTGATTTTCAGTTAATCAGAGTTACTAAACAATGCTCTGAGTTACCAGTGGTATTTAAAATTAATTTTGGAAGTTGTACATGTAGGTTATATGTGTTTTCTTTTTCTTGTATGATAGAATGTTGTATATTAAACTGTAGTTATTGATTATGATCCTTTTAGAAGACAACTCAGGAGGCTGAGGTGGGAAGATCGCTTGAGGCCAGGAATGCAAGACCAGCATGAGCAAAATAACAGAACCCCCATCTGTAAGAATTTTTTTTTTTTTAATTAGTCAGGCATGGTGGCTCATGCCTGTAGTCCCAGCTACTTGGATGGCTGAGGTAGGAGGATTGCACTGGAGTTCAAGACTCAGTGAAATATGATCTTGCCACTGCACTCCAGCCTAAGGTACAGAATGAGACTTTGTTTCTAAATAATAAAATAATAAAAATAAAAATGATGTTCTGCATCAATGACAGCAGCATGGGCATTGCCAGGATCACTGAGATCTACTGCTTACCTCTCCCCAGATTTTACGTAGTTTTATCTTCCTGTCCTTGTCCATTGTACAGTGACAATACTCTCAAGTGTCCTCATCTCTTGATTTGTCATAGACTCTTGGTTTTATTGCCATATTTGGCCATTTCTTCTCTTTTTTTCTTTGTTCACTTTCCTTTGCTCAGTACTTAACTAATTTTCCCAATTTCTGTACTTAAATCTCTTTCATTTTCACTGGATATACTCTTCCCAGGCTTCTGTAACGACCTATTTGCTAATGACTCCCAAACTTTATCTTCACCCCTTAACTCTCTCTTGAGCTCTATATAATTATATCCAACTGCTCACTGGACACACGAGTTTGTGATTCAGCAGACCCTTTAAAACTCAAATCTGTTTCACTTACTGTGTATTCCCTTGTTTGTTAATCTTGCTCAGTTACCAAAGCCAGAAATGTAGGTATCATTCTTGAATACTTTGTTTCTATTCATTTCCACACCCAGTAAATCAAATACACAGTCTTCTTACTTCTTACTTTTTTTTCTTATTTTGCTTTTATTTTCAGTATTTTTTTGAGTCATAAAGCTGTATAAAGAGACAAGGTGATCTGTGTTGTGTTAGGGCTGTCTGCCAGATGTTGCTGTGGGAGTTTCTATATGCAAGAGGGGCATTAACAAAGCTTTGAGATGACGGAGCAGACTTTCCAGGGGAGAGCATCTGCAGACAATTCTGAAGAATGTGTTGGTATTATCCTGGCCGCAAGGTTATGAGGCATTATCAGGGGCAGGAGAGAGGGAGGCTATTCCAGGAAACTCTCCAGCATGTGTTAGAGATGATGTGGACAACATTAAGATTTGAAAAAGTGGCTCAGTGAACAAGGTGTTTTTGGTTGAGAGAGAGAGAGAAAGAGAGGAAACACCAAGGGATCATGACAGTTATATTCAAATCGAGGAAGGATTATCTTTTGAAAATGTATTTGTTCTGTGATGCAAGAGGAAGCTAAAATGTATCATGGAAACACCTCCCCCTTCCACCTTATTGTAAAGAAGAAATTTTGGGATCTAACGTAATGAGAAGTAGTTCCCCATTGTGTCAGATGTTCAAAGAGAAATCGGAAAATAATTATCAAATATGTTATAGCTGGAATTGAATTATTGTAAAGAGTAGATTAGAGAGGACTGCCAAAGTCCAGTCCTAAACATGATACATTAAGAGTATCCCTTAGTATAATACCAAAGAACCCCAAAAGGTTCACAGTGTCTAAACTCTCTTTTACATTCTCCTCAACTGGTATCATACATTCACTTTATGTATTTCTGTACTAAGACCATGAACTTACAGTTTCTTGAGAAATTGCCAGAAAAAAATGTGTTAAGTTCTTATCCCTTAAAGAGTGTCTTGCAACTTACAGATTTGAGCAGGGGTACAGTTTATATTTGTTTGTTCAAACCTCTGGTCTCATGAACATTGCAATATAGATGCTTGTTTTAACAACTGTTATTATTAGGGGTTTGTATGAAAGTTCACCAGCTTGGTCACAAGATTTACATTATAAATTAAAATGTTTTGAAAAGAACTGCTTCTCAACTGTGATCTTTGTTGTTTTTGAAATCTAAAATACACTAATTTTTAATTTTTGCAGTTGAAGTAGTTTTTAATGTCAGTAATCTTTTGGTTGTCTGTTTCATTTGAAGACCAGAAGTTCTTAAACAAAGAATATTTATTTCAGATTAATAAGTAAAGTGAAATAAAAGATTTTTTACCTTTGGAATTGAGGAGGGTCAGTTATTAATAATACAAACAGTGCACCAGATTGTATCTTAGGGTTCCTAACTAATTCTCACCAATGATAATAACTCTGAACCCAGGAGTCTCTGAGACAGTTGTCAATCAATTTAGAAATTTTATTTTGCCAAGCCTAAAAATGTACCCATGACACAGCCTCAGGAGGTCATGAGGGCATGTACCCAAGGTAGCTGGGGTACAACTTGCTTTTATAAATTTTAGGAAGACATAATACATCAATCAATACTTGTAAGATTTACAGTGGTTCGATCTAGAAGGGTGAGACAACTCAAAGTAGGCGAGGAGGGGTGGTGCTTCTAGGTCATGGATAGATTTGAAAATTTTCTGATTGCCAATTGGTTGAAAGAATTATTCAAAGTAGGACAGAATGTCTGGGTTACAGTTAGGGGTTGTGAAGACTGAGGTTTTATCCTGCAGAGGAAGCCTCTAAGTAGCAGGCTTCAGAGAGAATAGATTGTTTCATATTAGACTTAAAGTCTGTGTTGGGCTGGGTGTGGTGGCTCACCCCTGTAATCCCATCATTTTGTGAAGCCGAGGCAGGTGGATCACCTGAGGTCAGGAGTTCAAGACCAGCCTGACCAACATGGAGAAACTCTGTCTCTACTAAATATACAAAATTAGCCAGCGTGGTGGCACATACCAGTAATTCCAGCTACTCGGGTAGGTTGAGGCAGGAGAATCGCTTGAACCCGGGAGGCAGAGTTTGCTGTGAGCCGAGATCGTGCCATTGTACTCCAGCCTGGGCAATAAGAATGAAACTCTGTCTCAAAAATAAATACATAAATAAAAATAAAGTCTGTGTTGATGTTAATTCTGGAGGGGTATAATGTTGCCCCTTCTTCCATCATGGCCTGAACTAGTTTTTCACGGTAACTCTGAAATGCCCTTGGCTGAGAGGATTGGTCCATTCTGATGGTTGTGGGGTGTGTAGAGTTTTATTTTGGGTTTATATAACCCATTATTGAAACGATTCCTTGGCCTTAAGGTAATTATAGATTCTGGATGCCATGCTTGTATTAAGTAAGATAGCAAAATGCTACTTTTAGATTTGGAGTTTGTCCTGTGCTTTTAGTAAATTCAACTGAGTAGAACTCAGTTATTAGGGAGAAAATACTCAAGACCTAAATAATATCGCCACGAATAAAGCAGTTGATTAGTGATTGGTTGACTTTATGCTTTTCGGTTCACAGAAGTCTTATTGCTGAAGAATCTTGACACAGGCAATGCAAGTGTTTATATGAATATAAAATATGCAACTATATTTAGCTATAATTAAAATCTAGTATGGTATGTAAAACCTGTTTGTCTTTGACTAGAACTTATTCCAGGTTAATGAGATCTCAAACGAGGCATAAAGTGTATGTCCCGTTTTGAAATGATGATGATATTTTCTTAATTACTGTCTGTGTTCAGATTAACCAATTTTGACTCAGTTAAAAAGCTGCAAAAGCATGGTCTGAACTGCTCTTTTTATTACGCATAATTTTCCTTTTATTTAGACTACTTGTACAAATACCCAGTATTACGAGCCAGAAAAATTAACAGGTGCGGATTTAATATGTAGTGTGGATCCACAGAGATTATACTCATTGTATTAAGCCTAATTTTTGTCTTAGTTGTCCCAGTCATATTTAGATCTTATTTCAAGCCATTTCTTTTTCATTTTCTGCTAATCTGACATCATTCTCACCTTAATATCTTCTATTTTGTGTGTGCAGTCTTCCGTTGTTATAGCTCGAATCTCAAGAGACAAAAATAATATATTTTGAAAGATTTTTGAGAAGTTTTATGCTTGCTTTCCTCTTGCTCAGATAAGTTGTGCAGCAAATGGCTCCATTCCTCTTCTTTTGTGCTAGTGACAGGAAAGTTTGTTTAGAGATAAAATGTCACCAATCTGCCCACCTCCTCTACTCTCTCAGAGGACTCTACAACTTCCCATTTTCTTATCTATTTAATTGGAAATGCCTTCTTTATTTGGAAGAAATTAGAAAATAGTGACACAATCTCCCCAGCCCAAGAAGGAGGAGATTTTTTTGCCCCTAGTAGGACAGTTGTTCTATTTTGAATGTATAGTTTCCCCTAGAATTGAGGGAATAAACATTGGTTTTTTTATAAATATTGATTTCTTTGGGTAGATTATATTTATTATTGTACAATGTATTATCGGATGTGCTTCTCAAATAGATTTTACATAATCAGAGAAATTTTGACCCTGAGACTAATTTATTATTTTTTTGCTCCTTCTGCTTTTACATAAACTTATCATTTTTTCTGTGGAGTCTATCAGAATCCCAAATCTGTTATTTCAGTCTTCTTTTGATCATGGTCTTCAGGATATTTTTCCTGGAGTTATTATTATTACTTTATAGTATCTACTATATCTACTATTTTATAGTAGTATCTACTATTTTATAGAAGAATCTACTATTTTATAGTAGATTGTCCTGGAAAATTTATTGGTACCTGAGAGAAAAGTCCAAGGCCAAACTTAAAGGTGCTTCTGGGTGATCAAGGGCTCATGTCTCTATCAGAAAATGATGGAGACTAGAAAGGAACTTACATGAGTGGTTATCGTTTTAAAACCAGAGAGATTCATGGAAGTTGGAAAGGGGGACCTTAAAGGTAAAAAGTTTAGATTTTAGTTTATCAGAGAGGACTGGAAAATAATGTATTTTAAGGGGACTATAGCTATCCAAAGTCTAAGTTTAAAATATTGCATTTGAGTAAAAAAAGAAAGAAAAGAGTTTAACTTTTTTTCCAGTGAGAGAGTAGGTTGTGTCGGATAGTTATAATGTTCAGATTTTTATTTATTTTGTAAATAATTTTATTTTGTTAAAAATTCATGTCAGTTTTGCTGAGGTAGTCCTGAGACTGGATCAAAAATTGCACCACTGTATCCTTCTACAAACATGCACATGTTTTTAAAAATTGTTTTACTTGCACAGTTGAGTCCATGATGTTTGTGTTGTATCACATTTGTAGTATAGTTAATTATTTACGTCATCTTCCTGAAAAAGACAAAATCAGTGAGAAATTTTTCTGCTTAATATTGAGTCACATGTGACTGTATTTACCTTTGCAAAGCAGAGAAATATGTGAATAAAAGGCATGGATCCACAATTGCTGAAGCAAATCAATACATGTCAAGGAAAAGCAAAACCGTACGTAGAACTATGTAGAAACCTATGTACAGAACTAAATGCTTGTTAAGTAAAAATTCCTAATCCTTATCCACTTACCCATTTAAAATTAACTCTAAAATTAATATCGAAAAAGTCTTCCTGATTTATTCAAATGGCTGATGCTTACGTGTTATTTTGGATCCAGAGATGCAAAATATAACCTTCATAGATAGATTAAATACTTTTCTAAGCTGAATTAGCGTTTTTGAAAAAAATACCAGGGTCTGACTCATTACAAGTAAAAATAAATATTTTATTACACATGTAATATTATTTAGCTTTATAAATTGTTAACATCATAATAATAATCTCAAGAAGTTCTAAAAATGGAGATAATTATGACAGCCATAAAATGTAAAGCATATTGAATTATGTATTTGGTTATATATTAGTCATACATTTTTAGGGCCTAATTTGTATTTTTCCCCGGCAATGTTTTAGTTACATTTTTTCACAGTGTTTTTCTAAAAAAAAAAAAAGAAAATACTGTATCATTTTGTAATTCTTAGTTTATCAGAGAAACCAACTTTATCTCAACTTTATTAAAAAGTGATAATAAATTCAAATTTAGCTGATATGAAATTTACCAGTACCAAAATGAAGTGGTTCATGCCAAACAGTAACAAAGCAGAACCAAGAGGCCATGAATTAAGGGAGCTCCCACATGTATGCCTATGATGGAAACTATCCCAAGAGAGTCCTTAGAACAGCCAGGCGCATGGCTCAGGCCTGTAATCCCAGCATTTTGGGAGGCCAAGGTGGGTGGATTGCCTGAGGTTGGGAGTTTGAGACCAGCCTGACCAACATGGAGAAACCCCATCTCTACTTAAAATACAAAATTAGCCAGGTGTGATGGTGCATGCCTGTTATCCCAGCTACTTGGGAGGCTGAAGCAGGAGAATTGCTTGAACCTGGGAGGCAGAGGTTGCGGTGAGTCAAGGTCAAGTCATTGTACTCCAACCTAAGCAACAACAGTGACTCCATCTCAAAAAAAAAAAAAAAAAAAAAAAAAAAGAAAAGAAAAGAAAAGAAAGAAAGAAAGAAAAGAAAAAAGAAATTCCTCAGAACCAAACTATTCCAGATTAGCTGCTTGTACAAGGAAATTTGCCTAACAAGAGCTGCCTTCACCAGTGAGCTGATGTGGATTCCTGTAACAAGCTCTTGGAACCAGTAGTCTTTGTTTCAAAACAGTTAATGTGAACTTTTTTTCTTTCAAAAGCTTCCCCTTGCTTCAGCCTTTTTGCATGCACCTGTGGTCAGCCAAAGCAAGCATAACCCAAACTGCAATTTTTGCTGTTCTCAGTAAACTCTGTTGAGGAAAGTTGGTCCCTCTATTCTTTATTTTAGGTTAATATGAGCATAGAATTTTGTAGAGTCCTGGAGATACATCCATACCAGGGATTAAATTGGATTCTTATTCCCAAGTAATTTTTGTTCTTGAGGGCACACTAATGAATTATTTGTGTCTGCCCTAGTTACTATAAATAATTTTGTTTAGTTAAATAGAATTGTGCCTTTTAAAATAGTTATAGTCCTTAGATACTATTTTGTTATATTTTGTTTTGAAGATGTTTTTACACTTACTGGCTTCAAAGGCAACTTCTGCATTATTCCTTGGACTTTTCTCTTAGTTCAATTTAGAAAGAACAGAGAAAACACAAGCATTTAGGTAAATAATGGAAATAGGATTCATGTCATAAAATGATACCTTGCGAAATTAACAAGGTGGCAAATAATACAGGTGATGTTAGTTTTCTGATTAATAACGAGACAGAATCTGAAGCATTAGAGGAAACACATATGAATCTGAAGAAATAAAATGAACTGGAGAAGACACCAAAGGTGATGATCAAGAAATGTATATTGTATAATGGGGCTGTTGGGGCTCAAGGAGAGCAATTTTAAAAGGGAACAGGAGATATGGAGAAAGCTGAGTTGGTGATGTGAGTATTATGGACTTCTCAAAGCATGGTTCTGACTCTGGCAAAAAGTGGGAGGTCAGAGCAGAGTTGGCTGCTTGTAATGGGAGTGGGGGAGAAAGCAACTCTTTAAAAAAATTTATGTCAAAATGGTATTCAGTGGTCCATCACATTGAATCAACACACCTTTATTGAAAACATATTATTTAGCTCACACTCTAGGGGTTCATTTCTCTTATTCTCTGAACTTAAAATCCCTTTCTTGTTGATCTTTAATATGGGTCACTAAACAGATTCTGTTTTACCTGATTAAATAAATGGTAACAAGGCCCGAGTTTACTCCTTCTATTTTACTGTATACTTACTTAACAGTTCACTTTGTCAGACTTCTGCCCCCTCTGCAAGATTAAGAAAATTAGTGGTTACAGTGTCATGCAATTCTATTCGGCTTGAAAAGTTATTGAGGCATGTTTTTCCACCTTTTTAAGCTTCATTTATTTATTAGAAGCATTCCCTTAAGTGTATGATGAGTCAACATTTCTTTTGCCTAAGTCCAGTAAAGTCAAAGCATTATTTAATTTAAAATGTGTGCATGTTAATTTCCTTCCCTTAGCATTTAATTGGAGACTGTTTTCCACAGTTAGCTTGCCAAAATGTTACTAGGTTCCTCTGTGGCTGTCTGCTATTTGAACAGACAAGCAACTAATTAGAATAACAGAACAACATGATTGTCATTCATCCATTCTTACAGGTTATTTTTAAAAGAAGATTTTGTTTAAAAAGAGAAAATCCATATTATATTAAGGAAATATAAGATCCGTGCTCTCCTTGAGGCATTTTTTCACTCCACCATGCCAGCATTCCCTTATTCTCTGTCATAATACCTATCAAGAAATGGGAGGTTTTCCTAAGTAAAGAAAACCTTTCACACATAAATCTTTAAACTGGAAAAGCAGATGTATCAGGGGGTGGCTTTTAATTTGACAAACGATCTCTTACATTACAAAAGAATTTTCTGAAGATTACTTTCTGTAGACAACTTTGATTTTCAGTACACTGAAAATCAAAGAATATTCTACATTGTAAACACTTTTAAAATGGACACACCTGTTTTTAATATTCTTATGTAAATAAACCTATTTACATGTGAGTCCCAGTGTGGTGGGTAAATGAAAACCAGTGTGTGTTACTCAAGTTGGTTAAGGTTAGAGAAATAGTCCAAATAGCTCAGCCTCCTCTTGCTATACTATTTTGTCCAGTCAATCTCTGATCCTCCCTCCATCCTAATTCCGGAAGAGAGGATAGGAGAAAGAGCAAAATCTTATTCCAAAAAGCATACTCTGGAAAGAAAAAAAAACTCTGTTGGATAATACTCAGTTTGGGATTTGTTTTTTCCTGTCTAGTTCTTAGTACCTTTAGAATTGAGATAATTCATTATTTGTCACTCAAGTAGGTTTTGAGTAAACTGGTAAGTTTAATTGGAGCCTTAAAGCCCATAGGATTTATACTGGTCATTTCTGCCAATTGTAAATCTGCTTGTACTTGTTCTTCATGAAATCATGGAATAATTTTTCATGTATTTTCATGTGTCAACCCAAAAAGAAACTTAGGCTATCCAGAACAGAGGAGTTTATTTGAAAACAGCAGAAGATTGCAACCCAGAAAATGTGAACTGAGGCAAATCACAGGCACATCCAAAGGGATTGGGGCCAAAGGGAGACTTTTTTTTTTTTTTTTTTTTTTTTGAGACAGAGTCTTGCTCTGTCACCAGGCACCAGGGTGGAGTGCAGTGGCACGATCTCAGCTCACTGTAACTTCCGCCTCCCAGGTTCAAGCAATTCTCCTGCCTCAGCCTCCCGAGTAGCTGTGACTACAGGTGCACACCACCATGCCCAGTTAATTTTTGTATTTTTTAGTAGAGCCGGGGTTTCACCATGTTGGCCAGGATGGTTTCGATCTCTTGACCTCATGATCCACCTGCCTCAGCCTCCCAAAGTGCTGGGATTACAGGTGCAAAGGGAAACTTTTAAGGACAAAGAGAAGTCTTCATAAACTGTTAAACTAGAAAGACCATTGGTTGCAAGGGCTTGCTGCAAGAGTTGGCGACAAATCATTGTTAAAGACATCGTTACTCACAGGTGTCCTTGTGCAAGCGGCTTATCTGGAGCTTTGCAGTCCAGGGGAATTTCCTTGCTGTAAGTCCTGTTACTGGCAAATGTGCAGTAACTGCAGGAATGTCTATGATAAGGCCTTTACAGGCATTTGTGAGTGAGGGCTCCCCCTTCAAGGCCTTGTAACTCCGTTCACTAGGGTTTGACAGAATCGATTCTATTTTGGCATCTACAACTTTCACACATAGTTCGGAATGAAGCTCCTGCAAAATAATATTTATATATATAGATATATAGATATATATTTTCATGGTATCTAGTACCTGTGCCATGTAGTGAATGCCTGAATAAAGGATGACATATATTGTAGTTAGATTTTCTTAGGGACTCTATTATTTAAATAACTTACAGTAAGCACTTACTATGTGATGATAAACACTATGCTATTTATGTTACCTATGCTTCTCAATATTAACACAATTCTACACAGTTTGGGATATGACTGAAATACTTACTTTATAGCTAAGGGAGTGGAGCACATAGGGGTTAAACTCTTGCCCAAGGTCAGACAGTGAGTTGACTTGAGTCTTCCCATGTTGTCACTGATGCATCTTCTTCGCTGGCTCTTGCTCCCATATCTCCCCTCAGTAATATAAAGACTACAGCCTTTCATTCCCAATAGAGTGAAAATATACCACTCATTCATTATTTTTCAAGTATAGTGCAAAGGAGAGCAGTTTAATATCCATTTCTCGTTTGGTTGGGAAATTTACCAATAGAGCAGAAAAGCACAGCAGGGAGAGACCTCAGGGGAAACAAACACAACTTTGAGATAAACCCTAATTTTTTTTTTAATGTTAAAATTTAACTTTTAATTCCTTTGTAGTATTTACACAACTGTCAGTGAAATGATAAATCTTCTACCTCATTTCACAAGAGGGCAGCACTTTCTTTTAAAATTTAAAGTATGACTAAAAAAATACAATCAAATTAACTTTTTCCATCATGAAGTTAAGCTTGAGTGATTTACAGGAAGACAGGAGCCTCTGTCCTGGGGGAAATTTATGAGTTAAGATGAATGCAGATCTGCAGGGGAACTTGGGATCCTTTTAGAAAATGGAACAACGCATTAAAATCAAGCCCTAAAATTTTTGACTTGCAATTTGAATTGAATACTATTTTGGTAACTTCATAAATGTGTAAAAGTCTGTCAAGATCATGACTTTCTGTTCTATTACGGCAAAATAAGAAGAGTGAATCATTTTAATATATTCAAATTGTTTTACTCTTGTCAAATAAAAAGTATTTATTGAGCAATGGTTTTACATTTATGATTCTACAGGTCATGAGGGACAAATACATTTAACTTTTTTCTTAATTATGTAACTCTCAAAGAGCTTAACTCCCTTGGGGCGACAAGGAAGGGAAAGCAGATTGGCAAAACAACCTGTAAACAAGCCAAGGCAACATGTGAGTAAGGTGCAGGGTGACTACAGAATAATGGAAATGGCTGGCTTGGATAGGAAATTGTTGAATTAAGGTTATAATGCAGGGCTTTGAGTAGAAGGTGGAAATTGAATTTGACTTCAATAATAGATAAAATTTGAATAGATTTAAAAAAAACACAAGGAAGCTATTATTTAAGAGAATAGAGTTTTATCAACAGAGAAAAAGTACAAAGTGCATCAGGGCATGCTAGGAAAGCCTGTTGTTTAAAATATTGTAGGGATAGTGCCTGGTATGTAAGATAAGGCTATATTGTGGCACCTTGAAAGTTACAAATTAGGGCTACACTTTCCAATACCACAGCCACCAATTGTTTGTGAGTATTTAAATGAATTCAAATTAAAACCAAAATGTATTTCCCCAGTCACATCATGAGCCACATTTCAAGTGTTTAATAGCCACCCTACTCTATTGAGTAGCACAAAGATGGAATATTTTCATTGTCACAGAAAGTTCTATTGGAAAGCACTGCGTCACAATTATTTTGGGGTTGGGATATGGAGAGTCATCAAAGACACAAGGAATGATATGATAGTATGAAGAACGTTTGATTTATATCTGTGAGCTGGGAACTTACAGAGAACTTTTTTTGTTTCTGTTTTTCTGTTTTGTTTTGTTTTGTTTTTGATGTTGTTTTTTCCATGGAGCAAAAACAGAGCTTGCCAGTTGTAAGCATTTTGTATAAGTGTTCTAAAAAAATGTCATATTTAATTTAGATTTTAAATTAGCTACTAATATACTAGCTTTAATGAGGAAACAGAAGGTGAGCTAAAAGAAGTAACTTTTTTATTAGATAAATTAGTCAAATTCAGTTAGGTTTGTCATATAGCATATAGAACTTGAGAAAATAGTGACTCAGGAAGGATGGCATGAAGAAATCCTGTGAGGAGATGTATTAGTTCATTCTCATGCTGCTAATAAAGACAGATATACTGGAGACTGGGCAATTTATAAAAGAAAGAGGTTTAATGGACTCCACATGGCTGTGGTGGCCTCACAATCATGGCAGAAGGCAAAGGAGAAGCAAAGGCACATCTTACATGGTGGCAGGCAAGACAGCTTGTGCAGAATAACTCCCCTTTATAAAACCATCAGGTCTCATGAGACTTACTCACTATCATGAGAACAGCATGGGAAAGGCCTGCCCTCATGATGTGATTACCTCCCACCGAGTCCCTCCCACAACACATGGGGGAATTATGAGAGCTACAATCCAAGATGAGACTTTGGTGGGACACAGTCAAACCGTATCAGGAGGTGAAACTTTCATGTAATCTATTTATATTTGCTTTTAAAATTTTGTTGTTAAATAAAATAAAGCCAGTGTTAAATCTTAACAAGTTTACATTGTGGTAAAAATATGCAGAAATATTTAAAACTATAAACTTAGCTTCTCTCAAAATATTAGGTTTGTGCAAAAGTGATCATGGTTTTTGCCATTAAACCAACCTAAATAATATACCATTATAGCATATAATAGTATATTATAATACATTTTTAGAGTTTTTATCATTTTTTTGGAAATATATGAAAACCCTCACCTCTGAAAAACTCAGTCCAGGCATTCTAGTATCACATATAATAATAAGAAAGTCTTAATTGTCCTATAACTAAAACTAACTCTCAATAAATTTTTATTGAAACAAATGCACAATCAATTATATAGTACCAGTGAATATCTTTCTGATAAGAGTGTTTGCTCAAGTGTTAGAGGAACATTCTACACAGAAAAATCGTGGTTCAGACAGGAGTTCCAGGGTCAAGCAGCTAGATAGTATCATAAAGGAAATCATGACACAGGTCTTTTGATTTCAAGAGTGTTATTCTTTCTTATTTATCCCATGAAATATGCACTGTAGGACCAAAACAAAATAATACAGATTAGTAATCTAGTTTACATGTAACATCAGTGAATATTTTCTCATATGATTAAAAAGTTTTCTGTATTGCTTTTCAGACCATCATAGTAGTAGAATGATCTGACTCAATTTTTACTGAGGAAGTTATATTCCGATGACTTAAGTTCTTATCATCCTGAACGACAGTCTTTTCTATACTAGTGTGTAGTGTCAGTTTGCGTGTTGCAAATTTCTTCTAGTTTGTGTCTTGCCTTTTTATTTTCTCTACAGTATTTCTTTTTATTTCAATAGGTTTTTGGGAAACAAGTGGTGTTTGGTTACATGAATAGGTTCTTTAGTGGGGATTTCTGAGACTTCGGTGCACCCATCACCCAAGCAGTGTACACTGTACCCACTGTGTAGTCTTTTATCTGTCATTGCCCTCCCACCCTTTCCCCTGAGTCCCCAGGGGGTTGTACTTTTAAAGGCTCTGTAACTTCCTTATTATTCCATATTCTGATTTTAAAGTTAAAATGCTTTCCAGATCAAGTTCTAGATTGAAATTGTGCTTTAAATTCCTTGGTTTGGCAATTTCAAATGCAGAGCTTGCAATGACAAGACATGGAAAATTCCCTCCTGCTGTAGCTTAACTTACCCCTACACAAGAACGTGGCTGATGTCAGTGTCAGGTGGCTGCTTCACCTGTAGAGGTTCATTTCCTTTAGTATGTTTTTATAGTAACCTTCATGGCACATAAAGCATCCCTTTTCTGAACCTGACAAGCAGGGTCCAGGGTATGAGACTTACTCACTATCACATCACAGGAAAGACCTGCCCTCATAATTAAATTATAATTTCTGTAACTTCGATCCATGAACGAAGGTGCTATTCATACTGCAGCATCTCTTTAGACACTGGTAGACTCTGGCGCTTTCGCTCTGCCACAGTCTAGTTGGGATCACTTAAACCTACTTGAAAGATAAAGCGATGCTTCAATTGCCTGGACAAATCAGGCCAGACATTCGTTTTCAAGTGTTATCAACAGATTTTTATAAACATTCCAAAACCTTTAAACCACAGTATCACAGTAGTAGATAACAATGGGGATACTGGTTTCCTTGGAAAGAGAATAGCTTGAGTTATATAATGCCTGTTTAGACACAAAGTTGTCATTTAAGTAAGCAAGAGCTACTAGTTATAAAGTAACTTATGAGAACAAAAAGGCTTTGTCTATGTGTCCCTTAGAAAAGCTTCCCATTGACCAGCCGTCTGTCTGCTGCAGAAGGCTTGTTTCTCTTGAGGGCTGATTTGGTAGTGTTAGACCATCTGGCACCTCAAAACTTCTGAAACTTTTAGGGCAAAAATAATTGTCTCCAGTACCATTAGCTTTCAAATATAATGATACCACCCTTTTTGGAATAGATATCTACCCAGGAAGATAGACATGTTTTACTTGGGGATTTTCTATCTATTGATTTAATCTTGTGTGAAAAAAGTTTAACACATGCTGTGGCAAAATTTTTCCACAGTATAAAAGATTTGACATTGAAATGACCCGTTCTAGACTCTCAGCTCTCCATCCCTCCCTCAGAGGTCACCATTATTGCTATATTATAGATCTCTACAGACATATTATCTGTATCTCATAGATTGTACCTGTATATTAACTATGTAACTTTATGGCTCTCCTTGCTTTTTGGCATATACATAAGTATGTGCATGCATACATTTCAGAGATTAATTATTTGCACCTGGAAACTATTTCTCTCTCTTTTCCATAGTTATACAGCATTTCATTATGTGAATCTGCCATAATTTATTTATCCAGTTACCTTTTCATGGGCATCTAGATAGTTTTCTTGTATGTATATGTGTACACATTTGCAAATTCCTAGTGATAGAATTTCTGAGTCAAAGGTTATATGCATTTTAATATTTGATGGACATCATTAGATTATCCCCAACCCCAAATTTGGCAGATTCTAATAATCTCTAGGAAATGTAATGGCTCAACGCAAAGGAATTCTTCATTTTGTAATCAGCCTTCTGAGTTCCATGTAAGCAGGATAATACATTGTCTGTGTTCACTGTCTATGGAGTACTTTATTGAAAGCTTTTTGGAAAGAAGACATAATGTAGAAATCATTGCTCAGAGCAAACATCTGAAGGAAGAGAGATAAGGGTACAGAAAATAAATATAACTGGAGGGAAAAAATGGATAATTGTGGTATATGACTTTTCAGGGAGAACCATAGTTGTAAGTGTGAGTAGTTCATGTGGTTAAGTATTGACGGGTTGTTGGTGATATTCGCGAAGACAGGTCATGATTACAGAGTTGATATAGATGTGGAGTGTGATTTTGCAGAGAATCCTGAATGGGTTCCTAAGTAGGAAGATGGCAGGGACATGGTTCAGAGTTGAACCAGTAACTCCACAATGACTATATGAGCTTGCAAGCATGAGAGAAATCCCACTGCTTAGTATTACACACAAAAGTATAGCTCATCACATGGGGTTAGTTTGAACTTCCTCTGTGTTTACCCAATGTTAGTTCCTTAAGTATGTATTCAAATTGTAGGAACAATACCCTCCTGGGGAAAGTACCAGCTTTTTACTTGTGACTGAAAACAGCGCTTTCGATTTTGATTTGTTTTGACATTTTCATTGCTGTTATTAAAATTCGTGTTTTAATTTTGGCTTTCATTTTCTAAATCTGCATAGCTGAAGAAAATTGGAGAAACCTTTATAAAACCTTTCGAAAACCTTTAAGAGCCTTCTTTTCAGAGCCCTGTGGGTTTACTTGCATATCCCACTGGCATGTGCTGTAAAGTAGGCATCTGGAATTTCAGGCTTGGCCTCCTGAGAGTGTTTCCCTCTTGTCTGATGCTGCGTATTTTTTGGGAAGAATATGGTTTGGAAACATTAACTTGTCTTGGCATTATTTTTAGTCACCTAATAAAGTGCTGTCTGAATTATTAAATATTTAGAAGGTTGCTGAAGGCTGACCCCAGCACCTGGTTGGCTAATTCGGAAGCAAATCAGCTGGTATTTGTCTTCTGAACCTCTACCCCACCCACCCATTCCCCTTAAGAAAAAGCTCTTTGTACCTCTTTGAATGTCTGTTGGAATCTTCCCGCCATGTGTTTTAGAAAATATATTAAGTATTGAATCTTTTTCTTTTGAATCCTAATTTTTATTTCTACATGACCACCTGTAAACTTATCAAAATATGTAGCATTATATTGAAGAGACGAACATTAAAAATAATTCTTTGTGTACAAAGTATAGGGCCTGAACTTCCTGGGATAAAAGGAGAGTTCTCCCTTTCATCAGGGGACTCAGGCCTCCATCCTTAGATTGAACTTTTTGCCCTTTAGGGCTGTATATTACCATAAATAGCTACCAGCTGACAGACTTCACTGCTGGCTGATGTTAACTTGAAAGCTCAAATGTATGGAGTGGTCCCTCCCTAATGGAACTTCATTGGTAGAAGACAATGAATTGAAATCTCAGATGGTGATTAGGGTCTTACAGCTATTTTATTTTTGAATTATAAACCCCGAGTTAAAAGGGTTATGAAAAGGAGAATTGTGTTTATTTCTTTCACGAGAAATAAGCTGGATCTTTCTTTGAGTCAGAATGGACTTACAACAAATAAACTTCTCTACCCATGCCAGAAGCTCCTCGTTTTAGTAATGAATAAGCCATGATGTAACAATTTATGTGTAATCACCTATTGACCTCCCATATGCTTCACTTTAGAGGCTCCTAAGAAGCTTTTCTTCATTTCTTTTCTTTTTATTCTTTGTATTGGCCAATATAAAGGAAAACCTGTTAGATTTTACACAGAAAACATACTTGATCTTTAGTTTTAAAAATTGTGTTTAGTGGGAAGGGTGCCTTAAGATCCACTGTAGGAGTAAGATACAAATTTCTTAGTTTACTGAATCATAAAGAATCTTTTATAGCCTTATTAAAATTACTAAATAGGTCATCCTTTAACAAATTATATAAAATATAATTTTTAAGTACAAAAAGTTTGTAAATTTTCCTACCCTTTGAAAGTTCTTGGCAAAGCCATCCATAAGGCTCTCTTCATTTTGACATTGGAATGTGGTTTTTATTGAGCGATTTAGATTTAGATTTTACTGAGTCCATTGTTGAGTTTTCCTGTGCTTCTCTTTGGTTCTGGAATCTTTTTGCTTTCTTATGAAAGTCTATGTCTATGTTTGAAACATAGCTTATTTAGCTAGAGATTTCTGGGTTATTCAGTGTTGATCTGCTACAGGGATTGGTAGTGTCAAGCTTATTCCACCTACTGAGGATTAGTGAATAATTGATTTGCACATGGGCTTAAACTGGCAAAATGTCAACTACTTCAAATGTCATCATCTAATTTATTAAGTCTCTCTGGTGATATATTGCTTTCACTGGAGGCATCTATTTTTTGTTTTAATGATTACAGGATTATAGGCGATAATGTATTAAAGAGGTAGTTGGTAAAAAAGTATGGTGGAAATGTAGGTATATTATGAAGATGATATTTTGTGTAATGACTTTAAACTGAGAAAGTACTCTTTTTTATTTTAATTTTTTGAAGACAAGGTCTCACTCTGATTGCCCTGGCCCGAGTGCAGTGGTGTGATCTCGATTCACTGCAGCCTCAACCTTCCTGGATCAGTGATTCTCCCACCTCAGCCTCCAGAGTAGAGTAGCTGGGATTATTGTCACAGGCCACCACATCCGAGTAATGGAAAGTATACTTTTTATAGATATCAAACACAAATTCATGATGAAATGTGCTCACTTTTATAAAAGCAACTCACATTTACAAGTCTTACTTCTAATATATCACTCAGTTAACAAAGACTGCAATACTTTTGAGTAATATATTAAATATTTAGCTATTTGAATTTTACAGAATGTCTTTAGATCTTTACATGAATAATTTGTTTGCCTTTAACTCTTAAAAAACAACATTTTTAATTGTTCTCTTGTGTTTTCTTGAGAGTATAGTTACCCTGTATTAAAATTAGTTAAGAATTTAAAAAAATTCTTTTGAATGATTCCATATTGTTTTGATGATCCGTTTTTGAATATGGATCCACAGAGTTTTGTACTCTTTCTTCTAAAGAGGCTACCATCATAGCTAGATTTGTCAGCATCGTCATTTTCGTTGCCTCATAACTGCACGTAAGGGATTTTTCGTTGTCTTTTCTACCCTTGCAGAGAATGTCACTTCTGAGAAGGTAGCTGATAGAGAGGCCACAACTTCTGGATATTCTACTCTCTAATTCCACAGGAGAATATACTCTTTTCCTTTCTTCCGTCTAAGGCTCAAGCACTTACCAGGCTGATAAAAGTTCTCTTGTTCTTATCTTTTGGAAAGAAGGCCTAATACAAAGGATACCCTTTATTTTTCCTCATCTTTGTGCCTTGTGTTTAGCCTTGGATGTGGATACAAGATATTTGGGGCTCTAATAATACCATATCATTCTTGTCTGGTAGAAGAACCCTTTAAACAGAAAGGGTCTACTTTAGAGCAAGACTGTGGTATTCCCTGTTGTTTCACGGAGTTTTTGTTTAATTCACTCTTCTGATCTGTGCATGGGGGAATGGAATGGCGTGTATGCACATGTCTCTGATCCCAGCCATCCAGCACCCTGGGTGGTAGCTGGAAGTTTGCCTAGCTGAGAAAGATTGTTCTTTTTCTCTCCCTCTTTTATTTATTTATTTATTATTATTATTATTTTTGTGTGTGTGGTGGTGGTGATTGTGTTGGTGCTGGTGGTTTCTTTTGTCTTTTATTTATGTAAAAAGTTTATTTGCTGCTCTTAAAAGATCTCAGCATGTGGCCCTAGAGCCTTTACAGACTAGGTTCCCTGTGGCCACTTTCTCTGTAATATTTTCACCACAATTCTGATGGTTGGTCTTCATGCTGATGTCAGTGCTGTTTTGATCCAAACTGTAGGTTATTTTTACTTGTGAATTTCTGAATAACCATTAGATTAACACATTTGTTTTTGAAATCAAATGTGCGTTGAGGTGAAACTCGTTCTGCTAGAAAGCTCATAAAGCCATTTTGCCCCTGGGGACATGCAGGGTTTTATGAATAAATAATGAAAATATTTTAAAAGCTTGTTAAAATTTGTATAGATGGGCATATGTAAAACACATGCTATTTCAATACTGATATGAAAATAAGTTAGGAATGAAATGGAAAGATAAATGGTTTGCAAATTCAAAAAATAATAACCACATTGTGTACTGTTCCCTGTTAGGTTTTTAGTTTTTCTGCTGTTAAATGTAGTCTCTTATTACCCTTGATTAAATGAGTGTTAACAATATTGATATTTAAATAACTCATTAGCCCTTTATGAGATGTGTATTTTGATTTCAGGATTTTCCCCCACTTTGGTCTATGCCTTGATGCCAAAAGTAAACTTACTCATGTTAAATTTTACATTATTCTACTTGTAATAGTGTCACCATTAGAAGCACTGCATCTTTATGATGAAATTCTGCATACAACTAGAGAAACACCTTACACATGAACATTTCCATTATACTTTATTGGTATACTATATAGCTATGTAATGCAAAAGCAAATTCACATTTTGCCTTGGAATGATATCTGTAATATCACTACAAGGAATTTATAATTTGGATTGGAATTTTTTTCTTTAAAGCAATGACACTCAAAACGTTGTGGAAGATGCTGTTTGTCTGAGTGCCAATAGTAATTTAACATCAAAACTGAAAACACATACAGAGTAGTTATTACTCACATTTTGAGTACAATAGTTTCTCTCGTTTTGTGTCAGAAACAAGTAAATTCCCTATATGAAAACAGTCTGAATGCCTTTCAGTGGCATCCAAGAGATCAAAACACTTTTCTTTAAAAGTATTTTCTTCATCGGTTTCCTGCTAACACCTTTTTGAAAAATAAAATTAATCAACGCCTATTTCCTTTTGTGATTAGTATTATTTTGTGCATTCACTCCCTTTTCTTTTCATGGGTTGGCTCCCAACTGGAATATGGAACCTGTGATCCCTTCAAGATTGAGACAATGTAAGAGATAGAGTACTGACTTTTGGGGCAGGCAGGCCTCCAGGAAGTGGGAGTGAGCTTTCACTTCAAACTGTGTGAGGGGTGGTGAAAAGGGAGGATGCTGATTAAAATAATAAACAACTGTTGGAAAGAGAAGTCGATTACCACACTGCTGTCAGATCAGCCCGTGGAGCTGCCGGAACCCACTGAGGCTGCTCTCCTCTGCCGCAAAGCCTGCAGAGGGGACTAGGGGATTTGCTGAGAGAGTTTTTCTCCGGACAGACAGAACACCTTTTAAAACAACTTTAGTTCTGTTGCACTGACAGCATCCCTTAGGCCAGCCTGACCTAGGGAAATGGACTGAAACTAGCTTGGTGGTTACCATAGCAACCCAGGCTGCTGGTGTCTGGGAGAGTGAGAACCGGTGGCTTCTTGTCCCGTGTTTTGGTGTTTCTTCAGCTAAGAGTACACTCCTCCTTCGACCTCTACATAAGTCATGCTCTTTGAAAACTGGCTCTTTACCCAGGGTTGTTTTTTTTTTTTTTTTTTTTTTCGTTCTGAAATCAGTCTGAATGGAGGAAGTTGGTAATACTTGGCTTTTTTTTTTTCTTCTCTCATGCAAGTTTCCAGGATATAGCTTCTTTTTTTTGCGCTGTGTAATTGAGACCAAACTCTAAGCTTGGGGCCCAGGAGAGAACAGTTGTGGCCTGCAGGTCGTTAGTGAGGTGAGCAGAAGGGAATCCTGGGCTTCTCAGAGAAGGAGGAGACCATGCCAGCCTCGTGGAACGCAGCTACCAGGAAATACAGAAGCAGGTCTATTCCTTGTGAACTCCGAAGTCCATGAAAAAAAGGACCCACCGTGAGGTGGCTAAAATGTCCCAGCGCAAGCTGCCGCTGCTGCTGATGGACCATAGCTCAGGGGCAAGGCTTGTAAAGGATTTTACAAAGGATTTTAAAGTATAGCCAGAAAAGATACGGTGTTAGAAGTTAAACGTTGTTGTCTGAAGGAAGTTTGCCGGAAAGATGTAGGCTTCAAGGGCTACTGGACAATGATTGGTCTGAACTTCAGCTTACGGGAACTGCTGACAAAATTTGAAAAGGTATGCAGAAAGCAAACTTCATGAATGTGCTCTTTTCCCTTCTTTCTTGTCTTTTCACTATACATTTAGATAGCAGATATTCTATTGAATCTTTGGTTGTTTAGTATAATTTATAATGAACATCCGATTTTGCTCTCCTCTTTAAATATGTTTTTCAAGTAAAGGGCTAATTAGCAATTATTTCCTTTGGTCAGGAGGGGCTTCTCATGATGCCTGTCACTTTTAGAATTCCACATCAGAAGAAACTCTTTGTACTCAAGTCAGCTGGTAATTTAACTGAAACTTCTTTGAAGAGAAAAAACAAAACGAAAATAAAAAAATAAAAACCCAGCAACAAACACTGGGTATTGGTGCCAAAGTCTGACTTCACAGGCATGGGTTCTGTTTTCTATACCCCTGAGCTTTATCTGCCCAGCCACTGCCTGCCGTGCACTGCCCTGTACCCTGCCTGGGGACTCAGCTCTGGGTGGCAGAAGTCGCTTCACAGTGACAGTGGCACATCTGACCTCAGACTTTTTATCTGAGTGTGTCTGTTCTAACATGGAGTGCTTGCATGCACTTTGAAGCTTTAATGCTTGGATTATTAAATGTGTATGTAGCTCTTTTTTTCCATAGGAAGGCTCTTGGCACACTGTAGATGGAGTCTAGCCTGCCAAATACTGCCTTACATTTATAGTTAAAACAGAACACCTCCTCGGGCCGTGTATAAGCACCGACCTTCTTTCAGTCTTTAAAGAAAAAGAAAGGCAGAAAGGAGCGAAGTCCTCCCTCCTTAGGTATGTTAAGTCAATCATTAATATTTAAAAAGATGTGCTCAGTGGCTTTCACTGTGAATGCTCCATGGTTCATGGCAAGTACGAATACTGTAGGAGCAAGATTGGATTGAGTCATTAAAAGAATAATGGGCTTTTTCTTACAAACCACAATTGCCAGAGGGAAAAGATGCAACACCTTGCCATCTGAGAAGTTTGGAAGATTTTCCAAAACAATTGCAGTCATTGCTTGCCTTTTGGTGATAGGAGCATTGTGGGGGGATGAGGGTGGAGAGAGAAGAATTTAGCTCCTCCTGGTGGGGGGGGGGGGTGCTCCCTCCTGGCCACAGTTGCTTCCCCCAGTCTCTCCCTTCAACTCTACTGTAATGTAAGAGTTAGGCTTGTAACGCAGTGCAGACTTCGACCTCTCGTTTTAATATGCCGTTAAGCATCTTAATTCCTGAGAGTAAAAGACGGGTCTCCGTCAGCTCGCTCTCTATTTAGAAGGGGAGGGGAAGGGAAGGAATATCTTCCTTATGGCAGCTGGTAACAGCAGGTGACAAGCTTTATGACCATAAAGAGGTCTGTTAGCTTACTTTGTATAGATATGTCTGTTTCTTCCTTAAAAGGTACAGAGCATATGTTACATGAATAATTCATTGCTTAGACCCCCTGAGAGGCAGTAATTGTGGGCAATAGCTGGACTTTTGTATTGTAATTGCTGCTATTAGTCTTAAAAGCCTAGGTCAGATACCAGGGGTTAGTAACATGCCTCCTCCTTCTAGCCATTTTATTGGCAGAGTTAGAAGTTTTGGTCATATTAGCATGTTTCCCCTTTTAACTCCCAAACCTTAGTATTTGAATATTTCTTATTAGTATTTTAGCAGTTGAATTGACAGTAAAAGAAGTCTACTGGCTTCTTTTGTTAAAGGCTTGACTTGGGGATTTTTTTTTTTTTTTTTTTTTTGAGACAAAAGACAAATTCAAAAAAACAGCCCTGATGCAATTCTCAGTCTGAAGTTCTCCATATACATGTATTTTTGTGTTAGTTTTATAAAAGCCCATGTGAAAGTTGATCTCTTTGCCGTATTTTACCTATAGGAAGTTGTCATACATGAATGTATTTTTTCCTCACTTATGAAAATCCTTTCTGTATTCTTACAAAATCTGTCTCATATATTGAGAGTGCGCTTCATTGATTTATTGCTGGGAAAACTGGAATTATGGAAAAGTATCAGTACCTCACACCTCTCAAAACTAATCACCTTCCCCCAGCAGAACAACAATGCAGTTTCTAGGGAAAGACCAAGGCCCCCTGCTATCATGCAAAAGCCACTGGATACCTTCAGAAGCTGAGTGGCAGTCATTCTCCATGCAGAAGCAGAATTCCTTTCCTCTGAATTCTCAGTTCTGTCTCTTCCTCAGTATTAGTCACTTGTTTCTAGAGAGAATACTAGCCTTCATGACTTACCACTTTTCATATCAGCAGTTGTCATTGTTTAGTCTGAAGTTTAGGCGATTTTGCTATATTCCTGAAGCAATTTCAGGCTTTAAGCAAGCGAGGGTCTGCTGTTGGACTGGTAGACTCAAATCCCGACACGCTCAGTAGTTGAGGCCAGCAGCTGAGCAGTAGGCCTTCTGATAGTGGCTAACCTGGAAAGTTATAGACTGGTCATATCATTAAAATTCCCAGGTGAAAGCAGACCTTCAGCATAATTTTAGGGCAGCACTTCCTTTGTGAAGGTAAATTGAAAGGGATATGTGAGGTGATATAATTGAATTTTGGCGACATCCAGTGGTTTTGTGATTTTTATTGGATATCTACTCATATATGAGTGTTTGGAAAGTGATTGGGCACCTTGTCTCAGAATGTGTGATGTGGGGTTGTAGTTTCCCAGCACAGGCAGGGTGGGTAATTTCTAACCTAGGGTACTCATTTCTAGTCTTCTAGAACCAGAAAGGGCAAGGCTGGGAGTCTCTTGCAGACAGGAAGTATTCTGTTCCTACAAGATAACAGCTCATTATGGATTAGGAAGGCCCAATTAGAGGGAACCATGCTGACTCTAGAGTGGTACCTAAAGAGGAAGAACTTTTTTTGGGGGGGGTGTGATCTCGGCTCAGCACAACCTCCGCCTCCTGGGTTCAAGAGATTCTCCTGCCTCAGCCCCCAGAGTAGCTGGGATTACAGGCATGCAACACCACACCCAGCTAACTATGTATTTTTAGTAGAGATGGGGTTTCTCTATGTTGGTCAGGCTGGTCTTAGGTGATCCACCTGCCTCTGCCTCCCAGAGTGCTGGGATCACAGGCATGAGCCACCACGCCCAGCCAAGAGGAAGAATTTCTTACCAGGGCAGGATGACCCTGTAGCAAGATGTGCCTACCAGCAAGCAGGTCCTAATCATCTAAGGAAGTGATGAGGGATGAGAAGTTGTGACCATGGGCTCAAGGGTGACTGTGGGAAGAGTTCACACTCAAAGTTGACTGGTCCACCAACACACCTCTCTGAGATCCAGCTAATAGGTAGTTTTATTGCCACCCTGACCTTAATTAATTATTTTTCTCCCTGAAAGTACTTCCTAAAGGAAGTATCTCATGACTTTAGGGACTGTTAACATACTGTCATACTTAAGCCATTTGCATTGAATACTATGTTTCTTTTGTTTAATAGTCACAGAGGATAGTGTAATGGCCAATTTTATCTCAGTAACATTTTAAGTGACTGTTGCCTTTTATTAATTTATTCAGACTTGTTACTAGATGATTAATGATA
Organism: Saimiri boliviensis; assembly: GCF_048565385.1. NCBI lineage: Eukaryota > Metazoa > Chordata > Mammalia > Primates > Cebidae > Saimiri > Saimiri boliviensis. The sequence goes on along the minus strand of NC_133452.1, from coordinate 25,233,190 downwards.
ATGGTGGTTCTCTAAGGGATTTTTTAATGTGTGTGTCTGTTGTGTGTCTGAGTGCCATTCTCTCAGTACCATCTCTTGGTGAATCCTTGGGCAAAGATGCTTCCCATTGTAACGGCGCAGAGAGAAACCACTCGATGCTGAATTTCTTTATGGTATTATTTTTAAAATTATAGTTTGAAGCTCTATGGTATTGTTCAGTTTGAAATATCTAATTTTAAAACAAACGTGTCCTCAATAAGAAATAGTAAACACATTTCAAATCTACTCGTTTATTTCCTACTTAGCAAATATTTATGAAGTATGTACCAGGTGCTGGTCTAAGTGTAGAGATGGAGAAGACACCGAGCTTATGGCCAAGTGGGAGGATACAGAGTTAAACAAGGAGGTTGTCAGTGACAACTGCATAATTAAGCAAAAGTAGATGAAATTATAAGAGTAATAGTAGCACTAATCTCGGTACTCGTGAAGTCTCTCCTAGAGAAATTACATTGAAACTGAGACTTAACAGATGAGTTTAAGTCGAAGGAAGGAAATGAGATTGTGTGCACGTGTGTGTGGCCTTTGAGTGGACCTGTGTCAGGGGAAGAGATTGAGAGCTTTCTGGGTAACAGGACTGCTTTGACTTGGGTCAGAAGTTGAGGAGTTGTGTGTCCCAGGCTTGTAGTGTTAAACATTTGAAATGCAATAATTCTTTTCTGGGTTTTCTAACCTGTTCAGTTTTCATTATATGATCTGATTTTTTTGTTCCGTTTTCATTACACTGTCTGAGTTTGCTCCACTTACTAATTTGACTGTTTTCTACTCTCTGTTGTCTTACTTTTGTTTGTTTGTTTGTTTGAGACATGGAATTGCTGTGTTGTGCAGGCTGGTCTTGAACTCCTGGGCTTGAGCTATCCCCCCACCTCAAGTCTTACCTGTATTTGTCAGCACAGATAATAGGAAAAGGACATTATTAGCATTGATTTCTTAATTCAGAAATGCTGCCTTAGACCTGATGATACCACCTCTACTGTTGGTCAAAAATGTGATTCAGTAGAGACTTTAATAGATTAAAATCTGTGAGATTAGTTGTTGGAAGAAAATTTATAGAATAATAATTAAAATCAGTAAATTAATTGAATAATTAATGTCATTAACTCACTATCCCAGAAACCTCACAAACTGTTTCAAAACATATTTACATATGACATGATCTTTGAAGATGATGTTATTTGCTTATTCCACTATTATCCAATTAATATATATGTATTTTTAAATCATGAGTTCTCATTTTCAAAACCTAAAGCTCTGGCAGTAATCCTGCTGAGCTCCTGCTAATCAATTCTGAAATCCAGTCTGACTTTTGAAAGGAATGGTGGATTTATTTTCCCCTAATGATTAACTTTGTTTAGTTAGCCTGAGCTTTGGGACATGATAGCAAAGTTGTTCTAACCTCACTTCTTCTTCACCTTCAGGAAAGGGGTCAGAGCTCCTTCAGAAAAAACATCGCTGTTGCCACATAAGGTTAAGTAAATATGCCCTGCAAAAATGGACCAAAATTATTGTAACAAGAACAGAATGGATGAATCTAGTCTAGTACCCAGTTGTTGAAGACTTCCTGGAAGTACCATTCTAAATCTCTGTTTCCTGTCAGAGATTTCAGCCAGTTCTGTTTATTATAACGTGAAGAAATATTTTTCTTCCTATTTAAGCAAAATGTTTTATTTACATGATGTTTTATTGATTTGTTTTGTAATGTCTATGACATAACTTGTTTATAATGTTTTATAATGAAGCTTCTACTGGTAGCTTTATAATCAAGTAGTATCTTGATTATAAAATATTATAAACAAGTTCTGTGATATATATTATAAAGTGCTTACAGTTATATCTGTGTGGGTTATATCACTAGAGAAATGCCCAGTTAAGGACAAAACTTATATTAAAATACTAATTATTAAATAAGTAACAAGTAAATAAGTAAATATTTTCTCATATTTATGAAGTTTATCTTGATCTGAATAGTGGGTGTAGTTTACAGAAAGACTAACCATTTATCAGTGAACCTCTGTGAGCTTTTGTAGCCATCTTCTGGAGGGGTGTTCTGAGAGTGCATCGTCTGCTTTTGATGGTGTTTCATTTAGAGAAAAGTGTGCAGTCCTGTTTTTCTAACTCCTGCCTTTTATTAATCTTCTATGTTATATTGACATTATTTAAAAATACTTTTTAAGTGAATCCTTAAGACATTGCTTCTGCTCTGTTTTCAAATGTTAGTTCAGCTGCTTGAATATCTTGCCGTGGCCCCTCTGTCCACATGACCGGCTTATGTTAAATGCTTGGAAGAGCATTGCTTTGTGTTTCAAGATGGATTAGATTCCCATAACTAATTGTCAGTAATTATTTTGTGCAGTTTAAAGTTGAGAAGGGCTTGCAGGTGACAGAGGTAAGCATAAGCTGTGCAGTAAGAGTCAGCCCTCTTTCATGGAACTTTAATTTATTGACACATTTGACACCATATCAGAGTTGTGATCTGACAGCCTCCCATGCTGACATCCTGAATCCTTATCTTTTTTTTTTTTTTTTTTTTTTTTTTAAGACAGAGTCTCACTCTGTCACCAGGCTGGAGTGCAGTGGTGCATTCTCAGCTCACTGCAACTTCTGCCTTCCAGGTTCAAGCGATTCTCCTGCCTCAGCCTTCCAAATAGATGTAACTACAGGTGCTCATCACCACGCCTGACTAATTTTTGTATTTTTAATAGAGACAGGGTTTCACCATGTTGGCCAGTATGGTCTTGATCTCTTGATCTCATGATCTGCCTGCCTCGGCCTCCCAAAGTGCTAGGATTACAGGCATGAGCCACTGCGCGCAGCCGACATCCTGATTTTCAAAGCAGTGCATCACTGCATTGTGATCCACGAAGTAACTGCACTTATTTCTAAATTTCCAGTGTAAGCTTAGCCAGCACTTTGCAGTGCAGGCTTCTAAATGATTTTAAGTTCTCCTTATTAAACTCTTTAAGTGAAGAAATTGAACAAAATGAATACTACATTTCCTTCTAATTTTTCAATTGTTTGGTTTTCTCCTAGCACTAAGTGGTCAATTTGCCAGTCAGTCAAGATAAACTGATAAATCCACTCATAGATTGATAGGCGTATCTATGTGGCATCTATGAAGTCTGTTTACTTTAAGCTCTTTTTATGTAACAGAGAATGTGAGAATATGGAAGAAATATTAAGATGATTTTCTGTTCTGAGGATCTCCAGGCGTATTTGGCAAATAAATAGGCCACCAAATGTCAAATAAAACAAATTAACATATGTGAATTTCCTTTTCTTCGGTCACTTATGGCTGTTGAATTTCTTCTCAACTTTTGGTGATAATCACTGTGGGAGGGTTTTCCACGTACTGAAAATTATATTCCAACATGAACATAGGATCACTGGTAGCCCAGGTAAAGAAAGCCTTGTGGAACTGCTTATCATCCTTGGTCAGGGCAGCTGTGCAGTCCTGTTTCATTCCATTTGTCGTGGTGGCTGGGTTGGAAAACCCTTCGCCTGATCTGATGTGAGAAGGCAAATTTGCTTTATGTTCTTGGCACCCAAATGTCCTCATGTTGCATATGCTCTTGTGAAACTTAGAAAATTGTGCATCTTAATGCACTTCTACACACTTCTATTTTTTTTTTGTGTGTGTGTGTGTGAGAAGAAATCCTCCTCTGTTGTCCAGACTGGAGTGCAGTGGTACAATCTCGGTTCACTGCAGCCTTTGCCTCCAGGGTTCAAGTGATTCTCTTGGCTCAGCCTCCTGAGTAGCTGAGATTACAGACATGCACCACCACACCCAGCTAATTTTTCTGTAGTTTTAGTAGAGATGGGGATTTTATCCTGTTGGCCTGGCTGGTCTGGAACTCCTAAACTCAGGTGATCCACCTGCCTCAGTCTCCCAAAGTGCTGTGGTGATCCGCTTCCCTTGGCCTCCCGAGGTGCTGGGATTCCAGGCATGAGCCACTGCACCTGGCCTTTTACATTTTGCTTCTCTTCAATATGAAAGGAACCAAATAGGTCAGACTACATCAGGATGTTGTGGTTTGAAGTTGTCTTTTGATTTTAGGTGTGGTTCATCAATAATGATGTATAGGAACTTACACAGGAAATTTGAAGCCAAGTTCTCCTTGGCAATAGAGAGCAAAGAGGTGCCTTGCTTATTGTGTCATTGGGTTTCTTGAGAAAGGTGGCTACCATACAGCTATATAGCATAAGCATAAGACCATTGCAAAACACTATCTGCAAACCTTTAAATGTATCTCTTGAGATGTCTTAAAATGTATTTCAGGACACAAAAGTAGAACAGTTGCATCAGGAGTTGACATCCCAGAACTTTTCAGCAGAACTTCCCTTTTCCTTTTTTCACGGAGAATTCCTATTTGGCATGTCTCAAACTATTATTATAATGAGACTGCAATTTTCTATACATAATGTGGCACAGCCTGAGAACCTTGAATTATCATCTGGCTCTGTTTCCCAGCTGCCCTATTCACTTCTGTTCTGTACTGCTCTGGGATAGAACTGCTAGTGAAATGCAAAAGATTCAACAATCTCAGAGTTTTGTTCCATGGTTAGGCCTCATTCTGCAAACCACAGTTTGCATTGGCCCTGATTTGGTTTTGTATTTGGGTCAGATAACCTCAGAGATCAATAAGTTTGCAAATTTGTACCATAGATCTTGCAGGAGCTGTCTATTAAACATTGTGTTCATCTCACCCAGTCTCCAAATCTGACCTTATCAGTGTCATGTTAGACATCACAAGTCCCTCCAGAAATACTGCTAGGTCAGTGCTGCCCATTTAGCCCGTTTATCTCATGTAAGTGACATCTTCTTAACATGCTGATCAGAGTAGTGAGGTGCAAAAGGCCCTTCCATGGGTGTTTCTGGTTAGTGGAGATCTATGGGTGATTGAAAAACAATCACTTAGAAGCTGGTCCCTAAGCCTGGATTCTTGATAGAATGCATAGGTGTGCTTACTAGGAGTGAGTTTTAAATGAAGAAAAGCATTCTGAGTATTTTAAGTACTTCTTTGTAAATTTTCACCATGCTTATTAATTTATAACAAGAGAAACTTACAAAGAGTGAGGCTGTCTTAGTTTTGGCTGCTATAAAAACATGCCATAGACTGAGTAGCTTATAAACCACAGAAATATATTTCTCTCATATCTGGGGACTGGCAAGTTCAAGATCAAAGCACTGGTAGATTTGATGTTTAATGAGTGCCTGCTTTCTTGTTCATAGGTGTTACCTTCTAGGTGTGTCCTCACATGATGGAAAGGGCAAGACAGCTCTCTGGGGCTTCTTTTACAGGGGCAGTAATCTCATTAATGAGAGCTCCACCCGTGACCTTATCACCTTCCAAAGACCCCACTCCTAATACCATCATTGTCAGGGTAGGGGTTCAAAAAAGAATTTTGGGAGGACACAAATATTCAGACTATAGCAGAGTCTGATAAAGAAAAGCTTGAGAGTAGAAGGGCAGTAGAACTATGCGGTTTAGGAGTTTGCTCTCTTTTGCTAATTCAGATTCATTGCCTGAAATGGAAGTTTTTTTTTATATCTGTAGTGAGTTGCTTTACTGTTCATTACCAATGAAAGATGCGGAGACTCACACCACACCTTCATAGCCAACTCTGGTGCCTGTTTTTCTGTTTGTAAATTCACACTTGTGGGACATTAGTAGCTGTCACATTAAAGTTAGCTACAATCAGGTCACTTCCATTAAATTCAGGAGGAAAAGATAATTGCCTAACTAATATAGATAGTTATGTTGACAATTTTATAAGGGAAGAGTATTAAAAAAATTGGTTAGACACTGTATTTTAAGTTTTAAATTTGTTAGATTTATCTGATTATAAAAAGAAACTGTGTGTAGAAACTTTTGAAAACTCAGAGAAGTATAGAGAAGAAAACTAAAATTATCTGTAATCCTCTTCTATAGAGATTATACTATTTCTGTTTATTTTTGTAGTCCTAATGTGTATGTGTGCAATTATACACAAATGCAAATACCAATTTAAGTACTTACTTTTAAAAATTAAATTATCATAATATGTACTTTTATATCCTCTGTTTTTAAAAATATTGTATCATCACTGTAGTTTCTACTCTTTTACTCTAAAAACAATCAGGCCAGGCGCGGTGGCTCACACCTGTAATCCAAGCACTTTGGGAGGCCGAGGCGGGTGGATTGCCTGAGCTTAGGATTTCAAGACTAGCCTGGGCAACATGATTAAAACCCGTCTCTACTAAAATACAAAAAATTAGCCAGGCGTGGTGGCGTGTGCCTGTGGTCCCAGCTACTAGGGAGGCTGAAGCAGGAGAATGCTTGAACCTGTGAAGAAGAGGTTGTATGAGCTGAATTCACACCACTGCACTCCAGCCTGAGACAGAGCAAGTCTCCATCTCTGAAACAACAGCAACAAAACACACACACGCACACACACACAGACACCCAGACACCCAGACACACACACACAAAACAAAAATCAATTAGTGTGTTAAAACATGTTTATATAGAAATCTAAAGTTACATAATTTCAACATTTTTATGGCTTTTTAAAAATTGCAGTTGTTTGGGGGGAAGGGGTGATGTTTGGTTATATGGATACGTTCTTTAGTGGTGATTTCTGAGATTTTGGTGCACCTGTCACCCAAGCAGCGTACACTGAACCTAATGTTCGGTCTTTTATCCCTCACTCTGCCTCCCACGTGATGCTTGTTTTTTGTGAATTCATCATAGATGGCTTTTATTACCTTGAGGAATGTCCCATCTATGCCAGTTTTGCTGAGAGTTTTAGTCATAAGAGGATGCTGGATTTTGTCAAATGCTTTTGTGGTTATTGAGAAAATCATATGGGTTTTGTTTTTAATTCTATTATGTGGTATGTCACATTTATTGACTTGCCTATGTTAAACCATTCCTGCATCCCTGGTATGAAACCCATCTGATCATGGTGAATTATCTTTTTCATGTATGCTGTTGGATTCAGTTAGCTAGTATTTTGTTGACGATTTTTGCATATGCGTTCATCAGCGATATTGGTTTGTAGTTTTCTTTTTCGTTACATCCCTTTCTGGTTTTGGTATTAGGGTGATACTGGCTTCATGGAATGATTTAGGGAGGATTTCTTCTTTCTCTGTCTTGTGGAATAGTGTCAGTAGGATTGGTACTAGTTCTCCTTTGAATTTCTGATAGAATTGGGCTGTGAATCTGTCTGGTCCTGGACATTTTTTTTTTTTTTTTGGTAGTTTTTAAAATTGCCATTTCAGTCGTGCTGCTTCTTACTGGGTTGTATATTTCCAGGAATTTATCCATGTCTTCTATGTTTTCTAGTTTATGTGCTTTGAGGTGTTTATATTGTTCATAGTAGCCTTGAATGATCTTTTGTATTTCTGTAGTATTGGTTGTAATATCACCCATTTCATTTCTAATTGAGCTTATTTGGGTCCTCTCTTTTCTTTTCTTGGTTAATCATGTTAATGATCTATCAATTTTATTTATCTTTTCAAAGAACCAGCTCTTTGTTTCACTTACTTTTTGTGTCTTTGTTTGTTTGTTTGTTTGTTTACCTTTAATTTAGTTCTGCTCTGATCTTTGTTATTTCTTTTCTTCTGCTTGGTTTGGGTTTGGTTTGTTCTTTTCTCTGTAGCTCCTTGAGGTATGACATTGGGTTGTCTATTTTTGCTCTTTCAGACGTTTTGATGTAGACATTTAATACTATGTACTTTTCCCTTAACAATGCCTTTGTCGTATCCCAGAGGTTTTGATAGGTTGTGTCACTATTATTGTTCAGTTCAAAGAACTTTTAATTTCCATCTTGATTTCTTTATTAACTGAAAGCTTACTCAGGAGCAGGTTATTTAATTTCCATGTATTTGTATACTTTTGAAGGTTCCTTTTGGAATTAATTTGTAATTTTATTCCACTGTGGTCTGAGAGAGTACTTGATATAATTTTGATTTCCTTAAATTTATTGGGAATTGTTTTATGGCCTGTCATATGGTCTATCCTGGATGTGCTGATGAAAAGAATGTATATTTTGTAGTTGTTGGGTAGAATGTTCTGTAAATATCTGTTAAGTCCATTTGTTCTAGGGTGTAGTTTAAATTCATTGTTTCTTTGTTGACTTTCTGTCTTGATGACCCCTCTGGTGTAGTTAGTAGAGTATTGAAGTCCCCTACAATTATTGTGTTACCATCTATCTCAAATTTTAGGTCTAGTAGTAATTGTTTTATAAATTCGGTAGCTCCTGTGTTAGGTGCATGGACTAATTCTTTTAAAATTATACAATATCCTTTCTTGCCTTTTTAATTGTTTTTGCTTTAAATTCTGTTTTGTCTGATATACAAGTAGCTAATCCTGCTTGCTTTTGGTTTCCATTTACATGGAATATCTTTTTCTATTTCTTTATTTCGAGTTTATGTGAGTAAATATGAGTGGTAGGTGAATCTTTTGAAGACAGCAGATACTTGGTTGCTGGATTTTTATTCCTTCTGCTATTCTGTGTCTTTTAAGTGGAGCATTTAGACTACTTACATTCAATGTTAGTTTTGAGATGTGAGGCACTGTTCTATTCATTATGCTGGTTGTTGCCTGAATACCTTTGTTTTTCCTTAAATTGTGTTGTTGTTTTATAGGTTCTGTGATATTTATGATTTAAGGAGATTCTATTTTGGTGTATTTCAAGGCTTTGTTTCAAGATTCAGAACTCCTTTTATGATTTCTTGTAGTGCTGGCTTGGTAGTGGCAAACTCCCTCAGCATTTAGTCTTCTGAAAAATACTTTATCTCTCCTTAATTTATGAAGCTTAGTTTCACTGGATGCAAAATTCTTGGGTGATAGTTATTTTGTTTAGGGAGGCTAAAAATAGGACCCCTTCTGGCTTGCAGGCTTTCTGTTGAGAAATCTGCTGTAGATTTTCCCTTATAGGTTACCTACTGCTTTTGCCTCACAGCTTTTAAGATTATTTTCTTCATTTTGATTTTAGATAATTTGATGACTGACTGCATGCCTACCTGTTGATCTTTTGGGGATGAATTTCCCAGATGTTCTTTGACCTGCTTGTATTTGGATGTCTAGATTTTTAGTGAAACCATGGAAGTTTTCCTCAATATTTTTTCAAATAAATTTTCCAAACTTTTGGATTTCTGTTATTCCTCAGAAACATGAATTATTCTTAGATTTGATTGTTTAAGATAATCCCAAATTTTTTGGAGGGTGTTTTTTTTAATTATTTTTTTTTCTTTGTCTTTGTCAGATTGGGTTAGTTAGAAAGCCTTGTCTTCAAACTCTGAAGTTTTTTTTCTATTTTCTCGATTCTCTTGAAACTTTCCAGTGTATTTTGCATTTCTCTAAGCGTATCTTTCATTTCCAGAAGTTGGAATTGTCTTTTCTTTATGATATCTATTTCTCTGAAGACTTTTTCATTTATACCCTATGTATTTTTTTAATTTTTTTTTTCTTTTTTTTCTTTTTTTTTTTTTTTTGAGATGAGGCCTACCTCTGTCACCCAGGCTGGTGTGTAGTGATGTGACCTTGGCTCACCGCAACCTCTGCCTCCCAGGCTCAAGCAGTCTTCCCATCTCAGTCTCCCAAGTAGCTGGGACCACAGGTGCATTCTACCATTTCCAGCTAATATTTTGAATTTTGGGTAGAGATGGGGTTTTGCCATGTTGCCCAGGCAGGTCTCAAATTCCTGAGTTCAAATTATCCTCCTTCCTTGGCCTCCCAAAGTGCTGGGATTACAGGCATGAGCCACCCCATGCTTGGCCATTATTTAAAATTTTTAAAGTAGGTTTTTATCTTTCTCTGGTGCCTCCTTGAGAACCTTATTAATCAACCTTCTGAATTATTTATCTGGCAATTCAGATATTTCTTGTTGATTTGGATTGGATCCATTGTTGGAGAGGTAATGTGATATTTTGGGGATGTTATGGAACATTATTTTGTCATATTACTAGAACTGCCTTCCTCGTTCCTTCTCATTTGAGTAGACTGCTTCAGTGGAAAGATCTGGAACTCACAGACTGCTGTTCAAATTCTTTTGCCCTATAAGATGATCATTTGATGTAGTGGTCATCCCATTCCCCTAGGGATGGGGCTTCCTGAGAGCCAGACTGCAGTGGTTGTTGTGCCCTTCTGGGTCTAGCCACCCAGCGGGGCTACCAGGCTCTAATCTGGTGCTAGGGAGTGTCTGCAAAGAGTCCTGTGATGAGATCTGTCTTCAGGTCTCCCAGCTATGGATAGCAGCACCTGCTCAAGTGGAGGCTGCAAGGGAGTGAAGTGGACTCAGTGGGAGTCCTTGCTTGTAGTTCCGTTTAGTGCTCTGGTTTTCTCAAATACCAGTTATGCTAGCAATGAAGTTGTCATGTGAACAGACTCAGGACTTGTGGTTAGCCAAGGTGTGGTAAGCAGTGAAATTAGCTGTTGTTTTCTCCTTCTATGGAGCAGGGTTCTTCTGTTAAGAGTTGCTGTCATGGCTTGAGTTGGTTGGCATCTAGCCAGGAGGCGATGCTTTCAAGAGAGCACCGGCTGTAGTAGGAGAAGGAAGCTATAATTGTACCTCATGTTGGTCAGGATGAGTATTCAGGTTTCTCAGGTGATAGGCGGTGCTGTAGAACTCCCAAGAGCTTATGCTGTCTTGCGGCATTTGCAGTGGCAAGTTGCTTCTTTCAAAGGGTCTGTTTGGTTTTTCTGGTATGGTCCTGAGGTGGTTCTTGGAGCAAAAGTTCACAATGTGAGTCTCCAGATGCTGTTCTATCCATCTAAACAGGAGCTGCACATTAATCCTATCTCCTATGTGCCATTTTCCTCAAAATAATTTCAAGTCAATAGCTTTTGATATAGATTGCTAAATGTTTCCCCCAAATCTGAACTAATGTTTTAAAAATTTATAATTCTAATTTTACTTAAACTCCACCAAAATTTATTTTATGAAGATAAACTATTTTTCTAATTTAATAGGAAAAACCATTGTTGCTAGTTTTTATTTCTTGAAGATGATGAACCTGTATTTGAAAATACTCTTTTAACATTTTAGAAATAAATTTTATACGACTGAAAGGACAGACTATTAGTAAATGTTTCAAAATGTGAAAAACACTTTAGTTATAGTTATACAATATCTTTGTGACCTCTGTAAGATGTAATATTTTAAGGGAAGCTTTAGCCATGTGAAAAGGTGAGAGTAAGAGTCTGTTGGATATTACACAAAGTTCAATGATTTGGCAACAACAGTTGTATAAAATTTCAAAAATTGCTAATTAAATGATATACCAACATCTAAGTAGCTGGTACCTGAAATTTAGATAATAGTGCATTTAAACAAAATATTGGAGAGTCAATATATTGAACATTAAAAAAAAATTTACTTTAAGTTCTGGGATACACATGCTGAACATGCCGGTTTGTTACATAGGTATACATGTGCCATGGTGGTTTGCTGCACCTATCAAGTTGTCATCTAGGTTTTAAGCCCTGCATGCATTACGTATTTTTCCTAATGCTCTCCCTCCCCCTTCCCCTTAGTCCCCTCAGGCTCCAGTATGTGATGTTTTCCCCGTGTCCATATGTTCCCATTGTTCACCTCCCACTTATGAGTGAGAACGTGTAGTGTTTGTTTTTCTGTTCCTGTGTTAGTTTGCTGAGGATGATGGTTTCCATCTTCATCCATGTGCCCACAAAGGACATTAACTCATTTTTTATGGCTGCATAGTATTCCATGGTGTATATTGCCACATTTTCTTTATCCAGTCTGTCATTGATGGGCATTTGGGTTGGTTTAAGTCTTTGCTATTGTAAATAGTGTTGCAATAAACACCTGTGTCCATGTATCTTTAAAGTAGAATGATTTACAGTCCTTTGGGTATATACCCAGTGACAGGATTTCTGGGTCAAATGGTATTTTTGGTTCTATATCCTTGAGGAGTTGCCATACTGTCTACCACAATGGTTAGACTAATTTACACTCCCACCAACAGTGTAAAAGCATTCCAATTTCTCCACATCCTTGCCAACATCTGTTGTTTCCTGACTTTTTAATGATCACCATTCTATCTGGTATGAGATGGTATCTCATTGTGGTTTTGATTTGCATTTCTCTAACGACCAGTGATGATGAGCTTTTTTCCATATGTTTGTTGGCCACATAAATGTCTTCTTTTGAGAAATATCTGTTTGTATCCTTTGCCCACTTTTTTATGTGGTTGTTTGATTTTTTTCTTGTAAATTTGTTGAAGTTCCTTGTAAATTCTGCATATTAGCCCTTTGTCAGATGGATAGATTGAAAAAATTTTCTCCCATTCTTTAGATTGCCTGTTCACTCTGATGATAGTTTCTTTTCCTGTCCAGAGTAAATGACAGATTAAATGCTATTCACATCAAGCTACCATTGACTTTCTTCATAGAACTAGAAAAACTACTTTAAATTTCATAGGAACCAAAAAAGAATTTGTATAGCCAAGACAATCCTAAGCAAAAAGAACAAAGCTAGAGGTATTAAAGATTTAAAGACTATTATTTTCAGAATAATAGGAATTTTGGAAGCACTTGAATTTCTTATAACTTAAGGTGAAATGGAACTATTTTCCTTAAGAGCAACTCATCTCTGAATATAAAGATATAAAGCTCTATGCAGAAATTTCAATATCTATAACGAATTCCTAACATTTGCATTATCTGTTTGCTTTTTTCTCTTTAGGACATCCAGGCAGAAATCGACGCCCACAATGACATATTTAAAAGCATTGACGGAAACAGGCAGAAGATGGTAAAAGCTTTGGGAAATTCTGAAGAGGCTACTATGCTTCAACATCGACTGGATGATATGAACCAAAGATGGAATGACTTAAAAGCAAAATCGGCTAGCATCAGGTCAGAATAGTCAATATCAAAATAAAAATAGTGGGGTGGAGGGGGTAGATACTTGTGATTTTTTTATATCAGAAAGAGAAAGTTTATCATAAATAGTTTAAGATTTAAATGCCAAGCCTGCTTCCTTGAGTTATACATATCAAGCTCTGTTTATGTCTAATACTCTACCAGCTGTGCTAGACTATTCAGAAATGTTCATTAATTTTAAACCTAACAATACTAGTAATAATACTGTTAGCAACATCTGCTAATTACTGAGTGTTTACCTTGACTAAGTATTTGTTAGGATCTTTACAAATGTTACTTTTTAAATAATCAATAAATCCTAGTAAGGTGGGCAGCAAAGTTATTTCTTCTATGAAGAAACAGAGGTTTAGTGAATATAAGGAACTTGCCAAGTTTTGTGGTTAAGAAGTGCCAAGCCAGAATTTGAATCTAGATCTTTTTGACTCTTGGCAGTGAACATGTTTTGCTTAATCATGCTGTTTGTATGCTTCATTTGAAGATATATTTATAGAAAATAAATATCTCTTATGGACACTACAATGGAAAATTGATGATTCATGTCTGCATTTGGAGAGAGTAAAATTAAATAAGGATGAACCTTAGGACCAGAATTCTGACTAGGAAATGACCTTGAAAATTACCCAGAGTGACAGAATGATTGGTGTTATTGGGGTCAAGATACTTTAAGATCATATTTAATAGATAGTGGACAGGTCCTAATTATACATAAATTTAATGAATACTGACTGAAAAATATGTTATTGGGCAAAAATCTAAAAGCAGAACATTGGTAGAAAGTTCTAGATAAGTTTTTGTTTTGTTTTGTTTTGCTGTGTATTATGTGTACAACCTTTAATCCAAATGGTCTTAAATTTGACTCTGACTTTACTATTTACTCTCTGATCTTGAACAAATTACTCAACCTCTTTGAGCCTTAGATTTTTTTATTTACAAAATCAGAATAGAAATATTTAACACTCATGATTGCTATGAAGATTGAATGGAATGATTTGATGATTTGATAGTTCCCTAATCTATGTAAATCCTAAGAAAGCATCTAGTTAAATATTTTTATACATAAAGGAATTCAGTGGATCTGCCTCAACTGGTTTCCAGATTTAATGCAGAACAGAATCTTCAGTGATTACTTATCATGAATGAATTTAAAAACTTTTTTTTCCTAAGATGTCCTGAAATGTTTTTATTCTTCTGGAGCTTAGAAAATGTAATTGGCAGTTCCTCTTACACGTGAGGAAGGGAGCAATGTAGCATGGAGATGGATGTCCTGTGTAAAGTTTCCACTGGAATATATAATAGGTTAGCATTGGCCAACTACTCTTTCTTAATAAGAGAAGAAAACTAGGGAGTACTATGTAGTGAGGGATTATACTTGCTTAAGACTTGAATTTTCAATTGCCTAGATCCCATCAGCTTGCAGCTGTCTATTCCTCATAAATATGAACAAAAATATTTAAAATGTTAATAGTGAAAAGCACTCACTGAGTATCCAGCAAAGTCAGCATCTATGTCAGCAATCTAAGAGTTCCAGAGCTGGTCCTAGTGAAGATGGTATACGTGGTACGGGAATTTCCAGAGCCTAGAGAGTGACTTCTTTAGGAAGAAGCATTTAATGAAGACCTATAAACAGATCATTCTAAGTAAAAAGTTACAGACAGAAATTTTTTGCCTTTTCTTGGGAGAGTTACTGCCTAAACCTATCATGACACATTTTTTTTTAACCTGAAAAGAAAGAACTTATAAACTGTAGTTGGAATATTATGTAATAAGTAAGTTAATGTTATTTTTAAAAGAAGGGAGAATATGCTTGTGCCTGTGGACTTTTGCATTAAGGTAGATCAGACATTCTAGTAAAATGTGATAATAAATTAATGTGACAATGAATTAAAATAACTTTTAGTTTGATAATTCACCTCAAGAGATTCAAGCATGTAATAAAAACTTATTTCTATACTCAAGGCATTGCTATTAATAAGGTATAGTCCTTAACCCTAGAGGTTCACAAATCTGTTCAGGTTAAGGTAGAGCCCAAAGCAGAGAGTGGTTACTCTTACTTCAGATCATCAAAAAAGGCTTCATAAAAGAAGCCATTCCTTTGCTGAGCCTCGAAACATATGTAGTTATTCTCCAGATGGACTAGGTGATGACTGGGGAAGGATAACTATGCTGGGGGCTT
Organism: Saimiri boliviensis; assembly: GCF_048565385.1. Lineage (NCBI taxonomy): Eukaryota > Metazoa > Chordata > Mammalia > Primates > Cebidae > Saimiri > Saimiri boliviensis. The sequence continues at coordinate 25,218,091 of NC_133452.1, read as the reverse complement.
CAGATAACACTAGGTTTATATGAAAATCAATACATTAAGTCTGGTTGAGAATACAATTTGCTGCTGGTATCGTGGAGAAAAGATGATAGCTAACAAAAAAGGTAGAAAGGCAAGAGATAAATCATGCACACCTGTGTGTAACCAAGCTCCATTGCACTATGGATGGAATTTTGAGCCTTTTGAGTAACATGATTAGGTTTGCACTTTGGAAGAATCCTCACACAATGATGGAGGATGCCTTGAATGAGCTCATTCTGAAGAGGGGAGACCTGGTAACAGACACTTTCAGCATCTAGGAAAGCGAAGAGAGATTGAGTAGATAATTAGTTCACATTGATAAAGCCCTGGTGAAACATTCAGGAGAAGATAACTGAAGCCATTAGATGGACATTTGCTCTTCAAAAGAGAGCAGTAGGTGAAATAGAAAGATGGGATGGGGGTATCCAGATACAGGTAGCAGGTAACCATTGTGAGTTAGTTTTTAGAGAGGGTGAGAACATTAGATGAGGGCAAAGCAAAGAATCCCAAGAAACTCTAATACATAATAAATGGGTGAAAGAGAGGGAAGCAGCAAGGAAACTGACAAGTCTCTATCCTGAAGAGGGATGAGATCCAGGAGGGAATGTTGTCAAGAGCCAAGGAAAGAGGGATTTCCAAAAGAAGGACGTAAGTTATGGTGTCAGCTGCTTGAGGAAGTGGAGTAACATGAGGCCTGTAGAGTCTGGGAGCAATTAGAAGGGCTTTAGTGGCCTTTTGCCAGGGGATTTTATTTTTCGGTTGAGGGAGAAATCTAATTGTAGAGGACTAAAGAGACAGATGGGGAGGTGAGGACGTGGAAATAGAACTGAGTCTACTCAGTCTAGTTATCTCAAGGAACTCATCTGTGAAGGGAAGAGGAGGGGAGAATGCATTTTCTGTGTTATTATAGTTGACAGTATTGCAGGTTTATAATAGCTGGCAGTTGTATCAGTGTCTAATTGACCTGTCTGTGCTTTTACATAGATTAAGGTGGCTTAATTTTTTTTTTAATTTAATTTTTAATTTCTGTGGGCATATAGTAGGTATATATATTCATGGGGTACATGGGCTATTTTGGTATAAGCATGCAATGCATAATAATCACATCATGGAAAATGTGGTGTCCATCCCCTCAAGCATTTATCCTTTGTGTTACAAACAATCCAACTGTACTTTTTTAGCTATTTTAAAATGTACCATTAAGTTGTTATTGACTATAATCACCTTGTTTTGCTATCAAATACTGGATCTTATTCATTCTTTCTATTTTTTTTTTTTTGTACTTATTGTCCATCACCATTTTCTCCCCATCACCCCCTGCCCCACCAACTACCCTTCCCAGTCGCTGGTAACCATCCTTCTACTCTCTATCTCCATGAGTTCAATTGTTTTGATGTTTCCAAAATAACTGAGAACATTCAATGTTTTTCTTTCTACATCTGGCTTATTTCACTTAACATAATGATCCTCACTTCCATCCACATTGTTGCAAATGACAGAATGGTGGAACAGTACTCCATTGTGTATAAATACCTTTTCTTTATCCATTTATCTGTGGGTGAACAGTTAGGTTGCTTCCAAATCTTGGCTATTATGAACAGTGCTGCCATAAACATGGGAGTGCAGATATCTCTGTGATGTGCTGATTTCTTTTCTTTTGGGTACAAACCCAGCAGTGGGATTGCTGGATCATATGGTAGCCCTATTTTTGTTTTTTTGAGGAAGCTCCCAACTGTTCTCCATAGTGTTTGCATTAACTTACATTCTCACCAACAATTCATAAGGGTTCCTTTTTCTCCACGTGCTAGACAGCATTTGTCATTGCCTGACTTTTGGATAAAAGCCATTTTTACTAGATTGGATATGTTTAACTAAAGACGTAAATGAACTTTTTCATTTTTATATTTTAAAAAATGAGTGAAATGTAAAATTAAAATAGCATATTTGTTATTTCTTGGATATGTATAAAAAGATAAAATGGTTTGTTATTTAATTTAGCCTCTACATTTACCTAAAATAGTGGCACATGGTATATGCTCAATAATTGTTAGCTATTATTATTCTCATTGATTACCTCTTTGGCACTCATTTAAAAGACATAGGAATTCTCTCTACCCTATGTTTTTCTCTCACTAATCTCTAATGTTGGGGATTTCTGAGAAGGTCTCCCAAGCAGCTTTCCCCTTTGCTGGCTGGGTTCTGAACAAGGGTGCAACAAATTGTGCTCAAGGGGTATTCATCATGTGGCCAATAGAGAACTCAAATGCTGTGTGAATTACTGACAGAGTCCAGGTTAAAGGTGGTAACTTAGAGTGAAGTTGAATGGGGCTGTCCACAGAACTGCAGAAGGAGGCAGACTCACGAGCAGTCACTGGTCAGGGTTCTCAAGGGAGAAACCATACATGTAAGAGTAGAAAAGAACTCAGTATCTACCTGGCCTGTTGTCAAGAGAACCAAATGGGCTGAGCTAAGCATGCCCAATTATTCTCCCTGAATTTACAGATCAGTTTCGTCACTTCACCTCTGCAGAGACTCGGTGAGTTTCAGGAGTGGAGAAGAGACCAATGTGTGCTTAGTGAGAAAATCCCTCCTCAAGGAGTAGGAGGAGTGTTGTCTTAACAAATCCGTAGAGGCAGTCCACCTCCCAGGCTCCTGACTCCTTCATTCCCTATTGAAAGTGATCATTGTGGAGGACACTTTTCAGTGCTGCTTCTCTGTTCTTTCCTCTCATTCCTTTTATTTTCATTCATTCATTCATTTATTCTTTCTTTCTTTCTTTCTTTTTTGAGACAGAGTCTTACTCTGTCATCAGGATGGAGTGCAGTGGCACGATCTCAGCTCACTGCACCCTTCGCCTCCTGGGTTTAAACGATTCTCCGGCCTCAGCCACCTGAGCAGCTGGGACAACAGGCACACACCGCTGTGCACAGCTAATTTTTTTTGTATTTTTAGTGGAGACAGGGTTTCACCATATTGGCCAAGATGGTCTAGATCTCTTGACCTCGTGATCCACCTGCCTTGGCTTCCCAAAGTGCTGGGATTACATGCATGAGCCACTGTGCCTGGCCACTCTCATTTCTTTAATACACAATCTGCCCCTTATACTGCCTTCTATTGTGAACAAGTTCTCCTGTGTCTTAAATATTTCTCTAACCTCTTCCATTATTTTTCTCTCTAAATGAATGTTGAGTTTCCTTCCCCTTAATTGCCTACTTTACTTGCAACTCTTTGTAATAGAGGTTAATTTCCTCATTTTCCTCACCTAGCAGCCAGTTTGAATATTTTGAATCTTTACCAACTGCTGTGGACACCAAACAGTCCAAATGCCAGCCAGAAACATCTAACGTGGTGCCAGAAAACACTGGCTGAAAAAGGGAGGATAAGAGAGAAAATTGTCAGCCTCATTGTGACGTCTTCAGCATTGCTTCCCTGTCTCTGAACAGTATCTTCTTAGAAGTGAATGCATCCATTATTCTACCCTTTCATACTCTTACTCCTGCTTCTTCGTGATCTGTATGTGGGACATGCTTCTACATTCCTCATCCATTCAAGTGTTCCATTTACCTTTTCTTCTTTTTTTTTTTTCTTTTTTGAGATGGAGTCTCCCTCTGTCACCCAGGCTGGACTGCAGTGGTATGATTTTGGCTCACTGCAACCTCCGCCTCCTGGGTTCAGGTGATTCTCCTGCCTCAGCCTCCCGAGTAGCTGGGACTACAAGTGCCTGCCACTATGCCCAGCTAATTTGTTAATTTTTAGTAGAGATGGGGTTTCATCATGTTGGCCAGGTTGGTTTCAAATTCCTGACCTCAGGTGATCCACCCGCCTCGGCCTCCCAAAGTGCTGGGATTACAGACGTGAGCCACTGCGCCCAGCCCCATTTACCTTTTATTCTCCATCCTTTTCTCAGCTATTATTGTTGGTGCCAATACCCATATTCATAACTTTTTATATTTTGGTTTTCAGGTTTCTTTTTACTTTATCTGTAAATGCATTTATCCCTGTTCTAAGTCCCATAGATCAGGTCACACTGGGAGCCAGTTAACATTTCCTGTCATCTTGGCATCCCTGAAATAATATCCAGGAGATCAAGGGCGGACTGTTATCCAGAGTACATATTTTATTTTATTACATTCAGCCTGACCATGTGCATCCAAATGCAATTGGTTTTGCCCTATTAGTTAGTGAAGAGCCCTCTGTTGTATCAAATCAAATCAGAATTGTTTACAACCTCATCAATAGAACAGCTTTCCTTCACATTAAAGTTATGAGTCCTATGCGGGGGTGGGGGGGAGGCGGGGTGCCTTCCTTTATTAGCTTATTATATTCTGGACCTATCTATCTACTATTATCTAACTTGATTGTTTTATCCAGTTCATTTTTATTTTTTACTTATCTTTTAAAAGTTTTACAATTTCATTAGCTTTAAGGGTACAAGTGGTTTTAGTTACCAGTTCATCCAGTTACCAGTTCATCCAGTTATGGATGAATTATATAGTGGCGAAGTCTGAGATTTTAGTGCACCCATGACTTGAGTAGTGTACATTGTGCCCATTTTGTAGTTTTTAATCTCTCACCCCCTAGTAACCTCCCCCAATTCTGAGTCTCATATGTCCATTATATCACTCTACATGCCTTCGGATACCTATAGTTTGTCTCCCGCTTATAAGTGAGATCATATGGTGTTCGGTTTTCCATTTCTGAGTTAATTAGAATAATGGTCTCCAGCTCCATTCAAGTTGCTGCAAAAGACATTATTTATTTCTCTGGCTGAGCCAGCCAGCCTGCCTTCCTTCCTTCCTTCCTTCCTTCCTTCCTTCCTTCCTTCCTTCCTCCTTCTGTGAGATAACCCAGAAGCCATCCTTGTTTGGGCTATTTTCTTTTTTTTTTCTTGTTTTATTAGACTTTAAGTTCTGGAGAACGTGCAGGTTTATTACATAGATATACATGTGCCATGGTGTTTTGCTGCATCCATCACCTGCTGTCTACATTAGGTATTTCTCCTAATGGTTTGCTAGTGTTTTGTTGAAGAGTTTTGATCTAGGTTTACTGGGGATATTGGTCTGTACTTTTTTTTGTTATGTTGTTTCCTGGTGTTGGTATCAGGGTGATAATGGCTTCATAGAATGAGTTAGGGAAGATTTTCTCTTTCTCACCTAACACATAAGGATTCTTATAGACTCAAGGTAAAGAGGTGGAAAAATATATTCTGTGCAATTGAAAACCAAAAGTGAGGGGAGGAGTAGCTATTCTTAGATAAAACAGACTTTAAAGCAAAAACAGTAAAAAAGACAAACAAGGTCATTCTATAATAAGGAAAGAATCAAACAAGAATATATTATAATTCTAACTATATATGCATGTGACAAATTCCTTTGGCATTTGCTTGTCTGAAAAATACTTCATTTCTCCTTCATTTATGAAACTTAGTTTTGCTGAATATAAAATTCTTGGCTGATGGTTTTTTTCTGTTTAAGGAAGCTACAGGTAGGATCCCAATTCCTGTTTCCTTGTAAGGTTTCCACTGCGTCTGACTTAGCATTCTGCTAAGTCTGCTGTTAGTTCAGTAAGTTTTTCTTTATAGGTTACTTGATGCTTTTGTCTCAGTGCTCCTAGAACTGTTTCCTGCACATTGACATTAGGTAGCCTGGTGGCTAGATGCTTTGGTGATGTCCTTTTTGTAGTGAATCTCCCAGAACTTCTTTCTGCTTCTTGTATTTAAGTGGCTAAATCTCTAGCAAGGCTAGGGAAGTTATTTCCTCAAATAAGTTTTCTAAACTGTTTGTTGTATCTTCTCCCTCAGGAACACCAGTGATTCTTACATTTGGCCCTTTTACGTAATCCAATATGTCTTGAAAACTTTGTTCATTTATTTTCATTCCTTTTTCTTTGATTTTGTTTGGGTTAATTTGAAAGTCTTGCCTTTCAACAGACCTTTGACAAGGCTCTGAAATTCTTTCTTCTACTTAGTCTATTCGTTTGTTAAAACTTTCCACTGTATTTTGTAATTCCTTAAATACATACTCCATTTTCAGAAGTTGATTTTTTAAGCGATCTCATTCGAAAAAATTTTCATTCATATCCTGAATTGTTTTTAAAATGTATTTATGGTATTATTCACCTTTCTCTTTCATCTTCTTGAGTAACTTAATAGTCATCCTTTTGTATTCTTTATCTGGTATTTCCAAAGATTTCATCTTGGTTTACATCTATTGCTGGAGAGCTAGTGTGATCATTTGGTGTGCTATAGAAACCTGTTTTGTCATATTGCCAGAATTATTTTTCTGGCTTCTTCTCATTGCATAAGACTATTTGTTCTAATTATTTTTGAATTTATTTTTGATTCAACTATGTGTTTTTTTTTAATTTCTTTTTCCTCCCTTGAGGATGTGACTTTCATGATGATAGTTTATTGTAACCTAATTCAGCTCTGCATGCTCTCAGGGGTGAAGACTATATAGAGAGTCTTTGTATGATGGCTTTCTCAGACACTGGTTGTAGTAGTAATGTGCGTGTTGTGTGAGCAGGCTCACTGCCTCCTGTGGCATTGGAATGGCAGTGGTCTCTGGAAGGTTATCTGCTTCCCCAGTGGTGTGCCTTTATTTATTTTACCCAGTCTTTTATTTACTAAGTTGAACAGTTCAGGCTTCAGGCAAGTACCAACCGTGTCTAAAGCAGGTGGGCAATGTAATACCCACGAATGCACAGAGGCCCAGCCTTGACAGAGGCAGCTGGGGGATCTCTCAGGGAAGTGCACTGAGGTCTTTTTAGGGGAAAGGGAGGAAGCTACCTCAGCCATCTGTCAGGCCAGTAGGAAAGCCCCACCACCCAATCACTCTCCTGACCCAGGTTCTTGGCCATTCAGATTACACGGGTACCTCTTTTCATCTGTTGGAATGCCGATGTTCCATATAGAGAGGGACAGTGACTCGACCCCTCATGTAAGCCCGAACCTGGAGGGCACTCCTCTTGTGGGGATGCAGTCACCCTGAACTGTTCTAGAAAGGCTGTCTATAGGTGTACCCATGCCAAGCTCCTGTGGGAGAAGCTCCAGGAGTGTTTGCAATGGTGCGTGAAGGGAAGAAGTCCCCTTCTCCAAGACCCTTCATGAGCACCAGGGCTGCCTGACAGTTGGGGCAGAGCTGCAGGCTTTCTCCACGGAATCTGCCATTACACTCATGCCTCTGCTGAAAGAAACTTCCCCCAGGTAGAAATGTCTGGGGCTCAAGGCCGGCCATCTTCACTATTTTATTTATTTATTTATTTTGAGATGGAGTTTTGCTCTTGTTGCCCAGGCTGGAGTGCAGTGGCTCCATCTCGTCTCACTGCAACCTCTGCCTCCCTGGTTCAATCAATTCTCCTACCTCAGCCTCCCTAGTAGCTGGGATCACACGCGCCTGCCACCATACCCAGTGAATTTTCTATTTTTTCAGTAGAATCCATGGGGTTTCACTATGTTGGTCAGGCTGGTCTCAAACTCCTGATCTCAGGTGATCCACCAGTCTCAGCCTCCCAAAGTGCTGAGATTACAGGCGCCCACCACCACATCCAGCGAATTTTTTTGTATTTTTGGTAGAGACAGGGTTTTACTATGTTGGTCAGGCTGGTCTCAAACTCCTGACCTTGGGCAATCTACCCACCTCGACCTCCCAAAGTGCTGGGATTGCAGGTGTAGGCCACTGCACCCAGCCCTTCATTCTTTTGTCAGTCTTTTGTCCCACAGGCTGCTCCCTTAATGTGGAGCACTCCCTCTTTTCCCTAGGAACAGGAATCCCTGAGGGCCAGACTACTGTGAATGCTGCTGCTTCACTGGGTCTGGCCACCCATGTGGACTGCCACAGCCCTGGCTGATGCGGGGGAATGTCCACAAGGGATCCAGTGATGTGACCTGTCCTGAAGTCTCACAGCAGTGGGTGCCAGCACCAGCTTTGATGGAGCTGGCAGAGGAGGGATGTAGACTGTGAAACTCCTTGGTTATAAATAGCCTTAGTGTGCTGGCTTTCTCACATGCCGTGTTTAATAGTAATGAACAGGTCACATGGGCAGACTCAGGGCCTCTTGATTAGCCAGGGTGATGCGGGTAATGGTAACAGCTGAGGTCACACAAGTTTCGCCTTCCTGATGTAGTGTTATTTGGCTTGCAGATGCTATCATGGACTGTGTCAGTTGGTCTCCAGCTAGCAGGTGGCACTTGGAAAAGAGCTGTGGTGGTAGTGGTGGGATTTATGCTTGTCTTATATTACCCAGGGGAGGTACCCTGGTATACTAGGCAATGGGAGAGGCCATAGTAGAGCCCCCAAAAGTTTCTAGGTTTTTTTTGTTAAGCTACCAAGAGGAGTGAAGGAGCAAAGCCAGGAGGGAAGTGGGTCAGGTAAGTCCGTGTTCTGGCTCTCCATGGGTGGATGCAATCAGCAGCCCTAGTGGGGATTGGAGGGCGGTTCGCTGGCTGCTGGGATTGGAGGACACTTGGTACAGCTGCCTCTGCTTCACAGAAGAATGCAAATGAGGGGTGGCGGTTAGCAGGCGGCAGTAAGCCCCACCCAGCTCCCCTGCGCTTGCCAAGGCAGGTCCCACATCTGCAGCATTGCACCAGCAGCAATAGCTAGCTAAGCTCCAGTCTGCACTCGAACTCAAAACTGCCCCAGGCCATAAGCCTTCCCAATGGAGATGGAAACCGCGGGGCTTTCAGGCCATGCCCCTCCTTGTCTGCCCATGAAGCAGGGGCACTCAGCTCCTGTGCCTGTGGCTACAGCCCACTTCCCAGGTGCCCCTCGATTCTGGCCAATGGGGTTCATCCCCACTCAAGTTTAAATCATGAATCTCAGTTGGAAATTCTCCCAACCTGCAACCCCCGCCTGAGTGAGTTGGCTGACCTCCGAGAGGTCTCCTGTGAGATAGGATGGGAATGGTTTCCCTCCATCCCTCTGGAGACTGGGAGTGCACACACATAGCACATCCCAATATGGTTCCTTCTCATCTACTCCCCATTGCTCACTACATCCGCTCCAGAACCGGGTAGGCTTAAGGCCTTTCTCCCGGCCTGGATTGCCAGGTTTCCCAGTGTATATCCCATAGGCAGTTTCTCCCCTTCTCACACTCTGGGGACCTGGGTCATGATGTGCCTTGCAGCCTGCTGCTTCTTTGAAAGGGTGTGGTGTCTGTCAGTTTTCCTGTTAAGTTCCTGGGTTGCTTCTTGGAAATAAGTTCACAGTATGGATCTCTACATACTATTTTGTCTTTCCAAGTGAAAGAGGCATGCTAACAATACTTACAATCCACCATCCAGAAAAAGAGTTTATTCAGTTTATATACTTGATCTACAATATTTCAATTTGATTATTTATTTATTTATTTTTGAGACAGAGTCTTGCTCTGTTGCCCAGACTGGAGTGCAATGGTGCCGTCTTGGCTCACTGCAACTTCCACCTTGTGGGTTCGAGTGATGCTTATGCCTCAGCCTCCCACGTTGCTGGGAATACAAGCATGTGTCACCATGCCCAGCTAATTTTTGTAGTAGAGATGGGGTATCCCCGTGTTGGCTGGGCTGGTCTTGAACTCCTAGCCTCAAGTGATCCACCCACCTTGGTCTCCTAAAGTGCTAGAATTACAGGTATGAGCCACTGCGCCGGGCCCCAATGTGATTATTTAAAAATTCACATCCTCCAGTATTTTCAACTGTCGAATTCTCCAGGTTTTAAATATTTATCTTTTTTTTCCCTGAATTTTCACATCTTCCTTCTAATCTTCAGTTGCTTAAACCCTTCCTCTTTTTAGACTCCATTAACCCCATTTCCCTAGTTTGGAGCCCACCGTAAGATACTTCAGCAGTGTCAGGGCCGTGAATTTCCTTTCCCCTTTTAACTTCCTCTGTTTTCTGGTCTCTAGCATTCCTGGGTCCACACCCTCTCTATTGCTTGCCTTTAATCTTTGGACTCCGCCTCAGGTTGCACTAGAAAGTGAAAAATCGTAACCTTGATTCTTTCTACTTATGATTGATATTGTGATTTTCAATGATTTCACCACCTTGCCTATTTTATCTTTTAATTATTTATTTTTTAGATTTTATGTTTATTTTATTTAACTTTTATTTTCAGTTGAGGGGGACATGTACAGGTTTGTTATATAGGTAAATTGATGTCATGGGGGTTTGTTGTGCAGATTATTTCATCATCCAGGCATTAAATAACCAAACAGTTATTTTTCCTGATCCTCTCCCTTCTCCCATCTTCTACCCTCTCTTAGGCCCCTAGTGTGTGTGGGTCTCCTGTACGTATCCATGTGTTCTCATCATTTAGCTCCCACTTATAAGTGAAGACGTGGTATTTGATTTTCTGTTTCACATTAATTTGCTCAGGATAATGGCCTCCAGTTCCATCCTTGTTCCTGCAAAGAACATGCTCTCATTCTTTTTCCTGGCTGCATAGTATTCCATGGTGTATATGTACCACATTATTTCAATCCAGTCTATCATTGATGGACATTTAGGTTGATTCCATGTCTTTGCTATTGTGAGTAGTGCTACAATGAACATACTTGTGCATGTGCCTTTATAATAGAATGATTTATATTCCTTTGTGTATATATTCAGTGATGGGATTGCTAGGTCAAATGGTATTTCTGTTTTTAGGTCTTTGAGGAATCACCACACTCTCTTCCTCAATAGATGAACTAATTCGCACTCCAACCAACAGTGTAAAGTGTTCCTTTTTCTCCTCAACCTCATCAGCATCTGTTATATTTTGACCTTTTACTAATAGTCATTCTGACTGGTGTGAGATAGTATCTCATTGTGGTTTAAATTTTATTTCTCTAATGATCAGTGATATGGAGGCTTTTTAAAAAAAATATGCTTGTTGGTTGCATATATGTCTTCTTTTGAAAAGTTTCTGATCACGTTCTTTGCCCACTTTTTATAATGTAGTTTATTTTGTCCTTGTAAATTTGTAGTTTCTTATAGATGCTGGATATTGACCATTGTCAGATGCATAGTTTGCAACAATTTTCTCCCATTCTATATGTTCATCCTGTTGATATATTCTTTTGCTGTGGAGAAGCTCTTTAGTTTAATTAGATCACCTGTGTCAATTTTTGCCTTTGTTGCAGTTGCTTTTGGTGTCTTCGTCATGAAATTTGTGCTCATTCCTATGCGTAGAATGATACTGCCTCAGTTGTCTTTTGGGGATTTTTATAGTTTTGGCTTTTACATTTAAGTATGTAATCCATTTTGAGTTTATTTTTGTATATGGTGTAAGGAAGAGATCCAGTTTCAGTCTTCTGCATATGGCTAGCCGGTTGCCCAGCACTGTTCAACTGAATAGGGAATAATTTCCTCATTGCTTGTTTTTGTCAACTTTGTCAAAGATCAGATAGTTGTAGGTGTACATCCTTATTTCTGAGTTCTCTATTCTCTTCCATTGGTCTGTGTGTCTATTTTTGTACCAGTACCATGCTGTTTTGGTTACTATAACACTGTAGTGTAGTTTGAAGTCAGGTATCATGATGCCTCCAGCTTTGTTCTTTGTGTTTAGGATTGCCTTGGCTATTGTGCTCTTTTTTGGTTCCACATTTTAAAATTCATAACATTCCATATGAATTTTAAAATAGTTTTTTCTAGTTCTGTGAAGAACATTATTGGCAGTTTCATAAGAATAGCATTGAATCTATAAGTTGCTTTGGGCAGTATGGTCATTTTAGTGATATGATTCTTCTTATCCATGAGCATGGAATGTTTTTCTATTGGATTGGATTGTCTCTGATTTCTTTGAGCAGTATTTTGTAGTTTTCATTGCAGAGATCTTTCCCTTCCCTGATTAGCCATATTCCTAAGTATATTATTTTTGTGTGTGTGGCAGTCGTGAACAGAAGTGTGTTCCTGATTTGGCTCCTGGCTTGACTATTGTTGGTGTACAGGAATGCTAGTGATTTTTGCACATTGATTTTGTATCCTGAGACTTTGCTGAAGTTGTTTATCAGCTTAAGGAGCTTTTGGGCTAAGACTGTGAAGTTTTCTGGATGTGGAATCATGTCGTCTGCAAACAGGTATAGTTTTACTTCCCCTCTTTCTATTTGGTAGCCCTTTATTTCTTTCAGTTGCTTGATTGCCCTGGCTTGGACTTCCAATATTATATTGAATAGAAGTGGTGAGAGAGAGCATCCTTGTCTTGTGTCAGTTTTTAAGGGAAATGCTTCCAGCTTTTGCCCATTCAGTATGACACTGCCTGTAGGTTTGTTGTAGATGGCTCTTAGTATTTAGAGGTATGTTCCTTCAATATCTACTTTGTTGAGAATTTTTAACCTAAGTGGTGTTGAATTTTGTTGAAAGCCTTTTCTGCATGTATTAAGATAATGAGGTGGTTTTGTCTTGCTCTGTTTATGTCATGAATCACATTTATGGATTTGTGTACTTTGAAACAACCTTTCATTCTAGGGATAAAGCCTATTGATCATGGTAAAATAGCTTTTTTTGTGTGCTGCTGGATTCGGTTTGCCAGTGTTTTGTTGAGAATTTTTACATCGATGTTCATCAAAAATATTGGCCTGAAGTTTTTTTCGTTGTTGTGTTTCTGGCAGGTTTTGGTATCAGGCTGATGCTGGCCTCATGTAATTTAAGGAGGAGTTCCTCCTCCTCAAATTTGTGGAACAGTTTCATCAGGAATGGTACCAACTCTTTTTTGTACATCTGGTAGAATTAAGCTGTGAATCCGTCTGATCCTGGGCTTTTTTTGTTTGTTTATTTGATAAGCTACTTATTACTGACTCAATTTCAGAACTTATTATTGGGCTGTTCAGGGATTCAGTTTTTTCCTGGTTCAGTCCTCGGGGAATGTATGTATCCAGGAATTTATCCATTTCTTCTATATTTTCTAGTTTATGTGCATAGAGATGTTCATAATATTCTTCATTGGTTGTATTTCTGTGGGGTCAGTGGTGATATCCCCCTTGTCATTTCTGATTGTGTTTATTTGAATCTTCTCTCTTTTCTTCTTTATTAGTCTAGCTAGCAATCTGTCTATTTTATTAATTTTTTCAAAAAACCAGCTCCTTGGTTAGTCGATGTTTCAAATGGTTTTTTGTGTCTCAGTCTCCTACAGTTCTGCTTTGATTTCACCGTGCCTATTTTAAAAGATTTTGATCTTTTTCAGTCCCTAAATTCTCTCTCTGCAGGTGACCTTCTTCTTCTTCTTCTTTTTTATTTTATTTTTTTTTTTTTGAGAATGAGGCCATCTGATTAATACTCTTTATGCTACTTGGAGTATTTAATCTGCATTGGCTCTGTATTTCACATTATGCTTTTATTGTGCTAAAGTTGATATTAACGTTTTAGCGTAAATGTGATGGCAGGGAACATTTGCTCAAATTTATCATATTTTTTTTAAAAAGAAAATGTCTGCCAAGATTATAATAACAGTTATATTTATTGAATATTTATATGCTAGATCTACCCTAAGTATTTTACAGATATTACCTTCTTTGACCATGGTGTGGCCATTGGAACAATGTAGTAATATGTGGCTCAATACCATAGATTAATATCCTAAATGTTATTTTTTAGTCTTTTTGGATAACCATGATTGAACTTTTTAAATACTAAAATCCACCATGCTACATCTTCTTTAGCATCTAAAACAATACATACCATGATAAATTTCACTTCAATCTGTATAAGAGAATAATGCTAATGATTTGAAACGTCAGCTAGAAGGCAGGGTGTCAGGAACTCTGCTTATATTTTTTACTCACTGGAAAAATGTGAATTGAAATACACTAGTAAGTTCTGTGCTGTGGATGACATGGTTTAAATTTTCATGCTAAACTTATTTAATTTGAGATTGTGTTAATTAAATATCCATTTATCAGCATAATGATGTTTAATATAGATTTTTATTAACATATGGTTTCAAAGACCAGTAAAATTGTCAAATCTAATGAAAACAGAGTTCAAAGATAAAATTCTATCTTCCCTTTCTTTTACGAGTCTCTTAAAAATTCAGGGCACCTTTTTAAAAGCCCTTAGAGAAGATTAAACGTTAGCATCATCATTTAAATCTAATGTTATCACATTTTACAATGTAATTGACACCACGTTTAGCCTTAGATAGTTGAGTTTCCTAACCATATTGTAAAACTACTAAATGTATTTTTCCAAATCTAATAGAGGAAGATTCGACTGTTCTCTTCTTTTTCTATATTTTCTAGTGCAGCACATTCCAAGAGAACTTTCTCCAATGATAGAAATGATCTATATCTACACTGATTAATATAATAGCTGCAGCTATATGTGGCCTATTGAGCACTTGAAATGTGACAATGCAACTGATAATCTGAATTTCAAAAGTTACTCGTTTTATTTATCCTAAATTTAAATTTAAATAGCCATGTGCTGCTGGTGTCTACCATATTGGAATTACAGCTTTGATGTTCTTTTCATCATAGTCAGACTGAATTCTGAAGACTTGACTCTTTTCTCCTAATATGCTGTAATACCTCTCCTGGGGGAAGGAATAATCTTTTAAAGTCTGTTATTCTTGTACTAATTAAGGCATTTTCTTTTATTACAACCCAATTTATAATTTGGGGTTTTACCATAAACCAAAAATATATATATACTTTTGTAGTAAGAATGCCCAATTGGATATTTGATTCTGGGTGATTGTTACACAACAGAGGATGGGACATCTCTGCCAGGGTGGGTGCTCCACAAATGTTTGCTTGTACTGAGTAAATGAAAAACTGAATTTTATTTTAACCAGTGCTCCTCCACACACTCACTCACACTATTTCCTTTCATATCTGTATACTGGGAGAAGGAATAATAACTTACTTGAAAGGATAGTTTCTTTGAAAGGAAGAGGCTTTTGCTGATTTAAAACAGATATTGGTTTGTACTTACCTCCCTAATTCTTTTCTACTATGCTTAAATGATGAAGTACGATTTTTATGGGTCTTTACCTTCTAACACATTTTACATTACATTTTTTAAGAATAACTGGTCACCTAAAAATGTTTATATAATTGATATCCAAGATGGCCGAATAGGAACAGCTCTGGATTGCAGTTCCCAGCAAAAATGCAGAGGGTGAGTAATCACCACATTTCCAAACGAATTTTTGCTGCCCACAGACCAGGAGACTCCCAGGCAGAGAAGCACCACGAGTTGCCAGTGAGGCAGTTTCAGTTGGTGCAGCAGGTCTCCCCACAAAAACTCATACAAATCCAGGCACTGTTTCAACTGGTGACTGGAATGCCTGGGAGACAGAGTTACCCATTCAACTGAAAAAAAGGGGACCGAAACAGGGAGCCAGGTGATCTGGCTTGGCTGGTCCCATCCTCACAAAGACCAGCAATCTGAAATGCTCTGGATTCAGAGTTTTACAGCAAGCACAGCTGGACCCTGGACGGTCCAGCTCTGTGGAGGGACAGGCGTCCACCATTGCCGAGGCAGTCCACCATTACTGAGGCAGACCGCCGTTACTGAGGCAGACCGCCATTACTGAGGCAGTCTGCCATTACTGAGGCAGACCGCCATTATTGAGGCAGTTTAACTATACCCCTATAAGCAAAACTGTAAGGAATTCCACACAGCAGTTGGGCAGAGCCTATGGCAGCTCAGTAGCGCCTCTGCTGGCAGACTGTAATTAGGCTACTGCCTCACTGGGCAGGGCATCTCTGAAAAAAGGCAGCAGCATGACAGAACTTATAAATAAAACCCCATCTTCTCAGGACAGAGCACCTGGGCAAAAAGAGGCAGTTATGAGTTCTGCTACAGCAGACTTAAATGTACCTGCCCAGCAGCTCTGAATGGAACAACAGAACTCACAGCTCAGCACTTAAGCTCCTATAAGGGACAGACTGTCTCCTCAAGCGGCTCACCAACCCTCATATTTCCAAAGAGACACCTCATAAAGGAGAGCTCAGGCTGACATCTGGTGGGTATCTTTCTGGGACAAAGATAGCAGAAGAAGCAGCTGGCAGCAACCCTTACTATTCTGCAGCCACTGCAGGTGATTTCCAGGCAAGCAGGATCTGGAGTGGACCTACAGCAGAGGGGCCTGACTGAAGGAAAACTAAGAAACAGAAAGAAATAACTTCATCATCAACAAACAGGACATTCACTCAGAGACACCATCTGAAAGTCACCAACTACAAAGACCATAGGTAGATAAATCCACAAAGATGAGAAGAAACCAGTGCAAAAAGGATGAAAACACCCAAAACCAGAATGCCTCGCCTCCTCCAAGGGATCACAACTCCTCACCAGCAAAAGAACAAGGCTGGATGGAGAATAAGTCTGATGAATTGACAGAAAAAGGCTTCAGAAAGTGGGTAATAAGAAACTTCTTAGAGCTAAAAGAACATGTTCTAACCCAATGCAAAGAAACTAAGAATGCCAAAAAACGGTTTGATAAAATGCTAATGAGAATAAACAGCTGAGAGAGGAATATAAATGAATTGATATAGCTGAAAAACACAACACGAGAACTTTGTGAAGCACACACAAGTATCAATAGCCAAATGGACCAAGCAGAAGAAAGGATATCAGAGACTGAAGATCAGCTCAATGAAATAAAATGCAAAGCCAAGATTAGAGAAAAAAGAGTAAAAAGAAATGAACAAAGCCTCCAATAAATATGGGATTATGTGAAAAGACCTAATCTGTGTTTGATAGGTGTACCTGAATGTGACGGACAGAATGAATCCAAGCTGGAAAACACTCTTCAGGATATTATGCAGGAGAACTTCTTCAACCTAGCAAGGCAGGCCAATATTCAAGTCCAGGAAATACAGAGACACCACAAAGATATTCCTCAAGAAGAGCAACCCCAAGACACATAATCATCAGATTCAACAGGGTTGAAATGAAGGAAAAATGCTAAGGGCAGCCAGGGAGAAAGGTCGGGTTACTCACAATGGGAAGCCCATTAAAGTCACAATGGATCTCTTGGCAGAAAACCTACAAGCCAGAAGAGAGTGGGACCAATATTCAACATCATTAAAGAAAAGAACTTTCATCCTAGATTTTCATATCCAGCCAAACTAAACTTCATAAGTGAAGGAGAAATAAAACCCTTTTTGAACAAGCAATTGCTCAGAGATTTCATCACCACCAGGCCTGCTTTACAAGAGCTCCTGAAAGAAGCGCTAAACATAGAAAGGAACAACCAGTACCAGCCACTTCAAAAACATACCAAATAGTAAAGAGCATCGACACAATGAAGAAACTGCATCAACTAATGGACAAAACAACCAGATGCCATCAAAATGACAGGATCAAATTCACACATAACAATATTAACCTTAAATGTAAATGGGTTAAATGCCCCAATCAAAAGACATAGACTGGCAAATGGATAAAAAGTCAAAACCCATCAGTGTGTTGCATCCAAGAAACCCATCTCATATGCAAGGACACACATAGGCTCAAAATAAAGGTATGGAGGAAGATTTACCAAGCAAATGGAGAGCAAAAAAAAAAAGCAGGAGTTGCAATCCTAGTCTCTGATAAAATCGACTTTAAAGCAACAAAGATCAAAAGAGACAAAGAGGGCATTACATAATGGTAAAAGGATCACTGCAACAAGAAGAGCTAATGATCCTAAATATATATAAACTCAATACAGGAGCACCCAGATACATAAAGCAAGTTCTTAATGACTTACAAAGAGACTTAGACTCCCACACAATAATAGTGGGAGACCTTAACACTCCACTGTCAATGTTAGATCAATGAGACAGAAAATTAACAAAGATATCCAGGACTTGAACTCAGACCCTGACCAAGCAAACCTAATAGACATTTACAGAACTCTCCACCCCAAATCCACAGAATATACATTCATCTTAGCACCACAGCACACCTACTTTAAAATTGACCACATAATTGGAAGTAATCACTGCTTAGCAAATGCAAAAGAATGGAAATCATAACAAACAGTCTCTCAGACCACAGTGCAATCAAATTAGAACTCAGAATTCAGAAACTAACTCAGAACCACACAACTTCATGGAAACTGAACAACTTGCTCTTGAATGTTGACTGGACAAACAATGAAATGAAGGCAGAAATAAAGATGTTCTTCAAAACCAATGAGAATGAAGACACAACATACCAGAATCTCTGGGACACATTTAAAGCAGTGTCTAGAGGAAAATTTACAGCAATAAATGTTCACATGAGAAGCAAGGAAAGATCGAAAATTGACATCCTAACATCAAAATTGAAGGAGCTAGAGGAGCAAGATAAAGAAAACTCAAAACCTAGCAAAAGACAAGAAATAACTAAGATCAGAGCAGAACTGAAGGAGATAGAGACACAAAATATCCTTCAAAAATCAATAAATCCAGGAGCTGGTTTTTTGAGATCAACAAAATAGACAAACCACTAACCAGATTAATAAAAAAGAAAAGAGAGAATAATCAAATAGATGCAATAAAAAACGATAAAGGGCATATCACCACAGATTCCACAGAAATACAAACCTCTGTCAGAGATTACGACAAACAACTCTATGCACATAAACCAGTAAACCTGGCAGAAATGGATAAATTCCTGGACACTTGCATCCTCCCAAGCCTAAACCAGGAAGAAGTCAAAACCTTGAATTGACCAATAACAAGGGCTGAAGTTGAGGCAGTAATTAATAGTCTACCAACCAAAAAAAGCCCAGGTCTAGATGAGTTCACAGCCGAATTCTACCAGACATACAAAGAGGAGCTGGTACCTCTTCTTCTGAAACTATTCCAAACATACAAAAAGAGGGAATCCTTCCCAAATCATTTAATGAGACCAACATCATCCTGATACCAAAACCCAGCAGAGACTCAACAAGAAAAGAAAACTTCAGGCCGATATCCATGATGAACATAGATGCAAAAATCTTCAATAAAATACTGGCAAACTGATTGCAATAGCATATCAAAAAGCTTATCCGTCACGATCAAATAGGCTTCATCCTGAGGATGCAAGGCTAATTCAACATTTGCAAGTCTATAAACATAATTCACCACATAAACAGAACCAAAGACAAAAACCACATGATTATCTGAGTAGATGCAGAGGACTTCAACAAAATTTAGCAGCTTTTATGCTAAAAACTCTCAATAAGCTAGGTATCAACGGAACGAGTCTCAAAGTAATAAAAGCTATTTATGACAAACCAACAGCCAATATCATACTGAATGGGCAAAACTGGAAATGTTCCCTTTGAAATCTGGCACTAGACAAGGATGCCCTCTCTCACCACTCCTATTCAATATAGCATTGGAAGTTCTAGCCAGAGCAATCAGGCAAAAAAAGAAATAAAGGGTATTCAATTAGGAAAAGAGGAAGCCAAATTGTCTCTATTTGCAGACGATATGATTGCATATTTAGAAGACCCCATGATTTCAGCCCAAAATCTCCTTAAACAGATAAGCAACTTCAGCAAAGTCTCAGGATGCAAAATCAATGTGCAAAAATCACAAGCATTCCTATACACCAATAACAGACTAACAGAAAGTCAACAATGAACTACTATTCACAATTGCTACAAAGAGAATAAAATACCTAGGAATACAACTAACAAAGGATGTAAAGGACCTCTTCAAGGAGAACTACAAATCACTGCTCAACAAAATAAGAGAGGACAGAAACAGATGGAGAAACATTCCGTGCTCATGATTAGGAAGAATCAATATTGTGAAAGTGACCATACTGCCCAAAGTAATTTATAGATTCAGTGCTATCCCCATCAAGCTACTAATGACCTTCTACACCCAACTGGAAAAAAAACACCTTAAACTTCCTATGGAACCAATGCCACACATCTACAACCATCTGATCTTGGACAGACCTCACAAAAACAAGCAATGGGGAAAGGATTCCCTGTTTAATAAATGATGTCAGGAAAACTGGCTAGCCATTGTGCAGAAAGCAGAAACTGGATCCCTAACTGACACCATACACTAAAATTAACACCAAATGGATTAAAGACTTAAACATAAGACCTAAAACCATAAACTCCCTAGAAGAAAACCTAGGCCAAACCATTCAGGACATAGGCATAGGCAAGGACTTCAAGACAAAAACATCAAAAGCATTGGCAACAAAAGCCAAAGTAGACAAATGGGATCTAATTAAACTCCAGAGCTTCTGCACAGCAAAAGAAACAATCATTAGAATGAACCAGCAACCAACAGAATGGGAAAAAATTTTTACAATCTACCCATCTGACAAAGGACTTATATCCAGAATCTACAAAGAACTAAAACAAATTTACAAGAAAAAAACAAACCCATTCAAAAGTGGGTGAAGGATATGAACAGACACTTTACAAAAGAAGACATATATGAGGCCAACAAACATATGAAAAATGCTCATTGTCACTGGTTGTTAGAGAAATGCAAATCAAAACCACATTGAGATACCATCTCACACCAGTTAGAATGGCGATCATTAAAAAAATCTGGAAACAGATGCTGGAGAGGATGTGGAGAAATAGGAACACTTTGACACTGCCGGTGGGAGTGTAAATTATTTCAACCGTTGTGGAAGACAGTGTGGCAATTCCTCAAGGAACTAGAAATAGAAATTCCATTTGACCCAGCAATCCCATTACTGGGTATATGTCCAAAGGATTATAAATCATTCTATTATAAGGACACATGCACACGAATGTTCATTGCAGCACTGTTTACAATAGCAAAGACCTGGAACCAACCCAAATGCCCATTGATGATAGACTGGACAGGGAAAATGTGGCATATATACACCATGGAATACTATGCAGCCATAATAAACGATGAGTTCATGTCCTTTGTAGGGACATGGATGAACCTGGAAACCATCATTCTCAGCAAACTGACACAAGAACAGAAAATCAAACACTGTTCTGGCTCATAGGCAGGTGTTGAACTATGAGAACACATGGACACAGGGAGGGAAGCGTCACACACTGAGGTCTGTGGTCGGTGGGGGGACTAGAGGAGGGACACTGGTGGGTAGGGAGTTGGGGAGGGATAACATGGGGAGAAATGCCAGATACAGGTGATGGGGATGACAGCAAACCACATTGCCATGTATATACCTATGCAACAATCCTGCATGTTCTTCACATGTACCCCAGAACCTAAAATAAAATTATTATATATATATTTAAAAAGAAATAACCCAAGGGAAATATATATATATATAATAAAAATTAAAAATGTATAGTTGTAAAAAATGATTCAGTTTAAAAAGGGTAACTTGTGTAGGACAGATTCTATAGTAGGCATCATCCTAGATTGATAATACAGTCAATAAAAGTGTCTATTTGTATGTATCAAAGTAATAAAGGCATGAACTGAAGTAGCTGAGATGTTAGAACTAAGTCAGTTGTCTAAAAATACAGATGTCCACAGATATGTTCAATAAAGAAATGTTTTAAGTGAAGAGTTTGAAAATCTGGTTGATCACTGGTTATCAATGGTCTTAGAGGAATTTAAGTTTTAAAATGCTTATAGGATAATTGAGAAAGTACCACTAAGCCAAACACAAATTTAAAGTTTCTTCTTACAAAGCATTCGACCTGTTGCCCAAGACAAGGCTTTCATCTTTCAAGATGAAAGAATTAAAATGAAACTAGAGCACTGAAGGCTACTACAGAAGCATGCATTTATTTGGGCATATGGTAGTAATCCACTAAACACTTAGTTATAATCTATTTGAGAATAACCAGAACAGATTTTCCAGACGAAGATTCTGCCTGATCAACTTGGTTTTTGCTATGGAAAATCAAAGATGCAGAAAAGCACACATATGCGAATGTTTTCTTTTGTATTTCAAAGCCACTTCAGCATCTCTTTTAAAAAGTTTTGTCTTCATTCTTGTAATTAATAGATAGTGCTTCATATACTAAATGCCGTGTTTCAGTGATCAGTTTCATTATTTCTGTGCAGTCATAAAAAGACTGCTTTGGAAAATACGTTTGTATGCATTTCAATACAATAAGTGTTAGCAACTCAATTTCAAAGGAATATAATGTGTGATTTAGTTATTGATTAATGAGTTAAACTACAGACATTGAAGATGCAGAATCAAATTATCTGAAATAAAAGGGTAGGGAACATGTATAAATGTTTTGTACCCGGAGACACTCAAGTGCTTCTTGATTGAGGACTTGTGATTTCTAGCTGGCTTTTGCAATTAAAAATATTGGAAAGAAATTGCAGTAGCTTAGTCAAATTTACTTGTTGCAGAATGGCTTATAACTACAGAGAGAATTTTCAGTTAATATAATTGAAATTATTTAGTTCTGCTTTGTGACAAATGAAATAATTAGTTATCAGGGAAAGGTAATTACATATTTGGCCTAACGTTAATCAATATGAACACAGAAAAGCTGGAGCTCAAGCAGAATCAGGACCTGGTTAAACTACAGTTTTGTAAAACGAGGTCAATTGTATCACCTGTGGAATAAATAGAACTGGTAGTAAATAAAATAAATTCTTTAATCATACTGTTCCCAGAGATTTACAGAATGCTTTGAACTTCTTTTGGTATTTAAAAATTATTTTTTATGATTTCATACATAGCTTTTTTTTAAATAAGTCGTAGAATTTGAGAGTTTTATATTAGCTGACAATGGAGTAATATAAGCAGGTTGCAGGGTAATTGGCCTTTTGTATATGACTGTGTGTGAATGCTCGTTCATGGTATTTTAAAGCATATGCAACTTCAATGTTGTTTCCTCTTAGCCAAGCATAATGGTTGGCAAACTGTAGTTATTATTTTCTGAATTAAACTAGAGACTAGAGATTTATAGTTGTTCTCATGAAAACATGAATTTTTAACAAAGACTTATGATTGAATATCTATGGCTGAGAATTCCACCTACTGTGATCAATGAGGGAATATTTGTTGAAATTAACCACAGCAGAACTATTGGCATTGAGACAGGGGCTCAAGTAGATCAAATATCCAAAAAGGAAATTATTGAGTGGTTTGAAAGACAGTCGTGGCTGTGCCTGGTTGCTTGGTCCCATATCCCTGAGTAGAGGAGCAGATTTATGGAGGTGGGAATCATCAGGCTAATGTCCAATTGAGAGTTGGACATTATATCCTTTTATGATAGGATATGAAGTGTGGTCAACAGAGGCTTCTTGTACCTGGGGTTGCCTCTAATGAGTCATCTTCTCTCATCACTATCGTTCATTGGAAGTTGTTATGTAACAAGGCACTTATCTGTCTTTGTCAGTATATGCTGATGCTCAATATGAACACAGAAAAGCTGGAGCTCAAGCAGAATCAGGACCTTGTTAAAGTGCAGTTTTATAAAGTACGGTCAATCTAGCACCCGTGGAATAAATAGAACTGACAGTAAATACAAGAAAATAAATTTTCTCATCATACACTCTTCATAGAGAATTACAAAATGCTTTGAACTCCTTTCTGTATTTAAAAATTATTTTTTACTATTTCACACTTAGCTTTTTTTTTAATCAGCAAGGTAGACATGTGCCTTGTTACACCTGTAAACCTCAAAGATCATGGACAGTCACAGTAATTCCATTTTCCCAAGTTAAAGCATAAGTTCACTTTCACAGTCTGCTCTCTGGGGTGATGGAGAATCGAGGAGTAAAGTCCAGTTCGATTCCTTGAGTCATTGGAGTTGTTTCTGACTGATCCATATTTTAAAATCCAGCTCACCAGTGGGCTTGAGTCTGGATAAGTGGGCTTTTACCAGGGCCCTACCGAGAGCAAAAAAAGAATGTGTGCATTGATTCATACTCCTATTCTCAAGGACCTTTGCTCCTATTGGAGCCTTAACCACATAAAGATGTATTTCCTAAACATATCCCTGATTATGGAGTTTATAATCTAAGAATCTGAAGGTGCATTTCTGTGTTAAATGCAGAAATTATTATTGAACAAAGACCTCACCTTTAAATGAAAGCATAAAGTACTGCAATGACTTTTACCCAGCTGTATCTGTTTCTAGACATTGGTCAGGCTTAAGCCAAATAGTGTCCTGTCCAAGCAATGCCTCGTTATTTTCCAACTGTTTGAGTCATTGCTAATGTTCTACTTTTTGGTTACAAGAGAAGGAATTTTTTGTTACAAGAGAAAGTAAGACATTGGTAATTTCCATTTCTAAAAAAAATTATTTGGTATATTTTTTGAAAAAAAAGTAATATGACCCTGTTATAAATCCTTAAACAGTGTAAAAATAGATAAAAATTAGGTACTTACTGTGCTCCTAATGGTTCTTTCCTGCTCTTTCTCTTTATGTATATAGATAAAATGAGAACAATATATTTGGATGGGCATATATACTATACATAAACTATCAAAACGTGGTTTGTAATTTTACATTCTATCATGGATATCTGTCTTGAAAGCCTTCATGGTGTATAGGTCTGTGTTTTAAATTTTGATACTTATTACCAATAAATCCTTTGAATATTATAGCTTATTCAAAATATCTATTTCTTACAGGAAATGGACATATGTATGTGTGTGTGTGTGTGTGTGTGTGTGTGTTTACAAGGAGTCTGCCTTGTGGAAGTGAACATTACTTGGTCAGCTATGATTATTATGCTAAAGGAAGATAGATAATTTTGTGAATGTAATTTGAATTTCTAACTGTGATTATTATTATCTCTCCACAGGGCCCATTTGGAGGCCAGTGCTGAGAAGTGGAACAGGTTGCTGATGTCTTTAGAAGAACTGATCAAATGGCTGAATATGAAAGATGAAGAGCTTAAGAAACAAATGCCTATTGGAGGAGATGTTCCAGCCTTACAGCTCCAGTATGACCATTGTAAGGTAAGTGGATAACCTATAGTGAGTAGCTTCTTTGTTGCTTTTTTCAAATTCTAGTGAGGTACATACTTGAAATAAAATTCTAGGTAAGTATCAGAGTTGAACCAATTTTCACAGGATTCTGCACCCCCATGTCTGCTTTTAATTGTTAGTATTTAGACATTTAAAGTGCATTCATTGTTTCCATTTGTATTCAGTTTTATCTTCATATTAACTAAATTTTTTTTCAAACAGTGCCAATATCTACAGTATAATACTGCTTTTAGCTTATTATGAAGTTTCTCTTAATTTCTAATAGATTTTAGAATCTTAATATATTGAGGGTTTTTTTTTTTTTTTTTTTTTTTTTTTTTGAGACCAAGTTTTGCTCTTGTTGCCCAGGCTGGAGTGCAATGGCACAATCTCAGTTTGCTGCAACCTCCACCTCCCACGATTCTCCTGCCTCAGCCTCCTGAATAGCTGGGACTACAGGCACCTCCCATGTGGGCCCAGCTAATTTTAAATTTTTTTTTCTTTTTTTTTTTTTTTTTTTTTTTTTAAGACAGAGTCTCCCTCTGTCACCCAGGTTGGAGTACAGTGGCATAATCTTGGCTTACTGCAACCTCTGCCTCCCAGGTTCAAACGATTCTCCTTCCTCAGCCTCCTGAGTAGCTGGGATTACAGGCAGGTGCCACCATGCCTGGCTAATTTTTGTATTTTTGCTAGAAATGGGGTTTCACCATGCTGGTCAGGCTGTTCTTAAATTCCTGACCTCATGATCTGCTTGCCTTGGCCTCCCAAAGTGCTGGGATTACAGGTGTGAGCCACCACACTTGACCTAAATTTGTAGTTTTAGTAGAGGCAGAGTTTCACCATGTTGGCCAGGCTAGTCTCAAATGCCTTAACTTGAGTGATCTGCATTCCTTGACATCCCAAAGTGCTGGGATTACAGGCATGAGCCACCTCACCTAAGAAAATTTTTAAACAAATTAACTTAATCTTAAATTCAAGTCATCAAATCATAAGGAATTACAAACTATCTTGTTTATGTTTAATAAAAGTGAAAAATAAGGACTTGTAGGAAATAAAACAAGTAATGCAGATGAAGACCACACTATTTAAGATCATTTTATGTGTTTTACTTTTCTGAACAAAGTCCTTTCTTTGAATTACATTTTTATGCTGCTCAAATTTCTGTTCCTATGCACATCTATACTTTTACTCTGATTAGCAAAAAGATATGCTGAAATGTCATCAACTGACACATTAATTCTTAGATCCTTCTATGATTAAATTTGTGCCTTGTTCACTTTTATTTATATCCCTTCATGCCCATTTTCTTGTATATTACCTATCATCTCGTTTTATTGTATTTTTTTTACTATTCACATGTAATGAAAGTTCTCATTCTAAATCTGGTCATTTTAATGTGACATTATGATTCTATTTTCATTTTAAAAATGACAAACACGAATCCACACATCTCCTAAAGGAACATGTCATCTATGTAATAACTTGCTTTAATAAACAGTGATAAGACCCTGAAATTTATTTATTTGATTTTGAACCCTTGTGACTAGATTATTAAAATTGCCATTTGGGCATATTTTTTCTTTCTACTTGAAGCAGGAATATGACAGAGAAATAACTCCAAGATAAGAAAAAGGAAAACACTGTTGGTGTATGATACACAAGATAATAGTAATAGAAGATTTAAAATGACCAATTAAGAAAATCACATTCTCTCCTGACTTTTTCTAACTTGTACTTCTATTAATTACTCAAACAATATTCCCTTTTTGTGAGTTACAGTATTAGAGATGAAATAGAATAACACGAAGCTCTTCTAATAAATGTGCTTCATAAGGAATACAAGCTGCTTATGGCCATATGCTAATAGCTTTTACTGAAATCCAAATCTTGAGGTATGAAATGATTTTCCTGTTCTGGCCTTAGCACATAAAGTACTCATCGGCCTCTCCAGTCAGTCCTGTCTGTGTTTTGGCCCCTCCCAGCAAGGTAACCTAGATTTAGGTTGTGTTTTGCTCTATCTTAGCGCACTGCATGCAGTTGCTCGGCTTCAGTCCTTTAGATGTAAGCCTTTAAGTAATGAAGATAATACTGATAATGATGGCAATGCAATTGGTTCATTTATTCAGCAAGTATTTATTGAGTTCCTAATACGATCCAGCATATTCTGGTCACTGGTGGATCAATAATGAACAAAACCATGGTCTTACCCGATTATGAGAGACGGACACTAGACAAATAAGCAATAAATATATATGTCTCATGGTAATAACAAAAACAAAGCAAGGTCAAGAAGGTAGAGGAAGATGGGGGATTATAGGCTGAGGAGCTATTTTATATGGAGAAGGTCAGAAAAGTGTCATAAATCGGGTGATTGTTTTAAACAGAGACCTGGAGTGATATAGTAAGCACTTAGCAGCCCCCGCTGGAAGCAGGAATTTAGGGAAATGAGGCAGAAAGCACAAAGGCCACAGAGCCTGCAATGTTTGGGGTATATTTGAAGAATAGCTTGGAGACCAATATGGATGAAATAGCTTAGTAAAATACAGTAGGTAGGAGATGAAGTTGGGGTGGTGGGTGGGAGAAGGGGATTCGGATCATGCAGGTCCTTAAATATTCTTTGTTCAAGACTTTGGCTTTTAGTCAATGAGATAGGAAGCCATGGAAGATGTAGGTGTGTCTATAGTGCTGTGATATAATATTACGTAGCAATTTCAGTTAAGTTATGAAGAGTAGAATATAGAGGAGTTCAGCACTGTTCCTGTAATCCAAGTGGCAGTGACTTGGAAAAGGGTATAGCAGGAGAGATGATGAAGAGTAACTGGTTTCTGAATACACTTGGAAAGAAGCAACAAAATTTGCAGATGGATTGGATGTGTAGAATGTGAGAGGAAGAGTCGAAGATATCAGAAGTCAGTGATTTTTGGACAAAGCAAATGGAAAATGGAAGTACCATTTAGAAAGATAGGGAAACTGCTGGAGTAGTGGTCTGGGAAGGAAATATAAGAGCTTGATATTTGACATGTGAAGTTTATAGATGTTTAAGCAGTTGGATATATGCATCTGAAGTTAAAAGAAAGATCAGGATTGGAGATCAAAATTGTTAGCCTGTATATCAGCCCTGGGATTGGATGAGATCACATATAGGGAGAGATTGTAGCTAGGGAAAAAAAAAATTCTAAGAAATTATCACTGAGAAATCACAACTTCAGAGTTTGGGAAGGTGAAGGAAGAGCTAGAAATCTAGAAAAACCGAGAGAGAACAGAGTCCAGGACACCAAAGGAGGAAATTGTGTTAGGAAGGAGGGCATGATCACGAGGCTCAGATACTACTGAGAGGTTGAATGAGAGGAGGACAAAAAATTAATCATCTCAAGATAATCTTGTTGACCTTGGACAAGAGTTATTTCAGCGGCATGATGGAGTTGGAAGCACAATTGGAATAGATTCGAGAAAGAATTTGAACAAAAGTACAGAAAACCATTTTAAGGACTTAAAAATGGTTAAAAAAAACAAAGGTAACAAAAATCAGACAACGGCTGAAGAAAGAACTTAGGGTCAAGTAATGGTTTCATAACTTATTGCTGAGTAGTGAATTATGAAGTAATATATTAATATTTTGTTATTCAGCATGTTCTATGCTGATATAAATGATTCTATAAAGTGGGAAGAATCGGTGAGGCAGGAG
Source organism: Saimiri boliviensis (assembly GCF_048565385.1). NCBI lineage: Eukaryota > Metazoa > Chordata > Mammalia > Primates > Cebidae > Saimiri > Saimiri boliviensis. The sequence goes on along the minus strand of NC_133452.1, from coordinate 25,189,598 downwards.
GGAGGATACCAGCTCAAACAGTGACAGGATGGGATCCACTGCACAAGTGGAATGGTTGGTCTTAGGTCCGTCTGACTCCAAATATATTCATCAACCATTGAAAACCTACATACTGAATGACTTTTTGTCCCAGCACCATTCTAAGCACTGGGGATATATCCTCATGTTTTTGTGTTTGTGTTTACTTGTGTCTGTTTCCTCTTCTTTGCTCTGTTATGTCACTGTCCTGGCTTAGTTTATGAAAGGATATAAAGCTACCTTTTTCACCCCATCTTTTTCTTTAGCTGCCTTCTGAAAATAGACAATAAAGAAATGAACATTAACATATTCTCCAGAGCTAATATTTTAGTGTATAGTGCTAGCTTTCTGCTAAATTAGTACTTGGTGTAGATTATTTGAACGAATTGATTCACAGAGTTCATAGAAAAAATCCTCCAGTTTTCTCCTTCCTATAGAACATGATACAATACAGAAAGATGTGCTGGATTTGGAGTAAGCGTTCTTTGTAAGTCATTGCTGAAGTTGCAGAGCTGGAGGATTCCGTGATTCCTTCCTGGGTAGCCATCATATGTTAATAAGTACATTAATTGTCATCACGTTTGACATTATGCCTACAGAAAAGGAAAACTCAAGGAAAGAAATAAAAGCTTTGAACATGAATTTTCTATATTTTCTTTATAGGTTGTGACATTTGCTATTGCTTTGTGAGTAAAATTTGAAAGTCCAGTGTTAATAATGAGTTTTTTAATGTGAGACACAGATCTGTAATGTAGACAATTTACTGTGAATTGTGTGTGGCCATTAGTTTTAGGGTGCACTGGAGGCAGGTAAGGAGGGTTGTTGGCTTCTTATATGAGTGAGAGTTTGGGTTAGAGGTGTGAGTGAGATACTGGTAGTAGGCACTGAGTTGGAATGCAAATATTTTTATGTAGGGGCTAGCTCTGTCCCTGATGACCTCAGTGACCCTGAAAAAGTCATTTGACTTACCCCAACTTCAGTGTATGGAAATAAGTAGTGTCTTAGTTCCTTTGGGCTACATCAACAAAATAAGATAAACTGGGTGGCTTATAAACAACAGAAAATTACTGCTCATAGTTCTGAAGGCAGAGAAGTTCAAGAACAGTGCATTAGTAGATTTGGTGTCTGCTAAGGGTCCACTGTCGGGTTCATGGATGTCTTCTCACTGTGGCCTCCCATAGAGGAAGGTGGTCTTTTATTTGGTACTGATCCCACTGATGACAGCTCTTCCTTGTGCCCTCATCACCTCCCTAAGACCCACCTCTCAATACCATCACTATGGGGGTTAGGATTTCAAACTGTAAATTTTGGTAACACATAGACATTGAAATTGTGCCAAGTAGTTCTGTCTCTACACAGAATTGTTCTGAGAAGCAAAAGAAATAGTGGAAATGAAAGTAATTTAGGAAAAGTAAAGTGCTGGAGGGCAGTATATAATTATATTCAATTATGTATATTCTGTCAAAAGCAACCTTCTTTCTCAAATGCCAAGAGTAATGTTTTAAAATTATATTACTGCAAATATTATATAAAAATATATAATTATAATTAACAGTAATTCATGCTAATATAAATCTACATTATTTACAATTAGGGCTAATGATTATGCATTTGTAGATTTAGAGGAATATTTAAAGAAATGTGATACCTACCTGTCATTATTTATCTTACTGAACATCATTGGTTATAATTATTGAATAGCCTAAGCATAGTTTAACCTTAGCCTTGCATTCAGGAATTCCCTTCCTGGGAGTTTATTTAATAGTTTTTGGCCAGTGTTCTAACATAAACATAAGTTTCTAACTTATCCTGAGTCTTTTCTTAAAATCAAAATATCTTACGGGTATGTAAGAGATTGCTCTATATTTCAGGGCAGCTTTCTTTTTTTTTTTTTTTTTAAGCCTTTGAAAATGTCCTTTACATCTGCTGTCATATTCTATCAATCAGGAAAAGTCTTTATTTAATGTATATGCATGCATAATTTAGAATTATCAATTACTGGACTGAAAAGAGCCTAAGAAATTACGTTAGTCCAGTCCCCTTGTTTACAATAGAGGAACGTGAGAGGCACAGGGTAGTTTAAAAAACTCTGAGTTTTCATCTCTCCTTCCCTCTCAAAACTACTTTCATTTACTTGCCGTGTGCCTGGCAGTTTATTTTTTTTTTAAGGAAAAATAACTTTATTTTAAAAAGAAATAAGTTCCTTATTTAAAGCATACATGAGATAGCATCTTTCATTTAGTCCTAAACTTGATTATGTATTCTCATTGTAATATTTCGATGACATTCTGGAAATGAAGTATATCACCATATACTTATTGGTAAATATCAGACTAAGCTACTGACTTTAGGGAAAATTTTTAGTAATTTTTTAAGCTACCCAGAGATATTTATTCCACAGTATATAGAATGAATTGGATTTATCTGAACATTCACAAATTTTAACAAAATTCTTTTTTTTTTCCATTGCATGCATCAATGTGCTAAATTCTCCACTACAATCCAGGTAAAATAACGATAGAGTGTGAAAAACAGTGTTGCCTGTGATAGACAAGATGAAATTACAGCATAAAGAGTAGCCAGGAACCTATACTATAAACATTATTTAGCTCCAAGTATCTTGCAACAAATAGCTACTAATAGGACTGTAGGACGCACGTAGGACGCAGCAATCCTGGATTGTAGTATACCTGTAAAACCCCTTAAAGCATTTTTTTCAACCTTTTTATTCTTACCCTCCTTCACAATTACAAAATTAAATTCAAATTCAATTAACTAGCTTTAACTATAAATTTCTTCCTAATGAGAGAAATTAATACTAAAAGATTTTGTTGAGTAGGATGATTTTGGAAGGCCACAATCTCTAGCTAAGATTTTTTTCACTCCCAAAACCAGATTTTGTCCCCATTTGAGAATCTAAGGCTTAAAGTTGATGAAATAAGTAAATTAAATAGGCTTTAACTTTATTAAAGAGAAAAACCCTAATGGGTAACAATGGAAGTTAATATAGTTGACTTCTTGACCATCTCTGTTCCATACTTGCTTATATGATTAGAGAAGAAATCATGTATCTTTATTTTCTTATTTTGGAGAACACAGGAATGGCATAAAACCTAATAGCTTGGAAAAGTCACTTAATCTCGCTACATTCAGTGTTCTTGACTATTAATTGAAAGAATTGGTATAGAGTAGTTGTTTTCAATTATGGCTACACTTTTATAGGGCATATAAAAGATATCAATGCTAAGTTATATTTACCCAGACCAATTAAGCCAGGCATCCCCAAACTACGGCCCACGGGCCGCATGCAGCCCACTGAGGCCATTTATCCTGCCCCCCGCCGCACTTCAGGACGGGGCAACTCTTTCATTGGTGGTCAGTGAGAGGAGCACAGTATGTGGTGGCCCTCCAATGGTCTGAGGAACAGTGAACTGGCCCCTGTATAAAAAGTTTGGGGACACCTGAATTAAGCCATTCTCTGGAGGATATGGTCTCAAACTATAGGTTAAATCAGAATCACCTGATGGGCTTGTTAAAACACAGATTGGTAGACCCCACTCTCAGAGCTTCTGATTCAGCAGATTTTGGGTGGGACCAGGAAATGTGCATTATCAAGTTCTCAGGTAATATTATGCTGTTAGTCTATGGACCACTCTTTGAAAATTGCTGGACTAGGGGTGTGTGTGTGTGTGTGTGTGTGTGTGTGTGTGTGTGTGTGTGTGTCTGTGTGTCCCCAGGTGAATTCTAATCTCAAAACTATTGGTATAGAAAATACGAATAAGGTTCTTTTAAATTCTAGGATATTTAGGCTTTAATATAATAAAAGTTGTTAAACATCAAGTTGACTTGTAGAAAGGAGAACTATGGACAGATATCAACTTCTTGGTCAATTTTCATTAAAAATTTGTTTCTTAAAACCTTTTAGAGTATTTTATGAAAATTAACTTTTTTTGAACTGCATTTATGGGTCTTCATTTTTCAGTAATTTATTTGGTTATCAGTGTCTCGTCACTTGATAAGACCAGTGGAGGGTTTGGACAGTAGCCAGCTGTTTTTGAATTGCTTGAAAAGAGTTTTGTAAATTTGTAGTCCAGAGGTAATTCTGTGATTGCTTCAATATTTATAATTGCAATAGTGCCGTAAGTACTGATTCTCTTACAAGACCATGTATAAACCAAGAAGCCTTCTGTATTTTCCATCCCAAAACTGAATCAATAATAAAGAGAGCTCCATTTTTTAGATAAAGTATTTAGAGAGTTTGCTTTTGGACCCTCATATTTTCCTTTCTTCTCTAGCGGCTCTGACTCCTCAGGTCTCTGACTCTCCATGCCTTCATCCTCTCTGAGTTCTTCTAGGATTGCCTGGCAGTTTCTAAGACACCAGAGAGGTCCTGATATAGAAAAAAAACATAGACCCTATCTACATGGAATTTACATTCAAGGGAGATCCTGTGTTTATCCTTAAACTTGCAGTTCCTGTTCTCTGTGTTTTGAGAAATCATTTCCCAAAAGGTTATGGCTAAGCTGTGAAACTGCATGTTGTTATCCCCAATCTGTGGTTGCCTTTGCCCGATCATCCACTTCTGTAACCCCCAACTTTGCTCCCGTGGTCTTTTAGTCTGTCTTTTGATACTATAACAGAATGCCAGGCACTGAGTCATTTGTAAGGAACAGAGATTGATTTGGCTCACAATTCTGGAGGTTGGGCTCACAGTTCCAGAGGTGGGGAAGTTCAGATCAAGGAGCCGGCATCTGATGAGGGTCATCCTGCTGTGTCACCCCATGGTGGAAAGCACAAAGCCAAGAGAGTGTTTGTGACACAGAGGAGATGGAAGCTGAACTTATCCTTTTATCCGTAACCCACTGCCCCTATAACTCACCCACTCCCACTGTGATAATGACATTAGTCCATTTACAAAGATCAAACCCTCATGACCTAATTACCGCTTAAAGGCCCTGCCTCTTAATATCAGCACAAATTTCATCTTGAATTTTGGAGGGGACATTCAATCCATAGCAGTTTGTTATAATTCAGGCAAGCTTTCAGTTCATGTACCCATTTATTTCTAATCTCGTTCTTTGAGGGATTATAGAACTCTTTTCAATTATAATATTATGATGTAGCTTTAAACAGAACATGAAAGTACGTTTTAAAACCAATTTTTTCAGATATGGTTAGCTTACTAAAATAAAGTTGCTTCTCTTTTCATTTAGTCTTGTCTATTATTATAAATTCTGTTAATATTTTTTCTGATCTCTTACTTTTTAGATCTTTTCCTTTTTGTAATAGTTTAAAAATCTTTTTAGCTACAAAGAACTCTTGTCTTCCAGCTCAAAAGTACAAAATTAGAATCAATCAAAATCAACCCTCAGATGGCTTGATACTAATATTAGCCAAGGTTTCTTTATTCCCTAAAATTTCCCATAGAAAGAAGGGGACCTTGTATTTGATTTCTAATTCATTCTCTGATCTTACAGGTAACAGTTTGAATTACTTTATTACAGACAACACAATACTAATTAATTTGACATTAACTCTCAATGCTAATTTAAGATTTCTAAAGAATATCAGATGGAATTTTGTGAAGAGACAAAGAAACTAACACTGATTTAATTATTCCAAAAGATATCTCATAAATGCAAGTTTTGAATGCCACTGTATACAAGTCTTTTAAAGATCTATTTAAAAAGCAGTTATCATACGTCTTTTCATTGTGGATGAGACAAGCATACAACCACAAGATGCATCTAGAAAACCATATGTGCTAATATTACCCAAACAAGCACTTAAGTATTATGTTAAAATTGCCTGTGACATCATCATTTACAAGTAAGAAGGAAAAAAAAAGCACCTCTCAATACCTTAGTCGAATGTAGAATTATGGCATGCTAGAAAGCTGTTATGTGCATCCAGTGATACTAAGATCTGATGTCGAACAGTCATGTGAACAATTCAGATGAAACAAGTATACATCTTAACTACCTATATCCCTAGAAGTTTACTTATGCAAGTTGATTGAAAACTAGTTTTTTGCTGTTCTCGTTTGGATGGTGAGCTATTATCTTATATTCCAAGGCACCTTATGTTGTACAGCTAGCACATAGGCTAGACAGACCCAATTTCAGTTCCTCTACTCACTAGCTCTGTGCTCTAGGCTTTAGGACATTGTCAAATCTCTTCAATCTTTGGTTTTTGCCCATAGGTGTATATAAACCATTTAGCATAACACATCTGGTAAGTGCTCAATAAACAATAGCTGGTGACACTGTTCTTTAAACTAGGACTTGTATCTAATTTATTTTTAATTTTAGTTGTTCCAGGTCTGCATTTTGTATTTTTCCTTTTAAATTCATTAATTTAGGGCATGATAAGTTTTAATACCATAACTTACATTTATCATTTGGGCCTGTTGGTGGCTGAAAAGATACCTTAGACTACTAAATAAATTGAATGTAATAATTGAAACAATAGTGTTTTTGAGAATTTATAAAGGATAAAATATGAGTCTAGAAGAGACTAGAAGATATGATTGTGCTGTTTACCAGACTGATACTTGCAAAGACTAGAAAAGAACCCTTGTTGTTAATAAAATAGCATATCATGGAAAGGCCAAGCCCATAAGCCATCCCTGTACTTAGTGCCTTTACTGAATTTACCACAGATTAATAAGCAAATTATAAATGTTTAAGCATGAGTCTGATTACCTTTAAAGACTGTCAGTATTTCCATGCTGCCATAATTTATAAATAAAGGAATAAAATTAGGCCGGGTGCAGTGGCTCATTCCTGTAATCCCAGCACTTTGGGAGGCCGAGGTTGGTGGATCACCTGAGGTCAGGAGTTCAAGACCAGCCTGACCAACATGGTGAAACCCGTATCTGTACTGAAAATACAAAATTAGCCAGGTGTGGTGGCGCCTGCCTGTAATCTCAGCCACTTGGGAGGCTGAGGCAGGAGAATGACTTGAACCCTGGAGGTGGAGGTTGCAGTGAGCCAAGATCATGCCATTGCACTCCAGCCTGGGCAACAAGAGTGAAACTTCATCTCAAAATAAAATAAAATAGGAATAAAATTAATATGTATTATCTTACATGTATTTTCATGACTTTACTGGATCAAGTCTGTGTGGAGCGTCACAGACAACTCTGATCAGAGACTAGTATCTTAGATTTATGCATGCAATCACTTTATTTAGGGGTTGATTTATAGGAACTCATATATTCTGGGTCTTCTGATTCCTAACTATCTTTATATAATCTAGTCCTTTATATGTACATAAATGATTTAATGACACCTTTTTTCATAGTTACTCTTTGATGATAGTGATGTCAGTCATTTCATTCCCCCATCCATCCATTTATCCATCCACCCACCTGCCTACACTATTTACCGAAATGCTGAATGTTAAAGTTGATGCTTCTATACGAGAGCAATAAGATATAGCCTCTGTACCTCAGTGATGTATCTTAATAATGACAGAAGGAATACTTTACATTTAAATGTTAGGTGATGGCTCTGAGATTGCCCCAGAATGGTACTATAAAGCAATGCTTTAAAGCATCTCACATGTTCAAACACCTAGCAATTATAGATCAGATTTAAAAAACACAAAACGAAACCTGGCATTGTTGGGCTCCAAAACATGGCAAACATTGTACAAGCCAGAAACAAAGCAGAAAAGCAAACTAGCTAGTGATGTTGATGCTGCTGGAAAAATGTAGCAGATCCCCAGTGATGAGCAGGCAGGAAGCCCCATAGCAAAGACCCCTCGAAACCACTCTCTTTCACATGGAAATGAGCGATTCACAGATTGCCATTGTTTCCTTCTGTAGAGTAAATGCCCCAGAAGCTGCTATTATGAAACATCAGTGTATCTTTGATCCTTAATTAAATGTGTATATTTTATTGGGTGTTTTAACCAGTGATTCAGAACACTGATGTTTTCAGCAACATCAATAATAAATACGTAGTTCAATGGTTTAACATTTGGGACCTGGGGCCTGGCACAAAGTAAACACTCAAAGGTGGCGATAGCTTTCCTGTAATTGTTGAGAGTTTTTTCTGATAGTTTTGATCATTTTTATTTTGTTGAAAACTATCTAGGCTACATGATCAGTTTTAGCTAAATAAAACTGTAGTAATACCTGTTATTTACCAACTAGTATAACCCAAAAAAACTAGCTTTCATTTACTATCTAGATTAACCTGACAAATTTGACAAGGGTTATTTTCTCGTCTTTGCAAGTACAGTATCAGTCTGGTAAACAGCACAATCATATTATTTTTCTCATGTAGGTACATGTTTAATTCCCTCAAATGTTAAAACAAAGTGCTACTTTAAAAACATATAGTGTTTTAAGGGCTGTTTTAAAATAAATAGATAGGCCAGGCACCATGGCTCATGCCTGTAATCTTAGCACTTTGGGAAGCCGAGGTAAGTGGATCACTTGAGGCCCGGAGTTCGAGATCAGCCTGGCCAACATGGTGAAACCTTGTCTCTACTAAAAATATAAAACTTACTCAGGCATGGTGGCAGTTGCCTATAATATCATTTGTTTGGGAGACTACCGGGGAGGCAAAAGTTGCAATGAGCAGAGATCACACCACTGCACTCCAACCTGGGCAACAGAGTGAGACTCCATCTCTTAAAAAAGAAAAAAAGTAAATAAATAAATAAATAACAAAATAAATGGATAAAGTTGAATCTTTCCATCTGATGTCTTAAATCAAGTTTTAATATTATTTTTGAAGTTTTGTAGAAGCTGAAGTCACTTATATGCAACTTCCCTTTCAAGAATGTGAGCTTATCATTCAGTCAACAATTACCTATAATGCACCTACAATGTATATAACGTTTGTAATACTATGGATTTACTCTAGTCAGATACTCTTAAGAGTGGATAAAATTGCAGATGCAGATTTTATTGTTCAAATTGCACTTCATTTTTATACCAATGTAAACATTAAGTTATCTAGGGGCAATTATTAGAGTTCTAATCCCCTTTCTTCAACAGAATGCATATTTGATTTTAGAAAAGCAAATCTAGAATAATTGAAAGTGCATGATTCAGGTATAATTTATTGTTTGTGTGTTCTTTCCCTGAGGGGAAAAGAACTCTGTCCTTTGCTTAACCCAGTTTAATTCCTATATTCAAGCTTTATTATATAAGAGTCAGGACATTCTGGCCTTAAGCTGAATCGCCAAGGAACATTAGCAAACTTACTCATTAAAATAACAAATTCTAACATTGTCTTTAAAACAACAATACCCTACCATTAAATGTAGGCTTTCTGTGTGTGTGTGCTCTTGTGTGTGCACACGTGTGCATGTACATGTAGGTGTGGTAGAATTTTTTTCCCTTCTAAAGTAATCAGAGGCTCTGCCTGCAATTCTGTAATTTTGAGGTCTTGCTGTGTTAGAAGGTTGCCTGCAGTGGGAAACTGGTCTTTTTCTAAAATTAAAAAAGTAATACAGTGGCTTATGCCTGTAATTCCAGCACTTTGGGAGGCCGAGGCGGGCGGATCACGAGGTCAAGAGATCGAGATCATACCGGCCAACATGGTGAAACCTCGTCTCTACTAAAAATACAAAAAAATTAACTGGGCGTAGTGGTGTGCACCTGTAGTTTCAGCTACTCAGGAGGCTGAGGAAGGAGAGTTGCTTGAACCTGGGAGGCAGAGGTTGCAGTGAGCCAAGGTCGCACCACTGCACTCCAGCCTGGTGCCTGGTGACGGAGTGAGACTCTTTCTCAAAAAAAATAAAAATGAAAATAATAATAATAATATGGTGAAACCCCGTCTCTACTAAAAATACAAAAATTAGCCAGGCATGGTGGCACACGCCTCTGGTCCCAGCTACTTGGGAGGCTGAGGCAGAAGAATCGCTTGAACCCAGGAGGTGGAGGTTGCAGTGAGCCGAGACTGCGCCACTGCGCTCCAGCCTGGCAACAGAGCAAGACTCCGTCTAAATAATAATAATAATAATTTCCAAGTTCCCCTCCAACCTTTGCCAATCTATGTTGATTTCCTCCTTATTAAATGCACAGCCCCCTAAGGCCTGTTAGTGAAGCTGTTACTTGTGTGCAGGCCTGAAGCAGCAGTTTTCTCCGTGAGCCTGCATCTACCTGCCACACCCCATTGAGTTGTCTGAATCTGGCCTTGTCTCCTAATCATAATATGTAATACTGCAACCTTACCCCAAAGGGCCATAGAATATCCATGTTTAGAGGGAGAGGTGAGACAGACGAATAGGGGTCACTCTCTGGTGGTAAAATTAAGAGTGGACAACAAATGCAGGTAAGAAACAGAGATCTGTAAAACCAACAAATCCTTTCACAAAACAATTCTTTTACTGCCTCTGCGCATATTTAGCCAACAGACTGCTGTATCTAGCAGTTCACATATTCACTCAGGTTGAAACTTCTGTCCTGTACCTGATGTTTGCCGCATACTTTGCCAGGTGTCAAGCACGCATGAGTTTGTAAGACTGTTTTTGCTGTTACGGAGCTCACTTCACTCTAGCAGTGATACAGGCTTGAAAACAAGTAACTACAGTGGATATCAAAAGTGCTGTAATACAGGCATGGACACACAGCCAAGGAGACCCAAATCACGATTATTTGTGTTTGGGAAGATTGGGAAAGACTCCACAGAGCAAGATGAAAGACCCTTGGAATAAGTAAGAAGTCACTTAAGAGTGTTATCAAAATGCCTTAGGGAGAAAATTCTCCAAATTAGCCATGGCATGGTGTGGAGTCCGCAGTAGAGCAAGGGGTGCTGCTTATCTCCTTTTGTGATGATACTTAGAATCAGGCTGAAAGAAGAAAATACAAGTTCAGTGCCTAATACAGTGTCACATTAGAAAAGGTACTGATTAAGGATCCCTTAGCTGAAATATTTGGGACCAAAAGTATTTGGATTTCAGATTTTTTCATATTTTGAAGTATTTGCTTTATACTACCAGATAAGTATCCCTAATCAGAAAATCTGAAATCCCAAAAAATCCTATGAGCATTTCCTTTGCATACCATGTTGACACTCAGAAATGTTTGGATTTGGGTGTATTTAAGATTTTGGGTTAGAGATACTCAACCTATATTGCATGTATTAGCTGGATGAAGGCATAAATTTATGTGTGCATGTATTTTAAAGACTACAGGGTGCCAGGAGCGGCTCATTCCTGTAATCCCAGCACTTTGAGAGGCCAAGGTGGATGAATCACCTGAGGTCAGGAGTTGAAGACCAGCCTTACCAACGTGGTGAAATCCCATCTCTACTAAAAAAATAGAAAAAAAAAATTAGCCAGTCATGGTGGGGTATACCTGTAATCCCAGTTCCTCGGGAGGCTGAGGAAGGGGAATCACTTGGACCTGGGAGGCAGAGGTTGCAGTGAGCCAAGATTGCGCCATTGCACTCCCACTTGGGCAACAAGAAAGAAACTCCGTCTCAGAAAAAAAAAAAAAAAAAAAAAAAAAAAAGTACAGGGAAGGATACTATTTTATTACTAAGAGAAGCAAAAGAATTTGTCTTATTTTTAGCATTGATATTTTGTATTCTGATTCAGGCATTATTTTTGTTCTTAGTGGGGTGAAACCCAAATGTATTTTGTATATTAACTGTTCATTGAGGGATGTTAACCGAAACTTTTAAAAGCACTAGGCAGGAGATTTTGTTTTTTATTTTGTCTGCATACCAATGGAAAGTAAGCCTGTTTTCTTTCTCTTTTTTCATGTAGTTTTATTAGTGCTATCAAACTTAATGAGTGCTCTGCCCTTCTTTGCTGTCATTCTGTCATGACTTCAGATCCATACATGCTGATTTAGCTTTGAAAGCAAATTGGGCAACAAGTAAATTACATTCTAGCAGATTTGTCTCGTGTTTAAATCATTTATTTTTTCGGCTTATATTCTCCAGTTAGTAGTTAACTGCTTTTTTGAAACCAAAAGCTGAAGAAGCCTGCTGTAGCTGCAATGCCTCTATGTGTTATAGTCCAGCTGCCTTGCATTTAGGGCCAGCTTCTTGGGTGTCCCATGCAGTCACACACAGGACTCTGCTCTTAGGTTTCTGCACTTGGCTTAATGTTATTCTGCTGCCATCTTGAGATTCTTAGTAGTATTTGGACAAGGGGCCCTGTCACACTGAGATCCCTAATCGCGTAGCCAGACCTGCTTGCATTGTGAAGAACATTAACGTATATGTTCTGACACATGTAAAATGTTGAATGCCTCTTAAAACTTGCTTCAAGCATCTTTCCATCTCCTTAGGTAAGGAAGCCATCCTGAGCCCCACTCTGAGTTACATGCCCCTTGTTGTACCTTGCTGTATCTTGTTCGTGTTGGCTGAGCTTTGAATAGTGGTTGATTCCAATACCTCACCTTTCCTACTGACTTATTAATGGTTCCTTGTGCTCTACGTGACTTCCAGAACACTGCACTCTCCTGATGCTTTTCTTACCTCACTGGCAGCTGTTTCACAGTTTCCCTTCCTGTTTCTTCCTTATCTCCCTTGTCTCCTAAAATTGGGAGGTGCCAGGTGTCAGGCCATGTCACCCTCTGTATATTCACTCCTTCTTGGGTTTAAAAATGCCATCTATATACCAAGCACCTCCAAAATATATATCCGTTTACGTGTCATCTCTACTTGAGTGTGTAATAAACACCTCACACTTAATATGACCAAACTGACTTGCTGCATTGGCTCCTGTAACATATTCTACCCAGCGTACCACATCTCAATTGGTAGCACTCCTATTTCAGTTGCTTAGAGAACAAATAATAATCACATTCAGTCCTGTCTTTCTCCCATTTTCAGTCTGTTAGGAAATCCTGTTGGTTCTCTGTTCAAAATACAGAATGTGAATCTACCACCTCTCACACTTCTCTGTCTATGGAATTCTCAGCCTGGCAACCTGAATGTTCCTATTAAAATAAATTAAACTCTGTAGGAGCTTCCTGACTTATTCAGAGGGAAAGCCACAGTTCTCGGAGTGGTCTGCAAGGCCCTACCTGATCTGACCTACTCGCTCCTCCCACCTTGCTCATTTCCTCTCTTGCTGTTTTTTCTCTTACACACTGACTTCTTCGGTCACACCGGTCCCTTGCTGAGCTTTCAGTCACAGTGCCAGGCTGTCTGCTGTGCTGAGAATGCCCCTTCTTTACTCAGACTTCTTCACTGAAATTTCAGCTCCCTCTGAGCACTCCTTTTTCTCTCCCACCCTCTTCTACTTCTTTCTTTTTCTATAGCATTTATCAGAGTCTAATGTAACGATTTATTTTCTATGTCTTTTTGTTTATGCTGAGTACTCTGGGTGCTTGATAAAAGTTGAACGTTGACTGAAAGAACTGTACCCAAAGGAGCATGTCCTTTGGTGTGAATGTTCCTTTTGTCTCTTTATCTCACAATAATTCTTTTTTATTCATTCGTGTTCTAAGGAATATTACATTTTGAAAATATTCCTACTTTAAATAGCCAAATCTTTAATAAAGATAATAGCTGACATAGAAATGTCAGCAATCATCTTTTCTCAAGAGTGAGAAATCATTTCAGTTACATGACATATTTGAAATGTAAGCAAATTAAATAATACAATGGTACTTTATGCCTTGAGATTGTCTTCTGTTCAGAGGTTATCTTTTCTTGGCCTTAATACTGCCTGAATTGTTCAACTCAAGAATGGGAAAGATTTTTATATAAGGGAAAATAAATTGGCATCCCTTTAATTGTTGAGATAGCTTTTAACATATAGCTTATTTTTATTTAGCTGTATGTGCTCGATATTGCCAGATTCTTCCAGTGTTTGTGCTTCTCAGTGGTGTAGACCAGGCATCCCCAAACTTTTTGCACAGGGGGCCAGTTCACTGTCCCTCAAACCATTGGAGGGCCGCCACATACTGTGCTCCTCTCACTGACCACCAATGAAAGAGGTGCCCCTTCCTGAAGTGCGGCGGGGGGCCGGATAAATGGCCTCAGGGGGCCACATGCAGCCTGCGGGCTGTAGTTTGGGGACGCCTGGTGTAGACATTTGATACCTTTGAAAGAGAGTGGAGGTGAGATTCTTAAATGCAGTGAGTAGCTTAAACATATGGAGTCTCTCTCGGCCAGGTGCGGTGGCACATGCCTGTAATCCCAGCACTTTGGGAGGCCAAGGTAGGTAGATTATGATGTCAGAAGTTCGAGACCAGCCTGACCAACATGGTGAAACCCCGTCTCTACTAAAAATACAAAAATTGGCAGGGTATAGTGGTGCATGCTTGTAATCCTAGCTACTCAGGAGGCTGAGGCAGGAGAATCACTTGAACCCAGGAGGCAGAACTTGCAGTGAGTCAAGATTGTGCTACTGCACTCCAGCCTGGGTAACAGAGCGAGACTCCATTTAAAATATGTATACCTATATGGAGTCCCTCATTCAGTGACTATGTTGTCAGGCATTATGTTTTATAAATCAATCTAGCCTTAGGTCATTGAACGGAAATATAAAGGGAAAGTTTTATGATCATTACAGATGTAAAGATCAGGCTTCTAATGCACATTTGTAATTCTTAGTAATGCTGTTCTTTGAAAGTATTAATTTATTCAATGCCAAATGAGCTCAATTCTAGTGGACATTCCTTTTTTAAAAGCAAAATTTTTAATTATGAAAATAATGACATATTACAGAGTTTATAAAACAAAGAATAAAAACATGGGCCATAGTTTTATCACCATAACAACCCTTTTCATTTTGCATTTTTTCTTTCTGCATATTCACCTTTTGCATACTTTTACTTGGATGCAGAGTTTTTATCTCATCTTTTTCACTTAGACACCTGTCATGCCTATTTCTTCACGTTGCTATGTGGTCATGATCACAATAAGTTTTCAAGGTTACATAATGGTCTCTAGTGTGGCCATATCCTGGAACCTAAATATATTCCAGGTGTTGGAGAATTAAGTTTCTTTCAATTTTTTAGAAATCATAAATAATGTTCTAATGAAAACTCTTGTGTTTATAGCTTTTTTGGATCATTTTCTTAGGATATATTCCCAAAGGTGAAATTCTTGTTTCACACAATATGACCAGAGTAATGATTCTTGATATATTGCCAGCCTACTTTCCCAAATGATCAAACCAATTTTTTTGCCTCCAGCAATGTGTGAAAGTGAAGCTTTACCATACCCTGGCCTGCGATTTCTCATTTTTGTTCTGTTATTTGTGATCCTTGTATTGTTAGCATTAAAATACTAGTACTTCATGGATGTATAGAAATGTAGAAAGCAATTTTGGAATATCAGACACCTGAATCAAGGTTCTTTCCCAAAGAGAAGAAAGAGGAGAACTGGTTGGATGTTTGGTTTAGTTATGCCTAGAAGGATAAGAGAAAACCTGTCCATGGTTTGTTAAACACATTGATTGAAGAAATTTATATTTATCTCAAATTAGTGTGTGAAGTCATCTAGCTGACCATTTATACCTCCTTAGAGCATTGTTTTGATGTTTTATGCTAGAACAAATTGGTTTACAAAAAAACACTACATTTATTTCTTGGCTTTCTAAGAATCTAATGATGTAAGAGTTTTATAACAGTTTTCTGCTTATGAAACATTTTGGCTTCATCTTGGAGAATCAAATAATTTCATTTTCTTGATAAATAATTTATCTCTTAGGAGAGTTAAGTCATCTACTTCTGAATGTTTCTGCAAACGGAGGGCTTTGTTCTGCATTGGTCAACCAAAGCTCTAGGTAAAATGGCTAGAATCTTCCTTTACAAGTAACAGTGAACAGAGGCATTGGAAAGAAATTCAGTCTGAGAAGAGAGCTGAGAAAGATGGTAGAATTTTAGATTAGTATCATTTTAATAGTAATGGGCTAGATGTGATGCTCACACCTGTAGTCCCAGTGCTTTGGGAGGAGGAGGCAGGGGGATCACTTGAGGCCAGGAATTCAAGACTAGCCTGGTCAACAGAGCAAGACCCTGTCCCTACAAAAAAAAAAACAACAAAAAAAATTTTTTAATTAGCTTGGTGTGTTGGAATGCAACTATAGTTTAGCTACTTAAGAGGCTGAGGCAGAAGGATAGCTTGAGCCCAGGAGTTCAAGGCTGCAGTGGGCTATGATGGTGTACCAGCCTGGGCTATAGAGTGAGACCCTGTCTCTTTCAAATAAAGCAATTGCAAAGAGGCCATGGTGAACGAGTGTGGTGAATGCTGGATCACCATGAGGGGGCGCTGCGGCTCATGCTGGTGCGCAGGTGGCATTGGAGCCAGGTCCCTAAAGGGTCAAAATGGGTGACCCCTTTGGATTTCTTTGACTTTCACCAGTGAGAGTCAATGAGATTGTTAAGAAAGCAAAACAACACAAATGTTGTCTTGAGCTAATAACGTCTGTCTTTGTGGGCTGGAAGGGGATGACAACTTCCCTCTCCTGCTGTGGAGTTGATCTGCGCTGCTATCTTCCACAGACCTGCCTTGTATGAGATGCTCCCATTTTTCAGGAGTTTTCCTTCCTTGATCCCCTTCTAACAATGGCCTCCTGGGGTTCCACATTTCTTTCTTGGCAGTTTACTCATTTCTTCATTCATTAATCCAAAGGATGTACTGAGTGCTGAAATCTAATGAGAAGGAACACAGCTACTGAAAATCTGAAGCAAAAGCCTTCTGCACTGCAAAGGCCCTGAGGAGGAAATAGCTCGGCATGTTCTAGGGACAGAAATAAGGACTTTGAAGCTAGAAATTAAGGCGTATTAGGAGATGAGATCAGAGAGCAGGGAGGGTCCCGACCTTGGTAGGAAGTTTAGAATTTATTCTAAGTGCAACAGGAAGCCATGGGAGGGTTTTAAACAGAAGGCAGGATCTGATTTATCATCATTTAAATTTTATGATCTAGAAAATTTTAAGAAAAGTGCGTATTAGCGAACTGTGATGCTTCATATATGGACAATTTTGATGATGGCTTTAGATTGAAGAAAGGGTCGGAAAGAGTTGCTATTTAAAGAAGGGGGGTGACCCCAGGATTAAGTACACACCCACATATTTGCATTTTGTTTGTTCTTAGCTCAGTCCATATGAACAAGGGCTAGTTTAGGACAGAAGGGTTAGTAGGGATTCCCCTCTTCCCTCCATTTCTCTTAGACCCTGTTTTCTTAAGAGACTTGCAGGATCCTGCCCCTGTCAGTGATGTCAGCAACCCAGCCATTATGGTGAGCTGAGGCCATTCTCATGACGAAAATAAAGAGCAGTGGGTTAACTTCTGAGTATTTCTGCCCTAAGCCACCCCAATCACTTCTTTATCCCTTAATCTCTTGTCCTTCCCACTAAGTTATAGCAGGTGGGGAGAAATGTTCCCAGACCATTAAAGGAGGATAATTGGGAATCTCTCTATAGACATTTAAAGTTGAATAAGCAGCAATTTATTCAGCTGCCTCGTGCTCAGAGGCACACCAGTAGCATCCAAAGAGCACCCTGAGTTTGAAGGAGTCAGAGAGGTGGGACAGGAGGAAGGCTGTCTTCCATAAAGTGAGTTTGGGTTCTTAGAAATTCTGCTGAGAATAGAAGCGTTGTGACTTTTAGTAGCTACATTCTGATATTTACAATCAGGTTTTCATTAATCTGCCATTTCAGGTCTTCATTTAGTTTAAATAAGTATGTGGAAAGTACACAATGGGAAAAACCATGAGAGACCACATTACCTTAAATGTGTGTATTCTATTTGTTTTCTTGAATTGCTTTCCACCTTATTACCTTTAAGCTAGTTACAATTTTTTTTTTTCAACACACAGTTCACATGTATTTGAGACGGTTGACCTCTCTTCCTCTTCTGTGTGTTCATACATATGAGGCTCATTGGTACCCCATCTGTACCGCTTTCAAAGATTTGTGGATTTGTGGCACTTAACCACATTCTGAGCTAGCATTTTTCTCTCTTCCCCTTTAGACCATTAAGTTTCTTAAAAATTGGGTTCATAGCTGATTGTTGTCTTTTCTTATGTCTAGCATATATTTTATATATTGTATATATTTGTACTTCAGAATTTTTATTTTGGTGGAAATCTTTGTTGGAAATTACATTACACACTTTAGTGCCACCAAAGGATGGGAGAATATTTGAGTGTTTTCTTTTGGACATGAGATAATCATTGTGCTCTCCAGTTGTTGTTTTTGACTCTTGAGGTATTTGGGATTATATCCCCTTCTATTAAATATCTCAGAGCATTGTGACTTATAAAACACAATTTTTGTATTCTTTTGTTGTTGTTGTTGTTGTTGTTTTGAGACAGGGTCTTGCTCTGTTGCCCAGGCTGGAATGCAGTTCACTTTAGACTCAAACTCCTGGAACCAAGCAGTCCTGCCTCAGCTTCCCGAGTAGCTGAGACTATACATGCATGCCACCATGCTTGGCTAATTTTGTTGCTGTTATTGAGATGGGATCTAGTTCTGTTGCTCAGGCTAGTGTCAAATTTCTGGCCTAAAGCAGTCCTCCTGCCTTGGCCTTCCAAAGTTCTGGGATTACAGGTATGAGCTGCCACAGCCAGCCTCAGTTTTCCTTTTTGAAATGATTTTGAAATCTTCCCATGTGTTCCAACTGATGCTGGTCTAGTGCTTGGAGACCAGAACTTCGCTTTATACAGTTTGCCTGGGAGGGGAATTGAAGATCTTTTCACATATCTACTACAGGCTGAGTATCCTTTGTGTAAAATGCTTGGGATCAGGAGTGTTTCAGAATTAAGAGTTTTTGGGATCTTGGAATATTTTGTATCCATAATGAGATATCTCGTGAATGAGACCCAAGTGTAAACATGAAATTCATTTGTTTCAGATATACCTTATACACAGAGCCTGAAGGTCACTTTATACAATACTTACATAATTTCATGCACTAAAGTTTGTATACACTTGAACCATCAGAAAGCAAGAGTATCAGGTGTGGAATCATTTCAGCACTCCAGTTTCAGATTTTGGAACATTTCAGAGATGGGGTTTTCAGATTTGGGTTGCTCAACCTGGAGAATGCAAAATGTATAAGCTTTGTGACAGGTTGTCACATAAGAGCACTTGCAGTTTAATGGCCAAGCCTCGAGTCAGCAAGGAGCCAGATGTCTGCTGCATAGAAAAGTATGTGGTTGCTAGGTACCTCTCCCATCAAACACAAGGACTCTTTCCCTAAGTTCCGTGATAGGAAACATTTTTACAGAAGGAAAAACCCTCATGCTTCACTCACTCAGCTCTGATAGCACCAATCGCTACTAGGCCTGCATTTGCCTTAGAGCCTTTGAACTTTCCACTTTCTCTGCCTAGATTACTCTTTTGACAGATATTCTCGTGGTTGGCTCCCTCACTTCCTTCCAGTCTTTTTAAAAATATCACTATCTTTCAGATGCCTTCCCTGACTACTTCCACAAAATATTACCAACCCTCATCTTCAACCCAGTCACCTCTCTCCCACTTACCCTGTGTGGTAGATTTTTATAATAATGAATCACGCCTCCCTGTGTCCACACTCCTATGCAGAGGGAAAGTTTTGCTCTTGTCATCGAAAGATAATGTGCAGCTTTTCATTCTCTTGAATCTGCTCTGGCCTCATGACATGCTTCAAACAATAGAATGTGACACAGTGATATGCAAACTCCAGAGCTTTGCTGTCTAACATAGGAACCCTTAGACACCTGTAAGCATTTGTATTTAAATCACAATTAGATGAAATTTAAAATTCAGTTCCTCAGTTGTACTCGTCTTATTTCAAATACTAAATACTGTATGTGACGAGCAGGCACCATATTGGAGAGCAATTAGAGACCACATAGAGGGAAACTGAGGTACCCTAGACAGTAGGCGATGATGATATCCAGACATGTGTGTGAGGCCATTTTGTCCCACCCTCCTTATCCAAGCTACAGGATGTCTGTAGCCTCACCAGTAATCCCAGGTGGAACCAGCCAAAGAACATGTTAAATTGCCAACTCACGGAATCATGAAAAGTAATTGTCATTGTTTTAAGTTATAAGTTTTATGTAGGTTTGATACACCATAGTGATAATGGATACAGCCTTCAATTCTAATGACTGGCAGTAATTTTGAAACCATGTCCTAAAGAATTACTTCAGGGGTTAAGATGTGACAAAATGAGGAAGACAGAGTGAATCCATACCGTCTGTGACAGTGAGATCAGTTCCTTATTTATCTAGAAGGATATTTGCTATTACTAAAATAAAAACCAACAGCAGACTGAAATGCTTATTAATAGTATAGACTTAGTTTTACATCAAAAAATCTAGAAGGATATTTGCTATTACTAAAATAAAAACCAACAGCAGACTGAAATGCTTATTAATAGTATAGACTTAGTTTTACATCAAAAAATTATTACCAGTAATTTGCAAAGTAGATAATTAAAACACGTAGAACTAACGGGAATCCATAATTATTTCAATTTAAGATGAACAGATTTGGGTGATTTGTTATATCTCACTCTGCCATATTTTGTAATATTAAATAATTAGTATTTAATTCTGAAAGCATTTCTTCCTCCATTTATTATGCCCAAGCATTTATTGAGTGCTTTCTATATATGTCTAGCCAGGTACTGTAAAGGATCTGAAATGATTAAAACCTGAACCTTACCATGAAAGAACTCACAATTCAATGGTGGGGACAGATGCATGGTCAAACTATATGCACATGAACACAGCACAAGCTGTGTGAGAGGACTAGGAAGTGCTCTAGAAACACTGAGGTGGAAGCAGCCACCTTTTTATTGCACATACTGAACATAAGGAATGAGCTCTTACTTTGCAGATGCATTGGGGATAAAGACTACCCTCTGTAACCCCAGCATTTTGGGAGGCCAAGGCGAGAAGATTGCCTGAGCTCAGGAGTTTGAAACCACCCTGGGCAACATGGTGAAACCCTGTCTCTACTAAAATAAAAAATACAAATAGCTGGTCATGGTGGTGCATGCAAGTAATCACAGTTACTCAGGAGGCCGAGGCAGGAGAATCGCTTGAGCCCGGGAGGCAGAGGTTGTAGTGAGCCAGTATCGTGCCACTACACTTTAGCTTGGGCAACAGAGGGAGACTCCATCACAAACAAACAAACAAACAAAATTATCTAGAGACTTGTTTTGGATAAAGAACAGAATTATTGTTTTATTTCAATAATCTTGAGATAGTATTTCTGTGTCATAAAATTTACCTATTTAAAGTGTACAATTCAGGGGCTTTTAGTATTTTCACAGAATTGTGCACCATCATTGCTGTCTAGATTTATAACTTTTTTATATTCCAGAAAGAACTCCTATACCCGTAAGCTGTCACTCCTGTCCCTTCCCCTTCTCCCCAGGTTCCCCAGCCCTAAGTAACTGGTCCTCTCTTTCTGCCTCTATAGACTTGCCTGTTTGGGACATTGCATGACAATGGAATCTTACACTATGGGCTTTCATGTCTAGCTTCTTTCACTGAGCATGTTTTTAAAATTCTTCCGTGTTATAGCATACATCAGGATTTCATTTGTTTTTGTTACTGAACAAGATGCCATCATATTATGGATATGCCACATTTTGTTTATCCATTCACCAGTTGATGGATATTTGGGTCGTGTCCATCTTTTGGCTATTATGGATAAGGTTACTGTAAACTTTCATGTACAAATGTTTACATGGACATATATTTTCCTTTTTCTTCAGTGTATCTCTATATGAAGAATTGCTGGGTCATGTGGCAACTCTGTGTTTAACATTTTGAGGACATGCCCAGCTGATTTCTGGAGTGGCTGTGATATAGTTTGGCTCTGTGTCCCTGCCCCCCAGATCTCACCTTGAATTGTAATAATTCCTGCATGTCATGGGAGGGACCTAGTGGGAAGTAACTGAATCTTGGGGGCGGGTTTTTCCTGTGCTGTTCTCCTGAGAGTGAATAAGTCTCCTGAGAGCTGATGGTTTTATAAAGGGGAGTTCCCCAGCACATGATCTCTTGCCTCCCACCATGCTCTCCTTCATCTTCTGCCATGATTGTGGGGCCTCCCCAGCCTTGTGGAACTGTGAGTCCATTAAACCTCCTTCCTTTGTAGATTACTCAGTCTCAGGTATGTTTTTATTAGCAGCACGAGAATGGACTAATACAGGCTGCAATTTTACCATTCCACCAGCAAGCATCAAGCTTCCTGTTTCTTCACATCCTCACCAATAGTTGTTATTATATGGAACAGAACTGTTTTGAATGAAAATACCAACTCATTAAAACAGAAGAATTCCAATTAGATTATGCTATAGACATTTAAGGTGGCCCATATATCAGTCACGTGGTGTTAGAACTTAAAGCCAAATGCCACTTTGTAGCCCTGTGTACAAAACAGCTCATTGGAGTCTAATGATCTTATCATTAATGTTCACCAGGTGGTTGGGAAATGCAGCTTTTCTTTTATGTCTAATTGAGAGAGGTAAAGGGAGAAATGATTATGTGTGTAGTGCTGTTGAAAGTTAAATCTATTTCTGACATACAATTAAACATAATTGAAATAGGACAAATTGAATAACAAAATTAAATTTACAAACTAGGATATGAATGGAAATTATTATATGTGTGCCGCTTTGAGGATATTTGGGTGGGGTGTTGGCATTAGGGCTAGAGCCCCAAATTTGTACTTATTTGGCCTGGGTCCTACCTGCACAGGCTTGCCTCCTGTACTTCGCTATGTTGGCATATCAAAGGAGTTCACCAGGCATTCTCCAGGCAGCACACTGCTCAGCAAGGATGTCATTTCTTTTCTTTTCTTTTCTGAACCACTGGAATTTAATGTGGTTAAAAAGGAAAATAGAGTCTTTCTAAGATTCAGACTCGCTTTTAATGAATCCAGGAGACCTGACAATGATATTTTATGAAAAATAAAAATAAAAATCTGACAGTACTCCCCAACTTGTCAGTGGCTTCCCATGACCCATTATTGAGTGAGTGAGTCTCTGTGCTTAAGAGGCATTGCCTTTGTCTGTGGCCTGACCTCTGCCCACACCGTCAGCTTCAGCTGCTACCACTGTCTGAGTACTGAAGTGTTTGTGGTTCCCTGAGAGCACACGCTGTGACCCTCATGCATTCTCTGCTAGTGTTTAGTCCAGGCGTCCCCAAACTTTTTACACAGGGGGCCAGTTCACTGTCCCTCAGAACGTTGGAGGGCGGCCACATACTGTGCTCCTCTCACTGACAACCAATGAAAGGGGTGCCCCTTCCTGAAGTGTGGTGGGGGGCCGGATAAATGGCCTCAGGGGGCCGCATGCGGCCCATGGGCCAGGCCATAGTTTGGGGACGCCTGGTTTAGTTCCTTTGCTGGGAGTACCTTTCTCTCTCTGCAGGACTCAGTGTAGGCACCACCTCCCCCAGGAAGCGTTACAGATCCCCCCCCACCCCAGGTTCTGCCAGGTCCCAGACATGGCGTTAATCTGGGCACTTTGTTTACCATGCTGAACAAAAGCAGAAAAAGTCCCTGGTCTAGTGGAGCTTCTATTCTATCTGAGAGAGAGACTAAACAAGAAATGCAGAATGTCATCTACCTTGCATAGTAGAAGGTGGACAGGTCTAGGAAGTACAAAGATAGTTAAGCAGAGTAATGAGAACGGGAAACGTAGGGGATGGGAAAGGTGGAATGCTGCATTCAGTAAGGTCGGTGGGTGGGCTTCACCTTCTAGACAGCCTTAAAAAGGATGAGGGGATCTGTGATATGGCTACATCTAGGGAAAGAGCTTTCCAGGAAGAGCAAACAGCCAGCCACAGAGATGACTTTATTGTGAGAGCCTGCATGATAAACTAATAAAATTGCATCCATGAAGGAAGTTGATAAGTTGGTTTTCCAAAGTGTCCTTTATATAGACAAATATATACATATTTCCATTTCAATGTTTGAAATTTTAAAAAAGTTCCAAGACAGATCTCTTCTTTGCCCTCTTCCCTCCCTATACTCTTACACAATGCACATTTTGTGGACTATTAATAGTTTAGAATTCCTCATCAGTAATTACTGTACACGTAAGTTGCATGGATCTTACGGTCTTCTTTCTCCACCGTAAGCTCTGGATTCACCTGTAAAATATATGCTCCATGATAGTTTTATATTTCCAGAGGGCCAGTTCTGCATCTGCTCTTCCTTCTCTGAGTCATATGCCTTTATGTCCCATCTTCTTTCAGTTTTTAATTTTTTTCCACATTATTGCCTGTTGGTGTTTTCTGGTTGATCTTTTGTGCTAAATTCTAAATACCATGTATGAATTCTTCCTCCTGTTTGATAAACCAGAATGAAGAGGTGTTCAAAGGTCTGCACCTTCCCTTCAGCAGCTTGCATTAATTCTGTGCATTCCTGGGACTTCCCCTTCCTCAAGAAGAAATCTAGCACAGCCCTTGCACAGCATTTTAAGAATTATTACTGCTCCTGGTTGGGCGTGGTGGCTCACACCTGTAATCCCAGCACTTGGGAGGCCGAGGCAGGTGGATCACTCGAGGTTAAGAATTCGAGACTGGCCTGGCCAACCATGACCAACATGGTAAAACCCCATCTCTACTAAAAATACAAAAATTAGCTGGGCACAGGGGCGGGCACCTGTAATCCCAGCTACTTGGGAGGCTGAGGCAGGTGAATTGCTTGAACCTGGGAGGTGGAGGTTGCAGTGAGCCAAGATCACGTCACTGCACTCCAGCCTGGGCAGCATAGTAAGACTCCATTCCCCCCACCAAAAAAAAAAAAAAAAAAAAAAAAGAATCTTTACTGCTCCCACATTTACTGATTAGATTTTGGTTTGGGATATACTCTTAACCACTAAAATTAAAAAAAAAAAAAAAAGATTCTGCTCTGTTACCTGTTTTTCACTGCTATTTTTTTAAGTAAAATGACTTTTCGTATCATTATTATATATTTTTAGGTGATTTTGGAAGTAAATGCTAGAGATATTTTTATTCCTCTAGAGCATCTTGCTCTAACAACATATTAATCTAAGTTAAAAGAACTGGTTCAAGATGTATACATGTGTTTTTTTGGATTAAAAATATATTTTTCCCATTCTCTTGCATCTCTTTTTATTTTTATATATTAGGCACTGTAAATGCCAGATGTATATACTTTTTTTTTTTTTTTAATTTCCTGGAATGTCACATCCTGTAACTTCTTCACAAGCTGCATTTGTTAAATAGCAGATGATGGAAGGTTTGTCACCCGCCCGCCCTACCCCTACGCCCACCAACATAGTCATTTAATGCTCATCAGTGATAATTGCTGTTCGAATTCAGTTGATTTGTGCTTACTTCACTGTCAGTCTTTGGTTTTACGAAATCTAGGAAGGACATATAAATGCACCTATGCATTTTAGAGAAAGTTTTATTTTATCCTATATCCTGTGTTACATCACTATATCTTAACTGCGGATTTTTTGGTTTACTCTGTCCTTTTATTTTAAACTTTTTTATCAAAGT
The DNA here is from genome assembly GCF_048565385.1 of Saimiri boliviensis. Classification (NCBI taxonomy): domain Eukaryota; kingdom Metazoa; phylum Chordata; class Mammalia; order Primates; family Cebidae; genus Saimiri; species Saimiri boliviensis. Next base: position 25,164,166 of record NC_133452.1, on the reverse strand, counting down.
GATAATTGTATAGTTTAAAAGTCAAAGCAGTGGTTCACACTTGTAACCCCAGCACTTTGGGAGGCCGAGGTGGGTAGATCACCTGAGGTCAGGAGTTCAAGACCAGCCTGGCTAACATGGAGAAACTCTATCTCTACTAAACAAAAACAAAAACAAAAAATTAGCAGGGCACGGTGGCACATGCCTGTAATCCCAGCTACTCAGGAGGCTGAGGCTGGAGAATCACTTGAACCTGGGAGGTGGAGATTGCAATGAGCTGAGATCCCGCCATTGCATTCCAGCCTGGGCAACAAGAGCAAAACTCCATCTCAAAAAATATTTTAAATAAAGGCAAATAATGCTTACAATGCTAACATACAACAAATAGCATTTTTGTCACTCCATCTCTCACTAGTTCTTGTCAGCTGTTCTCATTCCTCCCACCTGTGAGGGTTAAGCTACACTTTGGTTAGCCCAAGTGTTCTTTCCAGTACGCTTACCACGTTATGACTTATCTCCTCTATATGCGTGTAGGAAAATTATTATGAATAGTGGTTTCTTAAGTAGTACTTGGGGAGAGTGACGGGTGACGTGTGCATGCTTCATGGCCTTATTTAATCATCACTCTATTCTTGATTTACTGCTAAATCCTCCTTGAATCTTTAGATTTCATTAAGGCTATCATGAGATTTTCTGGATATAGAAAATGTAGCCCATTAATCTTTGTCAACTTCATTACTGGTGTTTTTTTGTTTGTTTGTTTAGATCCATATTTTTACATAAGATGATTATTCTGGTATTTCTAGATTTTTTCATTCTTACCTTTTATCGACTGTGGAAAAAAAGACCCTTGCCTGCAAATACTCTAGTATCCCAACATAGCTATGTCAAATACCACTACAAATTTAGTTGTCTTCAAAAGGAAAGATTTTATTCATTCTAAAATACAATGAAAGTTCAGTATTTTAGAAAATAAAAGTCTGACTTTTCATAATAGTTTGCCAGAGAACTACACTGAAAGCAAAATATTAGAGCCAGTAGGTGGTTATATGTTTAAGAGGATAACAATATTAACAAATTCGATTTGGCAACAGCATTAAAATTGCACCTGAGAAAAATCTTCATTTGTCTTGCAGTAGTCGCTGAAGGAATTTTGTTGTTTTCATAGGTGTAGGGGTGAAAGTTTAGCTCCACTTAAGAGAACAAAAGTGCTAAAGAGAAACTATTCTGAGAATCATAGATTTGTAAGAAAAACCTCACAAAGGAAAAATGGTAATTGCCTCAGCATGAGAGATGGAACATATTTTAAGATAATTGGAGACTGTTTTCTATGTGCTCCCTTTGATTAGTTTTGATTTCTATATGTACTTCGTTACTGTCTCTTCATCTTTTTTCCTTAATGTATTCTAAAAATTGTAAAGCACTTCTGAGGATCTCATTGCTACTTGTGAAATTACCTTTCCCTGTATTATTGGATAATTTTTTTGTAGTCTTACAAGAAAAAAGGTATCTTAACACAGGCTATTATATTTTATCAATCTGACATCAGTGAAAAGCCTAAAAGTACATTTTGTGTAAGTTCAAATACACTGTAACAATTTCCTTTAGGTGAATATTTTAACACTGTTTCTTTTTTTGTATACTTAAGTTTTATAGAAATTATCTTTTTGCCTTTGTTCCTATTTTTCTTCATTCATATCTCTAAAATTTACATTTTGGCTTTTAACTTAGCTGAGATGCTTGCTATTAGTCATTTTCTTGATAAGTGTGGTCAGAAGTGGTATAGTTGAAGATGTCCCATTATTTGGTGTTACACATGAGGTTACAAACTCAACTTTTGCCTCTCTTTCGAAAGGCCCTGAGACGGGAGTTAAAAGAGAAAGAATATTCCGTCCTGAATGCTGTCGACCAGGCCCGAGTTTTCTTGGCTGATCAGCCAATTGAGGCCCCTGAAGAACCAAGAAGAAACCTACAATCAAAAACAGGTGAGACTGGTTTCTCCACTACATCATAAAAAAACACATGCTAGAAGAAAAACCCCAAAGTTAAGTAGGAAATTTCCTTTCAGCATTTTTGGATGTAGTATTTAAATCTTTTCTTCCAAATGTTACTTTAATCAAATATACCATTATTTAACAGATATCTAGATTCTTAAACTAAAAAAATAAAATTTTTATCTACCTCAGTATCAATTTTGAATGAAATTAACTGCAGAAAATATAGATTGATCTAAAAAGTATACTGTAACTATAAAAATTTCTGTAAGAAATAAAAATTTATATTTCTTAAATTTAAACAAGTTACATGACAAATAATTGCAAATAGTAGAAAGTTATTAAAATACAATAGTAAATATGTAAAATAGTTAAAGATCTATAAGTAAGATTACTTTTGATAATGACACACCAAAGTCCTTTCTTTTATAAGCAGGCAACATTTTTTTAATTTAAAAATAACACCCTGTAGTGTTTATTTACTTTGGCTTAAAGCTCTAACAGTAACTACCTTACTAGCAAAACTACTAGCAAGAATTTATATTTCTTATATTTAAATGTGTTATGTGATAATTGCAAGTAGAAGATATTTATTAAAATGGTAAATGTATAAAATATGTAAATATCTGTATGTAAGATTACTTTCAAAAATGAGACACCAAAATACTTTGCTTTTACAAGCAAACAATGGCATTTATTTAATTTAAAAATAACAACCTGCAGTATTTATATACTTTAGCTTAAAATTGAAACAGTAACCCTACTAGCAAATAGGAATATCTCACATAGTAAACTTCAGAAAAAATATGCAATGAATTTTGGGTCCAATATATATCTTCATTGTGATTTTTCACTGTTGACAATCAAATCCTTCTGATTCATTTTTTAAAATAAACATGCCATTCCAAATCATTTTTCATCATTCGCTTCACATAGTAACAGCAAACCTGAAAGATTGCCTCATGCTGTGTCCAGCAATGTAAATCATGAACATTTATTACTTGTAAAGGAAGCATAGTTGGAAAATGCTTTCTTTTGACTGCAGCTGGAACTGGATCAGATATATGGACAGGTAGCCATTTTCCTGCTAAATCTTTCTCAAGGAACCTTCTTTAGTCCAAATAAATTTTCCATCAAGACCACAATCTTTTTGACTCTCTGAAACTATTTGTATGTGTGTGTGTGTGTGTGTGTGTGTGTGTATGCGCACACACAGAGTACATTGAACTTGTCTAGCATTCCTTTTTATTTTCTGCTGGTGGTCTCCCTGTCTTTCCAGTTAGCCTCCTAGGAAGCTAGGTCATTGTCGAGTCTTCCCACTTTTCACCAAATCCAGCAGTCTACAAATCACTCACAATTATTATTTCTTTTATTTTTCTTTTCTTCGAGACAGAGTCTCACTATGTCACTTAGGCTGGAGTATAGTGGCACGATCTCGGCTCACTGCAACCTCTGCCTCCCAGGTTCGAGCAGTTCCCACACCTCAGCTTCTCAAATAGCTGGGACTAAAGGCTCCTGCCACCACGCCCAGCTAGTTTTTGTATTTTTAGTAGAAATGGGGTTTCACCATCCTGGCCAGACTGGTCTGGAACTCCTGGCCTCAAGTGATCCCTGCGCCTCAGCCTCCGTAAGAGGTGGGATTACAGATGTGAGCCACTGTACTCAGTCTCGTATTTGTTATTTCTGTCTCTGAAGAATGATTCCTTCTGAGTACTCTGTTACATATAATTTATACACATATGTAAATGTTTATAAATGTGTATAAATTCATATGTACATATACACACAACATACGTGCACATACATACTGTCATTAATTCCGCATTCTCAGCCTTTTGTGTTTAGTTCTGGAATAGTTGTAGGCAGAATCTGTTGCTACTTTTGATAGCGTCTGTCCCACTGCATTGTTCTGTCATCTGTGTGCAACACATAGTATTTGCCCACCTATTCTCTCTCCTCCACTTTAATCTACTACTGATAATTCAATCTTACGTAATCATATTCATGTTTTTCCCATGATTGTACATCTTGCCTGACTTTCCATTGCATACTGAAAAACAATCTTGGCCTCCAGCATGATACTTATTATTTCGTTTTCTTTATTTTATTATTCTATTTGTGACAGGGTCTTGCTCTGTTGTCCAGGCTGGAGTGTAGGGGTGAAATCATGGCTCACTGTACCTCAACCTCCTAGGATCAAGTGATCTCCCACCTCAGCCTACTGAGTAGCTGAGATTACAGGCTACCTTTTTAAAAATTTTCCATAGAGATGGCATCTCCTTGTGTTGCCTAGGTTGGTCATGAACTCCCAGGGTCAAGCCATCTTCCCACTTTGGTCTCCAAAAGTGCTGAGATTACAGCTGTGAGCTACCGTGCCCAGCCTAGCATAATATTTATTTTAAAATTCTTTGTAATTGAGGCCCTCCTGATTTTTCAACAAAGTTTTTACTACCATTTTTGTAGTTCCATAACAATCTACTTCCTTGAATGATTTTGGAACTGTCTTTTCATGGACCTGCTACATTCTCTTCTTCCATCTTTTGCAGTTCTTTCAAAAGAGTGTTTTAAGGCTTACTTATGTCCTTAACATACAATATTAGAATGGATAAGAGCCTTAGAGATGAACTAGTCCAAGCCTATCCACTTAACAGATGAGAAAAGTAAGGTCCATCAGGAGAAAGGAACAACTGCTCAGGTCTCAGCCCAGTCCTGTTGGATATCTAACATGTTTGTTTTGATTTTCAGATGTTAAAATTTCCTTACTTGCCCCAAGTTGAGGAATCCAGTTTTGATCATTTTACAACCTATGCAGTGCCTGTATGTATCAGGCAGTCAATAAAAGTTTGATGAAGAATAAATAGATGACTGCCTGGGTAAATAAGTGGTATAAAGAAATTAGTTTAGTTATTATTGTGACTTACATACAATCTATTACAATAACATTTTTATGAGCTAGGTGGTTAACGATGATTCCTTTTTCACCCTTCCCCCTGCCATCACCACCATATTTAAAAACAAGGAAAATGAGCCCAGATGTCTCATGTACCCCATAAATATATACACATTATATATCCACCAAAATTTAAAAAAAGAAAGTAAGCCCAAACTGTAGAGAATTCTTTGAACTCATCAGTACTTGCTTTTCCTCACAACCTTGAGTCTATAAAGAATAATTGTAGATGGGAGAAACTGATATTATCAGCAGTAGAGTGATTGGATTATTGGTTTTTAAGACGAAATGAAAATAAACCTCAACAAAACGCTCAACATTTATGGAATTCCTCTCCTATATCTGTCAAGAAACCCCTGCCCTCTCTCACCACCCTGAGTCCATTCTTCCTGCAGTCTTTGCATCTTACCTCATTCCCCTCCAGCCTCTGGGTTGCTCAGGCTAAAATCCACTGGGCCACTATTGGCTCATTTTTCCTTTTGTCACTCAAATCCATTCTGTCAGCAAGTCTTGTCACCAGTATGTTAAAAATGTACCTAGAGTATGATCCTTTATCACCATGTCTACTATCCTCTCCTGGTCTCAGCCATCTCAAATGGTCCCTAGTACATTTGAGTAAGACCATCTCTTACTCAAATGACTGCAGGTTCCTTTAACTCATCTCCCTCCTCTGCCTTTGCTCCCTTATTTGAGATTTCCAACACAATAGCCAGAGGACTATTTGAATATATTAGTCATATCATATAACTCAGAGAAGTCAGATTCTTATAATGGCTCACAGACTCTATGCCATGTTACATTTCCCATCTGGTCTCTTATTATTGTCCCTTTCTGTAGATGTAAGGTCCATGAAGACAGGGGGTTGATTTTTTTTTCACTGCTGTATTTTGTAATATTTAGAATACTATCTGGCACATGGTAGGTGCTCATTACTTAATTTTTGAATGAACATATATGTGAGCTGAGCACTGTTCAAGATGGATAAAGAAGTATGGGACATGTTCCTGAGAAGGCTTCAATGTAGTGGGACATCAAAACTAGCGCAGAGGGTAAGAAAGGAGGCAATGTAAAAGTTTCTATACTCAGGCACTCAGTCGTGTCCTGAGTATTCTAAGTGATGTGGGCATTCCAGGAGAGAAGGACTCTGAGGGTCAGAGTGGAGAGGTTGATTCCTGAGCTAGTCTTAGGGGTATGGACACGTAGGAAGTGATTAAGTTCAGGAAAGAGGGATGGCCTTGCTGGGAGACACGATCCTTAGCAGAACAGCTCAACCATAAGGAGAGAGCAGCTGTATATTGGCGAGTCAGTAGACATCCTGGCCTGGCTGCCAGTCTTGTGCCCGGACGGGAGATAGGGATGAAATGCTTGTTTGTGCTGAAGGGTTCAGACTACCAAGGACCTGGACAGTCAGGCAGAACATTGTGACTTCATACAATAAGAAAGAAGGTGCTAGTACAGTTTTTTTTTAAAGGTTGGGGAAAAAATGAGAAGTTCCTTGTCTCATCTTATCAATTTGAGATCTGCCTTCAGTTGGCTTTTCTTGTCTCCTTGCTTCCCTAGTACTTTGCAAAGTTGATAAAAAGTGACTTTATAGCAGTAAAAAAATGTTACATCAGTAAAATTCCACATTATTCTAGACTCTTCTCAGTGGTCAGTCATGTAAGAGTTAAAAGGACATTGGCTTTTGAATCCTTATTTTGCTGTGACATTCAGATGTTTTAAGCCCCATTTTTTAAATACTACATTTGGTGGTCAGGAAAAAAAGTCATGTCAGTTTAGCTTTATGGGGTATTTTTTTTGTTTATGATTAGCAATTTTCATACTGCCTCCTTTCCTGATATTATTTTCTATAACACTGGCTGGTTTTACCTGTTGTTAAAAATAAATGAAAGAAAACTATCCATAGTAGCTTTTATATTTTTGTTGTTTACCATGGCTTATGTACAGCTGCTATTAGAGATAGCGGGCATTTGAAGATTAGTTATCCTGTTTGATGCTGAAATACTCAATGTTGGAGAGGTTAGATCAGGGAGAAATCAAGCGATTTTTTTCCAATTCTATTAAGCATTTTGTGAGTATGTGATGTGTATCATGCTATAAGGACATACCAAGATGGAGTCACCTCTTTAACCATTCTAGAAAATACTTTTCTCTATGATTTTTATCTCCAATGCCTTTTTTTCTTCCAGCTCCTTTAAAATTTTTTTTCTATTAGCAATTATAGCATTGTGTGTATTTTAAAATATTTAAATATCACTGTTGACCATACCACATTAAGTCCTTCCATACCAATCTTTTGCTAGGCCTATTTCAATACATTCTTAATTGACATTTCTCCATTAACATAAATACTAAAATGATAAACCTAAAGCACAAACCTGGCATGAGGTTTCCTGGGGTAAAAACTGTCCATAGTGCGTGCCATGGGGTCTGAGCTCCTCCGCCTGGCTCCGAAAGCTGCACAGTGATTTGGCCTCAGCTTTTTCATCCAGCCCCACTTCGTGCCTCTCTTCACTCCCCTCTTGAGGTTCGTTGGAAGCCAGGCTCCTCACGATGTTCTGCAGGTAGTGATCTTCCTTGCCTTTACCCCATTGCCCGTCCCTGTTTTCCGCCTGTAGGTTCTCTGACCTGATTTCCAACACTTGCCTCATTCATCCATGCAGCTGCTGCTCTTCCTGCCGGCTCTGCTGGGGCTTTGTGTCTTCCTGGCCACTTTCCCTTCCCAAGCTCTCTGCCATGATTCCCTGGCACCCTGTTGTCTCTCTTGATGTGTTTTCCAATGTCTGTGCCTGAAGCTCAGCACTTCCCTCTTTTTTTAGTGACTACCCTCCTTGAAGGAGAATCTGAAAGAGTGTAATAAACTGATCTGAGCAGCCAAGATAGAGACTCTATGGAAAACATAATGCAGATCCTGTTCTTAGATCGTGGGAAAGCCACTCAGGTACCTCTCAGACGTATTAACTCCTACTGTAGACATTGGTGTGACTATATGAACTTGATGTCTGGTGCATGATGGGTAAGTAGCAAAATGAAGTGATAGGACAGGGACAAAGATTAGTGGTGAGAAATGACTCCAGCAGTCTGACAGCAATGAGGAGAAAGAAATGATAAAGAGGTATGCGAGAATCCTAGCATAAAACAAAACCAGGTAGTCTTTGGGACTTTCAACAGTAAAAGAAAACTGAAGCTATGAATTATGGTGTGTGTATTTCTGAAGGCAGAATATAAATCAGTTAGGAGAAGGCTTAGGAATTTATGTTATATTTTAGTACATTTTATTCCAAAATGGTAACCATGAAAAAATAGGGCTAAATGGGTAGCTATTTAGAAAACTCAGCTACTCACATTTCTGCTTATTCAGTTAAAAATCATATTTACTTAATAGTAAATATGATTACTTAATAGTAAATATGATTTTTAACTGAACTAAAATTATCTGAATTGTAGAAATATTACAGAGTTCACAGCTTTGTCAGTAGTCCCTGTTTCTTGTTTGAACAATATGGAAATACTTAATTTCACTTAATTTGTATCATGTCAATGTATACTTTCTCCTTTTAATGCAATTGAACTGTTTTTCATTTGATTTTAATCCCTAGTTTGTGTGTGTTAGAAAGTATCACAGTACAACAATCAATTTCTCATCCTTTGCATTGTCCTTGGTGCTTTTCAAGTCACTTTCATACTCATTCTCTTGTCTTTCTCAATGAATTGAGCTGATCATACAGTATGATTTTTTTTTAATAAAAACACAAAGGCCAAGAAGATATTATGGTGCTGACCAAAGTCATCCAGCTAATGAAAGGCCGATGCAAGACTAGAGCCCTAAACGTCTCTGACAGTGACTCCCGTAACTTTTGGATTTTGGCTGGCTTTTGACTCATCCCTTCAATTTTATCTCCTCTATCTGTGTTCACTAATGGCTGTCTGGCCCCTAACCTCCTAGCTCCTCCTTGACTCTAAGTGTCTAGAGCTTCTTAACCTTGCATCCATGTTTTCTGGTCTCTCCTTGTGCTGCTAATCTCCCCTGGCTGTTCTTAGTCCCAGATCAGAATTCCTGTGTGAACCACACCGCTGCACAAGGAAGCTGTGCAAGACAACAGTCTTCACCCACCCTATCCCCAACCTCCAGAGGGAACTAGGGAATACCTGTGCCTTCCCACCTATTCATTACCTTCAGTTCAGTTTAAAAGTCAGATCTGCACAGGGGAGTTGGAGCCTTCTGTCGGTCTCCGCACCACATACAGAGCAAGCAGGCAGGCATGGGCATGCACGAGCACCCCCCACCAAACATATTAAATGATTTAAAGCTAAGGTATCAATCACTAAATAAAGCTGCTAACAATTTGATAGGATATTTCACCTCTAAATTTGTTTAGAATATTACACAATTCATTGTATACATATGTGTGGAGAAAACGCCTATACTCTGCTTTTGATTTTTTCAGGCTAACAGAAAAGATTGCGTTATTTTGTTTATCAGTTTCCTCAGGAATCATCTTTAAAAAGTATTCCAGTCAAAGCACTACTGTGACTACAACTACGATTTTATTTAAGTTGCCTGAATATCATTTCTGTCTCAGCCTGGTGCAGTCATTTTGCTTAATTTAAATATTTTCTTAATAATCATTGAAAAACCCAGCTATTACTTTAGCGTATTTGTAAATGTATAGTTGAGTGTAGTGGGTATAGTTGTGTATGTGTGTATACGCATATACGACTTTATATAGTTGTGTATGAATGTATATGTGATGAAGGATTAATAATAATTTTTCAGATGAAAATGTGTGTGGATTAATGTTTTCCTCTTTGGTCCTTTGACAGATGGCTATGTATATTTAGTAGTATTTAATATTTTAACTCAAGGTATACTGTTTATTTTTTTAAATTTTTCCTGATATTATAGAAAGCCAAGTATTAAGAGTATTTTTTTCTCTGTGAAATCTCGTATGTTTTATGATATAACAAAGAAGTAACAAGTGACATATTCGGTCGATTGTCAGTCTACTTTATGCCAGCATTAGAAAACTTACACAAATAAAATTACATGGTCAGTAAATGAGTGAAGTTTTGAAATTATTATATAGTTTAGTAGAAGTTACTTTTATATTAATTCTCCCTATAATTTAAGGTTACAAGATTATTTTCTTGTATGTAGTAAAATGAGGACAAATTACACACTAGTTAATACAAGTCATTGGGCTAGTAAAACTAATGGGTGTTTTCTCCCAGGGCTTTTGTTTTCCTCGTAACAGCTTTATTAATTGGAAGCTCATTCACTGTAAATGACAGACCTAGAGCTCCCGTAAGTGTAGGCGTGAGGGGGAAGGCTTCGGCTTCCATAACCAAGCCACAGTAGAGATGTAGCTGACCACAGGGACTGGAATGCCACCCAGAAGGCTTTTCTCCATGTCTTCCTCTCTGCTTTTCCGTATAGGTTTTCATTTTCTTAGCTTCCATATGACCGTATAGCTCACAACTTCATACCAGGAAGGACTCACCCTTCTTTAGATCCAGAACATTCCAGGAGAGGGCTCTGGATGACTCGGTTTGAATAACATGGGACTCAGGGTCTTTTAGGATTGGGCAGACCCTCTCCACAATATCATTCTAAATGGAGGAAGTATCCATTCCCATAAAGGAAGGGGTAAGTGAAAAATGTTAGTAAATGCAGACATTCCCAACAAGCCAGCATTTCACAGGCGCTCACCATGTGCCATACACTGTGCCAGGAAACTTACCTGCCTTGTTTAATTGCATTCTCATAATAACTCCTGAGGTGAATACTTACCATCCATTTGACAGACGAGGAAACAGAGTTTGAGAGGCTTAGAGGCATACTGTCTTCTGTGTGACAGAGCCAAAATATGAACAAAGGCTTATGTCACAAAACCTGATGCTCTTAACTGCCATAGTATACTATCTTAAACTACCTCAATAATCATTCATATTTCAAGATACTCAATAGAAACAAAATTTTATTTTCCATATTCTTTGATTTTAAAATGATTCACATAGTAATTGAATATGTTTATGACTCTTTGCTGTTGGTCTTTCTTCACTGAAATGCTACGTTACATAATGGAATCATAAACAGTTCACTGATTTCCTGACAGCAAGGAAGAAGGTTTCTAGGCAATCTTAGACTTTGTCTTTTTATTTTTCATATAAAAACTTGAAATATAAGTAATTGTTTTCATGCCTTTAGACCACGACAATAATTTCATTAGCTTCTCAAGTCCAAATTAGATTAGTAAGGTTGTAATGCATGAAAAAGCATAGAAAAACATAATGTTACTTAACTACAGAGCAGTAATGTGATTTTTCCTGTGTTCTTAACTACAGAGCAGTAATGTGATTTTTCACAAATAAAAGTTTTATAATATCTGTATAAATATAATCCATCTAGTCTTCAACTTTTCTAAAATATAATGAGCCAGGTGAGTAAGCCCATCAATTGGGTAAAAATTTGGAATTCTTTTTTTCATGCTAACTCCTACCATAGTAATAAAATCTCATTGAAGTAAACAACAGTCTTCATGAACAATTATGTGAGAAAGGTCTGTTTGATGGACATACCATTTTCAATTAATTGTTTACCATCTGTTATGTTCTCTAATCAGTGTTACAGCCATTCATAAATCACATTTGCCTCATAAAAAGATGGCAATAATTTACATGTGTGTATTTTATTGTGATCAGCATCTGGGACATTACTTTCTGATTTAAACATAAAGGACAGGAAGATACTAAGCTCTTTTAATGTGGTATAAGGTACTTATTTTTTGTGATTGTTGTTCTTAGTAAAAAGCTGGAATCTTCGAAGAATGAATTACAGGTTTTTCTGGTTTTTAGGAAGTGTAATCCTAGCAAAGGCATAAATTCTCCTCTTCAGTTAGACTCATCACTTATTTTGGCACTACATAAACATAAGCCATACTTAACTTATAAGAATGGCAAAACATGGATAGAATGTTCCAACCTCCTCTGTAGCTTGTTCAATCACTAGGGGCTGTGTTTAGCTGGGAAGAAGCCTGGGGAGAGATTGAGCCGTCATGTGGCAAGAAATAAAAGACTTTGGATCTAAAACTTGGTCCTTTGATTCTTAAAGGAGAAAGGGGAGAATTTTATTTTTTATTTTCTTTTTCTAGTTCAAGATATTATACAGAGATCGATTTATACATTTAACAAGTACATTTTGATTGCCTACTCTTTGCAAGGGGATGTCTAGACACTGGGGATACAAAGGTGGGCAAAACAGAGATTTTTTTTCTCCTGAAACATTTTCAGCTTTTCCTTTCCTTTCAGTGCTACCTGCCTGCCCCCAAGGATTTATCTATTGATTTCCAGCCCAAATGAATTAACTTGAATAAATTGCAAAACTGTCACTACTTGGAGGAAATTCAGGGATTATTCCTGAATAAAGAAAATTGAAAGATCTCAGGTTACTTGGCGAGGCCCTGGCTTGTCTGTTCCAGGGTCTCTTTGCTATTCCTGCTTCCTTCCTTGAAGTTGCATCTGTCTAGTGGTTGGCCCCTGCTTCCTCCTCCACTCAACGCTGGGCTTATTTACTTTGACCCACTTCACAGGAAGAGAAAACCTTGAGTGTATTTAGACTCCAGTTCTGCCTCTGTTGGCTTCAGGTCAGTGGTGCCATGTAGCTCCTTCCACAGTGTGTTGTGTCTTCTGAGTTCCTCTCCGTTTGTGTCCCCTCTCTTAATACCTTGCACTGAATATTTGCGGAAGGCAGTCCCTAAATCTATTGACTTTTGAGGTCTTGGTGTTCCCTAAATATATCTATGTCCTCGTTTATTTAAACAAAAAAGAATTTGAGAAGTCCACTGGCAGGATGGATGAATCCATGCCATCTTTATCATATCCGTATTGAAAGATTTAGGCTGCACATTAACAGGTGAATCTGCTCTGAATAGCCTCTCATTATTATCATCCTTATAATTTATTAGATGGACTTAATTAGAAGCACTAATCAGCCACGGCACTTGATGATGTACTTGTAATCTCATAATGATCAGTTGTCATCAGTTATTGTACAGAGTAGGAAATGGTCAGGGTCTTCTCAAACACTGATTGAACAGTTCAGGACTATTAAATGGATCCTAATCATTTCATCAGAAAATTTGAAAAGAATGTACTTCCCAGTATTTTAATCAGAAACATCTTTTGGTCATGAGGAAGAAAGCGAGAGAAATAGGTGGGTAAAGAAAAAGAGATAATGAGAGAGAGCAAGTCAAGTCTTTTCCCTTGAGTTCTTGTTGGCTAATCAACCTGGTTTGCTAATGTGAAAATCTCTACAGATATTTAAGCCTCCCAGAGTTACTTATAAAATAGTCAAAAGGAATTAAAAGAGTAACCTTTCTCAAGAGCCGACTATGTGCCACACATGTGCCTGTAGCTTTCTATATACTAACTGAGGTTGAAAGAGATAAGGCATATATCTAGGATTATGTAACTTGTTAGTATTGGAACTAGCATACAATCTTCTGATCTTTTCTTCTGCCAAGAAAAGATTCAGATATCCAAATCAGTAGCACAGCATTTATGCTATGCAACTAAACTGCAGTAAAAATGCTAGTTGTAAATTATTTTATTTAATATTTCCTTTTCATCTTTTGGTAGAATAAAACAGTAAGATCATAGATACATGCAAAAAAGCAAATAGTATAAATAAGGTATTTAGAATTACATACTTGAAAGGACTTAGTAAGGTTGATCCTTCTATTTCACAGTGATTTTTTTTATAAGTGCTTTACACAGATGTGAGAAGGAAGAAGGAAAATGAAGTGAAAACATGTTCACTTAAAAGTGTAAAGTTGAATATTCTCAATAAAAAGGAGGACTAAAAATTCTATTCAGTCCAGCTCAATTAAGTAATTATATACTGAGGACATACCAATCTCTAGACTGGCTACTGTAAAATCGATATGGAAATAAAGAAAACATTCATGACATTGGCCTTTAAAACTTAAGAGTAGAAAAGCCACAATGGAGATAAGTGTTGATATCCTAATTGAGAAAGAAAATACATTTGGGAAACCTTTATTAAAAATAACACTGGGCTAGCACTGATAATTTCTACCATTATTTCATGGAAGAAACATAGTTACCTTTTTAAAGTTTAAAAAATAGCTTTGCATAAGCACCCAAAGGAAGGGTTTCTTTTCCTCTACTATTAAGATTTCTTTGAGATAGGCATAGGCTCAGCCTTCTTACATAATTAAACTGAGGTGAAATAGACTCTTGACGTAAAATATTTTTCTAGCATGAGAAAATAAGGTTTGCACTTGATAAAACTGGGCTGGGCAGGTCAAGTAACTGGCCTAAGGGCAATGGGCAAAATGGGAGCAGGGCTGATTCCAAATTCTAGTCCCTGTTCCTGGTCCAGCTTTGGTTTCCCACCTGCATTGCAGTAAAGTATATTGTAGTCTTTTTCCTCATATAAAGGAGAGCATGGCATCAATGCTGTGCTACTGCTTTGCATATTTGAAGAAGTTAAGCTGATTGGATGACAGAAAACCTCAGGATTTCTTTCCTTTTTCCTCTCTTCCTTTGTCTTCTTCCTGTTTCTTCTTTCTAAAAGATAATTATCTGTGCTGCCTTAAATATCTTTGTAAGACAATAAAGAAATTGGCATGTTAAAATTATAAAATATAAATATAAAATAAGTATAATATTTATAATCTATAATATATAAATATATAATGTAAATACATACAAAAATATAAGTAATAGGCCAGGTGCAGTGGCTTAAGCCTGTAATCTTAGCCCTCTGGGAAACGGAGGTAGGAGGATCACATGAGGCCAGAAGTTTGAGACTAGCCTGGACAACATAGTGAGACCTCATCTCTAAAACAAAAAACAAAAAGCAAAAAAATTAGCTGGTCACTGTAGCACATAACTGTGGTTCCAGCTACTCAGAAAGCTAGGATGGGAGGATTGCTTGAGCCCAGGGGTTTGATGCTGTGAGCCATGGTCATGCTACTGCACTCCAGCCTGGGCAACAAAGCAAGAGCCTGACTTAAAAAAAAATGGTTTGTATATATATAATCTTTAAATATACATAGATATATAAACAATTATATATAATATATATACAATTTTATTTATGTACATTATATATAAAAGTAATATTTTTTCTTCTGAGTAGTTGAGTGTATATGTATGTAACAAAAATTAAAATACAATTCCACCCTCGGATTTTGGCCAGTTCAATGGGAGGACCTGAGGGGAGGAGAATGGAGAGTGACAGGGTGCCTGTGCAGGCGTGTGCACACACACACCCACGCACACACGTGCACGCACACACACACGTGCACGCACACACACACATGCACACACACGTGCATGCACACACACACACACACACACACACACACACACACACTTTAGAGAGTAGGAAAGTGACACAGAGAAATAAAGGTGTTCCGGTCTCAGAATTGCTAGCAAATTTATTTGGTTTTCTCCTGCTCTTTCCTCCAGTTTTTCTAGCGTTAGCCTCTCTTACCACCTTTCCAATGCAAATTAAATGACCCTCTTATCACTGAGCTTCTTTTGCTCTCTGGCCTCCAGTATTTAGAGGCTGTGCTTCGCGTGGGACTGACACCAGAACCCAATGGAGTAGAAATGTCCCGTGAGCTTCAGCTACATGGTCTGGAGAAATCAATTTATATGCCAACAGGCTAGCTGCATTCCATCCTGACCACCTATTAGAACCACCTGGGGAGATTTGACCTCTCTCATGCCAGACCTGACATTGACCAGGGAAATCATGCCTTTTGGGGGAGGGGCTCTGGATCACCAGCTTTAAAAACTCACTCAATCCATCAATGTCGGGGTTTCTAATATGACACCAGTGTTCCTCACTGGTGGAGAGGATTCTCTACTTTAGCATTTACCACAGAATACCTATTCAGAAAATTTGAAGTAACATTTGTCCTTTGATTTTCAAATGAGAGGGCTTTTTTTTTTTTTTAAAAAAAAAAAAAAAAAAAAGAATGCAATCATTTGCCTTTAAAAAAAAAAAACATTTTTTCTGCCTTTTTGATGTTTGAATTTATTTATTTGTTTATTTATTTTACCCCAAATAGTCATACCTTCATATTTCACATGTTGCGTCTTCTTATGTGTTTCACAGACTTCTGGAAAGTTTTTGCTTTGTTTTTTTACTTTGCTCTGTGCTTGCCTTAACAGTATGCATTCAGCTGGGATTGTTGTTGCACTGGGAAACTCTTATTTTGACTCAAAAGTGATTAGTTAATATGTCTCCTTTCTGGCAGACAGATGGTGAATTGAACATAGAGGTTTTCTTTTCTTCTGAGTAGCTGCTTGAGTGGGGATTATGTAATAAATACCACACAAGAACTGCTCAATAAATAGATTTTTGCATTAAGGAAAGACAAAAACGTCAGAGGCAGTAGACAATGTTTTGATGCAAGACAAAGAAGCCATGGGGCTCCCCATGCCAGGTTATTTAATGTCTGACAAAATGAGTTTTTACTTTATCTGAGGAAAATCGTCATAATTAAGTTGTCCGTTCTGAAATGAGTCAGGTATTTCTTTTTTTTTTTTTTTTTACAGTAGTAGATGCTTGATATATCTTTGAAAGAGCCCAAGTAACTTATTAACAGACACAGGTGTTTAATCATAAAAGTTACCACCTCTCATGAGACTAAGAATGATTTTTTTGTCTTGACATAGCATTTTATATTTATGTAAAATATATAAAATATATTATATATTTATCATTTTATAGATATCTTTTTCTTTTCTTTTCTTTTTTTTCTGATGGAGTTTCACTCTTGTTGCCCAGGCTGAAGTGCAGTGGTGTGATCTTGGCTCACTTCAACCTCCGCCTCCTGGGTTCAAGCGATTCTCCTGTCTCAGCCTCCCTAGTAGCTGGGATTACAAGCATGCACCACCACGCCCGGTTAATTTTGTATTTTTAGTAGAGTAAGGGTTTCTCCAGATTGGTCAGGCTAGTCTTGAACGCCTGACCTCAGGTGATCCACACACCTCAGCCTCCCAAAATTCTGGGATTACAGACGTAAGCCACCATGCCTTGACTCTAATTTACTTATTTTCTTTATTTATCTTGTACTAGCATATTCAGCCTAACTACCGATTGCAGTGTTTTCTCTTCTTCTCCTCAATTTAGCTGCCAAGAGATTTTTGAAATTTCTCTGTAGACTCCCACCACTTAAGCAGTTCAAGTCATAGTTCTGTGGTTGCTAAATATCAATGCCTAGAATTTTTGGAAATTTAGAAAGATAAACCTATGTGTTTTTGTCACCTTTGACTTGGCTTTTAAATAATATTTAAATAAAATCAGGCAGACCAATTTACACTGAGGATGAAAGTTACAGTTTAGGAGAGCTTGCTTCGGTGCATTTTATGATGAAGTTCATTTATGATGGATGAAGTTTGATGAATTTTAGATCATTTTACAAATGACTTGGAACATTTTGAGGTGAGGTAGAAATTGCTAACGTGACGTGTACTGAAAGATGAGTTGTTATCACAGAGAAGAGTATGATTTCTGTCTCAAATTAATGTACAGTTTACCTTGATTGCATGTTTCTGAGCTGCCTGTTTATTTTCAGTGGACAGTCGGACACCACCATCAAATCAGCTAGCTAGGAAAGGAGGTGTTTTAAGGTGTAGAAGATAGAGAGGCCCCAGGAGTATGGAGCTGTGCTGGAGACCTTTCTAAGCTGCCTTGAGACTTTTCCCCTCTGTGTTTATCACATTCCTCTGCCATTGTCTTACCAGCTCCCCATTTTTCATATTTCTGACCCTTGGCTTTGAACTTGACTTTGATTTCTGTCTATATCCTTTGATTCTCCTCTGGACTCACCCTGCCCATGTCTTGTCGCCTGTCCACGTGTTATGGCTGCTATTTTTGTCTCAAGCCTATTTCAGGCATTATAGAAGCCCCCTTGCTCTATTACATATTTAGGATGGTCCTTGAAATCTTGCTGTTTTCCTGCTAAAATGTTTGTGGGCTGCAGATGATACCCTTTGTTAAAAATAAACTGCCAAACAGCCTTAGAAATTATCACTATCTGAGGTATGTTATTTGCCTTCAGTTATTTATTTTTTAGGAACACAATAATCTTATTTTCTGAGCATTTCAGCGTATAATTTATAGTCATTTGTCATTCATTATGCTTGCCCTTTCTCTTGAGAATACTGAAATGAAAAAGTGTCTTTGGGTTTTGTGTAACTAAATTTATGAAAAAGAAAAATTGGTTTATTTCTTATGTTATCTTCTTACATTTCAAGCTTTACAAATATATTAAAACTAAAAAACCAGATCAATATATTAATCTCAGTAACTGTTTCATTCTCCTTTTGAGTGTGTGATTAGGTGTGGCAGAGAATTCATGGATGAAGTATGGGGAAATTTTTTCTTACCCTGACCAATTTTTATCCAGGAGTAATTTTTTCTTAGTTTTTGTCTGTACACCTCAGTAGCATTGGTAATACTCACACATGGCTATTAAGAATATGCTATCAGACATCCAAATTATTCTATTTCTTTTTTTTTTTTTTAATCACAGAATTGACTCCTGAGGAGAGAGCCCAAAAAATTGCCAAAGCCATGCGCAAGCAGTCTTCTGAAGTCAAAGAAAAATGGGAAAATCTAAATGCTGTAACTAGCAATTGGCAGAAGCAAGTGGACAAGGCCTTGGAGAAACTCAGAGACCTGCAGGGAGCTATGGACGACCTGGACGCCGACATGAAAGAGGCAGAGTCCGTGCGGAATGGCTGGAAGCCCGTGGGAGACTTACTCATTGATTCGCTGCAAGATCACATTGAAAAAATCATGGTCAGCATCATTGTCTTGGAAGGATTTTTAAGAAATATTTTCTTGTTAAATGTAATGCATATAAAGAGAGCCACATATGTAAATTGTTATAAGGGATTGTTACAAAGCCAGCACCATTTCAGCCCCACCCATCAGGAGTCAGGACAGATGCTTTCCATATGTCCCTCAACCCTGCCCCCAAATAACAACTAATCCAACTTTTTATTGTAATTTACATTTATTTTTACTGTTTACCCAGTGGTGCATCCCTAAACAATATAGATTAGATTTACCTCTTTGAAAAAAACTTAATCTCCAGATTTCTTCTATATTCCTCTTTTCTTTTCTTTGCAGTTTATTTGTTAAAGATACTGAATTGTTTGTTTTGTATTAATTCCTAGAGCCTGGATTTTTCAGAGTTGCTTCCATATAGTGTATGTAAGCAGCTTCCTCTCTACTCTGTATCTCTTGTAAATTGGTGGTTGGAGGTAGAGATATAATCAAAAGCACACTCTTTTACTGGGAAACTCTCATTTGTATCTTACTATATGAGTATATTAATGAAGAATTAGTTTAGCTATAAATTCTGTTTGTAGTTAGGAATGCCCAAAGCTAAGGATGTTAGACCTATGGTCACATCCCTTTTGGTTCCCACATTCTAGAACATCGCCAGAAAATAAAAGGTTACTAAAATTTAGGCAATAAGAGATATAAATAACAGATTTAGTGTAGAGAAGGATTTATAGTAGCATACTAAACTAGGTAGTCATGAATCAAATCAGAGACTAAGCCAGTGAAAAATTAGATGTTAGGCTGACAGTATCCATTAGGAATGGAATTTTTATTGCAGAAGATATATATCATTTGTGTACACACATTGGATAGCATTCTCCCTTTATATGCATGTAGCTAAATAAGAAAGAGAAAGAAGATCTAGGAAAATTACCTGAATATCTAGGTTAATTGCATAAGTAAATATACAAATGTATAGATACCAGAATAATAATAGGTAGCATTTACTGAGGCTTACTGTGTTTCAAGAACTGTTCTTAGCCAGTTTGAATAGTTATCTCTCTTAATCCTCACACCAACCCAACAAAATAGGTATTATTATTATGCCTGTTTGTCAGATAAGAAAACTGAAAGTAATTGCTCAAGCCCGCATAGCTGATAAGTGGAAGAGTTTCCCTTCCTTTTTTCTTGCCCTTCTCTTTCATCGCAGAGAACTTTTACACAACTTTGATCAACTATTTGAATTTCAAGCTTTAAAAGTTAAATATCAAATTTTAAGCTAAATGTTTTTTATTACTAAAAGTTATACTGGTGTCTGTCATCTTTCAGTGTAAATATACAGGTATCCAGCTATCCTATGAATTAAAGAGGTGTCTTCCTAGTATTTTAAACCTTAGGATTTAAAAAAATCATTTCCATGGTTGGACTTGTACTTAAAATAACCCACTGCAAAGAAAACCTCTGGCACAGCTTCCTTGGAAGCGGCACATTTCTTGTATTTGAATGGATAGTTTTAGACACTAAAAATCTTTAAGTCAGCAGTTCACAAAAATTATGTTTTATTCGACTGCAAAAATACCTCTTGGTTAGAGCAGGAATTTACCCGTTTGAACTGAAAGCATCAGCTTACAGTGCAGAATGGTTAGTGCTTGGGGAAAAGTGAAGAATTGTACCTGGAGTTATTAAATGTCCAGAAGTTTGGGAGTTGATAATCGCATTTGATTAAACCGCTTACCCACTTCTACATCCAAATCCTTTTGTTTAAATCTCTGCAGAAGTAGAAGCCAGGAAAAATACAATTAATATTTTAATAGGAATAAACTGTAAATTAAAATATTTTAATATCTTTTTAGGAAAAAAGACAGTAAAATCCCAAGTCTTATTAAGACATGTAAAATAGATTCAAAATCTGGGGTGTGTTACATGTGGTTTAAAGTATACCCCAAATCTCATTGATTGTGTAGTCAGATAAAAATAAGTACTGAGTTTTGCTAAATATTATTAAATATGTCAAAGCAACTGGTAAACACAATCCTTGGGGGTAATCGAATACTGTCAACTCCCTAAAATTATCGTTAATCGTTCTTATTTACAGAATACACACCTTCTGGCAAGAGAAGGGCATAGAAGTCACACCTGCCAACAGACTGCCAGTTAGCACCTTTGATACTGGCAGATGTTCTGTTTTTATGGCAAGGAAGGCCACATAGCCTCCTATTCTGTTATAGGAAAGTGCAGTCATAACATGATAAATTGGTTCTTTATACTAGAACACACAGCAGTTCTGAAACCATTTTCAAACTTGCTTTATCTCAAGCCCCTTAATTTGGAAGCTCTTCAAAAACAAAAGATAAACTTTCTTGATAGAAAGACTTCTCGTTGCCATATAACACCTGACCATAAAAAGAAAAACAAAAATCAAAGACCTTGTTTCTCAAAGCTTTTTAAATGTTTTCACCTGTGGCTTATATAGAGAAACATCTTTGGAGAGGAAAAATTTAAACTTCTTTTCTGTTCCAAAAGATTTTTAAAGCCTGTCTGGAAGTTATAATCTAATTTTTTTAAAGTTTACTATCTTTTGAAATACAATTATTATTTGAAATTATATGAATCTCAAAAGATTTTCTAGCATTCCATTTTTAATCTCCAATAGTAAAAAAATAAAAAGATGTTGATTTTTAAAAGCTAATTGCAAGTCTTGAGTCCTCCAAGTTACCTACCATGGAGACAGTATTAAGGCATAAAGTTAAAATCATGACTGAAGAATCCTTGAGGGATTTGGATTCTGTCATTGTTCTCAAACTGAATATGAAGGACCCAGGCCTCTTCGAAGTCCAGACTGAAAAATTCCCTTTGCCCACCCTAACCCACACCTCCTCCTGTCGTGTGCTTCTATAGTAATTGTGAATGTTTTACACCTATAATGCCTCTGTTACCATACAACTGCTCTTCTTTTTTAATCGTATTTGTGTGTTTGTCTGTGTATGCATATTTTGTCATCTATTAAAATGCCAAATCTGTAGCAGCGGGAAAAAAAAACTACCTCAACCCCTCTTCTCTTTCACATATCTGCAATTCCTATGACTTTGTACACTTCTCTTCTTCTACCCTGTCTTTGAAATGTTGGTAGCTACAGGGTTCAGGTGATATTTCTTGCTTTACACATGCTGATTTCAGTCTTCCAGCTTTCATAGTTCTCACGCTGACTCAAGTCTCTTAAAGAGCCTCCCCAAAAGTGGAGAGGCCGGGCATGGTGGCTCACGCCTATAATCCCAGCACTTTGGGAGGCCGAGGCAGGTGGATCACAAGGTTAAGAGATCGAGACCATCCTGGTCAACATGGTGAAACCCCATCTTTACTAAAAATACCAAAAAAATTAGCTGGGCATGGTAATGCACGCCTCTAGTCCTAGCTATTTGGGAGGCTGAGGCAGGAGAATTGCTTGAACCCAGGAGGCGGAGGTTGCAGTGAGCCGAGATCGCACCATTGCACTTCAGCCTGGGTAACAAGAGGGAAACTCCATCTCAAAAAAAAAAAAAGCAAAGAGTAGAGAATGTAGAAATGATGAAACCTGAGGGCTGATGCTGATGGGAGGTTTATACCTGCTACTTCAAGTTAAGTTTAGTACATTATTAACTATAATTTTGTGGCTAATTTAAACAAACTTCTCTTTTAATATCCCAGTTCTGTTCTGCATTCTGTGTTAACTTAATATTGCTTAAATATCATTCTTGTGGGCCTTTCTCAATAGAAATTAATTTTCTCTCTCTTGGATTGCAAGTCCTGCGCTAAATAGTGAGGGTCTATTCCCAAGCAGCTTCCATTTTTTTTTGTTGGGGATATCAAGAATATGGATGCTCATAATGACAACTTCTAAGTGCTCTTAGTACGTTGTTTTAATGACTAGACCTTGCTCGGAGGTGGCATTTGTCAACTGGCATTTGTCAATTCTAAGACTCATTTACCTCTTTTCCTATGGACTCCACTCTTCCTGCCCCAGGCCTAACCACAGACAGTGTTTATAAATGATTTTAACAGGGACAGACCTTACTTCTTGAGTCTGTGTTAGGCGTTGGTTTCATGGTTAGAAAAGTTGTTTTTACTGGCCACTTTCTAATTTAATAAGTGGAAACATGTTTAAATCAAGTTGTTGCATTTGGTGAAAAAATATTAAAGTTCTATGTTAATAAAACAAAATAAAAAGAAAATATGAATACAAACTAAAGTTAGAATCAACATTAGATACCAGTAAAATGGAAAATAATGACAAACATCTTCCAGAGTAAACTGCATGTACTAAAAAGTATGAAAGGAAATACAGAATCATTTAAATGAGTTTGAATTATAGTTTTTATCTTCACACATTTATATTCTTTGGGTTATAAACAGTGACTTTTTAGTTCTTCATCCAAGTTACTGAAAACCTGAGTTATGTTACCTGCTGTCGATGTCCTCTCAGCTGGCCTTGTCATTTATTTGAAGTACAGTTCCAGGACACCTACATATGCCAAAAATCATGCCTACTCAAGTCCACATTTCCCCCTGGAACCTGCATATATGGAAAGTCAGCTCTCCATATAGACGTGCGTTTCACATCCTGCAAATACTATATTTTCCATATGTTTGGTTGAAAAAAATCTTGTGTGTAAGTGGACCCATGCAGTTTGGTTGAGAAAAATGTGTGCATACTTGGACCCATGCAGTTCAAACCCAAGTTATTCAAGGGTCAACTCTACTAGCTTTTGTAATATTTTTTTTCCAATAATATATATTTTTGTGTCTCCTAGGCATTTAGAGAAGAAATTGCACCAATCAACTTAAAAGTTAAAACAGTGAATGATTTATCCAGTCAGCTGTCACCACTTGACCTGCATCCCTCTCTAAAGATGTCTCGCCAGCTAGATGACCTTAATATGCGATGGAAACTTTTACAGGTATCAGCTTATTCCCCTTCATAATACAGGCTTACACCCCGGGTGGCCTTTAAACCCTGTCTCACTATTCCACCACTCTTCTCATTTTCTTTTTCTTTTTTGATGGTATTTGATAATGAATTTGGCATGTGATAACATCAGGTATTGGTCTTTCAGTATCTTGAACCTAAATGCCTTATTTATTTATAGAGTTTAATTTATTTTTTGATGTACTATTCATATGATATTTGTAGAAAATTGCAAAAGGTTAAATAAATTACAGTAATTGAAACCTGTGGTAGGTCACAGAAACATTTTTCACATAACGGCTCATAAAGGAGTCATTTTTCTTACTTTCATCATGTATTTTTTTTTGTCTGTTTCATTTTGAAAAATTAAGGAAGTCTCTATTGTTTTTCTTCTAACTGGTTGCTATTTAAATGTCTTCCTTATTTTTTCCAGATAGCACATTTATACCAGTGGTGTTTACCCTTACATTGTAGATTTTAGCTAATGTAGTTGGTTTAATGACTCTAGACCTTATTTAAATATGCAATTTTGATGTAGTGCATAAAAACATTTGACAGATATATTTTATCATATAATAGATTTGCTGAATTAATTCAAATATCAAAACACTCAGTGGTTCATATTTTCTTATTGAAATTGAAGAAGAAATTAGTGTATAATATTTTACAATTTCAGTCCTTGCAAAGAGTGTTAATAATGTAGGATTAGTAGAGCAAAATCTGTTAAATTTATGTGTGTTATCTAGTGGGTGGAACACAGAAGTATTTGAACTTTATTCTTTTTTTTTATTCTGCTCTGTTTCTCTAATTCATTATCCTCCTGTGATGATTCTTATGGTCCATCTTGATTTACTTCCCATCCTGTTTCTGTTATCACTACTTCTAAAGATTAGAAGTTGGGGAATAAGCTACTTGAAAGAAGATATGTATTCTGTCATCCTTATCTATGATGCTGGTCAGCTCTAGAGCTCAGATGTTAGTTGCTGGTTGTACAAGAAGAGAACAAGCTATGCTGGTAGGCTACACTGTTGAGTTGCAGGAATAATATTTTCTTTACTCATAAAGTGTGGCATTTGAATGCTTTTTGGCCTTAATGAATGAAGTGCATACTAATGCAATTTAAATGGCTAACCAGGAGGAATGAGTGCTGACTAGGGAACCAGACATACACAGTTTCATTTAAGGACAGCTGCAGATGAGATTGTCCTTCTAAATGGAACAATGATGAGCATTACATAGACCAAGACTAGAAAAAGGAAATGGAAATGTCAGTAGGCTGCATGTAGTTGTTATTGATTTGCATTTAGTTTCTCAGTTTAGTGACCCTTTACATTTTTATAATGCAGAGAGCTAACTATAGAACGTGTATTTTTTTAAAAGCTGGGCATGGTGGCTCATGCCTATAATCCCAACATTTTGTGAGGCTGAGGTGAGAGGGTCACTTGAGACCAGCCTGGACAGCATAGGAAGAGCCTGTCTCTACAAAATACCAATTTTAAAAATTAGCTGGGTGTGGTGTGTGCCCCTGTAGTCTTAGCTACTTGGGAGACTGAGGTAGGAGGATTGTTTGAGGCTAGGAGTTTGAGGTTATAGCAAACTATGTTTGTGCCACTGCACTCCAGCCTGAGCAACAGAGTGAGACTCTGTCTCTAAAAATAAAAGAAAAACAAAGATGTGCATAAAAAAGGTAGAGAGTATCCAGTCTGGGCAGCATAGTGAGACCTTCTCTCTACAAAAAAAAAAAAGAAAAATTTAACCAGGTATGATTGCAACATGCGTGTAGTCCCAGCTTCTTGGGAGGCTAAGGTGGGGGAATTACTTGAGCCCAGGAAGTCAAGGCTGCCATGATGCATAATCGTGTCTGAACTCCAGCCTAGGCAGCACAGTGAGAGTTTGTCTCTACAAACAAAACCAAATAGAAACCAAAAATCTGTATAAAAAATATGAAGAGTACATTAATATGCCTGTACAAACTTAAATATATATCTCAACCCTAAGGAGAAATGATCAGATACAAATTTGGAGGAAAACAAGATATTGCATATTCACATGTCTTTTTACTCTCTGTTTAGCTTCTATCACCTCACTCATTCTTTCCCTATAACTATCCACTATCTATGTACTGTTTCCTTCTAACTATTTATTATCTATGTACTGTTTATTTCTGTCTCTCTCTTTCTACATATATATATTTTTTTTTCTGTGTATATATATTTATATATATATAAAAAATATATATATTTCTATATATATAGAAATATATATATATTTCTACATAGAATTAATTAATTTCTATCAGTTTCCTTCTAACTATTTATTATCTATGTACTGTTTATTTCTGTCTCTCTCTTTCTACATATATATTTTTTTCTGTGTATATATATTTATATATATAAATATATATATATATTTCTACATATATATTTTTAAATATATATATATTTTACATATGTGTTATGGGGAGCAAATGGAGAAGAAGCTTAGGAAACTAGTTCGGTAGATAATATATTATATATTATAATATATAATTATTTTAATTATATAATATATTTATATAACAAAATAAATTATATGTATAATATATAATATATATTATTTTAATTATATAATATATTTATATAACAAAATACATTATATAATATATAATATATATTATATATAATTTGTTATATAATATATATTATATAATATATTATATAATACATTATTTTGTTATATAATATATAATTCATATAATTATATATTATATATAATTATACATTATATATTTGTGATTATACAATATATACATTATATAATTATATAATGTATAATTATATATTATATATTATAATACATATAATTATAAATCATAACATATAATTAAATTTATAATATATAACTCATAATAATTATATATAATTATAATATATATTATATATAACATATTATAATATATAATATATAATATAAATAATTTATTTTGTTATATAAATGCGTGTGTGTGTGTGTGTGTTTGTGTGTGTATATATATTATCTACCTATCTAGTTTCCTAGGCTTCTTTTCCATTTGCTCCGCATAACACTTTTTACCATCTTCCTTACCAAAGGAAGATGAGTGGTCACTGATCCTATGACCACATCTTGACTTCAGAGGCTTTAGAGACAATGGACTACCTTAGAGGCAGAGTAAGAGTTAGGCACAGATTCTGGCACTGTATGACCAGAATATGAACAGGAGTATTGCCACTCACTAGCTTTATGTCCTTGGGTACCTCTTTGTGTTTTAGTTTCTTAGTCTGTAAAATGATGATACAAATAACCCTTACAGTTATTGTGAAGATTAAAGCGTTGATTTCTATAAATTATGTAGAAAAGTGCCTGGCACTATTTACTCTTATTTGAGGCCAGAAGAAGTCCTTTTATTTATTTATTTATT
Source organism: Saimiri boliviensis (assembly GCF_048565385.1). NCBI lineage: Eukaryota > Metazoa > Chordata > Mammalia > Primates > Cebidae > Saimiri > Saimiri boliviensis. The sequence goes on along the minus strand of NC_133452.1, from coordinate 25,137,046 downwards.
TATTTATTTATTTATTTATTTATTTATTTATTACCATTACTCTGCTACCAGAGATAGAGAAGGGGTCTGTATAAACAAGCATATCCTGGGCAATAGCTTCATTTATCATAGTCTTTAAACCAAAGATATTATGAAAGTCGTTGTTTCAGAATCGGATTATTTTCTCTGTCTTGCATGTGTGTGTGCACAGGTTTCTGTGGACGATCGCCTTAAACAGCTTCAGGAAGCCCACAGAGATTTTGGACCTTCCTCTCAGCATTTTCTCTCTAGTAAGTAGTAATAAACTGGACTGGTTGCATTAATGGAATGAATTAGCATTTCCTTTCACTTTAATTCAAGAAGCGCTATTCCTTGCTGTAAACATATTTGTTTAGATAGATGCATGTAAGCAAGTATTAACATCAATGAAAATACTACTTATTGGTTATTATTTGTAATAATGTAATGACAAGTGAGAAGTCTTCAAAGTAAAACAGAAATGAATTCAACTCTAGCTATGGCTTTTCACTGGACTGTCTGTTAGGAGAGCTAACATAATATCATCATTGCTTTTTCATAGTCAAAGATTATGAACTTTTTCATAATAAAGAAATCAGTTTTATATTTAAAGTTTTAAATTAATTTTTCTCTTTAAAAAGTGCTTATTAGTTTAAAACACACCTGCACCATAAAAAAAAAAGTCACTCTTCATAAATCTTTAAGTGGGAAGATTTTGATTTATTAGGCTCACTGCAATTATATGTAGCTTTTCTCCTAGTCTAGTATTGCAAATTTAGCCAAACCACCTATGTAGAGTTTTATGCAATATTTTTCTACTGGAATTTTTAAATTTATGGACCATTCTTCAGATCTTGAATAACCAATTCTAGTTCTTACTTTATTTATCATTCACTGCTGAGGATACTAAAGAATGCAGGATTTATAGTCAACCAGATTGAGTTTAAACATTCATTCTGCCACTTACCAGACCTGTAAATTTCTGAAGGTTGATTTCTTTGTCTTAAAATACTGTATTACCTATTTCCTCTGATTGCTTTGAGAACTCAATGACAAGGCATATCCAGTTACACAAAGCACCTAGCACGGTTCTTGACACAAACGCTTTCAGTAAATATTAATTCCTTTCCTTTCAATTCCTTTGGCAAATATATGTAAGAAAGCAATTTGTTTAGTTTAATTCAATTTAAGTAAACTTTAAAATCACTTTAAACTTAGGGCAAAGCTTATTTCTCAATTATGATTTTTTTTTGCAACTACAATCATAGAGACAACTAAATAATACTGTATCTTCTAACTTAACTGATTACATTTATATTTCCTCTTAATCTTTTTGTCACTAGTGATAAACTGCTTTACCTCAGTTAAAGGTTGGGCTTTTCTTTTACAATTTCACGAATCCTAATCAGTCATTTCCTGCCCCTTCCTGCTCTATATCTCTCTACCTCTCACGCTTTTCACTGCCCCCACCCCTTTTTCTGTTTCACAAACCTGAGACCTTAGGTAGTCAATCTTTCTGTGGTGTATAGGCCTTCCTGGAATATACTAAGTACCTGGATGCCAAGACACATTTTTATTGTTGTTTGTTTATTTGTTTTGTTTAGAGGCGGAGTCTTTCTTTGTTGCCAAGGCTGTAGTGCAGTGGTGCAATCTTGGCTCACTGCAACCTCTGCCTCCCAGGTTGAAGCAATTCTCCTGCCTCAACCTCCTGAGTAGCTGGGATTACAGGTGCACACCACCACGCTCAGCTAATTTTTGTATTTTCAGTAGAGACAGGGTTTCACCATGTTGGTCAGGCTGGTCTCAAACTCCTGACTTAGTGATCTGCCCATCTCGACCTCCCAAAGTGCTGGGATTACAGGTGTGAGCCACTACACCTAACTGCCAGGATACATTTTTAAAGTCCAGATACCATCAATGTTGGTGAGGTAAATAGGTTTTCCGTATACTTATTAGATTTTAAGTATTCCAGATTTGTAAAGCTTAGTTTTACAAACTGCAAAGCTATGTGCCAAGAACAAATAAAAGAGGAGTTTACAAAATAATTGAGAACTGTCTGTACCGTTCTAAGTATCAGTTATCTTTAGTATTAATGAAAGACTATGCTTTCACCTAGCAATCACTCTGATAGTGGAAAGAAAGCACATATTCTTTTGGAAGTGAAATATGGTGAAATTTATACACATTTTGTGAAAGTCAAATACATGTCCTTATATTGTCTAACACTGACAGTCCAAAGAAGTGGAAGTTATTCAAGTCAAACCAATTATTAAAATGAGCAGAGAAGTGTAAACAAAGTCCCAATTAATAAATTTAATCATTGTTATCCTTTGCTGCTTGGAATCTTGGCTTTATTATATTTCTTGGATTTTAGCCATGGTTATAAAAGAAGCCTGTTTAGTTAGGCGCAAAATAAAAACTGACCTATTAGCCTGGTGCCAACACTGAAATGAGGTTGGCTCTAATGAGAAATGTAACCTACCTACTTCCTCATTTTCATCCCTTTTTTATGTTCCATGGGCATAGATGGAGAAAAGAGTTCTTGCCTTTTATAAAGAGAGGAAGAATTGTTGAGTAGAAAAATTGCTCAACTACTGTTCAGAAATTCTGAGATCGCAGCTGAGCTCCATCATTTATTTACTGGGTATCACTCTTTTGGCAAGTGATTTTATCTCTACACATTTAGTTCCTCATCTATCAAAGGGAACTTTAATGTGTATCTTACTGGCTTCCTTACCAAAAAGATATATTTGAAAATGGTTGGCAAAGTTTAGAATGCTGAATGGTTGTAAAATATTAATGTGACATGAAATTGGGAAAAAAAAGTACTGGTGACAACTGGCTACATGAGGATCTGATAGTATTTGCAAATTATGAAAATTTCAAGTATTATTTGAATTTTTGTATTAGTTTGCTCAGCAAAATTCCTTTATGGCACTAGATTCACATATACTATTCTTCTTAAATAAGTCTTAAAATAATTGATTAATGTAAAAATAATATTTTTAGTAAGAAGTAACTAGAATTGTAAAAAAAAAAAAAAAAGTACCTCGAATAAAAAAACCCATAAAATTTCAATCATAGTAATGTCTAGTGCAAAACTAGGAGACTGAGCTCTCTGTGTGTTTCAGATGAAAATAAGAAACTGGGATTTTTCTGCCTAGATGATTGCCTTGGTTCTTCACAACTTTTGGTCTATTTTTAAATTTTCTCTTGTTAAATTTTATAGAATTGAATTTGTTTAAATGCCATCTGTACTCAATAGCTACTCCTGTGACTATGATTAGTCATCTGGAAAATTCAGTCTTGAAAAAATCTAATTTTTAATCTAGATATACCAGGTAAAATTAATTTTGGCTGTAGCTTTATCAAAAATATATATGGAATACAGTTTCTAGATGGCACCAAGTTTTAAATTGTAGTGTTTATAAACAACATCTTTTGAAAGTTTAAAAGTATTTTTATCAACAGGTTAAATCGGTTGGTATTAGACCTTGAACCGATATTGTTTCTTGTTTTACTTCAAATGAATCCTTAAAGCCCTTTTTTCGTTTGACCCAGTGAATCTCATAATTATAGGAATCCAGCTCAGAAACCAGAGCAGGTCTTTGAGTTTGCTATAAAACGTTCAGTTGTTTTGCATTAAGGTGTAAGGCTTTTTGGTTTTCAAGGTTTCCACTAATCTCCCTTTCTTTCCTCAGCATCAGTCCAGCTGCCGTGGCAAAGATCCATTTCACATAATAAAGTGCCCTATTACATCAAGTAAGTTGATTTTAATTCTCCTTTACGATACCCAGAAAATGGTGTTTTATTGATAACTTAAGAGGCTTCTCCCCCTATAACTTTTAAAAATGGAATTTAATTCTATTTTCTGAAGGAAACTATGATATATTTAATATTAAAAAGAAACTAATTTTAAAATGAAAATTTTATTTTTCATTTATCAGGTTAGGGATATAGATGTGTTTAGCTGGTATATTTTAAAGTACTCCAGCCTGGGCAACAGAGCAAGATTCAGTCTCTAAATAACAAAAAATTAAAAAATGGAAACAATGGTAGAATTTCAAAATGCTCTTTACATAATGATATTTTTCAAACCATACCAATTCTTTTTTTTTTTTTTTTTCCGAGATGGAGTCTAGTCTAGCTCTTTGTCACCCAGGCTGGAGTGCAGTGGTGCAATCTGGGCTCACTGCATCCTCCACTTCCCGGGTTCAAGCGATTCTCCTGCCTCAGCCTACTGAGTAGCTGGGAGTACAGGTGTGTGCCACCACACCCAGCTAATTTTTGTATTTTTAGTAGAGACAGGGTTTCGCTGTGTTGGCCAGGCTGGTCTCAAACTCCTGATCTTGTGATCTGCCCACCCCAGCCTCCCAAAGTGCTGGGATTACAAGCGTGAGCCACCGCACGCTGGCCTAACTGTCCCAATTCTAAACCATTTTTCTTCCTCCAAGAAAATTTATATAAAAATGTCTTGTACTCTTCTCATTTTATTCCACCAATAAGAAATAATGATTTATCATAAAAAAGTTAAATATTGTTGGGTTTTTCTTTGTCTTATAGAAATTATCCACATTGTTAGCATAGGCTCACTGTTCTTTGATTCTGTTGTCCAATCGATTAGTTTCTCTTTCCTGCATACTGTTTCTTCTTCTTATATGACATTTTATAAGATTTTTGTAATTTACACAGGGTCTTAGTAGGCCTTGATCCTTGGCTTAGGCTATATATTATCATAGAACAGAATGATAAAATACTAATTCTACAGTCGCTTGGAGTGTAACTTAGTAAATATATTAATTTACAATGTGCTCTAGTGATGAGTCTTAGTTGACTCTATTTTATGTTAGATGAACAGCATCATAATCATGACAACACTTATTGTCAGGAAACAACTCTGTCTCAGGTTCGCTGTGTGACCTCAGGTAAGTCAGGTGAAGATCTCTGGGCCAAGTTTCCTTTATATCCTTTCCAACATGGGGTGTGATATCTCCAAAATCTATGCAAATGCTCATAATCTGCTCTTCCAGTATACTTCCTGAAAACGTAGTGTGAAGTCAATGTTAGTGAAATAGTCTTTTCTTGTAATTTTTTACTACAGTCTGAGATGTATACTCAGAGGGAAAACGAGGTTTACATAATATATAGTCAACATTATATGTTACATTGTCTTATAGAAGTTTAATAATGTATAATGCACTGAGTTGTGAACTGAGTTGAGAACAAGGTATTAAAGCAATTGATTGGTGTCAAATTTGCACAAGTAAGAATGGAAGAAGGTCAGACACTGGGTAAGTTGGCATGTCTCTAGTGAAAGAAGATGTGTTTATCTAACTGAAAACGTTTAAAACTGTTTACATTTTTATTGTACACTATAACAGTAATAGTAATAGCATTAGAGAACTTTAATTCACTTAGGTGAATATTGGCTTGAATTTAATATTACAAATTTAAATATAAATCTGATATACTGTGGTAAGCAAAATAATGACTGCCCCCAACCCCCAAAAGATGAACCTGTGAAAATATTAGGTTACATAGCAAGGAAGAATTAAGGTCACAAATGGAATTAAGGTTGCAAATCAGCCCACCTTAAATTAGGGAGATTATTTTGGATTATCCTGATGGGCTCAATGTAATCCCAGAGGCCTTCAAAAGTGACAGAGGAGGCAAAGAGAGATTTGAGGATGCTAGCTACCAGCTTGGAAGGTATAGGAAGTGGACATGATCCTGGAATGCAGGCAGCTTCTAGAAGCTGGAAAAGGAAGGAAATGCGATTGTCTCTTAGAACCTCCAGAGAAGGAACATAGCCCTTCCAATTTTCATTTTATCGCAGAGATTTTTTTGTAGCAGCAATAGAAAATTAATGCATGTCCTATACAAAAATCAAGACGTTCATGCAAATTAATGAAATAATTAATTTATTGAATTGACTTAGAATCCTTCATCATCTATTTTTTTAAAATGCAAATTGGATCTAGTTTGGGGGTTTTACTAAATAAAGAAAATATTACATCTCTTGCTTTGTGTTTATATCATGATTATCTGTTTGGTTTGGCACTTTTAAAGTCCATCCTTAATTTTAGCAGTTTTTTAAAAATGAATTTCTGTATGTTCAGGTTAATTATATATGACTGGGAATTAAATTATCTAAACCAGAATTTCTCTATTTCAAAATGTTTATAAATTTGGAAGGATCTGGTAGGATTGTATTCTTGTTCTTATGGGGCAGAGTTCTTACGGTGCTGATTGGTAGAGTGGAAGTTAGTTTTACCTGACTTCCCATTGGCTAGAGCACTATTACCAGTGCTGGAAAATAGATATAATACAGTGATGGCAGATATTTAAAATAATAACGTTTAGGACTGCAGCATTCTAAAAAATCTTCTCCATCACCAGTAAAAGATTGGATTGTTTAAAATATATGTAGCTTTAGTGTTAAATGTATTTTAAGTCTTCCAAACTTTTAGAAATGTGCCTGTTTGTATAGAGCAAATTCTCCTGTTTTCACAAAACTTCTTTAACCAGGATCTTTCATTGTGTAATTTAACAGTTTAAACTATTTCCTCATGAGGAAGGAACATCAAATTCTCAAGGTAGAGTTATAAAAGCCAGGATTTTTGTGTGAAGAATTGTTATGAAAATAAAGTTAAATTCCCATATGAATAACCAGGCAAATGGCGAATGTAAAAGCTTTTAATATACACTTCCCTTTGCATGGCTTCAAAAGTAGAAGAAAAATGTTTAAAACAAATTTCACATGATTATCATACAATGAGAATTTCCTGGGGCATATTATACAGCCAACAAAAAATAATATTTAGTTAGAAATATTCAGTGTTTTCTGTGTTTAAGTAGATCATCTATGTATTCACTGTTAGAATATGGACAGAAAGTTGAAAGGAGACTAAGAAGGACAAGTTTTTTTTTCTGTCATATTTTAATTTTATAGATCAGTTAAAACCCACTTTGATGACTTCCCACTACATCTCTGTCTCTCTAGGTAATTCCTTATTAATATTTTGAAGTGCACTGTGGTGGCTCCATGACTCGTGTGTTTGTAGAAAATGATAGAATATAAATCTAAACTGAAAGAGTCTATATAGTATAAATCCCTCTATTTGTTAATATCTTAAGTTAAAACTGACATTTGAAAATTTTATTTGCTCCTTCTAAGGCAGACTTTCTGAAACTGACCTAGTTATTTCTTTTTTCGCAGTGTAGTGCAATGAGGGCTTATTATATTCAGGGCTTAAGAACATTTAAAACAGGGCTGGGTGCAGTGGCTCACGCTTGTAATCCTAACACTTGGGAGGCTGAGGCAGGTGGATTACTTGACCCCAGAAGTTGAAGGCCAGCCTGAGCAACATAGCAAAACCCCATCTCTACAAAAAATTAGCTGGGCATGGTAACATGCGCCTATAATCACAGCTACTCAGGAGGCTGAGGTGGGAGGATCACTTGAGCCTAGGAGGTTGAGTTGTGATCACACCGTTGCGCTACAATCTCAACAGCAGAGTGAAACTCTGTGTCCCCCCCCCCAAAAAAGAAAGAAAAGTAAAAGAAAAAAAATTTTAAATGGTTCTTGCTGCCTTCACAATATACAAAAATCTGCCATAAAGCCAGTTCTCACTCATTGTAAATTTTTGGTTATGCACAAATTGTTCATTTCCTCAGCTAAAAGTTAATTTCCAGGGAGTTTGAGGGATAAGAGGAATCAAAGCTTTGGGTTGGGTTGAACTTTCTTAATGTGTCACGTTAATCATGTAAAATTCACTCCTTCTCAGTTTGCTCCAGAAATAACAACTACATAGTAATAAATAGTTGCTGTGGGAAATAATAATGATCATTGTAATAAATGACATTTTTGAACAGTCATTTGCCAGGTCCTGTGCTGAATCTTGTGCACACATGATCTCTTTTAATTCTCTCAATAGCTGAGTGAAGTATAGGTACTATAATTATCTCCATTTATAGATAAGGCTTAATGAATGATCAATAAGTACATTAAAAGTAATTAATAAGCACACTTACAGCTTGCTTGAGATTACACAGCCAGTAAATAGAAGAGCTAGTGTTTGAAGCCAGGGATTGTCTGCAGCTCCTGAACTCCTGATCACTGTGCAGTGCTGTGTCCTGCCCCCAATATTAGTTGAGTCAGAAATTGGAAGTTTTTAGTCCCATGGAAACTTTGAGTAGGATGAAGGATTATGTATAGGAAGGAGGATAGTAGTGGAGAAAGTATGAGCAAACATCCTTCCTTTCCTACCATAGGCTGGTTACCATTTACTATGCACCTCCTGTGTGCCAGCAACTGAACCCAGCTATCCAGGGTCAAAGCCCATGCTTTTTCCACTACTCCACACTGCCTTTGCCTAGGCATTTCTGTAGGCTGATTTCTACAGGACAATCTATTTTCTAGATGTTTAAAGCAGTTTCGCACTATGGTCTGGTAATGGACAAAGGTGCTTTTTCATAGATAGGAAGATGTCATTCCCACAGTCTTTGCCAGTGGGATTTGGAGAGGAGTTCTGCGGTGGGAAAACATACTAGCTGGCCTTCCTCCATCTTTCCCCATTCACATGGTCCGAATATTTCTGTCAGTGGGTAGATTTGTTTCTGTGAGTAAGATGGCCAAAATGGCTGGCTTGTAAGTCCTAAGGGATTTAAAACACAGATGGCTCTCTATACATTCAGCCTGTTGCTAAGTCACAGTATTTAATAGAATTCAATAAAGTGTAGTTAGGAAATATGGTTTTCCTTTTTCCTTATGAGATCTTCTCTAAAACCTGAGTGGTTGACTTTTCAGTGAGCCTTTAGTTTTGCTACAAGATGACTATTTTGCTCTTGTGACAAGGTGTCACTATCACAATTTAACAATTCTACAGCCCTATTTTCCCACTGGTGTCTGAAGTGCAGATGTTAATTCTTCATAGAACCCTAAATACATGTACAGTATCACACAATTTCATTATGAACATGTTAGTAACCTCTATATACCATATATATATACCATGAACGTCACATTCTCTAAAACCAACATTCCTCAATATTGCAATAAATTAACCAGCATAAACTTGTCTATATCTATAATATTCACTTATATTTCTTTCCCTTGTTCTAACTTCCCCTTTGAGAGGATCCAAATCAAGATTATCTTCAATTTATTACATGTCTTATTATACATTTATTTTCTATTCTTATGTCCATTATTGATAATCTAATCCTGCAAAGCTCTTTTAGACACCCTCTCATTTCCCAAGGCCACCCTCTACCTGCCCTAATCCTTCAGTAACTGAAAAGAAATCAAGTTTGAAATAGTTGTAAAATCTTGGGGAGCATGTAGTAGTGATCTTCATCGCAGTCATAAAGTTAGTTCATTTGCATAGATTCCATATACTTGTCTTGGGAGAACTGCTCATCCCGTGTAGAGGAGAGCATTAGTGCATATTTCTTTAGAGGAATTGTGGACCAGCTTAGGTAACACAGGAGAAACAGTCCTTCCCTAAATAAGGGAAGAGAGAAGTATCAGCAAGGCAATCTCCAAATACTCAGCCTAACAGGAAAATGAAAGTTAGCAATATGTATAACAGTAACCATGAAGAATTAACATAAAGCATTTTATCATTAAAGGTGTTAGAAAACTTGTCCCAGAACAAAATAAACCCATAACAAAGGTATAATCAACAATGAAAAATCAACATAGCTCTCTCCAAAAGGGTCCCTGTAGCCGTCTTTATTTCTCCCTTCCCTCCTTCATGAAGATGAGGGACAGTATCTTTTTGGTTCCAGTTTTTTAAATGAAGAACTCTTGGACCACACTTTCAATCTCTTTCCAGAAGTGGAGCTTGTGGTTTTAGTTTTAATTATAAAGAAACAAAGGGGAAAGAAGCATAAGAAAAATGTACTGGAGAGTCTGTTTTTCTAATAGTGTGTGACTCTGCTTTTATTGAAAATAAATATTTAAAACTCACTGGGCCACCTCTGCTGATGGGTAGGTAAAAATGAAATTGCTTGATGAAAGAATGTTAAGTACCTTAGGATCGCCAAACTCCTGGGCTTGGAGAGGCTTCAGATAAATGAATGTAAGCATACCTTGGCTAATCAAAAAATCTGAACGGCATAGAGCCCGCCCTGCAGCAATCAGCAAACAATCACTGGAAAGAAATCTTATGTATTACTGGTGTCCTAGTTAATTGAGGTAATTCAGGTAGAATTGACATTGTCTTTGAGAGACGTTAGGTAGTTCAGGACTTAAAATATCACCTCTACAGCTGTTCATGTACATATTGCTGGGGCTATGGAATCTTCTAGATTACCCAACTCTATTGCATCATAATAGCATCATCAGCCTTACTGGACAATTTGATTTTTAGGGCAAGGGATGCAGTTAGTAAAGTTCTACCATACAATATAGGAAGGATCGCTGTAGGGCCATTAAGAGGAAAAAAGATATCTGTACTTTAATTAAAGTATTTAATTAAACTTTTAAAATTGCCATTGCAATTAGCAAAAGCACAGAAGTAATAATGTTTAAAATTGTAAAATAAATAGATATGTGCTGATTATAAAGTGAAATAATACAGTAAAAGATTTTATATAGCTATATAGAAAAAAATAGAAGTAATTAATCCCTGCTTTTAAAAATACATAAATGAAAGAGAGAAAGTAGCATTAAAAAAAAAAAAGCTAAAAGCTACAAATCCAACTTTTAAAATCAAACTGAAAGGATGCAAAGATCTGTTCAGCTGTGGTGGGAACATAATCCTGGTGTTAACACCCTCAGATGGGGGCATACAAGGCTCCCCAGGGCCAGTACAACAATGGATGGCCTATAGGAATTTGATTGATGGTCTGAATCTCCCCAGTCAGGGTTGAGTAGGAGATGGGTTCCCTGTGAATTCTGGGCTCATGTAGAAATATTATCAAGCTAGTGACCCCTGGCTTTACTGAGTATGTGCATGTTTATATTTCCAGACGATCTTCTAGTACCCTCAAGACAGTTATCACCTGTCCCTCCCCCTCACGCCTAGGCACATCAGTTTTGATCATTTATTCTACGACTTTATTCAAAAACAAATACAAATAAACCTTATCTTATTGTTTTGTAACACATGTTCTATTAGTCATACCTGCAACATTGAAATTTTGTATTTTGAGGTGTATGGTATGGTTGCCTATTTTTATATAGTCCTTTACATGTTTGTATCCTGAAATCTACTCCTGAGTGTGAAATTATTTTAAGTGTGTGCGTGTTTTTTGTTGTTGTTGTTGTTGTTGTTGTTGTTGTTTTTAAGAGACAGGGTCTCACTCTCTTGCCCAGGCTGGGGTGCAGTGGTGCAACAGTGGCTTATTACAGTCTTGTACTCCTGGGCTCAAGTGATCCTCCTGCCTTAGCATCCTGAGTAGCTGGGAGCTAATTTTTTTTTTTTTTTTTTTTTGAGATGGAGTCTTGCTGTGTTGCCCAGGCTGGTCTCACACTGCTGACCTCAAGCAATACTCCTGCCTAGGCCTCCCAAAATGCTGGGATTACAGGCATGAGCCACTGTGCCCACCCTAAATACATTTTATTTATTTATTTAGTCAAATCCTACAGAATTATTTATTACTTACAATGTAATCTTCCTACCTCCTGTCTTCATTATTATGAGATACTAATGGCATTTTTTAAGGAAGACTCCAAACTTTTATAGTACCTGTTTTGAAAGGGGATCATAGATTTTATTTGAATTTTGAACAGAATGTATTTTTCCCTTAAAATCCTGACATCCAAACTTCTTAACTTTTTTCTTAAATTAACTCTTTGTTTCTAAAAGTATATCTTTGGATTTCCTGACTTTAAAAGCTTAGAGGACAGTCGAGAGTATTTATGAGTGAAGAAGTTGAATATAACCTGAGGAATATATAAACTACTTCTTACCTAGCTTTCTCACCCACTACCTCCATCCTTCCCAGGGGCTTTTCACAGGCGTACACACACACACACACACACACACACACACACATACACACACACACACACACACATACTTGCACAGAGTGAGAATCAATGTTACTGATGTGGGTACTCCACATTCTTCCTATATTCTAGTCTTGGCTGAAACAAGGATTATAGATATTATAAATTCCAAAGCAAGTATACCACCTCTTAGATCTTTAAGAAGGTATTTCTCAAATAAATGATGTCATACCAGATTGCCAACATTTGTTTTCACTCCTCATACTTTAGACAGCTGAATGCCAAATTGATTAGTTGGGAGCTCGCGCTTGATTGCTATGTATATGTAACTGTTATACGCATACATAAAGTAGATGTTAGCAGAACCTATGTTTTGCCTGTGTTAGCTTCCTTTTCAGGAGACTTACGGTTTTCTCAAAGCACCTCCCACCTCTAACGCACTGTATAACTTAGCTACAATGTTTCTCGTCTCTTCTTTTATTTTTCCTCATCCTGAGGCGTGGCCACTCCACTTGGCACCATGGAGTTCATTGCTAATGTTTATAGGACCAGTCTAGGTGCAGGAGATAAGTTGGAAGCCAAATAGAAGTGGGTTGAGTGGTGACCGGGACACGAGGAAGTGATATGGTACACTACTCGTTTGTGAATTTTGTCTGCGAAAAAGAGAAAAAAAGGTGATAACTAGCAGAAAATATAGATTCAATGTAGGGTTTATGTGTGGGGTGTGTGTGTGCACGTGCACACGTGTGTGTAAGGATGGCAAGTCTGTAAACATTTGTATTCTACAAAGGATAGTCTTCTTGAGAGGGGGGTAACTGTGCAGCACAATACATTTTTAAGAAATTATTGGGAAGAATTGGCCTTTGATAAGAAGGGGACAATTTCTCTGTCAAAGGGGAGAGAGGTTGACAAACTGGCAGATGGAGGGGGATTTCCCGATTTGGTGGTGGAAAGATAAAGGAGTCCTCATCTAGTGGTATTTAGGTTTTCAATGACGCATGAGATAAAGTAAAATGATACTAAGGCAGAGAAAGAAACCAGTTTGGGGAGAGAGAGAGAGCAGTAGTGAATTTCTGTGAGGAGTTTGGGAAAGCAAGTTTATTAGGGCATGTAGCGCAGTTGCCAGGGGTTGGACATTTGAGGTTTGAAATCACATATTTAAAGTAAAATCAGTCTGTCTGTTGAGTGATTTTCTCCAGTTGTTCTTATCCACAGCTGCTCAGGTCCAGAGTAGGCAAGTAATTGAGCTGATCCAGGGCTGTGATTTGCAAGGGGTGAGAGAGAAGCAAGGGGGATAAGGTTATTTGTTTTTTTGTTTGGTTGGTTGGTTTTTTTTTTTTTTTTTTTTTTTTTGAAACGGAGTTTCGCTCTTGTTACCCAGGCTGGAGTGCAATGGTGCGATCTCAGCGCACCGCAACCTCCGCCTCCTGGGTTCAGGCAATTCTCCTGCCTCAGCCTCCTGAGTAGCTGGGATTACAGGCACGCGCCACCATGCCCAGCTATTTTTTTGTATTCTTAGTAGAGACGGGGTTTCACCATGTTGACTAGGATGGTCTCAATCTCTTGACCTCGTGATCCACCCGCCTCGGCCTCCCAGGTTATTTGTGATGATTCTAATGATAGACTATGGACTCAGATTTGGACAGATTCATCAAGAAATATTTTAAATCCTTAATTATGCAAATATACTTCCATTTCAAGAGTTTGGGCTTAAAATGAGACTATCTTGGCTTAAATCCCGTTTCTTTCACTTACTACAGGACCTTGGGCCAGTTGTCTAAGCACCCTCTGCCCTAGATTTTTTCATCTGTAAGATGGGGACAATATTGTCACCCCAATCATAGAACTGTACTGCAAATTGAGTTTTCACGTAGAAAAAGTTTACCCAAAAAAGTTTACTTGGTAGAAATTGAGCACTCACATAACAGGTTGTTACCCTCATTAATATCATATATCCTGACCTAGTATGTTATATTTTACTTTGCACAGCAAAGAAAAAATATTTCTCTTTCTGTGATTGTCTTATCTCAGAGCAATATACATATTTCTTGTCCCCACTTTTGTATTTTTACTTAACTCATCTTTAGTTTTGTCCTGTTATATGCCTTTATGATTATAATTGGAATGGAATAATATATAGCAAACCTCACAAAATTCAGTTATAAGCACAAAATTGGATAGTTAGTAGCAATTAATTCTATTTGGGTAAGTGTCAGTTTTTGGACAAGCAAGATGCCTTATGATCATCCTTTAAGGTTTCATGGAAAAATATGAGACCACTCTAATGAGGACAAATGGGTTTAAGAAGTATCTTTCCCAGAGCAGTCATTTGCCCAGAAATCAATATTTTACCAGTCTATCAAAAGTACATGTCCTTAGCTGTTGGTTTATTGTCTTACATATTGGGCATTGTTGTGGCACAACATTTTTGTGTTTTGTTTGCTGGTGCTACAATCTTATATTATTTGTGTTTTACTTTCTGCAGCATAGCAGTGTACATTGTTATGAATAATAACAGGTGGAGGGATATACCACTTCTTAACCTTATTGGCTTAATATTTTAATAAAGTTCATAAAATGCAGGGATTATATGTTATCCCAGCTGGGGCAGTTCAGAGTAAAGGGGCACTTTTAATAAATATACCAAGACATGAATGTATAATTCCTATATATAGTCTAGTATAAAGCATGAAGGATAATTTTCAAAATAGGTAAAATCTTAACTTTTATACAAATGCAAAAAGAACATGTTTTGTTTAACTCATAATAAGGAACCAGTAAGAAGTTACAATAGGTTCCAAAGAGAATACAAAGTGTCATATATTTATAGTCAGATTAGGGATGCTAAAATGAATTTACCTCTAAATGCAAAGCTGACAAGCTGGTCAGTATCCACAGGACAATAATCAATTGCATTCCAGTAGGCACAATTTGCATTTATATGAACAGAAATCATTTGCATTACTATCTGTTTTCTGCAGTTTGCAGAGTTTAAAATAGCTCAAAGATAATTTAAGCTGGCCAGGAGCAGTGGCTCACGCCTCTAATCCCAGCATTTCAGGAGGCCGATGTGGGCAGATCACTAGATCAGGTGTTCAAGACCAGCCTAGCCAACATGGTGAAACCCTGTCTTTACTAAAAATGCAAAAATTAGCTGGGCATGGTGGTGCATACCTATAATTCCAGCTACTTCAGCGGCTGAGGCAGGAGAATTGCTTGAACCAGGACCAGGAGGCAGAGGTTGCAGTGAGCCGAGATCGCGTCACTGCACTCTAGCCTGGGCTACAGAGCGAGACCTCATCTCAAATTTTTTTTTTTTTTAAAGATAATTTAAGCTTTACAGGATAGCCACTGATTATTTTTGGCCACAGCAAAGGTCTTCACAATTTTTCCCTACACAGGCAAAACCGGGATGGCTGGCCAGGCTAGTTACATGTTACATGTTCTCACTATCATTTGCTTCATGTGATTTTGTACTTAATTGTTAATTGCTACTTTGTTGGGCCTTTAGTTATTTACTTATTTTATTCTTGGATAGATTCCCATTGCGGTTGCCTTTTCAAAAGAGGAAATTTTGTAATAAAATCATAATTTATTTTAGAGCTTATCAAGCTGCACAATACGAAGTCCCACTCCCTGTTCATATTTGAGATTAATTAGAACCCAAGCTGTTGTTATTTTGGGGGAAAATGCTACTTTTATTCTGTTTTGGTTGCCTACTCTGGGAGAACTTCAGGCGTTTTGGCAAGAAGAGCTGAGCTATCTGCAGCTGTTCAAATACTTTACGCCTTTGGGTTCATTGTGGATTTTCCTTTAACACTCTCCTCTGACTTAAAAAAGAAACCAGCAGCCAACTGCATCTACTGTTTTTTTTTTTTTTTTTTTTTTTTTTTTCCTGTTGTTTGGTAAGTGGCAGTTATACTTTTGTAACCAGAGGCTGTATTTATTTTCTGTGTTGGCAGTTCTGCCTAATGAATCAACTGGTATTGAATGCACAAAGGGAGATGCCATTCCCTGCCTCCATCTGTTTGCCAAATGTGTGTGCTCCCTCAGCTCTCAGTAGTGGTTTCACTAAAAAGAGCCATTAGCAAGCGGGTGTTCACCGTGAATTCTCAGACCTCTGCCTGACTGAGAAATAGTGGCATTTTCCTCTTGTGATTCCGTAGGGGTTGTGTGAGGTGAAGCCCCATGCCTGCAATTTCAGGGAAAGCATACTTATTTTTTTGTTTAAAGTACCGATGGCTTTAATTTGGTTCTTAAGCCTTGGTTTGCTCCTTTATGATGGGATGTCTGTCTCTGGATGGTACTGTTGTCATGGGTATTGAAATTTCCTGAAAGAGAAGACCAGAGATCAATGAATCTTAGTAGACTCTCTCAGACTGGGGCCCATGATGGATTACTGGAATTGCAGTACCTACTCAGCAAATCCTTGGATACTTGTTGGATATAGGGAGGAAATCCTTTCTGAGACTGCATTTCTGTAAAACTCTGAGCCTAACAATGAATAGTAAGAATTTAGGTCAAATAACTTCAGTACTTGCTCCATGGTCTTTGGAGCAATTTGGATAGTAGCACTACCATCAAACCAGAAGGGTGAAATGGTTTTGTTGGTATTCAGAATGGCTTTGTTAGTGGACCATGAAGTGGAAGTATTTGTCTCTGCATTGGAGTCAAGAATCTGGGTAGAGGAGACAGACAACTTTCCAACTTCAGACAGATCTTCACATTGTAGCTATATTATTTTGTTTTGTTGAAGATCTTGGAATTTCCAGGATACATACTCAATTGAAATATACACTTTAAATATTTTTCAAAACCAAATGTTATTTGGAGTTTTTGTTACCTGTGCATATGTAACAGTGTTGATGTTCTTTTCCCAGTGACATGTCCCAGTTTTTGATATATTACATAGGCTAAAAAATAATTTCTCTTGAATTTGATTTTATGAATGTTGTGATATCACTTTCTTAGGTATTACACGGGTTCACTTAGCTTACTAAACAGTTTTATAAGAAATAGGTGTCATCTAAGAAGTCTTTGGAGCACTATTAAATGTTACTAATCTACCCTGACCTAGATAAGGTGCAGAAACTCTTTTTAAATGTTAGGCCACTGACCCACCAAAATCATGAACTGTTTACCTCACATGTACCTAAGAAACTTAATTGAAGCATTTCATTTATGTTTTAACCTCAGTTTATTACCCAAAACTTCCATCTAATGTATGAAATAGTTTTGAAATTTACAGAAAAAGAGAAAGTGTAAAACTTGCTTTTAAAATGAAGAACATGAGGAAAATAGTTAAATACATTTAGAAAACAATAATACTGGTTAACTGGAGGAAGCTGAGAAGAGGAACATGTAGTGAGAGTGGCAAGAGACACTTACCAGAGGAGTGAGGAACCCAGAGACACAGGAAGAGAAGAAAGGGTAGGTTTGTGCTGAGGAAGATCCTGCTCAAGGCAGAGGAGGAAGGAGGCTCCATGGAGTGTGGGATGACGTTATTCAGAGTTGACTTGTTTCTCCAGTCTTTGGAAATATGATGAGACTTCTAAAATGTAGTGACCCTCACAGCACTACTTCTGCTGTTGGAGGATTTGTTCTGAATGATAATCTTTATCTACTTAACAGACGTGGGTTTATTCTGGAGCCTACATTGATCTGGCCATATCAAGCCAGGGCCCAAGGGTTCATGACAGTCACATTTTATATCTAGGTTTTAACTTTTAGTTTCAGTTCTGTTTGAAATAGACAAAGGAAAAATTTCATTTGTCTTTTCACAATGTAGTTGCTCAAATTAAATTTATCATTTAAAATTTTTCATAAAAAACTTTTGTGTAGAGATGAGGTCTCACTATGTTGCCCAGGCTGGTCTCAAACTCCTGCTGGGCTCCCACCCCAGCCTCCCAAAGTTTTGGAATTATAGAGGCACAATACCTGGCTAAAATTTGCTAATGATGTTTCTTTTCTTTCTTTTTGTTTTTTTTTTGGGGGGTGGTGGTGGGTTGAGACAGAGTCTCACTTTGTCACCCAGGCTAGAGTGCAGTGGAATGATCTTGGCTCACTGAAACCTCCACCTCCCAAGTTCAAGTGATTCTCATGCCTCACCCTCCTGAGTAGCTGGGACTACAGACATCCGCCACCATGCCTGGCTAATTTTTGTATTTTAGTAGAGACCAGGTTTTGCCATGTTGGCCAGGCTCATCTCAAACCCTGACTTCAAGTGATCCACCTGCCTCAGCCTCCCAAAGTGCAGGGATTACAGGCAGAGCTACTGCTCCGGGCCGATGTTTCGAATATTAAGTAACAATTGGGTATTGGGTTTCTGAATGGTTCATAATGAGGATAATTTTGCATGTATTTTTAAAAATTTGAAAAAAATTATTTCTATTTGGGTATTTTCTTTGTGTCCTATATGATGTTTTATGATCTGTTGTTTATTTTTAAAATTTTACCTTTTTTTTTTCCAGCCATCAAACACAGACCACCTGTTGGGACCATCCTAAAATGACCGAACTCTTTCAATCCCTTGGTAAGTGTTATTAATAGTAATACATTAACCTAAACAACTGAGAACTGTATATTCTTAAATAGAAGCTAATCACCAGCTTTTCTTACGTGGCATGTTAATGTTGAAAGAATCATGACATTGACATTTAAAAGGAGCTAAACTTCCAAGGGCAGTGCAGTGAACAGGTGTTGCCTTTCTTAGGAGAATTATGTGGTTTGAAATCATGTGAGACAAAAAAGAGTTGATTTGCAGGGAGGAATGTAATCATACGTTTTACCTCCTTCATACCGAGTCATCTTAACCTTCAGCGTTGCATGTAAAAATATATATAGACATACAATTACAATATAGCCAACTTTAATCCACTGCCTTAAATTTGCTTTTGGCTCACTTTTTATTTAGTACATGTTAACAAATTCGGTGACCTAGTTTGAATTTTTCTAAATTGTTAAAAGCTAAATTCATTTTTATATAAAAATGCAAGAAAACACAGATGAGAATTCTGATTTTGTTTTAATTTCTAGTACAAAGTAACTTTCAACTTATTGTTTAACCTACTTCCTCTGGTTGGTCCAGTGGTTTTTTTGTTTTCTCTTTGGGTAGCTAAGGGGATACTGGAGGGGAGAGCAGCACCCTAAGCCTCCCTCTCTCATTTTAGCAGGAGGGATACCCCCTTTTTAATCACTTTAACTTTTGGGCTTCTGTGTGAGTTTATATTTTGGTGCGTGAAGGGACCTGCAAAGGTTAGACACACAGAAGATATACCACTGGTTTGCTTAGCAAATTTTGATAATATCTGAGTTTTCTTTTAACTCTACTAATCTCCGATACTCTGTCTTTAGGGGACAAAGAAATAAATTGCATTATCTATTGTTTCCAAAGAGTTGAGTATTGATTACAGGATCATTTTAACCAGATCTGCAAAAGGGCAGAACAAGCAAATCAATCAGGATGGGATGAACATAGAAATAAGATGAGCTTCGTCAATAACATGATGGCAGCGTGGTTGGAAGAAAATGAATTGTCCTTGTGGGAGATGCCCCTGGAGGAAAGTTTCCGTTACCAGAAAAAAAAAGGAAGGGCCCTCAGCCTACTGTGCATTGCATTTAATAAGCCATACGATAGCTGTGCTTTCTCTTTGTCACCTTCCTATTTTTCCTACCAAAAAACTGAAAGGGGTAGTACCTTTTCTCACCCATCATAAGGGACATCATGACACTCCTGTAACAAAAGACAGGTTAACCAGAAAAGCACAAGAAATTGATTTAATCAGAGTTTTACCTGATTGAGAACCTTCCAAAGACTTAAGGATAACAGGGAAAAGTACCTGTTTTGATGCTTAGGTTGAGTGAGGAACTACACAGAATTGTGATCGGATGGAAAGGTAGGATTTAACAGTAGACTGAGAAGGGAATTCCAGCAAGGCCAATCTGTTCAGATTCTTCCTGGCCTTTCCCTGCGGCATTCTGTTCCTCCAGGGACAGGATACCTGTCACAGGAGAGAAGGAAGAAGGTCACAAAGTGAACTTTCTAGATTTTATGTCTTGCTTTGGGGAAGAGAAGGTCTAGCTTTTATGACCCACCTTGGGGAAGAGGAATTCTGGTTTCTGTTTATTACTTTGGAAGGAGAAAGAGGGGCAGGAGGCAAGAGACTCAGAGACGGTCAGAGAGACCTTACTTCTGAGACTGTCCAGTATCCTTCATTTCAAAGTACTCAACCCACTGTGTTCTGAGCCCTGGCATCTGTTTGAAAATACCTACTTAGATTTTTCTGAGTAGTGCTGCTTTGAGATATAGCCCAACATGATGCTAAGGATCATTTAATTTTTTCTTAAATACATGTTGGGAAATTTGGGAGAAGACTTTTTGTTTCAGGCAGACATAATATTTTTTCGTCATCCAAAGTAAACAGATACATTCTTGGCATTAAGTGTATCTTCAATAATAAGCATATCTTCCAATTGTTCCTTTGTCTGTTTCAGCTGACCTGAATAATGTACGTTTCTCTGCCTACCGTACAGCCATCAAAATCCGAAGACTGCAAAAAGCACTGTGTTGTGAGTTATTCTACCAAAGTTAATCACTCCATTATTTGAATCGCCTTTTTTTAAAGAGAAAGATAAATGGAGAGGATGGTGTGTGTGCAGAGTGAATCTGGTTTTCAGCGTACCTCATTCAAGGAGTTGGTTGTGTTTCTGTAAATGTTTTATTACACTGCCCCATCAGTGTGCAGTACTGAACATATGTCATTCTTGCTTGAGAACAAAATTAACCAAAACATAAGAGTAATGTAAAAAGCTTTTCCAAAAATGGTGCTGCCACCCAATTTAAAAGAATTAAATCAAGGAATCAAGGTAGTAAGTCATGTGTTTTCAGTACCTTTTGCCCATTTGGAAGGTTAGAGCTCCAGTTTGTCTCAATACAACCGTATGTAAAGAAATGCTGAAAAAATCACATTCCTGATCTAAATTTGAACTGGCACCTTAACAAGTTAGACACAAGGCTCTATTTTCTTTTAAATGTATCTTGAGACAGTTGGTATTATTGCGTTTTTCCTGTGGAGGATGTGTTCAGAGTGGTATTCTATGACAGTCCTTTCATCAAAAGGATATTTTCCTCAAAAATAACCTAAAATTAAGTAGAAATGTGAATACTTAGCATATAGGTTTATGCTATCTGCATTCTATTTGTGGTTGTAGTTTTAATGATTGAGTCTACCCAAAGAACATTTAGGACTTGTCAGATGATTATTATGGAAAGTGATATTTACCTATTCTTTTAAGATAGGGTAAATTGAAAAGGCTTGTTTGCTACCTTTTGTTAACTGTTAATACATGTCTAGGCAGTTCAGTTAAACTTTGAAAATTATCCTTTGAAAAATGATATGTTAGAGTTGAAAAATCTGCTCCTTGAATGTCAATAGAAATTAGCAATAAATTTCATGCTGGCTACATGAAGAGTAGAGGAGAGACAGGTATAAAGTCATTCAGAGAAAACAGCAATGCAAAGCTTGAAAATAAGAAAAGCTTAAGCCATTTGTGGAAGGGAAGTCTACAGGGCTGAACGACCCCTCCCGAGAACGCAAGGCAAGGAAGAATGAGATGACCTTGACTCTTGCATAATTCACAGAGCCTCAGAGATGAAGAGCAGGTTGTAGTATTTGCAGCAAGTGTTGCGGAATTACCAGGACAAAGAGGAGAAAGCCACCATGCTCTGGCTAGTAATCCATATGTTGAGTGAAAACAGAATAGGAAGTAAATTATGAACACACAAAAGGGATGTTTGGTCTGTACAGGAGTCCAAGGTGACAGCAGTTTTGAAAGAGGCTCAGCTGCACATCCAAGATCCAGCTGACGGGTCTGGAAATTCTTCTCAACCCTGATGAGCTGTAAAATCAGGACAAATGACTCAGCCACAAAATTTCCATTGACAGAGTACTGCTTTGTGTCATTATGAACACGGTCCCAGTTTTCAGCAACACTTCTAGGTGGATAAACATATTAACACACTTGGTGTTTTCTTCTTTTTTTTCTTTTTTTGAGACAGTGTCTTGCTCTGTCACCAGGGTAGAGTGCAGTGGCGCAATCTCGGCTCACTGCAATCTCTGACGTTCTGGTTCAAGCGATTCTCCTGCCTCAAACTCCCAAGTAGCTGGGACTACAGGCACACACCACTATGTCCAGCTAATGTTTGTGTGTTTGTGTGTGTGTGTGTGTATTTTTAGTAGAGACAGGCTTTCACCATGTTGGCCAGGATGGTCTCAATCTCTTGACCTTGTAGTCTACATGCCTTGGCCTCCCAAAGTGTTGGGATTACAGGCGTAAGCCACTGCCCCTGGCTACGGTGTTTTCTTCTGTTGGTTCTTTGGACTCTTAAAGAAAAAAATTCCCTCCTCAGCTCCTTCCCTCAAACCTGAGAGGAACAGCAGTTTCCTCCAATTCCGAAATCCTCCAATTTCGAAACTAAACGAGATTGCTAATGACGATTAAACAACTAAATGACACTTAGAAAATGGGCTAGATTATATTGCATTTCAAGTGGATGAGGTACTTTTTTCAGAGCCAACTGGCCTTCACTTTTCCCACTGCCTTCTCCCGCTGCCCACCAGCCCGGGTCTGTGTGCCACTCCTGGAGCTCATTAGTTTATTATTAATCTGCTTCTTCCTCTTCCTTTTGTTCCGTTTACTAGAAAAACCCTGACCCTTCCTCTGCAATGACCTGTAACCCTTTATTCCTCCCAAATACTGTTAAAGATTTACCTCTTTTGGAAACATTTACAAGCTAATCCCACCTGTCTCCACTTTTTTCCCAGTAGTTTATAATTGCCTGGAATAGCAGGTTCTCTCGCTTACTGACACATGCTTGCCTTTGTGTGCTGGCATACGTGAGGTGTATTGCCCCGTCGCCACTGTGAACTACTTTAGGTCACAGCCGTCTCTCATTTTGTGCAAATCCCCACCCAGCATAAGGCAGAGGGCAGTGACATTGTTCATTCATTTGTTTGGCTCCAAGATTTGTGCAAGAGATAAAACAGCATAAAGAGACTTGGTTCTCACACTCAAGGAACTCATATTTGGAGAGAGAACGTTGCACGTGAACCCAATGCCCTGCTTACAAAAGATTCCTGTTGCCCTCAGAATGGAATGGCCTTTGCCTGGCTCACCTCTCTGTCCACCTCATTCCCTCTGCTCCACTGGGTGTCACCATTTCATTACCTAGTTAAGGACATAACTAATAAACTCTGTATTCTGTTCCTCCTGCCTAAAAAGCACTTGTCCTAGCTCTTTTTATAGGTTGGTGCAAAAGTAATCGCCGTTTTTGCCAATAAAAGTAAGTTTAGGATATTTCGTTAAGAGTTATGGCAAAAACTGTGATTACTTTTGCACCAACTTAATGTCTCTGTTCTTCCCTTGGCTGCGACATTTCATTTCTGCTGGTCTCAATGTTTTTGATCACCTCTCTTTTAATGAGGCTTTCTGTTGCGCCTCATAAAACCGTTCTTTTCCTTACATTGCATTTCTGGTGCTTGTTTTAGGCGCTAAGGCAAAGTGTCAGTCATAATTTTTAATATTCTCTTTATTTACTTATTGTTTGCCTATCTAAATGAACTAAGCTTTCATGGGAGGGATGAGTCTGTGTTCTCTACTTAGGACCTCATACAATTTCTGGCACAGAACAGGGGTTGCTTTAGGACATACTGAGTGAATAATTTGAGTTTGAAGGTAATGTAGCAGTATACCAGAAGACATACATGTCCTAGGAGATTTATGGCAGCACTTTTTAATAGTAAAACTTATTCAATGTTGGCATATTTATAAATATATTACAGCAACAAAAAAAATCAATTAACATCACTGATCAATCAGCATCAGCATGATTTAATCTTAGAACTATAAAGTTAAATGAAAAAATTAAATGGCAGGAAAACATTGTAACGCTTTGCTCCATTTATATGTAGTTCAAAACCGTGCAAAAGTAACTGCTGTATTATTTAGGGATGCATATACACTTTTTAAAACAAAGTGAAATATAAAGGTATATGGTTACCCCTGCAATGGTGAGAGGATGTAATTAGGAAGGATTTCCAAGGGGCTTCCAAGATATTGGTAACGTTCTATTTTTTGTTTAGCTGTGTGATGGACTAATGGGTATTTGTTCTATTATTTCTCTTTAGACCACACATATGTATTTTCTGTATTCCTTTGTAGTTTTATTTTGAAACTTTATGTGATAGCTAATAGCAGAGAAGCAGAACGGAAGTATGTTCCTAGGAGGGAGAGAGTCCTTTTATTACGAAGAAGAAGGCAGGTTTCCTTGATGAGTGGGCTTATGAGCCAGGCTATAAAAGGCACCTGGGGCTTTAGGCATAAGGCAGTTAATTCGGGATAAGAAGAGAAGGAGTTACCTGTGTGAGAATTAGGGTATGGATGGTGTTCAGGGAACATCAAGTCAGAATCTGAATGGAATAGCTTAGTTCTTTGTCCAATATCCAGAAATTTCCTTAAAGTTACTTTAGGTCAATGTGAAGGTCATTTCTTTCCTGAAATTCCTCTCAATTTTGTTCCTCAGGCTCTTGTTGTGTTGTATTTCATGTTTGGCTATTTTTCTTTATATAATGGGGAGCCATGAGCCATTTTCTGTATTGTGGGAGTTTAGAGACAGGGCCAGAGATGGGTGTATGCTTTGGGGAATGTTTAAGAAAGACCGAAGGACAAAGGAGAACAGAGAATGGGTAAATAGTTCAGGTGAAGGATGATTAAGGCTGAGCTCGCTGGGAGTTGTAGCAGGGGAGATATCTAAGCATGTAGATTTTTAAGGCTGCCTGGGGAAGAACTGATGACTAGGGGAATTGAGTAGTTGGTAAATTGTAGAGGGTGGTGGAAGGGAGGATATTAGGATATTTTAAGGTTTGAAGACTGAATTTCAGCATGACAAGAAGGCCAGGCCTTTATGGGCAGAGCTTCCTGAAAGAGAATAATGTAGCTTTTGTAGTGAACAGAGCAATGAGACATGGGTCAAGTGTTGAGGCAGGAGATCAGCAGGAGAAAAGAGAATCTGGAGACATCAGAGAGAAGCAGTAACAGAAGTAAGGCGAATGAGTGAGGGCCTCGGCTCACAGAGCAAAAGGCCAGATATGAAACCTTAAGCTCTGCCTATATTTCTGAGGTGCTTGGGGAAGAGGAGATAGGAGAGATGCTAAAAAATAAAAATAAAAAATAAAAAAAAAATAGTCACATAGTGTAAGACCTGGAGAAGCATCACAGAAGCCCAAGACTGGGTGCTAAACAGTGTTCATTTTCTGCAGAACAGAAATGATGATGTACTTCTATTCCATCCCCTGTGCCTTGTATGTGGGATTAAAGAAAAGTCAGAAGGTTGGATAGAAAATGATTCTGCTGTTTGTTTCATTTACCACATGACTGAGCTGTCATTTGTCTCCCTTTGAAATGAGAAAATCTTCATCATAATTCCTATGAGTTAAATGTAGTCACTTCTTTAAAGGTATCTGAATGTGACACACTTCAAGATGATTTATGCTTGACTTAAGCACTAAGGCAAAGTGTCAGAGTAAATCACTAAAAATTGAAGACATGATAGTCTGTGGGATATGGCAAATTAGTGTCACCGCTACAGAGTGTATAACCAGGGAGACTTCAGAGAGAAATGCAAGAACAGCCTGATTCAGGAAACAGGCGTTTTGGAATTTGGACTGTTGTCACCTTATGCCATGTGGAGATCCCATAGCAGTGCTGTGTTACTGGCATAATCAATGTTGGAATTCAGAAAACGTAGAGCCTTTGGCAATATTTGGATATGTTTCTTGGTGTCTGTGGGGAGCTGTAGTTCCCTAGCTAATGCACTTTATTAAGCCCTTTCCTTTGTCAGGCACCTGGCTTCTACCCTCTAGTGGTTTACAAATGAAAACTGTACAGTTGATCCTCGACACCCAAAACTTAACAGTCAGTTAACACGTATTTAATACGCCATTATTATATACTCTATTCTTACAACAGAGTAAGCTAGAGAAAAGAAAATATTAAGAAAATCAAAGAAGAGAAAATGTATTTAATATTTATTAAGTGGAAGTGATCATCATAAGGGCCTTCATCCTCATTGATTTCATATTGAGTGGGCCGAGGAGGAAGAGGACGGGTTGGTGTTGCTGTCTCAGGGGTACCAGAGGCAGAAAGCATAGAGGAGGTGGCAGAGGAGGCAGGAGAGGCAGACACACTCGCTGTTTAACTTTAATTGAAAAAGATCCATGTATAAGTGGACCCTCATATTTCAAACTTGCACTGTTCACCGGTCAACTGTACAGTGTAAAAGAATGAGGTAAGAATGACAATGAAAATTCCAGATGGTTCTTAGTTTTTTTCTGACACCATCTCTAACTCATACGAAGCTTATTTGACTTATTTTTGTTATTAGCTTAAGTTTACCAATGATACATTTGACATCTGAAGGAAATGGATCTGTCTGTTATCCAGAGTTGTATGCTTATGTGTGTCTTTTTCTTTTTTTAAAAAAAAGTCTTCCCTGTTGAGTTGTTTTTGAAATCATTTTAATCTGTATGAGTTTTAAAGCAATTCTTTTATGTTGTAGATAACTTGAAAAAATAAGTAATTCTATGGTACTCAGACAGGTAGCATGGACACATTTCATATGTCTTTAAAAATTCAAAATTAGTAGTTATTCAGTGACTACAAATGGATAAATACAAAGGAAGCTTTTGTTCATTTTAGTCAAAATATGTCATTTTTTTTTTAGAGAACAGTCTTTGCATCAGGCAGAGAGAAATAAGTAGGTTTTAAATGTACATAACCTTATTTTTTCTCTTTGCTTCTTATTTTTTAATGATAAAAAGTTAAATATATAACATATATGTATATAACCAACTATTTTATCTTTGCCTCTTATTTTTTCTCTTTGCCTTTTCTTTTTTTAACCTAAAAGATGAAAAAATAAGAAAAAATGGGATTAGAATTCTATCAGTTTAATTTTTTTTAATGCTAAAAGGTTAAATACAGAAACAGAGGAAGAATTTTATAAAAACTGATTTCTATGAGCAGACCATAAATTAACGTGGGCTCTAATTTTGCTTATCCATGTGTTTAGATTTGGAAGAGTCATCTCCACATTCAATAAATGTATAGATAGGTGTAGTTTGATAATTGCCTTGTCTCTTTGTTTTCAGTTAGTGAATGAATGACTCAAAATAGGTTAAATTAAAAAAAGATTTTGTCATTTTCATCTCAGCTCCTCCTCCAGGCCTCTGCAGGCCTCCCCTTGGGCAGTGTGTGCCTGGCCCATGCGTTCCTCCTGTCTGTTTCACTGTAAGCAAACACCACTCACGTGTAAGCCACACCCCCCACCACCCTGCAGTCCACCATTCCTTAGAGCCTCTGGGCTTGACTGAATTCTTGCCTTCGCTCAAGCATTTCTCTCTACCTGGAATTCTTTCCTCACTTCATACGGATCTCTTGTATTTTATCTGTTTTTCAAGGCCCATTTCAAATCACAGCTCTCCAGAGAGCCTTTTCCAGTAGTCCTTCCTCTCCAAGAAGTAGCAGCTCTCGTGGAAACTGCATATTCTTCACGAAGGGCATGTTTATTCCTCCTTTTAGTAAAGCCATCAGTATGTCTTTGAGAGCAGGGGCTCTGCCTTCCCCTCCTGGGCACACCCTCTTGCCTCCAGCCCCAGCCATGCCCACCATAGATGCTGTACACATGAAGAGAAAGGATGGGAACAAATTTGTGGAGACTGATGGATGTGGGGTCTGTCCTGGGGAGCTCTAGTATTTCTTCTTAGCTACAGGTCACCTCTGTGTCAGAGCATCGTTGGAAGCAAACCAGGTTAGGGCCAGATTGTGACAATCTTATAGATCAGGCTTGATTCAGTAGGCAACAGAAAGCTGTTACTTTTCTACAAAATCTGTTTTTTAAAACAGCGTCTTCAGTAAACTTTGTATGTAATGATGTGCATGATAAAAATCTGTTTAAGAACAATTAGTTTGGCTGTGACACAATGAAGAGGAGAGCAGTGCTCAGGCTGTTTGCAGGAGTTAAGATGAGAACAGCTAATAGTTAAGAAGTGCCGCCATTTGGAGTAAGTTTGGAGATTTATGCCTTGCTACATTTAAAAGCAAAAAGAGCCTAGCAAAGAAAAAGCCAGAAACAGAAAGTAGGAAAAATTAATATTCCAAAGACTAAAACATGGGATAAGATTGAGAAGCGACAGAGTTCAGATTCAAAAGTATGGAAGTGTGGTAAAATGTAAGAATGGCAGTGCTTTTCTTTCTTTAAAAGTTGAAATTAGCTAAAAAGGATAGATTCTTAAATTGAAGGATCAAACTAAATACTTGAGACTAGAAATGCTTTTGTTTCGATGTTGTTATGTAATATAATGACTGTACACATTCCTTCTTCTCCCCTGGTTAGTGGATCTCTTAGAGTTGAGTACAACAAATGAAATTTTCAAACAGCACAAGCTGAACCAAAATGACCAGCTCCTCAGTGTTCCAGATGTTATCAATTGTCTGACAACAACTTATGATGGACTCGAGCAAATGCATAAGGATCTGGTCAACGTTCCACTCTGTGTGGACATGTGTCTCAACTGGTTGCTCAATGTTTATGACACGTAAGTTTGTATTTTTTCCCATTAAAATACAATCGTTGAATGAAATATGTTAATTGAAAATGTCTAATTTTTTAAAGTGAATTTCTTAATAAGTGCTTTCAATTTACTTTCCTAGCGGAAACATTTATGTTCATTGTTGAAAATGAATGATTTTACAAATCATTGAGCTCTTAACAAACAATAGAACAAAAAGGAATGGACATCTTTTGTTTTAAAATTTGGCTTTAGTTTACAAAGACTGTTACATTTATAGTATTCTTTGCCAAGAAGCTAGGAAAACAATATAGCTAAGTCCTACTTCCTTCTTGTTTCATAATATCTCATAGTATTTCCTTCTTTTCAAAATAAAAAATCTTATATTCATTGTTATTAATTACAATAATTTATTAGCTCAGAATAATCCACTCTACAATCTTTGTAATGAAGAGTGATTTGAATCGCTGTGAATGAGATAGTCTTTTAATATTTACTTTATTTACATAGTGGTTACACCTTTTTTTTTTTTTTTTTGAGACAAAATCTCGCTCTGTTGCCCAGGCTGGAGTGCAGTGGCCTAATCTCAGCTCACT
Organism: Saimiri boliviensis; assembly: GCF_048565385.1. Lineage (NCBI taxonomy): Eukaryota > Metazoa > Chordata > Mammalia > Primates > Cebidae > Saimiri > Saimiri boliviensis. The sequence continues at coordinate 25,107,869 of NC_133452.1, read as the reverse complement.
GAAACCTCCACCTCCCAGGCTCAAGCGATTCTCCTGCCTTAGCCTCTTGAGTAGCTGGGATTAGAGATGACTGCTACCACATCCAGCTAATTTTTGTATTTTTAGTAGAGACAGGGTTTCGCCATGTTGGTAAGGCTGGTCTGGAACTCCTGACCTTGTGATCTGCTGGCTTTGGCCTCCCAAAGTGCTGAGATTACAGGCATGAGCCACCATGCCCAGCCGTATATATATGGTATTTTAAATAATTTATGCTACAGGACACTTTAATATCTGTCATTTAATTAGGTACTCACTGTTACATAAAGAACATTCTCAACTCCTAGCATAACTCATTTGCCATTGATTTGGCCCTTTTGAATACGACAGTGCATTTGTGAAATAGTCAATTCCAGAAAGACCTGCTGTGGGCCAACACTTCAGAAACATTAGGAATTACTTATTGTTCTGGTAGAGGGTTAAAGTATGCAAATATGAAATAAGAAAACAAGAACTGGTGTGGTGCAGTGGCTCACCCCTATAATCCCAGCACTTTGGGAGGTCGAGGCAGATGGATCACCTGAGGTCAGGAGTTCGAGACCCGCCTGACCAACATGGTGAATCCCTGTCTCTACTAAAAATGTAAACATTATCCAGATGGGTGGCAGCCATCTGTAATCCCAGCTACTTGGGAGACTGAGGCAGGAGAATTGCTTGAACACAGTAGGCAGAGGTTGCAGTGACCTGAGGTCATGCCGCTGCACTCCAGTCTGGATGATAGAGCAAGACTTTGTCTCAAAAAAAAAAAAAAAGAAAGAAAGAAAGAAAGAAAAAGAAAAGAACACTAGATCTGTTGTTTTCCTCTCATGCTGAAAAAGTTACTGTCTGTTCATTAGCTACATGAAAATTTGTATTTATCAACTTCTTCTTTGATTTAGAGATAAAGAAGATAGATCATCATAAATACACACATTTAGGAGCTGATTGATTCTGTATAAGAAGTAAATAATGATGATGATAGCTTTAGCAATTAATCAACTAAAAATTTGGGATTTTTTTCTATTTCTTTTAGTTTACATGTAATAACTGTACATATTTATGAGGTACACAGTGATATTTCAAAACATGCATGCAGTTTGTAAAGATCAAATCAGGGAAGTTAAAATATCCATCACCTCAAATATGTATTACTTCTTTATGTTGAGAACATTCAGAATCCTCTCATTCATCTTTGAAACTATGAGATAAATTATTGTTTACTGTATTCACCCTACAGTGCCATAGAATGCTAGAAGTTATACCCCTACCTATATGTAATTTTTTATCAATTAATGAAACTTTCCCTATCCTCCTCTCCCTGTTTTTTAATTAGAGAAGTATTTCATCATTCAATGTTCACAAATACCATAACAAAGTCTTTCTAAATAATCAAATAGCCATTGTGTGCTTGAGGGCTCTTAAGAATCACACTGAAGCATGAGTCTCAGTTACCATAATGAATATGGGATTTACAATATCCCTGTCTGATATTTTAAAATACATTTCATTTTAATGCAAATTTTAAGTTCTCCTAGGGTAAAGATTACCATTAGCCTTAATCCACCATTAAGTTACTCTTCAATAATTATAATCCTCAAAAGATACTTTTTCATAGTAAATTCACCAAAATAGTTGGTCAAAGGTGTTTTAACTACGCAGCCTATAACTTAATTTTACATCTCAGGAAAATTGCTAAATTTATAGAATACTTAGGAAGTCCATTCAATCCTATGGAGTATGGTAGAGGAATATGTCTTGAACCACATTTTAAGGAAGAACTGGAGAAGAGGTTCAGTTGCCTTCTATTGTCCGTGGCTCTGACACACTGTTTTGGTGTTCTGGGGCTGCCATAACAAAGAATGATAGACTGGATGGATTCAACAAGAGAAGTTTATTTCCTGACAGTTTTAGACACTAAGAGTCTGAGATCACAGTGCCGACCACGTTGAGTCTTTACTGAAGCCACCCTATGTGGTCTGCAGATGGTCCTCTTCTCCCTGTGTCTTCACATGATTTTTCCTTCTCTACTGCATGCTCATCTCCTCTTCCTCTAAGGACACCAGTCCTATTGGATTAAGACTCGTTCTAATGACCTCATTTTCATTAGTTACATCTTTAAAGCCTCTGTCTCCAAATACAGTCACATTGGGAGGTACTGGGAGTTAGGACCTTAGCATATACATTTTAGGGGCCACAGTTCAGTGTGTAATGCACACATATGCTGTTTTCACCAGACAGCCCAAAGAGAACAGTGCCACTTGGTTGGGAGGATGCAGAGTGTGAAATGGTGTGATTCATATTCCAGGGAGTTAAAGGTTGGCATAGTTCCACTTCCCACCATCAAATGGGAATGTGTGGGAAATGCTACACTCAGCCACTGTGTCTCATTTAGAAAGACAGTATCTCAAAATTTCTCATTTTTCATTTTAAAGGAAAAAAGCCGTTCAAGACTGATCTCCCTTCTATGCAAAAGAAAGATAGCAAAGACCATGCTGGATCAGAATGGTCTCCATTCAGGGTAGCTTTCTACCTTGGAGAGGAGTATTGGGGATTAACCTACGGAAAAAAAACAGTTACTCTTATGACAATCATGTCAGACAGCCAGAGCTGGTTGACCAGGTTTCTCTAATAATCACGATTAATTTATTTATCTAAGTGATAGTTATTAACTCTTTTTAAGCAATAGTTTTCTTTGTGAATCAGGTAGAAGTTACTATCTGCCCTCCAGTTAGGACATGACAGGCTCATACATCTGTGAATCTGTGGAGTGGTACCTTGTTCTAACACTTCTAGTCATTCAGCTACCATGACATTCACTCACTTATCATAAATCCCTGACTACCTTCCTTCCTGTTGTGTGATACAGCCAGAACTGGTGTTTTCAGCTTCAGCCAGCTCTTGATGATGCATGATGCACACACAATAGATCACAGAATTCTCAAAGTAGAAGGATTTGAGGATCTTTAATTCTGCCCTCTTCTCTTTACTAATTGAAAACCTCACCCAGTGAGATGGGAGAATTTATCTACCTATTGCATATTAGTCATAATTAAATAACTAATATTCAGAGTCTTTTCATAATTACTTGATTATTCTTACAATATTGCCATATCTATGAAAAATAGTACTTTATTATAAGTAAACTGTTTTTTTTTCCAACTTTAACATGTACCCAACTCCTCCTGGTATTCTGAACTTTGTAAACATAATTTATTTTCATCTGTCATGGATGACAAGAATTCAGATTTTTGGTTCCAGTTGCTGTGTGAGTTAGCAGCTACTTAATGTTGGCATCTTAATTTCTCATCTGAAAAATTCAGATAAAAATATCCACTCTGCTTACCACACAAAAGGTGATTATGAAGGGGTAATGAACTAATATATGTAAAATGTACTTCATAAAGTTAAAATTGATTGTATTTATGAATTTGCAGCCTCACTCAGTCATCTTCCCAGGTTAAAAAGTCTTAATTTCACAATCTTCCTTCTGGATTTAATGGAAATCAAAAGCATTTAAATCATGCTTTAAAGCAATAGTGTGGAGTACTTGGTTTAAGTATATTTTTTTCCTACCAAAAATGCTAACCTCATTTGCTACAGTGTCAATTTTTCCACTATTCCAAAGATGATATAATTTTAGAAAGTAAATACCTTTACAGTTAATCTAATTTCAAGAGTTGCCTATGAAAACAGTTTGGTGAACCAGTTATCCTTGATGCAAGTCCTTGTCCCACCTGAGTGCACCTTATCTCTGATGCTCACACCCCTGCCTCTGTGTCCTTGCTCAGGCTTTCTCTGTGGTACTCTACTTTCTCCTACTTGGGACAGTCATGCCATGACATGCCTTCTATGTCTGATTTTAGATTTATCTTCTCTGTCACATGTTGCCAGACTAATGACTACCTAGACTAAATCACTAATCACTGATGACTAGGCAACCACAGTGATCTTGTACTTGATTTTTTTATTTCTATACATAAAGGATTGTTTCATATGTTTTCTAGTTGTGTCCTTATCTTACCTTCTTCAGCTGGTGTGTGAGTTCATCAGGGGTAGGAATCATGTCTTCTAATTTTCTCTTGGTTCCAGCAGTACACAGAGCAATGCCAGGACCCCAGTAAGCCTTAATAACTATTGATGATGTGATGAGTGGATGATTGACAGCATCAATTGTCTTCCTGATGATGTTCTTTTCTTGTGTTGTGACAGTAGAGTTGGGGGTCAGGCTTTAATGCATATTATTTTGACCATTTTTCCCTGTAGGGATCACTTTATCCTTAGCCACATTCGTGTACTTGTCTCAACCCATTCACAAAGCCTTCTGTTACCCTCTGCAAGAATGTTGTTTGACTGTATCTAGAGAGTAATAATTTCCTGTTTTTGAAAGGAAGCAAATATTGTCTGTTTCATGTGACTCCTAAAAAATATAAAGTAGAAACATAATTTCTAGAATGGCTCACTGTAGGGTTAATTTGAAACTAGTGTTTCTGTAATTGTGAGAAACTGGAATAAGTATATTAATTTAGAAATTCTACTTAGAAGGGTTATGTTTCTTTTAGTATTAAGTATTAATTATTTCATAGGTTAATTCTGAATGTCATATACATTCATACTAAGGGTTCAGTAAGTTTGTTAGATATGATTTAATATAAATTATAAACTCTAGCCTATTGAGAGAGTACTTTGAGAATACATTGCACCAATCCCTAAGCATGTTTGTCTTTTTTTAATTTATTTCATACTTTATATTTCTAAATATGTATACAGAAACTTCCTTGAATACATATAATTTGAGAATAGAATAATATCAATTAGTATTAGTAAAAATAGCAATAAAATCAAGAATTAAATATAGTTTGGCAAGAAGACTGCATAAAATTAAAGTTGCATGATATAAATATTTATGTTTTTAAAAGAGCACAAATTGTTAACTTTTTTACATTTATATATTTATATAAACATTTGATTTTAGGTTTTAAGTGTGCTACACTTGTGTATTAAAAACATATAAGAAAATTGACAATAAAAGCCTAAACTAAAAATGGGTTCTAAATCTGCAGTAATAAAGATAGCAATAAAGGCTTTTTTTTCTGGACTGTATGTTATTCCATAGCAAGGATCCTATCTTATTAATTTTATTAATTATATTCCAGTCTCTAGGACTGGAACAAGTGTGACTAGCATTTGGTAGATTACTCAAAATTCTTTGATAAGCAATGAAATTAAGAAAACTCTATGCTTTTAAAGATAAAATAAAATTTCTCACCTAGTCAACTTATAAGTGAAATAGAAATGACCTGTCATTAGCATTGTGTAAAACTGTGTTCCAGTATTGATTAATTAATATATTCTGGTTTTAATTATAATTTGATACTTCCCCAAATAGAGATTTCACATCTGTCTAAGATCACTGATGTTTAAAATTGTAATAATAATTTACAAAAACTGCATTGACAGAAAATTAACTATATACTAAGGACTTATAACTTGCTGAATACTTAAATACCAATATTTATACTTAATCCTTAATTATGCTTATTGAGCAAGTTATAAGCCCTTAGTATATAGTCAACTTTCTAGTCTGTTTTTTTGTTTTTAGCTATATCACTAGACTTTTCTTGCTGTATGAACTCACATGTATACTGTGTGTACATCTAACTATTTTGAATATTGCATCTATAATTATTAACAGATAGGTTTAATTCATGGTATTTTTAAAGGTGAAATCTTTTCAGCTTTATAATAATCATTTTCATTTTGCTTTAATTTGTCCTTCTTAGTTCATGTGTCATGTGCAAAGTGACTTCAGGCTGTGTAGTCTTCTAGACTTGGTCAATCACAATGTTACTGTATGTCTTGAAATTACAGTATAGGTTTAATATTAATTGTTAAAAGTTAATAGAAATGTTGCATCTTTAAGATACAATTATTTTTAATGCTTTACCCTCAAGAAAATAGTTATTTAGAAACAATTAACATGCTGTATACAGTTTTAAATGCATCTAACACATTAAGATTCTTATAATTTTAGGGCTCGAACTGGAAAGATTAGAGTGCAGAGTCTGAAGATCGGATTGACGTCTCTCTCCAAAGGTCTCTTGGAAGAAAAATACAGATGTATGTAAAACCTTTCATATACCAACCGTGTTGTAGTGATAATAATGATTATAGAAATTTATTGGAGACTTAGATTATATAATTTGCTAGTAATAATAGTTTGCACTCTTTTTTTTTAACCCTTACTGTGCCTATACTAAATTAGACAAAAGGGTGGCAGTGCAAAGACAGGGGGCTTTGTGTGAAATGAAAAGCTGATTATAGGACTACTTGGTGAGGTGCCTGGATGGAGTGAGACCCAACTACAAATTATATTTTATTTAATTCTTAGAATAATCCCTCCACAATGTGGGCATTGGGATTTCCATTTTCTGGCTGAGAAAATTAATGCTGAAATAGGTTAAGAATCTGTCTAAGACTGCAGAGCCAGTAAGTGATGGGTCTAGAATTAGATACTAGGTTTTTCTGACTCCAAATCCCAAACTTTTTATTTCTTTATACTTCTAATGCTTAAAAAAAGATGAACCAGAACCTTTATGGACATAGATGATAATCCTAAATAAATATATTTTACAGTTGTGACAAAATAAAAGTGATTTTTAAAAATTTTATTGTATTTGGATTTATCAAATAAATCAGCAGTGTTCCTTTACCTGCCAGTTAATGAAAGGTATCTGGGTTTTGGAAAAGGCTTGTGCTTGGGAGCCAAGGAGACTTGTCTTCAAATCTCTACCACTTAGTAGCTGAGTGTCTTCGGGCAGGTTATGTGAACCCATTGAATGTTGCCAACTAAGAGGTAATAGTATCCCCATTTTACAGTTCAAGAAGCTGAAATTTAGCAAATTTTCTTCAACTTAAAAATGAAGCTAATAATTCCTGCTTGGAAAATAATTAAGAGTAATGTTTAAGGTACCTAGAAATAGCAGTTGTTGAATAAATGGTAGCAATTGCCTCTGAGTCCCCAAATCCTTAACTACTATCACATATCTTTTGATTTAATTTTGTCCTTAAAATGTGAATTTGATCCCACCACGTATATCCCCATATGATTCTTTATAGAGAAATCCATACATCTGTGGGAAAGGATTAGGGATCTTCTGTAAATGGAAAGATACTAAAAAACAACAGGATATTTGATTATAGGCCCTGTAAACTAAGTTCAGTTTTGTGTCTTATGTGAACATGCATACATTTTAAAAGCTTTTATTTTCTGGGATTACTGTGAGGTTACTTGATTTTGAATTTCAGGTCGAGATCATGATGACTTGTTTTTCCTACATAATTTGACAAGAATGTCAGTGAAAATAGATGTGGGCTCGTATGAAATGAAAAGCTGATTGTAGGATTAGGAGGTAGGGTGCCATGATGGAGTGAGAGCCTAGTTAGCCATGCAGAATAAAAGCTTTGCACAGGGCTTCTGCTTTGTGGCACTTTATCCAGAATTTAAGTAGTTTTCAGAATTATGACCATGAAAAGATATAATTTCCAAAGCTGAAAAAGTTACCATTTTATAATTATCAGGAAGGGAAAATGTTAATGAAAATATCCAAGTTCCAAAATTAGAAATTGATTTTTTCTCATTTTTGATTTGGGGTTTCTTGCACTCCTGAAACAATCAGGGTTCTCTAAAAGTAACAGTTATATTATAGATTGGAGCTTACTCTGAAATGTATGCAAATTCAACCTCAAAGCTTACATTGTCTGTAATTCAACATTAACTTTCAGATTTTGGCAGGGGAAACAGAAGCCTCTGCGGTAAAATTTCTGATTATTTAATTTAATCCATGAAGTATGCCATTTTAGGACTAATTAAATAAGAAATCTCTTGGCTCATAATCTTTAATCTAAATCTTACTGGAATATTCAGACTTTGGAGTGTCCTGGGGTTTTGTTTTGCTTTTTACTTTGAGGACCTTCACCTCTGTGATTCACTGATTCAAGTTTTTATTTTCCCCATGATATTAGAACACTTCCTCATTATTATTTCCTTTATTAGAATTAATATTCAAGACAGTTTGCTCTTCAAACACAATGGCAGGGCTGCCATTCGAGATCATTTTTATCTGCCTGAACATTGATTTTATTAATACAATGGCCAGTGTCAGTGTCTCCACCCCATAGCACCTTCTTCTCTTGGTGCTTTCCTAAAAATATCCCTGTTTAGGTTCTAACGGTGCCTTGGCCTTTACGCTTGCAGCTGGTTAGCTTCCTTGCCTCATCAAAAACGTATTAATAGACCAGGCACAGTGGCTCATGCCTGTAGTCCTAGCTATTTGGGAGGCTAAGGTGGGAGGATCACATGAGCTCCAGGAGTCAGAAGCTGCAGTGAGCCATGGTCTCACCACTGCACTCCAGCCTGGACGACAAAGTGAGACCAAAACCAAAAAAAAAAAAACAAAAACAACGCTTGAGTGTGTGTGTGTGCGCGCGCACGCGCACACACACACACACACACACACACACACACACACACACACATTTTCAAACCATCCTTTTAAAATATCATTGGCATCTCTTCTGTGCTGATTTATAAGAATTTGAGTTTTTATAACACATCCCCTTACTCTGACACTGCTTTTTGTATCTGACTATAATGCTGAGAATGTGAAGTTTTGTAGGAACTTTTATAAGGTTTTACAGAAATATGTCAAAATGTCTAAGGACACTTTTCTCCTTATGTTTTTTTTAGGTAGTTTTACCTTAATAGCGGCATAGTAGTGTAGTCATATGCCTCAAAGGAGGAAAGTTGGGCGCAGTTGATCTTGCTGAAAAGGTGCACTTTTGTATGAAGATTATTATACATATGCAGCAACTTTGTATTTACTTAGTATACCTCTTCCCAGGGACTGGTTTAAAATGAACATCATAATAAGACTCCTGGATATTTTATGTCTATTATAGACTTATTTTTTTAATGGAAAGAAACAAGTAGAGCTCTAATCAAATCTAAGTGAAGAAAACGATAATAGAAATTACATTGATCTTCACTGAATTTACTTTCCCTATGTATGCTTCTAATTAAAGCCATACTTCATTATAATTACTGTGTCAGTATCACTGAGCTTGGTTCAGTTTGAAATTTCACCATTGACAGTGCTAGATCTAGCATTATTTTACTTAAAAAAAAAAGAGAGAGCATGATACTTTTTGATCTGAAACTCATTTATCAGGTACAGTTTGAAAATGATTTTTAGAATCCAAGAAATATTTACTCCCCTTTCTTCTATTCTTCGAAAATTTCACATGAAGAGCATTAGATTTTCTGTGCTTTTGAATTTTTAGAACTTGAAAATTTCTTTCCAAAAAGTATTAATTTCTATAATAAAGTGGATTGTTCATATTTGAAATTTCTTCCTATTCCAAAAGTAATTTATCTTAGGATATTAGCTTTATTGTTGAAAATAATATAATAATTTTAATCTTCAAAGTATTGCTTATGGTGAATCAAGGTAAACCAATACTGGACAAAATAGAAGAGTTTTAATTTTATTGAATCAAGAAAATTATAAAGCAGATCAGTTTTTAAATGAATGGGAAAACCTAAAAACTATGAAAATATGCACACATTTTTAAATTTGATTAAATGTATTTTATTACATGAAGTAAAACAAAAATAACATTTATAGGTAATAAGGAATGGGAGACTGGCCCAAAAAAGAAAAATCACACCTTCTTGTCCTTTTTAGTACATGTAAAATTAGATGTGAGTATAAAAGTCTTTAAAATAAGTTACTACATATAGATTCAGTAGAATATTGAATTTAGGCGTGAACACAAAGTTGGTGAATCTGTTAAAATTTAAAAGTTTATTATTTAAGGCACATTTATTCCTTTGTTTTTTATTTTTTATTTTTTGAGTTGGGGTTCCTGCTATGTTGCCCAAGCTGTTCTCGAACTCCTGGCTCAAGTGACCCTCCTGCTTTAACCTCTCTGGTAGATAGGATTACAGGCATTCATCACAGCACCCAGCTGTGTCTATTCTTTTAACGAGTCATGGAGGAAGCTTTGTTTTGTCTCATTCTTTCTCAATAAGAAGGGAAGTTTTTATGAAGATCATAAAATTAATTCATATGCGTTTATTGCATCATTTTAAAAAGGAAAATTATGTTTATTGATTTATATATGAATGATTTATGTTTATATGTATATATAACCCATTTTTGCAGGAACGGGCTAACTACATGTTTCTTAATCTAATATCATATGCAATGCAGAATATTAAGATCAGAATATTAAGGTCATTAGAATTCAAAAGACAACTAATCAGATTCATGTCCTTCTGAAATTTTTTAAATCTTCATGGTTCAGTCCACATTACGAAAGATATATTTTAAGTAAAACAGCACCGTAGGCAGGTGGAAGTTAACCTCTTACACCTCTTTGCAGATCTCTTTAAGGAAGTGGCAGGGCCCACAGAAATGTGTGACCAGAGGCAACTGGGCCTGTTACTTCATGATGCTATCCAGATCCCCCGGCAGCTGGGTGAAGTAGCAGCTTTTGGAGGCAGTAATATTGAGCCTAGTGTTCGAAGCTGCTTCCAGCAGGTGAGTACGAAGGATCACCGGTATGTAGGATGTGTTGGGGAAGGGTTTTGAGCATGTTCTATGAATTGGAGTAGGGAAGGGCTGAAAGCAAGTGCTGGAAGACTTTAGGTACCATCAACAAGTGAGTATTTTATTTCTCATGGCATGGCACATTTGCTTCAAAAAATAGCAGCCCTTGCAAAGAGACTTGCTGTTTTTCTTTGATAAAATCTGCAGTCTGTAACCTGTGCCATTAGATTGCTGTTTGTCCTGCCCTTTTCCTGGCCTCCTCTCTTACCACTCCTCCCTTTGCTCTCTGTGTTCCAGGTGCACTGTTTGGTTTTCTTGATTCCTGCCTCAGCGGTGCCTTTAGACCTGTGTCCGCTGTTGCGCTGTTCTTCCTTCCCCTCTGCCTGCTGACTCCCTTCTCATCCCTAATCCTTACTTGATCCTTAGATTTTTAGCATAACTCTCACATCCTCTGAAAATCCTTCTTTGGCCTTTTCAGATAATTCTGTATTTTTTAAATTATATTCACCTTAATATCCTCTACCTCTTCCTTCTAATATTCGGTACGATTATAATTACATACTCAATTATATAATTCATGGCTTAGTGTTTGTTTCTTCTGTAGGAACCTAAGCTCCCTGAAGACAAGGGACTGTGTCTATCATTTTACTGTTGTATCCTGTCTTAGTTTGTTTAGACTGCTATAACAAAATACCATCAACTGGGTGGCTTTTAAACAACAGAAATTTATTTTCTATAGTTCTGGAGGCTGTCCATAAATCACGGTGCTAGCAGATTCAGTATCTGCTGAGGACCCACCTTCTGATTCATTGCAGCCTTTCTTGCTGTGTCCTCATATGACAGAAGAAGTGAATGATCTCTCTTGGGCCTCTGTTGCAAGGACACTAACCTCATTCAAGGGGGCTGTACCCTCATGACCTAATCATTTTCTAAAGGCTCTGCCTCCTTGTAACATCTCCTAAGTGGTTAGGTTTTAATGTATAAATTTTGGGGTGACAAAAACATTCATATTATTACATTTCCTGTCCCTTGAACAGCATACCTACTTTAATAAATATTTGCTAAATAACTGAATTAAAATGTCCTAAGTTCTTTTTAAGGCAAGATTTTAAAAATATATATGCATTGAAGATGTTATCGAAGTGCCCGTCTTTTGCTTTGAGACTGTGCATACAAAAGAATGATGTACAAAGTTTTATACTGATCTAAGTTACTAATTTTAAACTGAGAAAGCACTTTAGTTTCTTTTTAATGTTTACTGCATATAAAGACATTTTAGAAATGTTACTACTGATGTTATACATATGCATAAAGTACAAGTCTATAGATATTTTGGCAAAGCGTAGCCAGTGATTTATCATTGCTGGGGAAAAAAATGCTCACACCATATCTTTGAGGAGAATTGATGTCATGGGTTATTACATTTTATAATGGCCCCTTTTCTTATTTTAGAAATACCAAAAGTATCAAATGGAAATTCAAAATACGATTTATAGTCATACATGTAGGTTCACAGAATGACCTCAGCAACAACAGGAAGATGAAATTGGTAGAAATTTAGCTTTGCACATATGAAAATTACTTCGTTTTGGGACTTGAAGAGGATTGGGGAGTTTTATACAATTTATCCTGATAAATTTGAAAATCCTGCAAAGTACATCCGTAGCAATATGATTCCCATCTGATAATATAAAGGGACTGGGGCAGGACACTCAAAAATGACAGCTTTTATTTAGCATTTATCATGGCCTTCAAGTTTGTAAAATTATCGGTGAGTCTTTCACAAGTTCTTACTGTCTTAGATGAATGAGTTTTATAGAATTATTTATGAAAAAGATGACTTTGAATTGGTGGTTTTGGTTTTTGCCTTTGTTTCTTTTAAAACCTGAGTATATTGAAGTCTTGATAATTTTTTACTTCTTCCTATGGAACAATTTCTGCTTTGTCTACTCTAAGTTCTAGAATTTTCTTGCCTTGAAGAACTTTAAAGCATTTGTGACTTAACTGACATGAAAAGAGATATACAGTTTTCCTCTTCTGCACAAATTTTCGGAAGATTATGAAGCAACAACACTTGCTACAGTTTAAAAGAAGACATTTCTTCACTTTTAATATATTTCTTTTTTCACCAGAATAACAACAAACCAGAAATAAGTGTGAAAGAGTTTATAGATTGGATGCGTTTGGAACCACAGTCCATGGTTTGGCTGCCAGTTTTACATCGAGTGGCTGCAGCAGAGACTGCAAAACATCAGGCCAAATGCAACATCTGTAAAGAATGTCCAATTGTTGGGTTCAGGTAAGGTGTGCCAGCACTGGAGGTGGCTATTTTCTGTTCCCTTTGTGTAATCTCAGTGGTATGTCCATCCTTCATTCTCATTCATTCCCTTTTGGAGGTTTGCCTTCTAAATAAATGGTATGCTTAGCGTGTCTCATCTATCTAAAAGTAGCATTTCTTCTTATAACTACTATATGAAGCATAATTTATTATTTTTGCTGTTATGATTGTCACTTACTTTGGTCAGAACCAGAGATTTTTATGAATGTCTGTTTACTTAGGTCAGGAAATGATCTATGCTTGAAAATTGTCTGGCTGATCATACATTTATAACCTTGATGGAATTTGGTAAATATTCTGAGGTCTTTGGGGTCAGACTTAGTAAGGAGGAAACAGTGTTTAATTACCAGCTGAGAAGTAATCAAATTACTTTGTATTACTTCTGCCAAGTTTGATGTGAAGTACGTTAACCCTCCTTCTTCCCATGAGGAGCACTGCTAAATGCAATACTTTAATCAGTGTATCAGAGTCTTCAGTTTGTGACCCCAAAGCAGACTATGCAGAGTCTGTGGTTTTTCCTAAGGTGGAGACGTTTGGACATCCTGGTCTGTTCCTCTAACCATAGGTATGCATTTGACTTTTTGCATATTTATATTTCTCTTCTGGGGGGAGTCTAGAAAATAGCCCCAGTTTAATTTGGAAATCTGTTATGAAACAACATAAGCCTATTTAGTAGGGGAATTCAAGATTTTATGTATATCTTTTTTTTTTTTTTTTTTTTTTTTGAGATGAAGTCTTGCTCTGTTACCCAAGCTGGTGTGCAGTGGCACAGTCTCAGCTCACTGCAACCTCCATCTCCTGGGTTCAAGCAATTCTCCTGCCTCAGCCTCTCAAGTAGCTGGAACTATAGGCATGCGCCACCACACCCAGATAATTTTTGTATTTTTACTAGAGATGGGGTTTCACCGTGTTGGCCACATTGGTCTCAAACTCTTGACCTTGTGATCTGCTCTCCTTGGCCTCTCAAAATGCTGGGATTACAGGCATGAGCCACTGCACCCGGCCTTATGTGTATCTTGTATTCATACCTGAAAAGGAAGTAACTAACATGGTGATTCTTGGGAGAGTCAAATCAGGAGGGCTAGGATTGGTTGTTGTTGTATATAATATCAATATTAATACCTTGAATTAAACAGAATTGCTTTCATTTGACTGACTTTATCAGCATAATAGTTTGTATGAAGCATATCATTGCATTCTCTGTGGATGGCTAACATAAGAAATGGAAATTAAAATGTTTTCTTCTCTCATGCTTTATGGTGTAGTTGGGGAAGCTAAAATATTGTGAGTTCAGAGCGCCTTGCTGCTATGCATTCTAAGAGGATGAAAAGACAGGTAGTTAGTATAAAGTAGAGTGAGCATTAGCCTGGCACACAACCAAGGTAATAGATGTCCCAGTGGAAGTCAAAGGGCAAATGTTGGAAGAAGAAAAATGGGAAATTTACAGTTTAAATGCAGCAGGGTTCTTGGAATGGCTGTATTTGGAGTACCTGGTAGACACAGATGTACAGGAGAGGAAAAAGCTGGAATGTGGCAAGGTCAGGCTACAAACTGGGAAGATAATTCAAATGAGAGGTGTAGTCATCAGAGCTAATAATCACTGCTATTTATTGTTTACTTTATGTTAGACAATGTGGTAAGAGGTGTTGCATTTGTTATTGTGGTCACTTTTCATAACAACTCTGTAAGATTGGGAGTATTACCTGTACTTTACACCTAAAGGAACTAAGACTCCAAGATTAGTCAACTTGCCCAGGCAGCCAATTTTACAAAGACGAAGTTGGGATTCTAATCCAGATCTCTTTGGTTCTCGAGTTCGTGTTCTTAATCAAGATGGTTTTAAAAAGCAGATTCGATTTTTAGGAGAAGAGAGATTTAATATTGAGTTAATTAAATGATATTGAAAAGAACAATTGATTTAAGGCACTAATTGTTAGACCAAAAATGTTACTCTGGATATAAATTGTAATGTGAAGCCGTGGGAAATATCCAGATTAATTGACTTGGGAAGAGACTGCCATGTATATACATGGCAGTGGAGGATAGGGCAAATTTGAGTGACCTTTAATGTTTTATTTCTTAAATAAAAATGATCTGAAGCCATTACGCAGAATATCAATATTTAACTGAGTTGTGGGTAAGTGGATGCTTATTGTATTCTCCCTACTTTTGAATAAACTTGAAATATTTAATAAGAAAAATATGAAAGTGCATTATAAAGGGTGAACAACCTGAAGTGTTCAATTTTGAGGATTTAAGTTTCTGCTAGTAATATCAAGCTGACCTGCAGATGTATCTATGATACAGATGTGGAGTTGACCAGCAGGTCAGAGATTAAAGTTGTGAGAAGATATTCAGGAGGCAGTGTATTGAGAGCTACTGCTCTGGAGTCAGGCTACTTGGATTTGAATCCTGGATCTGCTGTTTGGCACTGAGACTTTGAATAAGATACTTGACCTTCTTGAACCTGAGTTTCTTCAACTTCAAATTCAATGAGTGTTTCCTCATAGGAATAGTTAATACATGAAGATGTCTAGGGCAATACCTGTCACAGAGTAGGCATTCAGTACATGTTTATTTCTTGTTACTACCAATAACATCATTAGTGGGATAGTAGCTAAACCTATGAGTGTATTGTTGAACATTTCCATTAAGTGGAAATACCAGAAAATCCTGAGCAATGGTGTTGCTCAGTAAAAGGCAGGATTAGAGAGAGGTATGATAAGGGAGAGAACAGGATTCTTCAAAGAGGTAAAGAAGCATATTGTTGTGGAACTCAGAGAAAAGGCCTTATCAAGATGGTAGAGATGTTTGTTAAGTGCCTCAGAAAGAGTCTTTGAATCAGGAGAAGTCATTAGGAATCTTAGAGAAGACTCTATCCATGTCAATATAAAGAGGGAAGGCAAGTCTCAAGCTAGTATCTCAGGATAACACATAGGCCAGTATGTGCAAACAACTTGTTTAGGAAATCTAGCCATAACTTAAAGAAAATATGTCAGGATGTTGAAAATGGTAATGTGGTAAGTGATATATTGTCTTCCTTTTACTTGCGTGTATATTTTTCCAATTTTCTATTGGTCCAGTTGAAATAGGTCTCATTATTAGTTGTAAAGAGATACGTCTTTCTCTGTGGCTTCAGAGAATGAATGGAAAGGCAAGTGCAGCAATGAAGGTAGAAGAGTATGTCCATTACAGAATAATCTTAACTTCATTCAGACTGTCTATTGAGCTTCTACCCTATGTATATATATATATGTGTATACATATATACATATATATATATATAGTCTGAAGTTAAGATATATGAGTTATATATATATTTAAAACTCATTTTTCCTGAACTTTTATAAATACTACTAGAGTTTTTCACTAATTACTTCCAAATTAAATGTTAATGAAATCTTAGATTTACAGAATGTTTCAGGAATTTTTTCAGTTAGAATCATACACAGTTGCTTAGTAGCAGTTGCATAAAGATATTAGAACTTTAGTTTTCTTTCATGTAAACAAAGTGAAGGTAGTCAATCCAAGACTGTTCTCTGGACCACCTGGGCCCTTAGTTCTGTTTTCATGCTCTGTCATTCCTAACATGTGGCTTCCATCTTCAAAGTCACCTCATGTTAGCAAAGTGACTCTTCTGGATGTCAGATCCATTTTCCAGCCGGGAGGAAGAGGGAGTATGCCTCTTCCAAACTGAGTCAGTTCCTTGAAATTCCAATTAGAACCCCCACCCAATAACCTCGGTTTATATTGCACTGGTCACCACCATCAGCAGAAGAGGCTAAGAAACAGTACTTTTCTTGAGGCTCATTGCTAAAATGTGCTAATAGTGCAAGGGTATGTTACCAGTGAAAAGGGGAGAATGGCTATCAGCCAAGGGGGTATTCAGCAGAAAACAAAATTTCATTTAGAAAGAAGATGTCAATCAGACCTGTCAAGGCATGCTGATAAGCCAAGAGATGTTGTTAATGTATGTGATTGTTTCCAACCAGTAGCTTCCCTGGCAAAAGTAAGCTGGCTGTAGTATATGCAGAATGATTTCCTTAAGATTGATTTGCAAGTGATTTTTCAGGTCATTTTAGAAGCTACTCAGCACTTAGTAATTTACAGTCATACAACCTTTAAATTTTGCTTCCATTTTCATTCTGTTTGTTCTATCATTTAATTTTTTTTCTGTAGACGTGGATATAATTTATGTTCTTAATTCTACCAGCAATGCTGACAGAATAGATTTGGGAGATGTTTTCCACTCAGACCCATAGAAACCTATCATCTAAGGTTTTGCTTTTGTAAATAAGATTCTGCAAGTGAAAGTCAATGTGCAGTGTCATTCTCATGCCAGAGATTTCGAAACACCATTCCCATTCAAGAATGCATTCTGATCAAGGCTTTATTTAGTTTGCTCTTTGTTATGCAGTATTTCTTGATTTCTTTTTTTTCTAATGACGAATTTAAACCAAGTATAAAAGTGCTCATTGTTAAAAACTATCTTTGTGAGGGAATTTTAAGATTCTTTTCTTATTGATGGTGTAATTGATATTTTAAAATTTGATGTTTCAGCTTAATAGATATAATTATTTTCTTGTCTTTCATTGTCCCTTTATATTCAAACATTAAATCTTCTGACATGCGTATTTGTCTCCCTCTCATGTATAAACAGATAGAAGCCTGTTTCAGAGACTTGAACTCCAAAATTTTATTATTACTCTTAATTTTGGTAATGTGGATGAATGAAATTTCTTACCACAAATTTGGACTAAGTAATAGTAATGCAAGCCAATTAATTTTCTTTTCTTTTCTCTAGGTATAGAAGCCTTAAGCATTTTAACTATGATGTCTGCCAGAGTTGTTTCTTTTCGGGTCGAACAGCAAAAGGTCACAAATTACATTACCCAATGGTGGAATATTGTATACCTGTGAGTACTAACCCACTGTTCTGTTTTTGATACATTGCCATTGAATTAACTAGTGTCTAAAATTTTATTGCTTATTTAGACTTAATCTGTTTTGAAAAAAAGATCGCTTTGAAGATTGCGTATTTGGTTTTCTTTTAAGTAAACTCATTTATGTTGAATTAATTAGTGCAGAAAAAAATATTAACTTTTTTTAACATCTGTGTTTTGATTTCAAACTTAACTTTTTTGGTAGCAAATTCTTTTAAGAGCTGATACTGACCTACATTGGAAATGATACTATATAATGAAAAATCATGTTTCTTTTAGACACATTTATGCTTTCATAGTTAAATGCTGTATTCACATAAGCAAAAATACAGAAAACAGAGACATTAGAAATATAATTCCTAAATCTAGCTCCAGAGTAAACTACCTTCTAATTTTTCCATGTCTCTGGTTTTAAGATTCTATTTCTATTTCTATTTCTATTTATGTACCTTTGTTCCTGCTAATTTTCATTCAGCATTCCATTTTGTCACACAATATATTTGTATTAGTCACAAATTTTTTAATTGAGTGAATTACTACAGTTTACCTAACCATTCCCTTAAATTTGGACATTTAGTTTATTTTCAATTTTCTGATGTTATAAACAACACTCTTACAAATATCTTTGTGAAGATAGCTCATTCCAGTTATCATATAAATTACATTGCAATAGAATAAAGCACTGTAAGCAGGTTATTTGAGTCAAGAATATGAGTATTTTTTATATGGTCAGAATGCTTGATGTCAAGTTTTTTTTTAAGAAATTTATCCCACTTTACATTATTATCACACTTGGTTAAAGTTTCCATTTTACTATAGCCCCAGCAGCATTGGACATTATTTCTTGTTGTTCCTTTGATCTAAGGCTATTTTTTCCTGAAGTTATCATCATGTTCTATTAATAGCTATTGCTTTGCTTTCTTCCAAATGATGCCCAAATGTATCCATCAAGCTGTCTGTTTTCTTTGGTTTAGGGAATTGAGTTACTTTTTTGGATCATAAATTGACAGAAAGACTGCAATACTTATAAAATATATACATATAAATCTCACAGTCATAGGTATCTTATCTCAAATAAAAAGTACGCTGTGTATGGAGAGGAAATCTCTAGAAAATGTTGCTGAATTATAATGGAGGAAGTGCCATATCACGTAATAGCTTTAACCAGGAAAAAGAAATCTCCCCAAGAACATTGATGAGACATCATTTCTTCCTATTATTAGCTTACTTATTCACTCAACAGATTAATATTGAACACTTAGCAGGTGTCAAGCCCTCTTGTCAAAGATAAACAAAACCAGACACTAAAATGGTAAGGACAGATTTTAATCAATAATATTCTGATGACGCACATAGACTTCTATTTGTACAGAGGTGACTGGGTGTTTTCAGGAGGGAAGGGACTGGGGGAACCAAAGAGGGACTTGAGCAGAGTCAAGGAGGTAAAAAATGGCAAAGCATTGGTCACATCATTCTGTGAGACCAGCTCTGTCTGTGAACTGGCAAATGTCAGAGTTGGGATTCTAACATTCCAGAAAGACCGGGAGGCAGAAAGACAGAGACTTATCTTTCCCGCTGATTACATTTCTAAGAAATGGCTTTCAGGTTTTTGAGAAAGACAATCCTGAGCTGGAGATACATACACATCTCAAAGGGACAGAGGAAGGATTTACCATTGTAAGCCCTTTGTAGTAAATGCCCTAAGAATGAGCAGAGGCCTGCCTGTTTTCAGGTGTTAGCTAGAGCAAACAGTAAATTCTTTTGGCAGCCTGGAGTTTGTTTTTCTGGCAGTTGCTTTAAGGGGGCAGATGCCTTAATGATCCCTTTTTTAGGGTCATCCTAGGGATGTGGCCTTGAAGTGTTAGAAATTATGTTCATGTTTGTTGAAGTCTTTTGATGGAGAAGTGGGTGGAACGGGATGGGCAAAATGATTTGTGCTGAAAATCTGCAGTTTTTGTAGGCCAAGGCTTCTGTGGAGAACCAAGCTTACAGGAGGCCAACACAAATTTGGTCAAGGAGGCAATCCTTGTTAGTAATTTCAGCTCTGATAATGTATCAGGGTATACCGAGAAAGACAAGATTGTGGACTTTCCTACTACTCTCCCTTTAGGAGGAAGAATGTGTGAGAATGAACAAGGAAACAAATAAATGAGGTTATTATAGATTGCAGTAAGTGCCTGTAAGGAAAAGAATGGAATGGATAACGAGATAGAATGATGAGAAGAGACACTTTAGATAAAGAAATGAGTAAGGTTTGTCTGAGTTGACATTTGAGTTGAGACCAAAGGTTGAGAAAGATTCAGCCCTGTAAAGAACTAGTAGAAGCATATTTCAGAGAGAATAAGCAGAACACGCAGTGGTCTGAGATGGGAAAAAGGTTAGTGTGACTGGGCTGCGGAAGGTGGAGCCTGTTCCCCAACAGGTGCATGGGAAGGAGCACCGACTACACAACTGGAGGCGCCCAGTGCACAAGGAAACTGGGGAGGCTTCTGTTTAAAAATTATTAAGACTTTCAAGGTGGCAACACCAGAGCAGTAAATCCAGTTCAAGACCCTTGTGATTTTAGGGCTCTTTATAACTGCATAGGTCTGATATCCTTGAAACCCACCCTAGGGTTGGGAAAGGGGTAGGTGTGACCTGGGAACAGAAGGAAACCGGGACAAGTTTGACAAAAGAGAGAGAATAGCAGGCGATGGAATTAAAAAGAAAGGCAGCCATCAGATTGAATAGAACCCTGGGGATCATTGTAAGGAATTTGGATTGGGGAAAATACAGTAGTAATATTTATATGATAATAGCTATGATAGAAATTTAGGAAGCTGATTCTAAAATTCTAATATCGAAATATCATAAAGTAAATATACATTGTTATAGTAAAGGTATATAAAATTACTATTTTTCTTGGTCTTAAACATAAAATTCCTAATGGCTTTACAAAATACCCAAACAGTTTGGAACCTATGTGTCTTCAACAATTGTCAGCCAGTGGGAGCATGCTTGAGAATCACTGATACACATGTAATTCCACTCTCCAGCTACTGATTTTAAATGAAATCTGTAAGTTATCCAAAATTGTTCTTGTTGAATAGTCTTTCAATAGTCGCTGTTACCGTTTCCAAGATTGCAGCATATCCTGCATTATACAAGGGTAGCTTCCTTTTTCAAGACATGCTTTGGGAGGTCCTTTTCCCATTTCTGAGGCTTTGTAGTGATCTTATCAACAGCCTACTTATAAATCATCTGTATGACAGGTCACTTTCTGCATTTGACCCTACAACGTTTTATAAAATAACTAAACATGTATGTAAATTGAATCTTCAAAAAGATGCTTGTATTTAATAGCAATGAATGACCTGATTTAACTGCTTTCTGAAATTTCTTTCTTTTCGCCCACATTCCTTACTCTTTTAAGTTTTATTTATGGTTCATCCATCTTTTACTCAGCATTTCCTAAAGTCATTTCATGTCTGTCTTAGAAAATGAACTCAAGTGTGAATTTGTTCAGTACGGTGATAATAAGCACCACTTGAGTGTTGAATGGATCAGACCTTCCCATATGGATCTTGATGTTTGCACTTCTCAGAGCATGTCTCCTTTTTGGTTAAGAAGATGCTCCAGTCACCTTACTGACTTCATCTCTTTCCTTTTCAAAGTCCTTTATAGCTGACTCTGAATTTTCCTATTTTTAAAAGCTTTCTGCAATTTAGAAATCTTATTTTAAATCCACAAAGCACCCTAAATATTTTGCCAGCATATCTGCTTATTATTTATGATAATGTTTGTCTTTAGTGGTAAGAAGACTAATGGTATGTTAATGACTATCATGACTTCATGAAAATATTTTATGATATTGATGATTTTATATATATATAGAAATTATCTGAAGAAATGTAGCAGAATTTTTATTTCTCTAGGATATGATTTTTAAAAAATCTTATTTCTCTCTACCATTTTATAACCCACATTTGTACATTTAAGAATTCCTTCATTAGGCTTAATAAGAAGAGCTGATTTTCAAGAGACATGACCAGATGATGTTTAGTGCCTGTCATCATTCTGTCTCCATATGTCCAAATCCCACCTTCTCACAAAAACAGCTTAACTCCCACTTTGTGTGTGAAATCTCCCCCACCTCCTCTGGTTTTACCATCATCAAAGCACTTGAGTTCAGGGACCTCTGCCAATAACCTTTACTTTACCAATTAGTATTTGATTCTGTGTTCTCTTGGATCATTTTCTAACTGTGAGGTGTTTTTGTCTTCTAAATTATCTTTTTACCTCCTTGAAGACTGGGATGATTTTTATACTTTTTTCCCCTGCGTTAGTTAAATATGCCTCATAAAATCTAAGTGAGCTCATACCTGACTTTATAAATACTAATTATAGAATATTAAAGCTGGAATTAAAGCTCTTAAAGATCATCTAACTTATCTTTATTTTAAAGAAAAAGCTAAGTCTTCACAAAGGTAAGTGGTTTGTGCGAAGTTAATAGATTTAGTGATTTAACTCTATTAAAGAAATACACACACACACACGTACTCTCACACACACAATTAGCACATTAGCAAATGGGTTTATGTATCTTTGCTGGAATATTATATTTGTTGAATACCCTTTTACATACCAGGCATTTTGCTAGGAGTTGGAAATACAGAGAAAACTTCATGAAGGAGAAAAAAGACCTCTGTGAAGAAATTCAGCAAGACTGTAATATTTTATAGAATGATTAAGCTTATGAATCAAGATAGTAGTCATTTTTTTTCTTATTATCCATGCATTACATCTTTGAATTCAGGGATTATCACTTATCTTATAAATAATTATATCTTATATTAAAGATGTTCAGATTAAATTTTTTTTTATTTATGATGATTTAATTTCATAGTGAAAATTACCTTACTCAGATCTTCTTTAAAATCATCTTTGTTGTAAGTAACCAAAATTTAATTCATATTAGAAACATTTTCATATGTTGCTAGGTCATATAAAAGATAGTGTGTGGTTTTGTTTTTTGAGATGAGATTTACTCTATTAGTGAATTTCAATTGTGTTATCTATAGCCACATGCTGTACATTAGGTGTTCAGAATTGATTTATCACATAACTGAAAGTTTATACCCTTTGATCAGTCTCTTCTCTTTTCCTCCACCCCTCAGCCCCTAGTCACCACCATTCTACTCTCTGTGATTATGAGTTTGACTTTTTTTTTTTTTGAAGATTCCACATATAAATGAGATCATGGAATATTTGTCTTTCTGTATCTGGGTTATTTCACTTCATATAATGTCTTCCAGGCTTATCTAAGTTATTGCAAATGACAGGATTTCCTTCTTTTTTATGGCTGGATATATTTCATTGTATTTTCTTTACTCATTTATCTGTTGTAGGATACTTAAGTGGATTCCATGTCTTGGCTATTGTGAATAGTGCTGCAGTGAACATAGGAGTATAAAGATCATTTGGAGATAATGATTTTATTTTCTTTGGATGTGTATCCAGAAGTGGGATTGCTGGATGATATGCTAGTTCTATTTTGAATTTTTTAAAGAACCTTTAGACTGTTTTTCATAATGGGTGAACCAAAGATATTTCTTCTATTAAATTGGAGAGAATGATGAATTTCACATGATTTGTAAAAGTTCATGCAATTGCTGACAGTAAGATAGAACTGGATAGGGTTAAATACTGAGAAGAATGGAAAATGTTTGTAATAGCTACCAGGGTCAATCGTGAGTCACACAGAGATGTGTAAACTGATTGCTACCTTGCCACAAGAGTGCAGCTGAGGGTAATTGGCAAGGACTCATAGTTTGTGACTCTGTCATTGCTCAGCAGCTTTGGAATTAAAAGATGAAAAGTATATTTGAAGGCCAAAACAGTGAAGAATTCAAATGTGTTTATTATACTGTGGTTGATTTGGGGTATCCTCATGCTGAAGAAATCCCAAGGTGGGGTAAAGGGCTGGAGATCAAGATGATGGGCAAAGAAAGGGTTTATTTATAATATAAGAAGTGAGAACAAGAGCCAGAAGATTCCAGTCAGTGAAAGATTTTTTTTCAAGTTAGAGATTTTGGAATAAATGCTGTTTTAAGTTATGATGAGGCCTGGGGTTTGGCCATACCCCAATGTGTGACTGAAGTGGGACATAGAAGGTTTTAGAGATGAGATGGCTTCTAGAAGGTCATCACTACGTCTCTAGAAGTGACAGATAATAGCCCTGTCTGGCACTGTGCCATCAAAGGAGAGGGGAAGGGCACACTGGCTTTAGTAGGTGAAGCTAAGGGGAACATGGTGTGTAAGAGAGAAAAAATAACATTTTGTTCCTATCTTAGTTTCACCGTTAAGGTTCCTGTAACAAAAGACAGATTAACAAGAGAAAAGCATACAGATTTATTTAATATAAATATTACACGACAAGGAAACCTTTATCAGGAGGAGAAGACCCAAAGAAACATGGAAGTCTGTGTATTTTTATGCTTAGGTTTGATGAAGAGTGGACACTTATGTAGAACTATGATTGAACAAGAAGATATGACCTAATGATAATGAACTAGGGGAACTTAGCAAGGCCTGTTTGTTCAGATCCTTCTCTGTGTCCTCTTGCCTTCAGATATAAGGATGTTTCTTCCCTCTGGGAATAGGGAGGGCACCTCTCAAACAAGAGTCTTATAACCCTTTAGGGAAGAAGGGTGGGAGAAGGTCAGAGAGATCTTTCTGTGTCTGCTGTTTTCTCAACTGCCAATGTGCTATATTTGGAGGTAGTGTGTCCTGAACCCTCTCAAGTGTAAACATCCTTTTCTCTTGATTTTTGTGAAAGAGATATTATACAGCTAAAAATGGACAAGATTATATAGAAGATGGCATTATCATGGGAGCATCAGGACTGATTCAAGGCGATAGGTTGAAATATTAATTATGAACAAAATGTAAGGGAATGTGTAGAAGAACACAGAATCCACTGTAATGGAGAAAGAAAGGTAGATAGATAGGCTGTTTGTGCATGATAGTAATACTATCCATGGTGGGAAAATGAGAAACAGGGAAAGAAAACGGAGGAAATACTAAAAGGAAATAAGCAAGAAAAGGTTAGCCAGGATAGGAAAGTTTGAGAGACCTGTTAGCTCAGGGAGAAGAGATGAGACACTTGCAAAATTTTGTAGCTTGAAAGGTCAACAACATCACTACTTCCAGTATTTCAGTGTCAAGGGTAGATTCGTTGTCAATGTCATAGTTCAATTGCTGAGCTTTACATAGGACTAGTTTGTACTGGTAGCTTTGTTGAATTTGGTGAGAAGAAGGGAAGACAGGAAAAAAATACCTCAATGAGAAACAGCTTGTTAAATTAATACCACTCAAAACAGATTTGTATTGCAGGTTTTAAGCAAGTACAGTTGTTTTTAAAGCAAGAGGTTCAGAAGTATTCTTGTTGATATTGATTAATAGAGAAATAAACTGAAATTACATATTTTCCATAAGAAGAATCATATTTTCAGTGAGAAGAATCACAACTTTCTAGTAAAAAAAATCGGAATTCTCTTGTAAGTTAAAAAATAAATTACGTTTTTTCTTTATGAACTATATGCCATTGGCAAAAACAAAAACGTCAACACATAAAGAACAAAGAAAACAAATCTAGAAACAGTTGTTTTGAGCAATCCTCTCCACCCCTGCCAGCACCAATATGCTTCGTAAGACTATAAAAATCTAATATTATAAAAATGCTGATTCATTCTTTGGAAAGCTCTACCTTGAGTTAGGGTAGTTTGTTTTTTGGCAGTCTTTTCTCTTTAGATGGTCATGGGGTATTTGCCAACGTACTGAAAATGCAGCATCACGGCTGTTTCTCTGACCTCAGCATCCTGAAGTGGTGTTTCAGCTGCTGCCCACCTTACATCGTTTTCCCATTAAGTCCAGTGTATTTAGATTTGTCATTAGCTTCTAAGGTGAAGTTTGGGCAAAATCCATCTTACTTAGGAAAACTTACCATGCTACTTATTCTTGACTCCTTGGTGATTCTGCTAATGCTAATTTTTTTAGCTTCATATTTTTTCATTAAGACTTGAAAGTCTCTGAGCTTTTCTTACTGATTGCATCCTATCCATGGAATTCAAATGTGTCTGAATTTCAACTTGTTGAAATGATTGAAACTTAAATAAAACTGAGGGGTTGTTTTGTAGTTAGCAAAAAAAAAAAAAAAACTTGTTAAGAATGTCTTTAAAATAAGTCCTGTGATAATGAAATGTACTGCTTAGCAGTATGTATATACCAGTTGGGACTACTGATTTCTATATTTAAGAAGTAAATCTTACTAATGAGGGTGCTGTTCAACAATGATTTTAGCACTTGTACATGATCCAAATGATAATGTTTAATTATTCTACTTGTGTGCCAAATGACTGTGTTTTTTTTTTTAAATATAACCTTGATTTACCTCTTTGTAAGTCCTTGTTTTCATCTGTATATTACTTATTCATATTTGTAATTAACAATTAAAATCCATTGTTTGGAGCATTGAGGAATTAGTTAATACTAGTATCTTAAGTTAGGGAGTGACCTCCCCCCCATTCCAAAATTGTTGGGAGAATTAAAACAAATGTGGTTTTGTTTCTTTATTTGTGATTCTTTTTCTTGTTTTGTGTATATTATTCGGTAATTAGAAGTTATGTATTATGAGGTTTAGGTTATTTGGTAGCATTGTAAATAGCTTCTTTTTGTGTGCTGCTTTGTGGGTTTTGGGGAATACTAGTAAGAGTCCTTTGAGCCAACCTAGTAAAGCAGTTTATTGAAGGATCACTTGACTATGAATACTATGGGGGTCAGCTTTTCTACATTCTGGATTCTTCTATACCTTATCCTTGCTACTCTTTTTGATATATATTAGTGAAAAGGGAACTTTCAGCCATATATTAATGCTTTTGAAGTTCGGTGGTGCATAGCTGTCAACATAAAGTAAGATGATACAGTTTGGAATGTGAACAGGGACATATAGAAGGATACATATGCATTCATATAGAGATATACAAACTCAAGCAAAAGATAGAGGAACTCTAAATTACATTCCATATGAGGTATTTATATTTGTTCTCTATCAAGGATAAAATAGAAGAAAATTTAAAATTTCCTAACTGTATTTCGGTTGGTAAAATAAAATTTCAAGAGTAAAAATATTATCTGATTTCACCTTACAAATGATTTTCTTTAGGGTTTCGGGGCAAACTTATACAGATAGTTGTATCACAGGGTGGATTTTATTTCAGTGACAGTTTCCATATTTTATTCATTCATTTATATTAGTTGCTAGGGAACAAGTAAAAAACTGATTAATTCTTATTCTACAGGTAAGTTTTCATTGTCTTACTGCTACTTAATAGCAGTACAGTGGAATCAAGTACATTTTCAGAATTCACATGCCCACTTATCTGTGTAGGTTCAGTTCTAAAATGCTTTTCACAGTGAGTCACCATCATTAGCTTTCCAAAAATGACAATTTGAAGGACAGCCCTAATTTGTATATGTGAATTTTTTTTTTTTTTTTTTTTTTTGAGACGGAGTTTTGCTCTTGTTACCCAGGCTGGAGTGCAATGGCGCGACCTCCGCTCACCGCAACCTCCGCCTCCTGGGTTCAGGCAATTCTCCTGCCTCAGCCTCCTGAGTAGCTGGGACTACAGGCACGTGCCACCGTGCCCAGCTAATTTTATTTTTTGTATTTTAGTAGAGACGGGGTTTCACCATGTTGACCAGGATGGTCTCGATCTCTTGACCTTGTGATCCACCCGCCTCGGCCTCCCAAAGTGCTGGGATTACAGGCTTGAGCCACTGCGCCCGGCCTGTATATGTGAATTTTTATGTGCTTGTTGAAATATCAGACCAGAGGGATTTGGGGAAGATTGGTGGTAGCATGGCTTCAGAGTTTTTCCCTGTCTTTTGCCTTTTCCATTTTCCTCCCATTTGTAAAGTAGTTACATTTATAAAAAGACATTTGTAACAAGAACGACTAGACAGCAAAACAAAAATGTGCAGTGTTTACAACCAAACTAGATGACAAGAGAGATCCAAAATAAATCCAGGTGGCAACAAGCCACTATCGACCACAAAACCTGTAAGATGTCACTGCCTGTATGAGAGGAAGGAGAAGGAGGTGAAGGTGCTTAAGAACCCAAAACAGGCAACAGATATTCAGCGGAAAGCTGGCTTGAGAGCAGAGCTAAACCTGGTGGGGCTTTGCTATGCACAGAGACTAGGGTAAAAAGGTGTGACATATCTAGAATGCGCCTGCCTGCTCCATCAGAGCTTCCTTCCAGAAAGAAGGTCCAACACTGAGCAAAACTTCTGGGAACAGAATCAACACGGAGCATCTCAGGCAACAGAAATAAAAGAAAGTCTAGTTCAAAATGCACATGTGTGCTGGTAGAGGGTGTTGGGGAACAGGACCAGGAATCCCCAAACTCAAGTGCTGCTATGAATGGAATATTTATGTCCCCCAAAAACTCTAGAGGTGAAATTTAATCTCCAATGTGATCGTGTTAGGAAATGGGGCCTTTGGAAGTGAGGATGGAGTTGTCATGAATGAAATTAGTGCACTTTTAAAAGTGACCTCAGAGAACTCTCTCTTCACCATGGGAGGACACAGTGAAAATGGCTGTGTATGACCCAGGAAGCAGACTTATTAGACAACAGATCTGCCAGTGCTTTGATCTTGGACTTACCAGCCTCCAGAACTGTGAGAGATAATTTCTGCTGTTTTATTTAAGCCACTTAGTCTATAAGGATTCTGTTAGAGCAGACTGAATAGATTCAGACACTTACTGTATTTGTAAATACCACACAAAAGCAAGAGAAGGGTTAGAAAAGCTTTCCTCAACCTCACTTCATTCTAAAGGTATAGGAAAATTAATTATACTACCAAAATTGAGCAATGAAAGTATCAAGACCAAATGTCATAAAAAGCGATTTTAAGAAAAAGAGATAAGGAACAAAATTTTATCACTGCAAATAAAGTATGCCAGTGTAACTACTTTATGAATTGGGGGAAAATGGAAAAGTAAAACTATATTTTAATGTTTTCACTAATCATATGGCAAATGATTAGTGAAAACATTAGTGTATCAGTGTTCTAAAACTGTTATGTACATAATATGGAAAAAAGAAAATGAATAATTATGGGATTGTCTAGGTCTATCATCTCTTATGTCCTTGAGAACCAGATTTTTGGTTTTGAGAAAAGGACATAGAGGTGTATTAGAAAACAAGTTAGGTCAAATCAGAAATCTGAATTGGACTCATCAATGTAACTTCAAGAGAAATTTTACCTTCAAATGCATATTTTCCAGCTCCGTGCAATGAAAATGCCTATTAACACTGGAAGGACCTAAAAGGGGTGCTTGGAGCATCTTGTAATAGTAACTAATAAGGAAGCTGTTGAAGACTGTGAGAGCCACATTAAAAGTTGCCAGATGACCTTGACCTTCAATAATGAGAGTTGCAATACATTGAAGCTTATCAAATACATTAAAATCTTTGAATTTCTCATGATATTGAAAAAAAAAAGCATTGATCGTCTTTGAAAGATGACAGGAAACCATTTCATAATATTGAAAATTGATTAATACAGTCAACATTTATGCTGACATTTCTAAATGAACTGTACCACAGAGTACCTAGGTGTTAGCTGTAGTGATGTTTCTTTATAAAGCATGTATTGGACAGAGTTCTCTAGAGGGTCAGAACTAATAGGACAGATGTATATATGAAGGGGAGTTTAAGGAGTATTGACTCACATAATCACAAGGTGAAGTCCCACAGTAGGCTGTCTGCAAGCTGAGGAACAAGGAAGCAGTCCGAGTTCCCAAACCTCAAAAACAGGGAAGCCAACTGTGCAGCCTTCAGTCTGTGGCCAGAGGCCCAAGAGCTCCTGGCAAACCACTGATCTAAGAGTCCAAAAGTTGTAGAACCTGGAGTCTTTGAGGGCAGGAAGCATCCAGCACCAGCACGGGAAAAAGATGAAGGCCAGAGGACTCAGCAAGTCTGCTCTTCCATCTTCTACTGTTGCTTTATTCTAGCCATACAGGCAGCCGATTAGATGGTGCCCACTGAATAGATGGTACCCAGCCAGTTTGGGTGTGTATCTGCCTCTCCCAGTCCACTGACTCAAACATTAATCTCCTTTGACAGCAACCTCACAGACACACCCAGGCACAGTACTTCGCATCCCTCAATCCAATCAAGTTGACAGTCAATATTAACCCTCACAAAGTATTTCAACTAATAAATGAAAAATGAATGATAGAATGACACGATTTTGTAATCCCCAATGAATGGATACCGGCACGTAGCATGAACAGCTGCTAAGATAACATAAGAGAGATGACAGCTATTATGTGCCTCCTATAACACTGCCAAGTACCACCAATTGTCTTGACAAAAGTCCGATGCATTATCTGGATCTAGTTGCAGATTTGCAAGAGGTTATCAGGAGGACAGACGAAAGTGCTGAACTGTACCAAAAATATACATTCTGTAAAATCCAGACTCTGGAAGCCTCCCCATGTCAAATTGTCTGGGTTTTCCAACAGACAAACTCTAGCGAAATGGCAGGTGTGAAGGAGACACCTGTAGGTGAAAAGTGATTTAAAATACATTGGATTTTTAAAAAATGAACAAAACTAAGGATAGACATTGGAGTGATTAACTATTTTTAAAACATAAGTTATGTACACTTCTAAAGATGAAGTTAATGGTAATAATAGAGATGGGAAGAGAGTCGTGCCTGGAAGGGGCATCTGGAATGCACGGCAAAGTTCTGTTTTCCAACAAGGGTGGTATACTGATAATATTTTATTAAGAAATACATCTTGGGTGTATATATTTTGTTTTACCTTAAAATAAAATTAATTATAAAAATAAATCAATCTAGTCACCCACATTTTATGAATGGTTGTCTCTGGATGGTCAAAGAGCTGGCAATTTATTTTATTTTTATTCCTTCATGTGTATTTTATTTTTGTTTCTAGTTGTACTTACATTAAACGTGTCTTATATATGCCATTTAAATCTTCTTTAAGTAGCTGTGACTGCAGCACATGCCATCATGCCTACTTTTTTTTTTTTTTTTTAAATAGAGACAGGGTTTCATCACGTTGCCCAGGCTGGACTTGAACTTCTGAGTTCAAGCGATCCACCCTCCTTGGCCTCCCAAAGTGCTGAGATTACAGGTGTGAGCCACTGTACCCAGCCTATTTATAAAATGACATTTTCAAATATTTTTTCAAAAAACTAACCACATGGCATCTAAGCAGTACTTTATTTAAAATGAAGGAAAAATTTAGGTTGTAATAATAAATATTTTAGCCAATGGCTACGGATTCTTTCTTTTTCAAAATTTTAAACAGTTTCATTTTTCTAGAAGCAGTGACATAGTCTTGTGAAAAGACTCAGGTTTGCAAAAACATTTTTTCCCTTACAGAACTTGGTTGGAGTCCATGAATGGCTTAGTGTGAGTTTACTTAGTCTTCGAAAACCTGATATAATCTCCTCAGTGGCCATGATGGTTAAATGAGGTTGAAGGAAAACAATTTATAAGGTGCAAGGTCCTATGCTAACATGTTACCCCTTGTGTTTGATCTAATGAGATCTGCAAAATCAGTTCTCGTATCCTTGCAAAAATAAAGAAACCTAATCTTCCAAGAAATGCTTTTAAAATGTTGGATAATTTCTATAGTAATGAGTGTTCCTTTCAATTTTATCTTTCTATCATAATATCAATAGTTATTTGCTTAAAAAAGAAAAGAAGGCCAGGCGCGGTGGCTCACGCCTGTAATCCCAGCACTTTGGGAGGCCGAGGCGGGTGGATCACGTGGTCAAGAGATGGAGACCATCCTGGTCAACATGGTGAAACCCCGTCTCTAAGAATACAAAAATTAGCTGGGCATGGTGGCGCATGCCTGTAGTCCCAGCTACTAGGGAGGCAGAGGCAGGAGAATTGCTTGAACCCAGGAGGCAGAGGTTGCGGTGAGCCGAGATTGCGCCATTGCACTCCAGCCTGGGTAACAAGAGCGAAACTCCGTCTCAAAAAAAAAAAAAAAAAAAAAAAAAAAGAAAAATGTATTTTACCTAGTGTAAAGATAGTTGAGTTTGGTTATATTTATTATGGTAGATGGGTGGTTCTCTTTTTCTTTCTTTTTTTTTTTTTCTTAACAAAAGCATTGCTTTAGCACTTTAAAATAGAGAAATATTAGGAACTATCATTATATAATAAAATTGGATTAACTATATATACATATTTTAACATTTTTGGTGCAAAACTGGGTTTACTTCATTTTATTGGCTCTATCCCAGCTGAAGAATTACATTCTGATAATCTGAATATAATCCCCAATTCCTGTGGGATAAATTACTTTTCACTTTTTCTTTTAATATTGCATAATGTTTATGACACTAGTGAGTTAATGCTCTTAGATTACAACATTTTGTGCTAGCTTTTTCCCAAGGAAATAAGCAATTTCTGTGTGGGTGTGTACCAATTTTTAAAAACATGTAAATATGAGTATTATTAGAAACTCTATTTAATTTCAGTAACTGCTATAACTTTTTAAGAAGGCAGGTAGGTGCTTGTTGGTTATTTTGTGCATGGGATAGAGAGGGATATTTTTTGTTTGTTTTTTTATTGGTTGGTTTTGCTTTGGTCTTTCATGCTTGAAAACATTTAGCTAAAGAAAGTATGATGTGGAATTGAACTTGTACTTTTGAATAATTTGTCACTTTTTCCCAAGCAAAAGTTCATGTTGGAACCCAAATATAAATAAACTAGAAGAAGAATATGATACTTAGTAAAAGAAGCAAGTCATAAAAGACCATTTATTATATGAATTTATTTATATGAATTGTCCAGAACAAGCAGATTCATAGAGAAAGTAGATTAATGCTTGCCATAGGTTGTGGGAGGAGGAGGGTCATGGGTACAGAGTTGCTTTTTGGGTTGATGAAAATGATTGTAATTAGATAGTGGTGATGGTTGTTTAACTCTATGAATAGACCAAAAACCACTGAAGTGTACTGTACCATACTCTTTCTGAGGCAGACTGGAAAGGGGGGCTGATGCCTTGCCCTCCTGGCCTTTTCTCTCACCCATTCAGTCCACTCAGGGCTGGCTGTGAAGACTGGATATGGCTTGAAAACCACTGGCCTAAGAGATCAAAACTTTTACATTGCTAGGTGTGGAGTTTACTCCCAGGTAAAAGCTAGAGCCATTCCTCATTAAGTATTTCTCATTAAGTATTAAGTATATTAACAGTGCACTAATAGCAGAAAAGAAATAAATTGGGTTATAAATGCTTATCCTTACACACAGGTCTTCTTTATTCATTTTATTATGGAAACTTCTTTTTTTCCTTCCTTATCAACACATTCAAGGTAAACATATCTCTAAAATTAATTATCTGCAGTTGTGATATGCACTGCAAAAGATGTGAACATCCTTTACAGCGGATGATATATCCTTTTGGCTTTATTTTCAGACCCAGATACTCCTTCTCTAAAAGTTTTCTTATTTGCTCCCAACTACATTCTGCTTTTTCCTTTTCTGCCTGGTGAGAGCTGAATAACCTCAAACCATCACTCTTATAACAACCCTTTTTCCTCCACAGGGTTTCCTTGAATTCTTTTTCTTTTCATGACTACCTTTTTCTTCTGCACTTTTGCTTTGAATTTGGGAAGGCCTATATCCATATAACTGCAGATTATTATGTAGTTAATATTCAGTTATTCAGGAAAAGATTGGTCATTGTGAATCTGATGGCAAGGCCTGGTGATACCATGGGGCTGGCACCTTTTTCCAGGTTTTTGTTTGTTTGTTTTGTCAGTGTAGAATCTGATGAATTTTAAATGATAAGTAGCTGCGGCTTAATCACACCTAACCTCTGCTTTGCAAGCCGAGAGAATCAAAAGTTTCCTTAATTATTTACTAGAAGCAGATATATTTTGATAGAATGGGAACGGATAGAAAGTGGCAAAACTATATAATGGTTGACTCAAGACGTAGTTGTTTTCAGAAATAGTTTGTTGAGTGTCTTTTTTTTTAAGTTTTTGGCTGGGTGCAGTGGCTCATACCTGTAATCCCAGCACTTTGGGAATCTGAGGCAGGCGGATCAGTTGAGGTCAGGAGTTTGAGACCAGTCTGGCCAACATGGTGAAACCCTGTCTCTACTAAAAATAGAAAAATTAGTGGGGCCTAGTGGTGTGTGCTTGTAGTCCCAGCTACTTGAGAGGCTGAGGCACAAGAATTGCTTGAATCTGGGAGGCAGAGGTTGCAGTGAGCTGAGATCGCGCCACTACGTTCCAGCCTGGGCGACAGAGCAAGACTGTCTCCAAAAAAAAAAAAAAGTTTCTGTTCGCAAAACAAGTTTCTGTGAGTCTTGGGCATGCATGTTGTGGAGGAAAAAATGAAGGGTGGGAACAGGGAGCAGGCAGCAGGTAAACAAATATACTTATCACTTAGCTTTTGTGAGTATGAGAAAGTTTCTCTCTCTCTCTCTCTCTCTCTCTCTCTCTCTCTCTCTCTCTTTCTCTCTCTCAGAGGGAGTGATGTATAATGAGTTGTAGGTTGAGCAGCCAACTTGGAGCCAGAGGATCATGGTCTTCATTCAGTTCTATGCAGATAATGTAAATATTTTAAATACATCTTCAGAAAGATCACAGTTGATATCTGTATTGCAAATAGAAACTAGAATTGTGATATCCAGTAGACCACTGGGGCTTGGAGAACAATAGTTTTTGGAATAGGATGATGGTGTGGGGTTGGGGTGGTGTTAGCCCATATCACTCTAAATGATTATTAATCATTAGAAATACCTAAGGAAACAGGGACACTTTATACCACTATTAAAAATGTAGTTCAGGTGAAATAACTGTATGTCTACCTAGTTGAGAAAGCACAAGGAAATCAACAGCATTCCTTCTCAAATAAAGCACCAACATGGCCCTGCTCTTTCTTTCTTATTTATTGTCTTTAATTTTTCCCCATTAGAATATATACTGGGTTGTGTGGAGCCAGCATTGGGTCTGTGGCTAGTTTCCATTAACTCAGCTTAGTTAAAACCATATAATAGCGACAATACTCTGTCATCAGTAAATTAATAGCAAATTGCAAATTTTAAAGTGATAAGTATCAACCAATAATGTTTCCAAAGCTAATTTTGCTTTTTGGTCCAAGTGTTAAAATACTGGGGAAATGAACTAGTTATGGTTTGTTTCCAACAGAGAATGAAAAATTATAAACTTATTACTGGATGTAGTTAGTTATGAGTTCTTATTGCCAAGTGTTTTTATGAGACCGTGCTTTACTTCAAAAATGCTTAAAACGACCAAAACTGTTGACATTTAATTGCACCAATTTACATCTGCTCTGATTTTGCTATAGATAGTTCTTGCCTTCAGTTTTACTAAGCGAAATGTAATTTTTTTTCAACCTTATAGACAACGTCTGGGGAAGATGTACGAGACTTCACAAAGGTGCTTAAGAACAAGTTCAGATCAAAGAAGTACTTTGCCAAACACCCTCGACTTGGTTACCTACCTGTCCAGACAGTTCTTGAAGGTGACAACTTAGAGACGTGAGTTTGATTTTACTATTAAGTTTAGTGTGGACATTTATGTCTGATGGTGTCTTTTTTATGTTAGTAACAAAAGAGAAATTGTTTAATACCAATTGCATTTCAGAAGAGGTACATTAAACATGGAGTCTTTAGAACATGAAGTTTTACTATTCACTTTTGACATTGTCACAGCCAGAATTTCAATTTTAACCTTGCACCTGTCTTTAAACTTAAATATGTATTAATGTGTCAACCTGAATAAGTGATCATCCCTTTTGTGATCATCTCTTTTCTTTTTAAAAATACATAAATTGTGGCATTATATAGTCTTTCATTCTTTTATTTATTTTCCTTTATTTTCCCTTATGGGGGCGTTTTACTGTTTCTCATAGTATGTTTTACACTTATTTTGCATCTCTTTAATATAAATTTATTAATAATACTTTATTGATTCAGATATTTATGCTAAAATTCTATCAAAATATCACATTATATTTCTAATCTATTTTTATTAAAAATGAAAATAGCAAACTGTGATAGCTTTATATATTACATTATATACATTATGTATACATTAAATATGTAATTATATATTCCATTATATATTTAATATATACATAATGTATATAATGTAATACATAAAGCTCTATATTCTTCAAAGTGTATCATTTGAGTTGGCTAGCATAGATGAAAGTTTCAGGATGGTGAAATTATGGGATTATAAAGCAAAGGGAATAAGAATTTATGGCCTGAAATGAAAAGAAAAAAATGTTTTTCAATGACCTAGAAAAAAATGTGAAGAAATCATTTTAAGGTACTAAACAATTATGTGTTAAGATCAAAATAGATAGATTTTAAATCTTTGAATTGCTTTTTAATATGTCAGCATAAATATTCCTGCTAAGGCCATTTTCTTGTGTTGAATCTTGGGGAAAATGAGCTTTTATTACCAATCATCAGCAGAGTGCCTATATGTATATTATAATGAAGTTCTAGTCAGAGAAAGACGCCGTCTCAGATGGCTAGAGAAGAGAAACTCAAAAGTGTGAAATTTTCTACTTTCTAAACAAGAGAGAAAATTGTTGTAAGAAGTATAGAAAATGTCAAGTGCATTTTTTTGAAATTAAACTTTAACCTTCAAATTCATAGTTCATTTTATTTTGTACATGAGAGAAAATCAGGAAATGGTAATATTTCAGTGCATTGTGATAGTCAATGTCTCAAACATGTCAAAATAGGAGAATACACTGTTCAGTCTGCAGACCAAAACAGATTTTATAAAAATCCCTGTAGACCTCAAACTTTGCTAAATGTACGTTCCAGTTTATCTCTTTCATTTGTGGAACTGCAAAGAAAGAGAAGAAAGACCACAGCTAAAGCATAGGATATATCTTTATCCCTCTATAGGTAATGTCATGTGTGTGTATACAGAAAGAAATGCAATGCAAAGGCATGTGTAGATAGGTCCATGTATAACACATACACACAGAATGTAAGAAAAAATTTTGACTTTTTGATTACTCTGCTTTATATTAAACTGTGTACAATTAAGATCTATGTCTGTCTTTCGTTTTTTCTTTCTTCTTGAGACGGAATCTTGCTCTGTTGCCCAGGCTGTAGTGTGCTGGCATGATCTCGGCTCATGGCATCCTCCACCGCCCGGGTTTAAGTGATTCCGCTGCTCCAGCCCCCTGAGTAGCTGGGACTACAGGTGTGTGCCACCACGCCTGGCTACTTTTTTTTGTATTTTAGTAGAGGCGGGGTTTCACCATGTTGGCCAGGATGGTCTCAATCTCCTGACCTCATGATCTGCCCGCCTCAGCCTCCCAAAGTGCTGGGATTACAGGCATGAGCCACCGCCTCTGGCCAGCTCTAGTCCTTCTAATCATTCTTTTGCATAGTACAGTTTAGAAAAGATTTTATTAAAGTAATTTCAATTTACAAAGAGCTATTTGAGTACATTCAAGAAAGGTAGACTTTTGATCCTCTTTTTGATTTGTGGAATGCTTTCGTCCTTTCCTTCAAAAAGCTGTGTGATAATACATTCTTATTTGTCTTAGTGTAATATATGGTTTAGCTGTGCTGACACCTTATGATAAAGACAAAACTGTACTTTTGTTTATGTCCCATCCAATTAACCTTTGGAATGGATAATTCTGAGGCACAGAATTATTACTTGGAGCCTTAATTAATGGGATAATTTGGTAGGTTTGAACTAAACGATGCACCTTTTAATGTTTTGCTAAATCATTAGCAGTTTGCATCCCAAATATCTACATCCTTTCCAGGAATCATGCAGATAGATACATATTTATACTCATTTAAAATATTTTTAATTTGCCTTTCAATGTCAAAATAATCATTGGCATCAAACACCCTATTCTATTAGGTGAGAATTAACAGAAAAGCATGCCAAATAATTTTGTGCTAAGATTTGGGGGTATAATTCTGAAAATGCCTCACTTCAATTCATTCAATTGAAAATGAATTTGTGAGCATTTTTAGTGAGAGGAAAACAAGAGAAAGATAGGAAGGACTATAAGCTTGCATCAAATGAGATGCATCAAAAAAGATCCTTATTGCAAAGATTTATGAACCACTGGTTATAGTGGGCAGGTTTTCTTTTTTTAATCCTTGACCAAGCTCTTGGGATTTGATATAGTTCACTTTTAGGCTGAGCCCTTTCTAGTACAGGGCCGCTTAATCTTCTGGTGTAACAATTTATGTGAGTGAGTAATAAAAAAGTTTGATTTTGTTTATTCTCCTATTTGTGGGAGGAGAACATTGGAGAAAAACCAGCGAGGTGGCAAATGTGTTGAAGTTATTTATGAAGCTAATTAGAATTTTCTTTTGCTTCTTTCTTTTTCATCCTTGCAAAATGTAATGTTTTATCTTCTGCCCAGTAATTACACATGCATGCATGGAGGAGGGGTTTTATGGGGAAAATGAATTATTACTAGAAGGGAGTAAACAAATCCATGCTAAGGTTTATTCAATTAGTTTTGTAACTATGTAAAGTTTTTCAGAAAATAAATTAATAAATGAGTAGGGTTTGATTAAAGAATACCCCATTGAAAATAAACTGGAAGAACAAGCTAAAATAGTAGCAAAAGTAATTCAAGAGTTGTGAGAATTATTATTGGCTAAAGAGATAGGTTGGTTTCCTGAAAGATTAAAAAAAGTAAAATAGACAGTTCCCCTTGGTATTTGTTAAAGGGGAGTAAATGAGTTTAAAGATTTTGTTTTAAGCCTTTGCTATAGCAAGAACCAAATACATTGTAAGTTTATCTATGGTTGCAGTTAACACTGGACTGGGAGGGCGTAGCAGCTAAGTTGACACCTGAAAGATTAATAGGACTAGTTGTGTGTTTGGTGTGAGAGGTGAGGAGGGAGAGTTCCTGGTCAAAGGAAGCATTTTCAAAAGACTGGAGGCAAGATAGTTTCAGAAACTGGGGTGGAAATCTAGCAACAGTGGCAGGAAATGGTAGTGGAGAGAGAAGCTGGAACCATATAACGAAGGGCCTTCTAAGCCATGCCAAGGTGTTTGGAGTTTATTCTGAAAGCAATGGGGGAGACTTTGGGGGTCTTTAAGTAAAATAGCATCAGGAATCCCACTTACCCTTCTCTATGGCAAATGGTTTGAAGAAGGCAGAACATGAAGAACAAGGAAGAGTCTATTGACAATTTAAGGTACTAAAAGGGTCACTAAGTTCTTCATAGTCTGGAATATATATATATATAATCTGGGATCACCTGTTCAAAATCACCTGTTCAGCCACCCTTTTAATGATAGGTTCTAATTATAAATATATAAAAAACCCAGATACACACACACACACACACATATATATATATAGCAGATGTATATATATGCACATACATATATCCCAAATATATATATATTTAATTCATATATAATATATAAATATATATCATATTTTATTTGTATATATATTATATATATTTTTAAATATACCTAATATATATTTAAATATTATCTAAAATGTAATATATAAATATTATAAATAATCTTATATTATTTATATATATTATAAATATACATTTATTTAATTTTCCTTTTGAGATGGAGTCTAGTTCTGTTTCCCAGGCTGGAGTGCAGTGTCATGACCACAGCTCACTATGTCGTTGCAGCCTTGAGCTCTCAGGCTCAAGTGTTCCTCCTTGGAAATTCCTAGGCAGTATGCAAAGTTGCGGGGGTCCTCGCAGGGTTAAGAATGACACTGAATGAACAGGCTCCAGACACAAGCCTGTGAGTCAAGCAGAACAAGTTTTTTATATCAGTTTGTAGATTAAACTTCTGGATAAAATTTTCAGCCTCCCTTGTAGTTGGGACTGCAGGCACATGACACCATGCACAGCTAATGTGTTTATTTTTTGTGGAGATGGCATCTCATTATGTTACCAGTGTTGGTCTCAGACACCCAGGCTCAAGCTATCCTCCCACTTCAGCCTCCTAAAGTACTGGGATTATAGGTATAAGCCACTGAGCCTGGCCTGAGTTACATTTTATATACTACTAAGTGATACACTTACCTCAGCTTCCCAAAGTGCCAGGATTATGGGCACAAGCCACAGAGCCTGGCCTGGGTTACACTTAAATATAAGTGTATTTAGTAGAGTCCAATTTCTTGAATATTAGTGTGTGATTGACAGAATCACCTGTTCAGCACCATGCTGGAGAGTGGCGATAGGCTGCATTATGAAGCCTGGGCTAACACACACGTTGGTCTTATTTCCAAGCCCTTTTAATGATAGGTTCTAACTATGCAGTTTCTTATTTTCTCCTTTCAGAATTAAATGAAAAAGCTTATCATTTAATCTTTTTTTCTACAAATCAGAATACTGTGAAGTCAATGAAGCCCAAGGTTTGGATTTTTTATCTTTATTTCTTTCCTTAGAAATTTTTCAATTATCTAACAAAATTTGAGAAACCCTTCAGTTCAGCGCTCTACTCTTGCTGTTCTTGTCTTAGGTCACAGCTCACTTTTGTGCTAACTGGATTAAGTTTGCAAGAACCAGTCAAGCAATTTGACAGAGCTTTTCCAAGGTTGATTAACATAAAAAATACACACTTTTTTTCTACTGAAGTTCGTGGCAAATGTTTTGCTATGCTTGAATTTTAGAAATAATCTCTTAAGCAGTTACTGTTTTAGAAAGTATATAGCATATATCATTTCACCTGACATTTAACCTATTTCAGGGTTAATGAAGAGCATTGATATGGAAAGAGTATTGACTAATACTTTATTGTTTTATTGTTACTGTATCCATTTTGCCCATATGTAAATCAAGTTTCCTGACAGTATAGATATTCTGACAGAGTGGATAAATGCCTGGTTCTAAAAATAGATCTAAAGAGTCTTAGTTTTTTATCCCAGTAAGATAACATTCAAAAGTCTTTGCTATACAGACATCAACCTGCACTTCACTATAGGAGCTGAAGAGAAAAGTAGGCATTTTACATACCTATTTTCTTTTCCTAAGTAGGTATGTTTAACAGAAATAGGAGAATCAAGGTGGTTTGGGATACTTTTGTTTCAATCACTATTAGCTTTTGCAGACTTTATTTAATTAAATAGAGAGCTAATTTTCTTTGCACTTTAAATTTTCTTCATTTACTCTCCTTTCTCCTCAGAAAGTTAGGGTTGGAACCAGCTTTTAATTAGGATCAGCTGTTTTCAAAAGTATTTCATGGAGACTTGGGAATTCCTGGGCAGTGTGCGACGTCTCCAGCATTAAGAGTGATACTGAATGATCTGGCTCCAGACACAAGCCCCTGAGTCAAGCAGAACATGTTTTCTTGTATCAATTCATAGTTTAAACGTCTAAAAAACATTTTTCTTGAAGAAAATGTCTCATGATCTCAGGAAGTTGCTTTCAGTTTTATTTCTGATGTGACATTTTTGGTGGAGTCTGGGGGCAGTATCTAGGTTGCATGTTTGTTCAATGGATCTATGAAGCTAAGGTACTTTGGGTACATTTGGGTACATTTCAATTTTTACATTTACAATTAGATGAAGAACAAAAAAATCTAATTTTATTGCACCTCTGCCATCAACATATAATGTAGTGTTTCATTTTTAACTTCGCCTTTATGACCAAGTTTCTTCTCTAGGAAAAACAAAAAAAATGATTGCATCCCCCCTTGGTATGTTATAGAATGTTGTCTTCACAATTATTCTATAATTTTGAGCTACTTTTGAGCATTCTGTTTTTTTCCCCAGTAAGACTGTTTAAAGATGTGTTTGCTGTCGTGGAACAAATATCCTGTAATATCTGTGAAAAGGCCCCTGCAGACTCTTGAATACACAGCATGTTCTCTAGAATACACTGCGGCTTCTGTTACTTTTGATTTCCCCATGGTGGTTCTCAGGGCAACCACATACATAAGCAGAAGATAATGGAGACTCTCCCCACCACCCCCACTGCTTTTGTCTTAAATTGCTCTAAAGTGTTTGTTCTGTGACTTTTGTTTCCCTCTCCCCTCTTTGCAGTCCTATCACACTCATCAGTATGTGGCCAGAGCACTATGAGTGAGTATTCATAGCCCCACGTGCAGGAGAGGTGTTCTGATCAGTGGTATTAGCATGGGGATCTTACTAAACTCTTGGTCTAAAATAATACTTCTGTGTTCTGGGTAACAATCTTCATGGTTTGTTTGCATGGCAAATTTATTACTTAAGTAACCTAACATTGCTAATCGTAGCAACTATCAATATTTGGGTATAAAATTGTTGCTTTGTTTTTTTCCTTTAAAGTCCCTCACAATCTCCTCAACTGTTCCATGATGACACCCATTCAAGAATAGAACAGTATGCCACACGGTAAGAAACTTCAATCAGAGCCCTCCACTGCAGTGACACCCAGAATATATCTATTTCTAATTAATCTCATACCATGACTACACCTTGATTTAAGGAATGCAGTTTTGCAGGAGTCATGATTCCATTCTGTTTGGAATTTGGGCTCTCATATTTTCATGCTGCAATTTGCATTTGACTGAACACCTGCTATGTATTCTATGAAAAGTAAACCTAAGCAGGATGTGATTATCTAGCTAATGATAATCCAAACACAGTGCAAGTAGGATTTAGATACTGTAACCAAGTTTCAGTGAATGAAAGTGGGATTGCAGGTATTCTCAGGAGATGGTGCACATATGAATTATAATAGGTAATTAAATTTATGCTAATGCTTTAGGATAGGGATTTATTTTAGAGTCTCTAAATAATGTAAAATATAGGCCGATCTTGATGGTGTGCACATATTTTCAGAAAAGTAGTATGTACTAGGTGTCTGTGGTTCTAGTAACTAGCTATGCCTAGAAAGGTTAATTCAAGCATCATAAAAATTGTAACATTTGAACTGGGTCGAGGCCAACTAGAATTTCTAGGGGAAAGTCTTGGGCTGATGGAAGAATATACTCAAAACCATTGTGCTGGGAAGGAGCGTGGTTTGTTTACTGAACTGCAGATAGGGGAAAGGGAAATAGGTGAGAGAGTGAAGAGACAGGTGAGGTCTGTTAATGAAAAACCCTGCCACTAAGGAGTTGGCTCATGTCCTTAGTTAAAGGGAAGGCATGGAAAGTTTTTATTATGAGTGGAGCATCATTATATTTGTGTATGTCACTCTCACTTCAATGTAGACCATTGAAGAGGGTTAAGGAGAGCCTAGATCTGGGAGCACAATTAGAACATTAGGTCAGTTAGGAGATTTTACAACATGATGTAAGATAAAGGCATCAAGGCAGTAGGGATGGAAAGGTAACTCAACATGAGATGTTTTAGTGTTACAATTTTGTTAGGAGATTTGGATTTTTTTTATGTTTTGTCAGAATTTTGACAATTTAAAAATGATTAAGGATGTACATCCAATTGACCGTGTCCTATATGGTTACCTTGTCTAATCTCCTTATTTTTATTTTGCAGACTGGCCCAGATGGAAAGGACTAACGGGTCTTTTCTCACGGATAGCAGCTCTACCACAGGCAGTGTGTAAGTAGATCATGAAATTAGTGGCTGCCTGGGAAGGCTAGTTCTTGTACCATGGTTGTCAGAAACAGTTTTCACTGACTGTGTCTCTGAATCTTGATCCCAATCAAAATTATTAAGTGTGTTTCCAAAAATGTCTACATAGGTTTTATGCTTTCAAGCCATGATAGTATAAACTCAATATGTTTACTTTGTTCATATAAGTTAATGAAAAAGTCTTGCATTTTCAACTTATCTACCCCAGGAAATCAGATTGTTTTATTTAAGATACCAGATATATATATATATATATATATATATATATATATATATATATATTCATTCAGGTATATGAATATGTATGTGTGTGTGTATATATATATATATATATATATATATATATTCATACCAGGTGTGTATATATATATATATATATATATATATATATGTATTTTTTCATTCCATTTGTCCCATATTTCTTATTAATTTAACAAAGGTAATTTGACAGAATATGTGCTCCTTCTGTCTTCTCCCTTCCATTAGCTAACATTTTTTCCATAATATCTGCATTTAGCAACTCTGACCCACACATGCTTGGACATACGCTCCTACCCTTCATTGAAAACTGTTACTTCCCTGCCAATATTTTATTTTATTGGAAACTAAGAAAAGCACCACTGACTTTAGAACATTAAAAAATGTATTATATACTGAAAAGCTTTCTAGCCAATTATTTTATTTCTGATTTCCCCATTCGTGTATATTGAACTTCGTTGTGAAACTTTCTCAGCAAATATTTTATCTCTGATTATCCCACTATTGTGTGTCATCTTACTTTTGGAACTTTTCCTTCTTTTTTGTGCCCTGCAGTTCACATCTTTAAAATCTGAAAGAATTAATATTGTCTAGTTTATGTGACTTACAAAGTTTTATTGTGGTTTTGATCTGGTGGGAAGCTATAAAGTAGACAGAAAAGTTGTCAAACGTAGTACTTGGGTGATTTCACAAAAAAAAAAACAAAAAAAAACAAAAAAAACAAAACAAAAAAAAAACTATGGATGTGCCAGGTTAAAATGCTTTAAGTACTCTAATATAGAAGGTTCTCTTGCTGTATTTTCTAAAAATTGTTTTATTTATTGTTATGGATATAAATAAAAGTTATCAGGAGGTTTTCAACTTCAAATTTTAAAGGTTGCATCTTAATACTGGACTGTAACGCAGTGGAGATTTATAAGTTATCATTC
This sequence comes from Saimiri boliviensis, assembly GCF_048565385.1. Classification (NCBI taxonomy): domain Eukaryota; kingdom Metazoa; phylum Chordata; class Mammalia; order Primates; family Cebidae; genus Saimiri; species Saimiri boliviensis. The sequence goes on along the minus strand of NC_133452.1, from coordinate 25,063,140 downwards.
ATGTACTGTGAGTGTGGAACAATTCCCAAATCAAAATAATAGTGCATTCATAATGTTTGCTTTATATTTAACCTATTAGTGTACATTTTATGTAAAGTAGTTCAGTAGCTTGACTCTCTCCTAAGTCAACAAATTTCCTCAAGGCTGACCATAGTCAAAGCATTAAAAGAAATAAAAGATAATAATCCAGAACAAAATCTTACTTCTTTAAAATGTTTTGTCATGCCCTGTGAACACAGTAAAAGTTAATGCTCAAATTTAGTATATTGTATCTTCAAATCAAAATAAAAACTATTTTCAAATTTAGCACGTTTCAGAAAAAAGATTTTAAACATTTTTTGAAAAGAAAAGAAAAAAAATCAGAAGATTAACAGCCAGCATCTTAATATACTGTCATTAGATATATTAACGCATTCACTCATCTGACAGATAGTTGTTATTAGTATATACTTACTGTGTAATGGTGTGCTGGAGCCAATTGTGAGAGCTGTTGTTACATTTTCAGAATGTTTGCAAGCTGTTTCTTAAACAGAGCCCTTATTCAAAATAATTTGTATTCATATATACACAGTTACAATTAAATAAATTAGATTAAAACAAAAATAAAATTAATTCTCAAAACTCATCACACCCTAATGCTTTTACTTCATTTCACTAATATCTATGCCCTTGGGATTATTATTATAAGCTTGTACCCCCTGCAACCCACAGGCCACATGTGGCCCAGGACAGCTTTGGATGCAGCCCAATACAAATTCATAAACTTTTTGAAAACATTGTAAGATTATTTTGCAATTTTTTAAAGCTCATTCGTCGTTATTATTGTTAGTATATTTAATGTGTGGCCCAAGACAATTCGTCTTCTTCCAGTGTGGTCAGTGGGAGCCAAAAGATTGAACACCCTGATTTATTATGTCTCAGGTGTTGTGCAAACGTGTATCTTTTTCCAGTTCCACACTCAGTGAGGTTATGAACTTGAAATTGGCCATGATGAAAGTATTTAAATCATAGAAGTTGCAAATGCTACAAATCAAGCCCTTTTACTTTTGGAGAACCTGTTAAACATTTATCAACTCACTGCCACCATTTACCCAATACTGCAGTAGGTCTACAGATGTAGATGCTGTATCTGTGAATCTTAAAAACTCAAAAGGAAATAGCTAAGTAGTCCTACCGGAAGAACATGGTGAGAACATCTGTGGTAGACAGAATGATGGCCCCCCAGAGATGTCCACATCCTAATTCCTGAAGCCTATGAATATATTCCTTTACACGGCAAAAGGGATCTTGCCACAGGCTTTAAATGAAAGACCTTGAAATAGGGAGATGATCCTGGATAATCCAGGTGGCCCCAGCGTAATCCCAAGGGTCCTCAAAAGAGGGAGGGAGGAGAGCCAGAGTCAGAGAAGGAGATGTAGCAATGGAGACAGAGGTCAGAGAGAGATCTGCAGATGCTGTGATGTTGGCTTTGAAAATGGGGAATGAAGATGACCTCAAGGTGCTAGATGATACGAGGAAACAAATAATCTCCCATGAACCCCTAGGATGGGCATTATGATGAGACCTATTTTATAAACAAGAATCCTGACATCCAGAAAGATAAATGACGTGTGCGTGATTGTACCCATTAGATATATGAGTACATTTAGATCTATGAGTCTATTACAATTAGATATATGAGTAATTCAATTTACTGTGAAAAATTTAAAAGGAAATTTATTTTAAGAATACTACATGTCTTTGAAGGAAAAATTGAGCAATGGCATCTCAGGACAGGATAAGACTCGTGACAGTTCTGGGGAATCCCAAGGACAACAATTCCTTGGGCCATGACTATCAGGATGTTTCACTCCATTTGCCATCTGCCCTTGGGTGACACTGGAAAGATCGAATAGTGAGGCTGGCTGTGGTTTACACAAGCATTGTAGTTTGCAGATTGGAAGCCTGAAACAGAACCATCTTTAAAAGAAAACAAATTACTATTTTTATTTATGTCTTATCTACTTTCAAAAGCTCATTGAATGAATCACAGTTTTTTTGTCATCTGACATGTACTAATTTTGTAACCTAGATACTACTATGTGTGACTTAACTGTAGTATAATTATATTCTATATAATGGTATTTCCTTGGTGCAACCTATTATTTTTGCAACATTTTCTATCTTAGCATAAGACATGCGATTGATGTTTAATATCCCTGATCTGGTACCTCATGTTCTATCTGCATTTAAACAGTTTATTCTTGGTTTTTGCTAAATGTAATTAAGAACCAGAATGTATCTATTTTTATATTTAACTTTTAGACCTAATAATCTGTGTAAAACACTTAAGACTAAAATTGTATGTTTTATATAAACGATTGCTAAATTCCTTTTTTGTGTGTGAAAATTGCCTTAACTATCTTCCAGATACCATAATGAAAGAATGTAATGATAGTGGGGATGATAATTACAATAATGTTAAACTCTGTCAGCTTCCCCAGAGAAATGAATCTATATGAATCTTGACAACCAAAATGTCTCAAATCTAATTTTGGCTGGTTTCACTGTGGATAGTCAGTCTTCAAATCTTTAAAACAAAAATTTACTTGGTATTAATATTAAGCACTAAAGTTAGTTGATGAGGACAGGTGCTGTCATAAATGTTCTGAGGGCAGAATGGTGGCTTGTGATCTTGGAGAAACTCCAAGCCAAGATCTGTTGTCAAGTCATGACCACAAGATCAGCCCAGGTGGCTTAGGGGACCCAAGTTTTCTTTTACTTCTTGTTGTCTTTATATTAGTTTATATTTTAAATGTTTTCATTTCAATTTTATTTTCTTTTAGGTATGTTATTGATAGGTATCATATAACTAATTACTTGTTTGTTTTGTTTTGTTTTTTGTTTTTGAGACAGAGTCTCACTCTGACACCCAGGCTGATGGTACCAAGAGTGCAGTGGTACCATCTCAAATCACTGCAACCTCAGCGTCCCGAATTCAAGTGATTCTCCTGCCTCAGCCTCCCAAGTAACTGGGATTATAGGTGCCTGGCACCATACCCAGTTAATGTTTGTATTTTTAGTAGAGGTGGGGTTTCACAGTGTTGGCCAGGCTGGTCTCAAATGCCTGACCTCAAGTGATCTGCCCACCTCTGCCTCCCAAAGTGCTGGGATTACAGATGTGAGCCACGGTGCCTGGACAACTAATTGTTTTTTAACTAATATGAGAATCAGGTTACCTCTTATTTATTGTAACACCTGAAATTACCATCTATTTTAGTTGTATTTTGCGTTATCCGTGCTCATTCTTTTTTTCATTTGCTGTGTGGGCAAAGTGCTTTGCCTGTACACATGGTTGACCTGGCTGGTCATATGAATCAGTAGGTGAGGACTCTAGATGTTGTTCCATTGTCTTTGGACATTTAATATTATGTAAAATAAGAGGCTAAACCTATTTCCACCTCTGAACCTGATTTACTGTTTTATTTTGATTTCTGGCAGCTTGCTTGTGATAGTTTATCTTTAAAATACAGACATTTTCCATGGATACGTATGAATGTGCTTCTTTTTTTATTATTCTTGGATACTCTGTTTTTTTTTTTTTGTTTGTTTGTTTCTATACTCAGATCTTTTTCATTCTGATAAATGAGAAATATTTACAAGATGTTCTACCGAACTCTTATTTTGCTGTTTTCTATCTATTATACCTTTACGCTTTGTCCATTTGTCCTGTCCATATGTTAGAGCTGTTATTTTGCTGTCTGTTATCACCTCTCTCTTCACATGAACTTGGTAAGGTGCCTCCAGGCATCACTGACTTTGCATTAAGTTACTCACTACAGCTCATTGGTGTCCCAGTGGTGTTGAGCCATTAGTCTCACAGCTTGCTTCTGCCTGGATGACACAGCTAGGTTTAGGGTGTTCACCATTTACTTCCTGAGAGGAAAATATGCACATAAACACATCCATATCGCACTGCCAGATTTCTGTCTGATTTAGCCACATGGGCAACTGGGGAGCTTTTGGATTGCTTTCAAATGCTGCTCTCCACAGTGGTGGAGTACCATCCATACTCTCTTTTTCTCATCCTTCTCAACCCAGGAACAAGCATGGGGTTCTTCTAGAGGCTTCTTCCTTTACTTCCCAGTGACGCTGCATTTTCTCAGGAAAGGGAGTCAAAGGATGGTGGGGCAGCTTACTTCACTCCTTAACCTATCCGCGTTTCTTATTTCCAGTTTCTAACTGTGTTGTAAGGGTCCCACCCCACCCTCTTTTAAAATTTATTTAATAAAAGTGGAAAGGTCAGGTTATGTATTTATTATTATATTATGGTCTTAACCAAAATATATGACCTTTATTTAAATATATATGTATTCACATACACACATATATGTATCTATATCTATATATTTCTAGAGAGAGGGAGAGAAAAAGAGAGGAGGTTTATTGATGAAGAAAGTAAAATAAATCAACAAGTGGTACGTCTTTTGCTCCGGCTGTTTGACAAGCAGAATACCAAAGCATTCAATTTTCTCATTTGCTTCATCTGTCTCTCTGATTTCAATGCTCAGGACAAACCTTTTCTAGGAATTCACCAACTCTCTGATACAATTTCAAGTCCCTTCTTTGTTAGAGTAAACTGCAGTAACACTGAGATGAATTTTCAAATCAGAATTACAAGTACCAGAGCTCTTCCCCAGCATCAGGTGTTACTCATCAGCTCAAGGGCACAAGTAATCTCAAGTCTCTGGTGAAACTGAGAGAGGCCCAGGACTCCCAGTGCCACACACCAGGTTTTTTTCTGGCTGCAATAGGATGCACTCTGACTCCAGAGTAACAGAAGAGGTCTTTAAGAGGTGTTTGCAGCACCCATCGCTTACACAGGAAGGAGCTGCTTCAGTCATGAGGTGGCTCCATTTTATATTCTGATAGCTTCATAACTGACGTGAGGATTTCCTGCTGCCTTATCCTGTGAAGCCATCGATTCCAGCACTTGTTTACCAAAAGCCATCAAGCAGACCAGGTGCCATCTGCTAACAGACTGCCCTGCTAGCGTCAGCCGGGAGATCTGGTATTTGCACATTTACAAGATCTCACTGGATCTCTCTTGTTAGAAGAAGAGAAGAAATTCCAAGTCTGCTAGAAAGCATTTTCTTGCCATAAATATATCAACTCTGTTAGATGTTCACTTATGTCAGTTGCTAATTCAACCACATTACTGCTCTGTCTAGTTCATTAGATAAGTAGTTAAATTAGTGGGAGAACACACGTGCGTTAAATGTAGTTTCTTGTTCTACTGCAGAATGATCGAACCTAAAAATGACCTGCTAATAATATAAGGTAAAATATCTGTAGAGACGTTATAAATATCTGTAATTATAATTTGTGCTGAACATAAGGATCATAAACCCCATCATATGGGTTACAAAGCCTTTCAGTATTACTTTCAACCAAATTCTAAAGTCAGTGAAGTCAGATTATTCTTTTTCATTAGTCTTTTAATCAGCGCTTTAGACATGCAGTAATTGATTTGTGTACAGTATCTTTTACATTAAATGTCATTCTTAATTTTTTTTTCTACTGAGTAAGATATCCCCTCTGAAGTTTATGAGAGAGAGCTGTTAGATGAAGGTAAAGCCTGAAATGTTGGCTCATATAATATACATACTCTGCTAGATGAACTTCTTCCTAGAGTTTTAAAAGGGAGGTCATGGAGACACTGAGCTCTGAGACTAACTTAGCGTAGCCACTCTCCTGCCCATCGTCATTCCTACTTCTGTTATGTCTAAAAACATCACCATCCAGGTGTGAGCCTCTGGGTCTGTTTCCTTTGTCTTGCTAGGGAAGACGAGCACGCCCTCATCCAGCAGTATTGCCAAACACTTGGAGGAGAGTCCCCAGTGAGCCAGCCACAGAGCCCAGCTCAGATCCTGAAGTCGGTAGAGAGGGAAGAACGTGGAGAACTGGAAAAGATCATTGCTGACCTGGAGGAAGAACAAAGGTGTGCTAGGCCTGGGAGAAGGCAATATGTTATCCTTTCTTTCATATGAATTTCACTGTAGCTGCCATTCATTCTCTTTTCAAGACTATTGTCTAAGAAATCACAATGGAGTGAAAATTTTAGAGGACATTAACAAACTGGAATGCTGGTTGCAGATACAGCAGCATTTGAGGGTTCAGTGATGATGTCTACTGGGACGCTCGCTGAAAACTACGATTTTATTCATGTAGGCTCATCTTACTGTTAATACACATGTTCATATAAGAAGAACTAGCATGAGATAAATTGGAAGCTCACAGACAGTTTTGGAGAGATGATAATGTACATGGTAGTCATTCTGTTTTTTGCCCCTTTCTCTGTTAGAAATCTGCAGGTGGAATATGAGCAGCTGAAGGACCAGCACCTCCGACGGGGGCTCCCTGTCGGTTCACCGCCAGAGTCGATTGTATCTCCCCATCACACATCTGAGGATTCAGAACTGATCGCAGAAGCAAAACTACTCAGACAGCACAAAGGTCGGCTGGAGGCTAGGATGCAGATTTTAGAAGATCACAATAAACAGCTGGAGTCTCAGCTCCACCGCCTCCGACAGCTGCTGGAGCAGGTAGGGTGTGTGGAATTTAGTGTCACACCTCCCCAGGCCACCTGTTCGCTGCCCTCGGACTTGGTCCAAGTGTCAGGAGAGGCAGAGAAGTCCACTTTCAATGTCTTACCTCTGTAGTTAATTTAGAATGGCTTAGAAATTTCCTTTTACATGTAAGCATATAAATCTTCACTGGCACAAAAACTGTGTTTGCCCAGCTTACAGTGGAATTTCCCAATCTTCTTTAACACTGAACTGAACCTCAGTTCTGAACTGTTTGAGGGAAGATATCCTATGACATATATCTTCCTGATTTATACATGGGAAGCATCTGTGGATATTAAGGAACCACAAGAAACCTGAAATGGACATTCTAAAGCTTTCTTCCAGTGACGCAAGAATGCTGACTCCAAGAATCATTACTTTCTATTTTTAAGAAATTGAGTAAAAGATGGTTATTAATTTGCTACTATTATTTCCTGACACTGGACCATGTTTTATGGGAGTTGCTTGTAAGCTTTCTGGATGATAAGAAATACAATTTACATTATGATGAGTACACACATGTATGGAGAATGCAAAATAATAACTGCCTTTATAGAGAAATGCCAGCTTTTATTTTCTATTCTTTTCCTTTTCTTCCTCCCCCTCTTTCTTTTTTCTATTTTTCTTTCTTAATGATGGTCAGGACCTACCAAATTGATTCTATAACTCATCAAAGGTTATTGCATTCAGCTTTGAAACTGTTCTTTGGAATATAAAAGAAGCATCAATACAGTTTCTGCCTTTTTCTGATGCCTGCCATCTTGTTAGAGACCATAGCAAAATGCTTTCATATATAAAGAGAAAGCACACTGTAGGGAATTAAGTACTTAATGGCACATAGCAGTTAGGAATAGGAGTGATGTCTCAGAACTAGTGATGGAGAGACCTTTGCAGCAGGTGCTAGAGCATAGAGTCCCAGCACAGGGGCCAAGAGCTCCTCTCTCTTGAAGAGTCCCTGACATCAACATGCATGTCATCTTTTGTCTTTTTCTCTAGCCTGTGCTGTGTGGAGCCCCTAGGCGGTATAATACGAGTGCCTTTCTACAGAAATGATGTTTTGACTCAAAGCAGGAACAACTTTCTCTCCAGTGATTCCCTCAAATTTTAGAAAAATACCTTTTCACAGTTGCTCTCTGTCTTTTTAACTTGTCAGAATAATTCAAAACAGTTATTTCGGCCTTGCTTACACATAGATCACTCTTTATAATTTGACCATACACTTTTCTCTAGGTCTCTCAGTGTTTTAGAATTTGGGTGAGACTGTTCAGTGGAAGACTTACTTCGGGGCCTCCCAATCCCACGTATTTGGAAAGTAAGAGTTTACCAAAAGTGACCCAAGAGCTGGCTTTCTAGAAGCCCTCTGGAATGTTTGAGTCTTACCTAGTGCCAGCCACATACATTGAAAATGTTACCTTTTTTTATTCTGTGACCTTGAAGTTCCCGAACAGTGATGTGTAAGGGATGGATTTTCTCTTGCAATCTCTTGTTTAGAATATGAAGTGTTAGTGTTAACATAGATTGAATCACTGTAAAAGGAAGCTGTGCTCAAAATCTTTATTTGCTATGGCTTGTTGATGCTCACAGGAGAGCAAAAGGCTTTTCTATTCACCCTTGCCTTCCCCTACTCCCTCCATCCCGTTAGACAGTGCTGCCTAATGGCTCATGTGCCTTGAGAATCTCGCCGTAGTGCTTTTAGAAATAGCTGATATCCAATGGCTCTCTATATCCAAGACCACAGAGCGCTTATCTCTTCTAAACAATTCAGCATGATGAATGCCAGAAGGAGATGGAAAATTCAACTCTGCTAGTAAAAACTGGCAGAACTACCAGGCTTCAACTAATACAGATTTAATGGAAAAATCTGCATGAACAAATTGTAACATCTGCATTCCCTATATGGTGGCTCACACTTTCTAATTCGACCATGTACTTGTCAGCATATACATTACTGTTTCAAAGATTTGTGTGAGTGCATTTTCGAAGTATTTACAAGATGCCAGGCTGTTGTAACCATTTTAGAAATAGTCGTTCTTCACTCCCCTCACAACACCCTATGACATGGCACTATTACTACCCTCCCCATTTTACAAATAAAGACATAAAGCATGGAAGGTTCTACAGTTTTCCCAGAATTACACAGCTTCTGAGAGGCAGAATGGGAATTAGAATCCAGGCAGTCTGAATCCATAATCATGCTTCTAACTACTCTCCAATATTGCCTTGAAATATCAGCTAATTTTGAAATTGGATAAATTTACTGTATAAGAAACCCAGTGCTGATGTTTAAAATACGAGTGAAGTATGCTTCTGTATTCACTTGATTAAGATTAAAATAATAGAAAAATTGAGGGATAAAAATGATGATGATAAATGAATTTTGCAGCATAATTAAGTAGGTTCTTCAGAGTGCCCAGGCAGAAAGGGAAGGGCTAAAGCCCCCACCAGCTAGTGCTAAAATGTGTTGAAAACATTTGAAGGCAAAGAACTCTCTATGATTTAATTATCCATGGTGAGGGAGGGGAATTTAAATAGGAAATGCTGTTCCTTGTGATTATTTGAATCCTTTCTCTGCTTTAACCTCTGACTGTGATTCCAGCCTGAATCTGATTCCCGAATCAACGGAGTTTCCCCGTGGGCTTCTCCTCAGCATTCTACACTGAGCTCCTCGCTTGATCCAGATGCCTCCGGCCCACAGTTCCACCAGGCAGGTCGGTGTCCCCAGCACACTGCTCTGCCACCAAGTCGGCTTTCTGCCTTGCTATTTGTTTGTGTTTCATATTAAGTAACATTCTTACACACTGGTGCCTTAGGAAGTAGAAGAGTTTTGCATTTGATTTTTTAGAAGTGCAGATCAATTTAAACAATGTCAAAAAGCAAGCATTTTCAAATAAGCTGTAGTACACTTGTTTATATAATCTGTAATAGTGGATTGAATTTTGGTGAAAGATGAAAAAAACCCACGCTGTCCTTTTAGAATGAGCAAGACATTATTTGCTTTGTGAACTACTTTTTGGTATACTTTCTGTCTCTAAGATACTACATTTGTACATATTCAGAAGTAGTAATATCATATCAGACATTATGGTTTTCTCTGCCCAGGTCTGGAAACTCATATATTCACTATTCTTCATCCTAATCCACATAGACATTGTCCTGCCTGTTCCATTAGAGGCAGAGGTCCCAGGCAGTCTCTCCTTGGTCACAATGGGGACCTGTCACTAATGCTAGGAGAGACAATTTTGAAATTTATCCAATTTCAAAATTAGCTCATATTTCAAGGCAATATTGGAGAGTGGTTAGAAGTAAGATTATGGATTCAGATTGTCTGAATTCTAATTCCCATTCTGCCACTCAGAAGCTGTGTAATTCTAGAACTGTAGAACCTTCCATGCTTTACGTTCTGTATTTGTAAAATGGGGAGGGTAGTAATAGTGCCATGCCATAGGGTTTTGTGAAGGGAGTGAAGAATGACTATTTCTAAAATGGTTACAACAGCTAGGCACCTCATAAACTAGGTGTTCGTCAATGATCTTTGTCATCCATGATGTTAAGATTCTAGAATTTTACTGAGAACTATATATTGTAACCAAATTAATTTGTTTGTGGGATAGCTTTTGGTACATTAATCAGAAAAAATTAAAATATTAAGATTATTTTCATATTTTTTAAATAAGAGAATTACTTTGACTACAGGTTATAGAATAAAAAACACATCCTAGTGAAAAGTATCTTAAATAAGACATCTTCACTTTTGTGGCAGGATAAGCTGGCCTAAGCTGAAATCTCCAAAAAGAAAGGAGGATGGAAAAAGAAAATTGGTGAAAAAATAACTGTGGCGCAAAATAGTAGATTTCTAATTCAAATATTGAAATAAGACGATATTGCTTGTTTTTCTCCTATTTTTCAGTCCCATGGTGTGTGGATTCTTTCTACACGAACAAACATCTAGTGCATTTTAATTACGTAAAATTATGTTACCATCACTCAAGCAAAAATGTTTTGGGTTTATTCCCATAAAATTGTCCTTTGCAGTGGGTACTCTTTTCACATTGATATTTAGAGGCTGGTAGGAGTGCTTTCTCCTGAACTGGGGTTTCCATGGAAGGCTAGACATTAATTTGAGAAGCTTTGTTGTTGTCTTTGTTTGCTGTCACAGCGGGAGAGGACCTGCTGGCCCCACCGCATGATACCAGCACGGATCTCACGGAGGTCATGGAGCAGATCCACAGCACATTCCCATCTTGCTGCCGTGAGTAGGAAAGATCACAGCGCCACAGCTGTGCGTGTTCCTTCCCTTCTTCTGCATGCGGCCCTTGGTCTTCTTCCTAAGATAACAAAAACCTTATTAGAAACGGGACTGAATATTATCCGAAAATAAGGCAAACATTATATATGTTGATAAAGAAAATGAAGCTCAACCTGGATACCATCAAGTCACAGGGGTACAGTTGCAAAGCAATTCTGCTGTTTGAGATTTTTCAATATGCCCAAGAGGTGATAAAATGAAGGCAAATGAAAGAACAAGCCTGGTTTCAAGAAGAAATTATCTTCCTCTATGCAAACGATTGTAAGGAACACATCTTAGTTCAGAGAAGAACTCTCAGTGACATGCCAAACAAGACATGAAAATAGCCTTTCTAGTGTAATTTCCTCTCTTCTTCAAATGTTGTTCTCCAGTGTTGTGAGACTCTAGTGCAGAAAGAGATTATTTTCAGATTCTCCCATTCTATTCCTGCTGGTTTCTTTTCCCATGGAATAAAATAGTCATTGTAGAAAGGCCAAACAGTTTAAGGCGTCATAGATTAGGACCCTGTGAAATTTCCATCTGAACAACCAAGAACCAAAAAATAACCAAATCCAGGAGAAATTATATAATGATTCTTACTCAGTTTTTCTAAATGTTTTGTCTTCAGCATCTTGCCACCTTGCAGTTTTGGCTGGGCTCTCACCTAAAACACTTCTGATGTTTCTAGCAGAAACAGTTTACTTGTATGTGTGTGTGTGCATGAACATATATACACACACACACAAACAAGTATATGTGTATAAATTACTTTTATATAAATATATATACATATATTTGTTTATATATTTATATATGTTTATATAAATATATAAACATAAATATATAAGTATATATGTTTATACAAGTATATATGTTTATATAAATATATATTTCTATAAATTTATATATATTTAAATATATATACACACATATAAGTATATATGTATAAATTACTTTTACATAAATATATACATACATACAAGTATATATGTTTATATAAATATATATACCTAGAAGTATATATGCTTATATAAATATATAACATTTATATAAATTTATATATAAACACATATTTATATGAATATAAATTTATATATATTTATATATACATACGTACACATAAGTATATATATGTATTACTTAGTGATACTGCTAAATATGTATATACACACACATACAAGTATATATGTGTGTAAATTACTTAGTGCTCCAATTATATTTTAAATAATCTTTGAAAGTATATGAAGACATTATTTGAAATTTTAGAGTGATTTACTCTCAAACTGATTTGAAATCCAGGGCAGTCACTAAAATAAGAATTCATATAAAGCACAGCCTCTTATTTTACCCTTTTCTATCATATCCTTAGAAAATGCCATTCAAAATGAGGAAAAAGATTATCAATTATCAGGAGTGTAGATAAATAAGATATGTTGACTTCATTTCAAAATTATTCTTTATTTTATACAGCTTTGTAATTTTTAAAATGTCATTATTAGCAGACTATGAAAACAGCTATTTAAAATATACTTCTGGACCGGGTGCCGTGGCTCATCCCTGTAATCTCAGCACTTTGGGAGGCCAAGGCAGGTGGATTACTTGAGGTCAGGAGTTCGAGACCAGCCTGATTAACATGGTGAAAACCCATCTCTAGTAAAAGTACCGAAAATATATATATATATTAGCCAGGTGTGGTGATGCAAGCCTGTAATCTCACCTGTTCAGGAGGCTGAGGCATGAGAATCCCTTGAACCTGGGAGGCTGAGGTATGAGAATCACTTGAACCTGAGAGGCTGAGGTTGCAGTGAACTGAGAGCATGCTACTGCACTCCAGCCTGGGTGTTAGAGTGTGACTCTGTCTCAAAACAACAACAAAATAAAATATATTTCTTTCTGAATTTTCAGGAATATTTGCCTAAAGATTATATTATGGTTTCTATCAGCACATGAATATATCTGTTTGTATTCTGCCAGTGTGTTGTTGCCCAGGTTTTTATTTGTAGTTCTACTATAATGCTTCTCAAAGTTTGCAGAATCACATTTACAGTGTGTCAATCTCCACACCCACCTCCCTACCCCCCAAAGTACATGCGTGCATGTGCACACACATGTGCACACATATAGACACACTTTCGGCTCTCTAGAGTCTCACAAAAGCTTTAGAGGGTCAGAGAATGCTCACGTGCTACCAAATTGTTGCTTACTTTCTAGGCTGTATAACCACCATAATAGATCAACTGATTAAATCTTTTTTATTAATTGTAATTTAAAGTCTAATTTTTATTTAGAGGTTTTGATTTTCAGTTGTCTGTTACTTAGTGACTAAATAAAACCTCATCATAGTCTTTATGAGCCAGAATTATTCTTAAAGGAAATTACTTGTTAGTTTAGCTTATACCTAAATACCTTAATAATCAGTTAAAAGCAAATTCTGTACATCAAAGTGTGTTTAGAAGTTCTTATTTAATATTATGGTGAACATTTTTAATTTTAAAAGTTAGGAGTGACAGTCAGTTTGGGAAATGTGTTTCAAGATATACCTTGTAATAAATATAAAATATATAATTTCCATATTAAAAATTCTACTCTAAAAAGTGTGATTTTTACAAGTTCCATTTTCTAAAGAATTCACTCTTAAATCTTTCTCAGTAAATTCTGACATCTAGATTTTACAAAAGATTGACTCATCTGGTTTTAAAACAGAACATTGTTAAAAATAAATAATCACAATTTAGAGCAAAAATGAATTATAAGAGATAAATGTGTGTGTCTTTTGTATGGCCTCCCTTTAAAGGCAAGTTTAAAATTCCTATTGGTTGGGAATCTTGTTAGCTATTCATTGATACTGGTTCCTGAGAAGAGTATACACAGTACTTTCAGTGGGGCCCACATCACAGAGGTTCATCCTCTCCCCTGCATCGGTCCGCTCTTCACCTGTGTCATTCTAAGTGTTCAGAGAGTGGCTTAGGGAGCCCTGAGATTCCTTAATGTTTATTATGCTTGAATCACATTTGTCAAAAATGAAAAATCTACTGAAATGCAATGATTTCCTTTTAAATAGGTTTGTAGATCAAATACCCATAGCCTTCTATTTGATAAAAAGCTATTGGCTTAAAAGTATTGGTTTGGAGCAGCTGGCTTCATGTTCTCATAGACTTAACTTTGCACATTCACAAATACTTATAATATTTACAGTTTTCTCAATGAGCATTACTAGTCATGTCTTCTTTTCAAGAATTCAAGCACATCCATATATGAAATGATGAAGGGTGTATTTTAGAATCCTTTGAAATATCCATGTTACTATTTTTGGCTTCTGAAAGCTCTGCTATTCACGTTTTTTTCTCTGGCATTAAAAACTTATACAAGATAGGGACAACTTTTTATAAAAATAAAAGCTGAATTGACTTATTTGTAAAATTCATAAGTATTTTCATATTCTGCCTGTAACGATCAAACTTTTTAAAAATTGATACACAGTAGAAATCACCATGGAAGGTAGACTTGGTGCCTAATGCATGTTTCTTTCTCTCTTTCTCTCTCTCTCTTTTTTTTTTTTTTTTTTTTTTTTGATTTGAGACAGAGTCTCACTCTGTTGCCCAGGCTGGAGTTCAGTGGCACCATCTCAGGTCCCTGTAACCTCCACCTCTCAGGCCCAAGCAGTTCTCATGCCTCAGCCTCCCAAGTAGCTGGGACTACAGACAGGTGCCATCACGCCCAGCTAATTTTTATAGTTTAGTAGAAATGGCATTTCACCATGTTAGCCAGGCTGGTCTCAAACTCCTGGCCTCAAGTGATCCACCCATCTCGGCCTCCCAAAGTGCTGGGATTACAAGTGTGAGCCATCACACCTTGTCCCAATATGTTTCTGACTTGGGTGAATGATTACATTTTCTTGCTGGGAAGGTTTCCTTGAAGCATTCCCAGATAGTACTCAGAAGTTCTGTAGGATTCATTTGTTCTTTTGTCCCTTTGAAGTTGCTCAGCCAGCAAATATTTTAATAAGCCTTTGTGATTCCCAAAGCTTACCAACCACCTTTGGAGAATTTATCTAAACAAATCGGATTGGCACCCTCCCAATGCCAAGCCAGTCCCTTGAGCCCCTCTCACTAATGAGAACTTTAAAACTGCTTGTCGCCAGCATGCAGTGAATTGATCTGCATGTTAATCTTGACTTTTGATCCTTTGTGGATTAAAAATTAGCATGGCCCCAAATGAATTTCCACTCTTGGCAATCTTGGAATTAAAATGATACTCTGTATTCATAAATCCTAATTCTGCAAATCGCGGACTTCAACATTACGGTTTTTTAACTCTGTCTACACATTGTTGCACATAACATTTTAGAACTCCTTTGTCTGAATTAATAACCCAGTTGGTCCTGATAGCATCCTTGAATTATGGCCTTTTAAAGTCTTTTTTAAATTATTTATGTTGAGTCTTAGAGCAGAGAGAAGCAGGCATTTCCATCACTACCTGGCAAGGAGTTAAGGAAGGGAGTTTAACTGTACTGCCAATTAACAAACGTACATATTAAAATTCCCACTGACTGCAGTAACCATTTGTATTTTTTGGTATAAACTTTTTTAGTATAAAATAAATTTGAAAGCAACAAATGCTTTCAAAATTATTTTTGACCCACAGGCACGTTTTCTCTGTGAATTGCCTATGTTTATTAAGCCTGAATGGCATTCATCAAAAACCCAAAACCCACTGCACTGCAATGATTTTTTTTTAAAATATGTTTGTGTGATTTCTTCAGGCAAATACCCATAACCTTTTATTTGGTAAAAGGCTGTAAGTTTAAATGTATTGGTTTGGAGCAAAATGGATTAGACTTTGGTCCAGGGTTTGGCTATTTGTTACTTACATTACTTGCAAGAGAAGCATAACTGTCCCTTTTAAAAAGAGTCTGTAAACCTATGGTGTACTTAATAATAATTCAATTCAGCTATCCCTTGGACACTATGGAGTCCCACCCTTTTTTGGGGGAGGGGGCAGAGTCTTGCTCTGTTATGAGGCTGGAGTGCAGTGTCACCTTCTCAGCTCAGTGCAACCTCCACCTCTTGGGTTCAAGTGATTCATCTGCTTCACCCTCCCTAGTAGCTGGGACTACAGGCGCACACCACCACAACCAACTAATTTTTGTATTTTTAGTAGAGACAGGATTTTACCATGTTGGCAAGGACGGTTTCTTGACCTCATGATCAACGGGCCTCAGCCTCCCAAAGTGCTGGGATTACAGGCATGAGCCACCTCACCCAGCTAGGTTCACTCTTTTCTCCTGGATGTAACTTACAAATCTGGCAGAACTAGGGTCCTTTTAGCCTGATTTCTCCCCCAAATACTGGGGCTCACACTGTCCAACCTGACGTCATAGAAAGGACACTCTTCATTCCTGCTCCTTTTTTCCCACATAGCTCCTGACACACAGCATATGGTCACTGATATCTTTTCCCCACCTCAGCATAGAACAGTGAGAGATAGGAGGCGTGCAGCATGCTAAATGATTAGGGACAACTCTTATTTGTGCAAGAGCAGATGTTGACATTACTGGGGACAGATCTCCTCCATTTCCCCCAGTGTTAAGAATGAGATGATTGTGTAGCAAAAGAGGGGATGAAAAGCAGATGCCTTAGAGAAGAGATGGTAGTGGCCCTTGCAGCACTGTTGTGCGCTCTGGAACCAAAAAGGAATTGAGCAGCTGTGTGCAAAAGCCCATTAGACACCATATTCTAACTTCTCCAGTATTCCTAACTGGGCCCATCTAAGGGGCTTTTATTATCCAGAAGGCTTCCTGTCCAGAAGGCTGCTGAGGATTAGGCCAGCGCTTTCCTTGATGCAAGTGCTTTGGCCACCGTTTTCCTGGGCTGGGCCTTATAGTCCAGGGTGTGTCAAGGATGGGTCAAGGGAGGCAGAAACCAAAGACATATGCCTCCAGTGGTCCCTTGATCAGAATTAGTACTCAGCAAAGTAAGTAGAATGTACTCTGTTCTGATACATAAACCAAATACGTATGATTTAAATAGGAAATGAGATTTTTTGCAAGACTAAGTACTCACTGAATGCTTTAGTGTATGCACTAAATCTTAAATCACATGGGATATGAGAAACTAACCAGGAAAACTAGCTCTCACTGAAGCATTTAGCCAGGAAAAAAACCTGAAAATGTGTTTCTGATTTTCCTATTAGCATCCATTTAACAGCTGGGCTATTACTACCCCATGTAGAGTGATACTTTCCACGCATTTGCGTGCCTGAAAGTTGGAACCAACAGAGTAACAGTACTGCCTGTAACTGATTTCCTTTGTTTTCTCTTTTAGCAAATGTCCCCAGCAGGCCACAGGTAAGAGTTAATGGGTTGACTGGCTCCATGTTACTGATCCCAATCTAAAGTAAGTAGCTTATCTACCACTGATTTTACTCCAACTTAATTCTCCATGTAAATAAGTAAACTTCCTTGACATTTAAATGTTAGTTGATTCTGTACAGCAGTTTATCAGTCTGGGGGTGGGCTTGGGAGCCACTAGATACCAAAAATACCATGTGTTTGTCCTTTGTGTTCTAACAGCTTAATGACATCCTATGTGCTAAAGTCACTCTAGATAAGATTTCGCCACCACTGCTTTCTCAAATGTCTGCTTAAGGTGGCTATCACAAAACATTGACCTAAAAAAAAAATGGCACCACAGAGATGTTTTTTTTGCTTTGAGGGGGAAAATATTTCAATTTTTTACTTAAAATTTTGCTAAGAACTGTTGGTAGCTATAGCCTTATGCCTTTCAGTATTTTCTGTAAACCAAAAAGTTTTGAGACAGGCCTCAAATCAGTTTAGAGGTTTACTTTGCCAAGGTTGAGGACACACCAGGGAGAAATAGACACAAGTTACAGTAGGATTTGTAGCATGTGTGTGTGTGTGTGTGTGTGTGTGTGTGTGTGTGTGTGTGTTTTCCAGAAAGGATTTTGAGAACTTCAATATTTAAAAAGGAAAGAGCAGGCAGGAGCTGGTAGAGAAACAGTCAATTATGCATTCGTCTCAAGCTCAGTAAATCTGCATTTTATATAAGATAAAGTATGTCTAGAGTAGAAGAAGCAGTCAAGTATGCATTTTTTGGAGGGTGGGCGGAGAGATGACTTCTAGGCCTGTCTTTGTCCTGTAAAGATAAGCTGTTAATTCACATTGTCAGGGTGAAATTCAACAGAACTCTGTTTTAGGGTAAAGATTTTGGGACCCTTTGGAATTTCCTTGTGAGTAATTTGTGAGGGAGGTCACTGGCCTTCTTCCTATGCAACTATCTGTTTAGGAAGGTGGTTTTGTGTGACTCAGCTGCCACACTTACTTTACATAGTGAGTTAGGGATCCTGAGATTTTGTTTTCCATTCCCATTTTCTTATCACATCCTTTTAGTTATAATGTGCCACAAAGCCAAGGTACCTTTGGACAACATTTTCTTTCATGAACTTGTTTACTAGTCTTTTTGAAACAATGAAACCTCTGAATGATTGTCTTGTTGGCAAGAGAGGCTGGGATCTTAACTAAAAGACAGGAGTATGTGAAGTAGACAGGGTGTGGTGAGAGCTGTGGGTGTTCCCTTCTGCTTGCTTCTGTTGTCTGAGTGAATTGGAAGCTGGTACTTTAGCAGGGAGTGAGGTTGGGGAGGAGGTGTCAGAGGTGTGAGGAGAGACTGGAGGATGTGTGATAGCTTCTTGGAGAACAGAAGAGCAGATGGCCTGGGAAATAGAGTGTGACTACAAGCAGCATTAAAGGTGCCACTCATGAATTTCACATGAGGCCATTCTGCAGGGTTGTAAGTTGCCCTCTAGTCATATTCAAGTTCATGAGCACAGGCACCAGAGTGGGCCGAGTATTGCATTTAAAAAGTTGAGGTTGGGGTTTGACGAAGTGAGTACAGTAATTCAAGGGAAGAGCAAAGATGTGATTATCATAATTGAACTAGATGCTTAAGCTCAGTGGTGAGAGGAATGAGGAAATGTCAAGTGTGGTAGATAGAAATAAAGATGGGAAGATCAATGGATCCTATTATCAAAGGATGGATAAATTTACAGTTGTAGGGGAAGCAAGCTGTGAAGGTACAGGTGGTTGTCAGAAGTTGTGTTGAATGATATTGAAATCAGAGGGGTTGCAAGTATTGGTAATGGTCCATATTTGGACATTTGTGTGAATGGCTAAGAAAGCTGGAGGACAGGACCTTTGAAAGAAGAGGTCAAAGAACCGAGAAGCCAGTGTTGGAAGAATCATCTCCATGGGTGTTGAAATCACTAACATTTAAAAATAGCTTTAGAGTGGGTGACGTTGAGCCATTTTTTTACTTCAAGAAGTGAAGGAACATGACCCATGGAATCAGTAGATTACTGCATTATGGATTGTTATAGTCCAGTGACATGAGATTCAAAGCTGAGTATTTTCAGGGAGAAGAGAAAAAAGATACCCCAAAGGCCTCAGTGAGGACCCAGAAAAAGACTCATGCAACGTGTGAGGAATTTGGGAAGGATGGTCAGGGGAAGTACTATGTGAGAGGGCTATGAGGGAAGCTGTGTCTTCAGGTAGATGCAAATACTGATTCAAGCAAGTAGATGCAGGCGACATTCAGAGAAGAGTCTGGGAACATGGGTTTTGCGGATCATGGGCTACATGACCTAATAGGACAGGTTTCAAGAGCCAGGAAGGGTGGGGCATGGGGGCACAAAAAGGGGTATGCAGATCTTTGTATGACCAGTATAAATACAGGTAATGGAAGGGTGCCCAGGAGTCTGGAGCTTTTCATGGTGGCCCATTCAAATGAAGGATAAAGGGTATGATGAGGTTAGTCTTGATGGTCCTCAGGTAGAATGAGGCTGTGAGTGACAAAGGCAAGAAAAAAAGGGAGAATTTTTAAAATCCTCAGATACTTATTATAATAGAAGTACTCAGAGTCTAAAGCAGGAAATGATCTTCAGAGGCCTTCTCTTTATACTCCATTTTTAGATTTTAGAAATTGAGTTTATAAAGAATTAAATGTTTCCTGGTTATACAGCAACCTAATGGATGGAGCAAACGCCTGACTCAATACAGGAGGCCTCTTTCCCATTTTCTTCCTTCTGTCTCCATTTGCTTTTTGTTCTTTGCTTTCCTCATCAGTGTTTTCCTTCTTTTCTCTTTTCTTCGTTTTTTGTGTCTTGGGTCAAATGGAAATTCATGAAAGCATGTATTTTCAGCTGGAGGGTTGAGCTAATATTTACATAGCATGATCTTAAATTTTTAGAATTCTGACACCTAAAATGAGAAGTATTATGTGTCTAATTAATAGACATACCTAATTCTCAAGGGTAATGAAGTACATAGACATAATTCAACCATCCTCTTGGCTTTATATTCAACATGATTCAGCACCAGAGTTTCAGTTATCAATGTTAATATGAAACAAAATGTTCCTCTCTCATATAGAGTTGATCTCTCCCCTTCTCTGTCCTCAAACTACTTTGAATTTACTGTGGTTGGCACTTACCTCATATTAGAATTGAATGAGGCTGCCTGGCTGAGATATCTTTCACAGCTGCTTCCCAAGAGAGCCTCACCTAAGTACAATGCCTAGAACCCATCAGTGTTTGCTGAATTTTTGCTCCCTCTAACATGGCAATCAGATGTTCAAAATGGAGAAGCAAGTATCTGAGGAATCCAAATTTGAATAGTCATGGAGAATAGGCTCTAGGCCAGAGTCAAATGAGTTTGCTGCTTTCAGCATGCCTGGGAAGACGAGGGGCTCCATGGGCAGCTTTTCTTAGCAGCTTCATTAGAAACCTGCTTCTGGGGAACAGGACTTTATGCTGAAGTCCCCCATAAAATAAGGTGTAAAGATAGATGGAGTATCATCCCTGAGAGTCCAGAAAGGCCTTTCATGATTTATGAGGCATGGTCCAATGTGGATGATTTCATTTTACAGAGATTTGAACATTTTCTTCTAATTTTGAAATCCTTTTAGAAGACCAAATGTTTGACCTTCCCTCCTAAAGGTTAATACCACTTCCATGAGTGTGGCCTGGATTTATATTCTCTCTGGCCTGGGACATTTAACTTTAACTGGTACCACTGCACACCTTTGTATTATGATTTCTGCCTTCTCTTCCTCTTCTCTGGACTCCAGCTTAAGACTGAGATGGGTTGGCATTGTTAGGGTACCTCCTCTACAGATGACCCCCACAGCCCCCCAGGAAGACATGGGACATTTTCACCAGTCTCATTAACTCACCATTGATACATCCAGCAGAAAGAAGTGAAGTCCTCTCAATTTTAACTTAGCTTCCAGCCTGGTCAAGACAAAAGATTTCCAAGTTTCCCTCTAAATCAGCTGCAGTGATGGAAAGCAGACTAGGTTACCTCAGCATGAGAGGGAGGGACCTCATTGCAGGAAGCAAAAGTCATGTTAGAAATGCATGCTTGTTCCTCAGTGCCAAAAAGAAGAACTAGAACTCAGATAAAGAATTTTCTCGGCAAGGCAATTTACTTCTATAGATGGGTGTGTCTCATGGATGGTGCAATGGCGAGAGCACACCTGAACAGGGGAGAGAAAGGGGTTCTTATCCCTGATGCAGGTAGCCCCTAATCCTGTGGTGTTCCCCTATTGGCTAGTGTTAGACCACACTACTAAGCTGAACCCAGCTGGCTAACTTGAAAAGGGTAGGAATGCAGTTACCCTGGTAGGAAGACAGAAGATCAGTTTCAGCAGGAGTAGCCATTGCGTTGGCAGGGGTAATTCACAGAGTGGGTAGCAGATGTGGAATGTGGGCTGTATAGATAAGGACTTGTGGGAAGGTTGTTTACCAGGGCCAGAGGAACACAGAGAATAAGGAAGTCTAGCCTTGAAAGTAGGGAACAAAGGACAAGGAGACTTCAGCAAGCTAAACCTTGAAGAAGAATCTCCTACTGTATTTAACAGTCACATGGGAGTTAAGATGCCTTCTGAAAAAAGCACTTTTATTTCCTTGAAGAATTTACAGATCTCTGCTACCTGTAATATTTTATGCAAATGTTTGACAGTGGTATTTTCCCTTCCCACAGGCAATGTGAAGTATTCATCTGGCCAACCAGTATTTCCTGACGTACAGTGTTGTCCTTTTCAGCAAACGCCAATTCCAAATTCCATTTGATCAGAAGCTCCATGGCTCCTTGACCCACAGTGTTGAGTGGTGACTGTGTTCTACTGAAAGAGTAAAACACTGACTATCCAAAGAGAAATGGATATTTTGTTTTTGTAATAACCATATATTATTGTTTTCTTCTTCCCTTTCTATGCAACTGTAAATTAATGAACAGAGAGGTATTTGGAAATGGTAATATGTTTGTCACAGATTTCTATAGTATATACAGCATTGGGAAAGTGGGTGGGGGCTTTCTAATATGATACCATCTTTTTAATAACCATGACAAAACTTACATAAGAATTAGAAGACCACTTTACATTTTCACATTCCTTCTGCTGTTCATATTAACCTTGCACAATAACTTCATTATTTCTTTGACTCTTTTACCACACTGTTTTGGTTATTTATAGTTAATCAGCCATATAACCAAATAGATCCCATATATTTGTTTCCATGATTTGGCCATATTAATAAATTCATAAATTTCAATCGAATATATATATTTCACCTATGGTTTAAGCTACAGCCCTGTGTATGGTGTTTAAATTTATTTTTCATTGCCCACTTACTTCTTTCGTGACCACTTGGATAACCATGATAAAAATCCTATGGACCTAAATGGCATTTCTACTGGGATATTTTTTTCCTGTGTTTTATTCTTTTTTTTTTTTTTTTTTTGTATAAGTAGGACTTAATTATTTATTTTATGTCGTAATCTATTTGATAAAAAAAAAACTACATTATAATAATCTCAAAGATTATTTTACCAAAGGTTGCCCATTTAAGTGTGTTTTCATTTTGACATAGAAATAAAACTTGGTACAACCTTTCTTAGTTCCCACATCTTGATTTTCATCATTACATGCACAGCAGACCTTTACCTATTGTGATACCAGAATGCATCACTGTCTTTAGTTCCCTTCAAAGAGAATTTTATTGTTGCTTTGTATTTTCAAGTCCTTAATAATTCTTGAAACTCCTGTTTTCTTACTGAAAGCAGACATGCATTTAGTGCATGGATTATTTTACCTTTTGGGTAAAAGAGCAGATGTTTTTATATCATTCACTTAATCAGTATATTTGGAAAGAATGTTTATCAAAAGTGTATGTCACTGCTTCTACAGAAGAACGAAATTAATGCTTAGATGATGGTACCTCCACCTATATCTTTGAGTGCATTCAATTAAGTATTTTGGTTCAACTTCTGATTTAACATTTTATTGATTCAGTTTAAACATGTTACTTAATTACCAAATGTAAAGGAACCAAAAGACATGTGAAAATTATGTGTTTTGATTCCAACATATGTGCTTTTAAAACATAAAGACATTTTTTAACTTTGGGTTCTCTTTAGCTGGGATCTGGCCAGAAGGAGGCTTAAAGTTAGAAATTGCTATTATTTTAGAATAGGTTGGGTGGGTTGGGGGGCAAGGGTGTCTATTTGCAGCAGAGATATTTTGAAAAGAAGAAAATTGTTTTATATAAAAGGAAAGCCATGACCACCTTTCTACCTCAGATCTATCTTCCTTCATTACATTGGAAATTGCTTTATGCTGCTGCAGTCTGCAAAGTCTAGAGCTTTTATCAGGCCATGTCATACCCAAGAAAACACCTACTTAAAAAAAACAACAACAACAACTCCCTGAACTCTGAACTCCAAGTTGTAGATTTGGTGTCTTCCTTGTTCTTACTTTAAAAAGTCATGTGTTAATTTTTTTACTGCCTGTGTTTGTAAGCAAAGTGTCCTCTATCTGCTATTAAGGAAAAGCTACATAAAACACTACATTGTAACCTTCTAAGTAACAATAAATAAAAAGAAATATATTGCAGTAACAACAATGGGAAGTAAGTATGTATTTCTTTTGAAATATGTGGTAAAGAACTAATCACAGACTATCATCTAATCTGGTTACACATTGTATTTTTCATCCTGAATAAAAGTAATTTCAACACAAGATGACTTTGATATTCTTCAGCTGGTTCACTGATAGAATCTGAGCTTTGAATGCACATTTATGAAAATAAGAGACAGAGCCTGTATCCTGATACATCTATGTATTTTCCTGCAATTTCTCTCATACACACTAACTGTCTCCTGTTGCTCTTGTTTTCTCTCTCTTCCCCATCTCTTACACATACATATAATTATATGATTCTCTATTTTACAGATAAAAGGCTTATTGATAGAAAAAAGTAATATTGGACATAAAAATGTGTACATAAAACCTATTGAGTGTTTTAATAACTAGATGCTATTGACATTGAGTTCTTTTCAAATCTACTTTTAGTTTCATGCTCTCAAATACTGTGCTTTTTATCCATGCACTGGATTTTAGCCACTCTAGTAGTTTTAATCAATTTCTGAAGCCATTCAGTGGGAAACAATGTTGAGAATCACGTTGCTTGACTCTAACATTAAAAGCTATCTATGAAATAGAAGAATCATTTAAAATATAATTTGTTAAAATAAAGAAAACTGATACATTCTGATGAACAAACATTTTAAACATCCTGTCTACCACTAATGATGACATTAAGCATTCCAAGCATTCCTGAGAAAACACTTGATTCCCAGCAACTTGTTGAGCAGGTAGCTGAAAATAGAAGTGAGAACAAATGAACAAGTGTTGCTTTCATACTGCTGTGGTTTGACTGTGTCACCCACAGTTTGTATGTTGAAGATTTAATCCCCAATTTCATAGTGTTGAGGGGTGGGACCTTGAAGAAGTGATTGGATCGTGAGGGCAGAGGCCATGAATGGATTAATGTCATTATCACAGAAATGTGTTTGCTATCTCCAGTGGGTTTGTTACAAAAGCACATTGGATTCTCTCACTTTCTTAGGTATGCTCTCTGCTCTGTCACCTTCCACCATGGGATGACACAGCAAGACAGGCCTTACCAGATGCTGCTGGCACCTTGATATTGGACTTCCTAGCCTCCAGAACTCTGAGAAATTTCTTTTCTTTGTAAATTACCCAGTCTGTTGTATTCTGGTATAGCAACACAAAATCGACTAATTCATATACTGTGCCTTCAGTTTATATATCATGTGTGTGTGTATATATATATATATATATATATATATATATATATATGCTATAATCAAGGCTCAGTATACTATATATACCGTGAAAGCACAGATAGATAGATGATTGATAGGTAATCTTTGTAGTTTTCTCTTGAGTATCTTTTCTCACACCCACATTCACTCTTACAGTATGCCAGCTTTTTCAGAGGCCTTTCTAAATGCATTAGTGGAGAATTTAATGATAATACAGTAAACCACCACTAACACTACTATTTAAACCTATAAGTAGGGTCCAAAAGCTTCACTGACATATAATGTCAGCTTGTGTTTTTGTGAGGTTAAGTAACCAGAATGAGGCTGATAAAGAGAGCAGGAATTAATCGCATTGCATCCACTGCCTGTGGTATCAGTTATCTATTGCCACAGTCACATGCATGGGAACCATAAAACCTTAATAATAAGCATTTATTTAGCTCATGGGATGTGGGGTTCAGCTACTCTGGGAAGACTCTTCTGATCTCTGTTAGACTTGTTCATATATTTGTGGCCATCTTTGGATCACCTGAGGGCTCTGCTGATCTTGGCTGGGTTGCATTCAGGTCTAGGGGCCGGTTGGCTGTTGACCAGTGTGACATGGTTAGCCTAGGATGACTGTGGACACTTGGATGAGTTCCTTGATCCAGCAGCAGGCTAACCTAGGGATGTTCTCATGCAATGGCAGAAGTATGGGCATGCAGAAGGAGGCCTTTGTTGAAAACTGGCACATCTTTACATCCACCAAATTCTGTTGGTCAAAGCAAATAACAAGGCTTGGTATGGGGAATATATTTTATGTCTTTACTGAGAGAAACTGCAAAAGTCAACGACAAAGGATAGGTATAGCTGCAGAGAGCATAAAGAATTGGTGGCCATTAGGTTTCACCATGCAAACTTTAAGATAGGCAAAGCAGAGAACATGGAGCCAGAATATAACCTATCCATTTCCTTAGGCTTCACGCCCACTACTTCAGTGGAAGGGAAAGGCAGTAGCCTCTTTACAGAGCCTTTTAAAACAAAGTGCAAAAAGATCAGTCCTTTCACTCCAAGCTAACAAAACAATTTCAAAAGAAAAAAAACAAGTAGGAAAATTTAGCATGCCTGTGTCTAAAGTCTTAAGAGAAGGAAAGGACCTCAGAACTGATAGTAAAATTAGGAAAAATAAAAACAGAAAAGATAAAAAACCTAGGTGAGAAATGGAATAAAGATGCTGCCCAGATGAGCCTTTGTTCTGATTTAATTGTTAAAATGTTTAGCTGTAAGAACACATAATATGTAAGAGGCTCTTGGCTTTGACCAAATCAGTAGGGCACGTGTGATACAGTGCCCCTCCCAAGCACTTGTTTAGAAACATGCAACTTATTTGCACTTGTATAAACTTACAAACTTAGCTCTAATCTCTCATTTTGGAGGCCTTCAAATTGTGGCATATTTTAGAATATTTGCAGTTGACACATATGCTTAAATTCAGATACTCTTTTAGAGACAGCTTCTTTTTTGGTAGTTTTGAATTTTGTGGGTAATTGGGAGAAATGAACTGACAATTTGCCTTCAGCTTAGCTCTGTCCTCAGACCAGAAATCACAAATTTTGAATTTGTAATTGTATTAGAGTTCTCCGGAGAAACAGAACCAATAAGATAGCTATAGATATGTAGAAAGAGATTGATTATGAAATATTGGCTGACATGAATGTGGAAGCTGAGAAGTCCCACCATCCGTTGTCTGCAAGCTGGAAGCCCAGGAAAGCTGGTGGTGAAGTAAAGTCGAAACCCAAAAACCTGAGAACTAGGGGAACCAATGGTGTAAGTCCCAATCTCAGCCCAAAGTCCTGAGAACCAGGAGTGCTGATGTCTAAAGGCAGGAGAAGATGGGCTTCCAGGCTCTCACAGGAGGACCTAATTTGCCCTTCTCACAACCGTTTTGTTCTATTCCAATCCTCAGTGGACTGGATGATGCTTTCATATTGGTTAGGGCAATCTTCACTCAGTGTAACAATTCAAATACTAATCTCTTAAACATCCTCACAGACATACCCAGAAATAACATTTTATTATCTGGGCATTCCTTACCCCAGTCAAGTTGATATATAAAGTTAACCATCATAATAATTAAGTGAGAAGAGTTCCTAGGTTGCCATTGGATGTAATGATACTTAGTCCTTGATATTATTTTCTATGGCCATTTTTTAAAAATATTAAAATACTGATTTTTAAATGTTTTGTTTCTTGGCCTAATTAAGAACGGGAATTTCCAGGCTTCTGCTGTAACTGACTAAAGCATTATCCAAGGCCAAGCATGGTGACTCATCCTTGTAATCTCGGCACTTTGGGAGGCTGAGGCAGGAGGACCATTTGTGGCTGGGAGTTCCAGACCAGCCTGTGCAACACAGTGAAGCCCCTGTCTCTACAAAAAAAAAAAAAAAAAAAAAAAAAAAAATTGATCGGGTGTGGTGATATGTGCCTATAGTCCTACCTACTCAGGAGGCTGAAGTGGGAGGATTGCCTGATCCCAGTAGTTTGAGGTTACAATGAGCTGTGATTGCACCACTGCATTCTAGCCTGGGTGACAGCAAGATCCGATCTCTAAAAATACTAATAATACCATATTCTCCAGTTGGAATGTGACTGCCTTGTAATAAATAGAACTGTAAGCACCATTTATCCAAATCTTTTATTTTGAAGATCTGGCTCTTTGCATGCAGGTAAAAGCTTACACACCTTTCTCTTCAGATCTTTTTTTTTTTTCTTTAAGGGAGGGGAGCATCCCAACTGGGGTCTGTTAGGGGAACTAGGAGAGGGATGGGAGGTAGGGAGTTGCGGAGAGATAACATGGGGAGAAATGCCAGATATAGGTGATGGGGATGGAGGCAGCAAACCACAATGCCATGTGTGTACCTATGCAACAATCCTGCATGTTCTTCACATGTACCCCAGAACCTAAAGTGCAATAAAATATTTACATATAAATAAATTTAAAAAACAAAACAAGAACAATGCTCTAGATTTTCACAACCTATTTTAAATATTTTATAACTCTATTGCTTTCATGTTTTGAAAAACCTTGTACTAATTCTTAAATTTATTTCTCATAATATTGATAACCAAAGGAATCCTATATAGCAATTACTGGATATGTGCCCTGTGAATATGAACTAATTCTTGAGATTAGTTATCAAGTATTGGTTCTCTTTAGTTTTATCACCACCCATAGATAAATTAAGTGGAGTTCCTGAATCAGAGCAGCTTAGGACCAAATCCACATGTACAAGGACACCAGAGTATTTGTCACTGTATTTGGTCTAGCCTCAGAGAGATTATTTAGTTATTTTAACCTTAACTCATTTTGCAAGGTTAAACACAGCTGTGTGTTAGAGCAGTAAATCGTGGTCCTCACAGCACCCTCCTCAGAATCATCTGGAGTCTGGGTAGACTTTCCCCCAAAAAAACTGAATATGCAGCTCCACAGACCATGCCCAGGAATCTGTGGTATATATGTCTGCTGGTTCCAGACAAATGCCACCAAAACAAGCTAATGATGGTACATAGCTGTGCTTTGTGTGTGTGTGTGTGTGTGTGTGTGTGAGAGAGAGAGAGAGAGAGAGAGAGAGAGAGAGAGAGAGACAGAGTCCCACTCTGTAGCCCAGGCTGGAGTGCAGTGGTGCAATCTTGGCTCACTGCTGCAACCTCCAACTCCCAGGTTCAAGTAACTCTCTTGCCTCAACCTCCAGAGCAGCTGGGATTACAGGTGCCTGCCACCACACCTGGCTAATTTTGTGGCTCAGGTACTAAAGAAATGGGGTTTAGCCATGTTGGCCAGGCAGACCTCGAATTCCTGACCTCAGGTGATGTGCTTGCCTAAGTGCTGGGATTACAGGCGTGAGTCACCTCACCTGGCCAAAGCTGTGCTATTTTTAAAAGCTGTGAGAGAACAGTCCCTGACAGTTTTTGTGGCCATCCCAGAAGGGAAATGGCTTGATCGGGATTTCATAAGCAGAGTGCTATAATAGTTGAAGATTGGTAGACATGGCAAGGCAAAGATTTTGAGGTAAGGATTTTGAAGAATCTTGGGGAAAACAGCTGTTTGATGCTATCTATTGAAGAATGTAACAGTTTGATTTTCACATAAATGAAGTTTTAGAAAATTTTTGAAACAGATAATCAAGTTGTAATATACTCATGGTCTTGAAGACAGAGGAGTATCGAAGCTATGTTAGTGAAGATTGTGAACTCGTAAAGTCATGACAATGTAGAGAAAGCTGCATGGGTGTAAGATGCTTTTGGTTCTCAGCTTTCTCAGCCTGAGCTAAAGGATAAATCATTAATATTTGAAGGCAGGATCAAGCCACACCTTCACTGCGATTTGCTGTGTCATGATTGCATATTATATTCCCAGGATGGTCTTTTCAACCACTGTTTCAAGTTTTCCTGTTCTTTTTGTTGGATGATCATTTGTTGGGCCGTTACATGGGAAAATGGCTGCAAAGTATGCAGAATGCTGGGGATCACAAATTCGAGTGCTGCAACCCAGAAAAAGAGCTGCTGTAAAATAGAGAAATAGAGCTGCTGATTAAGGCGGCTCTATTCTCAACCACCATGTGCTCAATTTCATAAACCTCTCAGGCCAGGGCTTCTATAGCCTTGATGATATTGTCTAACTCCCCTGCTAGTATATGAAATATGGTATGTATGATTCTCTCAAATTTTTGGACTTCTTATAAAGCATGAAATGAATCTTGAGAAGAAAGTAATCCAGAATGCTCCTTGAATAGTTATGGCTCCAAATCAAGTCAAAATTTTTATCCTTCTTGAAATGTTATCTAACAATCTCTTTGTCCAGGAAAAAAACTGATCGGGCAAAATATATTCTGAGTGATGTCAGCAATTATCCAGAAAGTGGGCATCCATTTAACAACACAAGAAGCCCCTAATCCAGGCAGCAGCCAAAAATCCACTATTTGTCACTGGGGGACCATCCAATAATATCTCTCTTTTTTTTGCCAAAATATCCCTATGAAACAATGTTGAACTCTTGCCAAGCAATTTTGAACAATTTTTACTGGGGGACCATCCAATAATATCTCTCTCTTTTTTGCCAAAATATCCCTATGAAACAATGTTGAACCCTGTCAACATTGGGTTGTCACTGGGGGACCATCCAATAATATCTCTCTTTTTTTGCCAAAATATCCCTATGAAACAATGTTGAACCCTTGCCAAGCAATTTTGAACAATTTTTACACAGGTCATTAAAAGTGGCATGACACCAGGCAATGAAATTTTCAGTATTGATATCATTAGACAGAGATAAAGAAGAGGGAAAGTATGCCTTTTAAGAGCTGGGAAATGAAGACAGCCTCCACATATACACCCTCTGTTTCCAAGTTCTATTTCTGTGAAAGTTCAGTGAAAAAGACTAGCTTTCATAAAAGTTTCCGGAATATAGTCTTGGTGGTGGTAGAAACCAACTTTTCTGGGTATAATGTTGATATGGCTTGGCTCTATATCCTCACCCAAATCTCACTTTGAATTGTAATAATCTCCACGTGTCAAGGGCAGGGCCAGGTGGAGATAATTGACTCATAAAGATGGTTTCCCCCACACTGTATCTCTCCTTGAATTGTAATAATCCCCACATGTCAAGGGCAGGGCCAGGTGGAGATAATTGACTCATAATGACAATTTCCCCCACACTGTTCTTGTGATACTGAATACGTCTCGCGAGATCTGATGGTTTTGCAAATGGAAGTTCCCCTGCACAAGCTCTCTTGCCTACCACCATATAAGATGTGGCTTTGCCTCTCCTTTGCCTTCTTCCAGGATTGTGAGTCCATTAGACCTCTTTCCTTTATTAATTACCCAGTCTCAGGGATGTCTTTATTAGCAGCATGAGAACAGGCTAATACAGTAAATTGATACCAGGAGTGGTTCTAGAGAAACAGAATTTTAAGGATGAATTTATTTAGTTGGTTTTGGGGTTTCTGGAGGGGGCTGCTTAATATTATTAGACCCAAAAATGCTTAGGACTCTACTTCCAACAGTATGGAGAACACTGATAGTTCTTGGAATGAACTGTTTAGAGGGTTATGCAAAATAAATACATTCAATACTCCTAATTCACTGTTTGTGAGAGGCAAGGAGTTTAGTGACTCTATACATAATACTTTTGACTGTATGTGGAGAACCAACGAACATAATGAAGTTGGTTGGTTGCTCATAAGTTCCCTAGCCAAAGTGATGAAGGAAAATGATGAACTCAGGGATTCCAACTCTCAGTTCCAGAAGCACATACTGAGCCTAAAATCTGCTAAGACTGCCCTGAATTGTCTTATCTCCTCTAGAGAAAGAGCTGAAATTGTGGGAAATCAGACATAAGCTCTTATCATGTGAGTGGCTGACCTGCAAAGAAAAGGGCATGCACAGCCTCGTAGCCAGATGTCTACTGTTAAAGTGAACGTCAACTTACTGGATTGAATTATGTAAAGTCTTGTTCCTGGGTGTGTCTGTGAGGGTGTGGCCAAAGAAGATTAACATTTGAGTCAGTGGACTGAGAGAGACAGACCCACCCTCATTCTAGGTGGGCACCATGTAATCAGCTGCCAGCATGAAAGCAGGGAAGGAAAATGTAGACTGGCGAAGTCTTCTGGCCTCCGTCTTTCTCCCATGCTGGATGCTTCCTGCCCTTGAACATTGGACTCCAAGTTCTTCAGCTTTTGGACTCTTGGACTTAGACCAGTGATTTGCCAGGGGCTCTGGGGCCTTTGGCCACAGACTGAAGGCTGCATTATTGGATTCTCTACCTTTGAGGTTTTGGGACTTGGACTGGCTTCCCAGCTCCCCGGCTCCCCAGCTCCCCGGCTCCTCAGCTTGCAGACGGCCTATTGTGGGATTTCACCTTGTGATCATGTGAGTCAATTCTCCTAACAAACTTCATTTCATATATACATTTGTCTTGTTTGTTCTGTCACTCTAGAGAACTCTAACTAATACAAATGTGATAAGGGTTTTAGATCTCTAGTGATCAGTCCTGTTGTGGTATTTGCATCCAAAAAGTTATCTAACTGTTGAATCCAGGTACCTAAGAAATCAACTAACTCATTGCAAAACAATGGTATGAAGGGAAGCAGAATATTTCCCAAAGGGGTCGTGCACAGGTAAAACTGTCCATTTTGTCGTATGCCAATTCTCAAGGAAATTCTAGCTAGATATTGAACTTAGACCTTGGAGTGACTAAGAATGCAAAAAAAAAAAAACCAATACTATAAATAGATGCTTTATAGATAACATAGTTCAAGGCAAACTTAAACAAGCAAAAGAGGAAACAAGATAGATAGGAAAATAACAAAACGATTCATTTTAAAGCATAATATTCGGTGGCCTTGTTTCATGAATCCTGGGTGAATTCAGAAGTCTTGGTGGAAGTGATTTCCTCCTAAAGTCTTTTTATAGAGATCAACTTGAGGTCTTCACAGGAGACTTCATCTTCCATTTCTAGGATGGTTTGTGCTTCTCTGAAAGACACACCTCCAAGAATAAACCCTGTGGATTTTCACTACCCTGCCAATTGTTAACAGCGCCTCAAGGGATTCCTTGCATCAAGGTTTCAGGGCTGTCTTTCTATGATATTTCTTCCAGAGGACCCATTCTCTAGGCTTTACTTCATGTAAAGATAACTTACAAGGAAGAAAGACAGCTTCCACCTGTTGATGATAAGACTAAGTATATTTGCATGAATTCGCAGCATTCTTTGGCCGTGGCTGCTTGCAATCTTATGGACATATTCCTAAAGCCATATGGACACACACACTCCTGAGTTAGTGGCAGAGCTCTTCAAAGCTCTTGCTAAGCCCTAGTAAAATGGGTTTTATATCACTAAAATGATAGATAAATAATTCCCATGTTTGAGAACACAAAATAAATGTGGTTTTTTTGGTGTTTTTTTTTTTTTTTTTTTTTTTTTGCCTGTTGGAACTATAAGTATCTGGTGAAAGGCTTCAGTCCAACCACGAATTAACAAATATTGATCAGGACATATTCAAAAGTCATCACAGAATGCATAGATAAGAAATCAATTTGGAAGGGTTCTGAGGGTTGGCCCTTGTCCTGTCTTTATGGCTTTTACTAGGATTGTGCTGTTGACGTATGAGTTATGTATCAGAGGACCCCTGACTCTTTTGGTAACGTTTCATTGCTGTTGTTGATTGAGTGTAGAGGCAAATATGTCCTTACTAGGGTGGGTAATTCCATGTAAAATTTTGCAAACTTCCTTTGCTATTGAGGGCCATCCTTAGAGTGCCTGAAATCATCCCTGGGAAGTTTGCAACTAGATATTTCGCAGCATCTGGATTTTCTTTATGCTGGAGTCAAATCCTAGCATTCTGAAATAGCTTCTTTGAACATACCCAAAGATTTAGTTTCTTAGGTTAGGATCCCAGTGAAGGCTGCCTGAACTGTTTTTGTGTAAGTTCCAACCTTATAGCTACTGCTTTTAAGAAGCATTAGCACACTCAAAATTCCTTTAATTTACTAGGCATTCTTGTTTGAGATTTCTACAAAAGTCACCAACCCCTGTTTGTTTGGAAAGCCTTCCAAAATTGTGAACTACTCCAAAAGGATGTCTACTCTCAGTGTGCATTTTAGTTCATTTATCTTTAGCTGACTGACAAGCTCCGATGAGGGCAGTAAATTTTGCAACCTGGTAGATTTTGCTTCTACAAGGTGTCCTATTTTAGAAACAATGTGAGATTTGATACAGTAGATTCTACCTAATGTTATATTTTTGTTTAGTCTTTTTTTTTTTTTTTAAGATGGAGTCTCACTCTGTTGCCCAGGCTGGAGTACAGTGGTGCGGTCTTGGCTCACAATAACCTCTGCCTCCTAGGTTCAAAGCGATTCTCCTGCCTCAGCCTCCCAAGTAGCTGGGACTATAGGCACATGCCACCAAACCCAGCTAAGTTTTTGTATTTGCTAGAGACAGAATTTCACCATGTCAGCCAGGATGGTCTTGATCTCCTGACCTCAAGATCCACCTGCCTTGGCGTCCCAAAGTGTTGAAATTACAGGCATGAGCCACCATGCCCAGCCTTTGTAGTCTTACTTATGGTCCATGGACAATGTTTAGTCAGTCTTAAGATATGGTCCATCAACAAACAAAACTAAAGCTTGATGTTCTAATGTAGTTTCCAGCATATCTATTCAGGGAATACATTGTTTGAAAAGAGAAGTTAGAGAGTCATAAGTGTCCTTCTCTTAAAGACAATGAAAGAAGAATTATAGAATACAATAATTAATAGTGATATGCAAAGAAAAAAAAAGAGAGAAAGAGAGAAATGGAACTTCCTAAGAGGTACGTTTTACTTACTGATAGTTGTCAACTCTTTTCAGATAGAGACAAAGACCATGCATTGTCAGGGACCTTCAAGTTTAAAGAACATTCTAAAAATCAAGTGAGCAGAGCCTCCCTAGTTTAGCTGCCCTGGCTATTGCCCTTAGGCAAGGTGAGTAGACTTTTGCCACTGGGATAAGAGAGAAACTATAGTGAGCTTTTGGTCTCTAATTATTCACAAAAAGTTGAATTAGAACACACAGGGCTTATTCAAATCTCTCGCATTATATATAAATAGACAAGCTTATGATAATTAGGTTGGCATAGAATGGGATGTTATGAAGAGTTAATTTTAACTTTTGAAAGGAGTGTTTGTATTGGGGTTCTCAGAAAGGAGCTTTGGTTACCAAGGGATATGGTTTGGCTATGTGTCCCTACCCAAATTTTATCTTGAATTGTCATCCCCATATGTGGAGGGAGGGACCTGTAGAAGGTGATGGATCATGGGGAATATTTCCTCCATGTTGTTCGCGTGATAGTGAGTTCTCATGAGATCTGATGGTTTAAAAGTGTTTGGAAGTTCCTCCCTCTCTCTCTTGCTGCCATGTAAGATGTGCCTTACTTCCTCTTCATTTTCAGCCATGATGGTAAGTTTTCTGAGGCCTTCCAAGCCATGCAGACCTGTGAGTGCATTAAACCTCTTTCCTTTATACATGACCTAGTCTCGGGTAGTTTTTTTATTGAAGTATAAAAACAAACTAGTACTGAAAATTGGTACCAGCAGAGTGGGTCACTGTTATAAAGATACCTGAAAATCTGGAAGCAACTTTGGAACTGGGTAACAGGCAGATGTTGGAACAGTTTGGAAAGCTCAGAAGAAGACAGGCAGATGAGGAAAAGTGAAATTTCCTAGAGACTTACTGAATGGTTGTGACCAAAATGCTAATAGTGATATGGACAATGAAGTCCAGGCTGAGATGGTCTCATACGGAGATGAGGAACTTATTGGGAACTGGAGCAAACCTTACTCTTGCTATGCTTTAGCAAGGAGACTGACGGCATTTTGCCCCTGCCCTAGACATCTGTGAAATTTGAATTGAGAGAGATGATTTAGGACATCTGGCAGAATAAATTTCTAAGAAGCAAAGCATTCAAGGGATGACCTGGCTTTTTCTGAAGGGTACAATCATATGTGTTCACAAAGAGATAATCCGAAATTGGAACTTATGTTTAAAAGGAAAGCAGAATATAAAAGTTTGAAAAATTTGCAGCCTGACCATGTAGTATGAAAGAAAAACCCATTTTCTGGGGAGAAATTCAAGCCACTGAAGAAATTTGCATAAGTAAAAAGGAGCTGAATGTTAATTGTCAAGATAATGGGGAAAATGTCTCCAGGGCATGTCAGAGACCTTTACAGCAGTTCTTCACATCACATTTCCGGAAGCATAAGAGGGGAAAATGGTTTCATGGGCCAGGCATAGGGCCCCACTGCTCTGGGCAGCCTTGGGATATAGTGTCCAGTGTCCCAGGCACTCTATTTCCAGCCATGACAAAAAGGAGCCAAGGTATATGTCAGACCATTGCTTCAGAGGGTTCAACCCCAAAGCTTTGGTAGCTTCCAGGTAGTGTTTGGCCTGTGGGTGTATAGAAGCCAAGAGTTGAGGTTTGGGAACCTCCATGTAGATTTCAGAGGATGTACGGAAATGCCTGGATGTCCAGACAGAAATCTGCTACAAGGGTGGAGCTTTAATGGAGAAACTCTATTAGGGCACTGTGGAGGGGAAATATGGAGTTGGAACCCGAATGCAGAGTCCCCACTGAGGCATTGCATTGTGGAGCTGTGAGAAGAGGGTGATCATCCTCCCGACTCCAGAATGGTAGATCTACCGACAGCTTGCACTGTGTACGTGGACAGGCTGCAGACACCCAACACCAGCCTGTGAAGGCATCCATGGGGGCTGTATCCTGCAGAGCCACAGAAACAGAACTGTCCAAGGCCTTGGGAGCCCATCCCTTGTATCAGCATGACCCAGATGTAATACATAGAGTCAAAGGAGATCATTTTGCAGCTTTAAGAATTAGTGACTGCCCTGCTGGGTTTCAGACATGCATGGAGTCTTTAGTCCCTTTGTTTTGGCCATTTTTTCCTAATTGGAATGGAAACATTTACCCAATGCCTATACCCCCATTGTATCTTGAAAGTAACTAACTTGCTTTTGATCTTACAAGCACATAGGTGGAAGGAACTTGCCTTGTCTCAGATGAGAATTTGGACTTGGACTTTTGTGTTAATGCTGGAATGAGTTCAGACTTTGGGGGACTGTTGGGAAGGCATGATTGTGTCTTGAAGTGTGAGGACATGAGATTTGGGAGGGGCAGGGATGTTAAGTTACTGTTTGGCTCTGTGTTTTCACCCAAGTCTTATTTCAAATTGTGATCTTCATGTGTTAAGGGAGGAACCCTGGTGGGAGGTGATTGGATTTGGGAGTGGTTTTCCTCATGCTGTCCTCATGATAGTGAGTGAGTTCCCATGAGATTTGATGGTTTAAAAGTGTTTGGCAGTTCAACTCTCTCTTTCTCTCTTTCTCCTCTGCCGCCATGTAAGACATGCCTCATTTCTCCTTTGCCTTCCACCATAATTATAAGTTTCCTGAAGTCTCTGGAGCCATGTGGAACTGTGAGTCTATTAAACCTCATTCATTTATATATCACCCAGTCTTGGGTAGTTATAGCACTGTGAAAACAGACTAACACACCAAGGATTTGGATAAGCCATGCAGCAAAGTGGAGATTTTAGGAAAGCTGGTAACTTCCTGTGTCCAGTGAGATCCAGGAATCCTCTTGTCTCTTAGTTACTTATCTGGAAAAGTTTTGAAAGGCCAAGTCTGTTAAGAGAGGATTTGAGAAAAGTCATATTTGAGGTAATGAACTTCACTTTGACAAAATTATAACTTCTTTCTGGAAACTTCATGCTCTCTCTGAAAACAGCAAGCAGATAGGTGGAATCAATCTTAAAGCTCACCTTATCCTTAGAACAAAACAGAAGATCAGCCACATGTTTGAAACCACCTTTGCAAAATTATGACAGTAAGAGAAATCTGACATCATTGTCTCCATCTTGGTTCTGACCCCCAAGCTGTTCTTAATCATTCTTGGGTGTAGATCAAGCTAACTTTGGGAGAAATTAACTTATAGTTTTACCCTAAAGCAGGGACGATAACAGCTCTTACCAAAACTAAACTGCCTTTGTATAAATTAATGAAAAGACACAAGATTAGGATTATAAGAGGGGCCTAAATTCTGATAAGATGTAGGTATAGCTGCTATAATCCCTTACTATTTACAGGATATATAGCCAGAGGTCACATTGTGACTTTCTCAATTGCTCCTAAAGATAACCTCAGAAAACCCGAGACTGATTTCCTTGAGATATTTTTAAGACTGATCCCACTGGACTTTTGACTTATGACTCAGCTGGTCCTGTGGCCCCACTCAGAGGTGCACTTAGTGCATGAGGACTGTTTGCCACGCCCCTATTTTATCGCAAACCAATCAGCTGCAGCCATTTCCTAGCCCCCTGCCCACCAACTTGTCCACAAAACCCTAAGCTTTGATCTTTCAGAGAGAATGGTTTGAGTGATAACTCCAGTCCTCCTGTGTGGGCCAGCCATGTGTCAATTAAACTCTCCCTCTACTGCAACAACATGGTATCAGTCAATTGTTTTCTCTGTGTATTGGGCAGGAAGAACCCATCAGGTGATGACATGTTGAATAAGAACAGAATGACAGGAATATTTAAAGTCACTGAGGTTGTGATTGAAGACTTGTAAATAGTAGGAAGGTGTTTCAATAACTCCATTGGCCACAACAGTTAGGGTATTATTTTTTCCCAGGAGAAACCAAACAGGTACTATTTTGACCTAAATGGAACACAGATTTACTACTGTAAAATTGTTAGCCTCAGAAGCCACTTAAAATAGTATCTGAGTTTAGCACTACACGGTAACAGGGAATAACTATTCTGATATCTTCAACAAATACGTGTATATATATATGTGTGTATACGTGTGTGTGTATGTATACACACATATATATATATCCTATGTGAGTGTATGTATGTTTGTGTATATATATAATTTTCCTGTGTGTGTACATGTATATGTGTATATATATACGTACACATGTATATGTATATATATTAAAAAAGAATTATAGTCAATACATATATATGTATATATATACATGTGTATATACATATATGTGTGTATATGCATATATATGTATATATACATATATATGTGTGTATATGCATATATACATACATATGTATATATACATACATATGTATATACATATATGCATGTGTATATATATGTATGTATATATACATATGTATGTATATATGTATATATGCATATACACATGTGTATATATGTATATATGTATATATGTATATATGTATATGTATGTATATTCATATGTATATACATGTATGTATATATACATGTATGTATGTGTATATACATGTATATGCATATACACAAGTATATATACATATGTACATATATATTTGTGTATATGCATATATACTTATATGTACATATATGTATATGTGTATATATATACGTGTGTGTGTATAGATCTATACATATACATGTATTTGAATATAATTCTTTTTTAATCTCTGGTTAAGAGGATATTGTACAAGTTTGAGTTGAGGTTTAAATGAGGCAGTCTTAGCCTTGTTGGGCTCAGCCCCAATAGTGCTATCTACAAATGCTAGAACATTTGTTGACAGAAGTCTGATACCTCCTTGAGATCTGCAATGTGGGTTTGATTGAGATACATAGACGTTGGTAAACTAATATTCAAATTAGCTATGGAATTTGAATATTGGGGGACCCTTGGGGATTTCAGGAAAGGAACTGCTAATAGAATACTTAACATGGCAATTCAATTTGCACACTAAATCACAACCTGTGAAGTTAGCAGATATGTATTCTCATTAAGGAAGAAAACATGCATCTTGATTAAAGATCCAAAGGTGATAGTTATGGACTGGAACACGAGGAATGTCTGACAATTATTAGAGACACACACCACCTGAATAGTTTGTTCACATCAAAAGTGAGGTTGCATAACAGAGACAGGATTTCAGTTTAATAGCAGCATCTCTATCAATAGAAAAAATTGCAAGCTTTCCCTTTAATATTTAGAGGAATTTCTCCTTGTGAGTTTGAGGGCAAAACAGGAAATTGAGTGTTTGATTCTTCTTTGGAGTACTCTCATTGATCATCCACTTTATTTTTCTCCTATAGTTTCTTAGCTAATACAAAACAATTCTTTTTCCAGTGTCTTTCTGTTTACAGTAACTACTCATGTCTTCATCAGAAGGTCCCTTCACCGATATAAAATGATGGGTATGGGAGCGTCTAGATGTCTTTTTTTTCCCGTAATGCCATAAATTTATCCTGTGTATTACTCTGTTTTTAGACTAAGCCTTTTTCAAAATGTTCAGTGAGGGATTGAAGGCCTGATAAAAGAACTATTTCCCAGTCTCACTTTTGCTTTCAGATTAAATCCCCTATTTCTAGTGTTGATGAAAACAAAGTCTGTAAAATACTTGTAGAAATTTATTGTGACCCAAATATGAGTGACCACAGCCTGTGACACAGCCCCAGGAGATCCTGAAAACACATGCTCAGGGTGGTCAGGCAACAGCTTGGTTTTATACATTTTGGGGAGATATAAGACATCAGTCAATATATGTAAGATGTACTTTGGTTTCTTCCTGAAAACTAGGTCCTGCTTCCAGGTCATAGGTGGATTCAAAGATTTTCTGATGAGAAATTGGTTGAGAAAGTTTATCTAAAGACCCAGAATCAATAGAAGGGATTGTTGGAATTAAGATAAATGGTTGCAGGGACCATGGTTCTTATTATGCAGATGAAGTCTCCAGAGAGAATAGATGTAAAAATTTCTTATCAGACTTAAAAAGATGCCAGACTCTTAGTTAATTCACACATGGATCAAATAAAAGTCTTGCAAAAGGAAAGGAATTCTCTACAGCATGTAAAATTTCCCCACAAGAGACAACTTTGCAGAACAATTTCAAAATATGTCAAATAAATATATTTGGGGGCAAAATACTTTGATTTCTATCAGGACCAGCTATCTGTCATATTTATATTTTATTGTTACAAAGAGTCTTTTTTGTCAGTCTTAAGATCTCTGTTAATGTTAATGCTAGTCAGCTGTGCCTGAATTCCAACCGGAGACGGATGTATTGAGACATGTCTGACGCCCTCCTTCCCACCATGGCCTGAAGCAGTGTTCAGGTTTACTTTAGGATGCCCTTGGCTGAGAGGAGGGGTCCATTTAGTTGGTTGGGGAGCTTAGACTTTTATTTTTGATTTACAGTAGTTTAAGACTATTGACCAAAAGTGGGAAGTGTAGGGGAGGAAAAATCTTTCCTTCTATGTTTTCCAGTTCTCAGCTGGGTATTTTGTTACAAAAGACAGAGTAAAGAGAAAAACAAAGCAAGGTTTGGTAACATGCATATTTCATGCATGCATGAAACAAAGTCAGAGAAGAGTAACTCTAAGAGGTGTTTAGAACTTGGGCTTTAATATCATCTTTAGCTAAAACAAAGAAAGATGGACTTGAAGGCAAGTTTTGGGAAGATGACCAGAAAAGCATGGTAAACAAGAGCAAGCTTGGTTATGCAGATTTCAGTCCCAGATTTCTCCATTGGTGAAAGTCTCTTGTGATGTAGGTTATACTTCTCTTCCTGGTACAGAAAGGGCAATGCCCTTAGATATGGAGATTTTACTTATATATGTAAATTTTCCTTTCAAAGAGTAACTGATAATTCTATTTTCAGAGCTTCTCCTGTCTCTAACTCTTCTAAAAATAATCAGCTCAAAATAACCCTATGCTCAAGAGGCATACAGATGATCTTTGATTTACAATAGGGTTTCTTCTCATTAAACTCATTGTAAGTTGAAAATGTCATAAGTCAAAAATGCATTTAATACGGGTCACCTATTGAACATCATAGCTTAGCCTAGCTTACCTAAATGTGCTCATAACACTTATGTTAGCATAGAATTGAGCAAAATTATCTAACAGGAAGCCTATTTTATAATAAAGTGTTGAGTATCTCATGTAATGTATTGAATACTGTACTGACAGGAAAAAACTGTATGGGCACTAGAAGTACAGTGACTATATGGGTAATAGAAGTACAGTATCTATTGAATGTGTTTCACTTTTGCAAAATTGTAAAGTCTAATATCATAGGTAGAACCAATGTAAGTCAGGGACTGCCTACATTGGGGGTGGTGTATTCTAATCTCCTAAAGTCATATTTCAGGGTGGCATTTTGTGGCCACCTACCGTCACAAAGCTGAGGGACATCTGCCTTGGGATATACCTCTGCATTCTTTCTAAAGGAGGTAGAGAACCTGCCCTTGAATGATCAAATTAACTCATCCTTTCTCTGCCTGCAAGACTATCAGTGACCAGACTATTTTCACAAGAAATTCTTTGGGGATAGCCTCCAAAAGACTATGTTCAACACCTCTAGCTTAAAAAAAAAAAATCTAGATTCCTATGCAATTGGGGCTGTTTGAGGGTCACCCTCAAGATCTTCCTGTTCTGCCTATTCTTTTAATTTTCTACAGCTGAGTTTCCACTAATGACTTAGTTAATTGGTACAGGTCTGGACACACTGGTTTATTTGTTTCTAAAACTATTCTACCTTCCTCTGAAAATCTCTGGGCTTTAGAAACTATTTGAAAATGGCTGTCAGCTCAGATTGAGACCAGATCTCAAAATCAACCATAAGAAGTAAAGGAAATCCAAGTATTTCACCCCAAAATATGTCTTCCTTGTATAATGAATATTTTGGAGTAGAGGCTCTTCAAGGCCAGGTGCGGTGGCTCACGCCTATAATCCCAGCACTTTGGAAGGCCCAGGTGGGCAGATCATTTGAAGTCAAGAGTTCAAGACCAGCCTGACCAACATGTTGAAACCTCATCTCTACTAAAAAATACAGAAAAATTGGTGGGATGTGGTGGTGCACACCTGTAGTCCCAGCTTCCTGGGAGGCTGAGGCAGGAGAATCACTTGAACCCAGGAGGCGGAGGTTGCAGTGAGCTGAGATCATTCCACTTCACTCTAGCCTACGTGATAGAGTGAGATTTTTTATCTCAAATGCCAGATATAGGTGATGGGGATGGAGGCAGCAAACCACATTTCCATGTATGTACCTATGCAACAATCCTGCATGTTCTTCACAGGTACCCCAGAACCTAAAATGCAATTTTATATATATATATATATATATATATATATATATATATATATATATCATATATAATATGTATATATAATGTATGTATATTATATATAATATATATAATGCATTTTAGGTTCTGTGGTACATGTGAAGAACATTCAGGATTGCATGATCTATCTATCTATCTATCTATCTATCTAAAGCCACTTCAAGATCAACAGATGCTGGAAGAGATTTCTGCCCATCTACATAAAGACCAGAGAGACAAACCAAGGAGGACAATTGTTTTTCTTCCCCATCCTTGTTATTTTGTCTCATTATCTACTGCAGAAAAGGAGACTGAAGACTGTAACCACACTTGAACAGACTCTTACAAGATCATGTCTGTCTCTTAGGCTCATTCAATTTCCAAAGAGAACTATTTATAAATTAGCCTCTGTTCTCCAGCTTGTTCATTCTCCCTGGTAATCATTCATTGACTCTCATTGGCATTACCTTTATTTCCTTTCTGCCCCCTGACTTCTAAAAAAAGGCTATATAAAGTATCTGGATCCCATTGGGATATGTGGTTGGTAATCACTCTGTGGTTCTTCCCCAGGCATGTTAGCATATTTGCATGCCTTTTCTCCTTTTAATCTGCCTTTTGACAGT
This sequence comes from Saimiri boliviensis, assembly GCF_048565385.1. Lineage (NCBI taxonomy): Eukaryota > Metazoa > Chordata > Mammalia > Primates > Cebidae > Saimiri > Saimiri boliviensis. Next base: position 25,019,766 of record NC_133452.1, on the reverse strand, counting down.
TGATTTTCAGCAAGGCTTCAGAGGGTGAACGAGAAGTTTTCCCTTGGCCCCTGCAGAAGCTTTCCATGTATTGTGAAAAAATTTGAGAGTTAGTTGAACTTTGGGGGTTTCTGGCCATGTGGGAGGGAAGAGCAGTGTGTCAGAGGAAGAGATAGAAGCAGAGGGAAATGGGGGTGTGTAGTGCAGTGGAAAAGCAATGGCACAATAAAGACATTAGGTTCATCTTGTGATTTGAGAGTATCAAAAAGAGAGATTGTTTTGTGTTTTTTACATTTTCTTATGTTATGGCCAACAGTGTTCTTAAGGAAACAGTTTTGAAGTTGGAATGTCTTCTCAATGCTTTCTTATACCAATCAAAAATTGCAGACAATTGGAAGTTTGAAATTTTGGTTCTCACTAATTCTAAGGTGTCTTGCAAATGAACAATTTGATTATATCAAAGTTCTCCCAAAATGATCATTGTACAGTCTGCACCTCATATCCACAGGTTTCAAGTCTGTGGGTTCCACACCTGTAGATCCAGCCAACCACAGGGAGAAAATATCCAAAAAATATAGCATTAAAAAATAAAATACAAATAATATAGACCAGGCCTGGTGGTTCACACCTGTAATTGCAGCATTTTGGGAGGCCGAGGTGGGAGGATCACTTGAGCTGAGGAGTTTGAGACCAGCCTGGGTAATGTGGTGAAAGCCTGTTTCTACAAAAAGTACAAAAATTGACTGAGCACGGTGGTGTGCACCTGTAGTCTCAGCTACTGGGGAAGCAGAGATGGGAGAATCACTTGAACCTGGGAGGTGGGTAGTGTAACAACTATTTACATAGCATTTACATTGTATTAGTACTTATAAGTAGTTAGAGTTTAAAATTATGCAAGAGGATGTGCATTGGTTATGTGAAAATAGTAGACTTTTAAAATAAGGTGCTTGAGCATTTGTAGATTTTTGTATCTGCAGGGGTCCTGGAATCAACCCCTACAGATGAAGAAACAAATATAATGATAAATTATCCTTGGGGAATTATGACATTTTGAAAACTAAACTCATTTGAAGTTGGAGCATAAGAAATTTGAGGCAGCTTTCTTACACTGTAACTACAGAATCAGCCCAGATGTCACCAGAAAGGATCCCAATCCAGAACCCAAGAGAAGGTTCTTGGACCTTGCACAAGAAAGAATTTGGGGCAAGTCCATAGAGCAAAATAAATTAAAAAATGAATGAATAGGCAGAGCAGCGGCATGGTTTGCTCAACTGTAAGTATACTTACAGTTATTTCTTGATTATATGCTAAACAGGGGTGGATTATTCATGAGTTTTCTGGAAAAGAGTTGGGCAGATTCCTCCCCTTTTTAGATCATACAGGGTAAATTTCTGGTTGTTGCCATGGCATTTGTAAACTGTCATGACCTGATGGGAGTGTCTTTTAGCATGCTAATTTATTATAATTGGCATATAGAGGGCAGTGAGAATGATCAGAGGTCACGTTCATCACCATCTTAAGTTTGGTTGGATTTGGCTGGCTTCTTTATCATGTCCTGTTTTATTGTCAGAGTCTTTGTGACTTGTAAGTTGTGGTGACCTCCTATCTCATCTTGAGACTAAGAATGCCTAACTTAGACTAGTGGCGCACATTTGTAATCCTGGCACTTTGGGAGGCTCAGGCAGGCAGATCACTTGAGGTCAGAAGTTCAAGACTATCCTGGTCAACGTGGTGAAACCCTGTGTCTACTGAAAATAGAAAAATTAGCCAGGTGTGATGATACACATCTGTAGTCCCAGCTGTTTGGAAGGCTGAGACATGAGAATTGTTTGAACCTCAGAGGCAGAGGCTGAAGTGGGCCAAGATCTTACCACTGCACTCTAGCCTGAATGACAGAGTGAGATTCCGTCTCAAAAAACAAACAAACAAACAAAGAATCCTTAAACTCCTGGGAATGCAGCTCAGTAGGTCTCAGCTTTATTTTACCCAGGCCCTATTTGAGATGGAGTCACTCTGGTTCACATGCCTCTGACACAGATGAGATGCAGACAGAGATGGGTGACTGAGACAAACCCTGGGAATCTTGAAACAGTTGGTCAAAGTGAGGTTCGTGTATCTCATGACTGAAGACTCCCAGCCTAAAGCGCAGACTGTCTCTGACTGCAAACCTCACTAATTAGGGAAGATAGGCTTAGAGATAAGATCTTTCCCAGAACTAGACTTCTATGGACAAAACACAACAAGACTAAGGAAAGTTCTCATAAGGTTTGGGTAGTGATCTGGGACAAAGTTTGTTCAAACAACAAAATTGAAACCACCTTTGCAAAGAGGTTGACAGTGAGAGAAGTCTAGTGTGGATGACTAGACCTTGCTTAAAGCATCAAAGTCTGGCTGTCCTTGTTCATCCCTGGGCATAGACCAAGCTAAACTTATGAGGAATTTAGTTTCTAGTTTAACTTTACAGCAGGGATGATGATAGTCCCTCCCTAAAACTAATCCCCTCCTTGTTCAGGGACTGAAATTGCCTTCATAAAACTAGTGAAAGGCCACAAGATTAGGATTATGGAAGGGACTTGAATTCTGTTAAAATGTATTTGCAGTTATATAATAACTAGCCTTTGTCACCAGACTTGCTCTTCTGCAGTTTCTTCCTGCTCAGGACTCATGTGGCCAAAGTCAGGAGATTTATGACTTTGGCAGTTGAGCCTATATATAACAACACAACTGTAGAACCTAATATTGGTGTTTTGAGATGTATTTCAGACTTTTGCACTCTGTCAACTGACTGACCTCATCTGGACTTGTGATTCATGATTCAGTGGTTTCTGTGCCCACCCCTTCCACCAAGAGGTGAACTCAGAGGACAAGGACATTTTCCACATCTTTATGATTTATCCCCAATCAGAAGCACCCATTCTCTAGCCTCCTGCCTACCAAATTATCCATAAAAACCCTGGTCTCTGAGTGTTGGGGGAGACTGATTTGAATAATAACTCCAGTCCTTTTGTTAGTTAAATTCTTTCTTTACTGCAATAATGTTGTCTTAGTGAACTGATTTTATCAGTGCAGCAGGCAAGAAGAACCCCTTGGGTGATTACAAATTCTGAGAAGAAACCTTTTGACCTTCTCAATTCATAGAGCCAGTTTGGAAAGAAATGTGGGACCTCTGCTTGTCCTCTTTCCTGTGAACTTTCCTCTTATAAATGCACAGCAAAAGTGACAAGGACAGAAAGAAACAAGTGGTTGTGTTGTTAATACCAAGGCAGTTTGTACCATGAATAAACGTTTTCCAAATCTGATCGGAGAACAAATAATTCCTAAAATAGATTCTTTATTCCTAAGAGTTAAACCTAGCATATGGAAAACTCACCACCAGTTTCTGAGATAGTGGTGCAGAGAACTTAAGAATTTGCATTTCTTGCTTTTTTTAATATTTTATTTTAAGTTTTGGGATACATGTGTAGGACATACAGGTTTGTTACACAGGAAAATGTGTGCCATGGTGGTTTGCTGCGCCTATTAACCCATCACCTAGGTATTAAGCCCAACATCCATTAGCTATTTATCCTGATGCTTTTCCCCTACCCCCTCCAAGAATTTGCATCTGGAACAAGTTCCCCCAGGACTCAAGAAGACACGAAGTATCTATTATTAAATCAAGGATCTTGAGCAGGAATTCTAGTGGGAGCTCTAAGAGTATCAAATACTGATTTCCTGAAAACAAAACAAAACACCAGAAAACCTATTGATAAGATGAAGCTGGTAATAAAGTACTACTTGACAGTCTTGAAGGAGGAGAGCAAAGACAGGATGTTTACATGTAAGGATTTGGATTCTGGTTTAAGATGGGTCTTTCAATACAGGATCTTCCAATATTAGGAGTGGGTAAGGGTCACGCTGTAATAGTCTAGAATTTATGGGCATAGTAAGGCAAGAATTCTGAAGCAAAATCTTAAGACTATGAGGAGTTAACAGATGTGTAAAGCTATCAACTGAAAAGTTGAACAATTTCATGTTACATTAAATGGGACTTTGGGAAGTTCCTAGAGTAAGTAATGAAGTTACTTGCAACTTTTATCTTCCTGGGCAAGAGGTTATCAGATAGTAAAATCATGTAGACAAAGACAATGTAATGCTAAAGTAACGTTAGTAAAATCATGTTAATATTGACAGCTGTATACAGGTAGATTTTTGATATGTATTTATATACTTTATTTCCATTGGAGCATTATGTATATGCAGCATGTAATTAACCTAGTATTGCATATGCAATTGTCATATTAATGATGGAAATAGATTGAAAACTTAGAGATGTCAATATTAAAATGTAGCAAACATGCAATTACTGTGATTTAAATAATACTTATCTTCATTATAACTTCATCTTGTACATCACAAATTTTCATTGAAAATTACATTGTGATATTTATGAGTGTGAGGAAGCCTCAAGTCACAGCTAGTTTATTTAGCAAGGTTTGCGGGCATTGCATTATATTAGCAACTCAAACTGAAAATGCAGTGCACAAATTTGTTTGAGTTACTTTCGGATAAAAGAATTTTGGTGAAGGGGGTGTGAGGAGTGTTTGAATATATTTAAGAAAAATCCTAATAATCATTAATCAATTGAGAAAATGGTTGTCAAATTTTATGCGACAAGAGAGCAAAGATGAGTGAAGTGGAATCTTCAGACCAAGATCAGATAATCCTTCTCAGCAATATAGTCAATAAGTTTTGCTTACTTTCAGATATTGATTATCCAAGTGTGTTTCTGGGACCATCAGCATTAGCATCACCTGAAAACTTCTTCATCTTCAAATTCTTGGGCCCCACTTCAGAGCGACTGACTCAAAAACTCTAGGATTGGGTGCAACAATCTTGCTTTAACAGCCCTGGTATAGGCTCCAGTTTGAGAATCTCTTAATGTTAGGGCAGAATCAAATTGCTGTGACACACAGATAACAAGCTTCTTTTGAATATTTTGGGCCTCAAACATTACAGGAACTGAAGAAACCAATCAGAAAATCAATGGGGGCTGAGAGAGTTTGTGCTATTTTATCAAATTATAGTTACAAATATTTTAGAGATTGAGGGTCCGTAGACTTTAGAAAACTACTGTGATAAGAATATTTTTTAAAAGGTAAAGTCATGACTCACCTACAAATATAAATGAACATTTAAAGATTTACTCCTTAAATTAAAGTACCAGTAAGATGTTAAAAGCCATGTAGTTGTGTTTGTCAGACTACAGCATAAGCTCAAGATAGGATTTGTAATTGTTAAACATTTGGGCACATCAGCTTTCTGAAGGCAAAAGCATAGACACAAATGAGTAGATAGATATCCAATCCTTTTATGAAACTTGTCCCCAAGAAAAAGTATAAAAATTGATTAGGAAATCATTAGAAACTTTCAAAAGTATTAGAAAAGCATTTCAAATTTATTGTGGTAAAATCATATAGCAAAATGTATCATTTTAACTATTTTTAAGTGTACAATTAATAGTATTAAGTACATTCACATTGTTGTGCAAACATCTCATCATTCATTTCCAAAACATTTTCATTATCCCAACCTGAAAGTATGAGACTATGAAACATTAAACACTAACTCCTCATCCTCCATTACCCCATGACCCAGGAACTCACTATTCTACTTTGTGTTTATGAATTTGCTTATTCCGGGTACTTCATATAAATGGAATTATAAATATTTGTCCTTTTGTGTTTTGTGTCTGGCTTATTTCACTTTGTCTTCATAGTTCATCCATGTCATAACATGTGTGACAATTTATTCTTTATTAAGGCTGAATTATATGACATCATATGTTTATGATACACATTGCTTCTCCATTCACACTTCAATAGATATTAATGTTATTTCTACCTTTTAACTGTTGTGAAAAGTACATTTTTTAGTAGAGGACTGGGGGCAGTGCAGATCACAAGGGCCTAATTGAATAAAGAGGTTAGTATTGTCTGTATCAATTCATGAGAAGCATCATTGTGAGAGAGAAAGGAAGTGTGGTACAAGCCATGGAAGTATGCAATGTCCCTTTAAATGGAATGGTCCCTATCACAGAAGGTTCTGGCCTGCAGGGTGAAAGTGCTAAGCAAGATATGGGAGAAGAAGTGAATGTAAGAGCAAGAAAGACTGCATTTGGCATTTTAGTATTGTCTTTCCCTCAATCCACATGATACCCAAGAAGAACACAGCATTTAAGAAAATTCATTATCTGCTTACTTAGCAGTTAACAAAGGGGAAAGCATCTCTGAAACTTCACTTCGAAAACTCAAAGTTTCTCTTCAGGTGGTTGACCTATATCCAGTCCACCAGTGAGAGTCTCGAGAGTCTCTTGTTTCTCTCTGTCTTGGTCTCTCACTCTCATAGATACACACACACACACACACACACACACACACACACAAACACAAACACACACTCAAAACTCAAGGACAAAACAGAGATAGATCTAATTCTCTAATTAACCAAATATTTTTTAAAGCCACATAAAGATTACAACACATATTTGCCTGCAATCACACCAACTTGGTCATCGTTTAACACTAAGCCTCATGCAAAACAGGACGGGAAAAACGATGATTTTTAAGGCTGAGAAAGTAATTTTGTTTTAAAGATAGGAAAGAGCTTTTCTGTTTTCAGCGAGGAACATCCTGTGATCCTGTGAACAGAAAATTTCCTATTATCCATTTTTAAAATATCTAGTAAAATACCACTGTGCCGTACAGAACTACAATAGCTCACTGTTCCCTGGCCTAGGGTCACCATTCTGTCTGTGATAAACAAGAACTAAGTGTTTTCTTCAGGGAATCATGCGGTAATTCACTTGACAACATAATGTCTGAAAAAGTTTTAAAAAGTACACATGCCTATTACTATTGAATTCTTACGAATACATTTAACTACAGCTGATATTTAATAACTTCAGAATGTCATTCTTTCATACTTTCATATATGACTTCCCTATGGTAAAGTCTGTCCTTAAATCTGGTCATTTATTAATTGCCTGGTGACTGTCTAAACATTAGGGAGACACATTTGATCACTTAGAAGTTCTTCCCTGGCACTTTACTAGAAATTCAAGCAATAAACCTTGCCTTTATTCAACACTTGACATGTTCTTAGACACTTGTTCTAGACCCATTACATACCTTACTGTAGTTCTTACTGCAGGATGGGTACTATGGCCCCATTTTGCAGAAGAGAGAACCTGCTTAGTAGGGCTACTTCCTGAGCAAGTAACAGGCAAACCTGGGCTTTAAAGCCAAATATATCTCACCCCAAAGTTGTATTCTTACCTCAAAAGCCAGCCTCCCAAAAGAGTAAGTGTACCACAGATGATTTAGCTAACATCAATCAAGTTAAAATGCCAATGAGGCAAGAACACCATAAAGTACATTTTGGGAATGACAAGTGTTTTAGGAGAGCTTCATACTTGTTATGAGAAGGTGATTTAGATTTAGAGAAGCCAGGATGAGTATTTCTATCATTGTCCTCAACTCTCTCACATCAGGGACGTTCTGGGCATCTAGCCATTACTTTGCTCTGTTCCACAGGTGTGGAGGGCTGAGTTAATCGTAGCCTCTGGTTCATGTCACACTGTTTCCCGGCTTGGTGCCAGACCCTCTCCTGTTTTTATCTGCCTGATAATTCTCTCTCTCTCTCTCTCTCTCTCTCTCTCTCTCTCTCGCCATTATCTACTTTCCTTCTCCTCCCCCTACCACCAAGGCAAACATTTTAATGTGTGTGATGTCAGCCTTTTATTTTATGTGTTCCTGAAAATGCTTACTGTGGTTTTCGTGCAAGTGTGAGGATGCTGAGGACTCACCATGAGGCATAAACCCTGCACTAGAACCCGTTTGGGGTCAGGAACCGGGACTCTAGTCATGGCTCTGCCCCTCCACAGCCAAGGCATTTTCAAAGCGAGCTAGTCTCAGTGAGCCTCTCCTTTCATCTAAAAATGAGGATAATGCTACCTGCCTTGCCACTCATAAAACAGTGAAAGCGATAAAGCTCACACATGTGGTTTTATCTCAGGAATCGTCTGTGTGCTATAAAAAGTGATGGCTGTTTTGATGTGCCCACTTTTTGAAGATGTTCCATGTGCAAGTCTAATTCCGGGCTGCCATGGACTGAGCTGCATCCCCTGAAAATTCGTATGCTGAAGCTCTAACCCACAATGTGACCGCATTTAAAGATGGAGTCTATAAGGAGCTAATACACATTAATGAGATCATAGAGTTCTAATCTGAGATGACTGACATTCTTATAAGAAAAAGAAGCCACACAAAGCTCACTCTCTCCATGTGCTCACAGGGAAGAGGCCATGTAAGGACACACTAAGAAAGAAGCTGTCTGCAAGCCAGGAAGAGAGCCCTCACCAAAAACCAACCCTGATGGCGCCTTCATCTTAGACTTTTAGGCTTCAGAACTATGAAAAAATAAATGTCTGTTGTCTCTGCCACTCAGGCTGTGGTATTTTGTTATGGCAGCCCAAGCAGGTGAATGTACAGACCCTACTCTGCAATGTATCATTTACCAAAAGTAAACACCTTTAAAGGTTTGATTCCTAACCCTGGAATGTTCTGTAGTGATAAGACATTCTCACTATGAAATTAACTTGCATTTTACTTAACGTGTACTAGATTGCACTTTTAGAAGACAGCCACAAATCAGGGCTGCTGGTTCTGCTCCATGGGACAGCATAGTGGTGAAGCATCTGAGAGAGAGGAGCTTCCACCAGACCCAATGACTCAACACTTGTTCCTCCTAGGGTGTGCTCCACAACAACAAAACTCTGGAAAATCTATCTGTTGCTCTGTCTGACACCTAGAACAGGAAACTGTAAGAACTGAGAAAGGTTTGTTTGGGTGGCAGGCAGTGAATTCACTAAGGTCCTGGTTCCCCCTTTGCTGTCTAATGGTTCAGTACCTCCTTTAGCATGAACGAACACAAATATCATTTCTGGAATTGCCAATATAATTGATACAAAGCAGCCAATGTTACCAGATAGACATCTGACACTGGAATTCCCCTTAAGAAGAGAACTGGTTTTGTGTTCAGAGAAATACCCTATCAGAGTTTGGCAATAGCCAGTGACATGTCATGAGACCCTGGAAGTACAGCTGTTTGATGGGAGACAAAGAGACAAATACATTCTTTATTCTGGAAAGGGAATGGGTAGGTAGGGAACAGATAGAAGAAGAAAGACAAAAAAGAAGAAGACAGATGAGAGTGGTTTTGCTGATGGCTGCATGTAGTGTGATACGTGCCTTCCTTAAGACTCCTCATGTCTCCAGGAGAGTTAACACCCTGTGTATTGGTGTGAGTGCATCTGTTAGGAACTCAGGTGAAAGGTGAAGCTTGTGTCTGTGCAGTGACAGAGGCAGCTCGCGTTGTTGTAGTGGTGGAGACACAAGGTGCCTGAGGCAAGGTAACCATCAAGAATTAGGAGAAGTGGCTATGCACGGTGGCTCATGCCTGCAATCCCAACACTCTGGAAGGCTAAAATGGGCAGCTCACCTGAGGTTGGGAGTACAAGACCAGCCTGACCAACATGGAGAAACTCCATGTCTGGTCATGGTGGTATATGCCTGTAATCCCAGCTACTCAAGAGGCTGAGGCAGGAGAATCTCTCGAACCTGGGAGGCAGAGGTTGTGGTGAGCCAAGATTGCATCATTGCACTCCAGCCTGGGCAACAAGAGTAAAGCTCCATCTCAAAACACAAACAAAAGAACTAGAAGAATTAATGGTGAGGTCTTCAGGTTACCAAAGGTCTTTAAAAATTTAGTTCTTTCATTTATTTATTTATTTATTTATTTATTTATTGTACTTTGGGTTCTGGGGTACATGTGCAGATCATGCAGGATTGTTGCACAGGTACACACATGGCAATGTGGTTTACTGCCTCCAGCCCCTTGTCACCTACATCTGGCATTTCTCCCCATCTTATCCCTTCCTGACTGCTCCCCCACCGCTGTCCCTCCCTTGGCCCCCTGCCAACAGACCCCAGTGTGTGCCGCTCCCCTCCCTGTGTCCCTGTGTTCTCATTGTTCAACACCCGCCTATGAGTGAGAACATGTGGTGCTTGATTTTCTGTTCTTGTGTCAGTTTACTGAAAATGATGATTTCCAGATTCATCCAAGTCCCTACAAAGGACATGAACTCATCGTTTTTTTATGGCTGCATAGTATTCCATGGTGTATATGTGCAATATTTTCCTTGTCCAGTCTATCATCAATGGGCATTTGGGTTGGTTCCAGGTCTTTGCTATTGTAAACAGTGCCACTATGAACATACGTGTGTATGTGTCTTTATCATAGAATGATTTATAATCGTTTGGGTATATACCCAGTAATGGGATTGCTGGGTCAAATGGAATTTCTATTTTTAGGTCCTTGAGGAAGTGCCGCACTGTCTTCCACAATGGTTGAAGTAGTTTACACTCCCACCAACAGTGTAAAAGTGTTCCTATTTCTCTACATCCCCTCCAGTATCTGTTGTTTCCAGATTTTTAAATGATCGCCATTCTAACTGGCATGAGGTGATATGTCAATGTGGTTTTGATGTGCATATCTCTAATAATCAGTGATGATGAGCAATTTTTTTCATATGTTTGTTGGCCTCGTGTATGTCTTCTTTTGAAAAGTGTCTGTTTTTATCCTTCACCCACTTTTGGATGGATTTGTTTTTTTTTTTTTTTTTTTTTTTTTTTCCTTGTAAATCTGTTTTAGTCCTTTGTAGATTCTGGATATTAGCCCGTGGTCAGATGGGTAGATTGCAAAAATTTTTTCCCTTTCTGTTGCTGGTTCACTCTAATGATTGTTTCTTATGCTGCACAGAAGCTCTGGAGTTTAATTAGATCCCATTTGTCTGTTTTGGCTTTTGTTGCCAACGCTTTTGGTGTTTTAGTCATGAAGTCCTTGCCTATGCCTATGTCCTGAATGGTTTTGCCTAGGTTTTCTTCCAGGGTTTTTATGGTGTTAGGTCTTATGTTTAAGTCTTTAATCCATCTGGAGTTAATTTTAGTGTAAGGTATCAGGAAGGGGTCCAGTTTCAGCTTTCTGCATACTGCTAGCCAGTTTTCTCAACACCATTTATTAAACAGGGAATCCTTTCTCCATGGCTTGTTTTTGTGAGGTTTGTCCAAGATCAGATGGTTGTATATGAGTGGTGTTGCCTCCAAGGCCTCTGTTCTGTTCCATTGGTCTATATCTATGTTTTAATACCAGTACTATGCTGTTTTTATTACTGTAGTCTTGTAGTATAGTTTGAAATCAGGTAGCATGTTGCCTCCAGCTTTGTTCGTTTTGCTTAGGAATGTCTGGGCTATGTGGGCTCTCTTTTGGTTCCATATGAAATTTAAGCTGATTTTTTTCCAGTTCTGTGAAGAAGGTCATTGGTAGCTTAATGGGAATAGCCTTCAATCTGTAAATTACTTTGGGCAGTATGGTCATTTTGACAATATTGCTTCTTCTTAACCATGAGCATGGAATGTTTCTCCACCTGTTTTTGTCCTCTCTTATTTCCTTAAACAGTGGTTTGTAGTTCTACTTGAAGAGATCCTTTACCTCTTTGTTAGTTGTATTCCTAGGTATTTTATTCTCTTTGTAGCAGTTGTGAATGGGAGTTCCCTCATGATTTGGTTTTGTGATTCTGTTATTGGTGTATAGAAATGCTTGTGATTTCTACACATTGATTTTGTATCCTGAGACTTTGCTGAAGTTGTTTATCAGTTTAAGGAGATTTTGGGCTGAGATGATAGGTTCTTCTAAATATACAATCTTATCATCTGCAAATCAGACAATTTGACTTCCTCCTTTCTAATTGAATACCCTTTATTTCTTTTTCTTGCCTAATTGCTCTGGCTTGAACTTCCAATACTATATTGAGTAAGAGTGGTGAGAGAGGGCATCCTTGTCTAGTGCCAAAGGGATTTGAAGCATTTCAAAGGGAATGCTTCCAGTTTTTTTTCCATTCAGTATGATATTGGGTGTAGGTTTGTCATAAATAGTTTTTATTATTTTAGATATGTTCCTTTGATACCTAGTTAGTTGAGATTTTTTAGCATAAACAACTGTTGAATTTTGTTGAAGGCCTTCTCTGCATCTATCGAGATAATCATGTGGTTTTTGTCTTTTGTTCTGTTTATGTGATGGATTACATTTATAGACTTGCTTATGTTGAACCAGCCTTGCATCTCCAGAATGAAGCCTACTTGATTTTGATGGATAAGCTTTTCAACGTGCTGTTGCAATTGGTTTGCCAGTATTTTATTGAAGATTTTTGCATCGATGTTCATCATGGGTATTGGCCTGAAATTTTCTTTTTTTGTTGAGTCTCTGCTGGGTTTTGGTATCAGGATGATGTGGTCTCATAAAATGATTTGGAAAGGATTCCCTCTTTTTGGATTTTTTAGAATAGTTTCAGAAGGAGTGGTAACAGCTCCTCTTTGTATGTCTGGTAGAATTTAGCTGTGAACCCATCTGGACCTGGGCATTTTTTTGTTGGTAGGCTATTAATTGCTGCCTCAACGTCAGCTCTTGTTACTGGTCTGTTCAAGGTTTCATCTTCTTCCTGGTTTAGGCTTGGGAGGGTGCAAGTGTCCAGGAATTTATCCATTTCTTCCAGGTTTACTGGTTTACATGCATAGAGTTGTTGGTAGTAATCTCTGATGGTAGTTTGTATTTCTGTGGAATCAGTGGTGATATCCCCTTTTTCATTTTTTATTGTATCTATTTAACTCTTCTCCCTTTTCTTTTTTATTAATCTGGCTAGTGGTCTATTTTGTTGATCTTTTCAAAAAACCAGCTCCTGGATTTATTGACTTTTTGAAGGTTTTTTCTGTGTCTCTATCTCCTTCAGTTCTTCTCTGATCTTAGTTATTTCTTGTCTTCTGCTAGCTTTTGAGTTCGTTTGATCTTGATCCTCTAGCTTGTTCAATTTGATGATAGGGTGTCAATTACAGATCTTTCCTTGCTTCCCATGTGGGCATTTATTGCTATAAATTTTCCTCTAGAAACTGCTTTAAATGTGTCCCAGAGATTTTGATACGTTGTGTTTTCGTTCTTGTTGGTTTCAAAGAATATCTTTGTTTCTGCTTCGTTTCATTGTTTATCCAGTCAACATTCAGGCACAAGTTGTTCAGTTTCCATGAAGTTGTTTGGTTCTGAGGTAGTTTCTGAATTGTGAGTTCTAATTTGATTGCCCTGTGGTATGAGAGACTGTTCATTCTTTTGCATTTGCTGAGGAGTGATTTTCTTCCAACTATGTGGTCAATTTCATAGTAGGTGCAATGTAGTGCTGAGAAAAATGCATATTCTGTGGATTTGGGGTGGAGATTTCTGTAGATGTCTATGAGGTCCGCTTGGTCCTGTTCTGAGTTCAAGTCCTGGATATCCTTGTTAATTTTCTGTCTCATTTATCTGTCTAATATTGACAGTGGAGTGTTAAAGTCTCACACTATTATTGTGTGGGAATCTAAGAGTCTTTGTAGGTTGTTAAGAACTTGCTTTATGTACCTGGGTGCTCCTTTATTGGGTGCGTATATATTTAGGATCGTCTCTCTTCTTCATGCATTGATCCTTTTGCCATTATGTAATGCCCTTCTTTGTCTCTTTTGATCTTTGTTGGTTTAAAGTCCATTTTATCAGAGGCTAGAATTGTAACCCCTGATTTTTTTTCTCTCCATTTGCTTGATAAATCTTCCTCCATCCCTTTATTTTGAGCCTATGTGTTTCCTTGCATGTGAGATGGGTTTCCTGGATACAGCACACAGATGGGTCTTGACTTTTTTGTCTAATTTGCCCGTCTGTGTCTTTTGATTGGGGCATTTAGCCCATTTACGTTTAAGGTTAATATTGTTATCTGTGAATTTGATCCTGCCATTTTGATGCTAGCTGGGTATTTTCCCTGTTAGTTGACACATTTCCTTCATTATGTTGATGCTCTTTACCATTTGGTATGTTTTTGGATGGGCTGGTACTGGTTGCTCCTTTCCTTTTTTAGTGCTTCTTTCAGAAGCTCTTGTAAAGCAGGCCTGGTGGTGACAAAATCTCTCAGCAATTGCTTGTCCATAAAGGATGTTATTTCTCCTTCACTTATGAAGCTTAGTTTGGCTGGATATGAAATTCTAGACTGAAAGTTCTTTTCTTTAAGGATGTTGAATATTGGCCCCCACTCTCTTCTGAATTGTAGGGTTTCTGTGGAGAGATCCACTGTGAGTGTGGTGGGCTTCCCTTTGTGGGTAACCTGATCTTTCTCTCTGGTTGCCCTTAGCATTTTTTCCTTCATTTCAACCCTGGTGAATCTGATGATTATGAGCATTGGGTTTGGTCTTCTTAAGGAATATCATTTCTCATTTTATTTCATTGAGTTGATCTTCAATCTCTGATATCCTTTCTTCACTTGGTAGATTCGGCTATTGAAACTTATGTATGCTTTGTGAAGTTCTTGTGCTGTGTTTTTCAGCTCCATCAAGTCATTTATATTCTTCTCTAAGCTGTTTATTCTAGTTAGGATCCCATCTAACCTTTTTTTCTAGGTTCTTAGTTTCTTTGCCCTGGGTTAGCACATGTTGTTTTAGCTCTGAGAAGTTTGTTATTACCCACCTTCTGAAGCCTGTTTCTGTCAATTCATCATATTCATTCTCCATCCATTTTTGATCCCTTGCTGGTGAGAAGTTGTGATCCCTTGGAGGAGGAGATGTGTTCTAGTTTTTGGTATTTTTATCCTTTTTGCGCTGCTTTCTTCCCATTCTAGTGTATTTATCTACCTGTGGTCTTTGTAGTTGGTGACTTTCAGGTGGAGTTTCAGTGGACTTCCTTTTTGTTGATGCTGAAGCTATTTCTTTCTGTTTCTTAGTTTTCCTTCAAACTGTCAGACCCCTCTGCTACAGGACTGCAGGAGGTCTACTCCAGACCCTGCTTACCTGTGGATTGCCCACGGGGACTGCAGAACAGTAAGGATTGCTGCTGGTTTCTTCTTCTGTTATCTTCGTCCCAGAAGGATACCCACCAGATGTCGAACTGACCTCTCCTTTATGAGGCATCTCTTTAGGTATATGAGGGGTTGGGGAGCTGCTTGAGGAGACAGTCTGTCCCTTATAGGAGCTTAAGTACTGTGCTGGCAGCTCCATTGTTCTGTGCAGAGCTGCTGGGCAGGTACATTTAAGTCTGCTGCACTGGAACTCATAACCACCTCTTTTCCCATGCGCTCTGACCTAGGAAGTTTGGCTTTATTTGTAAGTTCCTGACATGTTGCTGCCTTTTCTCAGAGATGCCCTGCCCCACACTGAATAGTCTAGTCACAGTCTGCCAGCAGAGGTGTTGCTGAGCTGCCGCAGGCTGTGCCCAGCTGCTGTGTGAACTGCCTCGGTATTGGTGGACTGCCTTGCTAGCAGTGGATGTCCTTCCCCGCACTGAGCTGGACTGTCCTGGGTCCAGCTGCACTTGCTGCAAAACTCTCAATCCAGAGTGATTCAGATTGCTTTTTTTGTGGGAGTAGTATCCACCGAGCCAGATTGCCTGGCTCCCTGTCTCAGCCCCCTACCTTTCAGTTGAATGGGTGGCTCTGTCTCCAAGATCTTCCAGGTGCCAGTTGAAATGGCTGCCCAGATTTGTGTGAGTTTCTGTGCACCAACCTATGGCACCAGCTATGTGGAAGACTCATGGCACCTTTTGGCCAGGGAATCTCCTGGTCTGTGGGCAGTGAAAATTTGTTTGGAAATGCAGTGAGCACTCACCCTCTGCATTGTTCTTGCTGGGAACTGCACTCCGGAGCTGTTCCTATTTGGCCATCTTGAATCCTCCCCCTCAGAAATTTAGTTCTTGCATCAAAGTGACTTGCAAGAACCTTTGCAGACATTCAAACCTCAGGAATAGAAGAGGGCCAGGTAGTCCCACATTTTTCAAACATCTGAATGGAGTTGGGAAGAATGTCCCTACTAAAATATTTTCAACCTAACCCTCTCTCTCATGCTCAGCTTTGTGCATCTACCTGGTGGTCTTTCCCTGGAAGTTTCAGTCCATTAGAGGCAAAGCGAGTGATGAGAACCGTGTTAGGCTACAAAATGGGACACTAAAAAAGCCACAGAGATGTAGGAAATAATGACACAGGAAGCCTGACTTGTAGTAGGCAGCCATAAAGCTGGCAAAGTGACCATCATTTGTCAGGTAAAATACTCTCTCAAAGCTCCAACTGGCTTCTAGATGCAGAGCTAAGAAATCCCTCATCTGGGTCAGGTGCAGTGGCTGACACCTGTAATCCCAGCACTTTGGGAGGCCAAGAAGGGTGATCATCTGAGGTCAGGAGTTCCAGACCAGCCTGGTCAACATGGTAAAACCCTATCTCTACTAAAAATTAGCAAGGTGTGATGGTGAGCACCTCAGCTACACTTGAGGCTGAGGCAGGAGACTCATTTGAACTCCAGAGGCAAAAGTTGCAGTGAGCCAAGATCATGCCATTGCACTCCAGCCTAGATGACAAGAGTGAAACTTCAGCTCAAAAAAAAAAAAAAGAAAAAAAAAGAAAAGAAAGAAGTTCCTCATCTGCCCTGCAACCACAATATGCACAAAATCATACACATATTCAGACATATTGGGAGCCAACTGGCTATCGGTCTGAGATGACGCATGACTTTCCTACATCTTTCCATCCTCCCCTCACTGTTTGCTGGCAGCAATTTTCTGGGGCTTCAGTGCAGTTTCCTGCTATGTATCACATGGCATGATTTTTAAATGGTGGTATCATTCTAAACCTTGGGAAAATAGAATTAGGAAGGATTGAGATGGTGTACGGCTGGTAGTCTTGCACTAAACTACCAATAAGGACATAATCTTCCTGACTCCTGACATTTAATTTTTGTGCCTCTCCTGGTAAATGGTCCTGACCAGCTTTCAATCCAATATAAGAGAACAGAGAGGCAAGCAGTGCCTCTGTTTAGATGCTTCTCCTTCACCTCTCATTGCTGCAGACCCCTCTGCAAGCAAAAATGTTTGGCCTCTTTCTTTCCAAGAGCAATTAGAGCTCCTATCAATTTTTCCATAAGTTGAGATATTAAAAAAAAAAGTGAAAACTTGATGGAGCAAGACTTGGGGTTGAATATAAATGTCACTTCCCCTCCTCTGTTTCACATTTCTCTTAACTATAATGAACACATTTCCATGGAGGCAGAAACCCAAGGCTAGTTGTGACAGAAATGGATATCAAGCAATTCAGGTTCATTGCAACACAAGTGTTATGATTCCATTTCAGTAGACGAGGTGCCCAGGGAGTCTTCTCATTTTGTTAAAGTCTCATCTCTACCCTTCACTAAGTTGACTTAATTGGAAATTAGAATCGAAATTATGAGGATAAGGCTTTTTCTTTCCCCTTTATGGCCATCACCTGGTATATATTTATCAAAGTGTCCACTTACAGAAAGATGGAAGGGGCTAGGGGAGAGACAATGCTTCCCTGGAGGCAAACAGATACATTTGGGCTTTATCTTTTCCGCAGACACAGGCACTGGGAATATAGGCAGAAACCTCTAGAGACATTAATGTGGAGCTAGGCAGGCAGAAACATTCTGGGAACTGGCTTCTTTCTATTGGAGTTGTGGTCATGTTGTAAGCCTGGCTTCATAGCAATATTGGTCACCAAGCTTTCAAATATCTCATGATGGCAAAAGAGAGAGACTATGACTCAGGGCCGTGTATGGCTCACAGGCACAATGTCAGAGGGACCCAAAAACAGGATTGGGGAGGCAGAATCCAGAGAAGAGTAAGACAGAGTCTAGAGGAAGCCCACGAATGTCTTCCCCTCCCTTGACCTCTGATGCTCTTGAAGATCTCTTCTCTGCTCCACTACTGGAGACTGATAGGACCAGGATTTCTGCAGTGAGTAAAAACCAACTTTGCTGGGAAGTAAACACTTAATTGGAAAGATGAAAGGGAAAATAAAGCATAGCAAGTTTGATGTGGATAAAACAAAATCAAATGTTCAGATGTAGGAAAATAATCCAGAGAAACATAGTACTCCTTCACTGGTTTCGTACATGAACAATAACCTGTTTTGCCTGATACAGATGACAGGAGACAGCACCAGGAGTGTCAGTGTGATGGATGGGGACAGCTTTCAGAAATATTTACTGTGGTTTGCCAAGAAGAAACACCCCACTGTTTTCCTAAAACTCATGGAGTTCAAGGTCGGCCTGTTGTGCTTGAAAGAATGCTTGGTAGAAATTCCTGCTTGTTCGCTGACACAAAAGACAGATGTTTTCAAACAAGAAGGAGACATGCAGTTGGGTACTGCTCATCTACTCTGATAGACATTCGGGAAGACAGCATTGCCCAGCATGGGGAAATAAAGCCTGCTTGACTTTTACCATTGGGGTCCTCAGCATTTGACATTTCTAAAGGAGTTTGGCATCCCAGCCTGGTCAGTTAGAGAACAACCCATGGGTACCGAAATCCAGAAAGACTTGTTGGTGGCTATTTTTTTAAAATTATGAGTTTATTTATCTATTTTGTAGAGATGAGAGTCTTGGTATGTTGCTTACAATGGTCTCAAACTCCTGTCCTTCAGTGATCCTCCTGCCTTGGTCTCCCAAAGTGCTGGATTAAATGCATGAGCCACTACACCTGGCCTAAAAATCATGACTTAAAAATAACTCAGGTAGTTCTCAGAAAATGGGCTGACTGCTGGCGGGAAGGGCTGAAAGTGAAGGAAGGCTTGCTCAAAGCAGGCAGTGGAGGCTGGGCTGCTAAGTTCAAGAACATCCACCAAGGACAGATGTTGAAGGGTTCAAGTCATGAACATGGTTGCATGGGCTGGCAAGTGCCCAAGAAAAGCCACAGGCTGACCTTCAGAAGAATCAGGAAGGTGGAGCATGCCATGAACAAGGCAGGTAATGAGGAAAGCAGAGCCCACCGGGGCAAGGGCCATCCTTAGAGGGACCCTCTGGGCCTCACCTATGAAACATGTAATTTCCAGTACCCTGTTGGAACCCAGTGGTCGTCCTGTGCCCAGGAAAGGATGTTTTTCACTGGTGCTACATCCTTCTCCTTCTCTGTTAGAGGCTGAATTGTGTCTCTCCAGAATTCAAGTGTTGGAGCCCTGATCCCTAGACCTCAGGATGTGATTGCATTTGAGAAAGGGCCTTTATAGAGAGGATTAAGTTAAAACAAGGCCATATGAATGGACTCCAGTGCAATTTAACAGGTGTCCTAAGAGGAGGAAACTGGACTAATAGCCACCAGGGTTGTGTGTGCACACAGGGATGGCCATGTGCAAAGGCGGCCTAAGGGCAGCAACCTGCAAGCCAAGGGGAGAGGCCTCAGGGGGCACCAGCCCTGGTGGCACCTAGATATTGGACTTCCAGCCTCCTGAACTAGGAGAAAACAAATTTCTGTTGTTTAAGACTGTGATACTTTCTTATGGCAGCCCTGGCAAAGTAACACGTTCTCTTTTTAAGAACCTTTACTTCCTTCTCTTTCTTCCTTCTGTTTATTCTCTTCCATATGAGGACAGGATTTAAAGAAAATATCTCAAATTTGCTTATGCTAAATTATAAATCATCTTGAAAGGTCCTCTCTCCCTGAGCTGTGTGGCTTGCATTGACACAATGCCTGCCATGAGGCTCAGGAGTGAAGAAGACGTAAGTGGGTAGCCAGGCACCAGGAAAGATGTGATGAACACTACGCCTCCCTAAGCAGACTCTGAACATCAGCTCTCTGCCTCGGATTTGCCCTGGAGCCTTAGGCCACAGGTCAAGGTATGGACTGGGAAACTGACCTGTGTTTCCTGGCACACTCTGAATAAAGTACCAGGCCTGGATGTGGGATGCCAGAACCCCTCCTTAAAATCTTCCCCTATTGTTGAGAAACTCCAGTGGCCTCCAGTTTCCCCCCTCATCTTCATTACAAGGAATCTTCAGCAGAAAAGAAAGGAAAATGCTGCACTCCAACTACAGCTTCCACAAGGTCCTAGGAACCTCAACTCAAACAGTTTGAAATACAAAAGCCATTTAAATATGTGAGCGTTGGCAAGTCCAGAAGTAGAGTTAGCTTCAGGTTGATTTCGTGACTCAGGCTGTTCTCCCTCTCTTTGGCTTTGTTTAACATCGACTTCGTTCTAGCAGCAACCAGAAGAAAAGGAGAACATGTCTTCCTGTAGCTTTTTCTTAGGAGCAAGAAAACGTCTCAGAAGCTTCCTGGAGGATTTTCTGCTGCATCTCAGTTTCTGTAAGTGAAGAAGGCTGTGGGAGGAACTAGCTGTCAGGTAGAGACTAATAACACCCATTAGCTTGTACTCTACTCTCAGTTGTTACCATATTTGAGAGTCAAGCAGAACAACAAAGGACAATAAGAAATGGTATACTGGGTTAGGCCATTTAGCGGTCAAGAGCTTATAGCTACCTCCAGCAATGGAATTACTAGGAGACCAATGGCATAAAGAGAGACTGAACTATCAGAAAAACACAAGAGCTGTGCTTGAAGACCCAAGGCGCGTCCGTGATCCAGCTAGCCTAATTTATTCCACCTTGGTGACTATGCTTCTTTTTGCTCTCTGCTTGTCTTTGTATATTTTATTTTTATTTCTCTCACTACCCACACACTAATTAATTTTCTCTTACTTGCCCATGCAAATTCTACATAGAGACAGTCTGTGTGACCTGCCTGAGCAGCACCTTTTGCTCTTTATCTCTGAACTGCTCCTGCCTAGACTATGGCCAGGTTGCCCCCAGGTCAAGGGTCCATTCTGACCTTATCAGTGTTCACCTCTCCCTCTTCAGAAGAGGTCTGCGGGCGGAGCAGGAATGTTGGTATGTTTAGCATAGTTATAATACATCTCCCTTATGCTAAGAGCAAGTCTGTATCTAAATGCTCTTAAATGCAGTTAACACTGAAAAAGGAAATGGTGTTAGGATCCAAATAAAAATTAAATACAAGTTTAATGTCATTATCTTAAGTGGCATGTTCCCTCCAGTGTGTAAGAAGGGAGAAATGTAAAAGGGCAGGGACTATAATTATTTATGTTTATATTTTACTGATTAGACGTTCATTAGATTTTCAGGTACTGTACTACTACAGCATATTGGTGTATTTAAGGGTATTAACTAAGTCTCCAAGCCCTTCATGTTCACTGCTATCTAAGTGCTGTTCTTTCAAACGCCATTATGAAGTACAGAAAAAGGGGATAATGATGGAATAATGTAAAAAGTCCTCAGCCATGTATTATTCCTGCAGTATACTCAGATACCACCCAGATGGGCTTACCATGAATGAGCTTTTGCTTCTCTCTCTCCCCCTTGCTCTGTGACCTCTAGAAAAATCCAAAGAGGAAAATGGGAACTAAGGATGCAATTCCATCATTATTGTGCATTGAATCATTCTCAAGACATTTACTGAGAGTTTGTCACTGTGCAGAGCCACCAGAGTGCTTTCTTTGACAAGATTTCATGTCTTGCCTAACTGGACAGAACCAATGCAAGATGAGGAAGGCACCAGCAGAAAAATCCACAAATACAAGGATGGAGCAGGAGGAGAAAAATCATCTGTTGAAATTCAGGAACAGGTGTCCGTGGGGGTGGCAGTGGAAGATTTTCAAAGGGGAAAATTATGTTCAACTCAGCATAGACTGAGGCAGGTCTTATACATGTTTATTTACTGCAGAGAAGAGCAATATTCTGGACACGGAGCAGACAATCAAGAAATCCTTAACCTGCAGAGGAATAGGTGTGAACCACCATGAGTCGAGTTATAAGGACTACTGCTGTAATTATAAGTTCAATGGCAATGATTAAGACTGATTTTTTTGTAGCAATAAACTAAAACTTGACATTTAGGGGATCAATCAGAAAATGATTGGAATGAAGGCTAGAAAACTCTGAAGCTGAATGAGCAACAGAAAAGTGTGAACTCAAGTGAACAGAGTTCGCAAAAGTTGAAGATAAAGAAAAGTTCAATGGGAAAATGAGAGTCAGATCATGATGCAGCAGAAATAAAGCCAGACCAGTGAAGGGGGACTGGTGTGACCTGATAAGCATAGTCTACTGAGATAACTTGTGCTAGAGATAGTCTGAAGCAAAAAAACGTTAGAGATCAGGAGACACCACAATACATGGAACTCATGTGGAACAGTGCCTTGCATCTAGGGAGAACTTCAGATTGTTAGTATCAGTATTGCACAAAATTGTCAGTATCTCAGTAATTACCAGACTTTTAGACTTTATTTATTTTTTTATTTTTTTTGGTGAACATACACCCATGTACTTAGGTAGCTGTTTCTTTTCCTATTGGCTACTGTGCATATCTATGTAATCCTGAAATAGATGTGTGAGTTTTTCTGTGCTGCAAATATGCCTATCACAGCTATTGTAATTGCCCAGGGAAGTCTTATTTAATTAAAAAAAAAACTTTGTTTATCTGTGTTAATGCAGTGAAAGGGCTTACATATACGTTGCTATTTTTCAGCAGGTAGAGAAAAAGCACGTACAACTGAAATAGTAAAGCCTTCCTGCCACTATTCAGTCATCTCCACTTTTCCATGCCGACTATCAAATGCTTCTTATCACCACTTGTTCACTGGCAATTAATTGCCTAGTCTAGTTGATGCCTTGCTTTTTAACACATTCATGCTCACTTGTGAATGCATTAAGTACACAGAAAAGCTAGAGAAAAATTCTTGGATTTTTGTATTTAAAAAGTCAGTAAAAAGAGATTTCCTTAGGCAGCACATCAAATCCAGCTGAAGTGGCCATTTGCTTCTCCCTGGTGGTAGTGGGCCACTCTGCATGAATTGTGGTCCTAAGTAGATATTCAAAAAATTTATTTGACAATTGGATGCTGCCTCTAATCCTGATTTTTTCCCTTAGCTTTTCTCTTTTACATCTTCCACATAAATAGTATTATTTTAAGAAACTTTTAAAGCAACTTTCAACACAAAATCCCAAAAAAACCATGAGAGTAACACATTTGCAATTAGAGGATCAAGTCTTACCTAACCAAGTAATCTTTATCTTGACTTCTACTTTAAGACTGAGCACAGGCTGTATAGTTTCCTTTGAAAGACTCCATTAAAATATTAGTAATGGGATTTTAAAGGAGCTATAAACCCACAAGGTAAAAAGAATGGAAGAAAGCTACCAGCTGATGGAATATTTCAACAAATGTATGATTTATTAACCAGGATTCTCCAGAGTAACAGAACCAACAGGATACCTATGTATATGTTGTGAGATTTATTTTAAGGAATTGGCTCATGTAATTGAGAGGGAATGGCAAGTCTGAAATCCATGGGGCAGGCCAGCAGGCTGGAAACTCAGGTAGAAATCAATGCCACAGCTTGAGGCAGAATTTCTTATTCTTTGGAAAACTTCAGTTTTTGCTCTTAATGCCTTCAACAGATTGAATGAGGTTGGCTCACTTTATCAAGTGTAATCTTCTTTATTTAAAGTGGCCAAAGGTTGTGGCTAATGCCTGTAATCCCAGATTTTGGGAGGCCAAGGCGGGCTGATCACCTGAGGTCAGACGTTCAAGACCAGCCTAACCAACATAGTGAAATCTCGTCTCTACTAAAAATACAAAAAATTAGCTGGGTTGTGGCAGGCGACTGTAATCCCAGGTGACTTTAATCTCAGGAGCCTGAGCCTGGAGAATGGCTTGAACCTAAGAGGTGGAGGTTACAGTGAGCCGAGATCATGCCACCATACTTCAGCCTGGGTGACAGAATGAGACTCCAACTCAAAAATTATATATATGTAAAAAAACTTTAAAAAGTTAACCGATTGTATATATTAACCACATTATGAAATTCTTTCACAGCAACACCTAGACTGTAGCAATAAGTGGGTTAAATAAATGGGTTCTGTAGCCCAGCCAACTTGACACATAAAACTAATCATCACATATAATGACTGACAAAGCAGGGAAATGAAAATTGTAAATGGAAGTGACTGCAGCTCAAAAGGGGTTGATTGCTCTCTCTCTGCCAACAAAAAGACACACACACACACACACACACACACACATCCCACACACTTCTCCTGGACCTATTTCTAAGCACAGAATACTTGGAAGCCAGAATATTGCTACCCTATGTTAGACTCTGTGGTGGACAGACACTGATTGCCAGCGACCACTTCCTAGATTCACATCCTTGTATAATCCCTCCCCTTGCTTGTGGCAGGACCTGGACCTGTGACTTGTTTCTAACAACTTAGCTATGGCACAGGTTGCAGGATATCACTTCTGTGGTTCTGTTACCTTAAGACTTTGTTTTACAAGAAGACTCTATCTAGAGATTCTCCATGTAGACATAATGAAATAAGCAGCCATGCCGAGGAAGTCCACATAGCAAGGAATTGCAGGCAATGTCTTAGAGACAAGGATGACCTCTAAGTGAATTCTACCAACAGTCTGAATGAGTTTGAACTAGACTTCTGAACATAAAACCATAAGGTAGAAACTCCTAGAAGAAAGCATGCAAGAAATATTTGGAACCTTGGGTTAGGCAATTTTTTTTTTTAAGATATGTCACCAATAACACAATCAATAAAGGAAAACAGTGGTAATATAATCTTTATCAAAATTAAGACCTCTGCTCTTATAACGTACTGTTAAGAGGTTGGAAACATTAGTGACAAAGTGAAAAAAGTATTTTCAAATCACCTATTTGATTTAAAAAACTTATATCCAGAATATATAAAGAATCCTGGCCTGGTGCCATGGATCACATCTGTAATCCCAGCACTTTGGGAAGCCAAGGTGGGCAGATCACTTGAGCCCAGGAGTTTGAGACCAGCCTGGCCAACATGGTGAAACCCCATCTCTACTGAAAGTACAAAAATGTGCCAGGTGTGGTGGTGTGTACCTGTAATCCCAGCTACTCAGGAGGCTGAGGCATGAGAACCACTTGAACCTAGTAGGTGGAGGTTGCAGTGAGCCAAGAGGGTGCCAGTGCACTCCAGTCTGGGTGACAGTGCAAGAACTTATCTCAATAAAACAAAACAAAAAAAAAGCATCCTAGGAACACAGTAATAAAAACAAAACAAAACAAAAACCCCAAAAACCAATAAAGATGAGTAAAAGATTTAAAACAGCACTTTACCAAAATAGGTATATGGATGACAAGGCTGTGAAAAGAAGCATAACATCATTAGTCATTAAAACAATATAAATTGAAATCATAATAAGATACCATTACAAATCTATTAAAATGGTGAAAATTAAGACTGACTGCACCAAGCGTTGCTGGAAATATGGACTAATTGAAACTCTCATATACTATTAGTGGGATGTAAAATGATACTGCCTCACTAGAAAGCAGTTCGGTGTTTCACTGAATATTAAACATACACTTACCATACTACCCTTCTGTCCCACTCCTAGGTATTTATCCAAAAGAAGTGAAAGTATATATAACGACACAGAAAATCATACATGAATTTTAGCAGCTTTATTTTTAATAGCCCCTGTGTTAGTTTCCTGGTGTTGCTAATAAAAATTACTACACACTTAGTGGCTTAAAACAAAAGCATGTATTCTTTCATAGTTATGGAAGTCAGAAGTCTGAAATCAAGGTATCAACAGAGCTATGATCCCTCCAAAGGTTCTAAGGAGACTCTTTCCTTGTCTCTTCAGCTTCTGATGACTGCTGGCATTCCTTGGCTTGTGGCAGCATCACTCCAGTCTCTGTTCTTTCTCCCCGTGGCTTTTCCCCTGTATCTCCACGTCCTCAAACATTTTTTTCTTATAAAGACACCAGGATTTAGGGCCTGCTTTACATCCAGGATGATTTCTTTTACATCTTTAACTTAATTACACCTGCAGTGGTCTTATTTACAAATAAGATTGCATTCCCATGTAGTAGGGGTTAGGATTTGAACATATCTTGGTGTTGGTGCATAGGGGTGGTGTATAATGTAATCCATTACAGTTCTAAACTAGAAACAACCCACATTTCCATCAATAGGAAAATAATAAATTGTGATATATCTTCACAATGAAATACTACTTAGTAATTTTTATTTATTTATTATTTATTTATTTATTTATTTTTATTGCATTTTAGGTTTTGGGGTACATGTGAAGAACATGCAAGATTGTTGCATAGGTACACACATGGCAGTGTGGTTTGCTGTCTTCTGTCCCCTCACCTGTATCTGTCATTTCTCCCCATGCTATCTCTTCCCACATCCCCACCCCCTGCCCCTCCCCCATTTCCCCTCAATGGACCCCAGTGTGTAGTGTTCCCCTCCCTGTGTCCATGTGTTCTCATTGTTCAACACCCACCTATGAGTGAGAATATAGTGTTTGATTTTCTGCCCTTGTGTCAGTTTGCTGAGAATGATGGTTTCCAGGTTCATCCATGTCCCTACAAAGGACGTGAACTCATTGTTTTTGATGGCTGCATAATATTCCATGGTGTATATGTACCACATTTTCCCTATCCAGTCTATCATCGTTGGGCATTTGGGTTGGTTCCAGGTCTTTGCTATTGTAAACAGTGCTGCAATGAACATTTGTATGCACGTGTCCTTATAGTAGAAAGATTTATAATCCTTTGGATATATACCCAGTAATGGGATTGCTGGGTCAAATGGGATTTCTATTTTTAGGTCTTTGAGGAATCGCCACACTGTCTTCCACAATGGTTGAATTAATTTACATTCCCACCAACAGTGTAAAAGTGTTCCTATTTCTCCACATCCTCTCCAGCATCTGTTGTTTCCCGATTTTTTAATGATTGCCATTCTAACTGGTGTGAGATGGTATCTCAATGTGGTTTTGATTTGCATTTCTCTGATGACCAGTGATGATGAGCATTTTTTCATATGTTTCTTGGCCTCCTGTATGTCTTCTTTTGTAAAGTATCTGTTCATATCCTTCGCCCATTTTTGAATGGGCTTGTTTGTTTTTTTCTTGTAGATCTGCTTTAGTTCTTTGTAAATTCTGGATATCAGCCCCTTGTCAGATGGGTAGACTGCAAAAATTTTTTCCCATTCTGTTGGTTGCCGATTCACTCTACTGACTGTTTCTTTGGCCGTGCAGAAGCTGTGGAGTTTGATTAGGTCCCATTTGTCTATTTTGGCTTTTGTTGCCATTGCTTTTGGCATTTTGGTCATGAAGTCCTTGCCTACACCTATGTCCTGAATGGTTTTGCCTAGATTTTCTTCTTGGGTTTTTATGGTGTTAAGTCTGATGTTTAAGTCTTTAATCCATCTGGAGTTAATTTTGGTGTAAGGTGTCAGGAAGGGGTCCTGTTTCTGCTTTCTGCACATGGCTAGCCAGTTTTCCCAACACCATTTATTAAACAGGGAGTCCTTTCCCCATTGCTTGTTTTTGTCAGGTTTGTCGAAGATCAGATGGTTGTGGGTATGTTGTATTTCCTCTGAGGCCTCTGTTCTGTTCCATTGGTCTATATCTCTGTTTTGGTACCAGTACCATGCTGTTTTGATTACTGTAGCCTTGTAGTATAGTTTGAAGTCCGGTAGTGTGATGCCTCCTGCTTTGTTCTTTTTGCTTAGAATTGACTTGGCTAATCGGGCTCTCTTTTGGTTCCATATGAAGTTTAAGGTGTTTTTTTCCAGTTCTGTGAAGAAGGTCATTGGTAGCTTGATGGGAATAGCATTGAATCTGTAAATTACTTTGGGCAGTATGGCCATTTTCACGATGTTTATTCTTCCTACCCATGAACACGGAATGTTTCTCCATCTGTTTGTATCCTCTCTTATTTCGTTGAGCAATGGCTTGTAGTTCTCCTTGAAGAGGTCCTTTATGTTCCTTGTTAGTTGTATTCCTAGGTATTTTATTCTCTTTGTAGCAATTGTGAATGGCAGTTCGTTCTTGATTTGGCTCTTTTTAAGTCTATTACTGG
The DNA here is from genome assembly GCF_048565385.1 of Saimiri boliviensis. NCBI lineage: Eukaryota > Metazoa > Chordata > Mammalia > Primates > Cebidae > Saimiri > Saimiri boliviensis. The sequence continues at coordinate 24,991,910 of NC_133452.1, read as the reverse complement.
TGTATAGGAATGCTTGTGATTTTTGCATGTTGATTTTGTATCCTGAGACTTTGCTGAAGTTGTTTATTAGTTTCAGGAGACTTTGGGCTGAGATGATGGGGTCTTCCAGATATACAATCATGTCACCTGCAAATAGAGACAATTTGATTTCCTCCTTTCCAGTTTGGATACCCTTTATTTCTTTTTCTTGCCTGATTGCTCTGGCTAGAACTTCCAGTACTATATTGAATAGGAGTGGTGAGAGAGGGCATCCTTGTCTAGTGCCAGATTTCAGAGGGAATGCTTCCAGTTTTTGCCCATTCAGTATGATATTGGCTGTTGGTTTGTCGTAAATAGCTTTTATTGTTTTGAGATACGTTCCGTCAATACCTAGTTTATTGAGGGTTTTTAGCATAAAGGATTGTTGAATTTTGTCAAAATCCTTCTCTGCGTCAATTGAGATAATCATGTGGTTTTTGTCTTTGGTTCTGTTTATGTGGTGAATTACGTTTATGGACTTGCGTATGTTGAACCAACCTTGCATCCCCGGGATGAATCCTACTTGATCATGGTGGATGAGCTTTTTGATATGCTGTTGCAATCTGCTTGCCAGTATTTTATTGAAGATTTTTTCATCTATGTTCATCATGGATATTGGCCTGAAATTTTCTTTTCTTGTTGAGTCTCTGCTGGGTTTTGGTATCAGGATGATGTTTGTCTCGTAAAATGATTTGGGAAGGATTCCCTCTTTTTGGATTGTCTGGAATAGTTTCAGAAGGAATGGTATCAGCTCCTCTTTGTATGTCTGGTAGAATTAGGCTGTGAACCCATCTGGACCTGGGCTTTTTTTGGGTGGTAGGCTCTTTATTGCTGCCTCGACTTCAGACCATGTTATTGGTCTATTCAGAGTTTCAGCTTCTTCCGGGTTTAGGCTTGGGAGGATGCAGGTGTCCAGGAATTTATCCATTTCTTCCAGGTTTACTAGTTTATGTGCATAGAGTTGTTTGTAATAATCTCTGATGATGGTTTGGATTTCTTTGGAATCTGTGGTGAAATCCCCTTTATCGTTTTTTATTGCATCAATTTGGTTATTCTCTCTTTTCTTTTTTATTAATTTAGCTAGTGGTCTATTTTGTTGATCTTTTCAAAAAACCAGCTCCTGGATTTATTGATTTTTTGAAGAGTTTTTTGTGCCTCTATTTCCTTCAGTTCTGCTCTGATCTTAGTTATTTCCTGTCTTCTGCTAGGTTTTGAGTTTTTTTGATCTTGCTCCTCTAGCTCTTTCAATTTTGATGATAGCGTGTCAATTTTACATCTCTCCTTTCTTCTCATGTGGGCACTCATTGCTATATATTTTCCTCTAGAGACTGCTTTAAATGTGTCCCAGGGATTCTGGTATGTTGTGTCTTCGTTCTCATTGGTTTCGAACAACATCTTTATTTCTGCCTTCATTTCATTGTTTATCCAGTCAACATTCAAGAGCAAGTTGTTCAGTTTCCATGAAGCTGTGCGGTTCTGAGTTAGTTTCTGCATTTTGAGTTCTAACTCGATTGCACTGTGGTCTGAGAGACTGTTTGTTATGATTTCTGTTATTTTGCATTTGTTGAGGAGTGATTTATTGCCAATTATGTGGTCAATTTTAGAGTAGGTGTGATGTGGTGCTGAGAAGAATGTATATTCTGTGGATTTGGGGTGGAGAGTTCTGTAAATGTCTATTAGGTTTGCTTGTTCCAGGTCTGAGTTCAGGTCCTGGATATCCTTGTTGATTTTCTGTCTGGTTGATCTGTCTAATATTGACAATGGGGTGTTAAAGTCTCCCACTATTATTGGGTGGGAGTCTAAGTCTCTTTGTAAGTCATTAAGAACTTGCCTTATGTATCTGGGTGCTCCTGTATTGGGTGCATATATATTTAGGATCGTTAGCTCTTCTTGTTGCAGTGATCCTTTTACCATTATGTATTGTCCTTCTTTGTCTCTTTTGATCTTTGTTGCTTTAAAGTCTATTTTATCAGAGATGAGAATTGCAACTCCTGCTTTTTTTTGCTCTCCATTTGCTTGGTAAATCTTCCTCCATCCCTTTATTTTGAGCCTTTGTGTATCCTTGCATGTAAGATGGGTTTCCTGGATACAGCACACTGATGGGTTTTGGCTTTTTATCCAATTTGCCAGTCTGTGTCTTTTGATTGGGGCATTTAGTCCATTGACATTTAGGGATAGTATTGTTATGTGTGAAGTTGATACTGTCATTTTGATGCTTCCTTGCTGTTTTGTTGGTTAGTTGATGCAGATTCTTGATTGTGTTGATGCTCTTTTACCATTTGGTGTGTTTTTGGAGTGGCTGGTACTGGTTGTTCCTTTATATGTGTAGAGTCTCTTTCAGGAGTTCTTGTAGAGCAGGTTTGGTGGTGATGAAATCTCTGAGTGCTTGCTTGTTCACAAAGGATTTTATGTTTCCATCACTTATGAAGCTTAGTTTGGCTGGATAGGAGATTCTGGGTTGAAAGTTCTTTTTTTTAAGGATGTTGAATATTGGCCCCCAATCTCTTCTGGCTTGTAGGGTTTCTGCTGAGAGATCTGCTGTGAGTCTAATGGGCTTCTCTCTGTGGGTAATCCGACCTTTCTCTCTGGCTGCCCTTAGCATTTTCTCTTTCATTTCAACCCTGGTGAATCTGACGATTATGTGCCTTGGGGTTGCTCTTCTTGAGGAATATCTTTGTGGTGTTCTCTGTATTTCCTGGATTTGAATATTGGTCTGCCTTGCTAGGTTGGGGAAGTTTTCCTGGATAATATCCTGAAGAGTATTTTCCAGCTTGGATTCATTCTCTTCATCACATTCAGGTACACCTATCAGACGTAGATTGGGTCTTTTCACATAGTCCCACATTTCTTGAAGATTTTGTTCATTCCTTTTTGCGCTTTTTTTCTCTGTTCTTGCCTTCTCTTTTTATTTCATTGAGTTGATCTTTGACCTCTGATATCCTTTCTTCTGCTTGGTCAATTCGGCTGTTGAAGCTTGTGCATGCTTCACGAAGTTCTCATGTTGTGTTTTTCAGCTCCATCAATTCACTTATAATCCTGTCTATGCTGTCCATTCTCGTTAGCTGTTCATCCAATCTTTTTTCAAGGTTCCTATTTTCTTTACGTTGGGTTAGAACATGTTCTTTTAGCTCACTGTAGTTTCTTACTACCCACCTTCTGAAGTCCCATTCTGTCATTTCATCACCCTCCTTCTCCATCCAGTCTGGTTCCCTTGCTGGTGAGGAGTTGTGATCCCTTTTAGGAGGAGAGGTGTTCTGGTTTCGGGAGTTTTCATCCTTTTTGCACTGGTTTCTTCCCATTTTTGTGGGTTTATCCACCTGTTGTCTTTGTAATTACTGTCTTTCAGATTGGGTCTCTGAGTGAGCTTCTAGTTCTTGGATGCTGAAGTTACTTCTTTTTTTTTTTTTTTTTTTTTTTTTTTTTTTTTTTTTTTTTTTTTAGCTTTCCTTCTAACAGTCTGGACCCTCTGCTGTAGGACTGCTGAGGTCCTCTCCAGGCCCTGCTTGCCTGGGGGTCACCTGCAGCAGTGGCAGAACAGTAAGAGTTGCTGCCAGTTTCCTCTTCTGCTATCTTTGTCCCAGAAGGATGCTCGCCTACTGTCAGTCCGTTCTCTTCTTTATGAGGTGCGTCTTTGGATCTATGGGGGTCAGGGAGCTACTTGAGGAGACAGTCTATCTTTTATTGGGGCTTAAGTCCTGAGTTGTGAGCTCCGTTGTTCGTTCAGAGCTGCTGGGCAGGTATGTTTAGGTCTGCTGCAGCTGAATTCATAAAGCACTTTTTGTTCCCAGGTGCTCTGTCCTAGGGAGTTGGAGCTTTATGAGTTTCCGTTGCACTACTGCCTTTTTTGATTTTTCTTTCAGGTCTGACCCGCCCAGCTAGCAGCACGCCTAGCCACTGCCTGCCCGAAGGGGCTTTGCTGAGCTGCTGTGGGCTCCGCCCAGCTGCCCTGAGCTCTTCCCTGTAGTCCTGTTTATATGGGCGTAGTTAGAACTGTCTCGGCAACGGTGGCCCCGCCTCTGTTATGGCGGACTCTCTCTGTTGTGGCAGGTTGCCTTGGCAACTGGTGGGTTGCCTTGGCAATGGGGGCCTGCCTCCATAGCGGTGGAGAGTCTCAGTAATGGCGGAAGCCCCTCCCCCGCCGAGCCCAAAAATCCCGGTTCAGCTGTGTTTGGTTTGTAGGGCTCAACCCAGAGGGTTTCCAATTACTGTTTTTGTTTTCGTTGTCGTTTGGGGTGGAGGGCTGGGACCAACCGAGCCTGATCACCTGGCTCCCTGACTTGGAGTCTTTTCTTTTAAGTTGAACGACCCTGCGTTCCAGTTGCTTGTTGAAAAGGCACTGGGATCTCCTGTGCTGCGACTCACTGAGTCAGCTGGAACTGCGGCGCCAGCTCCTGGCGGATTTTTTGCCTAGGAATCTCCTGGCCTGGCTCACTATTTCAGATGAATGGGCAACTCTGCCATCTCAGGGCTCTGATCGCCAGCTAAGAGGGCTCCCAGACCAGTGGCTTTTGTACGGAGAACCGCAGCAACAGGGCGTGGTCACAGCAGCCGCGCGGGTGGAATCAGCCCCACGGGGGCCAAAACAGCCGCACCGGCTGGGACTGCGACGCTGGCGACCCCTCTGCCTGGGTATCTCCTGGTCTGTGGGCAATAAGAGTTCGTCTGGAAATGCAGCGTCCACTCACCCTCTGCACTTTCACTGGGAGCTGAAGTCCTGAGCTCTTCTTAGGCGGCCATCTTCCCAGCATTCCCTACTTAGTAATTTTTAAAATGAACTACTGATGCATCAATAACATAGATGAATTTTCAAATAATTATGCAGAGTGAAAGAAGTCAAACAGAAGAGAAGACCTATTATATGATTCAATTTATTTAAAATTTAGAAATTTCAAACTAATCTCTAATGACAGAAGGCTGAGTATGTCTTGCCTAGGGAGAGTGATGGGGTTAAGAGGGAAGGAGTGAACAACAGGTGACAAAAGGATATGAGTAAATTTTTCTGGCAGAAAGGAATATGTTCATTATTTTGATTGTGGTAATAGTTTCCTGGCACATATATGTGTAAGCATATATGGTTGTTTATATTTGCTCTGCCTCTAAATGCTTCATTTTGGTAAGACTTCCCCTTCCCATTTCATAGGATTCTGATAAGCCTGATAATCAAAGGGGCACCTCAACTTCTCTGCCAACTGAGGCTCACTAAAGACCTTTTCATAGATTGATTCAGATGTCGGAAGGAAGAGAGCCCAGCTCTTGAGAGCCTAGTGCTGTTGAGGCATAGAGGGTCCTCTTTGCCACATAGACAGAGAGTGTTGCTTTAAAGAAAACCCATGGAAAAAAGCAGGGGGAAATGGAGAGCAAAGGGAAAATAAATCCCGATGACATTGTTTGAATCCCCAGATTCAGCCATTCCTGAAGCCAGCCATTATCTTTAATTTCCCAAATAAATGAACTTCCAAATTCTCCTTTTAGGCTTAAGATAGTCTGAATCAAGTTTCTGTCACCACAACTGAAAAGAAGACTCATAAAATGCTGAATCAGAATTTGTGTTACTACAGGACAGAGGCTTGTAATCATGGTGCCACACTATCTTCCTGAGTGTCTCAGTATGCAAGCGCCAGTCCAGGGAAAGTGCAGCTTTGGAAGGTAATGTGCAATAATTAAACCAAGAGTAATGCAGACACACAGGGAATTATACCAGTGTGTTTTTAAAATACATAATACAGGGAAACAGAGATGCCAAATAATTTAAAAATAATTCAGAAGTCTGCCGGAAGAAGAATGACATTGTATTGTTCCTTGGAGACAACAGAAGAACAGAGTAGAATTGTCAAGAGTGGGTCCTGACAGACTGACCTAGCTTCCATTTCTGAATAAAATGCCTGCCATATAGATTAATGGGGAATGTTTACTGTAACTGAGCATTCCAGACAGCCCAGCCTCACTGGTAAAGGTGCACGTTCCCTTGGACCCTCAAATTCCTCATCTTTGAAATGAGGCTATGTCAACATTTGTGTTACTCAATTCCATAACTTAAAAAAAAGAGGGTCTGGGGAAGAAAGTTGTCTGGCTGATGGGCTGGAGGGGATGGGATAAAGAATTCTCACCCCCACTGGAGAGACCTACCAGGGTCCCCAAAGGCTGAATCATCCTCCAGGTAGGGGTCCCTTGACCTTGGCACTATGAGATTTGGGGCTGGATAATTCTTTGCTGTGAAGGCTGCCTTGGGCATTGCAGGATGTTTGGAGGCATCCCCGGTCTCTAGCTACTCTATACTAGTAACAGCTATGCCGTCCTCAGTTTTGTAACAACCCAAAATATTTCCAGACAAAGCCAGTGTTCCCTGGGACGCAAAATCACTCCCACTAGAGAACTTCTAGAGGTTTAGTGATGGAGTAGAGTACTCTGCTTGGGGAGGTTGTCAAGGAAGCAGTGAGGCACATGGTAGTGGCATCTTAAAAAACAGAATCACAAAGGATCTTGCGGACTCAGGGAGAGAGTTCAGAAGCAAACAGCCTGGTGTTCAATAAGGTCCAGCCGAAGATAGAGTAACCTAAGAAAACCAAAATGCACTCACTTAGAATGGGGAAAGCATGCCTGAGTGTGAGGGTGCAGGGTGAGAGCATGGCATATCAGAGAAGAACAGATTCAACAGCAAAAAAAGCAGTGGCAAAGAGAAAATCATGATTTGGGGTGTGGAAGAAGTCACTTTTAATGACAATTCGGAAGGTCAACATTCTCTGTGAGCCTAAACTGGCTGCATCCTAGTCACAAACCTGTGCTGAACAGGCCTCTGCTACCCCAGCCCTAGAAACGTAGGAGAAGTGATTGAAACATGGTCACACAGGAGCTGAGAAGGTGGGCTTCTTGGGTTAGAGAAGAGGGTACTGAGATTCGCTAAATTCAGCCCAGAGAAATCAAGGCCCACTTGCTGTGAGGGTTTCTGGTACCTCCTATTCCCACCCCACCTCCCAGCAGGATGTTCTTCATTTTCTTCCATTTGTCATTATTATTTGTACTTTTAAAATTCACTTTGGCCCATTTCTTCTTTGTTCCTTTCTCCTGATCATTTTACTCGCATTAAGGGGCTGATCTACTCTTGTTAAGTCTATGTAGAGGCTGTTGAATTGGACTTTCACGTTTAATTTGTTCAACCCCTTTGTCTGGAGTCCTGTCTTGTGCTTGTTGAATGGCGCGGGCAATTTAGTTAAAGGTTACTTAGGATGTTGAGTAAGAACTATGTCTTTCAGTACTTACAAATGTTAAAAAAACAAAAACAAAAACAAAAACAAAAAAACAGAGAAAACAATTGTTGAATCTGCTTTCTCTCTCTCTTTAGAGACATTATGAATACTCATCTCAACAAGGAGGACTGGCAAAGGGTGGGAAAGATAAATAACTAAATATAAGAGCATGTCAGGGCTATAGGAAATTAAGAATCACAGAACAGTTTGCTTCTGAGAGACAAAAGATGTGCTGTGTCAACAAAGAGGGGCACAGGGTCTGAAGTTCCAGACGTGGTGGTGGGGTGGCATGTGGGAGGTGGTTACAAATTTTTTCGCTTTATGCTGAGACTTCAGAGAAAATGTTATTTTTATTCTGCCTGCATTGGTGATCATTTTTAGACCCCTTGCTCACTAAATAGCAGGAGGGATAAGATGTGTCTGTGTAAGGGGGGAGAATTGATTTAATCCCATGCAGCAGTCTTAGTATGATAAACACAGTATGATAAACATAGCATATTTCTCTGATTATATAAATAATTCAGGCTCATGGTAGAAGAAAATCCAAATGATATGTAAGAGTAAAGAAGAAAGTAAAAAAATCACTTGAAATTCTGCCATTCTTCGGCAGCCACCAAGCACATGCTGCTGACCATCCTTTTGTTGATTCAGTAATTTGAACAGTCTCTCTGGGTTGAATGCTTGGATTCAGATCTTGTTCCCTCTGCTCTTCACTGCAAAGCTATCTGGGTGCACAAAGAGGCTTCCTGGGGCTTCCTCCCAGCAGAGGGAAAGGGGCCTCAGATCTGCCTCCTCTATTCTCTACAGCATGGTTTCTTACCCCTCATCCCTGCTACCATTCATAGCTGAAGTTGGAGGCTGCTATAATTCATGGTTACATCTTCCCTGCCTTGGCCAGAGTCCTTGTTTAATTGGGCTCCCTGCAGCTCCTGACCCTTCAGAGTCTCTGGCGCATTCTTTCTTTGGCTCTCTTACCTCAAGATAGGCTGGACGCAGGCCCTGTGATGCTGCCTGAGCTATTTTTCCAGGACACTTGAGAGCAGGCGGTTTTGCTACCTGTCCATGTCCTGTTTCAGAATCCAAATAGGATTTGAATTCCTGTTCCAAAGTCCACTGCTCACTTCATTCTCCTCAACGTGTGCCTATCACCTTTTATGCTCTTGCCCCAAACCTGAAGCAGTGACACAGGCTCTGTGGCATATCTGTCTCTCACACCCACCACTTCTGCTGCTTTCCTGTCTGCATTGTTCTGCTCTGCAGGACTGGGAATGGTGAGCCCCCTCCCTATCTCATCTTCAACCCCACCCCCTCTTTTTCCCCAGAATCTGTTATGCAGGATGGGGTGAAAAGAGAGATGAACTGGCTTACTCATCAGGGAAATACCCTGCCTGTCGTAAGGTGCCAATAAGAGGATGGTGTTGAGTCTCAGGATAGCCCCACTGAAGAGAGAATAAAAGGAAATGGATTACTTCTCCCAGAGGATCAGGTTTTCTATACTGTTCATGAAGATGATAAGATTTCTCTCTCTCCAGAAGTTTTAAAATGAGATGTCTCAGATTTCATAAATCTGCCTCATTCCCTTTTCTATCAACGGAAGATGCTCCTGCTTTGTCCCTAAGACGCTATGGTCATCAGATAAGTCTGCGGTTTCTCAGGCACCGCTCGGGGAGTAGCTGGAATTATTCACACTCCAACCCCTTGTACCTGGCTCAGTGCCTGGCACACAGTTGGCTCTCTGCAAACATTGTTGCAAGAAGAGTGAAAAAACAAAGATAGATAAGTGCTATTCTACAGAGCTAAAGTTTATTTTGTTTGAAGACAGAGGAACAAAGGAGACGCCCCTCCAAGGTCATGGATGATTCTGTGAGTCTGTGTACACATTCCCATGGCTAGACAGCATTATATTAAAATCTGTCAATTTTTCCACACTGTCCACCAAACTGGCTACTGTGCTAGGTACTGACATCTGTAAACACGTAATTTGTATTCTTCTGTCACCTGTATTACTCTGAAGGAACATCCCTCAGGTTCACAGAAATTAATCCCATACGCTGGATGGATGATGGATAGGTGGCTTTTTCATCTACCCAGCTAGGTTTGGAAAATGCCAGATGCCTTCACTATTCCACCGATGTATTGATGCACATGATTAAAAAGCCAGGGGCATGCTCAGAGCAGGAGTATAAAAAGCAGACGTTTCTCCCACAAGGGAGCTGTCTCCAGCGACCCAAGACTGCCATCACGCTGGGATCTGTGATGTCCTTTCTGCTCCCCACCCTCCTGGAGTGAAACCTGGCAGAGCTGCAACCTTGGAGCAAAGAGACTTCCAGTCTGTTATTTTCACTTTTCTCAGCGGGGTCTTTCTCTGCCTAATTGCCCTGTTTACTCTTCCTGTTCTCTTTTAAAAGCCTGGCATTCAAAGCAGAACTAATTCTGTTTTAAGAGGTTGCCAGGAAGCAACATGAAATCTACCTGCTTTTGAGTTTCACAGTCCATTTTATTTCTTTCTCTAAATAAAAGCAGGGCATTTGTCAGTTTGTGTTCCTCTGATACCTCTCTCTATTTTCCTGATTCTTCAGGCAGAACTCCCTGTGTTCACTGCTCCATCAATGAGGATGGAAAGAACACTTAAGCTTTTCCCTCTCTGTAGCTGGCCTAAAGCCATCCAGCAACTGTCGTTGGGCCACTAGACAAATCTGGTCACAGCTCTGGGTTTGGGAGTGCATTGGAACATAGGCAATTAGCTCAGGGTTACCCTGACCTCTTCCAGAGAGTTCTAGAACATCATGAGCATATAGTGAAAAAAACCATCTAGATCTCATTCTCCATTCTGGTCTTTTGCAACTCAGACTACTTCCAGGAAGGTGAACTTTAGGGTATTACTTGTAAACACTCTAAGCAAAATGATATTTTACATGTCTTTTTAGTATGTTATTGATAGGGACATCAGTTAATGTTCCTTCGTGGTTTGTTGTTACAGAATCCACAAAGCGAATGAGAGAGTTGGTTTTCTGGTGCCTCCCATTTCTTACAAATACATACTCCTCACTGCTTGAATATGTAGCTTAATTGTAATTTACACATTTCAACTGACTGAAATGGAACACTGTATTAGTTTTGCTAGGGCTGTGATAACAAGCTACCACAGACTGGGTGGCTTACACAACAGAAATTTATTTCTCATAGTTCCAGAGGCTGGAAGTCCAAGGTCAGGTTGTTGCAGGTTTGATTTCTTTTGAGGCCTCTCTCTTTGGCTTGCAGACGGCCACCTTCTCATTATATCCTCACGTGGTCTTTTCTCTATGTGTGCTTCCCTAGTGTCTCTGTGTGTCCAAATTTCTTCTTCTTATAAGGACACCAGTCAGATGAGGTTAGGGTTTACCCTAATGGCATTATTTTAACTTAGTCATCTCTTTAAAAGCTCTATCAACAAATACAGTCACAATCTAAGGTATTGGAGGGATCAGCATTTTTAACATATGAATTTTGGGAGAACATAATTCAGCCCATTACTGATACCAAAATTTATTTTTTGAATATTCTTTGTGCCAGCCATGGCAGTAGAGACCTATGCTCTTCTTTAATCCTCACCAAAATCCTGAATGGTAGTATTGATTTTCTACCCAGTCAGATACTTAAAGCCAGACCAAGCCATCAATAGATCACCCACAGGAGTGTCATTAAAAATTTTCTGGGGATTAACCTCATTTCTGAGTTACTGTACCTCTTACTTCACCCCTTGTATTAGGTGAACATGTTCCTAGAGGAACATAACTGAGAGTTTATTAAGTAGTATTAACTCACGTGATCACAAGGTCCCACAATAAGCCATGTGCAAGCTGAGGAGCAAGGGAGCCAGCCTGGGTCCCAAAGTGGAAGAACATGCAGTCTGATGTTTGGGGGCAGGAAACATCCAATATGGGAGAAAGGTGAGGACTGGGAACCTAAGCCAGTCTAGTCCTTTCAGGTTTTTCTGCCTGCTTTATAAACTAGCCACACTGGCAGCTGATTAGATGGTGCCCACCCAGATTAAGGGTGGGTCTGCCTTCCCCAGCTCACTGACTCAAATGTTAATCTCCTTTGGCAACAAACACCCTTACTGACACACCCAGGGTCAATACTTTGCATCCTTCAATCTGATCCAGTTGACACTCATTATTAACCATCACACCCCTCCAGTGCTACAGCTTAATTTTTTGTTACCAAAACACCAACGGTTTGGTCTAGGTTCTTTGCCACACAGAAAGCCAATCATCGAGACAACAAGTATTGCTAGGGAAGAAGGCTTTGTTCTGGTGCTGCAGCCAAGGAGAACAGGAAGTCAGTCTCAAATCCATCTCCCTGACCAAGTGAATTGGGAGGTTTATATAGTGAGGAAGGAATGTAAAACAGGAATTAATAAGTAAAAAAGCAATTATGAGGAAAGAGGGATCTGGCATCTCACTGAAGGCAGGGATCTGATAAGTTTCAGTCCCTTGTCTGAGGGAGAGCTCAGAAGAGACAAATGTGAACTTCAAGTTTTAAGACCAGAAGGGTCAATATCTACATTTATTCAAAAACTCATGAACACAATTTCTAAGGGACAATTGGGCTGGTTTTGCTTTAACCCGTCCATGAACTTGGCTTTCAAAGCTGAACCTCCTGCATGGTGGGCCTCCTGTGGCCTGCAGGGCTCCAGTTCCTTCTTTATAGAGCCCAGCCCAGGAAGATTTGCTTTGCAGATGAGAAAAATGAAACAATAGAGATCAAGTGACTTCCCAAGCTCACACTCCAGCAGGTGACAGAGCCTTAATTCTGACGTGTTACTCAAGCCCAGCCTTCCTCTCTTTACCTCATGTAGCCCTTAGTCAACTATAGAATCGATTGGAATGGAAAACACTTCCACTTAGCATCCTGAAGGTTCACATCAGACCTTTAAAAAACATATTTTGAGAAAGTAGCTTTATCAGTCCTAAGTGTATTAAATCAACTAATTTGTCAATTGGAGGTAGAATAACTTCTTTATCTGTTGGCAAAAATTTACCACCTCCTTTAGGAAGAAGCATAGAGGAGAAATTCTGTATTTTCATCCTGGTACCATTATGATTCCATTGATCAAATGGTGTGTTTCAAAGCTCTTAGGGATCAGTCATAAAATATCTGAGGCTCAGTGAAGGTCAAAGCACTTTGTGGTCAGCACCTCTTATTTCCATGGGTGATTCAGAGGTTTTCTTCATGAATTACCATAGCTTCACCTTTGATTTAAAATATTCAGAAAAGATACTCTCAGTGTCTCTGATTTTTAAATCTATGATTCAGGGCCCTGTGCACTACTGCTTGTCCTAGCCAAACAGATTGTCTGAGGTTTTCTTTTATGATGAATTAGGAGTTGCTCTTGGATCCGACTTTGATCTCTGCTCTTGATAGTTTCCTAAAAGTTTATTCTAATTGATGAGTTAACTGTGAATAAGGTGATATACGGCTTTTATGACAAGAAAAGTTTCCCTGCCTTTCTACTCCTATTTGTCTGCCAGGAAGAAATGTGCCTTGAGTTCTCTGAAATGCAAAAGACTCAGCATGGAAAAACAAGTTTTCTTTCTATATATTTGTTAAATACACATTCTTGAGACCCCTATAACATAAGTAATATTAAATATGTATCTCCTTATGCATTTCTTATTTTTAAAAGCAATTTTATGGAGGTATAATTAACATAAGATACAAGGCATAATTTTAAAGGAAAAGTTTAATGAGTTTTGTCAAATGTAGAGATATAACCATAACAGCAGTCAAGGTAGAAAGTCTGACAATCATTCTCCAAATTTCCTTCTCATGCTTTGGAATTAATGGTCACACCCAACATCAGCTTTATGCAAGAATGAATCTGCTTTCTGCAATTATAGTTCTGCCAGTTTAGAACTTAATATAAACAGAATAAAGCAGTATGCACTTTAGGGTCTGGATTCTTTTGCTCAGCATTTAAAAATTGTATTTGGTAGCCAGGCGTGGTGGCTCAAGCCTGTAATCCCAGCACTTTGGGAGGCTGAGGTGGGTGGATCACAAGGTCGAGAGATCGAGACCATCCTGGTCAACATGGTGAAACCCTGTCTCTACTAAACTTAGCTGGGCATGTTGGCATGTGCCTGTAATCCCAGCTACTCAGGAGGCTGAGGCAGGAGAATTGCTTGAACCCAGGAGGCGGAGGTTGTGGTGAGCCAAGATCGCGCCACTGCACTCCTGCCTGGGTAACAAGAGTGAAACTCCGTCTCAAAAGAAAAAAAATCGTATTTGGTGATTCATCCATGATGTAACATAAGTTTATTCCTTTTTATCACTGAGTGATATTACACTGTACCAAGGTAACACCATCTGTTTATTTACATACATGTCTATTAATTTTTTGCAAAATAATTACTTGGTATGTAATATGGTAATTACTTTGTATATAATTTATTCTGTTTTCTTGAGTTAACATTTAGTAGTGATATTACTGGGTTGTATCGCAAGAGTAATTTAACTTGTAAGAAACCAGGAGTAGTGGCCCAAACCTGTAATCTCAGCATTTTGGGAAGTTGAGTTGTGCGGATCATGAGGTCAAAAGATTGAGACCATCCTGGCCAACATGGTGAAATGTGTTTCTATAAAAATATAAAAATTAGCTAGGCGTGGTGGCACATGCCTATAGTCCCAACTATTCAGGAGGCTGAGGCAGGAGAATCACTTGAACCAGGGAGTCAGAGGTTTCAGTGTGCCAAGATCATGCCACTGCACTCCAGGCTGGTGATAGAGCAAGACTTTTTAATTTCAGTCATTGTTGTGGGTTTGTATCATTAGCTCATTGCAGCTGTAATTTTGATTTTCTTGATGACTAATGATATTAGATATCTTTTCATGTACTTTTTAGTCTTTAAATGTTTGTTCCAACATTTTTCCCATTTCTCTTAGGTTGTCTTTCAATTGCCCTTGCAACATTTTAAAAATAAATTCTAGATGTAAGTTCTTTGTCAGATATATGTATTGTGAATCTTTTCTCCAGAGTGTAGCTTACCTTTTCTTTTTCTTAATGTTATCTTTCAAAGGTCAGAAGTTTTCAATTTTAACGAAGTCCAATTTACCAATTTTTATTTTGTGCTGTGTCCTTCTTGTGTTTTATTTAAGACATTTTTTACCTATCATGGTTACAAAGATATTTTCCCACCTTATTTTCTAACAGTTTAGTTTTCATTTATTTATTTATTTATTTATTTATTTTTGAGATGGAGTCTTGCTCAGTCACCCAGGCTGGAGTGCAATGGCATGATTTTGGCTCACTGCAGCCTCCCCCTCCCAGGTTTAAGCGATTCTCCTGCTTCAATCTCCCGAGTAGCTGGGATTTCAGGCACCCAACACCACACGAAGCTAATTTTTACATTTTAGTAGAGACAGGTTTCACCATGCTGGTCAGGCTGTTCTTGAACTCCTGACCTCAGGTGATCTGCCTGCCTCAGCCTCCCAAAGTGCTGGGATTGCAGGCATGAGCCACCGTGCCTGGCCTATAATTTAGCTTTTATGCTTAGGCTAACACTTCAAATTAATTTTGTGTATAATATGAATTAGGAGTAAAGTTCTTTGTTTGACATATTTAAAAATGGTCTACTTTTACAATGTTTTTTGAAAGGGTTTTTCTTTCCCAATGGGCGCTTTATAAAAAATCAGTTGACTGTGTATGTATATATACCTTTTTTTGGACTCTATTATTCTGATCTATATTTGTATCTTTACTCCAGAAACATATTGTTGCTTTTGTATTACATGCCTTTAAAACCAAGTAGGATAAATCCTACAACTTTGTTCTTTTGTTTTAAAATTATTTTATTTTCCTAAGCCTTTGTATTTCTATAAAAATTTTAGAATGTCATTACTAATTTCTATGATAAAAGAGCCTGCTGGGGCTTTGAATGAAGTTGTGATGAATCTGTAGATTAATTTGGGGAGAATGAATAGCTTAACAATATTGAGTCTTCCAGTTCATAAGGATGGTGTATTTCTCCATTCATGTTATTAGTAAATTTTTCAGCAATGTTTTGATATTTTTATTATATGGACTTTGCACATATTTTGTTAAATTTATCTACAAGTAGTTCATGTTATTGATACTTTTCTGAAATGAACTTTGGTATTTTTACCATCTCACACCAGTTAGAATGGTGATCATTAAAAAATCTGGCGACAACAGATGCTGGAGAGGATGTGGAGAAATAGGAACACTTTTACACTGCTGATGGGAATGTAAATTAGTTCAACCATTGTGGAAGACAGTGTGGCGATTCCTCAAGGACCTAGAAATGGAAATTCCATTTGACCCAGCAATCCCATTACTGGGTATATATCCAAAGGATTATAAATCTTTCTGCTATAAGGACACATGCACACAAATGTTCATTGCAGCACTGTTTACAATAGCAAAGACCTGGAATCAACCCAAATGCCCATCGATGATAGACTGGATAGGGAAAATGTGGTACATATACACCATGGAATATTATGCAGTCATCAAAAACGGTGAGTTCATGTCCTTTGTAGGGACATGGATGAACCTGGAAACCATCATTCTCAGCAAACTGACACAAGAACAGAAAATGAAACACCACATGTTCTCATAGGTGGGTGTTGAACAATGAGAACACATGGACACAGGGAGGGAAGCATCACACACTGAGGTCTGTTGGGGGGAAATAGGGGAGGGACAGCAGGGGGTGGGGAGTTGGGGAGAGAGAGCATGGGGAGAAATGCCAGATATGGGTGATGGGGAGGAATACAGCAAATCACACTGCCATGTGTGTACCTATGCAACAATCTTGCATGTTCTTCACATGTACCCCATAACCTAAAACGCAATTTAAAAAAAGAAAAAAAATTACTTTTTAATTGTTTTTCCATAGAATTTAGAAATACAATTGATTTTTCTGTATGTTTATCTTATATCTTGGAACCTTAATAAATTCACTTACCAGTTCTTTGTAACTTGTGGTTTCTAAAGGATTTTCTTATCTGTGATTATGTCATCTGAAAACAATTTTATTTTTTTCTTTTCAATCCATATGCTTTTTATTTCTTTTGTTGCCTCATTGCCTTGACTAGGCTGTTTAGTGCTATGTTGAATAGGAAGTAGTGAGAGTAGAATCCTTGCTTCATTTCTGATTTTAGGTGAAAAGAATCTAGTCTTTATTAAGTATGCAGCTAACTGTAGGTTTCTTTGATGCACACACACACACACACACACACACATGTTTGATCTTTCTTAGGTTAGCATTTTATAATTCTCTCAGCTTCTTTTTGTTAAAATGTCTATTTTGCCATCATTTTCTTTGGCAATTGAGTAAAATCAAATTTACTTGTTTATTTATGTCTTTATGTTGAGGTGAAATTCATGTAACATGAAATTAATTATTTTAAACTATACAATTCAGTGAGGCAGTATATTTACAGTGTCATTCAACCATCACTTCTATCTAATTCCAAAATATGTTCATCACTCCCAAAGGAGATCTGATACCTATTAAGCAGTAACTCCCCATTCTCTCCTACCCCCAGTCTCTGGCAACCACTAATTGTACTTAACTATTCTTGATAATTCATGTAAGTAGAATATACAATATATGACCTTCCATGTCTGGCTTCTCTCATGTAGCATAATATTTTTGAGACTGATCCACTTCACGGCATATATCAGTACTTCGTTCTTTTTTATGGCTAAGTAACATTCCATTGTATGGATATACCACAGTTTATTTATTCATTCATTTATCCATTGATGGGCATATGAGTTGTTTCTACCTTCTGTCTGTTGTTAATAGTGCTGCTATAAGTATTTGTGTACATCTGTTTGAATATCTATTTTCAATTAATTTAGAAGGGTATTGCTGGGCCATATGGTAATTCTATGTTTAACTTTTTGAACAACCACCAAATTGTTTTCCACAGTGGCTGCACAATTTTACATTTTTACCAGGAATGTACCAGAGTTCCAATATTTCCATATCCTTTTAAATTCCAACAAATGTTGGCACTTCAATTCCAAGTTGGCAGTGTTTTCTTGCAATGTTGGCACTTGTTGGGATTTAAAAATTCTTTTTATTATACCCATCCTAGGGGGTGCTAACTGGTATATCCTGTTGTGTTTGATTTGCATTTCCTTAATGACTGAAAAGGGCTATTGGCATTATGAGAGGAATTGCATTCAAACTGCAGATTGCTTTGTGGGGGTATTGCCATCTTGACAACTAAGTATTTCAACTCATGAACATAGATATTTTTTCTTTTCTAGGTCTTCTTTAATTTTTTTCAGCAGCAATGTTGTGTAGTTTTCAGTGTACATGGCTTGTATTTCCTTGATTAAATTTATTCTAATTAATTTATTCTTTTTGATGCTATTCTCGGTGGATTATTTTCCTTTTCAGCGAATGTCTTTCATTTATTTTACTTTCTTAATTGCTCTGGCTAGAACTCCCAATTTAATAGTGAATACAAATGCAAAAGTAGGCATCCTTATTTTTTTCTTCATCTTGGGAACAAAGCTTTCAGTCTTCTACCATTGAGTATGATATTAGCTCTAGGTTTTTAATAGATGTCCTTTATCATGTTGAGGAAGTTATCTTATTTCAAGTTTGTTGAGTGGTTTTACCATGTGTCAAATGCATTTTGTGTATCAATTAATATAATCTTGTTTGTTTCTCTTCCTTCATTCCTTTAATACAATATATTACATGGATTGATTTTTGTATGTTGAACTATCCTTGCTTTCCTGGGATTAATTCTACATGGTTTATATTTCCTTTTGAAGGATATTATTTGCTAACTGTAGAATTCCAAATTGGCAGTGTTTTCCTGCAGAAATTGAAAATATTACATCATTGTTTTCAAATGTGCTTTTATTCCCCTGACATAAAGTCTATAGTCATTCGTTTTTTCTCTGTCTTCTTTGTAATGTTCTGGTTTTCAGCAGATTTATTATGATGTGTCTTGGTGTGATTTTTGTTTGTTTCTTCTACTTGAGATTTGTTCATTTTCTTGGATTTGTGGACTTATAGTTTCCATTACACTGGAAAATGTTTTGTTCATATTTTATTCAAATAATTCCCTACACCCGTTCCCTTCCTGTGGGACTGTAATTGCATATGTATCAGACTCATTTCAGAATCACTAAGGAGCTATTTTTAAAAAATCATTTTGTCTTTTTTCTCTGTGTGCTTTAGTTCGCATGGTTTCTGTTGCCATGTTTTCAAGTCACTGATTTTGTTTTTTTCTAAAGCTCTTACTCTTCTCAATGTAGCAAGACTGCTGTGTTCTTTGTTTTCTCTCCCTGTGTTTCAATCCAGGAAGTGCCTCCAAGCAAAACTCCAGAGCACTGTGGCACTCACCTTGTTTGATTCCCTTTCTTTGGCATCATAGTCTTACATTGCTTGTTAGCACCTGAAGGTAATTGTTTCACATGTTTTATCCAGTTTTTAAGTGGTTTAAGAGGGTAAGAAATTTGGTATTAGTTGTTTCTTCATGGCCAGAAGCACAAGTCTCCTGTTGCTCTCTTTACTTAGCGCATGATTAATATTTTGGCTTCAGCTTTTAAACTAATTTCTTTAGTATAGATGTGTCTAAATGGTTACTTGCCTCTGAAATTGATTGATAAATCAAGTGCTCTGTCTCCATGACTTTAGAGATTTCTAACAGGAACTATAGAATATTTGCTTAAAGAACTGCATCAAACAAATGCAAAAATTAAATCGTTTATCTAAGGATCTGAGTCCTAAAAATGTAGAAGAGAATGTACTATCTCACAATTCAGTCAGTCCTTTTGACAACATGTTGGCTTCCATGCCTCCTGCCTACGAAGAGCAATTGTTGGCCCCAAGTATTCTCAGAAACACCAACATTGGCAACAGTTAACCCTTTATAATCATTGTCTTACTGCTCTAGCTCATATTTCACGTGCCTATCAATCCAGGGAGCACCCTATGTAATTTGATTTAGTACATAGCATGTAGAATGAATAACAGCTATAATCTCAAAGGAATTGGAAGGACATTATTAACAAAAATTAATTATCTCAACTACCATATATCATGTGCCTGCTATGTGATAGGTACTATATATGTAATATTTCTAATCCCCATAACCATTTTCAGAGGGAAACAGTCTAATTTCCATGAAACTGAGGCAGGAATAGTGAGATAAAGTATTTCTGAGATCCCAGGCTAAGTGACAAGCAGAGGCAGAATTTAAATTCCTATCAGATGTGCTCAGAAGTGTTGTTCTTTCCACTATGTCCTATTGATACCAACAAATTCTGAAAAGGGAACAAAACCATGGGCTCTTGTTTATCTCCTATTTTGCACTTTGTGGAGGAAAAGCCATTACTCTTCCCTCAGCAACTGTTTCCTATTGTAGAGATACCATTATTTGATTTTATTACTGAAGGCTCTGATAGGATGCTCACACAACAACAGTCTCACATCTTAGCATAGTTTCCTTTATGCCTTCTGAGACTTCCCCCTGTTCTAGTCCCAAATACTCCTCTAAGGCCTCCATTCTCATACCATAGCTCTTGAGCAATGACTTACAGGAGCAACACGAGACTCCTCCTAGAAACACAGTGGAAATTCCAGCTTCAGCATTAAAAAAACCTCTCTATATTTTTCATCTTGCTACACTCAAATTTTAAAATAATTAGATCAACAATCACATTCATTAACATTATATGTAATGTCAAAATTGTGTCTTTTTTAAATATAATAATTAAAGACTCTATAAACCTATGTCCATATAGCTATTCTAAGGGTTAATACAATCTTGTTATTTCCCCTTGCCCGTAACTGGAATATGATGTGAGAATAGTAAGGTGTAGTTTGAAAACAGTTTTAATTGTCTGGATTGAAAGGGAGCAGTCCAGGTACGGAAAACAAATTGAGTCTGCCTGCAAATCACTTGCAGTATGAGATTTGAAGCTCCTATTCAAAAAATGCTTTTTCTCCCTGTTTTTCTAGTTGACAGTCATATTAGCTCTTATCTTTTGTCAATGGTCCATCTCCAGTTATCTTAGAAATATACCTGAAAAAAAAGAAGTTATTTTTCTTCCTATAAAAAAGGCACATTGAGATATTACTAGAGTCCCCAAATGGCAAGGTTGTTTCATTTTCATAATTTACCTGCGATTTTCTGGGACTAACAAGTTATGTTTTGGCCAGAGATAAATCAAATTTGAAAATTACAAACATGAATACTTCTAACAATAAGGTAAAGACAGTTAAAGTAATAATGGTTTCTTTGCTATTTATTTTGCTTGTCTAATTTTGTCTTTGTCAGGCATTTAATTTAAATTATAATTGCAGAATGAGAGTTATCTGTCTGCTACTTTCATCTCCCTACCATATTTTAAGGTCCTTGAGGCAGGGCCATGACAGTCATTACCTTTGCCTCTCATGTCTGGTAGCACGTCTGAGAAATAGTACACACTTCTATATATTTAAATAAATGATAGTTCAAAAATATTTCATTTCCTAAAAATTTCACAAAGAAACACTGTCAGCTTCACTGTGGGAGAGTCACATGAGAGTTTATTGATGGTTCTCCACTATATATAAATTTTGCTAAATTAAAAAATTTTTAAACAGTAAAAACAACACAACAAATGCTCACATTACTGCCACCCAGTGTTAACAATGGTTACTATTTGATTGTATTTGTTTCCTTTAAAAAGAAAAAAAAAAAAAAAAACACAGATAGAGCAAAGCTTTTTAATGACCCCTGCTCTGGGTTTATGTTCTTTTTGTTGTTGGCATACATTCTTAAGTGAGGCCTGTTAAAGAAAAGTCTTTTAGATTATGTTTACCTGAAAAGTCTTTATCTTCATTCTTTGCTGGTTAGTATATGATCTCAGATACACAGATTTCTTTCAGTGATTTGAAGACATTATTCATTCTTCTCTACTTTAATTGTTGGCATTGATATATGTATGGTTAGTCTTATTCCCTCCACGTTAACAAAGAGTATCTTCTGGTAAGATTTTCAGTAGTCCACATATTAGCTGTGGTTCTATTTTAGCTACCTTGTCTTGGACTAACAAATTCAGAGAGTCCTTATTCTGGTTCATATCTTTCATCAATTATGGAAAATTCTCAGTCGTATCTTAAAATAGTACCTCTTCCCAATCTCTCTATTCTTTCCTACTGAAACAATGTTTAAAGATAAAAAATATGTATGTTGCATCCTCTCATAGCCTCTCAGTCTCATCATTTCCCTTCCATATTTTCTACTTATTCAATTATTTTGATGAATTGAGCTACATTCTTGAGCTTAATTTTCCTTTTATTACTAATCTCTTTACCTACTCTTTGGCTTATCAACTCAGATTTTAATTTTATAGATGAATTTAAATTTTTCTATAAGTATTTAATAATTTTAACTGCATAATAAAATAAAATTTTAATTTTAAATAATTTTTAAAAATTAAAAATTTATTTTTAAATGCAGCTTCACACCATGCAGCCACAGCATCAACTTCTCCATCCTGCCTGCTTTTAAGTATCTTCTTCATTCTGGCCCGTGGGAAATTACTGTTCTCAGGAGAAGTTTACTGTTTTCCAGAATTCTAGTGATTGTAAGGGAAGAGAGTACTTCCAGCTTTTGGTAGCATACTGCATTGCCAGAAATGAATGCATCTGTTGGGTTTTCCATGTAGATAATCTTATTTTCTGCGTGAACAACACTTTTATTTCTTCCTTTCAAGTACATGTGTGTTTTTTTCTCTTTGTTTGGAACCTATTTTGAAGCTTATCGAACCTATATTTGCTAATTCTATTCTCTCAGATTCTTAGGGCATTAACTCTTCTTTTGATTGTGTCTGTTAGATTTCACTTTTAAAAAATTCTTTCCTTATGCGTCTTTTAATTCAGAATTGGGAGCTCATGTTTTATTGTGCATGATTTGTGAGTCCTTGTGTACTTTGAAGAAGGTATATTCTTCCAGAGAATATATCCATCTCCTATGTATGAATTATCACCATCTTGGAACTATTTGTATGCTGATTTCTCTCCCTTCTAGTTCTCAGATGATATTAGTAGTGTAAATTCAAACTCTAAACTGTATGAACACAGGCATGAGCTCTGAGGGGAGAATTTTTTTGTTCACCAAAATACTAGCTTTAGGCAAACAAGACATCTTGTCATCCCTCTGGGCTGATGGATAAGGCTTTTCTAATCCACCCTTTTATGGGAGATAGAGCCCAACAAGAGTCGTGGCTTCAAGAGATGGTCTTTGGTTCTAATCCCTTGCCTCACATGAGTTCAAGGCCTTAGTTTCTATTCCTGAATGACTGTGGGAGCCCAAGCCCCCGATAACCAGAAAATGCACCTTCACGCTACACAGCCGCAGCATCAACTTCTGCTTGCTGCTTGCTTTTAACTGACTTCTTCATTCTGGCTCATGGGAAATTACTGTTCTTGGGAGAAATTTATTATGTTTTCCAGAATTTCTAGTGTTTTGTAAGGGAAGAGAGTATTTCCAGTTATTGATAACATGCTGCCTTGCCAGAAATGAATGAGTCTATTGGATTTTCTATGTAGATAATCTTATTTTCTGCATTGAATGACATTTTTATTTCTTCCTTTCAAGAACATGTGTATTTTTTCTCCTTGGTTAATTTACCAGAACCTCCAGTCTTGAAATTAATGGTAATTTCATCATTCAGATAAGGTTGGTTGTAGATTTTGGGTAAATTCCTTTAATCAAATGAAGAAAATTTTCTTCTAAACCCAATTTCCTAAAAACTCTTTTTAAAACATAAATGAGTTTGAATTTATCTCATGATTTTCCTGTATATGTTAAAACCACTACTTTTTCTCCATTAAACTTTGAATTTTCTAAAGTTAAGTTTTTCTAAACTATCAAAACATTGATAGATTTTCTAAAGCTAAATGATACTTTGATTTTGGGGATGAGCCCAAATTGACTATGTCATAATTTTCTTTTCCAAGTTTTTACTTTAAAAAAATTAAAACCTATAGAAAAGTTAAAATCAGTAGTACAGCAAGCAACCATATACCTTTCATGGAGATTTGTGAATTTTTTGCCATATTTGATGTCATTCTCTCTCTTCATCAACACATACACACATGTACACACATCTATCTGTCTGTTTATCTATCTGTCATTTCTCTAGTTATCAATCATCTATTTTTATTTGGAACACTGTCTTGCTGTGTTGCCCAGGCTGGAGTACAGTGGCACAGTCACGATTAACTGCAGTCTCAATCTCCTGGGCTCAAGTGACCTTCCCATCTTAGCCTTCTGAATAGCCGGGGGCTACAGGCACATACCACCATGCCTGGCTTTATTTTTTCTCAAACATTTGAAAGTAATTTATAACTATGTCACACTTCTATACACTTTACCACATCTGTCCTAAAGATAATTTCCAAAATTACTACAATACTATTACTTGGAAAATTGTTATCCTTCATTATCAATATATTCTTCTCTACTGGATTATTCCCATTGACATTAAAACATGCCTTAACGTGACCCAGTTCTTTAAAAATCTCCATGATTTCATATACCCCTCTAGCCACTATCTATTTTTCTATTCTTCATGACAAAATTTCCCAAAAGAGTTTCTGGCCACATTGTTCTCAACTCCTCCCATCCTTTTCTCTCTTTCATCCACTCCAATAAAGGCTTGTCTATTTACCACTTGCCTGGAGCAGCTGCTCCTAAAGTCAGCAGGGACTTACCTCTTGCTGAAGCCAAGGGGAGGTCTCTGATTTTTCCCATGGAAGTGTCACTGTCGATCAGTCAAACAATACGTTTTTGCTTTTGGGTTTTATTCTGTTCTGTAGCCAGTTGTGGGCTTGACATAGCAATGGTGTTTCATAAATATTTATATTTGCATCTGGACATAGAAATTAGGGAATGTCTTTAATGTCCTTTATTAAGGATAGCATATAGAGTATCATAAAATTCATAGAGTAATAATACTGGTACAAGTGAAATTCTTGAGAAAGTGATAGTGCATGAAGTAAATGGGGCGAAGGCCTGAGCTAGAGAAGGGAGGTTCTCTCATTCTATCAGAAAAGCAGTCAGAAGATGGGCCACACACAGAGACATTTGCACAAGGACGAGGTTGTCTTAGGTCAGATATTGGCAAATGTTTTCTCTAAGGGGTAGGACAGTAACTATTTTAGGCTTTGTGGGCCATGCTGCCTTTGTTGCAGCTATTCAACTGCCATTGGTGCATGAAAGCAGTCACAGACAGGAAATAGACAAATGTAGTTGTGTTCTAAAAACTATTTTATAGACATGAAATTTGAATTTTCATGTGTCACAAAATAATTTTTCCCTGAATGTTAAAACTATCATTTGCAGACCCTTTTCTACACTGATGGCTATTGTGTTTTCCATTATGTGTGAACCAGAGCCATCATCAGCTGAAAGCATGGAGTGGGGATAAGATGTTAAAATTGGAGGGATATTAAAGAAAATCAGAGCCAGATAGTAAAGTTGTTAAGAAGATTTTATTAGACTCAGTGTGGTGGCTCACACCTGTAATCTCAATACTTTGGGACGCTGAGGCAGGCAGATTCCTTGAGTCTAGGAGTTCAAAACCAGCCTGCGAAATGTGGTGAAACTCTATCTCTATACAAAAAAATACAAAAAATTAGCTGGGCATGGTGGCATGTGCCTGTGGTCCCAGCTACTCAGAAAGCTGAGGTGGGAGTATCACTTGAACCTAAGAAGTAGAGGTTGCAATGAGCCAATATAATGCCACTGTACTCTAGCCTGGGTGACAGAGTGACACCTTGTCTCCAAAAAAAAAAAAAAAAAAAAAGAAAAAAAAGAAAAAAGAAAGAAAGAAAGCAAGAAAAAAGATTTTATGTAGGAAATATTGTAATAGGTGAAAAGAGACCTCAAGATGATCTGGACTCAATTCCAAATACAAGTGGGAATTTATAGCCAAGGAACAAGTTGGGGTGGCAGTTGGGCAAGATTGGTGGATAGAAAATTACTAAGAGGAGACATCAGCCAGGCGAAGTGGCTCACACCTGTAATCTCAGCACTTTGAGAAGCTGAGGCAGGTGGATCATGATGTCAGGAGTTCAAGACCAGCCTGGCCAACATGGTGAAACACCATCTCTACTAAAAATACAAAAATTAGTGGGGCGTGGTGGCACGCCCGTCTTTACTAAAAGTACAAAAATTAGCCAGGCGTGCACCAGTAATCCCATCTACTCATGAGGCTGAGGCAGGAGAATCGCTTGAACCTGGCAGGTGGAGGTTGCAGTGAGCTGAGATCATACCATTGCACTCCAGGCTGGGCACAGAGCAACACTTCGTCATGGGGGAAAAAAAGAAACATCAAGAGTTGGAAGACTAGGAGGAATTCTTGTGAAACTAATCTAATAGGACCCTTGCTGAAGGCAGGCCAGGGTGATCAGATATCTGGGTGATAGTAAAGAAATGAGGATTTGATCAAATAGTAAAGGTAACAGATATCAAGCGTGAACAATTCTTACTCAACTGACTTCGCGTGAATCTTGCTGAAACTGGGCTCTGCAGGCTTGAAGACAAAGTCCAAGGACTTAGGGGAGACTCACCAAACTTTGGTCAAGGAGTGACTTTGTCAAGAGAGAGGAGAAGCTATTAAATAATCATTTGAAATAGAGGCAGATAAAATTTATCCAGGGTCTATAGTAGTACTATTTTGCCAAATTAATTGTCAAATTGATATCTGTGATTTAAAAAGATTAGGGTGAATCTAGTCAGCACAGGAATCTGATTTTCTCCAGAACCATTCAGCTGATTTGGCAAAAATGAAGAATGAGTGGTTACTGAGGTACTATCAGAACTAGGTGTTGCTAAGTATGTTAAAAGGAGAGAGAGAGGGGCAAGGAAATTAAGAGTATTTGCTCTACTTTGAATCCCAAATAACTTCAGAGAGAAATACATACACTAAAGGCATATTATTTAGGGGAAAATATGATTGTAGGTCTCAGTGAGGTCAGAACATTACTGGAATAGAATTACTAGGGTACACTGGAAGTGCTGAGATTGAGACTCAGAGAAAGGGGAGTCAAAAAGATAGTTTATAAGTATGCAGTCTTCCATGATGACAAGATATGGCCATGAGTTACATGGCTGAGGTGGGGCAGAAGGAAGAGTAATTGGGGCTGAGAAACATCAACCTGAAAAATGTTGAAAATGGATGTTGCATAAGAAGTTATAGCAAGATGAATGGTGGAGAGTTAAGCAGCAAAGCAAGTGGTGAAGGAAGGGGGAAAGATCAGGAGACCATGTTTGAGGCAAATAGGAGTGATCAGGGGTTTTGAAATCAGCCAACATGCTGTTCAAAGGGGCAGGTGAAATAAGTTTTGTTTTATTTTGTTTGTTGCCACGAAGGAAAAAGGACCTCCTCCCTTACAACATCTAGGCATATATTTAGTGTTTGTTCTGGTTGGATGCTTCCATGAACTAAATATTCTAAATGAAACACTTCTCTCTGGATCTGTTTAGAACTTTTATACTGTCCTCTCATCGATTATAATTCCTTTAATATCACAGTTCTTTTTCTCTATGTCATACAAATGAGAGGCCCTTGAAGTAGATAAGACCTCCCTATTCTTTAAAAAATTCAAAGTAAAATTCAAAATAAGGCATGTAAGGAATAGCTTGGTTGCATAACTGCATTTCTTGGTAAGACGTATGACTTTCCCTTTGTCCTGCCTCACAAGAATCAATAAGTAACTGCATATACAACACACAGAAGTGGAAAAAAAAATTTCTTTTTTTCCTAAAGCCACACTGCTTCTTCTGGTAGCAGAAGACTGGAAATCTCCCTAAAAAAGCTCTCTTGCTGAAATTACAAACCACAGAACAACTATTGAGTTATACAGTATTCATTGACAGGCTTGGAAGGCATCAATGTTATCACACAATCCTTAGAAGGCAATGAGCCCATGCTAGTTAATGTTGGGCCTAGGCAGAAAGAGACTGAAATGGTTAATTGTTACAGTTCAACATCTGCTAAGCACTTGGGAACAAAATGTTAAGACAAAGGCCAGATTCTTCATGGGCAAGAGAAAGAAGAGTATTTATGAAAAAATTGAAACTTACATGAAATAAACTTTCTTTAAGGTAAATAATAGAGTAGCATAATTGAGTTGAAAAGAACCAATAGAAAACCTACATAGACCAATGACCATCAGAGAAATCAAAGACTAACAAAAATTTCTCCCTCACCTACTCACCCACCCAAAAAAATATAGTAGGCTGTTTATAGGAGAAGTTTTTGCAAATTTTCAAAGAATAGTTAAACCACATATTATTTTAAAAGTTCCTGAAAATACAAAAACAGCTAAAGCTATCTGGCTTATTTTTATTACCTTGTTATGAAAACTGGAAAAAGTAAAAGAAAAAAAAATTGTGGGCCAGGAAACTGAATATAACAATGTATTACAAATAATCATCATAACCAAATTGATATATTACTAGAATGAAAAGCTAGTTCAACTTTAGAATAGCTGTCAGTATGATGTTGCACATTACCTGGAGATTAACAAAGAGGAGCCATATGCAAGAAAAAGCATTTGATAAAATTCAACACCAATTTATGATGAACATGTTAGCAATAAAAATCTTTAGCAAACTAACAGCAGAATGAAGATTCCTTAATTTGCTAAAGGATATATCAAGTATCAAAAGTAAATGTGATACTTAATGGTCAACTCTTAGAATGTATTTCCTTTAAATTTAGGAATGAGACAAGATGTCTGCTATTCCTGTCATTAAAGTATAGGTCCTAGTCCTTTCAATAAGAAAGGGAAGAGACATTAAATGTATGAAGATTGGAAAGAAAGAGGGAAAACTGTCATTGCTTGAAAATATTGTCATCTCAAGCAACAAACTGAGAGAATAAATGGGAAAACTCTTTGGGCTGAAAGAGCTCAACAATATACAAACTTCAATAGTATTTCTTTATACTATTAATAGTAAGTAAAAAAATATAGTGAAAAATACTATAAAAATATATGAATTGTTTTCAGGAGCTAGTCTAAACTGTGGCGAGGCTTAGGGTTGAAAAATATTAACTTTACCACAAGGGGAAAAGTGACACCAGAAGAGCGAGTCAAACACTGGAATGTTTTCAGTTACTTAACTCTGTTTGGTCTGCATTTAGACTCCTTTTCTTGAAGCAGGAGCTTAGTCATGTTAATTCTAATAACACACATCAGCATATCCTTCTGATTGGAATACTCTCCCAAGTATCTGCTTAGTTATCTCCCACAAAGGCAGCTCTTGCATTTCTTGGAAGCTCTTACTGTATGCCACCGATCTGCGTAGCTTTAGTGTCTAACACAGCATAATGTTGGGCACATAGGAGAAGGCTTGGCATATCTTTGTTTGTTGACTGTCTGATGCTCAGAATAGGAAGACTTTTTGTGCACCTATTTTTATGTTTTTGTATTTGATCACTTGACTCAATATATTGAAACTGTTTTGTGGCCAGGTACAGTGGCTCATGTCTATAATCCAGCACTTTGGGAGGCCAAGGCATGTAGATCACCTGAGGTCCAGGAGTTCAAGACCAGCTTGGCCAACATGGCAAAACCCTGTCTCCACTATAAATACAAAAATTAGCTGAGCATGGTGGCACATGCCTGCAGTCACAGGTACTGGGGAGGCTGAAGTGGGAGAAGGACTTGAACCTGGGAGGCAGAGGTTGCCGTGAGCCAAGGTTGCACCACTGCACACTACAGCCTGGGTGACAGAATGAGACTCTGTCTCAAAAAAAAAAAAGTGTTTTGTGTAATGCTATATATATGTGGAGAGAGGATGTGACTCACACAATTGGATTTTGTCTTTAAAAATAAGATAACAATACTCAAGAAACTGCTTCTCTGCAGAACCTTTAAGCCAAGGATACTGGATTGTGTTTGTGTTGAAATGTACTTTTCCCTGGAAAAGGCTGAGTAGATGGGTACTTCAAAATAACAGCAGGCCTACAGGCTACTGAAAATGTACCTATTCAAGGATTCTGTCTAAGTCTTTAATGCTTTGAATGTGAACCGCATACTTAATCATTCATTTGGAGGCTTCTCTCAAGTTTTTGTTCTGAAGTCATCAGATTGAGATTGAGTTTCCCAATGCTGTTTTCTTCCTTAAATGATCCCTTTCAGTTGCTTCTAATAGAAGATTGCCTTTTCCAAAATGACATAATCCCTAGAAGCAATACTTCAAGGAAGTTGTTTTTCTACACCACTTGCCCTATATCTCTGCTGGCACCTTAATACATTCCCTTTTTTCTTGATGTTTTCTTTTTTATCCTAATGAAGATAGTAATAATAATATATTATATTTATACATTGTTTTATAGTTTATAATTTTCCATTTATTTGAAAATTTTAAAAATCACTTTTTTCTTTTTCAAATAGAATCTTACTTGAAAGTCGATATGATTTGGTTGTGTTCCCACCCAAATCTCATTTTGATTTGTAGTTTCCATAATTCCCATGTGTTGTGGGAAGGAGCCGATGGAAGATAATTGAATCATGGGGTGGTTCCCCCCATACTGTTTTCATGGTAGTGAGTAAGTCTCCTGAAATCTGATGGTTTTATAAGGGGAAACCCCTTTTTCTTGGCTCTCTCACTATTTCTTGTCTACCGCCATGTAAGATGTGCCTTTCACCTTCCGCCATGATTGTGAAGCGTCTGTAGCCATGTGGAACTGTGAGTCCATTAAAACTATTTTTCCTTATAAATGACCCAGTCACAGGTATGTCTTTATCAGGAGTATAAAAACAGACTAATACAACAAAGAAATTTTGGGGGTGATGAAATTGTATATTACGACTGTGATAGTAGCTATAAACTGTAAACATTTGCCAGGGGCTGAAGGAAGGGGGAAATGGAGATGTATTAATCAAAGGGTACAAAGTTTCAGTTATACAAGATGATAAGTCCTGGGGATCTACTGTACTGCATAATGCCTAATGCCTATAGTTAATAATACTGTATTGTATATTTAAAATATACAATAAAAACTTGCTGAGAGGGGGAAAAAACCAAACAGACTAATACAGAAGTGTAAAATGAATAGATGCATTAAAGAGCCAAGATGCTCAGATTAAAGAGCTGAAATGCTCAGGTTAGCATGTGTGTGTATGGTAGAGTGTGGGAAGGAAATTAAGTCTCAGTGGACTAAGAGTTGCATACATTAAACGTGAAGACCACTGACATGTACTTTTACTAGGACCCTTCAAACTACATAGCACAGGTATTTTTAGTTCAAGTTTTTCAGACAAATGAATTTAAGCAATTGTCTAAACTTTTTTAAAATTATTCTTTAAGTTCTGGGGTACATGTGCAGATCATGCAGGATTGTTACATAGGTATACACATGCCATGGTGGTTGCTGCATCCATCCCCCTGTCATCTACATTAGGTATTTCTTCTAATGTTATCCCTCCCCAGTCCTCCCTACCCCACAACAGGCTCCAGTGTATGATGTTCCCTGCCCTGTGTCCATGTGTTCTCATTGTTCAACGCTAACTTATGAGTGAGAACATGCAGTGTTTGGTTTTCTGTTCTTGTGTCAGTTTTCTGAGAATGATGGTTTCCAGCTTCATCTATGTCCCTGCAAAGAACATGAACTCATCTTTTTCATGACTGCATAGTATTGCATGGTATAGATGTGCTACATTTTTTTTTAAATCCAGTCTATCATTGACAGGCATTTGGGTTGGTTCCAAGTCTGTGCTATTGTGAACAGTGCCACAATGAACATATGTGTGCATGTGTATTTATAACAGAACAATTTATAATCCTTTGAGTATATACCTAGTCATAGGATTGCTGAGTCAAATGGTATTTCTATTTCTAGATCCTTGAGGAATTGCCACACTATCTTCCACAATGGTTGAACTAATCTACACTCCCACCAACAGTGTAAAAGCATTGCTATTTCTCCACATCCTTTCCAGCATCTGTTGTCTCCAGATTTTTAAATAATCACTAGTCTGGAAAAGGCTGATCTATGTAGCTTTAGTGTCTATTTTGTTGATCTTTTCAAAAAACCAGCTCCTGGATTTATTTATTATTTGTAGGTTTTTTTGTATGTGTGTATGTGTCTCTATCTGCTTCAGTTCTGCTCTGATCTTAGTTCTTTCTTCTGCTAGCTTTTGAATTTGTTTGCTCTTGCTCCCCTAGTTCTTTTAATCATAATGTTAGGGCGTTGATTTTATATCTTTTCCTCACTTCACATGTGGGCATTTAATGCTATAAATTTCCCTTTAGACACCACTTTAAATGTGTCCCAGAGATTCTGGTATGTTGTATCTTTGTTCTCATTGGTTTCAAAGAACATCTTTATTTCTGCCTTCATTTCATTATTTATCCAGTAGTCATTCAGAAGCAGGTTGTTCAGTTTCCATGTAGTTGTGTGCTAAGGAGACACATACTGTCTAGGAATACTAAGTAATAGAGAGATGATTGCCTTCCAACAGTTCTCTTATTAATAAGTTGAATAAAATCTTTGACATATATTCATTTTGTAATTATACAAAAGTCAGAATTTCAGACTTCAGAAGTTATTTATTTTTAGCAATCCCAATGTTCTTAATACCCAGCACATAAAAATGTTCAATAAATATTTCTTGAATAAATAAACAATAAGTGAATAAAAAGGTAATTAGGTTTTTTTGTAGTCTCAAAAATGATTATGGAACCTTAATAATTTAAATAATATTACAGAAAATACCACTTCTTTTCTTTTTTCTATTTTTTATTGCTAGAACTTGGGAAGTAAGCATTATTAATTGAGCTACTTTATTCTACAAACAAGTGTATCCTACTTTCCACATTTTATTCTGTGTTTCTTCATTTCTTTTCATGAGATTACCTTCAGCTAATGATGACACATCTTGTACCAGCCAGCAGTAAAGAAGAACATGATGATCACATGTGACACACTTTGAGAAAGACAAAGAGTCTAAATAGGCAACTTCCAAATTCCCTTGATTGTAGTTTATATTGGTTAGGACTCTTTTGCTTTCAAATAACAAAAATCAATTCAAACTACTCTAAGCCAAAAAAGAAAATTTATTCGGCAAATCATGAACTATGTCATTGAATTTGAGGGCAATGAAGCAACTAGACCTTAGGAACCAAACTAAAGATTGCAATGCTGCAAAGGAGCTAGAGTCCTTTCTCCACCTCTCATTTCTACCTCTTCTGTACATCCCTTTCATGACTCTCACTGCTTTCTTATAGGCTCTATGGCCTTCTATAAAATGGCTGATACCTTCTGCTTCCAGGTAACAGTTACTTATTGCAGATGAGTGACTCAGTGGGAAGCAGATTTCTTGCTCTCTCAAGCTAAAAAGTTGCTTTCCCAATTCCCAGGACAAGGACTGATTGCCCAGCTGTCTCAGGAATTGAATCAATGAGACCATGGTGTTTGAGGGTGGGGTGACATGCTGTAGAAATGTGTCAGCTTCTGGGGTAAACTTGTGGGTAACAGAAAAGGAAGTCATTTCCAGAAAAACAGCATTAGTTATACAACTTAGTAACTGTTCACTAGAGTAACTTTTAAAAACTATTTCTGAGAAAAAGAGACCATCAACTCAGCAAACTACAAAAGCATAAAACAGGGCAAAGGCACAGTCTGGTAATTGAGAAAGAGAATGAAGAATGTGAAGTTGTGGGAAAATAGAATAAATGAGACTCAGAGGGAAAATGAAAAAGGTACAGTTTTTCCAGTGGGATGATAATGGTGCTTGTGTTTTCCTAGAGGTGTTTGAAAGTCTAATGAACAAAGTTTTAAAAGCATTTTGTTTCCTCATGTGCTGTCCAATATAACTTTCTGTAATGCCAGAAAGATTCTATATCCAAGTTATCCAATTTAAGAATGCATTAGCCACATGTGGTTACTGAAGGTTTGGAATGTAACTAATTTGACTGAGGGAATGAGTTTTTAATTAAATTTAATTTTAATTAATTCACATTTAAATAGTCACATGCGGCTAGTGGCTACCAGATTGGATAGTGCAGCTTCACACCTGATGGACTGAATATCCAAACCATGGCCATGCTATGGATAAAAATAGAATTCTGACCCATTGCAGACAGCGACCTCCCTAGGAAAAGCCCAGGAAGCCAGCCTACTCTAAATCAGGTTTGCATGAAGTCAGACCTCTATCTCAAAACAATACAGGAAGCCAATCACCCCTGTAACATTTGCAAAAAAGGACCAGGACTTCAATTATATCTGACAGCTCCTCCATTTCTTGTTGCCACTTCTAATTTAGGACCAGCCAGAGAAAGCCAAATATGCACCCCTAGCCAATCACTAACATGCTTGATGATGAGTTATCCTGCTCCAGGCTAGCAGTCTCCTATCAGGGCATGTTTGAAACCTCTTTTTTGTATTCCAGGCTTTCTCACCCCTTTGTCTGCCTCTGAGTCTCTGCCAAAACATGAATGACAGTGGCTGACTCCTTTGCTTGTTTCCATTTGGTTAATATTTAATTTCCACATAGCACTGATTTAGTTAGTGAGTTCTGTTTATGCCTGTGTGTGTTACTTAACTGTTTTGGCATGCATTCCTCAGTACTGTATTTTCATGGTATCTGAATGGGAAACCACTATGTCATAGGGTTATATATACATTTTATTAAATTGACAAAAACACAAATTATCCTTAATATTTGGAGATATGTACATTCAGTAGTCCCCTTGTATTTATTACATGTCCATTAATAAGTGTATAAATTAGGGTTGCTGGATTTAGCAAATAAAAATACACAACACTCAGTTAAATTTGAATTTCAAGTAAACAACACATTAATTTTTGGGGTATGTGAATTATTTGTCCTACGTCTCATGAGTTATTTGTCCTATTATGCCACTGTTATGCCATTGAATTGATTTAATGTGTATCTAAAATTCAAATTTAACTTGACATCCTGTCTTTTATTTGGCTGCCTGGTACAGGTGCTCCTCCCAGAGTGTGACTATATCTCCAATAGCAGCTGCGGCTGTGGGTGTGCCCAATGACTGCTTCTCATGCAGCCCCACTCTGGCCAGCTTTTATGTAGGGCACATACCTCAGCAGGAAGAGTTGACAGAACCAGAAATGTTCCCAGATGTGTTGCTTCACCACCATGCCTCTCCTTCCCTCAGCAAAGAGGAGAGGTAAGAGAGGAAGACAGAGCAGAGCCCTGGTAAGCTTTGCATTTGCTCCCAAGAGGCAGGGGTCTGCAGTGCACAGAATCCCCTGGACATAGCGCTGTGGTCCCTATGGCATCTGTGCCCTGGTGGTGCAGTGCTGATGTGAGGACTCTGAGGGATATCCTGCAGCCTCCGTAGTCCTTCCAGGGACCCAGATAGGCAGTCGACCTTGATGAATGTGGATAGGCTTCCATATCTGCCTTGCCTCCTTGATCCAGGCTCAGTGCAACTGCAGAGCTCACTCTTTAAATTTAATTTTAATGAGATTTTACTGTGTGCCAGATATTGCTGTAATTGCTAGGAATTTTGCCGAGAATCAGACAGATAAGATCCCTGCCACTAGAGATTTTATATTCTAGTCTGAGAGGAAGAAAATAAATGAGTAACATGTAAATGATTATATAAGTATCTGCTAATAATAAATAATATGAATAACATGTAAGCAGGGTAAGTAGAAATAAATAACTTACATTTGAATAAACTCAAATGTCAATTCTTCCTCCAAATCATCAAAATGACCTGCTGATAAAGCAAAACTGAGTTTATCACTACCACAGGAAGATGACCACTACTTTGACAAAGTCTTAGGAGGGTCTTGGAGTGGAAGAGAAAACATAGTATTACTGAGTTCTTGAAATCTGGTTTAAGACAGGTCTTTTAAATGTCAGACCTGATTGAGGATGGACACAGAGAGGGTTGCGTTTGAAAGACAACTTTGAAGAGTAAACCATATTTGATGAGCCCAGATGAACAATCTATTGATCTGAGAAAAGGGGATTTACTTGAATGAAAGCTAGTGTTGTTTGGATAAATGGATATTGGAAAGTTCCTGAAAGAAACAATCACATGATCTGCAACTTCATCTTCCTGAGCCAATGTTTTCTGTAAGAGTGATGTCTTGTTGATGCACAGTGAGCTGTGTGGTTGAGACACTTTGAGTGCTGGGGGCTATTTCAGTTGGTGTGATCATGGAGGCCTCCTAGATGATGCAAACTTAGTATGAGGCCTGACTGTTGTGAAGGGTGAGCTGTGGGCAGTTCTAGGAAATTTAGCATTCTATCCAGAGAGAAGAGCCAAGGCCAAGCTTCTGGCATGGGAAAGATTTTGAGGGTTGGAGGACCAGCAAGAGAAGCAGGATGGCTGGGAAACCATTGAGCAAGGGGGAGGTTACTTGGAGATTAGCCAAGACCTTCCCAACCCTAGGAGGGAGTTTGGATCGAATTCTAAGGGATATGGGAAGTCATTGATGGTTTTTAAAAGAGGAGCTATCTAATTTACAGGGTTAAAGGACCACTTTGGAAGGAAGACCAGTTAGGAGGCTTTTGTAGTGTTCTAGGGGAGGGCAGCTGGCTTGGTCTTTGGTCATAGTGATGGAGGTGATGAGA
Organism: Saimiri boliviensis; assembly: GCF_048565385.1. NCBI lineage: Eukaryota > Metazoa > Chordata > Mammalia > Primates > Cebidae > Saimiri > Saimiri boliviensis. Next base: position 24,956,032 of record NC_133452.1, on the reverse strand, counting down.
AGTCAGTGATGTGCTAGGGGTTGTCCTTGACTCCATGTTCCCCTAACATCTTACATTCAAGCTATCTACCTTCAAAATATAACTGCTAGTATTTTGACCTGAATAACTGGTTGAAAAGCTATTCCATGTTGTTGTGCACTGCATGTACTCTTTCAAAAGTCCTATGTTGAAGCCTATATCCTGATGTGACTGTATGTGGATACAAGGCCTCCAGGAAGGTAATTAATGATATGTGAGGTCACAGGATAGGATTCTAGTTCAGTAGGAGTGGTGTCCTTAAAAGAAAATGAAGGGACACCAGAGATCTCTTTCTTTCCATTCATAGACGAAGGAAAGGGTATATGAGGATAGAACAGGCAGCCAACTATATTCCTGCAAGACAGCCCTGAAAGCAACCTTGATGTCACCTAGATCTGGACTTCTGGCCTCTGGAATGGTGAAAAAATGAATTTCCATTGTTTAAGCCATGCAGTCTGTGGTATTGCATTATGGCATCTCTACCAAATTAATAGGCCATGTAATAGTATATAGAAAACTGTACAAAGAGTAGATTTGGGCAGGGTGGGAGAGTGGGGCGAAAATAAACAATTCTCCTTCTGGAAATGGCCTTGGGTTATATGAGTTTTAAAATTGGAGTAAAGGATATTGAAACATAAAGGAGAGAGTCAGTATTGTGTGGCTTTGAGACTTGAATTTTTCTTTTCTTTCCTAAACGTCTGACCTTTCCACTGCTAGCCTCCTTTATTTCCTGCCTTCTTGAATAACTATTTCTATTATGCCATTTCTCTTCTTCCTACTGGACACCAGTTTCTGTGAAGGATTATCTGTGATGTGGTGTAAAACTCTTTGGACTTAGCGTTAAGTACTCTGGGTTCAGGTCCCATCTCTGACCCTTACCGTCTCTATAGCCAGGGAGTCTTGAGTAACAGATTCACCTAACTTCACTGGCATCAACCTCCTCACCTGAAATATGAATAAAGATATTTACCTTATAGGCTTATTATAAAATCACAACTATCCATGAGAAAAAAAGACTGTAAAAGTATTTTATAAAGTGAACATAGCAATAAAAATGTATGCGTTAATTGATATTATTCAGTGACATTTTAGTGTGGTAAGTTAATTCCCTAGGAGAGATTGCATATAAACTGTAGAGAAAATACTTGACCCACTAAAGACACATCTAGTGTTAATGATTCAAGGGAGTTTCTGATCTATTCTACTTCCCCAATTCTCTTCATATAAATGAGTGACCAATCTATCTACCAATGAAATCAGTTCCATCCTCAGCTTTCTATGGAGTGAATCTGTTGCAGGACAGATGGGTTCCAAAACTGGGGCTTAATCTGGGATGGTCCTTGGCTTTAGCCAGGAAGGATTTAAGGGCAAGCTGGTGATGTTAGACAGTAATCTTTTGTTGAACAGTATTGCTTCTTGCAGAACAGTGCTAATCACAGGTGGTGCATCCAGATTTATCAACGTATGGGCCCTTGGCAACTGTGTTTATACTCGCTTAAACCCAGTTTCAGTTATTTGCAAATTAAGAGGCAGGTCAATGAAAGTTGAAAGTAGGTTACTTGGAACTTCCTAAGAAAGGGACAGTAACTTAGGGGTTATTGCCATGGAAAGAGGGGATAACTTCTGGGTTGCTGTCATGGCATTTGTAAATAGTCACGGTGCTGGTGAGAGTGTCTTATGCTAATGAGCAATGAGGGCAGCTAGAGATTGCTTTCCTTGCCATCTGCTGGTTCCTACTGGTTTCTTCACTTTATCCTGTCTGGACCAGATCTTGATTTGGTTAGCAGGGTTGTGACCAGAAAACCAGTCCCACTGGTCTCCTACCTCAGATCTATTTCTGTTTATGGAGTATAATTTCTTGCTCTAGAAGATATAATATGGACTATAATATAGAATTAGAGATTTGTAAGATGTTAAAGAATCCTTAGATATATTGTCCAGGGATGGCAAAGTTGCAAATTAAATTACTACTCTCCTATGAAAGACATTACTTATTTATCAGAGCACATGTTTCTACTAAGCCCTCAACAGCCTCAAAATCTTTTCCTTTTTGGCATACAGCCTCTACCACTTAGTTTCAGCAGGAAAATTGTATTTGCCATCTGTGATTCCTTTCATTATACAGATGGAGAAACTGAGACCTTGAGAGGTAATTTGTCTAACAGCATGCTTAATGATTTCAGTGCATGCCAAAAATATCTAAGCAGGAAGCTGCCTTTCTATTTATGGAAAATGAATGTATTTGCTATAAATGTGTTTATACCCCTTCCTACCTTACCACACATAAATACATGATTGTTCATTTGAAATTTTTTTTCTGATTGAAGATATCCCTAAGGAGGCTGGAGACACCAACAAATCTTTCTTGACCAACATTGGCAGTATTGAAGCACTGCTTTTTGAGAGAGATGACTTTTGTTTTTTCCTTAATTATTAAATGAATAAAATAAAAGTAAAAACAGGAATTACTAGATGCCTGCAGGTTGTTGTTTGCTTACTGTATTACAGCCAAGCTCTGCCATTCTTAAATCTCTTTTAACTCTTAAAAAGACAGGCAGAGAGGTTCTTCTCCTTTGATCTTCTTAAGGGCAGTGATGCATTAAAGGATGCTAAGATGTCTCAGAGTGCCAAAATATAACACTAATGACTGTGTGCTCTCTGAACACAACATTCTTCCTATAATATCTTCCCTTGACAGACATAATTACTTGAATCATCCACAGGGGCCTCTTAATGAAACTTTCTGTTTGTGGCAACTTTTGTTTCATTTAATTAGCTGTCTGCATGAGCAGTATATGAAAGAATTTGTTTTCTTACACAGGAAAGGATAATGCCGATCCATTTCCAAGGGTGAGCTAAATTGAAGGTGCCCATATTAGAAGAATCACTTTCTATTTGAATTAAGCCAGCCCGCAATATTGAAGCCCCAATGTTACGACACTCTTGTTGCCATCTAACCTCAACCTATGTATGTACAAATATTTCATTAGGTTACTCCTATAACAGGCATTAAAATAGGATTTGTCCTATCTTTCAATTGAGGCCAAAGATACTAGATGCCACCTTCTAAAATAAACTGTAAGTCAGGTCACTGACTGAATGACTCTCAAGCCACATGGTCTTTTTAGATCCAAGATCTAAAAAGTGGCATGATAAGTAGAATTGGAGAGGATTTCTTTGGAGTGACCTATCTTGTTAGGTTCAACCTATGAAAAGAGAGAGTGTGCCTAAAGGGGGCAATTGCCTCCTAATCCCAAGTCTAGTGAAGAAACCCCAGTGGGATCACGTTGAGAGCCTGGTATGGAATCTCTGTAGATTTTAACTCAGATGAGTGGGATTTGGCTCACGCCTGAGAAAGTTGCAGTAGCTTGTGGTTTAGGGGTGATCTGTCTGTGAAAGCACTGCCTTCCTTCCAACTGCAGACCAGAGGGCATGATTTCTAGGGACCAGATACAGGAATCAACTAGTAATGTCAACCTTAAATCATTTTAAAAGTGACTGTCTTAGAGGGACTTTCAGGTACAGTAGCATGAAAACATTGGTGAATTATTTTAGCCAAACTGAACAAAGTTGTCAAAAGAATAAAATATTTCCAGCCATTGGACCATAGGGCTCAGAATGTATAGACCACCCTTTGAGAAGCATGTATTCTTAAAAATTGGGAGTGCTTTGGGAAGGAAAAGCAGACATTTATGCTCTTTTGCTTGGGCTGCTCCCATCCTCCCTCCTGCACCAGCACAGTTGACAATAAGTATAATTTTACCAGTGTGGGGCTGTCTACAAAACCCAGCAGCTTTATTGCCAGAGGGGACAGAATCAATTTGAGGAAAAAGACAAAACCCCATAGCTATGTCAGCTAAAAGTGAAGAACTTGGTACAAAATAAAGGGGAGGACCTGTGGCTTTGCTTGTCCCGGTTTGTGGCCCTGGTTAGGGTAAGCAGTGAACTAGTAAAAATTTGACAAGAAGATCTTGAAAGAGAAGGAGCTATTAAAGTCCTAAGATACACTTTTCATGTATCATTGGCTTACTGGGAAACACATTTATCCTAGCTTTATCCTAGCAGAAAGTATAATTAAGGGAAACTTGAAAACTTGCTGCAACTTGGAATGTACTTCCCAGCTCATATACAGATCAATGAACAGAAGAAGGAAAACTTATGGGCTTGAAGGGTTTAAATACAACCTCACTCTACATTATTGGCTGATTACTAAACTATGCAGTTATAGGAGTGATACCCTAGGAAGCCAGGCTAAAATAGAAAAATTAAAAAAAAGAAAATGGACAGGAGACATCAGTAGGTGCATATTGTTGGGGAGACAGACATTGGAGTTTATGCCTGAGCAAATTATTTTAAAAGTAACACTTGGAAAAATAAAACAGAATCTATAGTTGCTATGATTATAAGACATGCACAGAAGCAGAGAAGTGTCACTGATAAGTAAAACCCAAAGCCCAGTTTATAAAAACAGATTCAGAGTAGGTCCAAGTGTAAGCTTTAATAGAAAAAATGCTTCAAGGCATCTCTCATAGGTATGCTCAAAGATGTAAAGAAAAATACTATGACAATGACTCATTAAATAGGGAACCTCATGAAAGAAATAGAGGCTCCAAAAAAGAGCCAACTAAACATTCTAGAATTAAAAATATCAATAACTGAAACAAGATATTCACTAGATGGACTCACGAGCAGATTTGAGATGGCAAAAGAAATAACAGTAAACTTGAAGTTGGATAAATCTGGAGAACAGAGGGAAAAAAGAGAGGAAAAATAAACAGAGTATTAAAGTCCTGTGGGGCAATATCAAGTGTATCTATATGTATATAATAGGTCTCATAGAAAGAGAGGAAATAAAGAAAAAATGTTTTAAGAAATAATGGTGGCCAGGCACAGTGACTCATGCCTGTAATCTCAGCACTTTGGAAGACCAAGGCAAGCAGATTACTTGAGTCCAGGAGTTTGAGACCAGACTGGGCAACATGGTGAAACCCTATGTCTAACAACAACAACAACAACTACAACAACAACAAAAAAAAGAAAAAGTAAATGGCTGGAAACTTCTCAGACTTAATGAAGACAACTTACAAATCTTAGAAGCTTAAAAAATACCAAGTAAAATAAACACAAAAGACGCACTTATAGACATCATAGTGAAATTGATGAATGTCAAAAACAGAGAAAATACTGAAAACAGCAAGAAAAAAGTGACGCATTACATACAAGGGAATGGCAAACAATGAATGATTGACTTCTTCTCCAAAACAATGGGGTCGATAAGGCAGTGGAATAGTGTATTCAAAATGCTGAATGTAACAAAACTATTCATTGAAGATTCTATACCCAATGATGTATTCAATGGTGTATTTTCCTCCTGTTCATTCTTCTTTTTTAAAATTGAAGGTGAAGCAAAGGCATTCCAAGATAAACAAAAAGTGAGGGAATTTGTTGCTGGCAGACCTGCCCTACTTGAAGTACTTAAGAAACTCAGGCTGAAAGAACTGGAACTGATACTGGACAGTGACTGAAATCCATAGGAAGAAATTAAATATGCAAGTGTACATAAGTATATATGTATAAAACATATACATACATATTTATTACACATAAACACACACATGTGGTTGTATATACATGCAGGTACATACGCACACATTTTCTCTCTCTGTTCTTCTCTAAAGAGGACTCTGGCCTGCCAGGTAAGGGGCCAAGCAACAAAAAACAGGGACAGGAACTCAGAGTGAATCAGGGGGGTTAGCTAGAGGAGATGACTCTGTGAATCAAGATAATTGCTGTCAGAGGGTCCCTGAACAAAGGCACAAAAGCACACTTGGAGAAAAGAATCAGCTGTAAATATCTGCTAGATTCAGAAGGGATGCAGGCAAGTAGCAGTAGTCAAGAATTTTCTAGTCCCCCTTACCTCTCCTCCCACCCTCTGCTTCCATGCCGGCAAAGTCTGAAACATCAGTCAGTTCAGTGGGGAGAAGAAACCACCCTCCTTCCCAAGTGGCAGGCAGCCTACCTATGCCTGCCCCTAACCTAGGGTGAGCAGGGGATAAGGTGATAGGGCTTATCTTCCAAGCTGGATTGAATTGTGGGTTAATGTTGAACAAGATATTTTTTTATTACTGAGTTGTTTGTAAATTAAAGGATCGAAACAATTTTTTGCTACCTTAAAAAGACCACAGGGGAAGTTGAGAACCCTGTCATCCAGGAACAGAAGACATTCCACCTCTGCCCCTACCGAGCAAGGCTAAAGAGCAGTGGGAGGCAAAAGTAGACTTCATTTTATGAACTCATCGCATTCTTCCTGCATGTTACATGTCCAGTACACTTCCCTGTCCTTCACCATCATTGAGATTTCTGGTCCCTTAATTCTTTTTTTTTCTCCTTGTTTGTTCTTTTTATGATTTAACATTCTTCCCTCTTCAGAGCAGAGAGCAGACTTCACAATTTGTTACTTCAATCAATTCTCCTCTATGTTTTTAATGGTTTCCTCCATTTTTGTACCACACAAATCTTGTAATCATTGTAATCTAACTGGTTTTCTTTCTCCTTTTACACATGAATTAATGGATAGTACAGAAAATAACACACCTGGATTCTTGGTACCAGGATCATTACAATGGTCTTCAGCTTCAGATGGGCCATTTAAACTACTCAGCAAGACCGTTGTCTGCCTCTGATCAGTTTCCTCTGCCATTCACCCAGAGGTATCATGGATTTTAACTGCTCTGATCAAGTTCCTCATTCCACCCCTGCACTTTTTTCTCTTGGCTGCTGAGGCTTTTGTCCACATCCCAAAGATAATTGAAGTTGAAATGGGATGAACTCCAGGCTCACTCACATGTTCACTTCTTCCTCTGTAACCTTAGAGAAAAAAAACTTCGATTTGCTTCTATATTTACTCCTCTTTGGTATTTTTAAACTTTTCCTCCTCACTGACTTCTCAACACCTTGTGAACATGAGAAAGCTGTTTTCATTGTAAATGAACTCCTCTGCTAGGCCTCTGTATTTCTTCAGCCAAAGCCCTATATCAGGACACCCCATTACAACCAAGCATATTGAAAAAGTCATCTGGACTTTCTACCTTCATTTTTTCAGAGCCTATCAACCCCTCACATTCCTAGAAATGGATGTTCACACCTTTGGCTTCTAGGATACGCTTTGCATTAGTCCGTTTTCACGCTGCTGATAAAGACATATCCAAGACTGGGCAATTTACAAAAGAAAGAGGTTTAATGGACTTATAATTCCAGGTGGCTCAGGAGGCCTCACAACCATGGTGGAAGACAAAGAGAGAAACAAGTCACATCTTACATGTATGGCAGCAGGCAAACAGAGAGAGAGAGAGAGAGAGAGAGAGAGAGAGAGAGTGCAAGCGAGCTTGTGCAGGGGAACTTGTTTTCATAAAACCATCAGATCTCATAAAACTTACTCACTACCATGAGAACAGCATAGGAAAGACCTGCCCCCATGATTCAATTACCTCCCACTGGGTACCTCCAATGGCATATGGGAATTGTGGGAATTACAATTCAAGATGAGATCTGGGTGGGGACTGAGCCAAACTGTAGCATCCTTTCCCCGAGATATCTTTTCTGATACTTTCTTTCTGTTTATTTCTGAGCATTTTGTCTTCGCATTTTGATCCTTTTACTCTGTATTTTCTCTCTACATGGTATCACCTGATCTCAAAGTTTTAACTGCAGACCCATAATAACCTGGGCCTCTGTGTGTTCAAGACCTTGGAAATCTTCACCCAGATTTCCATTCTACCAGCACCACATACGTGATGTGTCTAACACTCACTATCTCATCCTAGCACACATGCATATAAGCAGATAGACAAATGTCTTGCCTACCTTGGTGAATGGCATCATCTATCATTTTGCTATCCAAGCCAGGCACCTGACATGAACTCTCCCCTATCTAATTTACTTCTCCTTGATCTACCCATATTCAATTGATTCCTAAATCGTGTAAATTCTAACATCTTGATGTCTAGCCCACACTTTCCAATCCCTTCTGTTACAGTCTCAGTCTTGGCCCCCAAAACCCTCATGGACGGTTGGTACACTCTATTTAAATAGTTTCCACAACTCTCCTATGCCAAATATTTTTGTATGCCCTTTTCTGATGAAATGTCTTTAATTCCTATGGATTTCACGTTAAAGCTTCATTTCTTACCAGGCTGATAAAGTCTTTCATGATGTCATCTCTATACCCCTCCTCAAAGTTACCTTTTCAGACACTGCCTTGCTTCCTTTCTTCTAAATACTACCCAGCTCTTTTTATTGTCATCAAACTGCTTTTCCTCAAATCGGTGGTGTGTTTCATGCTTCTGACCCTTTGAGCATGCTGTCTCTACTGCTTCTGTGACTCTTCCCTATTCGCTGCTCACTTTTAAAGTCTCAAGATGTTCTCTTTTCTAGCAGAACTCTTATTTTTATTTATTTATTTATTTGGAGACAGAGTTTTGCTCCTATGCCCAGGCTGGAATGACGTGGCATGATCTCGGCTCACTGCAACCTCTGCCCCCAGGGTTCAAGCGATTCTCCTGCCTCAGCTTCCCAAGTAGCTGGGATTACAGCTAACTGCCACCACGACCAGCTAATTATTGTATTTTTAGTAGAGACCAGGTTTTGCCATGCTGGCCAGGCTGGTCTCAAACTCCTGACCTCAGGCAATCCACCTGCCTCAGCCTCCCAAAGTACTGGGATTACAGGCATGAGTCACCATGCCAGGGCAGCAGAAATATTTTTCTCCCTCTTTTCCCTTACTTATTCTGTTGACTTCATTGTGTCAACTTGGGATTCAGTTGGCCTTTCTGTAAGGTTCCTGGGGACAGAAGCTCATCTTGTTCATTGCTGTATACACAGCACAGAGCACAGTACCTGCCACTTAGTAGGTGCTCAATCAATATATCTTTAGTATAATTGAATTAATGGTCATAAATTGCTCTGTGTCTAGGTAGCAAACTTTTTTCTCGTCTCATCAGCCTTATTCCCTCAGGTTTTGTGTGGGAGTCAGGACTAATAGCCTGCCTTTCAATAGGCCCCAAGTTTCATCTCTTGACAAAACTGAGAAAGGAGCCAGGCTGCAGGTGGGCTTCTAGATCTTTCTTTGGGTCTCTGTGCTGAGACCCTTCAGTGAGTGTTGATGCATCAGTTCAAGTGAGAGAGATGACACCCTGTGATTGCTTCTTCTACTTATTCATATATTTTAAAAACAAATAATCAAGAATTTTGGAATGCATGGTCTTCAATTCCAGTCACTATTCTCATGCAATGCAGGTCATCTGAGGTTCTTAAACTAATTGGGAAATGTAACTGAATGTCCAGTACAGTGTCTTCATTTTCTTCATAAAAACCCAAACACATGAGATTAAATGATTTGCCAAAGGAGATCTCTTAGCTGTTGATGCAATAGAAAGAAATGCTTATTTTTCTTTTATCCAATCCTGGACCCCATCCCCATACCTTTTTAAAGAAAATGGAAAAATGAAATTGGGTATTATGGAAAGGCTCTTTTCAAATTTCTAATGTTTTAATTTTTTTTTTTTTTTTACTTTATTCACTCTCTTATCACTCAAAGGATACTGGTTGGCTACCCTTTGCAGAAGACACACTGCTACATTTGAGACTTGAACTCAACTAGATCTTGCCTTAAATCTGATCCTGGCTCTTAGTGACTGTGTAATCTTAGACCAATCACTGAACTCCCCTAAGTCTCAGTTTCTCATCAGTTGAACTCATTTGGAGGGAGTATAAAAAGATGTGATTGACTTTGACTCCAAAGATCTGTTCTTTAACTGGACACATGTGCATAATAATCTCTATGTGAACAGTGCCACAGCATAAAGAAAACTTTTCCAGGCTGTAGTTCATGTTAGAAGTATGTTTGAGTGCAGGAGAAGGGGATGAGTCAGAACAGTGAGCAAACCTCACATTGAAAGTTCAGCTAAAACCTAAAGCATTGCAACTTCTAATCAAGGAACTATTAATTTTGTTTTAACAGATTCAAATTGTCTTTTTGGTTCAGCAGTGAGAGAAGAAATTGCCCTCTTTAACTAAATCTCTTCCTGTCTTTACCTGTTTTTCTCCATCGGCTCTCACTGTGGTGACTGTCCTCCTGTAACCTGTGCCTTTTGTTTGGTGTTTATTTTTCACAAACTATTAGCCTGTCATGCAGGCGTATTTTCTACTAGCTACTTCTATAGAACCCAGAAAGCTTGTTGGTGTAGTTGATAAAGTTACAGCCCAAAGCTCCATAATTCTAGAGATCTAATTCTGGGACACAAAATCCCCGGCTGGCTGACTTAAGGAAAAAATGCCATCTGTTATTATTTTGTTCCATCTCATTCTCTTTGTAGATTTGACATAAGTATACCCTAAAGAAGGGTTGATGGATACTCTCAGTATTGACAATTCAAGATAGTTTATATATTTAATGCATATTAATAAAACTGTATATATTTAATGCATATTAATAAAATCTTGTTTTTTCATGTATTTCTTGTTTGTCCCACCATGACTATGAAAATTGTCAAACACACATTCTATAATCACAACACAGACAGTGCTGATGAGGAAAGACTGCTGAGCAAAGCACCTGAGCTTCCTTGGCATGATCTGTTCTGTCTCTGGCCCTGGCATCCACCCCAGACATCAAGGGCCAAATTAAAAAGACTCAGTTCAAGAAGCAAATGTTTACCTTTATTTGAGGCAGAGTATATTAAAGCCCTGCACTGTTTCCGTTTAGCACTGGAAACCAGCTAAGTTGGAAGGGATTACCCAGAGTGCTAACCCCTGTCAGCCCATGTTGAGTCAAGCAGAAGCCTGACAAAGGGCGGTTGATGGCACTCTTACTTTCACTGTAGAGTGGCTTGTTGAGAGGTTTGGAATTCAAACCAAGTAAATGAAAGTTCTTTCTAATTGCTGCTATCTTCCAGCATTAGAAATAAACAGGCTGGAATCTTGAGGTTACACTTGGAAGAAAGTGCTTAAGTTAAATTGTCAGCTTTGATGCCAAATTATTGTTTTGCCTTCTGGATTACGACTAAGAAAAATTTATGGGAACCCAGTTGATCATGATTTTCAGAAATTTCTCTTCAGTTGCCTAGTAACCCCTTACGGGCTCCGATCATTGACCTTAGAATTGATTATGAGGTTTATAAAATATTGTTAGTAACAATTTTGTAAAAGTCTTTAATGATGGCCAATTATGACATGTTAATCTTAGGTAAAAGGTTTGGAATAATGTACCATGGAATTCAGGAACATAGAAATAATAAAGCAGAAATCATGGGATTTAGGGAAAAAATGGTGAAGGGACAGTCTGCTTAGAAGCAAATTGTTTGAAATGGGCCAAAAACATCTCCCAGAATTCAAGGCCCTTGACAGGGCCAAAGACAACTAAAATAGCAAATGTTGACTGAGTAGTTACTGGTTAGCCCTGGAACATTTCTTAAGCACATTTACTTCTGTGATCCAATGCCATCAGAAACACGAAGGACAGTGAGATGTGTCTGTGATCATTCATGAGATGACTTAAAATGATCTCTTTAATTGGTGATGACAACTGGCTGGCTAGTTTAGGGCCTCAGTGGACTGGATTAGATTAGATCTGCCAGGGAAAGTATTCGGTGACCCAGCACATGGGAGAAAGTTCTTGCATCTCATCAGAGCTGCATGGAGTGGAAACTGTCTGTCTGAGATAGTTGAAAAACACCCTTTTGACTTTGAGAAGAGACATTTTAAAAGTGGGGATGATTTAAACAATGTGTTTTAGGAGAAAAAGACGTAAAGGAAATTGACTCTACAGAAAGCAAAGACCTTCGTCATATTAAAGAGACAGAAATGTAAAACGATGTGTGTGACTCTCCCAGAAGAACAGATAATGCACTTTTCTAGAGAGTAGAATAAGGTACTGTGTTTTCCACATCCTACATTTTCTCCCAGGATTCCAGGCTACCGGTGGAGGAGCTCCAAGCCCAAACTGACAGTATCTAAGTGATACCTATAGCCTTTGACCTGTCTCTGAATTGCACATATATAGCAATCACATTACAATGGCCTAGGAGAGGGGTTGATGACCTAAAAGCATAGTCAAACTTTGGGAAGAGAATGGCCACATAGACACTTGTGCTGCAGTCTCACAACTTCCACATTCTCCGTCTATCTCTGTGGTGCCTTCTGTGGCCAAACGCAAACTCCTAAAACTCTTACCTCCCGGAAGCATGGGTGTCAGAGGTTCTGGCAGGTGGTCATACTACTGAGTTTGGAAACCTTGGACATTCCGTGTGTGATCCTGCTAATATGTTATCCGGAAGTTGTGTATCATAATCTGGGCCTATTAGCAACATTTTAACACACTTATTTGTTTATTAATTAATTTTGTTATTTGCAAAAGTGAACTGACAGCACAGATGGCAAATACAGAATGCCCAAAAAATATGTAACTGCTTCTCACTATCTTTATACTCATCACTCTAGACCAGCTTACCATCACTTCTCACCTGGATTATTGTGATTGTCTCTGCCTGGGTCTTGCCTCATCCCTTTGCCTGCTTTCAGTCTATTCTCCACAGGTGGCAGAGCTTGTGAAGACATAATCCCAATGATGTCACTCCTCTGCTCAAGAGCCTGCAATGGCTCCTAACTTCATTCATGGTAAAAGCCAAAGTGCTTTCCATGGCCTCCGAGGGCTGGGATAACCTAGTTCCTCACTAACTCTCTCTTCATTCCTTACTGCTCTCTGTGCTGTCTCTACTTCAGCCACAATGGCCTTCCCACTCTTGTTCAGACATTCCTAGCCTTTGCACTTGCTGGAATTCCTGCCTGGAATGGCCTCTCCCTGAGATCCTCATTCATTTCCTTCAGGTCATTTCCCAAAGTCACTTTTTAAGGGTCTTCCTGTTATTCTCTCTAAAATTTCACCCTGTCCCCAACACATCATCTTCTTTTCCTGCTTTATTTTTCTCTTTACCATTTGTCACTATCGTCTGTCTGTCTTGTGTCTTTTGTTGTCTGTTTCACCCACTAGAATATAAGTTCCATGAAGGTGAGGTTTCTGTATGATATCAGCAAAGCTTAGCCTATTATTTAGTACATAATAAGAACTTATTGAATTAATGAATGCTTTGTTTGTACGTTTCTAACTCTTAAGAAACAATTTCTCCCCTTTCTCTGTATTCTTGGGGACACTACCATTGTCTCCATATACCCACTTATACACTCCTTTTCAATACTTAGGAATGAAACCCTTGAAGTTACAGAGCCCTGAGAAAACTAGAATATTGTAACCCTACTAGTTGCTATAGATATACATATTGGCACACCCTAGGGGCTCATGTACACCTATTCAGTTACCTTTTGCTGCAGTGAGTGTCTTGAGCATCTTAACTGAACTTATCTTGAACTGCCAGTGTGTGAAATTAAATTTGATACAGGTCTTTCTCAAGGGCAGTGTGCTCTTCTATGTCTTCTCTGTGAAAAACACTCGTAAGAGATTGAAAAGATAAGTGACAAATTGGAGAAACATTTGCAAAACACATTCTGATAAAAGACTGATCTCCACATATGCAAATAATTCTTAAAATTAAGCAATAGGAAAACAAAAATCCCATTAAAAATGGGCAAAAATATGAACAGACACCTCACCAAAGAAGATATATAGATGACAAGTAAGTATATGAAAATATGCTTTGCATCTTATGTCATTAGAGAATTCTAATTTTAAACAACAAAGAAATATCAATACACACCGATTAAAATGCCAAAAAATCCCAAACACTGAAAACATCAAATTCTGGCAAGCATATGGAGCAGCAGGAGCTTTCATTCATTGCTGGTAAGAATGCAAAACATTACATTCATGTTGGAAGATGGTTTGGCAGTTTCTACCAAAGCAAGGCATATTCTTACCGTATGATTCAGAATTTGTGATCCTGAGTATTCACCCAAATGAGTTGAAAACATAGGTCCATACAGAAACCACACACCAATATTTATAGCAACTTTATTCATAATTGCCAAACTTGGAGGCAACCAAAATATCCTTCAATAGGTGAATGGATATACAAACCATGGTACATTCATATAATGAAATATTATGCAACAATAAAAAAGAAATGAGCTATCAAACCACAAAAAGACATGGAGAGACCTTAGATGTCTATTACTCAGTGAACAAAGCCAATCTGAAGAGGCTACATAGTGTATGATTCCAACTATATGATATTCTAGAAAGGAGAAAACTGTGAAAACAGTAGAGATTAGTGGTTGCTAAGTCTCAGAAGGAGGGATAGAGGGAAGGATTGGTAAAGCCCAGGGGATATTTAGAGAAGTGAAAGTATTTCATATCATAGTGCAATGGTAGATACATACATATGCGTTTGCCAAAACCCACAGAATTCTACTACACAGAGTAAATCCTAAGGTAATCTATGAATGTTAATTAATAGTAATGTATTAATATTATTTCTTGAAAGTAGCAAATGAACCATACTAATGCAGGATGTTAGCGATAAGGGAAATTGATGAAGGCAGGTAGCTCAGGAGAATATAGAAACTCTCTGGTATATTTTTTTTCTGTTCAATTTTCCTGTAAATCTAAACTTACTCTTTAAAAAAGTATATTTAAAAAAAAACCAGAGGTCTTTCACAAAGGTGGTGCCTTCTTCTAATGTAAGGTCATGGATGGATAAAGAAAGGGTAAGAGTGGGATGAAGATGTCAATTTAGAAGTGACTGCAAAGTGTCATCTCAACCTTCACTTATTAAGTGGCCCTGGCTCTCATCCTCCTGGGGAGAAGCCTATTCTTGAGCTGATTTTTCATTTACCCAGTATAGCAGACTCCTGTGAACATCATTTTGGAAAGTCCTGATGTCCCAAAGCTATCCACTCAGAGTTCTTCCCGCTGATCTGATAACATAAAAATATCTAAGGTTGGAGGCTGGCTAGGTGAAATGGAGTCCCAGAGCCAAAAGAGACTTTAAACTTGGTCTGTGCATGTCATGGTCCCTGACCGCGCAGAGGCATGCTCCATGAAGGACGGACTCAGCCAGTCTCTGCCTCACCCTGACCTTCGGCCCCAAAAGAACATGTGGAACTCCAGCCTGGTGAACGCCTTCCTAGGAATTTAGGCTTTGGAAGACAAAACACAGACCTTTTCCTCAAGTGTTCTGAAAGGTGGGTTGGTAAGTTCTAGATTGTGTCAAGCAGGTTTGAATCTGGGAAATGCAGATTGAGGTCACATGTTGGAGACTATTGGCTGAGTTTGGGATTATTACTAAATCTGGAATAGCCTGAGGCTCTTCGGTATCCTGCTGAATCCAGGAGTAGGGGTGAGACAAGGCACTGGGGGGTTAATGGAAAGAAAATAATATTACCTCTTCCCTCAGACATTATATTAACCAGAGTACAACATGATTTTTCCAAACATGCTCTCTAATTAATGCCACAACCAAACATTAGCCTCTGAGGTTGGAGGAAAAATCAGCACCCCTTAAATACTGAAGGAAAGGAAAATAATCTTTTTCATGATATATTGGTGCTTGCTTTGTGACAAAGTTATTAGCAAGTTGGGCTATGACCTGAGCTATATAACAGACCGTTAAAACCTCTGAGGAGAATTTTATTATAGCCACACTGCCAGTCAATGTCAATGAAGGTCAAGTAAGATTTCTGTTCTTGTGAGACATTGAGCCATGCCCAGCCATGACTCTGTGGGCAGTTAGAAGATTATGTTTAGAAGTTGCTTTCCTAACAGTGAGGACAGGCTGCCCTGTCATGCACACCCATATGTACCCAACCTCTCCTATGTAGGCTGGGGTGGGCTTACATTTTATGCTTGTTTGTTTTCTCTAAGCATTAAGGAGAAATTTCGAATTACACTTTGATATGGTTTGGCTATGTCCCCACCCAAATCTCATCTTGAATTATAGCTCCCATAATTCCCATGTGTTGTGGGAGGGACTTGGTTGGAGATACCTGAATCAGGGGGGTGGTTTCCCCCATACTGTTCTCATGGTAGTGAATAAGCCTCATGAGACCTGATGGTTTTATAAGAGGGAACCCCTTTCATTTGGTTCTCATTCTCTCTTGTCTGCCACCATGTTAGACCTGCCTTTTGGCTTCCACATGACTGTGAGCTTGCCCCAGCCACGTGCAACTATGAGTCCATTAAACCTCTTTTTCGTTATAAATTACCCAGTCTCAGGTGTCTTTATCAGCAGCGTGAAAACGGGCTAATACACACACACAGGAATCTTTCAAACTTTTAAAACCTGATCATTTAATTCTCCTACTTAAAACCCTTAAAGTCTCCTAGCTCTCTTACAGTAATGTCCAGAAGTTTCCATGGGCCTCTGGAGTCCTACAGGACCTGACTCCTACCCTTCTTACAATGTTCAAGTCACAAAAGACCTTCTCTTTGGTGCTTGAATGGCAATAACTGGTGATCCCTCTGTTGGGAGTCTCTTTCCCTGGCATACTCCTCCCCCCATTCTCCTAAGACTGTGATTAATCTCTGCTCATTCTTCACATATTAGGTTAATTGGCATTTTGAGAGGAAACTCCTTGCCTGACATCCCTGAAGGTCAGGTGCCTGAGATTTTGTAATTATTGAACCCTGTACATTTTCAAACCCATTATCTCACATGAGCTTGCGGATTCCAGGAGGGGAGGAGCTGTTTCTGTCCTAGACTCCACTCTAGCTTCTGTTCCCAGCACAGGCTCTGGCACAAAGTAGGTGGCTACGAAATACTTTCTGAAGACTGAAATGTTTGTAACCTTGGCCTTAGTCATTTTAGTTTCCTATTGTAATGATATACCAAACCTGCATCGCTGGAAGTTTCTCTTAAGGTATTTTCAGCTTAACAAAGAGAACTTACTATTTTTCTTTTAATGTAAACAGGCAACAGTAAAACTCCAGTAGAAATGAAATTGAAAGGAGAATTTGGTCCTTCTGCTTCAGAGAGTAAGCAACTCATCATTTCAGAGTAGGCTGAAAGATGTTTTCCTCTTGCCCTAACCATCAGTGTATTACAATTGGCAGACTTTATGAATTCATTTCTTTCACTCCACAGGATCTTGGATGTGGTCTGGTGTGCTTCTCAGTGACACTACAAAGAAGGGGGCACCACTGTATTCCAAAAGCAGGGCTGTTCTGTATTCACAATTTAGTGTGAAGGGTGGATATCCAGAATGTGTGCCACCTCTGAAAAGCTAATCCTTCTAGGTCCATATCCTAGTGTTTTGGTTGCTAAGTCTCTTAGAGTTCTGAGGGGAAGAGTTTCTGTTCCTAAATTTGATGAAGGCAGAACTCTTCCATCTGCTGAAGGAGACAAATATCAGAGATGCTTCCTCATACCATCACTTGGAGACCCAAGTCTGTCTTTATGAGGAGGAAGAAAATGCCCTTACCATCTTAGAATTCAGGATCTCAGTACCATGAACTGAATGTTTGTGTGTCACCTGCTGATATCCTCACCCCCAGTGCTGTGGTATGAGAAGTGGAGCCTTTGCGAGGTAATTAGATCATGAGAGTGACGCTCTCAGAATGGGCTTGATGATCTTGTAAGAAGAGATATGAGAAACAGATGATCTCTTTGCTATGTGGAGATATAATGAGAAAATGATCAACTACAAAGTAGGAGGAGGCCCTCATCAGAACTTGACTGTGCTGGGTCAAGGTCATTAGAACACACTGATCTTAAACTTCCATCCTCCAGAATGGTGAGAAATACATTTCTGTTGTTTAAGCCATCCAGTCTGTGGTAATCATAATATCAGCCAAACTGACTAAGACCCTTATTAATATCTGTGATGAGCTCTTCTGAGACTTGTGAAGAGATGTGATACAGATTATGATATTTTATATGCTTACAAATATACTATATACTAGTGTTTACTAATGTATCAACATTCGATAGAGATTTTTCTGATATCAACGTGTATATACTTCTTGTTTAGTAAATTCAGTACTATGAAGGTAATTTACTTTTCCTTGAACATTGGAAATTTTCCCATGCCCCAATGATATATTAGTTTTGATTTTCTTGAATTATAATGTAAAATACTGGAATAAATATTAAAAACCCAAGGCAATAATCTGAAAGTTTAGTTTTGCACCTTTAATTACTATTATGAGCTTATTTATTTCTTCCCAGAAACTGCAAAAGACTGGAATAAATATTAAAGACCCAAGGGCATAATCTGAAAGTTTAGTTTTGCCCTTTTAATTACTAGCATGTGCTTATTTATTTCTTCCCTCTATGATTAAAAGCCAGAAAATTCCACCTGAGTAAGTCATCCAATTTGAGAAAGTCTATTTTCTTTGAGGTGGAAAATAGTCATAAATTTAACAGATACAGTAACTAACTCTTCAACTATGCCTCCTACTGTATTCTATCAAGTTAAGTTTTCTTTAAACATAGGTGCAGGATAAAAAAAATCCAAAACCAAATTCACCTAGTATTTTGATGTTTAGGATGCAAAAATTTTTATAGAGTTTGAGAAGCAGGTTTATAAACAGATTTTGGTTTTGGGTATGCATGTGATTCTTTCATCCCAAACAGCTCCCTATGGAAGAATAGCTTTCCTTTTATTAATAATTAATAAAAGTCCTTTGTACTTGGCATTCTCTCCACTGGTAATACTCTTTCCACAAGTATGCACATCTCATTTTCTTACCAACTTCAGGTAGTCTTTACACAAGTACAATATTGTCTAAGTAAGTCCTTTCCTGATTGCCTTATGAAGAATTGCAACCACTCTCACTAAACGTTTTCTATCCTTCTTCCCTGCTTTATTCTGTTCATAGCACTCATTCCAGCTAACATTCCATATATTTCACTTACTTATTTTATTATTCTTTGTGACCCATAACTAGAATTTAAAGTACACAAGGGTAAAGATTATGCCTATTTCCTGCTCTGCACTATTCTCAGAGCCAGAAGAGTGCTTATCATAAAGTAGACACTCAGTAAATATTTATCAAACACATTTTATCAAATCTTTCTCAGCAATTCCAAGATTAAAGGTTTAGTTTACTGGCTGTTTGAGGAAGGGGCTGGCAATTCATGTAGAGAAAACCAAGCTCATTGGCAAGTGGCCCTTAGTGACTGCTGAGGTGAGTGGTCTCATGGGCTGGCAAGGACAGGGATCACCAGTGTATCACCCAGAAGCACAGTAAAATTACCATTTGCAGAACTTCTCTGAGATTTCAAAATTACTGTCAATAGTTCTGGCAGTCAGACAAAAATTTTGTTTTCTTTTACCAAGGGTGGCTTTAGCAGATGTAATTTTTTCTCTTAAAAATGGGTAGTGTTTTTCCTTCCATGTATTCTTTCAGAAACTAAAAATTCTGTTATTTAGTTTAGAAAGGAGAAATTTAATAATAGTCCATCTCATAAGGGAGAAGAATGAATACTCTGCCTTGTTTGTGTGTGTGCGCATGTATAGTTGAACTCAGTTGAATTGTCAGGTTGTACTGAAATATTTTAATGGGAAGGAGTGCCTTTTCTCTCTTGGCTCTCTTAATTTACATTTCATTCTATGATAAATGGATTTGTTGTCCTGGGGCAGCCTCCACGGTTTTAAACTTAACGGTATTCTTTCTTTCATTTTACATTTATGTATGATGCAGGAATTCAATTGTGTGTAAAATGTATTACTTTACTTACATAAACAAAACCAAGACATTTTCAGATGACTTGACTTTTGCTTTGTTCTTCTTTGCCTTCTGCCATGATTGTAAGTTTCCTGAGGCCTCCTAGCCACGCTTCCTGTTAAGCCCACAGAACTGTGAGTCAATTAAACCTCTTTTCTTCATAAATTACCCAGTCTCAGATAGTTCTTTATAGCAGTGTGAAAATAGACTGATACTTAGGTGGTAGTAGCAGACATTAAGTGCCACACAGAGAGGAAGCATCATGAGCCCACAGAAACTGGAAAGCCAGGAGAAGTGAAGTCAAGAAAGAAGCCATTGACCCAGCATCAAGGAGAAGAGCTAAGGCACAGTAATGGCAAAAGCTGAGTGAAAGCAAACAGATCTGTAGCTGAGGAAGGGTTAGCCAGTGGGAGGGAGGACTGGAAACAAAAGCAGCATTCACTATTCAGATTCTCAATGACTTATCAATTCATGATATTGCAAACTTCATGAGGCCTGCCTATCTGAAATTGATTTTCTTCCCAATAATTCTTGCCATTTTAACTTTCCCTGGAGCTGAAAAACATAACACTGATAATAGATTTACTGAGCCCTCACTTTTTGCCAGAATTGTTTTAAGAGTTTTTCAAGGATTTTTTTTTTCAGTCTTGAAACTGTTCTTTGAAGTAGATACTTTCAATTAGTCTCAGTTTACAAATGAGAAAATAGAAGCAAGAAATGTTAAATTAACTTGCTGAAGATCACAGACGGAATAGAACTTGGAATTTAAATGTGGTAGAGTGATTTAGAGCCCAGACTCTAATTGACCATGGGATACTACCTCTATATAGTTGAGATGTGTCCTCTGCATTTCCATGTTTATTGTTACACTCTTGCTTGCCCCTCACAGCCCACCACATTCTTGTTTATATTTTATGTTCTTGGCAACCCAGAGTTCATAACAAATCTAGAGATCTGCCACTGTGAATCACTAGGCAATCAATTTAACCTCCCTTTTTGTAGGCATATTGTAAAAGGTGTTATGCTAACCCCACTGTTAATGTAGTAGGCCAACTCCTTGGCATATAATGCTTCTCTTTGATTTGTCTCTAAGAAGAGCGATGTTCCTATCATAGTACATCCTGTCCTAAATTCCACTGAATTGTTGTCCAGTTCTTCCCCTAGATTTAGATCTCCTGAGAGTACAAAGTGTTTTTCATTTTTTCTCTTCGGTACCTCCCACACTGTGTAGGACAAAGTAGATGTCCCAAAACAGTTCAGTGGATGAATTCAGTACCTTCTTATTTGTACTCCACACTACAAGTGTGTATTCAGACTCTGTTCCAGCCTACCTTGGGAATAAGCCAAGTGGGCAACAGAGAGGTTATACTGGATTCAAGGAGGCTTTCAACCCAGAATGCTAATATGTAGGTATTAAAAAAATTACTTTGGTACTAGAGACAGAAGGCCAGAACAAACACTTTGGGTCAAGATCTATGTAATTGAGTTAATAGTACACACTTTAAAATATTACTTTTATTCATACAGTACTTTATAGATAGAAAAGTATTTTCATTTAAATGGTCTGATTTTATGCTCATGATGTACTTTTGAAGATTTATTTTTCCCAGTCTTGAAGACTGCTCCTTACTGAATTAAGGCAGGCAGCCACATAGGCCAATGTGGTTTCTCTGTTGTTGCAGGCCTGTATGTCTCCCCGCTCTGTAGGTTTCTGGTGGCTCTGCCTAGAAACCCCTAGGACTGGGGTGAGGTAGGGGTACAGATCGGGGAAGTCTTTCCTGATTCTACAGTAACCTCCCAATGAGTTCACCTTGCCCACTGCCTAAACATAGCTGATTTCTCGAGACAGGGGAATTGCAATAAAGAACAAGTATTTCATGCAGAGCCAGCTGTGTGGGAGACTAGAGTTTTATTATTACTCAAATCAGTCTCCCTGAATATTTGGGGAGCAGAGTTTTTAAGGACAACTTGGTGGGTGGGGGGAAGCTGGTGAGCCAGGAGTGCTGATTGGTCAGAGATGAAATCATAGGGAGTTGAAACTGTCTTGTGCTAAGTTAATTGATCAGATGAGCCAGTTTATCAATCTGGTTGGTGCCAGCTAATCCATCAAGTACAGGGTCTGCAAAATATCTCAAGCACTGATCTTAGGAGCAGTTTAGGGAGGGTCAGAATTTTGTAGCCTCCAACTACATGACTCCTAAACCATAATTTCTAATCTGGTGGCTAATGTTATTCCTACAGAGGCAATCTAGTCCCCAGGCAGAAGGAGGTCTGCTTTGGGAAAGGGCTATTATTGTCTGTGTTTTAAACTATAAAATATAAACTAAATTTCTCCCAAAGTCAGTTTGGCCTATATCTAGGAATAAACAAGGGCAGCATGGAGGTTAGAAGCGAGATGGAATTGATTAAATTAGATTTCTTCCACTGTCTCAGTCATAATTTTGCAAAGATGGTTTCACTATCTGTGATCAAACCTCTGCAATAAGAATGACAGGTGATTGTCTTTCCCCTGGGCACCACCTCCTCCTTCTATTCCTTCTGAGTCTTTTCCGACCCAATATATGCTCAATCACGATGGAGTTGGAAACAAATTTTGCTAAAGGTTCAGACTTCAGAAGAGATTGTAGCTTTACCTAAAAACTTGACCTTCCAGAGTAGGGGGACCCACATGAGACCCCCCCCCACCTCCTACAGTCTTTCATCTCTGTCCCCTCTCCTTTCTAGGTCTCCTCCTCCCTTCAACAACTTTTCTCGCATCCCGAACAGCTTTCCCTGAGAATCTCCATTAGTCTTCAGGTGGAGATGCTTCCACCACCACTTCTCCCTTCTGAAACTTTAGCACAACACTAATTTTGGAGGTTCTTCTTTGCTCAGCCATTAATTATTTCTCCCTTCTGAAACTTTAGCATGACACTAATTTTGAAGATTCTTTTCTGCTCAGCCATTAAGTCATATAACTGAGTTATATTCTTGCAAGTGATGATGGACACAGGAACTTCAAATCCTCTTTAGTCTCCCCACCAGAGATAGGCAGGGCAATTTCCTCACAAGTTTCCCTGAGATGCCAGAACACATTGTCACAGTCAAAATTACTTTCTCTTGGATAATACCATCATCCCTCAGTATCCATAGCTTGCGGATATCAAAATCCCTATATGCTCAAGTTTCTGACATTAAATGGCACAGTATTTGTATACATAAATCAGAAATAAAGTTCTAAGCTTCTAATCAACTGAATGGACTCCCCCAACCCTTGGGCAACAGGATCCTAAAGAGAATCTGAAAAACTATTTCAGGCCATGACAGGAAGATGAGGTTGGACCTGCCTGTTAAACCCTCTTTCCTTGGGAGTTTAGGCACAACTGACCAACACTAACATTAAAATAGAGATCATAA
Organism: Saimiri boliviensis; assembly: GCF_048565385.1. Taxonomy (NCBI): domain Eukaryota; kingdom Metazoa; phylum Chordata; class Mammalia; order Primates; family Cebidae; genus Saimiri; species Saimiri boliviensis. The sequence continues at coordinate 24,932,943 of NC_133452.1, read as the reverse complement.
GGAAAACAGACTCTTTGTAGCAATAAAATAACCAACTCCAGCCTGACTCCGGTATAGCATCATGTCGTGAAAGATACAAGGTTCTGGAGGACATTATTTTATCCCAACATATATTTTCTTTGGCATCTTTGGAAATGCCCCTGCAAAGCCATATCTTGTGGGGGAAATTTGCATTCTGTAGAGAATTTTCTTTCCTTTCTAGGTCTTTTCCTGATGCAGGAAGTTTAACTAAGAGTCTGACACATTTTAAGGTTCAAAAAGAGACATTTACCATCTGTTGTCTCTGAAGCCTGCTACCTGAAGGCTTCATCTACGTACAAGAACCTTGACTTCCACAACTCCCCTTATCTTAACTCACACATTTCTTTAAGCTGACCTCGACCTTCTAAGCAAAGTTTAACTTCCACTGATAGCAAATCAGAAAATCTTTGAATCCACCTATGACCTGGACGCCCTCGTCTGCCACACCACTTTGACATGTCCACTCTTCCAAGCCAATGCATACCTTGCAGGTATGGATTTACGTCTTTGCCTCTAACTTTGGTCTCCCTAAAATGTATAAAACCAATCTGTTTTATAGATCTGTATAAAACCACTTTGAGAACATGTTCTTAGAATCTCTTGAGGCTGTGTCCTGAGCCACGATCACTCATATTTGGCAGGGAATAAGTCTCTTCAAATACTTTAAAGAGTCTGGCAATATTTTTGTCAACATACATAATCTGTGCACATCCTCCTGCATACTTTAAGTCATCTCTAGATTACTTATAATACCTAATACAACATAAATACTATGAAAATAATTGTATTTTTTGTTTGTATTCTTTTAAATTATTGCACTGCCCACTTGCCTTGCTTCCTTCCTTCCTTCCTTCCTTCCTTCCTTCTCCCTCTCTCCTTCCCCTTTCCTTTCCTTTCCTTTTTGTTTCTCTCTTTTTCTATCTGTGGCGGGTTGAATCTGTAGATGTTGAACCTGTGATATGGAGACTGACTATATAGTCAAATAGCATATGGAGAAAGAATAGTCACCGTGCCCTTGAAGAATAATAAGCTCTGTCATTAGTGTAAGAGGCTTTGACTCTCCCCTAAGCTTGGATCCAGGTAAAAGAACCTCTACGAGGTGCAAACTAGTTTATCTTTGCCATTCAGAAAAGATTACCTGCCGGGCGCGGTGACTCACGCCTATAATCTCAGCACTTTGGGAGGCCGAGGTGGGTGGATCACGAGGTCAAGAGATCGAGACCATCCTGATCAACAAGGTAAAACCCCGTCTCTACTACAAATACAAAAATTAGCTGGGCATGGTGGTGCTTGCCTGTAGTCCCAGCTACTCGGGAGGCTGAGGCAGGAGAATTGCCTGAACCCAGAAGGTGGAGGTTGCGGTGAGCCGAGATTGCGCCATTGCACTCCAGCCTGGGTAAGAAGAGCTAAACTCCGTCTCAAAAAAAAAAAAAAAAAGAAAAAAAAAGAAAAGATTACCCAACCCAGATTATTTTTTAAATGTTTAAAGTCTTTACTTTTTTTATACCAAGCCCCATCCCCCTCACCCAAGGGAGTAGGATAGATTGATTTTATCATAGTGATAAGAAAATGGAATCATAAAGAAATTAAGTGAATTACTAAGCAATGGCAGATATAAGACCTACATGTCTCCCTCATAAATATTAATTGTGTACTTTGCAAGGGATTTACTGGCAGCTCTAAGGAAACTTCTGATGGTAAATTATTGAATCTATTTGTTGATCTCATTTCTACATTTCTTTTCCAGCTCCCTTTCAAAAAAAGTGTTAAATATATTCAAAAGCTCTTGATTTAGAATGATCAGGAGGTAAAGTTGCAAGCTGGAATTTATTTTGAATAGCAAACTGGAAATTTCTGAAGACAAAGATTAAATATTCTTAATGTAATAGCTTTTTTTAAAAACAGGTTCCATAGCTGATGTTTACAGCATTTGTATTTTGCTTAATTATCTCTTCCACTGATACTGTGCCTTGCACATGGTAAGAACTCAACTGTAGAATCAATATATGATTTCATTGAGAATGTTTGAGTAAAATCATCCCAGAAGTCAGACCCTTACCTATAATATTCAGGCCAGGTCGGGTTACCATCAACCAGTTCTTCTCGGTCTTTGAGATTATTTTAAAAAAAATCAAATAATATGAAAGTTAATGTGTTTATCAAAATTAACAAGATTTAAAAATATTTTCCATTTTATTTTTGGTGAGTTCCATTTCTGGCTGAAAAAAATTTCTGGCTCATTATTTTCAAAGCATTGCCTCGCCTAAGCAGATGTGTACACACCTTCCTTCTTCACTCAGCTTTTCTCATCAAGTCTAAAGATGATTGTGTTTTTTTCAAAAAAGTCCTCATTTTGCCTCCCTCCAAAAATCTCATTTCACCACTGCACAGACTCTTTCCTCCCATATTGTGTGTGTGTGTGTGTGTGTGAGTGTGTGTGTGTGTGTGTGTGTATATACACATATCTCCCTCTTATATTTATTATACACCTATAGAAAGTAGAATTTCCCTTGACGAATGCTTGATAAGTTTGTTTCACTCACCATTTTATGTTTTGGGAATTGGTCTTTTCATCTCTGCCAGCAGCCTCAGCATTGCTGGGGTGGATTTCCAGATTTTTAAGGAAAGCAGTGCTGTTTTGAGCTAAGGGTAGTGGATCCCCCCTTTTAAATCAGATTGGTGAGTGTGCCACCGGCTGGCTGTGACCTGTGGTGTCTTTCTAGCAGCCATGAAAGAATGTGGCTGGCATTCAAAGATGTTGCTTTCAACCTCAGGTCATTGGCGATGAAGGTGAGCCATGTAATAAGAGTGCAGACGCTGAGCAGATACTCCGGAGGGATAGACGGTGGAAGGTGGGCCTGGATAGAGCAAACGTTTGTAACAGGATGGTAAATGAGACTATTCTTGCTGATTACTAGTGGTTGAGGCCTCAGAGCTAAGAACAGTAAGTGGCAAGTGCCCCATGTTCTAAAGAGGGTGCTTGTTGTAGGCAGAAGATGAGGATTTCCTTGAGATAAGTGAGTGGCTGGCTGTATTGCCCTCACTAGGAGAGGATGGGATTGGATTGCTTGCTAGTCCATCAAGAGGGGAGCTAGCTGAGGGCCTACAGAGATGCTCTCTGAGCTGGGAGGGATGTCTTCCAGGAGGGAGACTGCCATCTCAATCTCCTCCTCATGCTGTGTACATTAAGATGCAAAACTTGAGGGCCCCATGCCATTGGGGGATTACTCCAGGATCAGAGCAAAGCATGGAGAGAAGTTTCTTGGAGAACTGTGCCTCCTAAACTGTCCTTATCTGGAAAGTGCAAAGGTGAGAAGCTGGCTGATGTTGTCTCTGATGGCAACATGAAAGGAGAGGGCCACCTGCATTTCCTGATTTGGCAGGTAAAAGGGCTGGGTGTTTTCCTGAGAGCCAGAATCAGAACAAAACAAGGGTTAGGCCTGAAATGGGTCCCACTCCAATGGGCTGCCTGATCCAGGAAGGACCTCAGCAGAGAGAGCCCACATGGGCACATGCTGGCAACAGGAATGAGGGGTGTGGCTAGGGGTCCAGCCAGAGACCACAAAGCCCTTTGGCCACCTCTTTACAGAAACCTCTCACAGAGACTAACTGTGAGAGGTTTCTGTAAAGAGGTGGCCAAAGGGCTTTGGAATTGACTCAGGAAAGAAAGAACCAACAATGGAACAGAGGACTCTGTGGGGATAGTTTGTCGTGACATAAGGGAACTGTTTCTCTCCTTCCTTTTTTTTTTTTTTTTTTTTTTTTTGAGGCAGAGTCTTGCTCTGTTGCCCAGGCTGGAGTGCAATGTCACAATCTCAGTTCACTGCAACCTCTGCCTTCTGGGTCCAAGTGATTCTCATGCCTCAGCCTTCCAAGTAGCTGGGATTACAGGCACACACCACCACATCCAGCTAACTTTTTAAACATTTTTGGTAGAAACGGGGTTTCACTGTATTGGCCAGACTGGTCTGGAACTCCTGACCTCAAGTGATCCTCCCACCTCAGCCTCCAAAAGTACTGGGATTACAGGCATGAGCCACTGCATCTGGCCCTCCTTCCTTCTTTCCTCTTCTGTTTCCCCTCCTCCCAGACACCAGAGGTAGCACAGTGAGATGGAAAGAGGAGGGAAGGAGGAAGGTGAAGAAATAGTTTCCAGGCGAGGCAGGACCTGTCCCTTCCTTTCTGCAGGCACAGGTCAGGAGGCAGAAAAACTTAAATAAGTTGAGAAACTATGAAATCTGCCCAAGAAAAAGAAGGAAACATAAACATGAGAAACAGTAAAGATTCCTTTTTTTTCTTCTGTACCCTCAACTGTGCTTGATGTATTCAATAGGTATTGTTACATGTTCTTTCAATAACTTTTTGAAGAGAACTTTATGTCAATTTTTATTTCTGTTGAGAAACCCTCATGACCAGACTCCCCTCAACATGTTACACCTTAAATAAACAAAAGGCATTCTGAATGACTTGGGTGGGAAGGGATTGTTGCTGGTTTAAATAATGGTGATTTGAGTATCTGCTGGAAACATTTCTACCATTTGTCTAAGATGCTCATCAGTTCCTTTCAGTTAGGCGTATCTCAAGTAGAAATGCTCCCTGAGACTGCAAATAGAGCTTGGGGCAATTCAGACAATGACTCATGGCCTTGGGCCTTGCTAGAATTTTAGTTCACACAACACTACACATTGTTGGGAGTTGTGAAGAAGTCCATTATCTTCCTGTGAATAGGAATGCAGGGGAACTATTTATTTCAAGTTTTATCTTAGGTCACTTTTAGTGATCCCTTAATCTATTAGACTGGTGCAAGAGGAATTGCGGATTTTGTCATTGAAAGTAATGGCAAAACCTGCAATTACTGCAATTACTTTTGCACCAACCTAGTATTTCAACTTTGGCTTGGCCATGTGCCAGCATGTACATAACATCCATGGGCTTAAAGAAAATTTAACTGTGGTGAGTCGAATAATTTCTTGGAAGTTGATATTCCACATCTTATAAGAGACATTTGGCATTCACTGTTTGGAGACTGGTTCTGAGATTGTCTAAAGCGCTAATCTACAGTGACATAACTAATATTAGGCTCACATGAAATAAATTAAGTCCTTAAGCAACTAAAGTTTAGGGCTGCTGTGAAACATAGAAATATCTGAAGTGAAGCCTTTGTAAATGGTCCTTAGTTCACAAACTAACAATGATAGGTCTACCCAATGCAATTGTCAAGAAGATATCTGTCTATCATCTATCAATCCATCTATCTATCATCTGTCCACATGGAGATATTATGAGGCATTGGCTCTCGTCATTATGGAGACTGAGAAATCCCATAATCTGCCATCTGAAAACTGGAGATCCAGGCAAGCTGGTGATGTAATTCAGTCTGAGTTCCAAGACCTGAGAACCTGGGAAACTGACCGTAGGAAATCGCAGTTAAAAAGCAGGAGAAGAAGAGATGTGCCAACTCGAGCAGGCCGGCAGGAAAAAAGGAGCCAATTCCTCACTCTCTACCATTTGCTCTATTCAAGCCCTTGAAGAACTGTATAATGCCCACCCACCTTTGGAACAATGATCGACTGACATGCCTTGCTTAACAATGAGGATACTATCTGAGAAATGCATTGTTAGACAATTTCATCATGGTGCAAACATCATAGAGTGCACTTACACAAACTTAGACGGTATCACCTACTACACACTTAGGCTATGTGGGATAGCCTATTGCTCCTAGGCTACAAACCTGAAGAGCATGTTACTGTACTGAACATTGTAGGTAATTGCAGCACAATGGTAAGTGTTTATATACCTAAACATAACTAAATATAGAAAAGGTACAGTGAAAAAAAAGTTATAAAAGATAAAAAATAGTATGCCTTATAGAACACTTACAATGAATAGAGCTTTCAAGAATGAAAATTGCTTTGGGTGAGTCAGTGAGTGAGTGGTGAGTGAAGGCCTAGGGCATTACTGTACACTTCTGTGGGCTTTGTAAACCCAGTATACTTAAACTACACTACATTTATAAAAAGTAGTTTTCTCCTTTCAATAATAAACTAACCTTAGCTTACTGGAACATTTTTACTTTCCAAATTTTGTTAACTTTTACTTTTTTGTAATAATGCTTAGTTTAAAATATGAACACATTGTATAGCTATATGTATTTTCTTTCTTTATATCCTATTCTTTTTTATTCTTGATTTTTTTTCTATTTTTAAATTAAAAAAATTTTTTTTTACTTTTAAAATTTTTTGCTAAAAACTAAAACACAAACACACACATTTGCCTAGACACACACAGATTCAGGATCATCAATATCATCATCTTCCACTTCCTCATCTTACCCCACTGGAAGGTTTTCAAGCGCAATAACAGGCATGGGCTGTCATCTCCTATAACAAAGCCTTTTTCTGGAATACCTCCTGAAGGACCCGCCTGAGGCTGTTTCCCAGTTAACTTTATTTTTAGTAAGTTTTTAAAAAGCAATTGTGCTATGCTATGACCTTGTGATGGCAACAATGTCACTAGGCAATAGGAAATTTTCAGTTCCATTATAATCTTGTGGGACCACCATTGTATATGTGGTCTATCCTTGACAGAAAGGTCATTATGAAAGTGCTTTACTGAGTTTACCCATTCAAATGCTAGTCTCATGCAGAAATACTCTCACAGGCACACCCAGAAACAATAGCCCTCTATCCCCCTCCCACTACCTACTCAAGTTGGCACATGAAATTAACCATCACACGTTGCCTGTTTCGAAGAGACACACTAGTGAAGTTCAAATACAGGAAGAAATGTTGAGCAAAGAATAATTAATTTTCTCTTTCTTTTCATATCTTGTGTGGACAAAGCCAAATAATTAAGTATAAAATATGGTATCTAAGGTTTAGATTAGACAAAATAACACATTTAAATAAGGATTGCTAAGAAAGAGTGTCAAGTCTTTCATGCCAGGACTGGTTGTAGCAAAGGCAGCACTCTGGTTTTGATGTTGGGGTATAAGTCACAAAGCGTAAGTGGATGGGCTCTGGAAGTTCATCCAAGAAGCTCCACTATATCCACAACAGCAGGGACAGCACTGACATTCAGCACACATTCCAGTTTGTGGTGTAGAAAAGTCTGCGAAGTGCTGGCCTCCTCAACATCACCTTTCTTTTGTGTGTGTTGAGAGAATTAAACAAATCTCTCATTTTAGCGGAAACTTGAACCTGGGTTTAAATGTTTTCAATCTGAACCATTTTTCTAAGGAAATTCATGATAACTTAATCAAAATTAAAATCAAGGGGCTAATTCGTAACAAATTATTTAAAAATCATTAAACATTTTACTTATTTCCATTTGGGAACAAGGTGCCTATCTGCAAGTCTTAGAAATAGATATACCCTTTTGGAGAGTCTCTTGAAGCCCACACTTTTAGAAATTGTAAATGTATATGCCATTAAATATGGTGTTCCTTTTAAGATGTGCAGTTACTGAGTAAAAATCTAATATCCCAGAACCCAAACACTCATAATGAAATCCAATCTGTACTCCCAGTTAGGTGATTCAATGAAATCCTACACGATGAGCTTGTCATCATAAGAAATAGGAAACAGGAAATGCAGATTTCTATTGTTGTTGTGCAAACAATGTCCTTAGGAAAAGTATGATCACAGACCAATGAATCTATGAAATTAAGTTATAGTTTTAATATTAGCTTACATATTTATGTAACTTATTGGCATAGAATCATATTAAAACTTCTCCTGTAAAAGCGTCATTCATTTTGATAGTTCTGCATTATAATTTTCCTAGAATTATGTAATTCTTTAACCCATTATTTAATATTCATTAAAAAAGACTCTTATTTACCATAGAAGACAGCTTATGAATTACTTTTTCCTAAAGTGTTTTCCATAATCAAAGGCAAAGGTTTTTCTTCTTGACATCAAATGCTATCTCCATTTTTCCCCACTAACCCATGCTACCACGTGATGAGCAGTTTTCTTCCTGTATTTTCATTGGTACTTTGAAAGAATGTATAGGCTATAGCCATGTCCTTTGGAGTCTCCTCTGTTTTATGACATAAGTTTAGCTTTCCCAGGTTCTTTGTTTGCCATCTCATTTGACTGATGGATCATTCTGGTCTGTCCTTTGCATCTCCAGGGGATTATTATTACTCATCTTGGCCAGGTTACTAGGGAGATCAGGTGCACCTGAGAACCTTTGTGCAATCACTTGTAGCCCTGTCTCCTCTTACACTTTGGGCTTACATCAGACATGATCTCATATCAGATGGAAATTGCTAGGTTCTTTGCTTCCTTACATTGGGAGCAAGAAGAGCTGGTTGTTTCGCTGGGTTTAGCCTAATGAGTTGTTGCGAGACAGAAGATCCAGCACCTTCTCTCCCTAGGATATACTGCAAAGAATCTTCGCTGCTTTTTCCTAATGCTTTACCAACAAGCAAGCAGAAAGGCAGATGTTGAGAAACTGGTGCCTCCTGGAGCTTTGGTTGTATCCTGAAGTCAGGGCTTCTTCCTAGGGTAAGGAAGGGCTCTGGTCTGTTGCTATCAAATCACCTTCATTGCATCACAGTCATGCTATAAGGCAAAGAGGTCATCACAAGAATTTGAAGAAGTCAAGATCAATATTTTGGGAATTCTGGAATCCTCTACACATTCTCTAAGTGTTGTAGCACCAGTGGTGTCTAGTAAATATTGCACAGCTGGCTTTCTGAAAACAAATAAACAAACAAAAAAAACTATACATACATATATGTACAAAAGTTTATCACAAATTTTATTGATATAAAGAATTTATAGCACACAACTGACAAAAAATAATAAAATACACATATTCTTTATTATAAAACTGATTTTCATAGAATGCTGTAGTTGATTTTTGCTGAAATTGTTATCCTTAGGTGGCCAACCTATGGTTGCAGTTGATGAATGAAGGTGCTTCTGATATGAATGTTGATGTTTTTATAGGCATTAATGAGTAAGACAAAAGTGAAAGGAAAGCATAAATATATGTGCCAGAATTTTATTAATGCGTGAATGAGGTGAGCAACTCCTCTGGTTCAAATACGGGAAGAACAGTCCTCAATGTTTTTGTGCTCTTCACATAGTAACGGCACCAGACATATAAGTTTAATCTGCATTATTAACATGTTTGTCATCACGTTCTCATGTCTAGACTATCAGAAAAAGAGTAAATCAAGCTCTAATTGGTAGCCACCATGGCCAATTTAAAGCTACCAACATAACATCACTGATTGCAGAGTTGTGAAGAGATACACAATAGCACATCAGCTTATATTATTCCTTCCCTACAGATATACTAGACATAAGTAATCTCAAAGGCATAGACAATAGGAAAATGTAGTTAAATAATTCAAATATGATGAATTTTGGGCGTATTTATTTGTTATCTTTGTTTTTTAATTTTTATTTAAAATTATGGATAGGTAATAGTTGTACATTGTTATCTTTATCTTTAATAATTCATTAGATTATAAGTTTATATAATTCAACTTTCAATAATGGCTTTGTTCAATGACTAATTCAGAAATTCCTGAAGAGTTAGTAACTGGCTCTTAAAAACCAGTGCAAGTGGGCTCCAGTGCAACACTGGCCACAGCTCATGAGTCTTAGAATGTTACATCATGGGAAATTTGCGCCAGCATGGCTCTGAGGGATTGTCTTGTTCATTACTTGTCCTTGGTAAATGTGAACTCTGATGTGTTGCTGTTTGAATAGGAGACTATATCACCGGAGTAAGCTCTGATCTGGTTCCCAGACGCCTGTGATGTAAATCACAGTATCGCTCCCATACATGGGCCCTTTCGAGGGGAATGCTGGCAGGGGAATGCTAGGTTTTGATGAGGGCTTTCAGGAGGGTAAGCTTTAAAATACCAGGCCAGCGTTTCTTCTTATGTGCCACTCTCCTTGTTATGTGTATGTAGGGAGGGGAAGTGGGGCAGAGAAGAAGGGAGAAATTGAAAAGTCACATCCTGCAATGTAGGACTCTAAGATTCTAAGATATTGTGAGCTTTGGGAATATCTGAGTAACCCTCTGAGAAAAATACTCTCTGTTAATTCAGAGGCAATCAGAGATGAAGCATGGAAATGATATAGCTCTAGGGGAGAAATGAAGTTTCAAACTTTTGATTATGTAAAATGGGAGAGCGAAAAGTTAAAATCATCAATTCCAGCTGGGACTGGAGTCACAGTAGCTAAGAACAGTTAATATGTACTGACTTCCTGCATATTTATAATATGCTAAGTGCTTTACATATATAATTTCACATAAACTACACAACCACCATATTAAATACTTTTCTCACCAATTTTCAGAAAGGAAAACAATAGGGAAACAGGTTGAGATAGGAAAACTCCTGTACAAGGTAATACATGAAGCAAAGGCCAGAGATGGAATCTATAGAAATCACAAACTTTTGAATCATGAATATACATAGTTATGATTCCTTTCATCAGCTACTGAGACCAAGAACTATGTTGAGTTTTCCTGGTTAGAAGAGGGTAGAAAAGCAGAGGGAGTGGGGTGGGTAAAAGAGTAATCCTTAGTTCTCTAGACTATTCATCTGTAACCAGCATGAAAAGGGGTATCAGGCCCCCACCATTTCTACCACCATTAAAACACTGGGCTAAACGCCAACCATCACAACTCTTATGGATTAAATATTTGTGTCCCTTCAAAATGTATATGTTGAAACGATAAACCCCAATGAGATGTTATCTGGAGGTTATTAGGTTTGATTCAATCATGATTTGGGGGACCTCATGATACAATTTGTGCCCTTACGAAATCTCTCCCTTTTTTCCACCATGGGAGGATACAAGGAGAAGATGCTCTCTGGACACAAGAAGTGTCCTCACCAGACACCCTACAGTACTTGATCTTGGACTTCCCAGCCTTCAGAAATCAGAAAGGTGGGAAAGAAATGTTTGCTGTTTAAGCCACCCAAACAAGTATTTGTTGAGTCTGTGGTAATTTGTTATAGCAACCTACTCTAAGACAACTACAGCCTCCAGCAATAACAAAGTACTATGAGTTGCAAAAGGAGTATCAACTCCAGGGGCCCAACACCAAGACTGAAGACTCTAATAACAGTTCTCTTAATCTAGTCTCCTGGAACCATGTAACTATTTTTATAGAACATATTTTTACCCAAAAGCTAGTATGAGTGAAACAGAGGCAAATGACTGTGGACTGTAAGACTAAAGATAGGGTTTTGTTGAGAAGCTGATGAGTGCCTGTAGCTGCACGTGGAGCAATGTCTCAGCAGGTCAGGCTGTGATCCCCTGAACCTCCACTGTTAGCAGAATGGAGGAGAAAAAGAGTACAAACCTGTCCAGCAATGGCCCATAGTGTGTCACCTTGACTGTTGTCCTAAGTAATTTTAATTTAATATTTTCTCTACTCCTTGTTTGAACTCTCAGTCCCACTTGCCACATTCAAAGTGGCAAAACTACTGACAACATTATTATTTTTATTTTACAAAAATACAGCTCATTACAGCTGTTACTGTTGTGGTTTTAATAGTTAGCCCCCAAGTGCAATTCTAATGAAAAGGATAAAGGAAACAGGGCCGCTTGTCAATATCATACATGCCACTTTTAAACATGGCCTAAAAATTCGCTGCCACTCCTACTAGCAGATGGAGTCCACATCCCTTCCCTGTGGATCTGGCTGGATTTGTAACTTCTCTGACTGCTGGGGCCATGGGTCAGGTGGTAATCTCTGAGGCTAGGTCAGAAGAGCCTGTGTGGCTTCCACCTGTCCTCCTGGAGCTCTCTTTTTTGGACACTCCCACTCAAAACCCAACCTCTATACCACAAGAAACTCAAACCACAAGGAGAAATGACTTGGTGTTCTGTCTGAGGGAATGTGTTCTCTTTCCGGGTCCACGAGGGGGCGTAGTTTTAAGGGCAAAAACTTCCCAGCGCCATGCCCCGCTCCCATGCCCCTCTTTCCCGGAGATTCAATGGATTCTGTTTTAATTATCTTTGGTGAGGGGGAGAGGGGGCGGGGGGTGGGAATTCCCAAGTCAATCTCTCCAGCGGAAGTTTAACAGAACTCCTTTCATTGGCCAGGGGACTTGGAGAAGGTGGGAATTCCTCCCAGGTTAAAAGTCCCCTTCTTCCACACCCCTTTGAATTCAATACTTGGGTCCCCTTCCACAATCTTCGTGGAAGCCTTTTTCTCTCTCATCTTTTCTCTCTCCTTTTTCTCTTTCTCTGCCTAAATAAATCAGTTTCTGCAAACACTTTTTGGGGTCTGATATTTACTTTACAAGCATACCATGCCCACCAAGGTCCCCTCTGCCATTCTTGGGAAAGCGAAAGACCAAGAGCCTAGAGCCCACCAGGGAGCAAGCTGAGCTCTCCCCTGCACCCTAAAATCCCACCAACATGTCCACAGTCCCAGTTGAGCCAGCTTTCAACTCACCCTAGCCCTTGCAGCAGACATGCAAATGAAGAGGCCACCTTGAAAGTGGCTTTTCTCACCCCGGCTGCTCTACTTCTCGGCCTTGCAAGTCTTTCTGGCTGAGGCTCCAGACAATGTAAAGCCGAAAAAAACTGTCCCTACTATGCTTTCCTAAATCCTTGCCTACCAAATCTGTGAGCATAATAAAGCTGTCATAGCTGCATGTGACTAAATTAACAATGGTTTGTTTTAACACATAGACAACTGGAATACATACCAAAGAAGCATCACTGCAAACATAAACATTTGAGTGTCTTTGGTATATGCAAAATCAAGGTCACATCCTTTTTCTGTATATTCAGAGAGAATTGCTTGGGTCTTGGCTTCTGGAGGAGAAGTGGTAGATCCATGAGTGAGAGTCCCCCCTGTCAACCTCTTAGAAAACCAACAATGTCCTAACATTTCTATTTACAGTTGCTGTAAGAAACATCAACACAAAGGATGAAGATGATCCTTGTTATGACTATAATCCTTATGATAAAGGTACCAGGCTCCTATTTTTACTGTTGTGATGATTTGGGCTTATTTCTCTATCTTGTTCTACAAGCACTTGAGTCTGAGCATTTTAGAGCTGTTTCTGTATCTTCTTATCCCATCTGCATTTGAGTCTCTGCATGTCTGGGGTATGTAATGGTAGCAGACATTCAGGGCAGCATTTGTGTGTGCCCCATGACAACATGAAGCACAGGTGATCACACCTGATTCAGATCACAGATGGAGTTAAAGAGCTCCCCTCTCTGCTCCCCAGAGACCACCAGAAATGTCATTAGCGAGACCCAAATGATATTTGCTCCTCTTCCTGGGATGATCAGCCCCAAAGAATTGTATTAGAGCAGCTGTGTTTGAAAATTATTCTGGGGGTAGGGGGTTTCTATTTCCAGGCTTCCAGGATGATCTAACCAAAGTGAACTATGTAGGCCAGGTGCAGTAGTTCATGCCTGTAATCCCAGCACTTTGGAAGGCTGAGGCAGGCAGATCACTTTGGGAGGCTGAGGTCAGGAATTCCAGGCCAGCCTGGCCAACATGGTGAAATCCTATCTCTACCAAAAAGACAAAAATTAGCCAGCTGGGAGGTGGAGGTTGCGGTGGCCTGAGATCATGCCACTGCATTCCAGCCTGGGTGACAGAGAAAGACTCCATCTCAAAACAAAACAAAACAAACAAAAAACCATAGTGAACTATGCATTGAGAAAAATGTGCAAAGGATGCCCAGTTTCTATGGTTGCAATAATATCTAAATTAATTGTCTTTTCTACAAGCAGTTCTCTGCGGATATTTTATTAAGTGGCTTTTGAGTAAAATTTCCCTTTTTTTTTTTAAGGAACTAGAAAAGTAGGAAAATAGGTACTGATTTGGGCTTGACTATACGCAAGGTCTTTTGGATTAACCTTTGGGATAAATAGGCCTGCTGGCTTAATACAACAGCTGGTCATTTCCCTAGGTAGTTGGTTACTTATGTCTAAAGAATTATTCAGAACTATTATTGAATTAAGTATCCAATTTTATGTAACACTGTTATAGTCAAGGGCAGATATATTATTAATAACACAAAAAACCAAACATTTAACAATAAATAAACATTTGCATTATTTAAAATAAAAAAACATTTCCAGGAATTATGATTGCTTTAGAGTTCTTCCCACAATTACAGAAATCAGAAAAGTTTCTGGATAGCATGCTAATTTAAAGAAAATAAAATACTGCATATTCTGGAAGAACCCTCATTAACTGAAACTTTCTTCTAAAAATAAAGATGGACCAGTGAAGTAGACATGGCTCTTAGTTTCTCCCTATGTACAGCTTGCTGTGGCTGGACAAGAAAGAGAATCTTCTCTCTTAGTAGGCAATGATCATACATCTCAGTTTGCTTGAGGTAGCGGTACACATTTATACTTACTTTCCTGAAATATCTATAAGTAGAATCCTCCTTCACTCTCAAAAGTGTTCTGACTTGGATGATAAATTACATGGTACCTCTTATTCCCAAGTCCAGAGGAAAACATCTCTCCCTCACATACACCCTCTCGGCGGCACATTCCCTTTGTTCACATGAATTACCGGTCGTAGCATGGAGTTCTATGCCTAATTTATTTCATCCTGTGCAAAACAGAATTGATTGAATCTATATTCCCCTTGGTTTTCACTATAAAACCAAATTACCTGCAGTTAAAGCCCAGTTTATCTTATTTCTGTGGATTAGATGGTTGTGACTTTTGCCGAACATTTTCTGAGATTCGTTTAAATTTTGCAAACATATTATTTGCAGTCATTAAAGGCTTATTTTAAATATACTACTCTAGAATAGAGTAGGAACTGTTTTCCACAGAATTTCTTAGTTTCAACTGGACTGAAGGACCAGATCCAGTATAGTTGGAAGAACATCAAATTTGTGGGCTGGAGCTCTATGCTACATACTCTGTCCCATGTCCTGGTGGACGATACATCCCAGTGTGCCCAGGATTAGCCCAATTTATACGTGCTCTCCAGTATGGTTATTAAGACTGCCCCCTTTCATTCTGAAAAATATCCTGGTTTCGAAATGTGGTCACCCTAATTATCAGACATATAGAATCAGGCAAATCACTAAGTCTTTGTGTTTCCATCCCTCATTTGCCAAAAAATTACCAATCTCTGAAAGCTGTTTTGAGGAGTGAATGAGAGGGAGAACGCAAAAGCGTTAAAACCTACTAGTGAGTGTAACCTATTAGACAAGCTTCCTATTTTTCTTTTTCTTTTTTTTTTTTCTTTGAGACAGAGTTTCGCTCTTGTCACCCAGGCTGGAGTGCAATGGCGCGATCTCGGCTCACCGCAACCTCCGCCTCCTGGGTTCAGGCAATTCTCCTGCCTCAGCCTCCTGAGTAGCTGGGATTACAGGCACGCGCCACCACGCCCAGCTGGTTTTTTGTAGTTTTAGTAGAGACGGGGTTTCACCATGTTAACCAGGACAGTCTCGATCTCTCGACCTCGTGATCCACCTGCCTCGGCCTCCCAAAGTGCTGGGATTACAGGCTTGAGCCACTGCGCCCGGCCAAGCTTCCTATTTTTCATCCTCCTGCTCTGTGTCAAGCATTTGTGGACTTCTTATAGCTGATCCTAATTCTTGCTTTCAGGTGCAGATATTGCACTTTCTAGAAAAGATTCAGACAAGAAAATGGGCAAGATTTTTTTTCTTTTCCTCTGGCTAAGCTCTCTACTACCTCTCATCCATACCACACTCATTCCTGTTTCCAAACCTTTGTGCACGTTCTGCTCGTTTTGTGGAATACCCAGCTTCTCTTTGCCACTCTTACCTTCTGTATTCTTAGCTAAAATCCCATCTCAAATCACATATTTTGAAAAAAGACTTTTGTGAATATGATTTGAGGCATGGAGGTGCTGTCTACAACTCTTCCCTATAATAAGATTCCGGCCAATTAAGTTTAGGTACAAAAAAAAAAAAACCTCACAAAAAAACAATAAATAGGAATGAAAGTGTCACTTTATTGATTTGGGAAAGCATATGTCACCACCCAGAGCTCTGATAATGGCTGGAATAGTACTAGTCTGGAGTGGAGAATTCTATTTCTTAGTCCAGATTTAGATCTTGAAACTCACATGCTTAGGTGTGCCATGTGTGAGACAGAAAGAGGAGAAAGAAGAGAGGAATGAAGAAAGATGGTCTTCAGAGCTGACTGAGCCTGCTGCTTAGAAACCAAGCTCAAGCCTTCCCACACCGGAAATAATGGAAACAATTTCTTTCATCCAACACTGATCATTCTCTTCTTTAAACACCATTTTAACTTAGAGGTAACATAGCACAATTTAATGAATTGGTCCTTGGTCATTTCATGTAGGTCAGTTTTTAAGCTGTGGCCATATTGCTGGCTCTGGAACATCACTGAGTAATTTTTCACATCTTCAGCATCTTTGAAAGAATCTAGGATAAACATGGCTCCTACTAGATAATTAATAGTTATTGGTTGACTGATTGGGTTGCAGGCTTAAATGTTATGTTTGGAGGGAAAATAAGATCCCTTCTAATTTGGTAAGATCGCATAGTGGGGCTGTCCTGCTAATGCTGATACTACCCCTGTTGCTATTTTGCTGTAAAAGACAAAACAACAACAACAACAACAACAACAACAAACAAAAAACCCTGATGGCTTCCACTCCTTTCAAAGAGGGAGAGAATGCTGAAATGATATCAGCAAACCAAGCACTTCATGCTCCCGAAAACATGGACAAGACATAGCATGGAGAATCATTTTTAAATGCTAGTGGAAAAGACCAGCTCACTGGTCAAACAGACTCATCTTCTTTCCTCCTGTACTTGTAGCTGAACTCTATTTCCCAGACTCCTTTGCATGTAGTTGTGGCCATGCAACTGGGTTCTGACCAGTGGAATTTTGGCAGATGTCCTGTGGACCACTCCCTGGCCTGGCCTACAGAAACTTCCTGTATAGGATCTTCTATATGCTTTCCCTTCTGCCTGGCCAGAAAGGAAAAGACCCACAGAGAAACTCTGAAAGTCCTTGATTGGAGGGCATTCCTTGAGAACCTAGTCCCTGAATTAGTATTTGAGGGAGAGCTACTCAAAAAGGAACACTAGCTCTGGGCTGTGAGAGAAATAGACTTATTACTGTGAGTTGCTGAAACTTGACAGCAGTCAGTGTGTAACGGCTTACTTCTTATTGTTAGAATAACCAAGGTATTTTTTCCCTTACAAAACTATGACACAGATAACAATGACTGCAGAATTTATTGATTGTAAATTTTACCTGGATTTTAGAGCTGTTACAAAGTGAAAAAAAATGTGCATCTTAGAGTTGATAAAATAGGATAATTCAATATTTTGGTGTGTTTTATTTTTCATACCACCATCTGAGTCCCATAGCCAGCTCCTTGAAGAATGGAAAAACTACTGTTTCTGATAAGCAGAATGTAAGCTCCTAGAGGATTTACAATTTACTTGTCTTATTTACTCTTTAACCCCTAGAACATCAGTTAACACATTGTAAGAATTCAGGAACACTTACCGGTTGAGAGAAGGATGTCCAAGCTCCCGCAGCATGTGGGTCTGCACGGGAAATGGACTCTTTGTCTGTAGTTAAGCTCTTAGGAAAGTGAATGACAATGAGGGTCACAGATTCAGAATCCAGAGCGATTTGATGAATTGCATGTTTAATGGCATCATGGTGCAATGCATGTCTGTAGGGCTTCTGAAATAGTGTTGGGAGGCAGGACCTGGCCTTACAATGAAGACCCTTGAGGAAATGCCTCAAGACTTCAAAAGCTGTGTTTATTAATTGACATGAAGTACGATCTTTATGGTCTTCAGTGTTTAAAAATCAATAAAGGGGTTTGGTCTATTTGGCTCTGAATAATTTCAAGTGTGTGCTTTGTTTCTGATGATTGCCTTTTACATGTCCTTGAGGAATTTTCTGACTGACAGCGAGGCACACACCATGTCAAGAGTCTGTCCTGCTCAGACATGCTGTCTCCCCAGTGCCCATTTTAGCACCTCACACAGTTGGTGCTCAATGCATATTTAATGAATATGTTGTAATTATTATTTAGAACTACTGAATGGATGACTCAAAACTGAAAATTAAATTGACTTCTGTTTGGAGTTATAATATTAGCCCCTTTTTTTGAAAGTTTATTATGAGTCAGGCACTTTACATATATTATCTTGCCTAATGTAAGTAGAAAGTACTGGCGTTATCTCTATAGGATGGAGGAAGAAGTTGAGACTCAGGAGGACAAGTCATTTTTACAAAATCACAAGGAGACAGAACTCAGGTTGAGCTCAGACTAAGCCGTTCTTTACCACTCTGCCTAGTTCTTGAGAAATGGTGCACTTTAAACACTGGAATAGCAACGTAACTTCAGATGACTCAGCTCCAATGGTGCACATTCCTACCTTCTTGGTGAAGGAGATTGACCTCAAATTAATGAGCCTGAAAGAGAAGTGAGTAACACTGTTTTGTTTTTTTTTTTTTTGAGAAACATTGTTCCAGGTGTGCAGTACTTTTTCAGCCCGAGGTATCTGTGATACCAGGTGAGAGTGAGCAGGGTGATCCACCCATGCCGTCTCTTACCTCAGCTGCCGGGCATCGACAGTTACTTCCAGATCCCTGCTTATGCAGCATAATATTACAGGCTCAGAGTGACTACAACATTTGTAAGGACACAGACTTCTTAGAGATGCTAGAGGCAGGGCTCCCTGGGAGAGGAAAAGATTACAATGTCATTGTCCTTTAAATGATAACAGGGCACTCCTGCTTTTCTTTTAACCTGAAGGCAAAATCAACATATTTTACCCTGTGGCAGAATAGAACTGGGACTTAATTTTCAAAATGATCATTGCTGACATCCTCTTCAATGTGCCATCAATTTTCATTCAGGCACCTAGAATTTGTTTTCCCTCCAGGAAGCTGGAGTGACGTGTACACATCATCCTCTCACTCGATGTACACTATTCATAGTGTCATACTACCAGCAGATCGAAGGGATTATATCAGTGCTGCAATAACACAAAGTATTGGTCAGTAAACATAGAATCTCTCTTTTGTTTAGTGCCAGGAGCTAAACTCGAGATCTCTGATTATTTGTCAGGCAGCAGTTTCTGTAAAAGTAGTTTCGGCCGGGCGCGGTGGCTCAAGCCTGTAATCCCAGCACTTTGGGAGGCCGAGGTGGGTGGATCACGAGGTCAAGATATCGAGACCATCCTGGTCAACATAGTGAAACCCTGTCTCTACTAAAACTACAAAAAATTAGCTGGGCATGGTGGCGCGTGCCTGTAATCCCAGCTACTCAGGAGGCTGAAGCAGGAGAATTGCCTGAACCCAGGAGGCGGAGGTTGCGGTGAGCCGAGATCGGACCATTGCACTCCAGCCTGGGTAACAAGAGCGAAACTCCATCTCAAAAAAAAAAAAAAAAAGTAGTTTCCAGTGTTCTTTGCAAAAGCTGTGAGTGCAATGTTTACTGTTCTCTGAGTGCTTGTTGGAGACCCCGGGGAGTATTTTAAACATGATAATTCTATCCAGAAACTTTCATGGAGGTACAAGACTAACCATGGGTTTCTGATTACTGTGCAGAAGGAAGTATTAAAAAAAAACCAAGTGCAAGACAGAACACTATTCTTTTTCATTAAAGTATTTTCACTCTAATTTTTGGTCTTAATGATGAAAACAAAATATAACTGCTTAACTGGAAGCAAGTCACCTTTTATAGTGTTATGAAAAGGAGAATATGCATAAATATATTGAGGGGTGTCATGGATTATCCTTTACAAGTATTCTCAATGGGCTGGGCACAGTGGCTCATGCTACAATCCTAGTACTTTGGGAGGCCAAGGCATATCGATCACCAGAGGTCAGGAGTTTGAGACCAGCCTGGCCAATATGGTGAAATGGTGAAACCTCATCTCTACTAAAAAATACAAAAATCAGCTGGTTGTGGTGGTGGGTGCCTATAATCCCAGCTACTCAGGAGGCTGAAGCAGGAGAATCTTTTGAACCTGGCGAGGGGGTGGAAGGAGAATAGTGGAGGTTGCAGTAAGCTGAGATCACACCACTGCACTCCAGCCTGGGCAAAAGAGTGAAACTCTGTTTTTTTAAAAAAAGTATTTGTAATGAAAATAATGTCCTTAATACTTTCCTTAGTGTCATGCCTTTGTCTATAATGATATATATTTGTTTTTACCCTCTCTGCTTATTTCAGTGGCATTCAGAAATAACAAATATTTCATATGGAATTCTGAGATTATAATGGGCATGAATCTGCAAATGCAAACGCAAATCTGGGCATGCAAGATGTGTTACATATCTTTGTTGTCAAATAGCCTACTCTGAATCTGCCTCTTGTCAGGCTAATGAGAGAGAAGCTGGCCATTACAGGGGACTGGGAGGTCCCAGTTAACTGGAAAACAGTAACAATAGCATAGTAATGACAAAAGACTAACTTTAAGGTGATCCCTCCAGTTTTCTGTAGGATCACAACTGTTCAAGCTTTTGAAGTCCTTAAAAGTCAGTGTCTATGTGGCTTCCATCCCTCATGTGGGTTAGGAAATGTTTTGATGCCAAGAGGTCAGTTTCCTCCTGCACAGCTATTGGTACTTTTCTTCTAAGTCATCTGTTGGGCAGGGTCTGTTCCCTGTACTTTTTGATTCTGTTGTTTTTGCATTCATCTGATGGGAGGTGTATCTATTATAAAGCTAATAAAACTAGGTTCAAGACCCCTCACTTGCAAAAGACTTTCTTAGATCATTGGAAGGGCCCCAGCAGTGTATTTACACGATTGCATAGTTTTGCAAAATTTTCGAAAGTGAAATATTTTTCATCACAAAAGACCACTATGTATTTTCTGATTTTTTTTTAAACTTGTATTTTAACTTCAGGGGTACATGTGTAGGTTTGTTACACAGGTAAACTTACGTCATGGGAGTTTGTTGTATGGATTATTTTATCAACCAGGTGTTAAGACTAGTACCCATTAGTTATTTTGCTGGATCCTCTCCCTCCTCCCAACCTCAACCCTCCAATAGACCTCAGTGTGTGTTTTTCCACTCTGTGTGTCCATATGTTCTCATCATTAGCTCCCACTTATAAGTGAGAACATGGGTTACTTGGTTTTCCGTTTCTGCATTAATTTGCTAAGGATAATATAATGATCTCCAGCTCTATCCATGTGCCTGAAAAGGACCTGATCTCATTATCTTTTTATGGCTGCAAAGTATTTCATGGTGTCTATGTACCACATTTTCTTTATCCAGTAGGCCATTGATGGGCATTTAGGCAGATTCTACGTCTTTGCTATTTTGAATAGTGCTGCACAGGCAAAGATTTCATCAGATGAAGACAACAAAAGCAATGGCAACAAAGCAAATTTACAAATAGAATCTAATTAAAGAGCTTCTACACAGCAAAAGAAACTATCGACAGAGTAAACAGACAATCTACGGAATGGGAGAAAATTTTTGTAAACTGTGCATCTGACAAAGGTCTAATATCCAGCATCTATAAAGAACTTTAAATTTACAAGAAAAAGCAAAACGTAGGCAAAGCACACCAATAGAGATTTCTCAAAAGAAGACATAAATATGGCCAACAAGCATATAAAAAAAAAAGCTCCGTATCACTGACCATTAGAGAAATGCAAATCAAAACCACAATGAGATACCATCTCACACCAGTCAGAATGGCTGTTAATAAAATGTCAAAGAATAACAGATGCTGGCAAGGTTGTATAGAAAAAGAAATGCTTATACACCATTGGTGAGTATGTAAATTAGTTCAACCATTGTGGAAGACAGTGTGGTGATTCTTCAAAAACCTAAATATAGAAATATCATTCAACCCAGCAATCCCATTACTGGGTATATACCCAAAGAAATATAAGTCTTTCTGTTATAAAAAAACACGCACACATATGCTGATTTCTTTTCATGTGAAATGGCTTTAGAGTGTTTGCTGGCATTATGGAAATCATATTAAATGGAAGTTGAATCAAGGAAATCTTTAGTTTGCTGAGGTCATGCTAGCTGCCTTCTGTGTGTGATGACATTATTGCTCTTTGTACAAGTATAGGATTGGCTTCTAGGAATGTTCCCATGCCTGGCTCAATGTTGTAAACAGCAGTGCAGGACCAGTGGTTGATTGTGATATAAACAGATCCTAAGGCACTGGAAATATGTGGATAATGAAGAAAAAATGAGGTTTGAAAAGTTTGGAGACAGAAGCTAGTCTATGGGAAATTCTTCCAGTTATCAAATGTTTAGCATTGAAGCAATTCTTGCTGATATTTAGTCAAAAAATTATCTATAGGAAATATACTTGTTAATGCATTATATACAGTTATTTAAATATCATATACATTTTTATTTTTAAACTGAAAGTATGAAAATATTATTACTCAGAATATTTGTATTTGTAGAGCATTACAAATACTTTCCACATACCAGTGCTATAAATATTAAATACCTCTAAGTGCAAAATCATGTTTTATGCATCCCAACAAATTATCTCATATCTTAGTATATCTGAGGCATGTTGTCCTGAAGTAATTTGGAGATTCCAGATGAATTAAAATTCAAAATTACCACCAACATTTCAAAACACCCTGAAAAAATAAGTGGTCCAATGATGTGCTATACATATTTATTATTATGTTAATACACTTAATATTAGAAAATTATTATACTACTTTGGAGCTCATGACAATATGGCAGTAGGCTAAAAATAAATTTGAATAGTTTTTGTACATGCCTTAAATTCAAATTAATTTTATACATTGTTATCCAGAATTATTAACTATAAAAAAAAGCCAGATACTATGGGAAGAGAATATTCTAATGGAAGCCAAGAAATGTAATAAAAAGAATAAAAAGGCAATTTTGGCAAAGATAATTTGGCACGAAAAGACAAAATTTGGCAACCTGTCAAAAACTCTTTTACTGTACATGAAACTAAAAATTCTAATTGTCAAAATCATAAAAAAAATCATGATAGACAAAACAAACAAAAACATGAATGTATAATAAGGATGGCAACAGAAAAGATAAAGAAATAAATAGACTCTTACATTGTGAACAAAAAGTAGAAGGAAAATAAAAGTAATAGCAAAGAAAAACATAATTTGTACAGTTACCAGTGCATGAAGGAATTTCAATAACTGTTTTATTGGGAAAATTAATTGACTTTGATAAGTAGCATATTTGTCCTGATAAATGTACTCCAGCATTTTTTCATCAAAGAAATTTGTTTCACCCTTCAAATTATGATTCCAGTAATAATTATAGAGAATTTAAGAAATGTACAATGGGCAATAGAAATATCTTTAAAGTTGATATTATGAACAATACCAAAAGAAAAATGTTCAAACATCTCAAAAATGTTTTGAGATACCAGCTAGTGAGTCCAAGATAAGATGTTGAATATATTATATAATTGATAAAGAGTTTAATAGGCAGATATAACTTCCTAAAAGTCAGGAAGATTCCACAGACAAGAAGGTACTAGAATTATGTATCAATCAAAAACAAATGCATCAGACACCACCTTGAAGAAAAGCGTCAGTTTTAAAGTTTAGTATTCTTTTAAAGCATTTAAAAGATTAGTTATGCCTATCAATTTTTTATTGTAACTAGTAATTTATAATTGTGTCAAAGTTATAAGGTACAAAGAGCTGATAGGATTTATGAATATAATATGGAATAATTAGATCAAGCTAGTTAACATATTCATAACATCAAACACGTAATACTACTTTGTGGTGAGGACATTTGAAATTTATTATCTTAGCATTTTGAAATGTCCAATACTCCAGTATTAACTATATCTACCATGGTATGAAATAGAACTATAAAAAATTTCCTGCTGTCTGAGATTTTGTATCCTTTGATTATCATCTCCATATTTCCTGCACCCAACAGCCTCTGTATCTACCATCCTACTCTTTTTTTCTATAAATCATTTTAGATGCCATATATAAGTGAGATCATCTGGTATTCATCTTTCTGTGCCTGGTCTATTTATCTCAACATAAAATTCCCCAATTCTATCCATGTTGTCACAGATGACAGAATTTGCTTCTTTTTTAAGGCTGACTAGTATTCCATTGTGTATATATGCCATATTTTCTTTATCCATTCATCTGTTGATGGCCACCTAGGTCGATTCTATAACTTGGTTATTGTGAATAGTGCCGCAATGAACATGGAGTGCAAACATACCTTCAATGAACTGATTTCAAATGTTTTGTGCAAATATCCAGAAGTGGAATTGCTGGATCATGGGGTAATTCTATTTTCAGTTTTTTAGTTCCATATAGTTGGCAAGGAGGTAGAGAAAGAGCAACCCTTGTATCCTGTTGGGGGGATGTCAATAAGTACAGACATTATGGAGAACTGTATGGAGATCCCTCATAAAATGTCTATTCAGGTCTCTAATATCAAGCTTTTCATTCAGTTTTTTTC
This sequence comes from Saimiri boliviensis, assembly GCF_048565385.1. NCBI lineage: Eukaryota > Metazoa > Chordata > Mammalia > Primates > Cebidae > Saimiri > Saimiri boliviensis. Next base: position 24,908,480 of record NC_133452.1, on the reverse strand, counting down.
CTTGCTGTAGAGTTGTTTGAGCTCCTTATATATTTTGAATATTAACTCCCTTTCAAAGGTATGGCTTGAAAATATTTTTTTCTCATTCCATAGGCTATCTCTGCACACTGATAATTGTTTCCTCTACTATGCAGAAGTTTTTTAGTGTGTTGAAATCCCATTTATCTACTTTTGCTTTTATTGCTGGTGCTTTTGGGATCAAACCCAAAAATCATCACACAGATCCATATCGTGTAGTTTTTCCTCTCTGCTTTCTTCCAGTAAGTTTATAGATTCTTATGTTTATGTTTTTAATCCATTTTGAGTTGATTTTTGTAAATGGAGTTAAATAGTGTTTCAATTTCATTATTCACGTGGATATCCAGCTTTCTCATCACCATTTATTAAAGAGGCTATAATTTTTCCATTGCATATTCTTGGCACCTCTGTCAAAAACAAATTGTTCACAAATGCATGGGTTCATTTCTGGGCCCTATATAGCTTTGTTTATTTTTTCTTATGATTGCCTTGGCTATCTGTATTTTAGTTGTGTGTGTGTGTGTGTGTGTGTGTGTGTGTGTGTGTGTGGCTTCATATAAATGTTATGATTTTTTTTCTATTTCTATGCAAAATGACATTGAGATTTTGATAGGTATTGCATTGAACTTGTAGATCTGCTTTGTAGTATAAATGCTTTAGCAATATTAATTCTTCTAATCCATGAACATGAAATATCTTCCCACATATTTGTGTCTTTAATTTCTGAATTAGTCCATTCTCATGCTGCTAAAGACAAACATAAGACTGGGTAATTTATAAAGGAAAGACTGAATTGACTCACAATTCTACATGGCTGTGGAGGCCTTACAATCATGGCAGAAGGCACAAGAGGAGCAGAGGCATATCTTACATGGTGGCAGGCAAGAGAGTGTGTGTGGGGAAACTCCCCTTTGTAAAACCATCAGCTCTCATGAGGCTTATTCACTTTCATAAGAGCAGCATGGGAAAGGCCCACCCCCATGATTTAATTACCTTTGCCAGGACCCTCCTATGACACATGGGAATTATGGGAGCTGAATTCAAGATGAGATTTGGGTGGGGACACAACCAAATCGTATCAATTTCTTTTATCAGCACTTTATAGTTTTCAGTGTATAGTTCTTTCACCTAATTGCTTAAATTTATTCCTAAGTATTTTAATTTTTTGTAGCTATTGTGAATAAAATTGTTCTCTTGATTCTTTTAACATATAATTTGGCATTAGTGTACAGAAATACTACTGATTTTTGCACACCGATTTTGTGTGCTGCAACTTTACTGTATTTGTTTAACAGTTCTCACAGCTTTTTGATGTATTGATTAGGATTCTCTCTATAAGATCATATAATCAGCAAACAATGACAATTTCACTTCTTTCTTGTTATTTGGATGTTTTTGGTTTCTTTATTTTGCTTATTTGGAAGTCTAAAATAGATTTCCAATACTATGTTGAATAGAAATGGTGAGAGTAAACATCCTTATCTTGTTTAGGTGTTAGAAAAAAGGTTTTCAGATTTTCACCGTTGAATATAATGTTAGCTCTGGTGATTCTCATACATGGCTTTTACTACATTTTAATACATTGTTTCTATACCTAATTTGGTGAGAATTTTTGTCATGAAAAGATGTGCATTTTTTAAAATTGCTTTTTCTGCCTCTAGTTAGATGGTAAGTTGATTTCTGTCCTTGATTCTGTTAATGTGATATAATATATTTATTGATCTACATTTGTCAAACCATCTTTATATCCCAGGGACAAATTTCACTTGATTGTGGTAGATGATTCTAATGTGTTGTTGAAGTTGGTCTGCTAGTTTTTGTTGAGACTTTTTTCATCTATGCTTGCTTATCAAGGATATTTGTGTGTAGTTTTCTTTTCCTGTAATGTCTTTGGTATTGGTATTAGAGTAATTAATACTGGCCTTGTAAAAGGAGTTCAGAGTGTTTTCTCCTCCCTCCTCTTCAAATTTTTGTGAGTTTACAAAGTATTAGTATCTTCCTGTGAATTCTGGGTAGAATTTAGCCATGAATTTAGCTTTTCTTTGGGCTTTTTCTTTTGGGCTTTTCTTTGATGGGAGACATTTTATCACTGATTCAAGCACTTTACTTGTTCTTGGTTGAATTTCAGATTTTGTTTTTTTTCATGACTCAGTCTTTGTAGGTTGTATGTTTCTAAGAATTTATCAGTTTTTCCTAGGTTATCCATTTTGTTGGCCCATAATTGTTCATAGAAGTCTCACAATCCTTTGTATTTGTATGGTATTGAGGATAATGTCTCCTCTTTCATTTCTGATTTTATTTATCTTACCTTCTTTTCTTAGTCTAGCTAAAGATTTGATTTTGTTGATCTTCTCAAATAGCCAACTCTTAGTTCTATTTAATCTTGTATTGATTTTCTAATCTCAATTTTATTTATTTCCACACTGGTCTTCATTATGTCCTTTCTTTTGTTAACTTTTGTCTTAGTTTGTTATTTGTTTTCTAGTTTCTTGAGGTGTTATGAGGTTGTTTATTTGAGATCTTTCTTCTTTTTTGATGTAGGCATTTAATTATTATAGACATTCCCCTTAGTATTTCTTTTGATCTATCCCATAAGTTTTTATATGTTGTGTTTCCATTTTCACTGGCCTCCAGATATTTTTAAATTTTCCTTTTAATTTCTTCATTTACTCCATGATTGTTCAGGATTATGTTTTTTAATTCCCACCTATATGTGAATTTTCTAAAATTCCTCCTTGTATTGATTTCTAATTTTATGTCATTTTGTATGGAAAATATTTGATATAATTTCAGTCTCTTTAAATTTGCTGAGGCTTGTTTTGTGCCCTAATATATGATCTATTCTGGAAGAATCTATATTTTGATGCCATTAGGTGAAATGTTCTTTATCTATCTTTTAGGTCTATTTAGTCTAAACTGTAATTCAAGTCCAATCTTTCCTTATTAATGTTTTTGTTGGAGTTAACAGTCTATTGCTTAAAGTGGTGGTATTTTTTCTCAGTTAGGCAACGACAAAGCTTCCTACTATAAGGAAAGTAGAGTAACATCATGTATTAAAGTGGAAAAATCAGCATAAGTTTTGGTTTTAAAAAAGATATGTATTTTCTAACTCTATCACTCTTAAATTTGGTCCCACAGCAACAGCAGCACTTTTACATATCACAACTGTTGGTCTCTAATACTACTGTCTACCAAAAAGAGAAGGACCCCTAAGGGCAGGTGATTCCATGTCTTGGGGCAAGAAAAATCAGGATGGTTTTTGGAAGTTCATGTCTTGCCAAAAAGCAAGAATGTCTTTAAGGATGCCAGAGTAATGCCAAAGGGCAAAGGAACTTGATTAAATGGTTTCCCAACATGAGCAATAAATATTATTGTTAATAAACTTAATTAGAACAAATAGAATCTATAAAAGGCCAAGAGTTTATTATACCCAAAAAAGGAATATTAGTATAAATTATATAAAAGATAATGTACTGCAAAAGAAGAGTGATTATAAGAGGAAGATATGTTTTACTTGTATTGATTTTAATAAACAAAAGAGAAAGTAAAAAAAAGTTTTTACTATTATAGTGTTGCAATTTATCCCTTCAGATCCTTTGATGTTTGCTTTATGTATTTGGGTGCTTCAATGTTAAGTGTATATATTTATAATTGTTATGTCTTCTTGATGAATTGACCCTTTTATCATTATATAATGTCCTTCGTTTTTTTCTTTTCACAGTTTTTTACTTAAAATCTATTTTGTCTAATATAAGTATAGCTCTCCCTGCTCCATTTGTTTTCCATTTGTGTGGGATATCTTTTTCTACCCCTTCACTTTCAGTCTATGTGTATCCCTGAAAGTTAGGTGAGTTTTCCTGCAGGTAGCATATAGTTGGATTTTACTTTTTTTATTCATTAATTCACTCTATGTTTTTATATTGGTAATTTAATCCATTTATATTTAAGTACTTATTAATAGCTAAGGATGTACTATTTTTTGAAAACTGCTTTCTAATTGTTTGCAGATTCTTTGTTTCTGTCATGCCATCTTCCTTTATGGTTTGATGACTTTCTTTAGTGGTATGCTTTGAATCCTTTTTATTTTTGTTCTGTATTTCCACAAAAGATTTTGTTTTGTGGTTACCATGAGGCTTGCATAGAACATCTTGTACTTATATCAGCTTATTTTTATTTTTATTTTTTGAAACAGAGTCTTGCTCCATGACCCAGGCTGGAGCTCAGTGGCACAATCTCAGTGCCTTGTCGGGGACCATCCGGGACGGGTAGGCACATCTGCTGTGGGTCTCTCGACCTGCAAGAGGGTCCCAATACCTGGAAGAGAGAGTGCGCTTGAGCGGGGATCTGGAGGGCTGATAGGCTGTGCCTAAACAGCAAATTTTATTTTTCAAAGGCCAGGAATAAATACACTTTCTTGGCTCTGGTATACGTCATTGCAAGAGGAAGTACAAATCTATACCTTACATGGCCTATACAATAGAGAAATCAGATACACAATGGTTGCAAGAGGAAATGCAAATGTATACCTTACATGGCCTATACAATAGAGAAATCAGATATGTAATCAGTGGTTGTAAAAAGTAACAGAATTTCCTGTGATCACAAAGCTTGTTTATATCCAGACATTATTCCTCCTGGCTGCAGGTATCTCTGGTTTGATCTTGTTTTAGAACTGAGATGTGAAAAGGTTTTCTGGTTTTCCTCATCAGAATATCTTTTAACCGGATTCTCCTTTGTCTGCTCCTGACTCAACTTAACTCAACTTCCCCATTCAGGAGTCTCTGAGTCAGAAATCAAAGCCATCCCTTATGGTGGCATTTGCTTTGCAAATATCTCGACAGTTAAACCATTATCTAGGGTACAAGGCAGTCAGGTAAATAAAGAAAAGGTTAAAACTTATTCTTAAAGAGTCATAAAAAAGTTAAAAGCAGAAACTGTTTGCTGGTAGGGGGTCACTCCGTCTAGCAGCACCGCATAGTTTTAGGCCCAAACGATATTGTGGTTGATATTAGAAACTGATCATCCATCTTTAAGTTCCTTTTTCCAGATAGCTCGACTGCCTCCAGTAGGAAACTGTGTTTGGGATCAAACTCACCGTATAGTGAGACTCACACCTTTTGGGGGTCTCACACGGGAATGTTCCCCACAGTGCATGATAGCCTCTGCCTCCTGGGTTCAAGCAATTCTCCTGCCTCAGCCTCCCAAGTAGCTGGGACTATAGGTGCCTGCCACCACACCTGGCTAATTTTTAAAATATTTTTAGTAGAGACAGGGTTTCACCTTGTTGGACAAGCTGGTCTTGAACTCCTGACCTCAGATGATCCACCTTGGCCTTCCAAAGTATTGGGATTACAGACATGAGCCACCTAACCCAGCCTATGTCAGCTTATTTAAAGCTTATAACAACTAACTTTGACTGTATACAACTTGACACCCCTCCATTTTATGTTTTTATGTCATAATTTACACTGTTTTGCAATGCACATACCTTGATTATTTTAGATATGGTTTTTATTAATAGTTTTGTTTTGTAACCATTGTACTAGAGACAAAATTGCCTTACACACTATCTTTAAAGTTCTAGAGTATTCCGAATATGGATCTGTTTTACTTATACCATTGAATTTTGTGCTTTCATGTTTCATATTATTAATTAACAGCTTTTTTACTTTAGTTTGAAGAACTCCTTTTAGTAATTCCTATTAGGCAGGTTTAAAGTGATAAACTTTCTTAGCTTTTGTTTGTCTGGGAAAATTTTTATTTCTCCCTTGTTTCTGAGAGATAGAGTTGAGGGATAAAGTATTCTTGGTTGGCAAGATATTTTTTACCACTTTCGATATGTCATTTCAAGCTCTATTGATATGCAGAGTTTCACTGAGAAATCTGTTGGTAGTTATAATTTCTTTGTATGTGATGTATTTCTTATTATTTACTAATTTCAGAATTTTTCTTTGTCTTTGATTTTTGATAGTCTGATTATTATGTATTGTGGTGTACTTCTCTTTGGGTTGCAATTGATTAGAGATCTTTATACTTCCTGTGCCTGGGTGTTATCATCTATCCCCAGATTAGGAAGGTTTTGGCCATTATTTATTTTGATATATTTTCTTTCCCCCTTTCTCTTTCTTCTCGTTTTGCAATTTTAGGTATGTGAAGGTTTGGTCTCCTGATGGTGTCTCATAATTCTCTCAGGCTTTCTTCATTCCCTTTCATTGTCTTTTTGTTCCTCTGACTAGGTAATTTCAAGTGTCTGTCATCCAGCTTACTGACTCTTACTTAGGCTTGATCAGATCTTTATTGAAACATTCAACTAAATGCTTCAGTTTAGCCTTTGTGTTTTTCATTGCCAGGATTTCTATCTGGCTCTCTTTTAATTATTTCTAGTTATTTGTCAGACTTTTTTTTCTTGTACTGCATTCAAATTTCATTTATATTTTTGATCTGCATATTCTTGTAGTTTACTGGACTTTTTATGAATATTATTAATAGCTCTCCATTGGAGTCTATTATTTGAGCTTAATTAGTTTATTTTGGTGGTGTCAGGATTCACTGAATTTTGTGATCCTTGTGTCCCTGTGTTGTTGTTTGTACATTTGAGGAGACAGCCTCCTTTTCTGGCCTTTACAGGTGTTCTATGGTGAGGATAGAGTTTCACTATTTAGTTCAGATTGTGATTCTGGAAGGGTCAGCTGGTAATGATACCAGCAGGCAGAATTTGCCGTGAATTCTCTAGTTGACTGGCCCACTGCCTTTGTTCTGATGTTGGGTAGGCTGCTGACTGGGCTCCACTGTCTGATGAGATTACTGGCTGGGTATTGCTATAAGGTGTTTCTGCTGGCTGGGAGTTGTGAGGGATTCTTGTCAGGTTGGTCACAAGATGTATTTACTGGCTGGGTAATTCTTTTTTGGGGGATCTACAGTTGTGCAGGTCTGCAGGCTAGACTGTGAGGATAGGTAGAGTTGTTGCTCAGAATAGGCGGTATCAGAGGCTACGCATTTTAGAAATGCATGATTGAGGATTGTCTCACTGCTAGGGTGGAGATGTGTGTGGTGAGCTTTTGGCTGAATTGACTGTCTGTTTAACCTCCTGGGTCAAGCAGGTTTAACTCTTCTGCTTCTCCAAGATCACTGAGGTAAAAGTCTGTTTGCCTGGGAAGAGTGTTGGGAGTGCTTCTTGGCTGAGTAGAGATACTGTCTGACTTCCTGGGTCAAGCAGATCTAGCCCCTTTGCTTTTCTAAAATCCACAAAAGTGGGAGTCTCCCTGCCTGGGCAGAGTGATTGCCAGGCTTTTTGGCTGGGTGGAGCCACTGCTTGACTTCTAAAGTAAAGCTGGTCTCTCTCATATGCTTATCTGAGATGTGGGAAGGTAGAAGTCTCCCTGTCTGGGTATAGTCATTGGGAAGGGCTCTGAGGCAAGGCAGGGAGACTAGCAGTATAGGAACTCAAGCTAGGTTGTACTTCCCACCATGCTTCTGAAGGAGATCAGCTCAACTTTGTAGGTGGGCTATGAGGTTTGCAGATATCTCTGATTAGACAACCATAGCTGGCAGGAACAGAGAGGTACTACCAAGATCTGTGCACTGGTCACTATGACCTCTGCCTCCTTTCTTTGTTTCTATCTGATCCCACCTTGTCCACTCATAACATTTTCCTAGTGTTCCCCATGAAGTGAGACTAGAGTGAGCTGCCCACAAAGCATCTTGGAATGCAAGGAAAACTGGATGACTTCCTCAGCTTCTCTTTTCCCCTTGTAGAAATCATAGGCCCAAGAAAATCCTCTTAATCTAGTACCATGTAGACTTGCAAGAGGGATGGAGCAGCACAATCAGTATGAGCCTGTTCTTCTTACCCTTCTAATTAAAATTGCATTCAGTTCTGTGAAAAACGTGGGTGTCTCTGGCTTGTTGCCAAATGTTGGGGTTTTCAAAAGATTGTTCTAGCCTATAGATAGTTGCTAGTTGAACTTTCTATAGAGGGTGGAGAGCTTGAGACATCTTATTCTGCCATTTTTCTAAGGTCACCCCTCCCATCAGATTTTTAAGTGAAGGGCTTTGCCCTTCAAAGAACACAATGAAAACTGGTGTTCTTTCAAATAATGATAATTATTGAAATAATGAGAATTACTAAATAAATGCTACATTGGATTTATTTTTGTATGATCACTTGGAAAAAATGTCAAATGAATAAGCAAATGTGTCTTAATTATCCCAAATTATTCATTAGAATTAAATAATAGAAAAATGTGTAAAAATAAAGTATTGAATCAGATAAAACAGACACCAAAAATTACTATATTATTGTAGATTCTACACCAAATGTGATTAGCTGGTCATTATCATGTGCTATTGTTTTCACTGAAACCTCATGAATGACTTTTAAATACTTTACCAGCCAAAAATTCTCTGTATGTAAAAGTGATAAGCGGAATTAATGAATATTCCTCTAGATTGTTTAATAATCCAATTATAAAGAGAAGTGACTCACATGAACACATTGGAAAAGGATTTAAATTTCTTGCCATTTTAAGATAGTGACTTTAATGATCATATTATAAATGCATAATACAACACTGCAATGACGACATCAATGACAAACTGGTCAATGAGTGTCATCAATTAAGATGGTATTTAAGATTGATCACAGCCAAAGAAAACTTGAAATGACCTGATTCCTTACAGCTCACATAAAAAAAGAAACTTGGTAAACATTTACCTGAATTAGACAATTCTAAAAATTTACATGATATTACCAAAATAATTTATAGAGCCAAAAGAAATTTTTTAAAGTTTAAATAATGACTAAAATGACCTGATTCCTTAAAGCTCACATAAAAAAAAGAAACTTGGTAGACATTTACCTGAATTTGACAATTCTAAAAATTTATATATTACCAAAATAATTTATAGAGCTGAAAGAAATTTTTTTTAAAATTTAAATAATGACTAAAGACAATAATACATCCAAATTCAATGAACTCTGCTAGAAGAAAGACTACATTTTCTATCTTTTCTATAGAAAATAAACAATTGTCATATGAAAAGGCTATCAAAGAGCATGCAGCTAAAAAATGTAAGCAAAAATAGTATATAGGTGGGTAGGGCAGGTTATAAATAAAATATTTATTGTTTATTTATAGATTTATGATGTGTTCTATTTTTAAATGCCTTTAAAATTTATCATTTGTTTTTTTTTCTCCTTCTGAATTAATTTTTGTCCTTAATATTGTATTTACAACTTCATATTTTTTTTAAAAGAAGATTCCTTAAATGGTATGAGCTTCAAACCTGTGAAACCTTAGGTTTGTCCCTGCTCTAATCTTAGGCTTCCTTTCGGTTAAGGAAGGTCTCTTCATTTTCCCTCTTTGGACCTTTTCCTTCTTGTCTGGAGCCAATGATAGAAGGCCAGAAGGCAACTTCTGTTTTAGGAGTAATTATACTTTTGTCATCTGGAGCACTGGAGACCAGAAGACTGGGGAGAATGCAAGGAAGTGGCGGGGGGGAAATGTTGTGAGTATATTTGTGAGGGGAAAATATACTTCCATCTTGCATCTTGCCACACTTAGATGCCTACCCATTGCTCTGCCAGCTCCCTGATCTCCTATTCATTCGCCGTGACATTCAGAGTCATCTCTAAAGCAAAAATTAAAGAATAAAATGAGTGCCTTACTTGGTCATGTGACTTGTTGATTTATTTATTGGGTCTCTCCTCTGCCTGCACAACACTGTGCTATTCGCAAGTGTAGGTTTCAAAGGTTTTAGCTTTAAAGATGGACCTCAGACTATGTGTGGAGGTTGGAGAAGGGGGCTCAGGTTGTCCCTGGAAAAGCTATGTCTTTTTCTACTTTGTATGCTAGACTTTGATATGATATAAGATTGTCTGAAAGAAGCTTCTAGTGTTCAAAAGGATTTCGAAAATCATTAATCTTAAAGACATGTTAAACTCATGATGTGCAGGGCTTCTTAAGAACCAGTCCAGCTTCTATTCCAGGCTCGCTGTTGCCAGCCCACAATATGCATTCTCTATTCCAGCCACCAAAAACCACTCTTCTGTTCTCAAACATGCCATACTCTCTTGCTTTGACTTGCACATGCTCTTCCTTCTCTACGAGTGTGTCTTCTTCCCTTTTGGGAGAGACAAATTCCTTTCACCTTAAGTCTTAGCTTAAATGCTGCTTCTGCCTAGTGCCCCATTCACATTTCCTCTTTCCTCTTTCCCTTTGGCAAGCCCATGCAATGATTTATTTATTTGAATCAATTTTGGCACAGGACTGCGACATTGTCTCATAGCTGTCCATCCAGTTTCCTAATTATGAGTTTTTCATTGACTCTTGTCCTGTTAATCTTGTATCAGTGGGACCTAGCTTGGGATTTAGTATACAGCAGGGGCTCAAAGAATTAAATGAATGAAGAAAAGATTAAAAAAATAAGTGAAGCTAAACTAAACTATATTTATCAAGTTAAAGTCATACTTCCCTGAAAAGGCATTTCCTGAGTTACAAACCCCTAAGTTGTGTTTGTATTAAACAGATGAATTGTGAGCTGTGTTTTGTCTTTATTCTCCTCTCCCCCTACCTGATTCAGACAGCCTTTGCCTATCCACGTGATGTTCTCTTCTGGTCAGTTCTGGGAATTGCATGATGCAATAGTTCTTTGCTACCAATTCCTTCTATCCTTTGAAATGAGAGCATGCAGAGGATGTATTTGCCCATTTCTTTTAATGATTTTTCCCCAACACTTATTTTGCTGTGGAAAATCTAATCTTCTTTCTTTTTGGATATCTTAGATCAGTCCTTTTTCTCTTCCATTGTTGCATTTCTGAGATGATATCCTCAAAATACTGCATGGCTTAAGAATCATGTGAAGACTACACTTTTATCAAGAAAAGAGAAGGTTGCTTTGAAAATACTTTTATGTAACAAACATTTAGCATGGGCTGTGGTGGGTAATGTGGTCATAGAGGTGACCAGGACAGAGAGCATCCCTGACATCACAAAGCCTATAGTCTCGTTGGGGAGACAGGAATAAAGAGCTATCCAGACAAGTAACCCTACTATGACTGAGAATTAGGACTGCGGTAAATGCATGAATGCCCAGTCCAGGGCACTAAGCTACTCAAGGACAAGAGCCCTCTGGTCTGAAGATGTGAAGATGAATAAGGAGGCCTGGGTAATGTGGAGAAGCTGGATGGAGGAGGGGGAGACTTAAAGACAGACGAAGAAGTGTGTCCAGAAACCTTGAGTGTAGAGGAGCCTGAAAAGGTTGAGGAAGAGAAAAACTCTGTGATGCAGAAGCAGAGAGGAGTAGAGAAAGTGGTAGGAGACCAGGCTCCTTTGCAGAGCAAAGCAACCAAGCCATCCTGTCAGCCTTGAAGCCCTTAGCACTCTCCAGAGGTTCTTCTTCAGATTAAATTTCTTTTCTGTTTTGCCTTTTCTGTTATTTATGAATATAGTGATACTATGTTATCCTTCCCCCTCCTCAAATGTAATGCAGTTTTGCTATCATATCAGCTACTTAGGCATCTGTGGGCTGGTGTGGAACTCTGACATCATTTCTGGGTTTGGTTCTAGGGGATAATTCGTCCTGAAATCCAAACAGTGTCCTGGTGCACCTTGTTTTTACATTGGTGAGTGACTGCATTACTAGACAGGTGTCTTATCTGTGAATACTGCTGAGGGGTAAACATTAAACTCACTTCAAATAGAAAATTTCCTTCTGCCTGCCAAGGAAATTGTGGTTTTCATAATTTTATTGCTGAAGAAATAGTTGTCATGGCAATAACTTATATGACTTTGAACAGCCATTGGGTACGTACTATGAACGGTGAGCTTTCAGTGCAAGAAGAAAGCACTGACTGATGAGGATTTTGTTCAATGCTTTGTTAGAGGTGGTATATTTCCCTGGTTTTCATGACATAATTGATTGAGTCTTTAGAAATTCAGGTAATTTCTATATGCATTCATTTAACGTCTTCAAGATGTTCCTTTATGTCAGAAATTGTTTGTTTGCTACTTTGTGCTTTAAGCTCATGCTCAATGCCTTCAATCATATGGGTTGGCAGTTTGCACCTGTGACATTCAAATCCTAGCACCTCTGAAATAATTTTACTGAATCCAACTGTACTAGTTTATACTTGCATTGCTATAAAGAAATGCCTATGGCTAGATAATTTATATGAAAAGAAGTTTAACTAGCTCCTGGGTCTGCAGGCTGTACAGGAAGCAGAGTGGCATCTGCTTCTGAGGAGGCCTCAGGAGGCTTATAATCATGACAGAAGGTGAAGCAGGGGTAGGCACATCATATGGGGAAAGCAGGAGCTAAAGAGAGAGAGAGAGAGAGAAAGAGAGAGAGAGAGAGAGAGAGAGAGAGGGAGGATGTGCCACACACTTTTAAATGACCAAATCTCACAGTTACTTACCATCCCTGTGCCTCAAATACTTCCCACCAGGCCCCACCTCCATCATTGGGGATTATAATTCAACATGAGATTTGGGTAGAAGCAAATATTCAAACTATATCACCATCAAATATTTTTGAGTGCCTACTGTGAGCATGACACAAATCTAGGCCCTGCAGAAGATAGAATGGACAAGAAGACATGTGCCTAAAACCGCAGCAGCTTAAATTTTTAAACCAGATCTAGGCATTAGTTGATGTTATGATTAATATGGAGTAGTGTTATTATGAGTTAGAATTTGTAGCACAGGCTACATGAAAGTAAGGTTGGTGTGTGTGGATTGGAAGTCACAGGTGAATTTTCTATATTCTTTTCTGGTTCATTTTCTTACTGTTCTTCTTGTAAACAAGAGGCAGCATAATGTCATCATTAAGAGCAGAATCTGGGATGCCTCCATTTAAGCACTTTTTCTTTCTTCTTTGTGACCCAGTTTCCCTCTGTAAAATATTGTTATAAAACTATTTTCTTTAGGGATCCATTTGGAGTCTAAATGAGTTGGCAATGAAAAAGTTCTTAGAGCTGCAATAGTACACGTTAGTATTACCATTAATGGATGGTGGCACCTTCAGGCACATCTTGGTTTCCTGATTTAGTCCAACTGTGGCTCTTTGTAATCAGTAAATTGTCTCAGAAAGATGGACACACTCATTTATTCATCTATCCATACATCTAGTAGTTATTTATTCAATAATCATAAATTGGAAACCTTGAGTTTAGGTGTTGGATATATAGTAATGAATAGCTTGAGTGAAGGAAGGAGCAAAATCAGTGGTTGTGGCCTTTTGGGATTTCATGGAGAGTAAAATTGCAAAAATAAATGCGTGGACTGATATCAGACTGCCAACATTTTATTTTTTCAAGTAAGGATGTCAATAAGAACAAACTATCATTTGGTATCACCATATTTTAACCCTGAAACACCAAGAAAAACATAATACCAGAAAAAATAAGTCTGTAAAGTGAAATAAATTTATGTTGGAAACAAGAGTTAACTATGTTTACCTGGCACATGGCAGTGCTCAATAATAATCTGTGGAATGAGCATGCCACTTCCTTGTTTTCCCCAGTATTTTGCAGACCAAAGAAGCTTTCTGTGCAAACAAATATTTAGGAGAATGGGAGAAAATGGGCTTCCAGTTGTGTATTTGGATTAGCAGATTTGTAGACATCTTTTACTTCCTGCGTCTTCAAGGAGAAAACTGGATGCCAAGGTGTAAGGTTATCTGATTAACAGATGGTGGTGATTGATGGCCAAATAAAAAAGGTTATTGGAGATAAGGCTTAGAGTGTTCTTTTACAAATTATGGGAATAAATTTTATTTCATAAATCAAAATTTTATGAGTGTTGTGGTCTTTATATGCTTTGTGGTTGAGGGATATATTCCTGAGACTTTAAACAGAAGTTTTATGGTTAACAGTTAAAAATCTCAGAAAGCACACTGCTTGCTCTCAGTAAAAATAACAAGACAGAACTCTACTGGTATAATTTGAGAGACCTTTTATTCAACAGGATAATCTTTCATCATGCCCTTTGTTCACTGTGATCCTCTTTTCAAGGAATGTTACTATTTTCTCACCTTTTATTCTTTATCTTTCTAGAACCCCGTTATAATAGATTTATGCCAGCAGGATGCTTCCTTCTAAGGCCTACTAGATGGACCAGGTGATACATTTTTTCTTAATTTTAACCAAGGCTCAATAATTTTTTTCTAAATAATTTCCACTGGAACCCCTGACCAGAAAATAGTTGTAATCCAACTAATTTCTTAAGGTTGAAAGTAACAACATTCCTTTATATGTGTTTATCTAAACTGATGGTGACTTTTTGCTTTTGAAAAGTGCCAAAATTTGAAGAACAGCAAATGAGTGTGGGATCAGCAAAGGAAAAGGGTGTAACTCTCTACCTGTGATCCTCCTTATAAACTTGGACTTTCTGGGGTTAGGAGAGACTGACTTATGAATAGCACAAGACTCTGTGAGGAAGAGGTCAAGTTGCAGACTGCAGGAATGAGGAGTCACATTTCCTGAGAGTAATAGAATTTCTCCTTAAAGTCTGTCTTCAGTGAACAGTGACCAATCCAGATGACCATATTCCCAAAGCCCACCAGTTTGACAACCTCAGCTTCTTTGAGACACAGAAATCAAGTTGTCTTCAATCCAATGGCATAACAATTATTTAAACCTTGTATTTGTTTTCCAAACTTCCTATGATAAAAATATTTTTTATAATTTCTGGAATGTCCCTAATACAAAGAAATAATAAATGCTTGAGGTTAAGAATAGCCCAATTACCTTGATTTGATCATTATGCATTGAGTTCTTGAATCAAACTATCACATGTGCTTTATGAAAATGTACAACTATTATGTATCTATAGCGATTAAAATTTTTTAAAAATGGAAGAAAATATTATATGCATTTTACAATTAAAAGGTCAAGCTGAGGAATATATGTCAAAGACCTAGTTCAGCTGGGAATAGTGGCACACATCTGTAATCCCAGCACATTGGGAGGCTAAGGCGGGTAGATCACTTGAGATCAGGAGTTCGAGACCAGCCTGACCAACATGGTGAAACCCCGTCTGATTAAAAAAAAAAAAAGAAAAGAAAGAAAATACAAAATTAGCCGGGCATGGTGGCATATACCTGTAATCCCAGCTACTCGGGAGGCTGAGGCAGGAGAATCACTTGAACCCAGGAGACAGAGGTTGCAGTGAGCTGAAATCACACTGCTGCACTCCAGCCTGAGCAACAAGAGGGAAACTCTGTCTCAACAACAACAATAAAAGACCTAGTTCATAGAGTAATTCACATTTTCACTCAAAATCTACTTACCCTTACTCTAGACACCATTTTAATGCCTTGAATTATTTGTTTTGCTAGCTCATATCACTAGAAAAGGAGTAGACAGTAGAGGGTGAAGAACTTACAGTTGTAAAAGCAAAGGCTCCAATTGCAACTTAAGAAAACGTGAAGCCTAATGCAAGAAGAAAGTGGCAAAATTTTCTAAATCACAAACATTAAAAAAAAATCTCATTAATTCTACTAAGTATGGGGCATAAACCTTAGTGTTGTTTGATTCTCTTCTCCATAACTGTAACATTATATCTAGTATATTTTGATTAAGAAGATAAGATGTGTGTAACATGGCAATTTTTTTTTTATTTTAAACATGTATAAAAAGAAATTTCAGAAGAAACTGTTTTTATATGGGTAGTTCTTTGCTTATGCTGGGGAGTTTTGTTAAGTGAAATATGTTTGTAAGAGACAGGATTATCGTTAAATTTATCACAGCTCTCTCCCCAAAATCTCCTTTTCTCTTCTATAATCACGCCTCTACTCAGGAGTCAAGGAGAAGTAGCCAAAGAAAAAGTTACCAGACTGATGAAGCTGCAGGCCTATTTTATGTTTTCCAGGGAAGAAAATGTAGAATATTTATTCCTCTTTCCATGATGACATCCTTCAGAATCTAAAAGAAAGACAGGATTTATGTGCTATGGTTGGTGATCAAGTAGACACTACCATTTATTTGCTAAATTGCACTATGCATGAGCTACCTCAATATATTTTCTCAGGCATTTTGCTGGTTTATAATATTTCTACTTTTTTGGTTTCTCAAATCAGGTCATCTTAGCTACAGCATAAGGAGGCTTGGGTGTCAGGGACCAACTCAAAGCCTCCTTTTCCATGACTTGGTTATTTCACACATAATGATGTCTACATTTTTTTGTCTTTTGGAATACTTGCAGTTTATGCTACATAACTTAATCCATTCTTAGCCACTGGATTCCATTGTAGCTTTTCCGTTCTCCTTTTCATGGCACTGAGATTGATTCAGATTATAAGCAACACAAGGGTAACTCACAATACTTCTGAATCGCCCACAAAGACTAGCTCAGATCTGTGCACACAGTTAGTATTCAGTAAATGTATAATTACCAGTTAATGTATTATGATGTAAGTTTCAGATAGAACCAAATAAGAAAATGGATGGAGAACTAAAGATGTGTATGATATGCACATTATCATATTTTGAATAAATTTACATATTATACTATACCTTGAATAAAAAATAACTTAATGTGGTTAAATATATCAATTTACTTTTTATCTAGACTGCTTACTTGAAATTTCCCTGATTATTAACAGAGACGTCAAGAACTACATGAGTGCTTACATGAAAATGGCTAAAATGTGATGTTTGAAAAGGGTTCTGTGAAGTCTCTATAGATCTGTACATTTTCAAACACTAGGCAAAGATGATTAATTTTATATGTTCTTTACAGCACATATATGTCCTGTGATAATTATACTAGTTATAATCTCTTTATACTCTCTTCTTATCTGCATCCTGGTTATAGTTTGTTGTTGTTTTTGGTTGTTTTTTTTGTTGTTGTTTTTCTGAGACAGAGTTTCACTCTTGTTGTCCAGGCTGGAGGGCAATGGTGGAATCTTGGCTCACTGCAAACTCCACCTCTGGCATTCAAGCAATTTTCCACTTATGATTCGAAAAGCAGCAACAACTGCAGAAGTAAATTTACGCTTAATCTTGGCCTAAAGTTTTGAAAATTGTCCATAGTACAGAAACTAGTATTGTCTTTTATCTTTAAATTACCAATCTGTTATGGACCCAAACTACTTTTGTAAAATACGATAAAAATGAATTTGAATGTCGTCATAATGTGAAATTTCTTTTTAAAAGATTTTATTGTAAGTTGACAATTTATATTTGCATAGCTTATGGGGTACAAAGTGATGTTATGATCTACGAATATAATATAAAATAATTAAATCAAGCTAATTTGCATATTTATCACTTCAAATACTTATGATTTATTTATCATTTATTTTCCTTTCTCCTTTTTTTCAGTCCTAAGCTTCCACTTGGCCTCTCTTACTTATCTATTTTTTTTTTCTGGTAAGAGCATGTGAAATGTACTCTTAGCAGTTTTGAAATATGCAATACACTATTATTGTATAAATACAAATTATTCAAATTACCATGCTGTGCAATAAGTTTTCAATAGAAAAGTTTTTTCCTCCCAATTGAGATTTTGCACCCTTTCAATTTTTATGTTTATGTCATTGAACATCAGTAACAAACAGTTTGCAAGCTGGTATATGTCTACAGATAGGATGAAACAGCACTGGTTTATAAGACATTATGGCTAAAGGGCTTGCCTGCAATCACCCTATTAAACTACTGAATGTCTACAGGAATCATGTAGGCTGTGGGAATCTCCAAGTCACAGAGAACAACCTTTGTCATTAGACAGAACTGGTAGACTAGTTCTTTCTCTTCCCTTTGGTAGCTCCTTGTCCACAGGTGTCTTATTTACCCCATTAGCTCCAACTTTCTTATCTCAAAAATGAGGATACTAACTGTGTCAGCCAGTCAGGGTCTAGGAATTTTGAAAGGAGAACCTAAGTATGAAATTATAAACTAAAACAGAGGATTGATGTAGTGAGGGATTAGCTAATAGGATCTGAAGAGGGCTGGGCGTGGTGGCTCATGCCTGTAATCCCAGCACTTTGGAAGGCTGAGGTGGGTGTATCATGAGGTCAAGAGTTCAAGACCAGCCTGGCCAACATGGTGAAACCTCATCTCTACTAAAAATACAAAAATTAGCTGGGCGTAGTGGCAGATGCCTGTAATCGCAGCTACTCAGGAGGCTGAGCCAGAGAATTGCTTGAACCCAGGAGGCAGAGGTTGCAGTGAGCTGAGGTCACACCACTGCACGCCAGCCTGGGCAACAGAGTGAGACTCCATCTCAAAATAACCCAAAAAACAAAAGGCTATGAAGAGAACTCTGTAGAACACAGGAAAAATAGATGGAAAGAGCAGCCACTACCCCTAGAACTGAGATAGAGCACCCAAAGAAATGACCTCTCCAGGGCTGCACTCCAGACGTCATTGAAAAGGAACCCTCCAGGGTTGTGGCTCACTGGATTGCAAAGAACTCACCGTGGTACCAAGCTTACAGAACCTGCCGGAATCCACTGTCTGAGGTTCCAGGGAATTTTTTTATAAAGCTGCCTTAAAGGATATCAGGGGAAGTGCCTGGGTACTTAAACATGGAGCCTCTCTAATCCTGCTTTCTAGTTTCCCTTCCAAAATATCTCCAATTCTAATTACACTTTGGTAAGAAGCAGGTCAAGTCTCTGGGTAGAGTGTGACAAATTCTCAAGTCCTTTGAAGATTTTTTTAGAATCTGAGGGAAGTGAGGAGAGAGTGAGGGAGGTAATATAGCTACTAAAAGTGTTGAGGCTGTTCTCCAGAAGGATTTAGGGTTCATTTTCAGCAACATGCTGAAAATATGATTAGCTTGGTAGTTTCTAAGCTACATCCCAAAGGAAATATTAATTTGATTTCTTTGGGTTGCAAGAAACATAAACCAACCCTTCTGAGCTTAAAGAAAAAAGAAATTCATTGAAAAGATACTAAGGAAGTTTGTGAAATTACAGGGATAGTTTGGAGTTCCTTCCAAACTCCAGGTTGGAAGAAAAGGTCCTTGTATAACTCTGGGGGTTTCAGCAGCAGAAATTAATGTCTTCTGTAGTCAAACTCATGAACTCAACTCAGTTCCAGTAAATATCAATCTGCAGGCCTCACAATTAGGTATAGGAGAAAGGCTCTGACTGATCCAGCTTGGGCAAGATGGATACGTTGCCTGGATTCTCCATTGATGGCCCAGGACACAGGGTCACACGGTATGGTCTTGACCAGCAGAGGGTTGAACAGAGTAGCAAGACTAGAACTGGAAATGCCGACATCCTTTTGAGCCAGGAAGTCAATGAAGAGAGGGCAGCAGAAAGAAGTTTTACCTGTAGCCCAATGTTGCCAATAAAATGTTGAAAAACTATCTGAGAGCCACTAGACTTGTTCCCACTTGTGATAGCTGGTTTCCATTTGGGAATCTTCACTTTGTGACTAGCAGGATTTCCATTTCCATCAGATAAAGCCTGGCAATAATGAACATCTTCCTGATAACTCTCGTCATGGTTTTCTAAGGAGCTGAAAATGGTAATTAATGCAAAAGCTGTGTTTATTGGTTCGTGAAATTGAGTGTGTGCCATCCTTTGATACTTTGTCTCCTTGAAAACGAACGTTTGGGAGGGGGCGGGAAACACACTGCACATTAAAGACTCAATTTATTTGACAAGATGCTACAACAAAGACAACCTCATGTATATTAAAATCTTGGCTCTTCCTTGCTTTGCCAAAGTAGAGTTGACAGAGCAAGGAACAAGTGTCTTCCCCATTCTCTTCCCCCCAGAGCTCCAACCCCCTCCTTCATATTGCTCTTAATAAGGCAGCCACAGGTTTGGGATGACACTGTCTATTTTACTCAAGGACACAGTTCAGACTTCACCCCCCCAGAATCCTGTTATTCAGAGTTCTTAGTAAGAGGCTGAGGTGAGCAATTTTGTTTGATCGATTCTTCAAATCCCTCAAGGAGTCACCAAGGCATGGAGGGCTAGAAGACCCCATATGCAGCAGAAGAAAATAGGAAACTGTGTTTATGAGGAATTGTAAAACAGGGAGCCTCATAGTTGGAAGCTCTAAGTCTCCTTTTCCTTTCAGCATTTTAAGTTATGAGTTTTGGTTTTTGCCAAATCTGCATTTCATAGGGTTTTATGATCAAATATTAGTCATAATGGGAGTGAAACAAATGCTGAGGTGAGGCTCTAAGGAATCTTACACACACACACACACACACACAAGTACATATACACACATACTATGCACATGTACATCTCACACTATCTACATGTAGAGCCATACCACATATATAGAAACCACACACAAAACACAAATGCATGCATTCACACATGTGCAAACACATGCTGCACAGTATTACGAATACACACATTATGTGCACAAACACAAGCCACATTGAAACCATACACATTCACAACTATGAAGATTCCTACACAATACACTCAAATACACTACAAATATACGTAATATTCATATTGCATTATATCAGGTACACATATCACATGCCCAAACATACATCCATGCCACACATATGACACACACACAAAGATACACACTCCACTATATGCCACAATGTGGTTATCTCCTACACATTCCCCATAATATATATTCCGTAATACACCTCCCATACTTACCATATCATACATAACACACAAGCACCAATAAAGATGTGGCCTATGATACAGTGCCCTAATGTTGGTAGGGTGAATAAAAGCCCTCAAGATGTCAGGTCCAGCCGAGTGCAGTGGCTCACACCTGTAATCCCAACACTTTGAGAGGCTGAGGTGGGTGGTTCACTTGAGGCTAGGAGTTCCAGACCAGCATGGCCAACATGGCAAAACCCTGTCTCTAATAAAAATACAAAAAAATTAGCTGGGTATGGTGGCAGGCACCGGTAATTTCAGCTACTTGGGAGGCTGAGGCAGAATTGCTTGAACCCAGGAGGTGGAGCTTGCGATGAGCTGACATTGCACCATCGCACTCTAGCCTGGGTGACAGAGAGAGACTCTGTCTCAAAAACAAAAACTAAAAAACAAAACAAAACAAAAAAACAACATCAGGTCCTAATTCCTGGAACCTGTAAATGTTACCTTATCTGGAGAAATGTTCTTTGCAGATGTGATTACTTTAAGGTTCTTAAGATGGGAGAGATTATTCTGAATTATTTGGGTGGGTCCTAAATGCAATTACATATATCCATATATCTTTATAAGAGGAAGGCAGAGGGAGGGAACACACACACACACACACACACACACACACACACACGGAGGAGGAAATGTGACTACAGAGAAAGAGATCAGAGTTACGGGGCCAGAAGGCAAGGAATGCTGACAGCCACTGGAAACTGGAGGAAGAGATGGGTTCTTTGAGCAAACGTCTCAAAGCTTAAGGAAGCTTAGGCAAGAGTTGGAGACCTGGAGCAGAAATAGTAGGGAAGAGACTGGAATTGTCTTGAAATTTGAAAACTTTTAGAATTGGAAAAAGCAGATGCTTTTGAACTTGAGACACTAATAATAACAGCAAGAAGTTTAAACAACAAAGACCAATTTAAAAATTTTAGTTAAACAGGAACCTTACTCTTGCAGCAAAGAACATAATAGGGATGTTTCCTCCCTACTCTGTTCTGATTTTTAGAGGGCCACAAAGGAGCCACCAGAAAGATAAGAAAAAGAGTCATAAGGGCGAGAAAGCCATGAAATTAAGCAGTACTGGATTGTACATCAAAGGAGCCTGGCATGTGGAGCTGAATAGAATCAACTGGATCAGAAGTCTACTAAGATTTTTAGTGAATCAGATTGGTAAAGTCATCACAAGCTGAGATTTTTAAAAACTGGTGATTATAAATCAGCCTGAAGGTGCCCAAATTATGCCATCAGAACATGGGCTCAAAAAGCTGAGTAGGCTTCGAGGAGAGAACACAACCCAATGCTCAGTGCAAATATGAAGATAGAAAACTCACAGGGAACAGAGCCAGGGACTACAGAGAGCTATGGACAAAAGAAACAAAGCTGAAGCAGAACCAAACAATGGATGTCTTCCATTGCTAAGTCAGGGGGTGTATACTATTTCTTCCTGGAAAGATTTCTTTTTTTTTCATATATATATATATATATATAAAATTGCATTTTAGGTTTTGGGGTACATGTGAAGAACATGCAAGATTGTTGCATAGGTACACACATGGCAGTGTGGTTTGCTGCCTTCCGTCCCCTCACCTGTATCTGTCATTTGCTATCTCTTCCCACCTCCCCACCCCCTGTCCCTCCCCCATTTCCCCCCAACGGACCCCAGTGTGTAGTGCTCCCCTCCCTGTGTCCATGTGTTCTCATTGTTCAACACCCGCCTATGAGTGAGAATATGTGGTGTTTGATTTTCTGCTCTTGTGTCAGTTTGCTGAGAATGATGGTTTCCAGGTTCATCCATGTCCCTACAAAGGACATGAACTCATCAACAGATACTTTACAAAAGGAAAGATTTCTTATTGCTGCAGACCATGGCTGCTAAATAGCTTCCCTTCTTCCATTTACATAAAAGAAATTTTAATGGGAATATAGGTCAGTGGCCCATGAGACAATGCACACATCTGCCCTGATGGAGAGTGTTCTACACCACCAGGGTATCCTAGACTTTGTCCTAGACACAGTGACTGGATGGGACTTTAGGTCAACATCCTTGGAAAGGCAATGAGGGTGCTTTATGTGTGGGAAGAAGGGTATATCAGATAGGCAGTCTGTAGCCGAGATAGCTGGATGCCAATAGGTACTTGTACTTTCCTTTCCATACTGTAGCTGGGAGATGGTGCCTTGCCAGGGGCCATTGTTACCAGTCTCACCTGTTTCAAGTTGTGGTCATATGATCAGTACTCACCAAATACATATGAAAGGAAGTGATGTGTATCATTTCTGATTTAAGAAATGAGCATGCCTTCTCTGCTGTCTCTCCTTTTGCCTGGATGCAGTAAACTCTGAGATCTGAGGAAATACAGAGCCACAAGATGGCAAGAGTGAGGGTCTCTGAATTGCTGCACAAGGAACAAACTTCCACCAACCAGAAACACTCACATTGGTGTGTGACACAAGAGAAGGAAACATCTTTTTTGTTAAGCTACTGTATTGTAGGATTTATTATACCATTAGTATATTAGTATTAATATGTCATTAGTATTATTACTGCATTAGCATCATACTAATGCATGTATCATAAGGACATACCACCCCCCCACACACACAAACATACACACCCTGCATACTACTCACAGCTACATACACATATATAAAACACACCTATTTTCTTACACCCTGCTGGGAGCCTCAGGGACTTCTATGCTGTGCAACACATGTACTAGGAGGTCCGTATATTCATGACACTCTGGATCACTGAAGGGATAGTTATAGTTAAGAAAACAGTTATTGATTAACAGACTGATATTGCAGTTTGGGATGTACCAAAATACTTTGCTCTCTTGAATCTTCTTTCCTTGTAAAGGTCAGGAGCCCTCTTGCTATACATGAATATGGGTGGATGAGAAATTGAAATAGAAGGAAGTTGTACTAATTCATTTTTACAGTGCTATAAAGACCTCCGGAGACTGGGGAATTTATAAGGAAAAGAGGTTTAATTGACTCACAGTTCTGCATGGATCTGGAGGCCCCAGGAAATGTACAATTATGGCAGAAGGAAAAGCAAGCATATCTTACATGGCATCAGGTGAGAGAGAGAGAGTGGGGGAAGACACCACTTATAAAACCATCAGATCTCCTGAGAACTCACTCACTTTCATAAGAACAGCATGGTAAGAATGACTTATATTCCTTTGGGTGTATATACAGTAATGGGATTACTGGATCAGATGATATCACTAGTTCTAGATCCTTCAGGAATTGCCACACTGTCTTCCACAATGGTTGAACTAATTTACACTCCCACCAACAGTGTAAAAGTGCTCCTATATCTCCATATCCTCTCCAGCATGTTGCTTCCTGACTTTTTAATGGTTACCATTCTAACTGATGTGAGATGGTATCTTACTGCAGTTTCAATTTGCATTTCTCCAATGACCAGTGATGATGAGCTTTTTTTCATGTGTTTGTTGGCTGCATAAATGTCTTCTTTTGAAGCTCATGGTTATATGGCAATCAGGCCATATAACATCATATATAAAAAACAATGAGATTTTATAAGTTCAAATAAATTTTAAATGCACCCTGTGACCAGTCCTCCTTGAACTCTGGGCAGATGGCCTTGCCATATTAACAAGGATTCTTGAAGACATCAGACATGAACTGGTTTAAATCCTAACTGCCACTGTAAGCCTGTCTGTACCATTATCCTTTCTTATACAACTTCAGAAGAATAGAACACCTTTTTCCTGCCAAACTCTAGATCCAACAACTGTGCTCATGGTTCCATTTCTGTCTAACTCTTTCTGGAGCTTACCTCACCAACTATTCTCACATTCTTTTTTATGTTTACATTCTCATCTTAGCCTATAAACATGTTTGTGTCTCTTTAAAAACAATTCCCAAACTAAATCTTTAAACCCTGAACCCACTTCCAGCTCATATCTTGTCTCCTTCCTTCTGATTATCCTCAAAGTTCTGGAGTCTTCCATATTCACTCTCTCCACCTTACCCCACTGCAGCATGGGTGTTTTTCCTAAGGTTGCCAGTGATTTCCTAATTGCAAAGCAGTAAAATGATTTTATTTTACCTCCTTTGACTTCTCTGTATTACTAATTATTCATTATGATTCTCTTCTTTTCTCAGCTGTCTTGGTTCTTCCACCTCTCTAGCTGCACCTTCACCATCTTCTTTACCACCTCCTATTCCCTTTAGGATTTAGGGTCTAAAACAGGGATATAGATAGTATCTGGCTCTTGGGATTATTGTGTGAATGAGATGATATAATTTATATAAAAGGTATGACAAGTACCTGGGACAGAGTAAGTGCTCAGGAAAAACACAGTCACTACTGATGCATTTATTTTAGACTGGTCAATGTGAAACGTTTGTGACATTCTACTGGTAGTTCTAGAAAGAAGGGTCTGAATTTCAGGAGTGAAAGCTGGAGTAGTGGATATGGATTCATCTGTGCATAAATAGCAGCTGAAGATAAGAGAAATTATGAAATTATCCAGGGAGCATATATTTGTCAGGAAAGACTAGGTTATGCTGAGATGACTTCACCAAGTTTTCATGGCTTTAAACAACAAATGTTTAATTCATCCTCATGACGTGTGTGCACTGTGGGTGGGGAAGAGGAGTTCTGCTCATTGTTGTCATTCAAGAACCCAGACTGCCTGTCCAGCTATCAATTCAACAAGGACAATTACAATGTCACAGTGAAGTGCGCTCTGGAGGTCTTCATATTAGCAAGAAAGTGCTCTGGTGGGCAAATGGCCCAAGTTTCTTTTGCTCACAACTGGTTGGCTAAAATTCATCACAAGGTGCATTCAGTAGAAGTAGGAGAAGAAGTGCAATTCTACCACATTCCAGGGAGAGGGAGAGCAGGAAATATTTGATCAGTAGCACCAACCACTACCAGAGTATGTTTAGAATTAAAAGCAAAGAGAATACACTAAGGAGAATACACTGCATTGCCTTTTATTATCTACTACTTGCCCCTTCCATAATGGTTAATTTTATGTATCAGTTTAAGTGGGCAGTGGGATGACATGATGGCTGTAAACATCATTTATGGGTGTCTCTGGGAGGGTAATTCTGGAAGAAATGAGCCTTTTAATCAGTAGACTGAGAAAAGGAGATCACCCTCACCAAAGTGGGTAGGCACTGCCAAATCTTCTGAAGGCCCAAATAGAATGAAAAAGTAGAGAAAGGGTGAATTTATTCAGTTTTCTTAAACCAGGGCTTCCATTTTCTCCTGCCTTCGAACATCAGAACTGGTTTTGAGGCCTTCAGACTCCAAGAAGTACACCAGCAGCCCCAAGTGTAACTGGGGCAGGGCACAGGGGCTCAGCTCCCTCCCCAGGCTCACCAAAGAGGTAACCAGCTGGGAGCAGAGCTGCAGGGGCATCCCAAAGACGCTTCCTGTTCTCTAATCCGATGTTTTCCCTGATGTGCTCAGGTCCTTGACCTCTCTTCCCCCAGGAATGGGGAGTGGGTCACAGAGGCATGGTGAGCTTACTGTTTGAATATATATCTTGGATCCAAAGAGTTTGGCAGAGAGCAATTTATTAGGCAGAGAGAGAGAAAAAGAGAAGGAGAGAGGGAGCTCCCACGTTGCCGTGGGCAGGGAATCTGGATGGAATATCTGCACAGGTAAGGAGCAATGGGATTTTAACCCGGGAGTTATTCCCGCCCCATTCATGTTCTCATCCAATGAGAGGAGTTCTTTCAAACTTCCTCTGGAGTGATTGATCTTCGGCTTTGATATCAGAGTGGCTGCCAGGCCCACAATCAGAGCCCCCTCCTCCCAGAGCTTTCAGTGGGCTTTTTGGAAGAAAGAAGCATACCTGGAATTTCTACCTAGCCCAGGTGGGAAAGTCAAAGAACTTTGCGTTCCTGGATGGGGGCATGGACGGAGGCATGGTGCTGGAAAATTCCTGCCTTTGAAACCACTTCCCTTGTGGACTTGGTTTTCCTTAACACAATCCCTCACTAACACCCACCACACTCACTGGTTCTCAGGCTTTTGGCCTCAGATTCAATTACTCCACTGGAAATTTTTGTTCAACAGCTTGTATATTGCAGGACTTCAGGGTCTCTATAATCTTGTGAGGTAATTCCCATAATGAATCTCCTCTAATATATCTCTTTAAACTCCACTGATTCTGTTTTTCTGCAGAACCCTGGTGAATACACCTTTCACGATCCAGTACCTAGGTTTTAAAAGCTCTCAGATGGGGCCATCTTTTAACTAGATGCTCAGCTGATAGTTCTAAATTAACCAGGACACTCTCATTTCCTTCACTTTTCCTTTCTAATTTGAATATATAATTCTTCAATTCAATAATAAATATATTGCCTGAATTCATCCCTTTCTCTCTATCATCTCTGAAACTATTATTAAAGCCTCTAAACTGCTTTCAGTTAGAAGAACCTTCTGAAATGCAAATTTGGTCATGCCACGGAGCTTTAAAAATAGAATTTTTTTCTAATAAAGTAATTTTCAGAATAGAATAAAGATGGAGTGGTGGTGGTTATGTATGAGATTTTCTATTGATTAAAATTAAAACTAAGGTTAGAAAACTTTTAGAAAACAGAAAAATGTAAATAAATAAATGTGCATATATCTTTGTTGCATTTGACACGGTTGCCTACTCCTTTTTGAAACTGCTCTTGTGGTTCTAGCACTCTCTCTGGTTTTCCTTCCAACTGCTTATCTGCCATCTATCACTTCTCTCTTCCTCTGCAGGTTGCCTAAGTCCTGGTATTCCTTTTGGTCCAAGTCTCCTCTTCCCCTCTAACTTTGTATCTCTCTTCTCACTACCTTTCTCAGTCACATAGAGAGCCAACACTGACCTCTTTTCTAAAACATAAACCTATACCTCCAACTGTCTCCTGAATTTTTCTTTTTTTTGAGATGGAATTTCACTCTTGTCACTCAGGTTGGAGTGCAATGGTGCGATATCAGTTGACTACAACCTCCATCTCAGGTTTAAGCCATTCTGCCTCAGCCTCCTGAGTAGCTGGGATTACAGGTACCCGCCACCACACCCAACTAATTTTTTACAATTTTAGTAGAGATAGAGTTTCACTATGTTGGCCAGGCTGGTCTCAAACTCCTGATCTCAGGTGATCCCCCTGCCTTGATCTCCCAAAGTGCTGGAATTACAGGTGTGAGCCACTGTGCCTGGCCATCCTCCTGAATGTTTTAATATTATCTTAGAATGGTAAGCATAGCATGTTCAAAATTTAACTCATTTTTTGCTTCTGCAAATATTCCTCTTCTTACTTCCATATAAGTTGCATAAGCCATAAAATAATTTTTCCTCTTTTATCCTCTTTGTACAGTTAGTAGTACTAATTACTATTGCTTCTAAACTAACTTTCTCTATCCTTCTTACTCTCTTCTCCATCCCCACTGCCAGAGCCTCAATTCAGGCCCTCATACTTTCCCTCCTATGGAACTGCAGTATTCTTCACAAATCTCCTTCTATCTCCCACACTTTTCTTCCATCATTCAGCTGGCCAGCCTGTCCTGTCACTGGAATAGACTAATTCATCTAAAATGCAAACCTGTTAATAGTGTTCATTAAATTTTAAAAAATGGCTTCCTATTGTGTTCAGAATGAAATCTGATGACTTTAGCATGGCACAAAAAGCTTCTATGGCTTGGTTCTTTCTTGCTTCTCAGTCTTTTCTTCTGGAAATTCGTATATCAATCTGTGGTCCTTGAAAGACATTATTTGGTTCTTTATAAAGGTCATTGCTATGGTCTGAATGTTTGTGCCTGCCCCCCATTCATATGTTAAAATCCTAATTCCCAACCCCCTGAGGAGATGAATTAGGAGCTGGGACCTTAGGGAGGTGATTAGGTCAGGAGGGTGGAGCCCTCAGGAATGAGATTAGTGCCTTTATAAAAGAAGCCCAAGGGAGCTTACTCACTCATTTCACCATGTGAGGACACAGTGAGAAGATGGCTATCTTTGAACTAGCAAGAGGTCCTTTTCCAGACCCCACATCTATCATCACCTTGATCTTGAACTTCCCAGCCTCCAGAACTGTGAGAAATAAATTTTTGCCGTGACCCAGTTCATAGTACTTTGTTAAAGCAGCCTCAGTTGATGAAGACAATTTTGTGCTGTCCCTCTGCATGGCATGCCATTTTCTTATCCTTTTCATCTCCACACTGTTTTTTTTTTTCTTCTACAAGATAAATAGAGTATGTTCTACTTCTACTCATTTCACAAAATTCCACTCTGGAGTAAATTCTTTTCAAAAGTTTTCCTGACACTCCTGAAATTCCTTACTCTGTCCTGACTTCCTTCTCTAGTTGCCATATAACATTCTATATTTGCCTTTAACTTTCAGCTGGATTATCACACCATGAGGTTACTTTGTATTACCAGGAATTGCTTCAAGGAAAATACTTTATATCCCCAGCACCTAGAGTAGTACCTTGCACAAACTGGGCATTCATAATTACTTGTGAGCTGAATAACCAGGCTCAGTGCTCCTATCACGTTTTATACAGTATTTCTTCACTGCCTTGTGATTGTTTTGTTTCTATATCTTTCTCTAGTACATTATAAAAGATTCCCAGCCATTTATAGAATTCTACACACAAAATAAGCATTATAAAAATGTTACCTGATGTTGTCTAATGTGAAATTGTTGGTATATTTCAAAATAGTTTTCTAGGTAAGGACTCATTTTAGAGTGTAATATAAAAGCTACATGACCTGTTGCTATTTTTATGGTGACCGTGAGATTTAAAGAGGAGAAAAAACTTTGTACTAATTTTATAAGAACTTCCTCTTCTAGCTATTTTAATTTTCTTAGATTTTCATGATTGTTCCTAACAAATATAAGAAGTTGTACCAATGTCTTCCTAAAGGAAATGTAAGAAGCAAGAGGCTATAAGAATAAAAAGGAAAGGGTAAGAAAAGAATGAAGGAAGGACAGAGAGGAGAGGAAAAAGAAAAGAATGAACAACAGGTACAGGTGTTGTAGTTCATAAGAAACACTTTACGGTATCCTTACACATATTTAAAAACACATATAAGTATTTATACATTTGAAATAATTGATTACAGGTGCACTAGATCTAACACCAACTTTAACTTGCAAATTTAATCTTTATTAGAGGAAAGGAATGTTTTATTCCCCCATTGGTTAATATCACATTTTGTTATATATCACAGTGAATGGGCACTATTTTAATACTAGAATAAAAGAAACATTAGCATTTCCAGCACATCTTAAATACATATTCATAGTTGATGAGTATAATAAATGATTTCTGATGTGTTTTTTCTAATCTGTTCCATTTTTGTATTTTAATGAACAACTTAAATTTGCTGGTTAAGTCTGTTCCGGCAGTTTTAAATTATTTTCCCTGGGAAAATGATTAAGAAAGAAAATCTCTGTTAGGGGGAAGAGTGTGCAGTAATATGAGTTAATCAAACACAAATGAAAGAGGATTAAATTTGATGAAGCAGCTATATTTCTAAATATTTTTTTCTATCTATTCAATCAAGACAAGGGTCTAATTCCTAAGAGCTTATAATCTAATTGGAGAGATAGAGCACATACATAAAAAGATGAATGGCTCTAGGAGAAATCCAAATAGTTGTTCAGACAGTAATGCTATAGATTTCAGAATCTGGAGAAGAGCCCAAAGCCTAGATGGCTAGGTCTTGAACTGATTTTCAAAGAAATGGGGGTGGGGAGGAATCTACAATGGAGTGTTGTTGTTAATGTGCACAGGGTTTGTTTTGGGGGTGAGGAACATCTTCTAAAACTATGGTGATAGTTTCACAGCTCTGATTATAATAAAAGCCATTGAGTCACATATTTTGAATTGATGAATTGTACAGTCAGTGTATGGATTACATCTCAGAAAAGCTCTTCTATTAAAAAATATTAGCTATGGTCTTGGCATCAGTTACAGAAATGGGTCTGAGGCTGTTAAGGACATTATGTTTTCCTCTTTTTCTTCCTTCTGCTTCTTAATAAAAGGGATGCTGACAGTGCTTAACTTTACAATTGAGTTCACAAGTCACTAGCCCAACAAGAAATTACATCTGAAATAGATGTAGATAACTGTATATCGTGAGGATTCCCTGAATTATTGAGATCAACATGTGGACAGACACAGAGGTTTGAATTTCCTTTCTTTAGGAGCACATGGGAACAACTTTTTACAAAGAATAGTTACAACATATTAGGTGGAAGCTGGTGGTGTTGCCTGGGAGGAAGAGATGGATGAACAGTAAAAATGGACACAGAATAATCCATCTTTGGCCTATTTCACTCTTACATCCAGTCTTCACTCTCTTCTGACTCTCTCTGCTCTGTATACAGCAGGATCACTTCATAGATTGCATTTCCAGGTTATGATCATCACGGGCTTCTAGACTCGTTTGGCCAGTAGGAGAAGCTGGTGGGGGGGACTGGAGGATAAGAAGAATGGGGAATCTAGGGTACTTCTCACCCTCTTCCTGACTTGAACAGCTTCTCTGGCAACAGCTGCATCTTTTCTGTTGCTATAGCTTCTGACATCATTCTAGATTCTTCTGAGTGAACTTAAATCTCAAGCTTTCTATCAAAACTTCCTCTCTTAATTCTAGCCGAGATTAGCAGTTGCTAATCTATGTGCTGCCTCACCATTCCTTGTGCCATGATCTAAATGTACCCCCCACCACACACACACACCACCGGCACAATTCATGTATTAGAACTTGATCCCCACTGTGGTGGTCATAGAGATGGAACCTTTTGGAACGTGATTAAGTCGTGAGGGCTCTGCTCTGAGCAAGGGCTTAGTGCCTTATAAAAGGGCCAGAGGGAACTAGCTTAGGCCCCTTTTGACCTTCCACCTTCCACCATGTAGAGACACTGTGTTTTTCACCTCTGGAGGACAAGGAAGCAAAGTACCGTCTTGGAAGCAGAGAGACCTGGTCTTCACCAGACAGTGAACTCACCTTCATCTTACACTTCCCAGTTTTCAGAAGAGTAAAAAAATAAATTTCTCTTATTTATAAATTACCCATTCTGCTGAATTTTGTTTTAGCAGCAGAAATAGACTGGGACACTGTGTCTGGCCTCTCTGGTCTTCTATCACCTGTGAACCAATTTCCTGTAGAAAGTTCTTTCTGTTTAAAGTATTTTGAGTGGTTTCTGGTTTTCTGTTTGGATCCTTAAACTGACACAGCATGAGCATAGTAAATGTTTGTAGAATGCATACACTTAGTACATGAAGAACTGGAGAAAATGAAAACCAAAAGGAATACAGGAGGTAGAGGCATTTAAGTGAAGACAATACGTTTTATTTGAAAGTGTAGAATTTGGGAAAATAGGGTGGTGATGAATAATTGCCTCAAGTATAGGAAAAGAGTTGGTCATTGGAACTGGAAGTACAAAATTTGAGATCTATGTCTAAGGAATGAGCACTGAAGCAACGGTAATAGCATTGGAAAAAATTAATAAGGAAGAATGTATTGAAGATGAAGGAAAATAAAAGGACATGGAGAGAAGCCTGGGAGCGGTGGAGGTAGACTACTGAAGACCCAATAAAGGATGAAAAAGATTTGTCAGCAAGTTAAGGAGAGGATCTGCTTAGCAGTGAGGGTAATTTCATGGAAAATGGGCAAGAGAGATAATGAAGAGAAAAGAGTTAAATGTTAGATAATGCAGGGTAGTCAGGAAAAGGAAGATTGAAAAGGGTTACTGAGTTTAGTAATGAGGAGATTACTCACGACCTTGAAAGTGTGATTTTATTAGTAGTGTAATGGCTGATCATGCATTGTCAAATCATTAAGTAGGTAGAGAAGAAATCAGGATTAAAGGTATATAGAAATAATTTGATTATAGACATTTTCCAAAAAAATGGAACACAGAGCTAGTATAGCAGCTATAAGAGATAAGATAGGTATTTCTAAATTTATTTTAAAGAAAATGTTATATCTAGATATATTTGTAGATGAGAGAAAAATGCCAATGGATATTATGTGAACAGAAATGAAGGAACTATGAAGGATGAATGATGAAATAAACAGCCAGGGAAAATGAATAAAACTGGGGTCAGGACACAGGGAAATGGATATACTGGGTAAAATGTAAAATGCATTATATAAATATAACAGATATAAATATAACAACATACATTGGAGAAGGAGCATAGGCAAGCTTAGGGAGCTTGTGATACGTATCCTGGATGTTAACTGCGGAGCTGAGGGTGTCGGGCTATGGGAGGATACGAGCAACAGCTGCAGTGAGGATTTAAATGGCAATTCAACTACAGAAAATACAACATTGATAAGCAGCACTGAGAGCCTGGTTCAGGTTAAAGAGCAAAAAATCCATGAACCGTGGTGTCAACAGAGACACGATTGGCGGGTAAGGTTAAGGGAATGTTGATGGATAAGGGTAGGTTTGCGAAACAGTAGGCATGGTAAGGGCCAACAGCACTTGATTACCATTCGAACCAGTCAACACAGAGAGTGTTAAGTGAAGGCTTTCACCTACTCTATGTCTCTGTGGGAGGGGTAGGTGAAAGATGATGAGCTTGGCTTATGACATCTTAAGTTAAAGTAAAATTGTCTAACAGGCAGTTGGAGGTGTTGGACTAAATCTCAGAGCAGCAGATGTGAATAGTGAAGCTAAGAATTTGTATGAGAGTTTTGTGATTTTAAAAAAAATGTAGAACAAGAAAGTTAGAATGCCAAGGGCTAAATGTACGACCACATCTGAGGAGTGGAGAGGAAATGAAGTCTGAGAATATGTAGATATAAAGAATTTAAAACCTTTGCTCATACTGAAAGTAGCAGTGCTTTCTAAGTTAAAATTCCCGAACTAAATGTTTTATAAGTGGGATTACTATTTTTGTCTGTATGTGCACATTCACATCCCTAATAGACATCTTGCAGAGGATGCTGAATGGCCCTAATGTTTTTCCACGTTTAAGAAGATGAGCCCATTCACAGGGAAGCACACTAGCTGAAAGAGAAATTTCTGCAAATGTCTTGTAATAGGCACATTCATGGGTGACAAAGCACACTGAAGATTCCTAGAGTTATATGTGTACAAGCTGAATGGATACATTTGGATGCCTCAAAGAGCAAATATGGCATTGCTACATTCAACCCTTCAGATTCTTTCTTGAAAATTAGAAAGATGCTTTCTCTTCCAAGTGCTTTGAAATCAATTATGGCACTGCCATGTTTTCTGAGGTTCACTGTGTCCTAAAACTACACTACGGTGGCTAAGTTTTTTTTCTAAGGTATTTCATGTACAGATGAGCCAAAATATATTTCTATTCATCGATCATAAGCTCTTTACAACAGAGAATGCTCTGACTGCTCAGAGATGACAGGCTTTTGAAGCTGTAGGTAACATCGTGGTAATAATCATCTCTCATTCCTAATGAGTCAAGGCAAAGAGCTTATATCAGGGGCCAATAACAAGGATGGAAGCAGGAGTAAGGGTTATGTCAATTTCACAGAGGAAACTTTCTGAAATATATGTGCTCTGAGATCGCTCTCACTTCCCCACTGTCCCCTTTCCAAAATAAAAACAACTTACATTCATCTTAGGATAACTCTTTGTACTTGTTTAGAAGAACATATACATCAACAATCAATTAAACTATAAAGAGAAGTTCCTAGCCCAAAGACCCAGAAGCATCTAAATATCACTATGAGAGCCATCCAGCAATTTCTATAAACTGATAGGTGATTTTCTGATTTCAGAAGGAAATCTTAGCTACATAAGCTAATGCTTCTATTTGATAGGGCTCAGATCTGCTTTTTTCTCTCTAATTTTACTTCCATGTGTGGCTCAAACCACCACCATCCCTAGTCTGATTATTAAACTTTTCTCTTAATTCAACCCTTACTTTTAATCATGTTCAGGCAAATTTGTTTTTTTTTTTTTTCATATTGCTATCAAAAAAAAACTTTTTAAAATACAAATTGTTAATGTCATCTATTCATTTATTCAAAAAAGATTTGTTGAGCATCATTAGATGCCAGAAATACAATAGTGATAAAAAGAGAGTTCAGTGGGAAAGACACACAGTCAAGCACTAATAATTACACTGAAGAACATGTAAATATGTAACCAAAGTATCTGACCTGCTGGGGATGTCAGAAAAGGTTAGCTTGAGGAAGTGACAGTGGAGGAGAGAAGTGGAGATTATGGAGGGAAGATAGTTTAGTCTGGACAGAGAAGGCAGCAAGTGCACCAGTGTGGGGTAGGGCTCAGTATACAGTTGAGGAGCTGAGACAAGACCAGCATGGTTGTAGCCCAGAGAGTGAGGGGAGAAGAGTTGGGAAAGCCAGTAAGGGCAACTTTATGCAAATAATTACAGGCACTTTCTAAGGTCTTTGGTTTTCATCGGAAGAGCATTGCAGAGTAATAGTTTTTAAATACCGTAAGGACTGAATTTGATTTGCACTTTTTACTAGCTTTAGCTTCAATGTGAATATCAGATTGGAGGAAAACCAGAGATTTGAGAAAACCAGATAGTACTTTATCACCATAATCTAGATGAGAAGTACTGGAAACTTGGACTGGGGTAGTGACTGCTGAAAAGGAGATAAACTGAGGGACTGGAGAGACATTTTAGTAGTGATCTGTTGACAAAGTGAATACGGGGACTAAGAAGATTTAATTAAAAAATGCTGCATAGGCACTGTTTACAATAGCAAAGACCTGGAACCAACCCAAATGCCCATCAATGATAGACTGGACAAAGAAAATGTGGCATATATATACCATGGAATACTATGCAGCCATGAAAAACATCATATCCTTTGTAGAGACATGGATAAATCTAGAAACCATCATTCTCAGCAAACTGACACAGGAACAGAAAACCAAACACCACATGTTTTCACTTATAGGTGAGTGATGAACAATGAGAACACTTGGGCACAGGGAAGGGAACAACACTCACTGGGCTGGGTGGGGTGATGGAGGGGAGGGGAGCGAAAGACAGTGGGGGGCGGAGAGGATGCAGAGGGATAGCATCAGGAGAAATGCCTGATGTAGGCAACGGTGGGGGGTGGGAGGTGGTATGGAGACAGCAAACCACCATGGCATGTATGTATCTATGCAACAACCCTTCAGAATGCAAAATGTGCACATGTACCCCAGAGCCCAAAGTACAATTAAAAAAAAATTTAAATGCTGCATGTATTTCTGATTTATGAAATAGCACAGATAATGGCAACAGTCACCAGAATATGCAGCACCAGATGACAGCTAGGTTTGGAGGGAAACTAGATATACTGGGATTGGATATATTGAGTTGAAAGTGACTTTGACATTTATAAGTTTAAAAATGTTTACTGGCTCCCCATTTCTTAAAGAGTTAAATCGTATCTCTTCAAAGTGAATTTAGAAAACCTAAGTGACCCACATCCCATGCTCATCTTCTTTCACACTCACATATATTCCATATTCCAACCATCCTGAGTTAGTGGAAAAGTAGTGAATGTCCTAAGTATTTCACAGATTCATGGCCTTGCAAATGCTATTACTTGTACTCAGCAGCTCTTTCCCTATGTCCCCTTCTAGAATGCTGACTTACCTCTTATTTTTCAAGACTCAAACATCATGTCCCCTGGAAAGAGTTATTTTTAGTTTTTCCTCTAATATTATGTGTGTGTGTAGGTGTATATGTGTGTAATTATGATAGTCAATTTATGAGTCTCTCCCACTAGATCATGAGTACCTTGAGTTTGGGACTGTGTTTCACTCATTTCTGTAAACTCTGTATACAGTAGTCAATAAATAAATTCAATGCTAGAATGAATAAAAAAGGAATTTTGAATTCTTTTTCTTATTTCCAGGAAAATATTTTAAAATATAGACTACTTTTTGTTGACATAACCAGGAACTACTGATACTACTAAAAATTAGAACTCATGTACCTATGAATGATTTATATTAACAATACTGAACTAAAGAATTATTTTTCTTGCCAAATCAAAAGTAAAACTCTAGTAAAAAAAGCCATAATATGTTTCCTGAAATTTGTAGAATATCATTTTACATGACCATGAACTAAAAGCTAAAACCCATATAGAAAGGCAGCAGCATTTTTAAAAAGGTTTTTTTTCTAATTATATAAATTATATATGCCCAGTGGGAAAAATACAGATAAGCACAAAATGTGTGAAATGTAAATATAATCCCACCACCAAAAGAGAGCCACTTTAAATATTTTATTTGTAAATCTTTTCTGTCCTTTTCCTGTGTAAGCACATGCAGATTACCAGCTTTTCTAATGGAGAAAAATATTAGGTCAAAAGTGGATATTCCAAGCCACTTTTAAAAAGGGGTATCAGAATTATTATGTGTTAACAAAAAAATGCATAGAGGTTTTCTAGTTCTCTCTAGGGCCTGTCTCTCCTGCTTTCTCTCTTTCAGCTGTCATAGGTTAGAGGACTAGTCAGGGCCAGGCAGGTCCTGGGCAGGTCACGGCAGGTCAGCCATTGTCTCTTTCTTTGCAGAAATAAACACCCTTGGTAAACTCAGAGTGAGTGACCACACTTAGTCTTCAAGGTCTAAGCTGTGTACTCAGCACAGTTGTTAACAGCCAGCCTTGCTGTGTGGGGAACTACTACTGGCAGTTACTGACTCAACTACTGGAATTACTGAGTCATATGTTGAGTCAGATTTAGTTTCTTATATAGACCTCCCTAAAGAGGCATGTCAGGAGGGCAGATGATTTTTAGGAATGCACTTGTTGGTTTCTGGGTTTCCAGGACATATTAAATGCACTTGAAATCTTACATCTGCACTCCAACTATGGGTCTCATGGTATTCAGGGATAAAATGGTGACCACCACATGTGGTACAGATGAAAGCAAAAGAATGCACAGATCATATATAGTTTTAGCCATGTAGGATTCCACAATAGTATCTGAGGGATCGTTAAATTATACAGACATACACACATACACATGCACATATGCACATACACATATATAATATATATATTTATACATAAAAAATATACAAATATATACATATATGCACACATTCACACAGCCAAAAAAGTAAGCTCTGGGCCTAGGATATTTGTCAGAATTATTTCTGTCTATTTTATAGCAACTTAAAAAATCCCAAATGTTACCCAAATGTCAGGGATTTGATTTAGGGCCCATTGCTTGTCTCACAAAAAGCCAATCACTGAGACAATAAGTATTGCCAGGAAAGAAGACTTTAACCAGGTGCTGCAGCTGAGGAGAACAAATCAGTCTCAAAATTAGCAATTATCAAAAATACAATGAATTGTTATTAATAAAGTTGCCATTTTGTACAATAGATCTCTTGAATTTATTTCTTTAAACTAAAATTTTGTATTTTTGACCAACATCTCGCTACTCTCCAACCCACTATTATTAGATACAGAGTAATGTTAAGAAAGTTCGTATCTATTCAGATTGTGTGTACCAAATTAATGACACCTAGAAGTTTTCATAAAAACAAAGTACAATAAAGATTATATTACCCAAAAGAAAGATATTTGTAGTAGGTTCCGTGATGCATTGCCCTGATTCCTTCTTGAAGACTGAGGCAATTATTCATAAATATTTGATTCATGGTACAAATAGTTTTTAAATGTCTATTATGTGGCAGGATAGGAAATAGGACAGACAGGGTCTTTGACCTCATTTACCATAACCTATCAAGGTAGAAGCCTATAAAACAAGAAATATACTTAATGACTAATATGAGGAATAAAATGCAGGTTAATGTAAGGAACTTATATTGAAGGTAATACTTCATTTTATTTCTAGAATTGTAGAATAAGAAGAAGGAAGTTTCTTGAATTTAAGAAGTTTCTTTCATTATTGTATGAAAAACAAAAATAGTTATTCCAAGGGCACTCAGCTGTAGTTGTTTTGCTATTAGTCTTTGGTCCTAGCTTTCTCACAGTTGACATCATTTAATTCGTCAAGGCTAGGCCCCAATTCTGGTCTTTTCATGTTTTTTTTTTTTTTTTTTTTTTTTTTTACTATACTGTCTTCATTTTCATCATAGCACTTGCTACTCTTAGAAATTGTAGTATTTATTTCTTGTCTGATTTCCCTTCCTCTCCAAATGGCTGCATACTTATCTGTTCTATTTATTTATATATTATCCAGCAACTATTACTATATGGCTCATATAATTTGCTCTCAATAAATACTTTATAAATCAACAGATAAGCAGAAACTATGAGACAATGAAATAAAGCTGATTGTTCTGATTGGTGCACAGAATTTGAATGATGACCTTACCTGCTGGACTACTGTCTATGAAATTATGATCAATGAAGTTCCAAGAGATTTTATTAGTTGATTCAGTAAGGGTCCAATGGTCAGATAAATTTAGCAATCACTGAATTAAACAAATATAATTGGATTCCCTTATTGCTGGATTCTTCAGAGCTTTTTATCCTATATACATGTGATTCTCTATGAGGGAGATACTGTGTTCAGAATTCTGAAAATTATTTTAATGTAGAAACTTTTCTTTCAGGAAATACTTTCAACTCTGTGGGATAGAGTTTGGAAAATACTTGCTTACTCTGTTATTAGGTGAAACCTATAAAGCATGAAATAAGAGAGCTTTACAATCTAATTCAGCACTCATCAAGAGTTAGTTTGCCTAGATCTGATTCAAAGATGGTCTCAGGAAAGCCTGAGGGATGAAATAACCAGGAGAGCTTGTAGGTTGTTCCCAGTCTTTTGGAATTGGTAGACGTCTATGTAAAGTTGCTTTCAGTTTCAGGAAAGACCTTTCCATTCTGGGTGTGAACAGAGAAATAATCAATCAATGCCCTGCCCTGCTCTTTGCTGGTCTGACATGTTGCCTATACTGCACCCTAAAGGTTTCCTGTGTTCTTCAAGGTTCATCCTGGAAAGATTACTGTCTGCTGGAAAATCCTTGCACACACTTGTTATTTTTTTCTCAAACATAGCTTGCTGGTTTTATTCCTCCCCTCTAGGAATCACATATCAATATACTGCATAGCAAGAGGTTCTTTCAGATCAAGAGAAAGATGTTCTCCCAGTCTCCGGAATCTATGCTCATAGTCCATGTCTCTGCCCAGTGGGTCCCTAGCCACTGGATCCTGGCACAGTGGATATTCTCCCTTTCCAAGTCTGACATAAGATTCTCTTAGTGACAGGCACAGACTGTGGTGCAGTTCCACCTGGCCCTCCACTTTCTGCAGATGCTCTAATGGACTACTTTTAGAGAACCTTCCTCTGTGGAGAGCTCCTATGTGCCTTTGCCTTAATGTGGCCATTATCTGAGAATTCTCCTTTCTCCTGCTGACATTGGTCTTTGAGGTGACCTCATGGGCTCACGTCTTTCCAGACATATACTCATCTGGAACGGCAGGGCAAGGGAAGATTGGTGAATAGAAGGTGGTCTCCCAGACACCAGCTGCTTTCATTCAGCCTGCACAATACCACTGTCATCTCCCAAGGCTTGTTGACAGCATTCATCCTTACCCACTTCCCCAGAGTACCCTGTATTCATGAATTACTTAAGTAAAGGTTAATCTGACACCAGCAGCATTCTTCAAATTTTCCATTTGCTTTTTATCTGATTCTAGCCTACCCAGATCAAATCCAACCCTACAACTATGGAAATGAATACTCCTCACATGGTGAGGAGTGCCACCTGTCACAAGGAGGGGTTACAGTATAGGTCACTGCTTCCTCCTTTTCAGGAAGTACCCCTTAGCTGCTGAGAATTACAAGTGATATAGTCTGCTTTAAAGACGTTTTGACATTCTCATGAGGGAGGCCATTTTTGCTTGAAGTGGCCAATACATGAGCTTAAAACAGGGAACATGGAATCATTCTGTCATGAAGCTGACTCTTTATTTCATTTTTATCTTTAAATCGAACATAAAAGTATTGAGTAGATGTAAATAATCTTTTTTTTTTCAAAGTGTTTCAGCCTTATGAAGATTTAAGATATTTTCTTCTTAAACCAGGGTTATGGTGAGAAATAATATAATAAAATATTGCATGTGCCTTGCACATTGCTTCACACATATTCACATATTAGATAATCAGGAAATGTTAACTCTTTTCTCTTTCTTTCTCACATATCTAATGTGAAGAACATAAAAATATTTTCCCTCAGTATCCAGATTTCTGTACTAGAACTCTCATACTCCTGGGTCAGAATTCCAGCAGTTGTAAACTGTAAATTACAATTCTTCCACAGGTTACACTGGCAATAGGAAGGAAGTTGTGTGTTTCTCTTTTGAGCCATGAGTTTATACCACTGAATGAAAATGGAAGAGTCAAACTGCACAGGCTGATTATTCACTTCCCGGCGTCTCATTGGCATGCAGCGGAGTTAATGCCTTCTCATTCCTAGCCCTTTCATTTCAGTGGCCCATAATCTTTTCTTTCTGTAAGGGAGGCAAATAGTATTTTTGATCCTGATTACCTGGATTAAAACTGAAAAACCTCTTCAGGCTGATGTCCTAGAGAAATTGAAAAAGTTCACTGTCTATTTGAAATGACTTAAACTGTGAGGCTGGAACAAAGGAGTCATCTTTTCGATAATCATCTCACTTTCTTGTCACTCAGAGTCCAATTAAATAAATGATGACCTGATCTTTTGTCAATTGTCAGCAGATCTGGCTTTCATTTTTAATCAGGCTGCACATCATGTGGCCTTTTAAATCGTCTCCTCACCCTTTCCTTTGTCCGTAAATATGATGAGAGTGGGAGTTGAAAAGAGTAGGTTTAGGAATAAGATAAATATGCAGATTTCTGTAAGCATTCTTCATAGTCTTTTGAAATCACGACTTCTCTTTCCTCTGCAAAAATAATTATGCCACTGATTTAACTTGTCAGG
Source organism: Saimiri boliviensis (assembly GCF_048565385.1). NCBI lineage: Eukaryota > Metazoa > Chordata > Mammalia > Primates > Cebidae > Saimiri > Saimiri boliviensis. The sequence continues at coordinate 24,866,996 of NC_133452.1, read as the reverse complement.
ACCACTGAACAGCTTCTGAATGCTGTGGGAGACTTCCATTCAGGAAGATGTTTTAAAGACTGATTTTTCTCATTTTCACTTCTATTCCTATCTTTAACACACATAGCTTCCATGCAACCACCACCAACCAAAAACCCCACATGCTTTTAGCTGGAAATTGGTTGGGGAGAAAAGAAGTACTTGAGAACAAGGATATATTGCCTTTTTTATTTTTTTATTTTTTAAAAAGATTTAGGAGTCTGTCCTCATTTATGGATGTAGTCTCATAACGGGTATTTCTGTGCAGCTAGGATTAGATGAGATAAGATTCTTTTTCTCAAGCAAAAAGTCCCTGACTCACAGGGGTATCAGAGGGGAATCCAAGTCAAGGGGATACCAGAAAAGCAGACTACAATGTAAAAAGGGAGAAGAAATGAAGATTCAGTAACCTTCACCCAGACTGATGGGCAGCATTCATTTACACCTAGGAAGAGATTACCCTTCAGTCATACCCTGCAGCACAGGCAGCAGCACCTTGTTGAGGGAAGTTTCTGGAAGCTGGAATATTTTCTGGCAGGACTGCAGATCTCCCAGGACCCTGGGAAGAGGAGAGTTTATCTGTCATCTTTTCTTTGCCTTCAACTTGGATGGAAATGGCAGCTTTTAATTACGTGTGCCAGGACCAAAAGCAAAATAATAAAGGACAGCTAAAAATAGCTTGTAAGACTTTTATTTTTAGTAACATGACCTATCAGGTATTCCACTACCCTCCCCTCCAAAAAAAAAATGTCATTAGGCAAAATTTAACAAGACACTTTGATTGCATGGCTGAGTTTCAAAGACAGAAAGAGAAAATCTGCACAACTAGGAAGCTGAAGGTCATAGCTGAGCTCTCTTAAGGGCATTCGCTAGATTTAACGACCAGGTTTTAATTGCTCTTTGGGGAGACAAAAACCTGGACTCCAAAAAATGGGAAATCAACTAACTGCATAGAAACCACAATCATAACACTTAGTGAAAATATGGACCTAGAAAAAAATATATATGTATAGTTACCAGCAAAAGTAGAATGTGAGAAAAACTCTGTCATGGCCTTGGTAGTGAATGGAAGAAGAAAAAGTTACCTCTGATAGTTTGTAACCATAGGCCTGGCCTCATTTCATTCAGTGTTTGGAAAAGATTATATTTACTTATTGAGAAAACTTGAGGTGATAATGCCCATTAGCATAGTCCCCTGGAGGCAATAAGCAGAAACAAATGGAAATTCTTGCAATAGGGCCAGCTGTCTACACAGGCTATGAATAAGTGTCATTGGAAGGAGCAAAATAACAAATTTACCTTTCCCCATAACTTCGAATAATAGATTTCTGTGATTGACATTATTTTCTTTAGAGAGATAATACAAGTAGTGACAAATCAAGGATGAAATAAAAATACGATCAATTTATAAGATATTATAGAATGAAGCAGATAGATTTGGAAAAGAATAAAAATACAGTTTCCTAGGTGAAAAATGTAATTGCTGTAATTAAACACTTTAAGAATTGAAGAGCAGATTAGACACATTAAAGAAGTTGTGAACTAAAAACTAGAAACAATGAAATTAACACAATACAGCAGAAACAGATCAAAACAATAAAACATATTATGGAAGATTAAATGTTATAAAACTGAATAAGAAGCTTTCGACCGGGCGCGGTGGTTCACATCTGCAATCCCAGCACTTTGGGAGGCAGAGGCGGGTGGATCACCACCTGAGGTCTGGAGTTCAAGACCAATCTGGGCAACATGGTGAAATCCTGTTGCTACTAAAAGTATGAAAAATTAGCTGGGCATGATGGCGGGCACCTGTAATCCCAGTTACCCGAGAGGCTGAGGCAGGAGAATGGCTTGAATCTGGGAGGCAGAGGTTGCAGTGAGCCAACATCATGCCCTTGCACTCCAGCCGTGGTGACAGAGTAAGACTCCATCTCAAAAACAAAAAACACAAAACAAACAAAAAAGAAGCTATCACATACATTTAACATGTATTCAGAAACAGAAAAATAGAGAAAATGAGAGGTAATAATTAAAGAGATAAGTGAGAGTTTTCCAGAATTGAAAACAGGTATGAATCTATAAAACAAGAAAGTCCTAAGCAGTATAAAAAAGAAATCTTTTTTCTTTTAAAAATGAAATCCTCCTTTAAACACATTGTCACACATTGTTAGCAGACTAAAACTATCACAAAAATGTTCTTTACAGAGGAATTTCATGGGATTTTTTTCTTTTTTAGTTAAATAGTAAGAATTGGTATTTTGCTACCAAATAGGCCATATTCCTTCATTAAATGAACATTTATTGAGTGCCTACTGTGATCCAGGTATTATTTTATGTGCTGGAAACAGAGAAGTGAATAAAAGTGGCCAAGTCTCTGTTGTCATGGAGGTTACATTCATTCAAAAAGCCATTCACTAACTTGCGGTCATGTGCAAGCTATTTCTTAAAGAGACTGCACTTTCCAAAAAAAGATAGCCATTTTGAGTCAATAATATTTTCTTAAATTTTTTTAAAGGAATTTCTTATTTTTACTTGTTCAGTTAAGAAGATTTCATAACAGAAGCTGAGAAAATGTTATAAGATTAGAACTATACTTTCATAATATCATCATATTTCATAGCATTTTTGCTACTGAATTAATAATATCTGAAAAATTTCTGCCAAAACACCCTACTGAGAGTTAAGGAAATATGAGATAATTAAATTTTATTTAATAATTAAATCTGTTGGGTAATCATATCTTACTGGTTAAAGAAATAAACAGGAAGTTGAGATATTGAATCTCTAGAGTCTACTTCAAATTGGCTATAAAAGTATCTGAAGCTCAAGGGTAGAGACTGTGTTTGTTTTGCTTTAGAATTCTATCCCCAGCATGTAGCACGATCCCTGGCATGAAATAAGTGCTCAATAAATATTGAATAAATACTGCATTGTGGATGAATGACCATTGTAAGTCAACTAAACCAAATTGTACCATACAAGGCCAGTCAGATAAATGAAAATCAAAATAAAATGTATTTTTTTTCTTATTACATTTTAGGAGACTAGAGAAAATAAAGCAGAACACTGGAAAATACTCTGCATTCTTTAAATGAAAATCCCATGTGAATTGAACTGTGATGATTATTACAGTTTCAGATTTTATGATATGAATGAGTTATTTGCCTTTTTGATTAAGTAACAGCATAAGGATAGAAAATCTAGTGTCCAACCATTCTTGTCAAGAAGAATCACTTGTTGGCAAATCATCTGTATTTGGGATTAAATGGTTAACGCAGTGCGTACAGTGTAAAAGAAAATTAAATATAATGGCTAACTCTGATAGGAAACATCCTTAACATTTGCTGAACTCTTCAATTTTTGGGGAAGAGGATAAGGCTCTGGATCAGAATACAACAAAATAAATTTAAGGCATTATTTGTGCCAGAAATTTCAGTTTGCATTTTTCAGCCAAGAATAATCAAATTGTAATCCTATTTGAGATCAAATTAATCTCAAAAAGAAAGTCCCCAGGGTTCAAAGAGCACATTTTTTTAGCTTCTTGCACACAAAGCATCTGGCATGGTGGGTACTATGTGCAGGTCCAGCTCACCATCTCTGTTGCCACTGATACTGGTGAATGAAAGCCCAGCAGAGACTGGAAGCACCACATCACCACAGACCCACATGGACTTTGAAATGCCAAATACTGCTGCAGGGCATGAGCTCACTATTTAAAAATTTTACGGTGAAAAAAGTCCTTAGTAAATATTGAAACTGATTAGCAATTGGCACGAACATAAAATGTATTGGAAACTGACATATTTGAACCCTAAGCTGGTTTAGGTTTAAAAAATTAATGCTGGTGATAATTTGAATGCACAAAATCATGTCTAGAGCCTAAGTTGCAGGTAAAGGAAAGAGAAAATTGGTAGCTAAAGCAATCTCAACACAAAATGCTAAAGCAATTATGTTACCCAAGTCAAAATAAACAAACAAACATAATAAAACTGGCCATGTAGGCCAGTTATCCAAAAGGAGTATAACCTCAAGTAGGAGAATGCAAACATATCTGAGTAAACTCTTAATTACTAACTTTAAAAAGGGAGTATTTTCAAAGGTATTGGGCATACAGGTATGTGGAACAAGTGCCAAGAAGTTAGTTGTTCGGTGGTGGATGGTTATTTGAACTAGCCTGGGATTCTCTGGATGTAATTTCTAGATTGAGATATCATCATTGGCAAATACTGAGAAATGATATCTTAACTTTTCCAGAAGACCCAGAATAATCACAGGGACCATTAACTAATTTGTTAGGAAGATAGGGAATTTTTTCTTTCTCCAAATAAGGACTGCAAACAGAATTCAAATACTTTTCACAACCTTTCATCATTGTGCTGTTATAATGACTGAAGACACATTGGGTTTTTAATTATTAGCAATCTGCCTAGCACTGCATAACAAAGTTTACTTGCTAATTGGGATGAAATGTGTCTTGTCATCAACAAATTGAAACAATATTGTGTATGCATGCTGCAATATTTATTTCTCTCTTTTCCTATCCTACTATGAAAACATCATTAGTTTAGCACCATTTGGTCATGATAATCTCTCTTTGTTTCATAGCAATTCCAAAGGCATCAAATATTCTGCTGCAATGCACGCAATATGTTGAGCTTCACTCATTAATTTTGGAAATTAAATGGTTATGCTTATTAATGTGAGCTTTCACCACTCTTCAAGCTTTCAAAACTGAACTGAAAAAAGTGGCATTACCTGAATCCACATTTGGAAAATGTGAATATCTTTTTTGTTGGGTGGAGGGATTCTTCAAGGGCAAACTAAATTGTTTCTGTTCTATATGCATAGGTTGGAGAGAAGCAGCTTATCAAAAAGACAGGAAATAAAAGAGCAGGCTAACTATTACAGAACATCAGTTTAGAATGTTTAAATTTTTGTGCCCAGCCTGTCTCTTCTGTGGTGCATCTGAAAGTCACAAAGATCAATAGGAGAGGGTTTTAGGAGGCACACAGCCTGACAGTCCAATGTGTTGCCTCCAGTTCCTTAATGCCTAAGTTCTCAGGGTTGCGGAAGAGGCCAGACAATATATATTTTTGGATTCAAGTGTATTTTAGGATGGAATATCTTTTTTAAAGGACATGTGTATGACTAGATAATTGGTCTCAGGGTAACCTCTTGACCATAGTAAATGTGTTTTCTCTTTAAATAATTGAATCTAGAAGAAAAGACAAAGGAGTGCCCTCCGTTTTATCTTAGGATTCATGTACTCTGACATAGCATGGGGGTGGAATGTGCCAAGACAGATGAGAAGAAGCCATTGGTGAAAAAGTTTCAGATGAGTTGTGAACTCTTTCTTACTCTCCCTATATATTATCTTTTGGCAAAATCTATAGTATTGACAGTCATGCTTTTTAGTTTCTGGCACTTCCTGTAAAGCAAGTTTATTGGCTTTACCTGGGGAAAGAATTATGCTGACAGGCAGTATCCAGTAGTGACCTGAACAATTTTGTCTCTTACGCTATCTGTCATCTTTGTATTCATTTATCTTAGAGTCATTCTCTTCCTTGAAGAAATGAGACTGCCATCTTCTGGTGGCCTTCAGTGCAGTTAGGTGACTATCGATAATAGTCATTGCCTTTGCTATATGATGTTACTCTTTTACTGTTTATATCATTAAAATATGCTTGTCTTAGGCTTAGGGAATCAAAACTCCCCACAAATGGGGAAACTTATCTGTGTCCACATTTTTTATCAGTTTCTTCTTTTAATGTTCATAACCACTCATCTGTGTTATAGTTATTACAGTGGAATAAAAAACTATTTGACAATTTCTAGAATCTTCAGAACTATCCGTGAAAAATCATTAGAATTGCTCATTAGGTATAATAAACATGATTTTGTATATAGAATCATACATAGTATAGTACTATGAATATCACCAGTACATGATGCATGCAGATGAGTATATAATAATATAGTATATGGATGTAAAATAAAATTTACAGTGTTTTCTAATTATATAAAAGGCAGAGAGCATTTTCTAACTATATAAAATGTTATTATATTACATGATAAATGTAATATAATATTTCTACTTTACAAAAGAGATTATTAAAAGTCAGATGGGTGCCCCGTCATATAAGAAGCAAAATTAAAATCTGTAATAGTACATTCTGAATCCAAACCTGGTGTCAATTTCTGCCTAGATATTAGCCTTTAAGACTTGTAGAAAAGACCAAAAGCATGGAAATGCAATAATTTTTCATAAGATAAATTTATCTGACTTATATTTTTCAGTATGGAAAATTGTTCTATTTTGTTCACTAGTGATTTTCTATTTTGTTGACTAGTGATTCCAAAATAATTCTTTCTTGTACCTGCTGCCTCTCATGACATTATTTTTTTGAACAGATACCATGTCTCAGCCAATTTCTTCTCTCTTTTACCAGGGATAATTTAGATAACATATAATTTGTGTTGGAAAAAAACTTTCTAATTCTCACACTGATTATCTATCTATATTTCTACGACCTTGATCCAGAAGGAATTTGAACTGTCCAATATACATCATGAAGACATGTTGGTTCCTTAAATATTCTGTGAAATCAGACATTAACAATAAGTGTAGCATTTAACAAAACATTGCCTGGAAATTATGTTTATCATCTTTTGCTAAGGTAATTAATACCATAACCACTAGCCAAGCAACACCAGGAACAGAAGTGTATCAAAGTTAAATTTATTAGTGTTATTAATACATACCAAGGCTACTGTACAGTGTTTCAGAAAGGAGGGCGTTAGATGAAAGTATTATTTGCAGGCTAGAGCTAATCACAGGCATCTCTTCTGAGATAATGGTCAAAATTTACAAACTGGGGTGTTTTTGAACAATCAGAAACCTTATCAATCCAGGAAAAGTTAGAGCAGTTCATCTGTGGTTTTATCTTGCAGCATATGGGTCTGAATGGGATGAAAAACATGATCTTAGATATTTTGCTTCCATTTAATGATTTGGGATACTTTACCTGTTTTGTGAGTCAGAGGACAGTTTTGCAAGTTGATTCTATGTCAGTTTTCAATAGCAGAATAATTTTATTGTTGGTAGTTTTATTCTGCAGAGATAAAATATGAGATCCTTCTTAAACAGTTGTTTATTCAATTAATTCTTCAAATATTTATTAACTATCAATATGTGGCAGACACTGCTATTGCTACATTGCATTTATAATCTAGCTAACAGTGATTTAATTATACGGATAAAGCAACCATCATTTAGCTTTTCCAGCTGTGTCTTCATTTTTTAAAAAGATTATTTTTAATTGAATTACCATCTAATTCATATGAGAAGATACTTGGAGTTTACCTACTGTGGCAGACAACTGACTTAGCCATATAGGTATATAGGTCTTGATTTGTAGAGGAAAACATGGCTACCTGAAATTACAATTTTATTTCTCTACTTTTTGTAGTGAGATGTGGCCACTTGATGAAGTTATAGCAATAGGATATAAGTGAAGATGGTATTTATATCCCAGGAAGCATGTACAATGCAAAGGGAGGATGGATGCTCTCTTCAAACCACCTCCATTCTGCTACCCCAATGCCTGGAAAGCAGAAGTGTTGGCTGGAGTTTGATCAGCCATCTTCGGTAATGAGGTAGAATCTATATGATAAGGATGGCAGAGAAACAACAATGAAGAAACCAGTGTCTTTAAGGATCTTTTAGTGCCATGGTCCCTTCCCTCTAGAATTCATTTACTAGTGCAAGAAATATATTTTTATCCTGTTTAAACCATTTCTACTTCGGTCTTTCCATCACTACTCTAAGTTTGTTCTGCTCAAGAGTAAAACAAGCAAGAGTTAAAGTTATCACACATTATGAGCTCTCCCACCCAACCCCCAGATGGACAAACGCTGAAATAGTGAATATTGAAAGCTTTAGAAATTTTAATTATCAGATTGTACAAACCTTCTTACATGTAGCACCTCTTATATTTTAGAAAACATTGCAGATTTGAACTTATTTGATCTTTATGGCAAATTCATAAGGGAGACAGGAAAAGTACTAATGATCTCATTTTAGAGGCAAGGGAACTATGACTCAGAAGAATTATCACATATCCAAATTCACTGAGTATATTAGTAACACTTCCAGAGCTATAATCCAGGCCATCCTGGTCCAGGGATTTTTCTATTATGATTGTTGAACTCACCTTTTCTCTAGCACCCAATAATAGTGAGAGGTTAATAAAGACACTGCATTTTGGTAATAGGAAGTTAAATTTGAATTTAACTCACAACTGAAATAGGAAGTTTGATCTTTTTGAGGCATCCAACTATAAAAGGTTAAATCTGGGAGTCTGGGTTCTAACTCTGAGACTGCATACAAACTTGACTTCCTGTCTGTTAAATGAAAGGGATAAAAGTGATTATCTCTAAGATATATTATTAGAGAAATATATTCTCTCTAGGATCTCATCCAGGATAGATACCTTCTGATCGGTTATAAGAGTCTAACCCAAATATACCTATTTGCTTCCTATTTTGGGAGAAATCTTAAAGAATCAGAGAATGTTTATTGGTTTAAAAAAAGGACAATGCTTCCATTAGATATTTGTGGCCACTCTGTTGTAGGAATTCTTACCTGAGAATAAATATCACTAAAGCTTTGCATGAATTGGGAATAACTTCAATTTCTGTTAGTTTTTATAGAAGTAAAGGTACCATATTTAGCAATTAAAAATACAAGACGCTCAGCTAAATCTGAGTTTCAAGGAAGCAATGAATAGTTTTTTAGTATAAGTATGTACCTTGCAATATTTGAGAAATATTTATACTAAGAATTATTTGTTGTTAACCTGAAATTCAAATCTGACTGGGTGTCTTTGGTTTTATCTGGCAATCCTACATGGCAGGTACTACAGACTGGATTGCTCACTGTTTAGTTCAACCTCCTGGTGTCTTCTCATGACATGGAAAGCTGTAAGGCATTTTGCATGTGATTTAAGTACTGTCAGTCTGATGTACTATTTCAAAACTTAAATTCAGACCTGGGCTACACAGAAAGAAAAAGAAGACATGAAACTCCATCTTACTGGGAAAGACCTCACAGAGGCAATGTTTTGGAGCTAACAGATTGTAAGCAGAACTTTCCTGTTTTATGAGCTGCTTCCTGGTCATGCAGGAGAAGCAATTATTTGAGTGGTCCAAATATACATGGTACATCCTTGAGAATCATCCCTAGAAACTCAGCTGAGAGTCTGTTTTGTTTAGTTTTGATTCTATAATAAATTGTCTTGATCCTGTAGTAAATTCTGTTCTGTTTAAGGTATTTGGAAAGCTTTCTCTTCTCTGTGACTAGATCATGACTGATACCATTACTAAATTAATTTTTATAGTAAAGAAAAGAGAAAACAATGAGATGTTCTCCTTCATTTTTTGACCTTGTAAACGATACCATGAAAACAAAGATTTCTTAAAGAAAAATATATAGCATTCATCAGACCACCATAAAAAATTTTATATTTTGACTTATCCCACAAATAATTTTTGTGATTCTTTCAGTCCTAGTTTGTGTGCAGACATCATTTTTCATATGGTAATCACAAAGCAGATAAAGGTATACATTCTACTTTTCTCTCTTAACGTGTTGCCATAAATACTTTCTGTGTTTATATAGTTTTCATAATTTTTTAATGGCTGTATAATAGCTCATGTTTTGGAATGTATCATAATTCATTGAATTGTTCCCTTATTTTTGGATGTAAAGAGTTTTTTGCCACTATAAATAATTTTGTAGTTAATAGGAATTTTTATTCTTCTGAATAATTTTCTTAAAATAAATTCCCAGCAGTGAGATAATTGGGTCAAAGACTGTTGAATGTTCTGTGTGTTTAAAATGTTTTTCCAAATTGCTTTCCACAAGGGGTGTAACAATTTTATCTGGGTGGCAAATTTTATTGATGCCTGAATCAAGGGAAGTCAGTGAAAGCTTAACATCATTCAGAATGTATGTGACCTAGCAGTATACAACCCCCCAACACACAAGAGGAAAAATGCATGGAACTCATGGTAGTGACTATGAACAAGTTAAAAACAGTATTAGAAAGCTCTCTTTTTAACAGAACACGATTCTCCCTGATGCTTTAGAGGAAATATATTTTCTTTTTAGTTTTTAAAAATGACTTTGTATGAGGAACCAGAAGCATCTTTTCTGGGCTAACATCTCATGGTCTCATTTTTTCCATCCTTTGTTTCTTATTCCACAAATGGAGCAAATGATCAAAAATAGATTACTTTGATTAATACATATTAACACTAACCATTTATTATTTGATTTCAGATTTGGCTCAGAAATATTGCTGTTAATACCCAAAATATGTAAGAAATTTCTACAACCCTGTAGCAAAGTCAGAAATAGTCAGATTAAAGAATTGGCAAAGGAACTGCATAGACATTTCTCTGAAGAAGACACATAACAGCGAGCAGGTATATGAAAAGGTGCTGAACATCAGCAGTCATCAGAGAAATGAGATAATAATAAGTTATCACCTCACACCTGTTAGGATGGCTATTATTTAAAAAATGAAGTGCCGGAGAAGATGTGGAGAAAAGGCAATCCTGTACACTGTTGGTGGGAATATAAATTGATACAGCCACTATGGAAAACAGGATGGAAGTTCCTAAAAATAATTAGAAATAGAATTACCATTTGATGCAACAATCCTACTTCTGTGTATATATCCAAAGGAAATAAAATTAATCTCATAAGGCTATATCTGCGTTCCCATGTTCATTGCAGCATTACTCACAATAGTCAAGAAATGAAAACAGCATAAGAGCATATCAACAGCCAAATGGATAAAGAAAATATATGTAATGGATTATTATTCAGCCTTTAAAAAGGTAAGGTAATTCTGTCACTTAGGACAACACAAATGAGCCTGGAGGGCATTATGATAAGTGAAAGAAGCCAGGCACAAAAGGACAAATACTACATAATCCTAATTTTTGAGGAACCTGCAAGTCAAACTTATTAACTTATAGAAACAGATTTTAAAATGATTGTTGCCCAGGGCAAGGGGGAAGAGGAATTTGGGAGGTATTGGCTAAAACGTATAACGTTTCAGTTACACAAGATGATTAGATTCTAGAGACGTCCTCTACAGCATGATGCCTATAAGTAAAAATACTGCATTGCATATTTAAAAATTTGCCAAGAGGGTAGATCTTATAAGAAGTACTTTTACCACAAAAATAAATAAATAAATAAAGAGGGCAGGAGGAGACAAATGTTGCTGTTGACACTACTGCAATATATAGCTGCCTTCTACTGAGGGAAAAAAAAGACAGAAACTTTATTTTTCTTTCTTCTAAATTGTTGTTTAAATTTAGTTATAAAAATTTCCAAAGCTGGGGTTTTGTCTCAGTTATTAAATTTAACTTAGGTTTAGACTGTTTCCATCTTCTTATTTTTCCACCAAAATTATCACTATGTAATTTTCTTTTAGGCATTCAACTCTGATTAACAGAAGGTATTTTTTGAAAGAGGATTCCTAATATAGAACTTACAATAGTTTATTCCCATTGGAAGATGGTAATTTTTGTCTCATTTTGAACCATCAAAACAGAAAAGGGTTTCAAGTGTCTGATCTTATGGCATGCTGCCATTAGGTGGAAACTCTTTGGGCAGAACTGACTACTTAATTATGATGTTAGTAACTTTTCTCAGAGAGGTCTGACTCCATTAGGTGGAGGTCAGCAGTTTGTTTTCTGTAAGGGGCCGTAGAGGAAACATTTTCAGCTTGGTTGGCCATACAGTCTCTGCCATGACTATTTAATCTGCCTTTGCAGTGTGAAAGCAGCCACAGAAAATATGTGAATGCAGGAGTATGGATGTGTTCCAATAAAAGTTTGTTTACAAAAACAGGCAGCAGATCCATTTAGCCTGCTGGTCATAGTTTGCTGACACCTCATTTCAGGAATCTGGCTTCAGGTGACCTACAGAAGTAATCCCACTTTGTTTCAGAAATCTCTCAACCCTAGTAGGATTATCAACTTTACAGTGAAATAATTCAATACAAAGTAAAACCTGGTGTATTAGAGTGTTCTCATGCTGCTAATAAAGACATAACCAAGACTGGGTAATTTATAAAGGAAAGAGGTTTAATGGACTCGTGGCTAGGGAGGCCTCACAATCACAGAGGAAGGCAAAGGAGAAGCAAAGTCATGTCTTATATGGTGGCAGGCAAGAGAGAGCTTGTTCAGGGAAATTCCCATTTATAAAGCCGTCAGATCTCATGAGACTTATTCACTATCACAAGAACAGCACAGGAAAGATCCACCCCCATGATTCAATTACTTCCCGCTGGGTCCCTCCCAGGACACGTGAGACTTGTGGGAGCTAAAATTCAAGATGAGATTTGGGTGGGGACACAGCCAAACCATATCATTTGTTTTAAAAATGAACTCTGATGATATACTAAAAAGAAATAAAAATGATGTATAAGATCATTCCAAAGCAATAAGAGAGGACAATAAACTTTTCCAAGTTTATTTCTATTGCCTAGAAATAAACTTGGAAAAACTATCAATAATTCAAAAGGCTTTCGAAAATGGACTCCCTCAAAGTAGATGAATGACAACTACTGGTTTTAGGAATAATACTCATGTCCTCATTTTGCCATCATATTCCCTCTCTCAGTGTCAGTCAAGCTACTAACAGTTGTTAAAAAAACGTGAGTACCCTTAGGCAGTGCTTTTCACTGTCTAAAGTAAACCAACATGCCTTGAGCTGATGAGGCAGAGAACCAGCATAGCACATGGCACACACTAACTTCCACATGCAAGCTCTGTGGGACTCTGCGAGAGGCTGAGTCTCTGGAGTGGGTTGGAATGGGGGTGGAAATGAAAAGGTCCAGAGTTTAGAGAGCTGCCTTAGTTACACACCTAAATGGATAGCACATACAATTGTTTTAATTCTATTACTCTCAGACATGACAGTATTCTGCCTTCTTTAGGTTAGGTAGGAAACAAGGCCTTTTTTTCCTTTCTTTTTTTATTCATATAAGCAAGTGGGAAAAAGTGAAAAATAGAATACTTCCTGTTATTTAAGGTGACTAGACATACATACTAAAGATGCATGTCTAGTCACCTTTAAGAAATGGCTCGTGAGACACCTGAGAAATAATACCCTTCTGCGCCTACAGATAGGCCGCTTGTTCACACAGGAAGCAGCAAAAGCAAGCATCCCTCCAGTGCACGCGACCCCAGAAAACATGATATGAAAACGTGATATGAAAACATGATATGAAACATGATGGCCCCAACAGAGGACAAGGGTCCCACTTGCCCTGCCCTTAGGAGCCACGCTGTGCATGTTTCTCCTCCGTTTGAGCGCTGTCCTGTGGCCCCTCCGCCGTGTCATTAGTTCTCCGACAACTGTCTTTCTTTTTTTCTTTAGAATTGTCTTGATTCTCACTTCCCTCAGCTGTGCCTTGGTTTCTGTTCTTGGTTTCTTCCTGGTTTGATTACAATGAGAGGGCTTAACTTTTCTTTAAATTGGAGTCACTTTTCTCCAGATTTCACAGATGGAAGTGAATGTGAAGGTGGGGAACAACTGACTGAAGTCACAATGCTGCCTTTTCTGACTCTATCACCCTCTATGCTTCATGGGAATGTTCCCTTTTGGAGTCCTGGCTCCCAGGCTCTGAAATTCCCCAAATGATAAAATATCAGAATATACTGATATACTGAATATACTCTGGTACTAATATAACTTTGCTGAATTTTAAGTTTTGTCAAGTAAGGGCAATTAAAAAAAACACAAACAACTAAAACAAATAACTGCTATAATCACTATCATTTTATGAAAGGAAACATTTTTAACACCACAAGTAGGCCACACTCTCAGAAAGAATAGTGTCTTAAATTGAATTTCCTTTGTTTTACAAAAAACTCGCTGCATTGTCCTTATATTTTTTACTTTGCCTCTGGCAGCTCATAACTTAATTTTGACTTGGCCCATGTCCAATGCCTGGTGTTTGGGAAGGACTGGTATAATGGAAAGAATATTATCTCTGGAGTCAGACAGATCTGGCTTCAAATCCTGGCTCCTATACTTGACTTTGAGAGAGTCAGAGGATGGGTCTGAGGCTGTCCCAAGGGCAGGAGTGCTTACGTGGCGCTGCACATAATGGCAAAAGCACATGTCCCTCATTCCTGTCCCCTCCGTCTTCCCTTTGTCCTTGTGTATGACTACCACCAACAGCAAGAAATAAGCAGCTTCACCACGAAAGTTATCTTTATTTTTTGATTGATATAATCATATTGGTTATTTGAAGTGTATCCTTTCTATACACTTACATATACTTAATTAATAAAAATGACCTAAGCGATTTAAAAATCAGGCTTTATAATGTTTTAAACAGTTGGGAAATAAACCAGACAAAAACAAAACAAGGGCCAGGTGTGGTGGCTCATGCCTGTCATTCCAGCATTTTGGGAGGCCACGGCAGGCGTTTCACTTGAGGTCAGGAGTTCGAGACCAGGCTGGCCAACATGGTGAAGCCCCGTGTCTACTAAAGAAATACAAAAATTAGCTGAGCATGGGGATGCCTTCCTGTAACACTTGCTACCCCAGAGGCTGAGGTAGAGGAATTTCTTGAACCCTGGAGGCGGAGTTTGCAGTGATCCGAGATCATGCCACCGCACTCCAGCCTGGGCAACAAAGTAAGACCCCATCACAAAAACAAACACCAAAGCAAAATCCATGGAGTCATTGCAGTCTATTCCTCAGACCCTGGGTGTGTCAGCTGAGAAGGACTTAGGTCTTGGCTGAACTTCACTTGGGATCCTCTGAGCTCTCTTGCTGCCTGGTCTTCATCCCTGGCCTGCCGTCCTTGGCCTTCCAGCCCAGTTCAGTAAGAATCCTGCCTAGCCAGATTAGCAAAAGCCCCGTTACCCACAACCATTGATATCTAAACAAAAATTAGTAATTTTTCATTCACTCTCTTTCCCTTTCCATTGGCTATAAACCCCCAGCTGCTTCTGCTGTACCTAGAATTGTGTTCCCTCTTGCAACAGACTTGATCCCTATTGTAATCATCTTAAATCAAGTCTTCCTTGTTTGTTCAACTCTGCACAGTGCAGTTTTTCTTTGCCATAGCCCAAATCCACACCGTATCGGAAAGAGGTTTTCCTGGGAGGACGTGAAAGGCTGTGTGAGGAATGAACCTCAGGAACCATCAGCTCCAGAGTTTATACATTATTTATTTTTTTAATTTCAGGGATCAATATCAGGTGGAATTGTTCTAATCTGGTTATCTAGGGGAAGAGAGAAGTCAATTTCCATCCCGAGGGGATAAACTATTATTTTGGAAGGGGATTTTCAGAAGAAGAGTCATTCTTTTTTCATTCATAAAATGTTTGTTAAATCCTTTACATTACCATGATTATTTTTCTAGTGCTCAGAAGATTAGCAAGGAGCCTTCAGTGCCTTTTCTGATGACAGGTTTGCTACGGGTAGAAATGCCAGAGGTTGGAGATTTCCTCCAGCACATGCCAGCATTGATATTGCTATTAGGCGTTAACTCCCTCCAAACTTTTCTTTTCCTGCTACTTTAAATTTGGCTTTCTTTATAACTGAAGATAAAGAAATGGGAATTAGGTAGGAAAAGTAGTTCAGAAAGTTCCCTCTTCTAGAGTTGCATTGTACCTTCCTGTCATAAAGTTGCGTGTATTTTTCTGTCGGGCTTTACAGGTCTTTCCCCAATACTGCTTGCCCCATACAGCTTGGATCCTCTTGTCTCACTCTGTGGCTTAGGTTGCTAACCTGAAAGCATTATTTAAAGGAAGAGAAAAAAATGTTTTTCAAAGTCAGTGGAAGTTTTGTAACCGCGAGAACATTTGAGGACGAGGCAGTCAGTTCAATCAGTCCAGTGTGCTCATGTGAGCAGAGGCCTCCCGGCTGCTCATTGTGTGATTAGACTTGGGCGGCTCTCTGCCTCGTTTGCAGGACCATTTTCCAATAACACTGGCAAAGAAAAAACCTGAAAGGCTTCTTTAAAGATTCTCCAATCTTTAAAGTCTGAGAACTGGGGAAGTAAAGGTAAATCAGTCAGATGTATGAAAAACAGAAACATTGCAAATGATATCACGATGATTTGTGGTGGGGCTTACTTTTGCACTTGGGAGCACTGTGCCTGCATTTGGGTAAATTGGGTCGAGATGAGTTTCAGCAGAGCCTGGACTCTAATACTGTGGTCTGAACAATGAAGGTCTTTCTTGGCTGTTCTCTCCCTTTCATGTTGTATACTAAATCTGAGTGTTTTATTGTTGAACAAGATAAAAGTCAATGGTTTTTCATATAAAAGCCTCAATATTTAATAAAACACACACTTAATGTTAGTGGAAATGCTAGTTATCAATACCGGTGGAAAAAGAGTTCCTAAAAATATAGTTTGAGGGAGATTCCAGTCTTGGTTCTGTGCTTGTATATGTTGAGGATGTTTAGATACGGAAATATTTCCATTAGTGTATTTGTTTTGTAGGGAAGCCGTAACCAAATCCCACAAATGGAGTCGAACAACAGAAATGTATTCTCTTACAGTTCTAGATGCTAGAAGTCCAAAATCAAGTTCCAGCAGGACCATGCCCTTTCTTCCTAGCTTCTGGTGGTTGCCAGCACTCATTGGCATTTCCTGGCTTGCTGCTAGATAATTCTAACCTCTGCCTGTGTATGGCATGGCTGTGCACCTCTGCATGTCTGTGTCTTCACATGGAGTTTCCTCTCTGTGTGTGTGTGTCTTTGTTTTCCTTTTCCTCTTCCAGTAAAAACATCTGTTATGTTGGTTTAAGGGCCCATCCTATTCCAGTATGACCTCATCTTGATTATATCTGTGAAGACCCTATTTCCAAATAAATTCAACAAATCTTTTGGGGGTGGCAGATTCAACCCATAACGGAAAGTACACCTCATCTTTTTTTAACACTTGCACAGTATTTCATAGTAGGAATGTACAATCATGTGCTATATAATGACATTTCAGGCAATAACAGACCACATATACAATGGTGGTCCTGTAACATTATAAGACCCTATGACTGTTACTGTACCTTTTCTATGTTTAAATCTGTTTAGATACACAAATACTTACCATTGTGTTCCAATCGCCTACAGTATTCCGTAGAGTAACATGCTGCACCGGTTTGTGGTGTAGGAGAAATAGGCTGTAGCATAGCCTAGGTAGGTGGTAGGCTTTATCATCTAGGTTTGTGCAAATACACATTATGATGTTTGTACAACAGAAGTGCCTAATGAGGCATTCTCAGAATGTATTCCTGTCATTAATCAATGCATGATTCTATATGGTTTGTACCATTATTCTTCTAATATTATTTAGGTTGGTTCATTAGCACGAATAGTGCTTAAATTTTATCTTTCAGCCCTTCGTTGATGTAAATATTTGTCTATATGTTTGTTGTTTGCTCATCGTCATATTGAAATATAAGTGCCCTGATGTCTGATACTGTATTTTCCTTTTTCACTGTAGTCATTCCAGCTCCTAGCATAATGAAACACATGTGGCCAATGAATAAAATATCGTTGTCCACTTACATAAGTGGTATAAACTTCTGGAGCTAGATTAAACGTTTTGAAGATGCTGCCAAGCTGTTCTCAAAATCAGCTGTACCATTTGACGTTCCTGTCATCAGCATGACTGTATGTGCTCACCACACTATATTACAATATATAGAACTTTCACTAATTTGATGGGTAAAAAAGGCTATTTCATAATAATCAAATAATTATATTTTTAACGTGTTTTGCAAGCCTACCTGATTCTAAGCTTCTCAAAAGCAGAATATGTTCATAAATATCCTTATGTTTTCTGCAGTTGCAGTCTGGGGCATAGTGAGTATGCAATAAATAGCTACTGAGTTTACTTGGCATCCATTTTTGAGCTTTCTTGTAATTTTTTCTCTCAGTGTCCTGCAATAGTTTCCTATGACTGCTGTAACAAATTGCCACAAACTGGGTGACTTAAAGCATCAGAAATTTATTGTCTCCCACTTGTAAAGGCTTAGAGGCCTAAAATCAAGGTGTCGGCAGAGCTGTGCTCCCTCGCCTCTTCCTTGCTTCTGGGGGTTGCTGGCCACTCTTGCTTCCCAATCTCTGCCTTTGTCTTCACATGGCCTTCTCCCCTGTATCTGTCATCTTCCTATAAAGATGCCAGTCAGTCAATTAGAACCCACCCAAAACTCATGAGTATTAGTCTGTTCTCACCCTGCTAATAAAGACATACCCAAGACAGGGTAATTTATAAAGGAAAGAGGTTTAATTGATGCACAGTTCCACATGATCGGGGAGGGCTCACAATCATAGTAGAAGGCAATGAGAAGCAAAGTCACGTCTTATATGGAGGCAGGCAAGACAGCCTGTGTAGGGGAACGCTCATTTATAAAACCATCAGATCTCATGAGACTTATTGACTACCATGAGAACAATATGGGGGAAACTGTCACTGTGATTCAATTATCTCCACCTGACCCTGCCCTTGACATGTGGGGATTATTACAATTCATTGTGAGATTTGGGTGGGGACACAGCCAAACCATATCATCATGTCTACCCAAGACCTGTGAATGTGGCCCTACTTGGAATAGGGTCTCTGCAGATGTACTCAAGTTAGAATGAAGTCATGCTGGTTTGGGTGGCCCCTGATTGACTTGTTACCAGGAAGTTCTTAGACTTCCTTGGGAGAAAGAATTCTACCAAGAGACAATTTAGCCCCCACAAAAAGGAATATATTGAAGGAAAATAGACAGAGGAGAATTTATTTAGAGAGAGACAGTGCAGTCTGAAATATGAGACAGAGCAGGCTGCTGAAGGAGTATGAGCCCACAGCTGCCCAAGAGTTCTGCTTTGGATTTTTATGATGTCAGATTTTTTTTGAAGGTCCCATCTCTGTCTTAAGTCTCTGCCTTTATTCTTTGTCTAATTTTCCCACTTCTGCCTTAAGTTCCCTGCCTTTTCCCTGCCTAGCTCCCACTCCAGGCTTGTGGGACCCTCCCTTACTATTAGTTGATGCATATACATGAGCCGAGTGTTGGATCTGAATTCTACCTAATGGCTGCATTGCTCATTAGTGCCACCCCAGGAAGGTTGTATAGTGGTCAAATCTATACGTATTGCACCTGAGTATCTCTTAGGAATTTTCTCTTTGTCCTAACCTGTACTTATGGTGACAGCATATTTCTCAGGAATTTTCCCTTTTGCTCTTTCCTTTCTCATCAGCATGTACATGATGACATTCTAATATTTTAACTACAGAGTGAATGATTACTGGTGCATTTTAAGAAGCATTTCCTTCTGCATAGGTACTTCCCTTCCTCTCTGCTCATTTCTAACATGCACGTTTTGGGTAATCTCTGGGGTGTGACATTTTCTAGACCTCGTTTTTCTCGGGGGTTCCCTGCTCCTGTTCATGTCTAGCTATCTGCCTACTCTAAAAGAATGATTTGTATATTGACAAAAAGAGGAAAATTATATAACCCATGCAAGACCTACAGAATTTCTCACTCCAAATCTTTCTAGAATTTTATGGTTATCTTCATAGCTCCAGTGCCCTGAAAACAACTCCTGACATCAGGTATTAAAACTTTCATAATTTTCTTTTGGCTCTGAGTTATGACCTCAAGTCTCTGATGCCCTTGACCATCATCTGCTCTGCAGTACCTCCCTGCTTCTCAGTTTCATGCCAAAGGAAATGGCTTTTTGCTCCATCCAACTCAGCTTAAATCAGCAGACAGATGACAATGATCCCAAGTACCTGACTCCCTAATGTGAATCCCTCATGATTGTCCTTTTTCAATTAGGACAAATAATTTTCTTACACAGACTTCTACCTTTTCCTCAGATTCTTGCCCTTTGAAGCCTGAAACTGGTGTAAATGCTAATTTGAAATTAACATACAATTTATTTCTTTGCCAACCTCCCTTGGCTTATTTCTCGTGTCTTAAGTAGTGCTCTCACAAATACCTCAGGCACCCATTTGCTTCCTTTTTAAAGAACCTATAACTCTTTCCTTCAGATCACAGAGAACATATTTAAATTCTCTCTGGCTCTTAGGTGTATGTGGGGTAGTGGTGAGTGTACATGTATGCAGGTGCATGAAAAAAGCCAAAGAATTGGAGAAACAGATCTGTAATGTCTTCTTTAGCTTAAGTGCTTGTAAAAGCAATAGAAAGTAGTCATCCAGAAATAGTCTAAACAAAATATAGTCTATCCATCTTTCATTGAATTTTAAAAGTTTCTGACAGAGCTCACTATTCAGGGGAAGTTGGTTTAAAAGACACTGGAGGCCAGACTCAGTGGCTCACACCTGTAATCGAAGCACTTTGGGAGGCTGAGGAGGGTGGATCACCTAAGATCAGGAGTTTAAGACCAGCCTGACCAACATAGTGAAACCCTGTCTCTACTAAAAATACAAAAATTAGCCGGGCATGGTGGTGGGTGCCTGTAATCCCAGCTACTCAGGAGGCTGAGGCAGTAGTATTGCTTGAACCCAGGTGGCGGAGGTTGCAGTGAGCCAAGATAGCACCATTGCACTCCAGCATGAATGATGAGGAAACTCTGTTTCATAAAAAAAATAAAAAATAAAAATAAATAAATTAAAAAAAAAAACACTGTAGCACTTGATCCCACAGGGCACTACCTGAAAGAGGTGTCCCTTTTGCTGGGGAGTTGATATTTTCTGCCAGTCATTGTTACCCTTTTCATTTGCACTTGGTGGCCAGGTAGCTTCACTCTGATTAAGTGACCTCTTTTCAGATTGCTGCACACCACATCCATAGGTGGTCTGCTTGTGTTTCTGAGCAAGCCATAGCTATGCAAAGCAGCACCACCTTGTAGGAGTTCCTCCTGAGATCTTGTGGGGGAACTTTTTTTCTTTTTTGAGACAGGGTCTTGCTGTGTTGCCCAGGTTAGAGTACAGTGGTACAATCATGGCTCGTTGCAGCCTCGAACTCCTGGGATCATGCCATCCTCCCCTCTCAGTCTCCTGAGTAGCCTGGACTATAGGCACATGCCACCATGCCCAGCTAACTTTTGTATCTTTTTGTAGAGACAGGGTTTTGCCATGTTGCCCAGGCTGGTCTCAAACTACTGAGCTCAAGTGATCTGCCCACCTCAGCCTCTCCAAGTGCTGGGATTATAGGCGTGAGCCACTGCACCTGGCTTTCTGGAGAAACTTCATCACATTTCTTACATGAACACTTCCCTTACCAGCTCACAATATCTAATCAGGGTTCACTGCTATTTGAACCCTTTAATTCCTTCTCTGTCATTCTTCTTTCTCAAATACTTACTAAGCTTCTCTTCTTTACCAGTCCTGGGGCTAGAAACAAGTGAGAAAAATTAAAACAAGATGTAGGATTTCCCCCAAGAGACTGAATGTACAAATGGGTAATGGTGAGAGCATATATAGGACAGTGACTCATGACCTCTGTAGCAAACAGCACAGCAAGCCAGACACTAACCGCTGTAGCAATCAGCCCAGAATGATCAGAGCATGGTTTATGACTGCCAGCTTTCCCAGTTTTTGACTCTGCTTTCAACTGAAGATGGAACAGAAAGTCAAATACGCTCCCCAGACCCCCATCACATAAGAGGCACCACTTCTATTTAGCTCACCCCTAGCTTCCCCATGCTAATAACTGCTAATCAGAGCATACCTGAAACTTTCTATTTTTGGAACTATAAAGCTCTTCCACTCTCTTGCCTATCTTTATCTCTGCTAAATGCAAGTGATGGTGGCTGACTCCCTTGCTGCACTAAGCTCTGAATAAACAACTCATGCTTATTCCCATTTAAGTAGTGGTCTTTGTTTATTTCCATAGACCCTCAAGGAACTGTTAAACTTAGGCATATTAACATTTTTAAGATTTTATTTTAGCATTTAACAATTCATGAATTGAGAAGCAACAGACTGTACATGGCTTAGCACTCTTCAATGTAGAGGTGAGGGTTAATGTGAGAGTAAAGAGAGAGACTTTGATAAGATGTTCGTGGAAGAAAAACAAAGAAAATATATTTGATTAGAGTAGAAAGTCCTTAGTTAGAGGTTACTTGGCAGTTTCTGATTGATAAATTCTCTAGTTTCATTTTACTATTTATAGTGGGCTTCAGTTTTCTTATATAGGATCTTACAACACTTGATTGCCCCAGTCTAATGGCCTCCTAGTTAAAAAAATATTTTTTAACAATTTCCTCCTTTTGTCTGCCACTCACTTATGAGAGATTGACCAAGACTTGAGCATAAGCACACCTCTCTGTCACAATCAGGTCTGCTTTGTCTCGGTCTCAGCATGAAACTCATAACTCACGATATCAGACTCATTGAAGAAATATTCCTTTTGTTCATCTTGTTTTTTGTAACTAATCACAGGGAGACCATCTGTTGTACTGCTGATGGCTGCAAACAGGCTTTTAAAACCCTTGAGAGAACACAGTGCACCTAGGAGATTAAATGAGGACTATCAGGATGATAAATCCAAGAGACTGGAGCAGACTGCTTAGCCAACATTTGCAGAAACTATACAAAACTGACATTTCTACAGAAACAGAAGAAAAAAAAAGTTAATGAATATAACTCAGTCTCTGTGTTCAGAAGGCAGTTAGTCAAGAAAAGGTTTAGATTTGAGCTTAAGGAAAATTTTACTAGTTTGCAGTTTGAATATCACTGGTTATGGCATCAGGCATCTTGGTGAACTCCCTGAGTGGACTACATAGCATCAGGCCCAAAAGTTGTCCTGTGAAATTTATGTCGAATAGTCTTGCTCCAGCTTTTAGCATTTCAGGAAAAGTGAAGTTCATATATAACAAAATTTCAAGAACAATAAACAGGATAAATCTGATATCTATGAGGGTGTATCATAGTTTTTACTGAAACATACTTTTTCTCTCTTTAGTTGTCCCCATATTTAGGACAAACAATTCTGGAACACATCAATAACTCATCCACATAAATATAACTCATAGTTAACAAAGAAAATCACAGTAAGACAAATTTGTGCATGAAATAAGTCATGAAATGTGGACTGATTATTTGCATGAATGCAGCAAGTCTAATGGTTGATCATATCAGCTCTTTTTCAGACTGCTTTGCCAGAACTTTTAATAAAGACTTTCAGATTAGAATTTTAAAAGCCTCTTCAGACTAGCAAGCCACATCAAGAACTGGTCATCAAACTTTGCCGGCAATACCTATAGATTTAGGTAAATTCTGCTCTTGAGGTCTTTAAAATATTTTTTTAGTATTTTGGGCCTTTCTTTCATAAACTAGGGAACCCTTAAAGCCAGGTAGTAGGCCAAGTTTTTCCAAGAACTTTTTGCCTCCATAAAGTCAATCTCAGTTCTTTAAAACTATCTGGTCATATCTAAAACTATGCATATTCTTAAATATGACATTCCAGTCAAAGCTTTGGTATTATAATTAATGTTTCCAATTATGTCCTGTTACAAAGCAACTAATTCTTATTGAACTTCTGCAAATAACTATATTGCCATAAAAATAAGAATATTTTATAGTTTTTGAGCTCTGGAGGGTTCAGGTAGGGAGGAAAACATACATGTTTCAGTTTTGTTCATAAAGGTATACTTTATCAAATTGCTGTAAGCTGTTGGTAGGTTAAGAAAAAAAAAAGTTTTCTTAAATCTTGAAGACATTAAAGAACTACCAGTGTTTCAAACAAAAAGGCCATACAAACCCATGTTTTTCTTCCTCTGTTCATTAAGTCCCATGTAATTAATTCTTGTTCTGCTTGATGTGAGCAGTTTTATGAACCAATTGGTTCTGCTTGATGTGAGCAGTTTTATGAACCAATTCTTCACTAGAATTCTGGAAATTCTTACACATTCCAATGGCAAAATCCTTAAAGTTGGAAGCCTCTATGTGTCAGAGTCCTTTTCATATATCTGCTTTAATACGAAACACTTTAAAATTATAATTGCTTGCAAAAGCTTTCAGTAAAATACCAGAATGAAACAATCGCTGCCTGTGATTGGCAAGATTTAAAATATCAAAGGTAAAAGATCTGATGAGTTCATTACAATGCAATTGATAAGAAAAGTTTATCATTTCTGTGACATACAACATCTTAAGATAATAACTAGAATTATGAATGAAAGTTACATCAAGACTATCAGATTTCTAGGAAATTCAAACAATTCTGGAACACATCAATAACTCATCCACATAAATATAACTCATAGTTAAATATTGCTTATTTTTTGTCAATACTTACCATGTAATTTAACACATCAAATAACTCAAATTAGTTTAACAGCTCTCCTTTCATAAGACGAGAGAATAAAGTGTTTTGAGATATTCTGGGTGCCCTCTAGAAGCTCCCAAAGTTAGTTCAAAGTCAAAAAGACTTAATTTAGAATTTGATTTTGGTTTAAACAAAGTCAAAAGCTTTAAACGCTTTGTTAAACAGTATCATAAGTCACTGGGAAACTAGAGTCATTCATTTAACCAGAGTGATAGTTAAAATACCTTAAAAGCAAATACAGAAAGTTACTCAGTTGTAGAAAATCTTAGCTCTTTCAATAGAGAGGACTCAGTATTTATTTTTAAGTAATCAATCACTCAAAAAAGATTAAAATTATTAATTATTTTAATAGGACCCCAAAATCATTTCTTTTAATGCTATTTTTAATTATTATGTTAATTAGAATCCTTACATTCTAGTAGTTTTAATTTCTAGTAAAAACTGGGAAGTAAGCAATTGTCAACTTTCTGTCACATTAGCATTCAGTAGATTAGTATAATTTTTTATAATTTTGAGATGTGTCAACTTCCTCATAGTACAATTTTTCATTGTGGCACAGGAAATGTTTGCTAACTGACTCAAATATCTTTAGTTCTTCTATAATAAGCCACATGTGAATAAGGTTAAACTTGCTTTTAATAGTTAATAGGATTTAGTAATTTACCTTATTTGGAAATGATCTAGATAATTTAATTAATATTCATAATTTAACTTAGCAGAACTTTAAGGGTGTAATGTATGAAAGAAATTTGGAAAATTATTTTAGCAGACATATTAGAAACATAATTATTGTTGAAAGGTTTATAAACATTTATTTCTCTTATGGTTGTTTAATTCACTTATTTTTAACAATTATCTTGGGTTATTCATTAAAATTTATGAGGCAAAAGCTAGACATTAGACAAAGCTGACTGTTGTTTCAAGTTATTTCACTCATAACTATTTTTACATCATGCATGTTAGGCAGTAGTTACCATGAAAGCAAGAATCCTAAAAAAGTTAAATATATGTGTTATTTTTTGTTTGTTTTAATGCTGTGCTGGCTATATATGAAGTAATAAACATTGCATCCATTTTCACATTTGTTCTTAGATTGAAGTTTTCTATAGTTCAGGCATTTTAAATATCTAGTAGAGATAACATAAATGCATTTGATTAATATATTCATGTAAAATAAAAGTTGTGTGTATGCATTATATATAATGCCAACACTCTGAAGACATTCCTACTTTTAATTAAACCAACACACTTTAGCGTTTATTTACTGAAGATTATATCAGGTCACGTAAATTTAAAATATTTTCGGTTAGTTATTATTTTTCTAAGAAGTTAAAGATATAGCATATAAGTGCTTATTTTTTCTTTTAAGTCAACTAAGTAGAGCTTTTTAATAAATTAATTTTGATATTAGTATACAGAGGTAGAAAAATATATGCATATGTGTAACATACTTAGACATACATGAACATATGAACAATAGCAAATCTTACAGCTTTCATTCTGATATTTTAGTTATGTTCCAGGTACAGTCATACAAAACTTACTAGTTTGTAAATAAATACCTGGATGTGAATTCTGTTTCTAGCAGATGGAACAAAATTACTTGTCCAAATATCTGAAGCCTTTGATTAATACTTATAAAGGAGATTTTTAATGTTTCTCATTTGCACTTTATAAGGATTCTTTAGGAGGCACCTTTTAAAATTTCTCTTTTAGGAACTTCTACATGATAATCAAAAATACGTCTCATTGTCTCTGAAGCATTTGGGATCCCTCTTTTCCCCCAGTGCACTCCATAGATGAGCAGTTTTAATTAGGTTAAAACTTCCCTACTGTGGCTACCAAAATTCTAAATTATTTTTGGCAAGGTGTACCTATTTTTCTAGAAAATAATAGGTTCCAAGATGGAGGAATCCTAACTCTCTGGATTTGGATAAACCCATTATCTAAACCTTCCTAGCTGTTTCCCAGAATCTGCCTAGGTATCTTTCCATGCTCTTCCCTGCCTCAGGCCTCTTACTGGACCCAGTTCAGGTTTCGTTAGGCCCAATCTGAGGTTGAACCCAATATGACTTTCAAATCTAAAATGATTTTAAAATGATCAGATAAACTACGGGTGCTTGAACCAAGTTTTGGAACTTGTATTTGAGAGTGGGTGCTTACTAAGTGATCTTTGGTGCAGAAAGAACATCAGTAAGCACAATGATCTTCCCAGGTAGCTATATTTGATTGTTCATTACTCTGAGGGTCTCCATCAGCACCCTGGTCCTCCCTTATGACACCAGAACTTAGGTATATTAAAATTTTAAAAGATAAACTTAGGTATATTAAAATTTTAAAGAGTTTACTTGAACATTTTATGATTCATGAATTATGCTGTACCAGACTGCAAGCAGGTTAGCATTCCACTGTGCAGGGAGGAGGCAATAGAGAAATGTTTATATGACATTTGCAGAACAAGACAAGGAAAATATATTTGATTGGTTGGAGTGGAAATTCTTAGTTAGATGTTACTTGACAGTTTCTGGTTGGTAAAGTCTGTTTTTATGTTGGGCTTTGCGTTCCTTGCAGAGAAACTTAAAGTGCAGGAGTCTAATGGCCTCCCAATTACAACTTTTTCAACAGATCTCACAGCCTAGTAGGGAGAAACAGTATTAAACATAAGGATAAACAAATCAATAGAGTCATATACTAAAAGGTATAAGGGAGGTAGCAAAAGGATATAATACAAATTCCCTTTTTATTGATTGTTTTATTGTATTACTTCATTTTTGGTTGAAGAATGTATGAGTGGACTTTAGGATTCTAGCAAATTTCTCAGGAGAGCTATGTTAATTTGGAGCCGAAGAAACCAGGATTGTGAAAAGCATCAAAGCTTCATTACATAGAGTAGCTACCTGTGGAGTACATCCTTTGACACTGCTCAGTCAACATCTAAAAAGCAGTAAAGAATGCTACAGTCACCAAGATGTTATGGCCTTTCCTTCTTCTTACTTTTCCTCCATTTCCAAGAGAAAGGCTTGCTACTTCTGGAATATGCTACCTCCAGTTCATAAGAGTAGGATTAGTTTCCATTAAATGAGTTGTAAAGGTAAAACGTTTTATTAATATGCATATATGTATTAGTCCATTCTCATGCTGCTCTGAAGAAATATCTTAGACTGGATAACTTGTAAAGGAGATAGGTTTAATTGACTCACCATTTCACAGGGCAGGGGAGGCCTCAGGAAACTTACAATTACGATGGAAGGGGAGGCAAACACGTCGTTCTTCTCATGGCAATGAGGGAATGTGTTCTCTTTCCGGGTCCACAAGGGGGCATAGTTTTAAGGGCAAGAACTTCCTGTCACCATGCCCCACTCCCATTTCTCTTCATCTGGGAGATTTAATGGTTTATGTTTGAATTTCATGGCATGGGAAGAAACTAAGAGTCAACCACTCCAGTGGAAGTTCTAAGGAACTCCTTTCTTTGGCCAGGGGTCTTAGAGAATGTGGGGGTTCCTCCCAGGTTAAAAGTCCCCTTCTTCCACAAACCTTCAGATTCCATGTTTGGGTCCCCTTCCACGAACACTCCCTTCATGGAAGCCATCTTTCTCTCTCCTGGATTTCCCCTCTGGGGTCCCCTTCCACACTCTCTTGTGGAAGCCTGTCTTCCCCTCCTAAACTCCATCTCTCTCTCTCTATTTCCTTCCACTCAGTGTGGAAGCTGCTTTTCTCTCCTGGATTCCATCTTTCTGGATTCTCTCACTCAGTGTGAGAGTTAGCTGTTTCTCTCTCCTTCTTTTTCTCTCTCTAAATAAATCACTTTCTACAAACACTTTTGAGTCCAGCATTTACTACGGGCTGCGCCTTGGTCCCCTCTCTCATTCTTGAGAGGGTAGGAGACCCAAAACCTGGAGAAATGTTCTCTCAGGGGAGCTAAAGGCACCCTGAACACCTGAACCCCAATATTACAGCAGCAGCAAGAAGAAGTATGAGTGCCCAGTGAAGGGGGAAGCCCTTGTAAAACCCTCAGACTTTATGAGAATTCACTCACTATCACAAGAACTGAATGGGGGAAACTGCTCCCATGATTCAATTTTCTGCACCTTGTCCCTCCCACCATGTGTGGGGATTGTGGGAACTATAATTCAAGATAATATTTGGGTGGGGACTCAGCCAAACCATATATCAATATCTTTATATATTCATTCGGTAGCTTTAAGAACAGTTTTACTTTGATCATTATTCTTTAATGGAAATTTACGTGATGAAAAGAAAAAATAACTACTGTCAGCTTTAAACAGGAGAATCATAGACAAGGCTGTGATGGAAGGAGAGCCTTCTGAGGAAGAACTGTTTCGACAGACTTACTGTTTCTGGATACTGTCCAGTGGTGAGCACATGGTCTCCCTACAATAGGTTTTTTGTGAAGTTTGGGTATTGTTAAAGAAGGCTTCCTCAGAAAAGACTGATACAGATTTTGGCTTGTCATTCCTCCTGGGAATTGAAGCTTTCTGGAATAAGCCCATCCATCAGTCCGTGCAAAGTAAATGGCCTTCTCCTGCCATATGGGCCTCCTGATAGTTACTGCTTCTCCTCTCTAGGTGCCAAGAACAAACCGAGTGTCAAAACTGAGAGTCTAAAAAAGTTCTGTGACTGGGGAATTTCCATTGAATGTTTTGACTGCTATGCATAAAGGGCATGATGATACAATAATCCCTTTGTGGGGAGGAGGGAGCACAAGGAGCTCTGGTAATAGAATTTTCATAGCCCAGTGTTCATTTTGTAAAGATGTTTGATGATTGCAGACTAAGGTGACCTAATGCATCTTCCTAACATTTTGCATATTCCTCCTGCTAGACTTGGGCAGGCAGTTCCCAGGCTGGACACATTTTTCTAGGGACAAGGTTAACCTGAATATGCCAATGTTTCTCTGAAGCTGCTGATTCTCTCCTGCCATGACTCAGCCCCTTTAAAATGGCACATTATTTTTCTTTAAATATAAGTGTATTTTTATTTTGATTGTAGTTAAAATTTGTGGGTCTAAGTATGTCTTTTAAAGATGAATTTGCTTAATTCTTTTTTAATCTTTAAGCCCTGATTTTTGAGTTTAACTCTCGAGAGGAAATTTATTTCAGAGTTTGGAGAGATGCCTTCCTACAGCCCACAAGAACTGCTAAGAACTCCTATTTTAAAAAATATCCTCTTTTCTTATTCACTGATTAACCTGTTTCTTGAGTGTCAGTTCTTATAATTATTCCTTGGTATAAAAAATCGGCACTATGGCTGGGTATAGTGGCTCATGGCTGTAATCCCAGCACTTTGGGATGCCAAGGTGGATGGATCACAGGGTCAGGAGTTCAAGATCAGCCTGGCCAGCATGGTGAAACTTCATCTCTGCTAAAAATAATAATAATATAAAATTAGTTGGGCATAGTGACATGTACCTGTAACACTAGCTACCAGGGAGGCTGAGGCAGAAGAATTGCTTGAACTAGGGAGGTGGGGGTTGCAGTTAGCCAAGATCACACCACTGCACTCCAGCCTGGACTCCATTAAATAAATAGGGGAAGCTTGATGTTATTCTTTTATTGGATCTCTTATTTATCATATAAAGATCCTCAGTGGTATAGTGAAAAGCATTCTTAAGGTGAAGTCCGATTATGTTGGTTTTTCATCATTATGTAGATATTATAAATATCAAACATGAAAACATCAAACTTCAAGTGAATGACAGTTTTGCTAATATGAGGAATCAGTTTAAACTCCCTGAGACTCAGAGTTTTAAAAAAAATCTGTAAATTAAAGATAATACCCAAACCTGATAACTTCCCAGGGTTTCTGGGAGGAAAAACATAATTAGTCAAAGTACTTCATGATTAATAACATGTCCCATAGTCATATTATCTTAATAATAATTTTTATAATAATAATTTTTAGAATAGTTAAATTTTTGTGGGTACATAGTAGGTATGTATATTTATGTGGTATATGAGATGTTTTGATACAACCATATAATATGAAGTAAGTACATCATGGAGAATGCAGTATCCATCCCCTCGAGCATTTATACTTTGAGTGATAAACAATCCAGTTACATTCTTTATGTTATTTAAAATTATACAATTAAAGTTATTATTGACTATAGTCATCCTATTGTGCTATCAAATAGTAGGTCTTACTCTATTTTTTTGTGTTCATAATTCTTAGAATACTCCATTTTTATTTTGTAGACATGTTTTGTGGTGCTGCCAATCTGGGATTAGATGTTGCACTCTAATCCTACAAAACCTCCTGCAGGATTAGAGTGCTTATTTGTAGCTGATGGAAGGACTGACACAAGATGACACTCAGCTGTCACTCTCACTTGGGAGTTGTCTCAGTTAATGTCATACCCCACTCAAGGTCATACCTCTTTCCAGGGACAGCCCACATTGATGACTAATTAACCCAGGAATATAAAGGCTGGATCCCCTAGCCTCAACCTGGGACACCCCTAAAGGGTCATCCAAACTCTAGAGCTTCACTGGAGGTCAGCTAAAACATTCGCTGGGACTTCATCACAGCTCACTCTCTTCCTCTGCCAATCCTCTTTTCTTCTGTTCCTTTGCATGGGTGTTGGCTCCAAGACATTTCCTTAGTTAACATTGTGCAAACTCATCTTCTTGCCAAAGTCTATGTTCTAGACGACTCAAACTACAAAGCTGAGTACAAGATTCCTGAAAGTGGTTGCTGAGAAGGGATTGGAGAGTTTGATGGCCTACTGTCCAGCTGTGTGTAGAAACAGATAGCTCTTGGCACTAACAGTGAATTTATTTAAATCTTTACTGGTGATGAAATGGGATGCTATACTGATGAAAGTGAATTATACCATAGTTAGTGCCATGTGTCAGGGATTTGGGAGCTACATGGATGGTTGACTTGGGCAGCTATTGATAATATTGCACTCTGAGAAGAGATAATTCAAAGCTAAGAGGATTAATTGTTGAAAAAAGCAAACTGTGAAAGCTAGAGGGCCTCCTTAGCAGCATATAAAAAGGTTCTCACTTCCTTCAGTGGAACAGCAGAGAAAGCAGAAGGCCAACCCCTGCCTTCTCATAAAGTTCAAAGAAGGTTGAACTCTAAAAGAAGGGAGTTCTGGCCAGGTGTGATGGATCACACCTATAATCCCAGCACTTTGGGAGACTGAAATGGGCAGATCACCTGAGGTCAGGGGTTTGAGACCAACCTGACCAACAGGGCAAAATCCCTTCTCTACTAACAATACAAAAATGAGCTGGCATGATGGCACATACCTGTAATCTCAGCTACTCAGGAGGCTGAGGCAGAAGAACCTCTTGAACCCAGGAGGCAGAGTTTGCAGTAAGGCGAGATTGTGCCACTGCACTCCAGCATGAGCAACAGAGTGTGACTCTGTCTCAAAAATAAAAAAAATCTTGGTCTTCTTTGCCAAAGTAAAAGCCTTGATCAGAAGAGAACAGAACCCTGCATTTAGGGTGGGAATTATATGTTGAATGTGCTTGTAAATCTTATATCCTTAAGTTTCCCCAAGCCTACAGAAACGAAAAGCTGGGACTCCCTTCTTGTTTGAAGAGAATTTGGAGGCCTCTCTCTTGGAAGACATCATTTGCTCTTTGGCTACCAGTGATAACTAGGTCAAACACAGGGCTATGCAGGGTCTTCCAGTGGAGGAAAGGGAGTAATCCTTGAAGAAAATGGGATTTCTGGACAATATGTATTAGCAGTAGCTAGAAGAGCACATGTGTGACTATATGCTGAGGGTGATAGCCCAAGAGGTGGTATGACAGAAGTTTAGATAAAAGAGAACTTATCATTAGAGAGTACTCTTTCAGGATACAGAGTTTAGCACCTTGAAAGCACCCGGAGATGTCATGAATGTTCTAAGATGGTTCCAATAATTATAGGAAATGCTGCAGTCCACACCAAGCAAGATGGAAATGCCAGAAATTCTGTAGCAGACGACGAAAGAAGGAATTAAAAGGTTCAGAAAAATAGGCTTGCTGGAGAGGATATAATACATAGTTCTGAAAATTCCACTTGATGACTAGATTCTGCGGATGTGCCTGAAGGACACTGGCCACAGCCATGAGGAATGTGCTGTTGAGAATGGAGGCAGCATCACTGAGAAGGCCAGGGCTGACATCATTACACGTGGTGCTTTCCGTCTGTAATGGGAGATTCCATTACAGATCTGGGCTCAGGAATGGCAACGGGAATCACAGAATCCTGAAAAAAAAAAAAAAAAAAAAAGAATCCAGATAGTAGCATGTCACCCTCTCAAGCCAAGTGGACCCAGTTATCATAATTAGTGGCAGCAAAGGAGCATGACTCAAAAAGAGTTATCAAGATGGTTAACACACCTATGGGTAAAACAGATGGGAAGCCAGCAAACTTGTGCAGTCCGTGGAAATCAAGTTGGGCAATTAGGAAGCTATGAGCAGTTACTTCAATAAAATGTCACCATCCCTTACCTGGTTTCGGGACCTGAAACAGTTTTCAAATCCAGAATTTATTGACTGAAAGACAGGCTAGGTCCCCTGAGAGACAGGCCATGCAACACCGGCCAAATCTACCTAGTCATGACCTCCCCAACCCTCCCACAATGGTGCTTACTGCCATTTGCAGAGGTAATTGCATACTGAGGAAAGAGCAACACCCAAATATTTTGAGGCTTGATGGACAAGGGTCTGAGTTGCTTCCCGGAGACTTGAAACTTGTTAGAGTGGGAGCATTTTGTATATCTGGTCCAGCTTATGATGAGTTCAGTGGGTCCTCAGATGAGCCTGTTGTTTATTTTCCTAGGGCCCAAAGGTACAATAGATACATTTGGTAATTGGTATAATTCTCCACTCAACCCAACTTCATCTTTGGCTTATAAGGTAAAACTATTACAGTTGGAATGGTCAGGTGAAAATCCCTAAAATGTTCTCCTACCCTCCTTAACAATAATAAATGCCATGAAAAAATAATCTGATCTTGAGGTATAGGGCAGAAATGAGTGCCTTTCTTAAAGCCTTAAAGTTGTCCTGATCCCACCATATCTCCATTTAACTTACCAGTTTGGATCCTCCAAGTACCAGATTGTTCCTGCAGGATGATGACAGATTATTGTAAATTCAACCCAGTGATAGATCAGTTGCAGCCACTGTGCTTGAAGACATATCTTTGCAAGAACAGACGAACACAGCTTCAAGTACATGGTGTCTGACCACTGGTCAGTCACAGGTAGTCTTCTTTTTGTCTCTATCCAAAAAGAGGAACAGGGAAAGTTTGTATTTACTTTAAATGGAGATTAGTATTTGCCGTTTTGTTCCAATGTTATGTCACCTCTTCTTCCAGGTGTCAAAGATTGACCAGATGAACATCCTGTAGAATATTACACTGGTCTCTATAATGATAATATGCAAAAGAGAATGGATAAGCAAGAAATTGCTAGCGTGGAAACTCTATAAGGACTCATTCTCCAGAGAATGAGTAATCAAGCCCGCAAACATTCAGTGAGCCTACACATTCTCCACACCAGCACATCTCCTCAAAAATGAAGGACAATTTATTCATTTTGTGACTTCAACCATAAAGGAGAAAAGCAAGTGCATACAGGCCTGTTTGGACTCCAGCTGCAGCATGTTCCACACTTGGGACCACTGCTCTGACCTGTGTCTATGTAGCGGGTGACACAAAAGGCTGCCAAATTTGAGTTAGGCTCAGGGCAAGAAAGGATTCACTAACAATCATTGAACAGGCTTATGTTGGAAAACACCATTAAATGCAGAAAATGCAAAGCCTTGACAGCAAAAAGTGGGTGAGGCTGCTCTGCAACATGGGCTAGGTGAGCGGGCAGGCCCTCACACCTAGCCCATGTAGTGTGAGAGACACTGGGGGAGCAAACATACCACAGGCAGTTTGTAAGGCCCTGCTGGGGAAACTGCAGTGAAAGTGCATGGGGCTTTGGAGCAACAAAGAAGCAGAGAAACACATTGTTTTGAAAAGCACTTTCATCATATAGCGGGGCCTTTGTGGAATAGCAAACCTGACCATGACCACCAAGTACTCGTGTGGACAGAACTATCCATTATCAGCTGGGTTTGTTCAAACCCACTAAGTCCAGACAAGGCAGATCTAGCAGCTGACTTTTCATAGGATAGGAGAATGTTTATCTGGTTTATCTGGGATGAATCATAGATATCATCAGGGGCACAAGCAAGCGAGACGAGCATGTGGGCTGGACACCTACTTCTCCACCAGTATTGGTTCAGTGCCTCTCTTTCAGCCTGCATCAGTGGTAACATGGGAAAGCCTTTATACAAGCTGCTAGAAGTGGAAAAAGCCCAAACAAAGTTCATAGGAGGCTTAGCTGAAAATGGAAGTTCCTGCCTCAGTTGACTGCCCTGGATCCTGAAATGTGAAAGATTAGAAGACCAGGAACGAAGAGAACTGGGAGTAGAGGCATG
Organism: Saimiri boliviensis; assembly: GCF_048565385.1. Classification (NCBI taxonomy): domain Eukaryota; kingdom Metazoa; phylum Chordata; class Mammalia; order Primates; family Cebidae; genus Saimiri; species Saimiri boliviensis. The sequence continues at coordinate 24,832,188 of NC_133452.1, read as the reverse complement.
TGGGTGGAACTTTGATATGAACACCAATTGTGAAAATTGTTATATTGCCTATAAATACCCACCAAAGAGTATACACCCTGGAGGAGGCATGGGGCAACCAAATAGAGAGTTGAAATCAGCCAGCTTCTGTTCTTACTCCAGAGCCAATACACAGATGCATGAAATGAATAGTCATGACTGCAGTTGTGGAAGTTGTGCATGGGCCCAATCGCCCCTAAGAACTTTAACTGAGCTGACGATGCATTCTCAAACTGCCAGGAGCAGAGACCAAAGTTGAGCCACCAATACAGTTGATGAGACACCAGTAGCATCCCTTGGGAAGACCAATATCCACTTGTGGCATGTCGACTGCATTTGAATCCTCCTACCCTGGAAGGAACAGTGATTCATTTTTACTGGAATAGACACATATTCCAGGTATGGGTGGTTTGCCTTTCTTGCCTGCAGGGCTCCCACCAGCATCCCTAGCAGGGGCTGACAGAATGTTTGATTCCCAAGCAAAAATCCCACTGCATCAGACCAATGGATACACTTTCCAGGAAAGGAAGTACAGATGGGAATCCATGACTAAAGATTTCACGGTTTGTAGTGTGTGTTACAATACCCAGTAATGCCAGACAATAGAGTGGAAGAACAGTTTACTGAAGACAGAGTTGAAAGGCTAAATCCAAGGTAATACTTTACCAGGATGGGGCTCCATTTTCTGGAATGAAAATTATTTTAAGTAAAAAAACCTCTTAATGGTGCGGTGTTCCCAATAGGTGGAACATATGGATTCAGGAAACAAATGTGGAGGAGGAAGGGGTTAACTTTGCTAGCCGTCATTCGCATTGATCTGCTTGGGAAATTTGTGCCTCCCATCCCTGTGAGTTTAGAGTTCCTTGTTCTCAAAGGGGGAGCATTTCTCTCAGGTGACACAGCCAAAGTCCCTGTAAACTAAAAGCTAAAGCTGCTCTCTGGGCACTTTAGGCTACCTGTACCAAAGAATAGCAAACAAGAAGATGCATTTTCGTTTTAGCAGAGATAGTGAATTCTCTTCAGTGGAGGAGATAGGGCTGCCGTTACACATGGGGACATGGAAGAGTACATCTTGCACCCGAGTGATCCCCCTGCATACTTCTTCATACTCCTTTGTCCTACACTGACTATAAATAGACAAGTGTAACAACCCCAGTCATAGAAGTCATGGTTATTAGATCCCAGGGATGAGGAGGTGAGTCACACCATCAGCTAAATTATTGAGACCAGAGGAAAAGCTAGCTGTGGGTGGGAGGAATATGGACTGGACAGCAAAGGAGGGACACAGTGAGTCAGCTGTGGCCCTGACATCAACTCCAGCCCTGGTGGGTATGGTTCTCACTGGCCTTCTTCTTCTTAGCTTCACCTAGGAAGGGAGGGACCCTGGAATTCTGGAGAAGCTGCTCCCAGAATCTGCAGGAAGAATTGATCCATATGGTGCTAGGTAGCTGAGTTAATGGTGATGTATGCCATCCTGATGTCTTTTCAGGAATCTTCCTCCTCAGCTTCTGAGAGTTACTTCTCCCATTGAGAGTTACTTTAGCTGAATAAACCTGACTCAGTCAAGGTCACTTCCCTCTTTCCAGGGACAGCTTAGGTCCTGTGACTGTCAATTAGGAGGTATAATGGCCACATTCCCCTTGCCACAACTGGGGACAATTCTGGATCATTGCTATAGGCTGACTGAGGCTGAGGGTAGGCTTGCATTGGGTTCTGCTTCTTCTGTGTAATCCTGTTTTTATTCACATAAAAACTACTCTGAGGTAATGTTTCAGATATGTAGAATGGAAATTAATTGAAATTTGTATTAATCAGATGGTGCCCCATGGAGAATACTCCATTACAGTGTTGTCTAAATTTTTGGCCTAGCAAGGGAAATAGAACTAGGACAGAATTAACATTCACATCATTTTCCTTTCATTAAATGTCTTTGGAGCAAGAAGTTTATGAGAATAAAAAAGCTTCTTCATTCTCCCTACTGAACCAGTTTTTAAAGGGGCAAGATGGGGAATTAGGGGCAGAGAGGGAACAAAAATGAAATCATACTAATGTCATTTAATATGAAAAAATGTATAGTTAGAATTCTGATAAATTTGTCACTTCTGATTTCAAAAATTAGTCTTCACAGAAAAATTGTTAGTGATATTTGAAGAAGGAGATTGCAACATTTCAAAAATAAATATGGGAAGTTATTTTAGATGTTACGCCACCATATAAGAGTCCATTTTTTGCAGAGAGAGAGCAGTGGCATTCTGCATGATTCAGTGTGCCCAGAAGGGATGACAGGAAGAAAGGAGTTTGTTGATGGACCAATGGTTTTCAAAGTGAAGCCCCCAGAGCAGCAGCAGCAGCAGCATCTGACGACTTGTTAGAAATGCTCCACCGCCCCTTCTGTACCTGGCCTACATTTCCCAAACCCTAACCTATCAAAAATACTGTCCCATGAATCCCATTGACTTTGGTTGTCAGCTTCTAAAGTTTCTTGTTTTTTTTTTTGTTGTTGTTTTTGTTTTTGTTTTTTTTTAATTCCAGATTGTTGTAGTGTTGTGAGAAGACCTATTGCCTCAGCTCTTGGGAATGCAGCTTCTATCTGTTCAGTGCCTGTGGCTTCCAGAAAACTGGAACCTCTTTGCCTCAGCTACAGTTAGTTTGTAGTTCATGGTATCAGTTGAGGTTTACACTGCTGGGTTTCTCCCCAGGGACCAGAAGGTAGGAGATATGACAGGGGGAAAGGAAATGTGGGGTTGGAAATGCACGTTATAATCTTGCTTTAAACAATTGCGTCTTGTTTGTCCATGCGTCCTCTTGAAACTTAGTGAATTTTTCTGTGTGATAAGAGTGGTAAACAAAATCTTTCTGGGACAAGTATTTTAGTCACAGTTAATCAAATATAATCAGATTTTTGGTCTTTTACCAAAACTTTTTACAAACATGTTTCTATTGGAAATTAACTAGAATATATACCTGGTGCAAGGAGTCTACAGATACCTCCTGACTTGCTGAGTGGTCTAAATCCATTTTCTTCTACTAATTAAACCACTGCATACAATCTGGATCAAAAATTACCAAACTGAACTTAAATTCTGTAAGGAAATAGAGCAGGCACAGAAAATAAATTTCTCACTTCTGATTTCAAAAATTAGTCTTTGTAGAAAAATGCTTCTTCTCCCATTTTCTATGTCTTCATAAATATTTTGAAGTTTAAAAAAAATTCTCTGTCCAGAGCCATTTCTAGTCATTACTCATTTGTTAGATGATCTACATTGTGTCTGTATTTCCAGAGCCATTTCTAGTCATTACTCATTTGTTAGATGATCTACATTGTGTCTGTATTTCTCATACAGACATTAAAACATGTGCATCTGCCACATAAAACAATAATATTATAAAGGTGAAAACCATTATGTCTTCATTGAGTTTCAAACAGTAGCACACTAATAGTAAGATAGCATGTTAATTAATCACCAACATTAACTGAATAATTAAAAAACCTAAGTCATTATAATATTTTATTCCCAAAGCCACTTAGCATCACTTAAGAATAGAAAAATGGCTAATTGAATATAATTAAATATATACTATTAAACCCTTTAGGTTTTTCCCACTTTTTTTTTTTAAGTCGTGCTTATTCTAGTGAGTAACTAGGTACAAGGTTGATTTTAATCTACATATGGGCCGGGCGCGGTGGCTCACACCTGTAATCCCAGCACTTTGGGAGGCCAAGGCGGGTGGATCACGAGGTCAAGAGATCGAGACCATCCTGGTCAACATGGTGAAACCCCGTCTCTACTAAAAATACAAAAAATTGGCTGGGCATGGTGGCACGTGCCTGTAATCCGAGCTACTCAGGAGGCTGAGGCAGGAGAATTGCTTGAACCCAGGAGGCAGAGGTTGTGATGAGCCAAGATCGCGCCATTGCACTCCAGCCTGGATAACAAGAGCGAAACTCCGTCTCAAAAAAAAAAAAAAAAAAAAAAAAAAATCTACATATGATTGGCTTAGCAAGGGAAATAGAACTAGGGCAGAATTAACATTCACATCATTTTTCTTTCATTAAATGTCTTTGGTTGCTTTTAATCTAAATATAATTATAAGGTTTATTTTAATGTATATTAATATGTATAAGGTTGATTTTAATCTAAATATGATTCCTCAATTCTTAAAGTTTGATTAGTGGTTGGTTCTCTGTATACCTAGAGCTGGCCACTAAGAGTACATGTTGTTTTCACTAGGAAAATGATTAAGAAATGAGGTTCAAGGTCTCTGTCATCATAATCAGTATATTTCATTCAGTTCCATCTTATTCAGGTGTCCATGCAGCCAACAGTCAATTTCTACGTGGTCCTTGAAACTTTTCACGATCACCCCACCCCACGTGATCCCCTGCTTTCTCTGTACACTTGTGTGTACTATTTAGTTGACACTGTTTATATACTGCCTTGAATTTTGTATCTATTATGTTTTGCCTGAAAGCTGAATTGCAGGCCTTCTGAAGAAAGAAAACTCTCTTCTAACATACCCATATAAGTGTATCATTTGCAAGGGGACACCAATAAGGCTAATAGTGGATTTCTCAAGAGAAACCTCACAGGCTAGGAGGGAGTTAAATGATAGAGTTCAAATTCTAAATGGTAAATAACTACCAACCGAGAATATTTTCCTTAGCAATACTTTACTTTCCTTCTGAAGGAGGGTGAAACAGAGACTGTCCCAGACAAACAAAAGCTAAGAGAGTTCACCACCATTGGACCTACTTTACAGAAAATGCTAAAGGGAGTTTTTCAAGTTGGAAAGAAAGGCTACTAATTATTAGGTTGATGGTAAAGTAATTGCAATTCTTGCCAGTACTTTTAATGTCAAAACTGCAATTAATTTTGCAGCAACCTAACAGTAGCATGAAAACATGTGAAAGTATAAAACTCACTGATAAATGTAAATATATAATCAAATTCGTAATATGCTAATAGTAACCTACACATTAGAACCATAACATTTTGTATAGCATTACAAAAATATACAGCTTCCTACTCACTTACATAAATATTTATTATTTTAATGTACTCTACTCATAACTTCCCTCAAAGATTTCCTCGTATCAAGACCAACAAAATGTTTTTTCAAGAATCTCAGAAGTCATGCAATTCAGCACTGTTCCAGAGAATGCTATTCTCTAAGGCATGCTTGAAATGAAAGCTATAAAAAGAGAAAAGAGACTATTACAGAATTAAGCAGAAGTAAATAGTGCCACATCTCCAAAGACTGTATACATAAGTAAAGAAAGCCAGATGGTCCTCTTCATTAAAATGATATGAAATTTGATACCAACATGCAGAAAAAATTTTGGTTGTCAGCTTTTCTTCAATTCTAAACTTCACCTTAGATTTCAGGTTAAATTGATTCTCCTGGAAAATTCTTCAAACATTTTAATGATTCTATAGGGTTTAATTTTGGGGGGTATCAAGCTACTATTGTCCTCGTATGTGTCATGCCTTCCTGACTTTGGAATATTCCATGCTCTCCCTTTTCGAAAGTTTCTATTTTTTAAGTTTATATAAATCTGTATTTAAAAATCTTCTTTCATGTCTTATTTCTGTATTTTTCTCAGCCTCTAAAGATAGAGTTCCATGCTTCTCTGTTTCTGATTCTTTTTTCTCCTTCTGGACTCACTGTGCTGTCTTTTCTTATTGTTTGTGTATACTCTTGCTGTTAATGACTTAAGATATTATTTAATATATTATTGACCTTATTGCTTAATGTTAATGTCATACAAAATTATTGTTAAAATTTTGCTATCGAGGTTAGGTATCGTATTCTTCTTATTAGGTTAGAATTAGTATAAAAGTATAAATGTTCTGTCACGACCTTATCTACATTGGCTGCTTAATGTATGATACTCATAACTCTCACACTGAGAATTAAATTGTGTAAGTATTCCCAGAGGCAATGTACTTGTGGAGGATTTAGTAACTAAATATTCATGGGCCCCTGGGCAAGCAGTGCATGGGCTTCAGGGAACCGAGAAACCCTCTGAAAAGCAGATTTTCAGTGTCTGAAATACAAAAAATGTTTGTAATTCTTGAGAAATCCAATGATGCTAAGTATATGGAAACTTTCTGCTCATAAGACAATAGACTGTATCTAAATTTATTCTCACTTATTTGGGATATGCATCCTTTTGCAGTTCTGTCACTCAATCTTTGTGATACTACATACCACTCTTAAAGTCTGGTTATTGGCATTTGGGGATATTTCCCTCAATTCTCTAGGAGAATGTCATTTCTTCGTTTCAAAATTTACACCAAGGCAAGTAATTAAAGTTATTAAAATGAGTTAGAGCTGCTAATTTTAAAAGCTCACTGCAGAGAACTTCATGGCATAAGTATTTCCAGAAGCAGTTCAATGTGTAGTAGTTCGTAACTCAATGTCCTTGTGCCCCTAAGGATCAGTGTATGGGCTTCAAGGGGTCCAGGAACCCTCTGAAATATTGAGTATTTGTGCATCTGTTCATTTTTTTTCTAGATAACAAGTTGATCATTTTGTCACATTCACCATAAGATTAAGAATCATAACCTTGAAGGGAGGCAGCATAGGAAACTTGCATGGAGACGTTAGTGTGAAAACCTGTGTTAATTCATTATCAAAGGTCTAGCCAGTAGTGACTCAGAGGAATCTGGATGCCAGTGCCATTTACTTTAGGAACTCTAGTATTTCCAAATGTTTAAGTTGAGGGTGTGATGGTATAGACAGTTCCAGATCTTATTATTTCCCATTTTGTGGATGCCTATCAGCACCCAAATGTGACATTTCTTTTTAAATTGACGGAGTCATGTACAGAACCATAGTCAAGGGAGGCACAGAGGAAAGAAATAATTGTTATCCTTCTTTCTACCAAAGCCAGTTCAGAGAGGACACACTGAACCTAGGAAAGCTTTCTGGACAGAGATTGCTGGTGCATTTGCTATCCCTTGTATCAGGTTTGTGGGAAGATTCCCTAAGAGGGTTCAAGATGTTTTGCAAAATTACAGAATCGAATCTTCAGGCAGTGGGAAGTAGTGAAAGTTTTGTCTGGATATTAACTGGTTCTGCATTCAATAGGAAATAAGGACCCAGTGAAACTCTTTTCGCTATCTCTTGGTATTCTGTTTTTTTTCCAGCTCAGTACAATTAGTAAGAGCCAAAATACCATCTTTCCTGGAGAAGAAATGCATATTTATAGGCTTTAGAACACAGGTTTTGAAGGCTGAATAAAGTACTCTCATGGTGTCTGCTGTGTTTTTCTCCTTCTCTTCCCTTTTGTTTTTTTCTGATTCTCCTCTTTCTACCCCTCTTTTTTTTCTGAAATGGAAATACTGACTAGGACCATGAATTTTCACAGTAAAGTTACAGGATGGTTACTCCGAGAATTTATCCTGTTCAAACTCCTACCACTGTGTGAATTTATTCTAAAACATTTTAAGACATGATTGTTTTAAGATTTGCTTAAACACCACCAAATGGACTGATATGTTGCTAGCTTAGCAGGACTTTTGGGGTTTGGAGGTAGCTGTGCAGGGGACTGGGGAGGAATTCAAAATCTTCGAGGCTCGTTAGATGAATACAGGCTGGCACACTGCTTCACTTAGAGTTGGCAAGTGTCCTTCAGTTGACCACGGACCAAAGAGCTGTTACCTTTCTCATCCTCCTCCAATAAGTACACACTAGTCTCCAAAGGAAGTATAAGTTGCCCCTTCACTGATTTGTTTCTAAGTGTCCTGAACCAAAGCAGAGTCCATGTATCTGGAATTAAATCCTGGTGGAACATAGGTTCTCCCATGGTGAGTCTTTCTTCAGAGGGTAACTCAGGTGACTGCCCCTCTTTCCATGACGCTAGCCTTCTCCTGACAGTCTTTCTCATTGTCCCTCCCAGGCAATCCTCTTTAACTCTTCACTATTCAGTGTTTCTGCCATCTCTATCTGGACACACCAAACTTTCCAGAGTCCTTGCTCAGTCCCATGTGTCATTCCAGTCTAGTCCTTGGGCGGCTTGACTGGAGGTAGTAGAGCTTTGTCTGCTCTAACAGGTGCTGTCTCCTCATGGCTAAAGAAGACTTCTGGTCCTAGGGAAGATGGGGTTGAGATAACAGAAGGTTCTCTTGCTCAAACTTTGCCCAATAACAGAATTGTGATCTCATTTTCTCTGGAAATTTTTGACACAAATAGTATGGTGACCATGATAGCTGATTTTTTTCTTTCAAAAGTTTCCCAAGTTTAGTTTACATAAGAAATGCTAGCTTGGCATGGCAGCTCATACTTGTAATTCCAGCACTTCGGGAGGTCAGGAATTCCAGACCTGCCTGACCAATATGACAAAACCCGTCTTTACTAAAAACACAAAAATTAGCTGAGTGTGGTGGCGGATGCCTGTAATCCCGGCTACTCAAGAGGCTGAGGCACGAGAATCGCTTCAACCTGGGAGGCAGAGGTTGTAGGTGAGCCGAGATTGCACCACTGCACTCCAGCTTGGGTGGCTGAGTAAGACTCTGTCTCGGAAAAAAAAAAAAAAAGAAAGAAATGCTTACTCCCAGTGTTTACTCCCCTCTGAAAAATTTGGCCTCATTATGCAAAAAAGGATGATATCCCTTTTTTTATGCACCCCTCTGCCTCCCATCTCAATGAAGCACACATTAATTGACAATGCTTTTGCATTTCTGACAAATGGCATCTTGTTTCCAAATTTTCCACTAGTCCTCAAGCTTCACCCTTTTAGCATAGAAAGGGATTTTACTGCTTCTTGCTAAATAAGAAATTATGAGACACAGATTCCTTGGATGGTATGGCCAAGGATGCTGTCAAGTCCTTGATGTATCGGGATTTTTTAATATCCTTGCCAGAAGGGGATGGAGTAGCGATATAGCCATTGCTCCCTTTGAAGTCTTGGTTTTCGGTTTCTACCTTGTCTAAGGTGGATTTATGGTTTGGGGATTCAAAATCAGGACCAAGTCTTGAATTAAGTTCAGGGCTTGGAGGGAAGCTGTCATGATGTTTAGTGTGATCCAGACATTAGCCAGAATTGTTCTTATGCTACAAATTGCCTCAAAGAAGGATTTGATGTATTTCATTGGACAATGAACAGTGCGTGGTAATAAATTCACTTGAACAGGTGAATGCTCTCAGAACCCTTTAAAAATGATAAAAACATACCTTACCTTACAGATTTTGAGGGACATGTGATATAATGATCATTTAGGAAGTTAGAAAAAAAGATGGACTAGCAAGAAGGAATGAGTCATAAATGTATAGCAAATCTTGGAAAGGATGACAAAGGAGCTGGCCGCACAGTCAGTGAGTGAAAAAACATCTGGCATTAAGTATATATATTATAAAATAGGTTATCTTTGTAACTGTGTCTAAAGCCTATAGAACCTTTGCATAATTTAGTTTTCCTTTTTGGTTGATGTTTTAAAATTGATCTTTTAAACAAAAAAATGTAGATAATTTTACATTTTCTCTAATTTTCCCAGCTGGCTATGTATGATGATTATATTGTGAATGAGTCATTGTATTTAACTGAAAGCGTCTCTGGTATTAAAATTTCATTCTTGTTTCCTAAGAAATTGTATTCAAAGAAGTAGTAATGTTCTCACAAAATATAGTCTATAAACTGATGAAGTACATTATTCATATCCCATGATATAATAATCACAAGACCATTACATATCATAGAACACTATACCCAGTGACAATACCTGTGACGATGAGATAATAGTAGCCATGAGCACTCCAGGGAGGAAGGAGGGTGAATCATTGAACAGACATTGTTATCAATAATAATAAACACTTTGAATAGGTAATATGGTTTTCATCACTACTGCTATTGCACAGGCTACAGATTTGTTTTCAAAGTGTAAATTGATGACTACATAAAACTAAGAACACTGCCAACAGAAGTAATAAAATATTTGTAAGTTAATGAATTACAAAAGCCTGGAAAACCAGCCTTTGCTAATTGCTCTAATGCATGGCATGGATATTGACATTTAGTAGGTAACTGCTGAAATGAAATAACAATATTTTCCAAACAGCGATTTAGATCCTGAATGATTTTGGCACACCCCGTTGGAGAGGCATTCGGTCAGTGGGTAGCAGATGGGTGAAGATGGTAGTTGCCTTCCACCTCCAATATCCTATTCAAATATTAACTTCCTCTGAGTTGTATTTCAAGACTTTCCTTCTCCAGGAAGCTTTCCTTGGCTCCTCGACCCTATGCACTCAGTTCCCACAATGCTTATTATTTGGACCTTTCCTTTCAACCCTTAGGCACCTACTGCCTGATATTGATGGCCCTTTCTACAAAGATTATTTTTCTTGAAGTCAAAAGCTATGCATTATGGTAATGTTTTATTTTCCAGTGTACACAGCATTATATACATGGCAGGCACTCAAAAATTTGGTGAATTGTATGCAAATGATATAATTACAGCATTTTCAACCTTATGATACCATTTAATTCAAGTCCTAGTTTTCCAGATGAGGAAAATGAAGCCAACAGAAGCTAGATTTTGCTCAAGGTCATATGACTAATATATAATTTGAAAATAGTCCAAGCACTTCATTTGCTTAGAAAATAGGTATTTTATTCATGTTCTTATTAAACCTATTTGTTTAATGAATAAACTTCCATTTCTACCAGTGTTGCAGAATTGTATCTCATCCCTACTACTGCTAGGATCAGTGAGGATCTGATATATTTGCTGTGCTTTTTAGAACTCTGATGCTGTGATTAATATGTATCAACACATTTGCAAATGCTTATAAACTTTCCTTTTCTAACTCAATGGTTTTAGGCTTCATTGTCAAGTCTCCATCCTTTGCTGCATTTGGGATGATTGCGTCTCTGCTCACAAAGAGCTTTGTTTCTGCCTGGATTTTATTGCTTACCACAATTAGAACAGCATTGTGCTTTGGTGAATACATATTTATCTCCCCTACTATTCTGGAGCTGTTTAAGGGTGGAGAATCACATAATGATCATCTTGGTTTCTCTACAGCACCTAGCCCAGTTCTTTGAATATACTAGAAATTTTGTAAATGCTGAATAAATTATTTTGTCCAGTCTAATGTAATGAAATGATAGTTACATGAGTGTGTTTCTGAAAATCAGGCATTTTGCATAAAAATACAACCCAGAGCCTATTGCCTGCTATTTGAAGAGGAGAAAGAATGTAATACATGACAACACAAAACAACCTACCAATTTCCTGAAATGTAACTAAACCCAGTAAAATGTCTAGGCATAAGTAACTACCATGTCAGGAAGTAAAAACTTAAACATCACTTTCTGATCACCAATTAATTAGGCTGTTAGTAATGACTGTGTATATAGTAACATGTACAGTTTTTATACCACATCATAAATATTATGTTTATGAGAAGACATATAAATAAACACACATCAATCAATAAAGCTGTTATGGAAAAAATGAAAAGTTACAATAAAAAGCTACTTTCTTGTAATAAACTCTTTGTCATCTGCAGCCTGAAAAAAAAAAGTTGAGAATGAAGCTGAGGAGAAGGATTGAAGCAGTGGTTTGTCAAGGATTATGGGAGGAGGTGGTATGAGGGGTTGGTGTGCCTGGGTGACTGTATTGGTTCCCCTCAGGCTGCTATAATAGAATACCATTGACTGGGTGGCTTATACACAACAGGAATTTATTGCTCACAGTTCTGGAGGCTGACAAGTTCAGATTCAGTGTCTGTTGAAGGTCAGCTTCCTGGTTCATAGATAGACCCTTTTCACTGTGTCCTCACACAGTGGAAGTGGGGAAGGTGCTCTCTAGGGCCTCTTTTATAAAATACTAATCCCATTCATAAGGTCTCCATCCTTATGGATAATCACCTCCCGAGGTTCCATCTCCTAACACCATCACCTTGGGGATTAGGATTTCAACAGGAGAATTTTGGCAGGGACACAAATATTCAGACCATAGCAGTGACAAGAAGACAATTTTAGGCAAACTCTCAGAATCAGAGGAACTGATAAAGAGGCATAATATTCCTGAGGTTATTTGAAAGACTCCAGAACAGGAGGTTGTGATCAGTCTGCAGGGGAGCAGATTGAGGATTTAGAATAAAAAATTGCTAAAAGCAAACAACTTTACTTATTTAATAGAAAAAGTTTTAAATAGAATTAGAATTATTGTCATATCACCAATATGTTTCAACATAACGTTTGTCACTGCCTCTTCATGACCCACTGTGATTTGATCCTCTCTTAGGGTCTCCTCTCAGCACCAGTAACAGCCAAGACAATCACAGTCCCTTTACACTCCGACGATGCTGTATTTTCAGTGTAACTTCTATCTGCACATCATGTTGTTAATGATGTTGTATTGAGTTTTGGTGATATTCATATAAAATTTTTCCTTATCATTGTTAACAGAAAAACATTGTGTGTGTGTGTGTGTGTGTGTGTGTGTGTATGTGTGTGTGTTGAACAATACATGTGTTTTGTCAAGTTTGTATACCAAAATCTAAAAGGGAGTTTACTGAGACATTGCTCATATGAGAGACATAGGTGAAATAAAAGTGTATTAAATATGCAGTCTCAGCTTGCTTCGTTCCATTTCAAGGGGTATATAATTCTTCCAAAGGAATAAAATTCTCACAGCAAAATGATTTCAAATTAATCAAGTCATTAAAATATTTATTGAGTACATAGAATGTTTATAGCAGAGTCAAAAGAACTGTGGAATGAATCAGTCAAAAATTTTGAGATAAGACGTGCCTAGAATCAGCTTCATCACCTCATGGGAAATGATCATTTCTGAAAGCAAGGTGTGCGGTCCACATAGGAATGGGAGCTTGTGTCACAGAGAGAATAGCTGCATTTGGAAGGAACTGGTGGCATCTTCTGGTATAGTGGCAGAAATCAAGCATGAGTATAATCAAGCCTGCACTCTTGTTTAAAAGCAAATTCCCTATTTATAGCTAAAGATATTCTTAGGGGAGTAGGGGAGAGGGTGGATATTTATGTCTGTGAGTTCGACATTCAGTAGTAAGTGATGACTTTACACTGAGTTATTTGTCCTCTGTTCCCCTGCCTTTTTGAGGCCTGTAGCAATACAGGGATAGTGCTTTAGCCAGAGGCTTTAAGATAGAGGAAACCTACGGGCTTCATAGTTATGAAGTCTTCTGTCTTCAGCTTCCAGAAAAGGGAAGACAGGAGTTGAAAACTATAAACACACCATAATATTTTGCTGGTTCATTTGAAATCACAGTAACTATGGATTCATGCTGGTTGAACACAACTTTGGACACTTTAATCCTTGCAAGGAACTCCGCATTAAGACAGCGTGAACTGGGTGGGTGAGATTTTCAGAACACAGGAATTAAACAAAACCATAGCTAGCTAGCACCGATCGTCAGTGGTGAGTGTCTGTAGTTTGCTGCTTAACATCCATTCGCCCTCCTACATTTTCTTTGGCCACCATTCCCCATGCTCAGGCACTGAGTGCATGGCTTGGGCCTCACTGCTCTCTCAAGGGTTGAGTCTGGACTGTCCATCAATGTGTCTCTTTCATTCAGTCAGCGTGACTGGGTCAGGATTAGTCATGTCACACCAATGGACAGAATTAGATGTGAGAAGGTATCTGTGGGAGCAACCCTGAAGAAGAAGTTCCCTCTTCTATAAGAAAGAAAGAAACTCATCTTTTCCTCTTTGAAAAATGTAAGGAAGCAAGGGCCAGAATGAATATGGCATCTTTTATTGTTACTGTTTTTAGTTTGTGTTGGTTGGTTTTTGTTTTGGCTTCCATGGAAGGAAACTTGGAGCTTCTGAAAAATGGAGTAGATGTATCAGGTTTGGGCAGAGCAGGCTGGGGTGAAGCCGACTCCATGGCAGAGTATAGAGAGAGACCAAGCCTTTGGTGATATTGAGGGGCTACTGGACAAGGCTTTACTGAAACTGGATCCTATGTCTGCACTTTTAGGTTCAATGAGCCAATATATATATATATTTTTTATTTAAAACAGGTTGAGTTGGACTTTCTATTATTTGCAACCAGAAGAATATTGTTACTGCACCTGATGTTAAGAAAACAAAGTTATCTCTATCCTGCTAACTCCTGGAGCTGACATGGCAGGGATTACAAACTGTTTAGCAATGAAAGACATGAGAATAAGTGAGCTATGTTGTTTAATTGCTTCATGACTCATTCCAAGCATTTTAATGTTTAATATTTTAAGAATACCAGCTAACATCATGACTTTTTCTTCACATTTATTTGTCTTTATGACCTGTGAAAGAAATAATGGCATCTAAATACTTTTAAACAGCCTGTGCTTAGAATACTTGAGATAATTGCTCATTGTATTCAGGCTCTGGCATTGTGTCAAGCAGACAACCATAAAGCCAGGTCACTATTGTTGGCGTCGTTTATCATGGACCATTTATAATGGGTCTCATACCTTTCAAATGGAATAACCCCTTTTCCTACATTAACTACTTCATCTGGAAGAATTCTGGACTAGTCATGGTGGAGGATGGAGGATATTCCTGACATTGTCATGTTGTAACTATCTTGGGAATTGGTTTTTCATTGCTGTGTGTGTACATGCATACATGTGTTCAATGTGAGTGTGGCAGGAACAAGGGGTTCAACTAAATTTGAAGTAAGACATAAAAATTGGCAGAAAATGACTGATAACCGAGTGAAGCAAAGACATCTTATAGCAGTAGAATGACATACTTTCTGTATCAATACATCTGAAACTGTTTTGGAAAATCCAGGTGAATCCACTGAAAAATTTTAAATTAATGGGAGGTGAAAAAGCACCTGAATCAAGAGAAATGCACAAAAATCAATGCTTCACTGTCAGTGACAGCCGGTAAGCAATTTTAATGGGAAAAAAATTTCATCAACTATAACACCTCCAAAACATGAACTAGTTATGAACCAATATAAAATGAGATATGTAGGTTCTATATAAAGAAAAGGACAAAAGCTTAAGAATGACATAAAAGAAGACTGGAGTATCTTTTAGCTAGATGGAAGAACTCACTATTTAAAGGTATAAATTCTTCTCAAATTAACATAACATTAGTCTAATCTAAGCTTATATAACTTCATTTCATATTTTCTCCTATAAATTCCTTCTATGATTTTAGGAAGAATTTATAGGAAAAATAGCTGTTAAAAGAAGGATTATTTTTGTCTAAATATCAGGCTTTTTCTCCTTGCCAAGCCCCCAATTAAATAATAGAAGGGAGGGAGGAAGAAAGGAAAGAAGGAAGAAAAGGAGGAAGGAAAGAAGGGAGGGAGAAAAAGAGGGAGGAAGAAAGGAAGATGGAGAAAGGAAGGGAGAGAAGATGGAAGAGAGAAGGGGATTTGGGAAGGGAGGAGGAAGAGAGGGAGGAAGAGAGGGAGGAGGAAAGGAATAGAGGAAGAAAGGAAGAAAGGGAGGAAGGAAAGAAGGGAGGAGAGAAGGAAGAAAGGGAAGAAAGAAGGGAAGAAGGAAGGAAGGAGGGAAGGAAGGGAGGAAGGGAGAGAAGAAAGAAGAGAGAAAGGAAGAAAAGGAAAGAAGGGAGGAAGGGAGAGAGGAAGGAAAAGGAGGAGGGAGGGAGACAGGATGGAAGGAAGGGAGGGAGAGAGGGAGGGAGGGAGGACAGAAAGAAGGGAGAATGTTCTAGGCTAAGAGAAAAACTAGAGCAAAAGCCCGTAGGAAGGAATGTTCTTAATATTAACAGCGTGAAGACTCCCAGGCTTTAGCAGAGTGAGCAAAGGAAAGGTCAGGAAATTTAGGAAGGAAGTCAGAGGTCAGATCACACCTCATAGGTCAGTGTAAAAACTTGGGTGTTGTCATACGTGGGACTGGGAAACCAGAAAATGATAAGAGCTGGGGCGAGGCAAGTGCTGGAGCTGAGACATGAGTTGAGGGGGTGATTTTAATATTCGAAAACACGGAGGACGGTGGCCTAAGCCACAGTTGGAGCTGTAACAATGGTTATAAGTGATTCATCTCAGCGTAGTTTTGAAGGCGGGATGACAGGATTTGTGATAGATTGGATGTGGGTGTGTGAGAAACAGAGGAGTTTACATGACTGCAAGTTTGAGGCATGATTAACTAGGGGTTGGTGGTGCCATTTTCCTAGAAAGGGAACTCTGGAAATGGGCAGGTTTTGGAGAAGGAGAAGCAAGAGTACTGAGCTGGCCATGTGAAGTCTGAAGTGCCTATTACATTTCCACATTGAGATATCAAACTGGCAGTTGCAGAGGTCGATTTAGGTTTTGTGGGATCTAGAGCTTTGGAGAATGTGAGGTTTTTTTTTTAATAAAAGTAATATAAAGTTATACATGAAAAATAGCAGAAAAATATAAACATGTAGAATAAGAACATAAATCACAACACAATTCACATTTTATAAAGCTGACAAATACAAAATACCACCACATTTAGAAACTGAAATAGTATTGATATAGGAGAGTTCCCTGATCCGCCTCACAGTACCTGTGACAGAGGTGTAGCTCACCTGTTCAGTTGCTGCTGCTCAAACCTCTGACACAAGGGGGAGCACACAGATGGGCAGGTGCAGGAGCCAGGGTGAGTGCACTGGGCTCCAGTCCTGTGGTAGTGTCTAGGGGTGGGTGCCTGTGGCCCCAGTGTTACAGTGCTCTTTTAGCCTTACCATCTGCAGATGGCTTAAGCGTTAACCAGCTAAATGGACCCTCTGCCTTTTCACAAGGGCAGAAGGCCAGGGTGACAGCTTTCTGTATCCCAAGTTCTTGCCAAGAGTCCTGAAGGAATCTGGTCACACACAGCCTTGAAGGATGAATGAGGGGTTTTATTGAGTGGTGGAGGTGGCTCTCAGTTCTTCTTATTGTAGAGTAATTTTCCATTTGTGTAAATATACCATAGTTTATTTTTCATTCTCTTTTTGATGGCCATTTGGGTTTTTCCAGTTTTTGGCTATTATGAATAAAGCATCTATAAGTATTTTGCACAAGTATTTTTCTTGATAGAGATTTTCATTTTTCTTAATTAAGTTCCTGGGAGTGGTGTTGGTAAAGCATAAGGTGGCTGTATTTTTAAATTTACTAGAACCTGCCAACAGTCCTCCAATGTGGTTGTGCTATTTTCCACTCTCACTAGAAATGTATCTGATCCAGTTGTTCAACTGGATGTATTTTTACATTTTAGTCATTCCAGTGGGTGTGCTGTCTTTACACACTTCAAAACTTGTTTCTCCTCCACTGCCCAAATATATCTGATGCTGGATGTCTGTAGGACATGTTATCTGTGGTCTTACCTCTTTATGTAATGATTGGGTGAGTCAGCACTTAGGACATTGGGAATATTCTGGAAGTCACTGCTAAATGAAACTGGCTAGCAATACCTTAACTATATGTACAAGTAACTGCTAGCAAGAAAAATGTATCCAACTCAACACTAAATTTCTCTTATTTCTAACTCTGTTTTAATAAGGTCATCCTAATGACCCCTGGTCACTTCAATTGCATTCAACAGAAGAAAAAATATAACAGATGAGAAGGGGAAGTGGAAAGTGATAGGTTTATTAAACAACCACAGGTAAAATATATTACTCTGCACACTTTACAAAAACAGATCACCAGTTGGACATATGTTGCCCTTTAAATGGGCCTGCAAAAGTAAAAGATACTGAAGCTTAAGACTCTCTAGTGTCACAGTTAGGTTGCCACTGGGAAACTGAATAAGAAGTTTCAAAGAGTGGTTAAACCTGGAGGAAAAAACTCATGAGTTAACTTGGTATTTAAAACATTGGGGCTGTATATGGTCATTTAGGCAATGCTGAATGCAAAACTTCAGACAAATTAAATTTTATAGAATTTAATCGAGCAAAGAATAATTCATGAACAGGTAGTCCCCAGAACCAGAATGGGTTCAGAGTGACTCTGGGGCCGCCATGTGGTCAAAAAGACATTAAAAATGTTCAGCATGTTAGGTTTTATAGTTTCACTTCCAAGAATGTCTCCCACAGAAAAAAGTAGGTACTCAAAGATGTTCCAGGACTTACTTTTTTCATATTAAAGTAGAAAATGGGAAAATAAACACTAACCACACAGCAAGAAATAAATAATAAATATAGGGTCATGATGAAGTGACATTCAGCCCTTAAAAATTAATCATGTTTTGTTCTAAACATCATCTATAATTTTTAAATTGAGTTATAGCATAGAAGTGCACAAATCTTAAATACAATATTCACTGTATTGAGTATACAATATTCAGTGTATTGCGTATACAATATTTTACAATTATTAATTATGTATTTTTAAATTATTTATTTATTATTTTTGAGATGTGGTCTTGCTGTGCTGCCCAGGCTGGAGGGCAGTGGCATAATCTTGGCTCACTGCAACCTCTACCTCTGGTTTTAATTGATTCTCATGACTCAGTCTACAAAATAGCTGGGATTACAGGTGTGCACCATCACACCTGGCTGATATTTTTGTATTGTTAGTAGAGATGGGGTTTTGCCATGTTGGCCAGGCTGGTCTTGACCTCCTGGCCTTATGTGATCCCCCTGCCTTGGCCTCGCAAAGTGCTGGGATTCCAGGCATGAGCCAGCAGGCCCAGCTGAATTTTACATATTTTATGCAGACACATCCATGGACCAATAACCCGATAGGACATTTCTTGTATATCAGAACACTCCTTATATCCCCTCCCAGTGAATATCTCTCCCCAAAGGCAGCTATTCTAATTTTTATCACCACTGATTAGTTTTGCCTGTCTTTTAACTTTATGTAAATGAAATTGCACAGTAAATACTCTTTTGTGTCTGTCATATATGTTGGTGTTTATTATTATAGTTTGTTCATTTTCATTGATACATAATAATCAATTTTATAAATATATCAAAATTTATTAATTCATCCCATTGATGGCTATTTGGATTGTTTCCAGTTTGGAGCTACTGTAAATAAAGTTATATATATATATATATATATATATATATATATATATATATATATACACACACACATACATACATGTGGAATAAATAATAAATGTAGGGTCATGATGAAGTGACATCCAGCCCAAAAATTAATCATATTTTTAGCACATCATCTATAATTTTTAAATTTTATATATATATAAATTTTAAATTATGTTTTTGAAGAATAATAACATCTTTAAAATTCTAAAAATAAAATGCTAATTCTAAAAACCAGGGAAAGTAAATCTGATGAAATTTGGTACCAATTTTAAAAAATTACTTGTACAGAAAAAGAAAGAAATCCTTGAAATAATTGACTGTGACTTATTCAGATGGTAGGGTTATAGACAAGATGGTGTGTGAAATGATAATAATGTTGAACTCTATTGCAGTTTTGATAAAATGACCCTAAAGTCTAGGTGTTATAGGTGGATTCAGGTGGGATATCCTCTTCACATTGTGGCCGCAAAAGGATTGATGATGAAATGCTTTGGGAGGTTGGAAATAAGCAAGAGAATTTATCTGGAAAGAGGTATCTTGTGCTGCAGTGGATTGAGGAAAGATTTCCCCCAACCTCAAGCTTCATGAGAGATTGATAAATAATACTTGGAAAGCTTTATATGTGTTATAGTGGTCTAATATCTGACACAAGCAAGCAAAGGCATCATCGGAGTTCTCCTGTGGTGTGATTTGGTGCTGCTCCTGTCTTATATCCTCCAAGCCTTGGTCCTTCAGAGATTCTGTAAACAAATGAATGCCTTTTAATAAACAGCTTTCCTGCTTAAGGTTAGATAGACTTTTGTATTTGCGACTAAGAAGTAAGGGTGTCTCAAAGTCCCTTCCCTCTTCTTCCCATAGAAATGGATGCATTGGGCTGGGCATGGTGGCTTACATCTGTAATCCCAGCACTTTGGGAAGCAGAGGTGGGTGGATCATGAGGTCAGGAGACAGAGACCATCCTGGCCAACATGGTGAAACACCGTCTCTACTAAAAATAAAAAAATTAGCTGGGCATGGTGGCACATGCCTGTAGTCCCAGCTACTTGGGAGGCTGAGGCAGGAGAATTGCTTGAATCTGGGAGGCTGAGGTTACAGTGAGCCAAGATTGTGCCATTGCACTCCAGCCTGGGTGACAAGGCAAGCCTCTGTCTCCAGAAAATAAATAAATAAATAAATAAATAAATAATAAAAAAAAGAAAGAAAGAAAAGAAAAGAAAAAGAAAATAAAACAAAGAAATGGATGCATTGAAATTACTTCAGCCTGGTACCACTGACACATGTAATGAGCATCCCCTTGCTCAGGAAGCAGCCTCATGATGATCACTGTGTCTGCAAGGAGGAAATGCGTGGAAAATTCTGGTGTATTCTAGACAGTGAAAGAGTTGTACTTCTTATTCTTAATTCATGAATTATACTTCCAATTAGTGCACAAGTCTTTTGTGAGCTTGCATTATTATGAATTAATCCTAAGAGACAGACATATTTGCTATGTGCTGACAAAATCAAGTTGCTGAACTTAAAAGTTACCATCACAAACTGGGCCATGTCACATTGTTTTGAGTTAGTTGGGCCCTTGTAGAGATACAGCCAGGACCGCTTTTTGGTGACACTTTGATATTGCCATCAGATTTTCCTTTGAATATTTACAGTTCTTACTGTAGGTTCAAGAAGTATTACCCATGTGACCATTTTCGACATGTTGAGTAGATTAATGAAATGTACTTTCTAAAAAAGATAAACTGCTTCACCTTTAACAAAAATTTTTTTCTACCTAATGCTTTAAAGTTTTAATTTGATCCAGGTAATTGCTTCCTCTACATTAGCGCATCCAACCTAAATAAAAAGTGAAAAGAATCAGCCTCTTTTTAAGTCAAATTCAGGTTTATAGCTTTACATGTAAAGTGAAGAAGAAAGGCAATGGAAATGACAAGACAGATTTGGACATAGTCGAGAAAATCCCTCTCAGATTACAGAAGAGATCTTTAATTTGCAGAATTCTTTTTACTGAAATGATTCTCCTTTAATGTTTAAACAATCCTATTGAGTGTGATGAGACTCTGTGAACCTGAGTTACATACTCTCGTTTAGGCAATTCATTACAATTTCTTCTGTATTCTTTCAAGTAATTGAATCAACTTAAAAATTTGCCTTTGTGACCAAGTAAATAAGAAACTGCTTGTTAAGAAAGAGTGATTTAGATTTGATCATTGTGAGTCGGTCTCTAAAGGCACTTCTATAAAAAGCACAAAGTGAAAGTGTTCAAGTATACTTCAGGGAATTAATAGCAAAATTGAAAATGGCTTAAGAGGGAATAGAAAGTGCCAGAACCTAGAAAAAGCCCTAACAGTCATGTAGGAAGCATTAGAAGTAACGTTAGTGGTCAGAGTGAATGTTACCTTATGGAAGATTTGTTCTACAACAATCTCCAAAAAACAGACATTTTAGTAAATTAGTCTTAATTTAAATTTTATGGAGCAATTTCAATTGATTTAGGAATTTACAAATAGATATGAAGAACATAGCAATCACATTTGGAAAATGATAGGATGGTATCTATTAAAACTAAGTATACTCATAACCTATGACCCAGCATTTCTACTCCTAGATATATGTCCAAGAGAAATGAGTTCATACACCCACAAAAATCCATGTGTAACAACGTTCATAGCGTATTTATTCACAATAGCCCCAACTGGAAACAATAACCTAAATCTCCATTGGTTGGAATGGCAAAATAAATTGTGAAATATTCCTATAATGGAACAGGGAAAAAACAAAAAGAAAAACTACAGCTACCCATAATGAAATGGATCAATTTCATAGATATAATATGAGAGTGAAAGAAGTCAGAAACAAAAGAGTACAAACTGTCTGATTATATTTTCATAAAGTTCAAGAGTAGGCAAGGCTAAGTTATAGATTTATAAGTCAGAACAGTAATCACCCATGAGTGAAGCAGTGACTGCAAGGGGACATGTGGTAACTTCCTGGGGTTCTGGGAATGTTCTTCTCTATTTGACAGTATAGTGGGTGCTCAGGCGTACATTCATGAAAGGTTCATTGAGTTGTGCTCCTGGAACTAGTGCACTTTATTGTATGGTATACTTCAATAAAGCCAGTTTTTAAAACGCATAACAAAGTCAGTATTCAGAGAGGATAATCCAGTCATGCAATGTGTAACAATGTTTTGGTTAGCAATGGACCACATGTAAAATGGTCCTGTAAGATGATGGTAGAGCTGAAAAATTTCTATCACTTAGTGACAGAGTAGTGCACCTACTTTATTTTAAAAATAAATTCAGTGTAACCTGAGTGCAGAATGTTTCTAATGTCTACAGTAGTGACAGGAATGTGCTACACCTTCACATTCACTCCCAATTCACTCATTGACTCACCAGAGAAACTCCAGTCCTACAATATTCATTCATGGTAAGTGCTCCATTTAGGAGTGCACAATTAAAAAAATCTTTTATACTGTATTTTTCTGTATTGTTTCTATATTAGACATGTTTTGATACACAAATACCATTGTATTCCAAATACCTGCAATATTAAGTACAGTGAACATTATATAGATTTGCAGCTTAGAAGCAATAGGCTATACCATCTAGCCTAGGTGTGTATTAGGTTATACAATCTAGGTTTATGTAAGTACACTATGAATATACTCGATTTCATGCCTCTTTCTTTCCCACTTCTCAGCTAGATACTTTCTGCTTAGTAAACAAATACTTACATTATTAAATGAAGATTATTAAATAGAACCTAAGGCTATGTGGATACAACTCAGCTGCTGCAGTATTGCTAGTCATAGGTAGGAAAATTTCTTGTAAACTCTATATTTCTTATCCCTTAAAGCTGATGTTGTCTATAGCCTTTCACATTATATAATCTGCCTCTTCTAGAATGGTGTTTATCACACTCAAAAACAACAGCAACCCTTTTCTGAAAGAAATCTTCCCAATATTTTGATTAACTATCATCATGGTTTCATGAGAGTATCACTCAGGCGCAAGCTCTGTGACTTTGTTCATTCAAGTAGATTTTAAAAAAAATATATTTTATTGCATTTTAGGTTTTGGTGTACATGTGAAGAACATGCAGAATTGTTGTATAGGTACACACGTGGCAGTGTGATTTGCTGCCTTCCTCCCCATCACCTATATCTGGCATTTCTCCCCATGTTATCCCTCCCCAACACCCCATCCGCCACTGTCCCTCCCCTAGTTCCCCCACTACAGACCTCAGTGTGTGATGCTCCCCTCTCTGTGTCCATGTGTTCTCATTGTTCAACACCCACCTATGAATGAGAACATGCGATGTTAGATTTTCTGTTCTTGTGTCAGTTTGCTGAGAATGATGGCTTCCAGGTTCATCCATGTCCCTACAAAGGACACAAACTCATCATTTTTTTATGGTTGCATAGTATTCCATGGTGTATATGTGCCACATTTTCCCTGTCCAGTCTATCATGGATTGGTATCTGGGTTTGTTCCAAGTCTTTGCTATTGTAAACAGTGCTGCAATGAACATTCATGTGCATGTGTCCTTATAATAGAATGATTTATAATCCTTTGGATATATACTCAGTAAGGGGATTGCTGAGTCAAATGGAATTTCTATTTCTATGTCCTTGAGGAATCACCACACTGTCTTCCACAATGGTTGAACTAATTTACACTCCCACCAACAGTGTAAAAGTGATCCTATTTCTCCACATCCTCTCCAGTATCTACTGTCTCCAGAATTTTTAATGATTGCCATTCTAACTGGCATGAGATGATATTTCAATGTAGTTTTGGTTTGCATTTCTCTAGTGACCAGTGATTTTTAGTTTGCATTTCTCTAGTGACCAGTGATGATGAGCATTTTTTCATATGTTTGTTGGCCTCATATATGTCTTCTTTTGAAAAGTGTCTGTTCATATCCTTTGCCCACTTTTGAATGGGCTTGTTTTTTCTTGTAAATCTGTTTTAGTTTTTTGTAGATTCTGGATGTAAGTCCTTTGTCAAATATGTAGATTGCAAAAATTTTTTCCCATTCTTTTGATTGCCAGTTCACTCCAATGATTCTTTCTTTTGCTGTGCAGAAGCTCTGGAGTTTAATTAGTCCCATTTGTCTATTTTGGCTTTTGTTGCCAATGCTTTTGGTGTTTTAGTCATGAAGTCCTTGCCTATGCCTATGTCCTAAATGGTTTTGCCTAGATTTTCTTCTAGGGTTTTTATGGTGTTAGGTCTTATGTTTAAGTCTTTAATCCATCTGGAGTTAATTTTAGTGTAAGGTGTCAGGAAGTGGTCCAGTTTTTGCTTTCTGCACATGGCTAGCCAGTTTTCCCAACACCATTTATTAAACAGGGAATCCTTTCCTCATTGCTTGTTTTTGTCAGGTTTGTCAAAGATCAGATGATTGTAGATGTGTGGTGTTGCCTCTGAGGCCTCTGTTCTGTTCCATTGGTCTATATCTCTGTTTTGATACCAGTACCATGCTGTTTTGATTACTGTAATCTTGTAGTATAGTTTTAAGTCAGGTAGTGTGATGCCTCCAGCTTTGTTCTTTTTGCTTAGGATTAACTTGGTTATGTGGGCTCTCTTTTAGTACCATATGAAGTTTAAGGTGATTTTTTCCAGATCTGTGAAGAGGTCATTGATAGGTTGATGGGGATAGCATTGAATCTATAAATTAATTTGGGTAGCATGGTCGTTTTCACAATATTGATTCTTCTTAATCATGAGCATGGGATGTTTCTCTAACTGTTTGTGTCCTCTCTTATTTTGTTGAGCAGTGCTTTATAGTTCTTCTTGAAGAGGTCCTTTGCATCCTTTCTTAGTTGTATTCCTAGGTATTTTATTCTCTTTGTAGCAATTGTGAATGGCAGTTTGTTCTTGATTCAGCTCTCTTTCTTATTTTTTTTTGGAGACAGAATTTTACTCTTGTTTCCCAGGCTGGGGTGCAATGGTGCAATCTTGGCTCACGGAAACCTCCGCCTACTAGTTCAAGCAATTCTCCTGCCTCAACCTCCCTAGAAGCTGGGATTACAGGTTACAGGTGCCTGCCACCACACCCAGCTAATTTTTTTGTATTTTTAGTAGAGCTAGGGTTTCACTATGTTGACCAGGCTGGTCTCAAACTCGTGACCTCAGGTGATACATCTGCCTTGGTCTCCCAAAATGCTGGGATTACAGGCATGAGCCACCACACCTGACTCAAGCAGATTCTTATTTTTATCTCTACTCAGAACCACTGTGCATTTAACTAACACAATTTAAAACTATTTCCAGTTGCATTAAAAATGCGATGACACAGCATGAAGACCCTCACTAAATGCTGGCACCCTGTTCCTGGACTTCCCAGCTTCCAGAACCATGAGCCAAATACATTTATTTGCTTTATTAAAAAAATAAAAACTGTGTATTTGATTTGAAGAATAAGTCAAGGAAAAAACAAAATCAACCATATAAAAGCAAAAGATAAATATACCCTTCTAAACTAAATACAAAAGAAATAGTAAACCAGGTGGGGTGGTTCATACTTACAATCCCAGTGCTTTAGGGGGCCGAGGCAGGAGGATTGCTTGAGGCCAGGAGTTCTAAATATTGACCAGCCTAGTCAGTATAGTGAGAACCTGTCTTTTTAAAAAATAACAAAAAATTTAGCTGAGTGTGGTGGTACATGCCTGTAGTCCTAGTTACTCATGTGTCTGGTTGTCTGAGGTGGGAGAATTGCTGGAGCCCAGGAGTTCAAAGCTAGAGTGACCTATAATCATGTCACTGCACCCTTTCCTGGGAAACAGAGTGAAACATCATCTCCTTAAAAAACCCTGAAGATAAAAAACAATTTTTTTTTAAAAAAAGTGGTATCATAGTACCTAAAAAGTCCTAATTAATTCAAATAGGCACTTGCCTGACATGTTGCTTTCATCACACATAAGTCTGGACTATGATGCTGAGAGATTCCCATCAACTCATTCAGAAACATATGGAAATAAAACATAGAGCTAAGACTTTAGTATCATTTCTTAAGGTACATATGCCTTTTGTATTGATGATATTAAGTGGAGTCTTATAATTTGTTAACCTGGGGTACATTTCTGCAAGAAAGAACTAAACTTGCATATGATCCTCAGAAATGCAAAATAGGAAATCTGTAACTGGAATGTGATTGCAACTGACTATGGATGTGGCCCTTATTTTGAATGAAATAGAATATCAGTCTCTGGGACCTGCCTCACCAGTTGCTATCTTTATGACTTTGGAAAAGTGAGTCTTTATATCAGATAAAAGAAGGGGAAACAGAATTTATAACTAAATATTCCAGAATATTAAACACACACCCTCATTAACTTCTAACCCCCTCTGAGCCCCTCAGTATATGTAGGGAATTGATTCCAGGACCCCCTTAGATGCTAGAATTTGAGGATGCTCAATTCCTTTATATACAATGGTGTAGTATTTGCATGTAACTTATGCACATCCTCCTGTGTACTTAAACTGCCTCTAGGTTACTTATAATATCAAATGCAGTGCCTGCACATTGCTTCATTCAAGTGGGTTCAACATAGTACTCAGGGTGTGGCAAATTCAAGTTTTGCTTATGAAATTTTGTGGATTTTCTTGCAAATATTTTTCATCCATAGTTGGTCAAATCCACTGATGTGGAATCCTTGGGTACAGAGGGCCAACTGTACATATAAATAAATGAACAAAGCATAAGCCCATGAAGACACATAAAACGTATGAAGTGCAGCAGGATCAATATGAAAGCAAATATCTAGAGAAAGAAAGCATGTGATTGTGAAGTCTCTGACTGAACAGTGTGGATAGGGCACCAACAGGATGCAGGGACATGCTCATCCCACTGGAATTGGAATGATCAATTCCTGGAAGGTGAAGGTGAGCGGTGGTGCTAAAAACAAGGGAATCAGTTCAAAGTTGTATAAGGAGCAAGCAAATCTTTCCATACCCATCCTACATGTCATGTAGTCAGTTAGCTACTACTCTTCCACCTAGAAGAAGAGGAGCAGCTTCTCCTCTGGAAAAATGTAACTGAGGGACTGTATTCCTGGAGCACCAAAAACACTAAAGGGCAGGAGCAAAGTGCTAAAAACCAAAGGATTATGTAAAAGTCTAAAAAAAGTCATTAAGTTTCCTACCAAGCCTCCCCCTCTGTGTTCCTAAGTGCTAGCTACCAAGTTTGTAACGTTCAGTTTTTCTTGATTTGTCAAGGAGAAAAGATCAATAAATGTTGCCATTCTGATAGTTTACCCAAAACAGACTGATTTCTCCCTAATCACCATAAAGAAAGCAATAGTTAAACTTTTAGTGCCCTATTATTAATATGAATGAAACAATAACCATCCTGGATATTTGAAGAAAGCTTCCAATATGAAAAAAACAAACAGAGAAAAATGAGAAAAACAACTAAAGTCATTTAAAACCCATTCATAATACTCTTCTGAGAAACTATTGTCTCCATATATTGGGAAGAGAAAACTGTAAATTGGTACTGAAAATAGAAAGCTTTTAGAAAATTGAAAACAAAACATGATGGTATAAATTTCAAAGAGATTCATAGAAAAATGAAACAGAATTTGATAACAATCTCCTGGAAACTAGGGGTAAAGTACAAAGAGGTGGAAAGCAAGAGAGGGAAAAAAATTAGAGGGACGAGAAAGAAGTCACCATACCTGACAAGCAGAATTTCCAAAAATAAATAATAAATAAAATGATGGTGGTTGGAGGTGGCTATCAAAGAGTTAATATCAAATGTGACTTCAGATCAAAAGGCCCACTGTGTGTCCAGCACAGTAAGAAAGAATGAACTTCCATCATCATGTAATTTCCAAATAAAGCTAAGGAAAGAAAGGGAATCACAAATGATTGTGGTTGATCGGGTTGTGAATCAGGTTAACACTAGACTTTTCAACAATACATTGAAAGCTAGAAAATAATGAAGTAAGGTCTTCAAAATGTGGAGGAAAATTTCTTTCCAACCTGGGATTCTGTATCTAGATAAATGAGTGTAAACGTGGAGTAAATTCATTTTAATACAGGGAAAATTCAAAAATTTTACCTCATCTTCACACATTTTTTTCTCATCAAGCTGACAGAACCATTGCTCAATGAATACATTAATAAAAAGAAAAACACATAATCCATAAACAGATTCTATGCAGGAGAAAGAAAAAAAGCTAATGACTAAAGGAAGTCATTCTAAAGACACCCGGTTACAAGGGAGAGAGAGTAGCTGGCTTAGATAGCACACATTGGATCAGGAGGAGAAAGGCTCCGGGAAGAATTTCGATGGATATGTTAGTGTCTCAATCCATTTGTGTTGCTATAATGGAATATCTGAGGCTCAGTAATTTATAGAGAAAAGAAGTTTATTTGGTTCACGGTTCTTCCGGCTGTAGAAGAAGCATGCTACTATTGCTTCTGATTCTAGTGAGGTACTCAGGTTGATTCTACTTGCAGAGCAAAGAAAAGGGGAGCCAATGTGTACAGAGATCATGCGGCAAGAGAGGAAGCAAGAAAGAGAGGAGGAGGTGCCAGACTCTTTTCAGCAACCAGCTCCCTAGGGAACTGAGAGTGAGAACACACTCACTCCCAGAACGGCACTGAGCCATTTGTGAGGGATTCACGCCCATGATCCAAACACCTCCCACCAGGCCCCACCTCCAACAATGTACATCAAATTTCAACATGAGGCTTGGCAGGGCCGAACAAATCACATCCAAAACATAGTAGTTAGATTTCCTGATGTGATGATTTTTACAGTTCTGTTGAATATCTGGGAAATAATTCGTGATAGAAACACTGAAATTAAGCAAAAAATAAAATAGAAAAGAGAGAGAAGGTACAATCCATAATTTCCAGAAAAATAAAGCTATGTAAAAGAAAAGCGATGTTGTCATTGTATATTATGTGTCCCAGCACAATATACAATATGTAAAATATTTACAAGGTAATAACGATGTAAACACTGAATACTGAGAAGAGGGAGAAAGGGAAATGTGGATGTACAAGTTGAACAAAGAGAGCCATGACAGGTGGTATTTTCCAAAGGTGGCCCTATCAATGCTTCCCGTCTATATGCTCTTTTCTGATGTGACCTCGTTCACCTCTCATCAAGAGATGAAGTCCAATTTCACTTCTGATGAATCTAGATTAAGCTCCTGACCGAGTTGTTGCTGACGGCAGACGGTGGAAGTGACATGAAGTGACTACTGAGTCTAGGCTATCCAAGTCCTTGCAAAGTATGTCTTTTTCTCCTGGAACTTCTGCTTTTAGGGCCTCATAGGTCATGGAAGAAATGGGTTTACCCTGAGACCACAGTGCAGAGAGACCATGTATATGCCCACAGGTTTCAGCTGTTTCAGTCCTCAGTCATCTGAGTCATCACAGTCTGGGCATTCAATGTGTGAATGCAGAAGTCTTAAAGAAGATCCCAGACTCAGCCACTGTTTGACCGCTGCCACGTGAAGAACCCTGAGACAGACAGCTAGACGTATCTAGCTGAACCTAGTCAAAGCATACAACCGTGAGAAGTGGTAATAATTGATTGTTGTTTTAAGCTTTTATGTTGTGGGGTCAATTTTTATAAAGCAATAGGGGAGCCAAACAAGTGCTAATTCCTTGTTTTTCATAATTTAAAGTAAAAAAAAACAGCCAACAAAGTAATCAAGAAATAGAAGAATAAGCACGTTAGTTTAGAAACATAGTTGGAAATAATACAAGATATAAGGAAAAAATCCCAAATGCTTAAAAGTGGTTGCTCCTAGAGAATAAGATTTCTAGAGTGAGCACAGGTGAGACAGAGGGTCACTGATCTTAGCCGTAACTCTTACAGTACTATTTAGCTTTCAAAGTCAAATACTCACATTTATTTGATAAAAATTAAATTCAAAAAAATGGGGCTATCTACCCTGGTCTAGCAACCACAACATTATGAGTTCAAGATTTCCCAGAGTTTATGAGCATGAAAGCACTTTGAAAACTCTAAAATACTATCAATATGTGGCATTTTACCTGTCATTATTCTTTAATTTCCTATTCTGCCTTCAAGCTTATTCAACAAAACTCTGAGAAAAATTCAGTTTATTATGAAAATATGGGTTATAGTACCAGTTTTAAACTACAATGCTCAAGCCCTTCATCCGAGCCTCAGTTTTTTTACTTATTAATAAAGAATTGAGTAGGAGTGGACATGACACTGAAGAAGTCACCTCTAAAATGTTATAATGTTTAGCATCTCTGGAACTCTACCTTAGAGCTCATTATTGCTAGGTTCTATGTTGGACTTAAAATGGTCTAAGACAAGAATTCTCAAAGTTTGGGTTTCAGGAGACCTATGCACTCTTTAAGTCATTGAGGACCCCAAATAGCTATTGTTTATGTGAGTTACAGCCTTTGATAATTACTTATTAGAAATTAAAAATGGAAAATTTTAAATACTTATTTTAAAATAATAAGCCCATTACATGTTAGAATATTTTAAATGAAGAATAATTACTTTTTGAAATAAAACAATTTAATGAGAAGAATGAGACTGTCTTATATTACTGCAAGTTAATGTTGGCTTAACAGACAAGGGCTATATTATATTCGCTTCTGTATTTAATCCACTGCAATATTACATGTTAGGTAACTGCGGAAAACTCCACTGTACACTTGGGACAGAATGAGAGTGAAAAGGGCAAATAATGCCTTACTATTAATATAAAACTGATTTGAATTTCAGGGACCCCATGAAAGGGCTTTCAGAGGACTTCCAGGTGTAAGACATTAGAACCCTGGTTTACAACAATGAAATGCACTGACTTTGAAGAAATTGAAAGAGTGAGCTTCTAAAAAGTCAACCAGTCTTTAGAAAGTCAGTAGACATAGATCAGAGATGAATCATCTTTCCTTGTTTTAAAAGTGTAGGTGTGAACAGGATGTATCAATGAACTTAGGGCAGGAGCAGTATGTGATGTTTAAGAGCCCTGCCTCTGGAATCAATCAGGGGTTCAAATCCTGTCCCTATTACTTATCAGCTATGGCAACTAGGTCAAGTTACTTAGTTCCTCTGTGCCTCCAGTGTTAGTTTCAAGGTGAAATGAGTAAATGTCTTTAAATATTTAGAATATTGAATGGTACATAATTAATACTAACATATATTTGTGAAATAATATAAATTTCTTCCAGGAAAAAAAGTCAAATTCAGCTTATGTAAATACTGACCACAGACAGAGGTTCCGAGTTCTCTCCAGGCTTTACCACCAGTGAATCACACGGCCATGGGAATTATTCAAACACCTGTCCCCCAGTTTCTCTGAGCATCCATTCTTTATAAGACAGGTGTGTGTCTCATCTGAGATGATAATTATGAAAGCTTTTAAGGAAAAGTTGAGTCCTATGTAACTCTGCAATATTAAAAGGTTTTTCTTGTTCATATTCTCACCTGTGTGATGATTGGCTTTCTGTGAATATATTAAGATTTTTCTTAACTTCAAGTATTCCTGGTCCTCCTGGATTTCCTTTGGCTTTGAAAATCAGAAAGGCAATGCTTAGAATATTCTTTTCTCTGCCTCTTGGCATTTTGATTTCTGCTTTCTTGGTAGTGTTCCCTTCCAAAATAACCTCATTAGGAAGCTTTTGGATGTGTGATTTAGTTTTCACATCATGTAACTTTTGCTGAGTTTATCAGTCCCCTGAGGCTTCTGCAGGACAGAAGAGGAGAGAGTGACAAAAAGCTCTTAGAAATACTATTATTATTGTAATTATTCACTAAGGCAGAAGGTGGTTTTATCTTAGATTCAAAGCTTTGCTGGGAGGAGAGAAGAGAGAGAAGCACATTGGCCAGAGATGCTCTAACCATATTGGAAGGACAATAGGCTACAGGAAGTCTGGTCCCATTCCATCAACTTAGATCTGAGGGAGAGGAAGTAGACATGGAAACTATTCAATCTAATAGAGCCAATGTCAGGCCCTCAAACTAGGCTAGCCATGGATTCAGCTTGACTGCAACCAGAAGCATAGATGCTTTCAGGACTCAGAGGCCTATAAAATACGTGCAAAACTTTTTACATAACAAAATCTGCCACACTTCCTACACCTCTATTCCCATCATGGAACTATGGGGAGTTTCCAGAATCTGCTGTGCTCTTTGGACACTTTTCCTTTGCTCATGCTAGGGCTTCTGTCTGATGTGCCAGCTTTTAAGCTTGGCAAATACATATTTTTCTTTCAAGACTCAGGTCAGTTGCTAGCTTCTTTGGGACTCCCTAAGAAAACTTAGGTACTTCTTTTTGGTCTACCAATAGCATCTTAACTTAACTTAAAGGCCCTAGGGAATTTATTCATAAATGTTTGGTTGACATACCTATTTCTACAATAGATATTGAAACGGAAGTGTTCCCTGACTCCCTTGTGACATGTGTGACAGGAGTGTGGCTCATTTATTTGGCCTCCATGTGCTCAAACCCCTATGGGAGGGGAGCATTCAGGTGAGCAAGTATGATGAGCGGTTTTGGGCTCTGGCCCCTTGGCAGTGCCTAGGTGTTACAATGCTCTTTTAGCCCTGCTGTCTGGGGATGACTTAAGTGTTAAACAGCTCAGTGAAGAGTCAGTGTGATGGCCTTTTTGAGTTCCTTCACCTAGTGAGTCCTGAATTTTTGTCTGGTGTTCAGGAAGAATTAGGTCACACAGACTTGAAGGATGGTGGATATGGGTATTTTACTGAGTGATGGAGGTAGCTCTCAGTGAGATGGGGAGCTGCAGAGGGGATAGAGGGGAAAGATGATCTTCCCCTGGAGTTCAGCCATCCTGCAGCCAATCTCCTCTCTGACCATCCCCAGCTGAACTCCTCTTGAAGTTCAGACACATCCTCTCCTCCCTCCTTCTCTGCCATTCCCTTCTGTTGCTCTGCCACTCTGTTGCTCTTCTCATGGAACCTGGGATTTGAGGTTTATACAGGCACAGGACTCGGGGGTGTAGTCGGCCAAAAGGCAAGATTTAGGCATGGAAACAGGAATGTCTGTTCTCATTTAGGGTCATGGGTTTCCAGGCTCAAGGGTGGAATCTTTGCTGGGGAGCTGCCCACTTCTACCCACTATTGCCCTCCTCCTATCCATAGCAATATTAAGTTTTTTGTGGATAAGGACTCTCACTGAAGTTTGCACATCTCTAAAAACTTAAGAGCATTCATATTTCATGCAGGAATATTGATAAATATTTACAGAATGAATGCATAACAAATGCCAAGAATGCTACATGTCTGGAGTCTTACTGTAGGGAAAAAATGTTGAATTACTTCAGGAAACTTCCCTCCCTGGATCCTGGTAATCAGGCTGTAGTGTGGCTAATAGCAGGAACACGGGCAGGGAGATGGTGACCGTGTGGGGGCTGTGTTGGTGAGGGTGAAGTTCAGTTCCTGCCAAAACTGTTGCATAAGAGTGGGGGTGGTACAAGGGGCTAGGCAGGGAATATTACAATTTAAAGGGTCCATCTACCCACTGTTTAGATTATCATTGTTAAAATATACCCCAGCTGATAGACCAAATGGACACCCTGTGGCTAAAATGAGACACGCCAGAAATGGAATCAAATGGCCATAGCCGGGAGAAGGATCGGTCAGGTACCCTTATATTACCAGCTGCCATAAGGTCTTCTTTCCTGTAACTGAACAAAAACTAGCTCTTAAAACAGCTGTAACTGAGAGTTTCCCAACTGACTTGGGTGGACCACCTGACTCCAGCAAACTGAATTGCCCCCACCCTGCCTTGTGGCCCCACTAGCAACTCCAACTGGAGTGGAGACTGACCTTACAAACATTCTTGGCTGATAAACAGCCACAGACTTCAACCCAGTTTCAGCTAGCTTATGGAGCATGTGCAAATGTCTTCATGCTCTCTAGTTTACCTTTTGACACAGAAATTCATCTTATTTTAATGTTAAAACTCCACCTAAAAATAAGCACATTTCTGTTATGTATATGTTTGCCTAATACCACAGGACTTGATTTCCCTTGTAAATATTCATAGACATCCTCCAAACCTGCTAAATACACATACTAGAAGGCCCCTGAAAGACATAAATTCTGGTTCTTCCTCTCCCCTCTGCAGAGTGCACTTCCATTTTATGCCCAAGGCTGTGTCTTCCCAATCTTTAGATTTTTTGTTTTTTAAATAGAATATAAAGCTCTCCCTTTTTCCTTCACAGATCTCATGGTCTTTTGTTAACATTATAAACATGTTGACTTCAGTGAGAATCCAAGAGGTAAGAATGCCCTGTGGATGGAACTTGGGCTTTGGGCATCAAAGCCCACCACTAAATGGGAGCCCAGTTTTGGACAATTTATGTAACTACATCTATTCTCAGCCTGCTAGTTTAAAAAGAGACTGAAACTTTAAGTTAGTGAACAATTTTAAAAATTAAAGAGGATAGATTTTGCAGAGCTCCGTATACAAACTTCGGCTCAGGCAGTGACTGAAGTGCTGGGACAGCATCAGTTTTCCCCTCTTTACACAGGAACAAAAATAGTTTCTGGATGGTTATAAGCATGAAATGACTGAAAGCACGGAAAATGCTTTCCATAATGCCTGACGTAAGAGCTTAAGAAGTGTAAGCTGGAATTTTTATTAAAAATTATGTAAAGGACTCAGCACACAGCAAAAACTCATCACATGTTAACTCCCTTCCCTTACCCTTCAATATGTTGGACTCTGACTTAGTGGTCAATTGATCTCATAAAGGCTGGATATGTAGTGTATGGAAATGTGAGTTTCCTTCCTTCTTCTCTGCCTCCTTCCTTCCCTCTCTGCCTTCTTGGCTGATTAAGAGCATTTGAAACTGCACAGGATTTTGCCCTCCTAGAACACCTGTTGGGCTTTGCACAATCCAGCAAATCATTTTCCTGTGGTGGTAGAGTTCCTGTGCAGACTGAGGATAAAAATGCCAAGGGAAAGGCCTGTTTCCGCTATGTTAAATGAATGTGTATTTTCTTCCCAGAAAAACACATTCAAATCTTGTGATAAAGAAGGTGTGCTTCGGAAACTCATGTTCCTGCTCTCCTGTGACTCTGATGATAAATCACAAGCACCTCCACACTGATGTCTGGGAGAAACCACATTGGAGCTGACAAAATGCAGTTTAACTAAAAATAGAATCACAAGCTTTTAATCTATATTTTAAAAGTGTGTGGCAGGAATGGTAGGGCCCTGGAGGAGGGAAGGGAAAGAAAAGAGGCAATATTACCAGTTCAGCTAGAGCTTCTGCTC
Source organism: Saimiri boliviensis (assembly GCF_048565385.1). Lineage (NCBI taxonomy): Eukaryota > Metazoa > Chordata > Mammalia > Primates > Cebidae > Saimiri > Saimiri boliviensis. The sequence continues at coordinate 24,796,957 of NC_133452.1, read as the reverse complement.
CTTTTGTAAGGAGTGCTTAAATGCTGAGCTGCTGACTATGCCCTTGGTTGGGGACAGCCTTTTGTGGTGTTGGGGTTCAGGTGGATCCCCAGCCTTTCTAGAGCTAAATGAACTCTTTTTCCCCCTGGAGCCAGCAGGAAGCCAGAAAAGGACCTCACTTCTATAGTATGGGAGGGCTGCAGGGTTCAGATTAGCAAGTGGAACTGAAGCTGCTTCAGTGGGTTTGATCCAGGCAAGACAGTTAGAAATATCTCAGGGATGCCTGTCAGCTGTTCAGTGGCTTATGAGAATTGAGTGTGGGTAGCTGCTAAGTTCCTTTGGACACATTTTTTATAAGCCTACAAAAAGTCTACTTTTGGTTCTTGACTATGCTATAGTTTCTTACGTATTTACTCCAAAGTCCTAAAAACACTGATAGGGGATAATTGTCCAAATGTAAACAATTATAGCTATATTAAGATCTATATTCATAAACACATTTTTATTTTGATAGGCTTATCCAATTTATCAGAAATGGGGCCGTTACAAATGTTAAGATAGCCTCTGATACTGATAAACAAGATTAAAGTAAGCAAAAGCACAGATCTTTGCTCAGATGGAAACTGGTTGGGTGGTTTTACTAATGGAAACTGGTTGTGTGGTTTTACTAATTCATTAAACCATGACTGCCATCAAAGGCAGTAGTTGCATTATCTGTTGATAGTATTTATCATAGCAAGAAAAGACCTCTGCATTTAGGCAGAGTCATAGTGTTTGTGCTGATAAGTATATGCTTCTAACAGGATAGTCCACCAATGCTTTGGAGAGTAAATACCCATAACTAGAGCAAATTAAGGATAAAGTGCAATGCTGGCTTATCTACTGAGCAGGAGCTCTTCAGTGGGACTTTTCTTTTTATTTGCAGAATAACTTTTAAATAATTTCTTTTATAGTTTGTCCAAAACAATTCTTATCTAAGATACTTTTGAAATCATGGTCTGAGTCATAAAATTCCACCTTAACAATTTTAGATTTCCTTGGGTTCTTGAATCAGTTCTATTGCTACCAGTGTAATCCTGTGCAGTCTCTTCCTCTCTTTGCATTTAGTTTCTTCAGTGTGAAAATAGGATTGAATCAGGGCTGAGCTAAATGATTAATCAATTTCCTTTCAGCTCTAAAAATAAAAAAAAAATTCTTTGTAAACAAGTTCATTTCACACTGAAGAGAATTTACACCCCTAAATAATTCACAGACACCAAGAAAAAGTGATCCACACATTCTATCCAATGTATGTATTCTCAAACTATTTTTGATTAAAGTAGACAATAGGGTGTTTTGTTGAATTTATATAAATCAGAATCACAGTTTCAATAGCAAATAGCTGGCATATTCAAATGGACACATTTAGAAGAACTTAGGTGGAATAACCATTTACATAGACAGGTAGAATTAAAGAATATCAGACCGGTATGGTAAACATCTAAATAAACAATATTAGGAACTGTCACTTACCCTGGGACTGAGGTTAAGAGGACAGAGTGGATACCAGGACACAGAGGGAAACCTATAACATTAGCATAAGAAAGGGCTACTGGACAGGTGTCATGGCCTTGAGCAGGAGGGACACAGTCATTGCTAACCCATGGCCCCACAGGAAGGGGCCATCTCCTTCCTCTCTCTGAGCTAATTTCTGTATCTTCTATCAATCAAATCTAAAGTCAGAGGAAAGGGAGCCTTTGAATATGGTCTATATTATTCAAGATTGTTTAGAGAAACTGAACCAACAGGGTGTGTGGGTGTGTGTGCGTGTGTGTGTGCATATATATATATATATATATATATATATATATATGTGCACATCTATATATATGCACACACACAAACACCCTGTTATAGATATACTTATATATATACATATATATGTGCGCACACACACGCACACACACACACACATACACACATACCCAGAGAGAGAGAGAGAGAGAGAGAGAGCGAAAGAGAGAGATTCCAAGGAAGAGCCTCATGTGATTGTGGGGACTGGCAAGTCTGAAGTCCGTAGGCTGTCAATCTGGAAATCCAAGGAAGAGTTGATGTTGCAGTCTTGAGTCTAAAGATAGACTTAAGGCAGAATTCCTTCCTTCTTGGGATATTCTGGTCTTTTCCCCTAAACCTTCACCTGATTGGATGAAGCCATCCACATTATGGAAGGTAATCTGTTTTGCTCAAAGTGTACTATTTGAAATGTTAATCACATCTAAAAAACTACTCTCACCAGTTGCAACATCCAGGTGGTATTTGAGCAAACAACCATTCTTATCTAAGTTGATGCCTAAAATTAACTGTGGCAATATTCACCTAGGTCAGCATTCAGGGATAAGGAGGGTTGCAAAAGGTAGAGCGAGGATCAGAGGGGAGAGGACACAAATAAAATATTCAGCAAACTCTGTATAGAAATTCGTCAGAGTTTCTATTCTTTTTTGCTGTGCTTCCTGAGAAAAGGAAGTAGGAGTATTTTGCACACCACTGGCTTCCAAGTGGCTAGTCCAATACCTGGCACATGCTACAGTAGTTTCCTCCAAAGTAAGGGTTGAATTGACTTGAATATTTTAGAAGCAAGTTCTGAGAAATGAGTGTTTAGTGAATTTTCCCTGGAAAGTAGCAATATCTCAAGAGCAATTTGGAAGAAAAAGGTAAATGCCGTCACCATTTTCTATCATCTTTTGAGCATAGGACAAAGCACCACATCAGATTAATCAGATGTGATCATTGTATCTGCTAAGGCTTAAGACCAGATGACATTTCCAAGCTTCACTCTTTGCCTTATTAATACAATAAATTTAGTCATTGAACTGGATGATCTCCTATGCAGCAAAGACTTTAAATTGCTCCCTCTGTAACCATGCAATTTTATAAAGGGCTGGTTATATTGCTAGGGTATGATGGAAGTCATTTATCAGGTAAATAATCTTGAAAACAATCTACTCTTAATGGTCCACACCTGCTAGGAATGTGACATCAGATTTACTCCCAACAAAGAAATGAGCTGGGAATCAAAATGCATCTTATGTGCCTCGTGACAGTAAAGAAAGAATGAAAACAGATAAAGTTGAAAAGAATTGAATAAAGTGCACCCTAGATTATTTGACACATTATTTTTGAGGTGTCTGACTGGTTGTGCAAGAAGCTACTGAAACATTATCCTTTGAGAAGTTACGTTTTTGGGCCAGCTTATTTGGACCATCCTGAAACCAAGAGCAGAGAAAGGTGAAAAGGAGCAAAGACAGTCACAGGTCATCTGATGGAGGAAGGGCATCTCCAAGGCCATCATGTCACTGAGGAGCTTGGCAGCTACTGATCAAAATGCCAGTTTGGCTTTGTGCATCAGCTGGTCCTGATAAGCATCTGTTTCTTGTTTCTGTTGCTTTTCTGGTTTGCTCTCCAAATGACCAAGTCCTTTAAGTGGAAAATTAACAATTGGTTACCTGAGAAAAAGTTGAAAAGAAATATGTAAATACTTCATGCAGACACATGAGGCTTGGGTGGTACTCTTTCTCCTGTGTTATCAAAAGAAATTGTCTTATGGGGACAGCCTGAGGCTAAATGTGTGAAGTGGCTAAAAGTTGTCACGTTCTCTTTCTGCACCTGTGTCTGTGCCTCTTCAAAAGTCCTTGTCACTTCCCCAATATCCTCCCAGAACAGGCACATCCGCCCTCCCCCACCCCCCACTCCTGCAGCTGTCCTGGGTCTTATTCCTACAGAGTCTGGTGAAGCTATTTCTCCTCTAAGCTGGGGCTGTTGAATTTGTCTCTGTGTCCCAGGGCTTAGCCCAGCACCTGAAATCATGAAAGTGCTCAATAAATCTTTCATGAGTGAAGGAAGCTTCAATAGGTATTAGATAAAAGAGGCTCACTCACTTCTGGAGGGAGAGATGTTTATGATTCAATAAGACATTCTTAAATCTCGAGTCTCTAACAGAATTTCTGGCAACAGGGTGAGTGGTGCATCACATCAGGAACAGGAGCAGCTAGCTTTGTCTGGTAATGAGGTAGTCATGTCCTATACTGCCTATTGTTTGTAAGCATAAGGCAGTTCCTGCATTTCTAGGGCTCTGAGTTCTATCTCAATCAGCGGCATCTAAGACACAGAAGGCTGCTACAGTTGGCACCTGCTCTTCTCCGCTCCAGAGCAAACCAGGGGCAGACATGGGGTGCCCCTCTTTCCAGTCCCATGAGGAAAGCATGTGCTAAGATACCAGCAGCAATCTGGCCCCTTGCTGATACCACCATATGTGTCTAATCACCCTTCTTCTCCAGAGTAATTGGAACAATGAAAAGGAGGCCTAGCATGACTGACTCTATTTTGCTCCTACCCCCCAGCCTCCTGTGGTGGTCTCTTTTAGATTAGTTGCTTTTGCTGATTTCTGCATGTAGGCCAAGCTAACTATGGGAGGAATTTAGTTTGTAGTTTAAAGTTAGGGTAATAATAGTCCCTTCCCCAAACTTGTTCCCAAGGAGATAAGGAAGATGTATACGCAAGTAACAGTGTTAAATTAAATGCTCTTTAGGAGCAATGTGACCTGATGGACAAGTTTCACAATGTCCCTGGACCCTCACTGCTGCCCTTTGGTCATTGATCACCTCTTAATCTCAACCCTCTCCCTATTCTACTTCCCCTAACCTAAAAGGAGCCTAAAGTTTGTGTTAACTTAAGACAGTTCTTTAAGACACTCATCTGCCATCTTCTTGGTTTGCCTTGGTTTGCTGGCTCTTGAATAAAGTCACTTTCCTAGCCTCAACACCTTGTCTCTTGACTTACTGGCTATGGTGAGTGGTCTGAGCTTGGACTTAGCCACACGATCTGCTCTACCAGCTTAACTCCTGGTCCATGATTAGACTGACACCTTTATTTCCCGTCAGAATCTAGCAGTGTATCTTGCAGATAAAAGTTGTTAAATAAAAGAATTTTTTTTTTTTACCTGATCAATGTCAATTTGCTGCTTAGAATTATACACCTTTAAACCTCTGGTTTCCCTAAGGAAGTTACTTTTGCATTTTCCAATGCTTTTTAAATTCTAGTTAAAACATTACTTACGTAAATTCTTGATTAAAATATTCTCCAGCAGCTTCTTATTTTATCAGAGAGTTCTTTGCCAGCCAATGTGCTGAAGATGGATGCCGGCGTACTGAAATGCTGACCCTCACCCCAGCCCAAGGCTCTACAGACAGGGCTCTAGGTAGTTCAAGTCTTTGGTCTAGTTGCCTCTGACCAGCAGCAGAATCTCTGTTTAACTCAACTTGCTGTTCAAATGTTATGCCATGATGTGGGAGAAAAAAAGCAGTTGGAAAGTATTGTTCTTCAGCAGGGGTTGGCATTTGTTTTTTCTGTAGAAAGCCAGATAGTAAAGATTTAGGTTTTGTGGGCCATATGGTCTCTGTCTCAACTAACCTCTGCCATTGTAGCATGAAAGTAGCAGCAGACAATACTGAACTAATGGGCATGCTGTGTTCCAACAAAGCCATTTACAAAGATAGGTGGCAGAATGCGGATTTGGCCTGAAGGCCTTAGTTTGCTGACCTCTGCTTCACAGGATGAAATTCATTTCTTTGGTACAATTGATCTCCCCATGTTCTTGTTCCGGTCCCCAGTTCAGCGTCATCTTTTCCACAGGTTCAAATGTCCCATGCCCTGAGAAGCTGTCTCCCTTGTCTCCAGGTACGTGTCCTGTGTCTCTGCACTCACAGCATCATGTTCACACATTTCCCACTTTCATGTAATAACATGTTGGAGTGCTTGTCATCTCCATCAGACTGCAATATCCTGAATGGTTGGGAGACTGTATTGTGGTTATATCTGTGTCTATTAGATGTAGCACAATATCTGTCACATCACTGGTTCTCACTGTTTGTTGCATAAAGAAGAAGGCAGGAAGGATAGATAGAAGGAAGAAGGAAGGGAAGGAAGAACAGAGGAAGGAAATAAGGAAGCATTCTCTTTCTGGTTGAACATCGTAGGTTTTATTATCTCTAAGAAATATGCATGTCAGAGGAAGGTGTTGGGGACAAAGAAAGGCAAGTAAAGGTGGTAAAGAAAATGAGCAGGTGGTAGAGTTAAGAAGGAGGTGGGGCCAATGACAGGATTGTCTGGATTCTACCAAGTTCACTTGGGGCTATTGAGCCTGCATTATGTCAGAATTACTTGATGTTATCCAAGACAAACCAGCATCATAAAATATATGCCTTAAGCAGTGAAATAAAAGGTTACTGTGGCAAGAATCAATTCAGCAATGCATTTGCAGTACCTCTGGGGCTCTGGAATTTATGACAAGCAAATGAACCAGGAATAAATGAATCAAAAGCCATAATAAGGGAGGACTGCAAACTGCAGTTCGGTTAATAACATACCTCAATTATGAAGCAGAGCTAGAAATCTTATGAATTAATTTCTTCTTCTTTTTTCTCTCTCCCCCCTTCCCTGCTTTCTTTCTCAAATTATTTCCACATTTCCCTTGAGGTATAAATAATCATATAATGATATTTTCTGTATACCACAAGCTGGAGTGAAAATTTTCTCATTTTAAAGATAAGTACAAAGTTTCAGGCACTAACTATAAGTGTATCACCCTAAGTCATATTTCTTTAATCACTAGGGCTTACCCTTCAAATATTTTTAGTAATGGATGATACATAGTGAAATTTAAGGCATAGAATGTATAAATGTCAAAAATTATAATGTTGTTATTCTATTCATGCCATAATTTGTAACTTATAAATAATTTACTTCCACATGCATCATTTCAATTTGTCCTTAAGATCTGAATATTATGTAGATGCTGTGAACCCAGCAAATGAGTTATATTTATTAAGTGGTAATATCAGCTGTCATGTTACTCTAAGAATGTATTATTTTTTCTTTCTGTGATGCCTGAGACTTTGAGAAAATCTTACTCAAATGTCTCAGTTTTGTGTCAGCTGTATCATTAGGCACACAAGGGCAGGTCTGAAGAGATGCTTCTGCTAAATATTTGAAAAAGTGTCAGGATCTTTGAGACCAGTGTGGAGACAGCAGTGGGAAACAGAGCTTTCTAAGCATAGATGGGGCTTAGCACACAGTTGGGTCTCCCTAGTCCAGTGACCAACATCCACACACAGATTGCTCTTTAGGTTCCAAATGTGATACATAATAAAAAGAGCAATGGCTGTTTGGGCCAGGAGTAAACTTTCCGAATTCATATCGTCTCTTCCATGGGCTCCACATGGGAGTGAAGCAATTTGTACCAAATCTACACAAAGGTTGAAACAACATACTGGTCTATAACACAGCTTCCAGTCACTTTCAGCTTATGGTAATAGTGCTTCTAATAATAGTGAGCATATAATTTGACAACACATAGGAGCAGTACTTTAAATCGTATTATGAGCAGATTAGTTTTTCTTCTCAGCTTCACTTGATTCCTCTAATATTTATTGTTACTCAAAAACATCCCAGTGTGCAATAATTTTTATAAGTCCTAAATGTATACTATATTTATGGAAGCGAAGCTGGTTTAGTACAAGAATACAAAAAGGTCCCCTTATTGTCCTAAAATCAGTTAACCCAGGACACTTCCATCATTGCCAAAGGAGATACAGTTTCCCACTGTCACTCATGCTTGAGGACAGCTTGTCATACCCACAATAAAACATTTCCTCTCATGTTTTCCCCTAAGTGGGAGACTAGTTAAATAATTCACTACCAGGTAGAACTCACATTAAGCTCAGCCTGTCAGAATGTTTGTTTGTTTCTGCTGTCGGTTATGCCTCCAGGATATGCTGGATTTGAGCAGAAGCATCATTTGGGGGCAGTTGGGCAGTAAATCTTCCTCGAGTTCTCTGAGAAAGCAGTATTTCACTGGCCAAGTGAGATTTGCCTTTCATTTAACCAGCAACACAATAAAAGCAAATGTTTTCGGCATCAGCATTTCCCTTGCCCTAATATATGTTTTAATGTTCTATAAACTTAAATGATTTTAATGGCCTTATGTTCAGTAAACAAAGCACATAAACAAAATGTGGAGGAAATTTTCCTTCAATGTTTTGCTTTTCAATGCCATGTTTAGGGAGAAAGAAATATAATTTCTCTATCTTGAAGAAAATATTCAAGCCCCTCAAGTTATCCCTGGAAGACATCAAGGGATATTTTTTATTCATTATTAGTATCTATGAACTAATATGTATTTAGCATTTACAATGCGACAAGATTTGTTTAAAAAGCTTTGAATTTTTAAAAATGTTCTGAATTCTTAGCTAAAAGGCTCTATAAAGGAGGAGTTTTATTATTACTATCCCCATTTTATAGATGAAGAAATGCAGGTAAAAAAAAAAAAAAGGTTAAATAACTTGTTCAAGGCTCTACTATCATTTAGTAGCAGAGGAAGCTCAAACTTGGACTTTCTCTAGAACCTGTCCTCTTAGCTACTAGGCTACCCTTTACTCTATCATCTACTGGGTAATGACAAGTGGCAGAATAGGCTGCCCCAAGTATGCCACTTCCAGATAGTGATTATTTTGAGCTGAGGATAAGTGAGAAGAATCAGTTGCAAGAAGAGCTCTCTGCCCTCCCTCATTTGCCTAAGAGTGGGACATACATTTGTAAAGATGTCCCTACTCCCCTCTCTATCAGGAAGGACAGAAGTGAATCACCAGAGACAAACTCTCAACCCTTAACAGATTAGAGGAATTTACTTGAAAGACTCTACTAATCAGCTTTACTAATCTTCTATTGGCTACTCCTATACATTTACTTTTCCATCATTTTGTACCCTAAACACTCAAAGTCCTTTTCTTTTGTCTTGTCACTTCTCTGAAGTGTATTGTTCTTTTGCTAAGATGCTATATAAGCCCAAGTTGTAACCATCCCTTCAAGTTACTCATCACTGAGACCTCTCATGTGTACGTGCAATGCACATGTTACACACTTCCGTTTGTTTTTCTCTTATTAATCTGTATTTTGTTGATTTAATTGCATAGGGCCCTAGTTAATGACCTGAGATGTGTAGAGAATAAAAGGATATTTTTCCTCACCCACTGTACTATGTACAGATGCCTTGTATGCAATTTTGCTAATATCTATCATGGCAATGAAGTAGGTATTATCATCTTCCATTTTATAGATGAGGATTGTGAGGCTTACATGACCAGAGAGCTTGCCAGAACTCACATAACTCATAAGTAGTAGATTTAGATTTGGAACGTGAATTCTGTTTTTATGATATTATAAGCATCATTAAACTTTGACTCAATTTAGTGCTACTAAAATGTTTAGTTTTCACTGTGCGTGCTAATATCTATTTTGGAAGGAGGAACAATTTAAGAACTAATTCTAGAGCTTCCAAAGAAACATTCCAAGGAGGTTTGTATTTCACAGCAGAAATTACTAATCAAATTTAGGAGTAGATTCCCAGGGTACCTGTAACAGTACATTGTAACTCAAAGACAAGCCCCGGGCTGCGGTCAGCCTGGACTGCATTGGTTTTTCCAAAAAGGCCCCGGGAATGTAAAAATGGATGGTGAAGCATTAGGAAAGTCCCTAGAATCACGTAGGGCCTGACGGAGGCCCTGTAACAGCTTTACGAAATCAGCCGAAAATGGGTCAGAAACCATAAAGGCAACTAGATAAAACTTGTCCGAGTAGATTCAACTGCATCTGATTTTTTGGGTTAGACTTTAGGACAGTGAGTTATAAAAGACAACTAGTTTGTTCCAATCTTTTCATTTACAGCTGCCATACAAATAAAGTGTGTTATGTTACTCTTGAAACATTATAAAATAATCTTCTTTTCTAGGACCAGCAGAGCAAAACTTTTAAACAACCTTGGGGAACATGATGACAATGTGAGTGAAAATCAGGGGTTGTTGTATAAAAGCTGACAGTTATTCTATTCAGAGGTTTATCATTTATTCAGATATTTTCACAGTGTTCTGCTTTAAGGCACAAATAAAAGGGATAAAAAGACAAATATTTAAAATGTCTAGTAGTGATGCTAAAAACAGCAGGAATGTGTCCCACAATTAGTTAACTGAAGTTAAAAAAAATAGCTGAAACTTCCTATCCCAGCAGGGTACCTCAGCTGATGATGACATTGCCCTCTAAGTGGCGGAAAGGGAGAAGGGCTGAATGAGACTGAGAGAATGTTAATAAGCCTCTTTAGGTTCAGGCTTTCTGTTTACTAAGGTGATTCACCTTTAGTTCTGCAGAGGGGCAGAAATCCTCCAACTTGAAGGGCAGGGCTAGCCCTAGGCAAAACTGTGTAGTCGATCGATGAAGCTGATACTGGGTGTTCACCTTCTCTTTTCCACATTTCCCTGTCGCTCTCTAGGTGGCTCCTCCAGACATCTCTTTCCTTATAGAGTCAGCTGTCTAATAAGATCTTTCACACTGAGTCAACAGTGACTTGAGTGTAATTCACCCTGGAACCTTTTTCAAAAGGCAGGATTGAAGGTGAAGGTATGAACAATGGGAGAAGAAAGGACCACAAAACAGAGTCCAATTGCTGTAGTTTTTGAAGTGCTGATCGTAATTAATTAGTGGGAAAAGTATTGTTTTACAAAGCTTTTACTTTAGGTTTTATTATTGGGGTGTGTGTGTGTGTGTGTGTGTGTGTGTGTGTGTATACACTAAGTGGCAATGAGAACTGTATCTCAAACTGTAGGTAAAGAACATTTGCAGTTTAAGCCTATGTGGTTAACGATCTAAATTTGTGAGCCAGCATGCAATAGCTAAAACCCAGCTATGCAACTACATTTTGTGACTTTAGGCAAGGTTTTTAAAAACCCATTTGTGACTTAATCTCCTAATCTTAAATAGATATAATTCAGGGCCTTTCTCATTCCATTTTGGATGCTATAAAAAATACATAGATGGGAGGTTTAGCAACAACAGAAATTAATTTCTCATGGTTCTGGAGGCTGGGAAATCCAAAAAAATCAAGGCACCAGCAGATTCAATGTTTGATGGGGGCCTGCTTTGTGGTAACAGAAAGACTCTCCCTCTAGGATTCTCTGATCCAGCAGGACCAAGACATTTCTGTTCTTTCTGGGTGAAAAGGGTGAGAACCTGGGCTCAGAAATGCTTATAGCTATACCCCTCTACCCCACAGGAAAAACTACTCTGAGAAAAACAAGCTGAGCACAGAGAGACATAAATAAAAGAAACTGGAAGACAGTCCTGAAACCAGTGTCACTCCTGTTCTTTTCAGTTTAGTCTCATACTCTCTCTTTTTTTAATCGTGTTAGTTTGAATTGGTTTTCTGCCTCTTATTAATGGGATATTTGTTTTAGACATCTTAGAATGGATGATTTTGCTGGCCCTCCTCTTTCTCTCAAATGCAATCTATTTGCAAATTCTGTTGGCTCTTCAGTGAGTATCCAGGATTCTACCACTTCCCACTACTTTGAGAATGACCACCATATTTCTAGTTACTATCATTTTCCCCTGGATTTTTGCCTCTTACCTGATCTCCCTGCTCACACCTCTGCCCTGCTGTAGCCTTCTGCCAACAGCTAGAACTCCCAACAGTTCTAGAAACGGAAACAAATCTAGAACAGCTAGATTCTTTTACAACAGTCCCTTCTCCAGTTGAAACACTCCAATGACTTTTTGTCTCACTCCGAATAAAATCCAATGTCTCTATCATGGACACGAAGGCCCTCTGTGATCTGACCCCTCTTGATCCCTCTGACCAGTCTTAATTACTCTGTCCCTTTTCCACTGCATTTTATCCATACTGGCCTCTTGGATGTTCTTGGAGCACACCACACACCCATGCGTCTTAGGCCCTGAGCTTCCTTTGTAAGAAAGACTCCTCTCCCTGTCAGTTGCATTCCACCACCTACCTTCTTCAATAAGGTCTCTGCTCCAACATCACCTTATCAGAGATGCCTGTGCTGTCCCAACTAAAACAGCTCCTGCCCCCATTTCAATCTCTATTCTCCTTACTCTATCTCATTTTCTGATAACACTTACCAATATCTGTCATATTTAAAGTGTACTTGTTTATTGTATGTCTCCCATTAAGAAATTCCTATGGGCAGGAATCTCAGTCATTGTGCTATATCAGCAGCAGCTGGAACAGCTCCTGGCACCTAGGACGACTCTGAATATTTTCAGCATAACGCATATATGCATGGGTGAGCAAATCACTGAGCTCTCTCCAGAGAGGTATCAAGTTAAATGTACGTGGCTATGAAAGCAAGCAGGTGTAAACAGACGTTGATCAGTTATTGCATATAGTACCTCAGATAAGCATTGGGAAACCAAGCCATCTGAGAACTGCATAAGGATTGCTCGTCTCAGGAAACACTTTCACAGTCTCTCCTATAAGGACAGTGGGCAGGACATCAGCCAGCCAGCCTCAGTGATGCTAATAACAGTGGTAATGACAATCATAAGTTCACATCGTTCAGTGAGCGCTCACTCTACAGCCAGACACTGTTCTAAGTGCTTTGCATTTGTTATCTGATTTAACAACCACAGCAGCCCCATGAGAATGGTCTTCTGGAGATGGAATGCTTGCATCCCTGCAAAATCCTTATGTTGAAACATAATCTCCAATGTGGTGGTATTAGGAGATGGGGCTTTTGGGAGGTGATTAGATCAAAAGGGTAGAGACCTCATGAATAGAATTGCACCCTTATAAAGGAGGCTCCAGAGACCTTTCCCATCCATTCTGCCAGGTGAGGTTACAGCAAAAACATAGTCGTTTTATGAATCAGGAAGCAGGCCCCCATCAGACCTTGAATCTGCTGGTGCCTTGATCTTAGGCTTCCCTTCCTCCAGAAATGTGAGAAATAAGTGTCTGTTGTTTATAAACCTCTCAGTCTAGTATTTTGTTAAAGCATCCCAAATGAAATAAGAAAGGCTCTGCATTATTATATTATATATATGTTATATATTATATCTATTCAAGATTAGGAAATTAAGTCACAAATGGACTTTAAAAAAAAAACTTTCCCAGAGTCACAAAACTTGGTTGCATACCTGGGTTTTAACTATTACATTCTGGTCTTATTGAGGGCATTCTAAGACAGCCCATCTCTGTCCATGGCCTCACTTTAGCCCTTCAAGTAAGAACACAGACCAGTTAAGAACCTGGAAACCATAATTCTCAGCAAACTGACACAAGAACAGAAAATCAAACACCACGTGTTCTCACTCATAGGTGAGTGTTGAACAATGAGAACACATGGACACAGGGAGGGGAGCACTACACACTGGGGTCTATCGGGGGGAAATAGGGCAGGGACAGTGGAGGGTGGGGAGTTGGGGAGAGATAGCATGGGGAGAAATGCCAGATATAGGTGATGGGGAGGAAGGCAGCAAATCACACTGCCGTGTGTGTACCTATGCAACAATCTTGCATGTTCTTCACATGTACCCCCAAACCTAAAATGCAATAAAGAAAAGAAGCTACAGACTGGCTGCCTGACACTGTGTGAATCTGGGGGAATTTCTGCTATTTGGACTGGTTAAGAATGCAGATACTGAGCTCTGGAGTGAGCCCAGTGATTTGCAGCATTGGGCACTAGCTTTCCTTTTTAGTACTATTAATAGACCAGGACAGGAAAAGAAATGAAAGTTTGCATTAAGAGGACGTGACAATCAGCAATTGAGGCTTCACAACTTAAACCATCCCCACTGAGATTGGTAAGGACTTCTCTTGTTTTCGAAACCCTTTCATAGTTTACTTGTCATCTACAATAGTCCCCAAAAACCAGTAAGGCAGGAAACTGGCTGCCACCTGCCTCCTCTCCCCTCACCAGTCCTAAATGTTTGGAATGAAGGAAAAGAAGATTCAGAGAGAGTAAGTTATCAATCAAAGCCAGAAAGATATGAGATGCAAGAGCTTCAGGCTTGAGCTCCTCATTCTTACCTGGATGCAGTGCTCTTCCAAACTGCATAGAAAAACATATGTGACTATCTATATATTCTCTAAAGTAAAATGTTGATAATTCAGTGATTTTTCTTTCTTAAGCAGCTTACCAGAACGTGAGATTGCTTTCTTTGACAAAAAACAAACAAACAAACAAACAAAAAAACAACCAAACACCAGGCAAAGAAAAAGATATCAGAAAACTCTCAGGCTGAGAAACGCAAATTGCTGCAAAAAAAGTATTGTAGAACTATTTTAAGATACCTTGGACAAACATCAGCACCATAATTAATAATAAGGTTACTAAAAGAACTAAAGGCTCTGTAAAAATCCAAACCAAACCAACCAACCAATGAACCAAACAATAACAACAACAAGGACACCCCAAACAAAGAATTCTATAACGAATGGAAAGGACAGGCATTTATTCCATGATCTGAGCAGCCCCCTCTACAGAGCATGATGCCCACAGCATTGCCTTTGGATGTCAAGGGCAATGATCTGACCTGGTGAAACAGGTTAGTCATGCAAACCAAATTTTTCATGAATGTTTGTGAAAATCTCATTCCATTTTGCTCAAGGCAATTTCTGAACTGACAGCAATGATAGACACAGCTTCCAGAGCTTTGTTTTTCTAAAATCTAGGCAAAATATACATATTTTTAAAAATGTCATGCACAATTAATCTTCCTGTTGCAAATGGCTGTACAGTCCACAGACTGAGAATCTGATTCTTCATGAGTAAAGAAGCTCTGCAATTTGTCAACGTGAGCAATTTTCCTCAAGCCGTCATATTTCCTATCAGTTTGGCATTTGTTTAATTCATTCGCCCTTTCACTCCTCTCTCAGATTAATTCACTAAACCATTTCGTGAGTGCCTCCTATATACGCTTAGGCTAGATTGGACAGGATTTCTGATCTTGGGAAGTTTATAGTCTCATGGAGTATGAATATTGTTGGTGGGTGAATTCTGTAGCCAATATTATTCATGTGGCAAGCCACTAAAATAAAACATTTGCTATCAGCTTGGGTTGTAAACAACATACAAAATATGTTGTTAAGCAAATCAGTGTCAGCCTACCCCTAAAATCCAGACTTCTCCTTTCTGCAGTTTTCTTTCTTTCGGTACTTCTCATTTCCTCTCCAATTTTGAGAACAATTAGCTTGAAGTAGACATTTATCTTTTGCAGACAATTCCAAATAGACTTTGGGCTGATCTTTCATCTGCTGCTGACGAAGTCGGCCATTCAGGTGTGGATGCTTTTGATGTAGATTTTACAGTTTCATATTTATTTCTTTGAGTGAGGTGGTAATTGTTCCCAAAGATTCATTTTAGAAGAATAAGGGCTGCATTTATATCTTGCCTTTTTTGCTTCGCCAAGGCTTTCAGACTAATTTTCTAATCTCATTGCAAGTTCTTAAAACCCATAAAACAATATTCACTATTTGAAAGCTCTTTTTCATAAAAGGCAGGGTAGGAGTAATGGGAAATGTTTTTTATCTTAGATATTATGACTGCAAAAGTAAGCAAGAAAACTTCGGTGATGATATTCTATGGTTCTTTCCTGATTAGCATCCACCTGACTTACAGAGTTTTCTCTTTTGAATTTTAAAAGAGCAGTTAGTATTCAACTACTGTGACATCTATGTAAACTGGAAAAGCCACATAATTTTTTGGCTTATTTGAATTAGCTCTGAGCCCCAAACCAACATTGTTTTATTCTTCCTGCAGTGTAACTGGTGCATGAGCTAGAAGTTTGAAGTTTACGTGGCATCTTTTATAATTTTCCTGCCTGGTTACCTACATCCATATCATCAGCATTTAGATCTTACCTACATAATTCAAGAAGTATAAAAAATATTCACAAACTTCATATTTAAGATCAAGGATTGATCCTTTTGTTTTAAAAATAAGTAAATTGCCTGGAATTGTCATTCTTTTGACCCAGAAAACATACCCATTGCTGCCACTTCACCAAAATGGTGTTTGCCATTAGAATAATTTCTCATTTCATATTTGGAACATGAATAATAACTGAAAAGTATCACATCCTTGAAGTTATATATGGTGGCAGTTTAGTGTTATGACTCTGTGGATCCATTTGCCCATGTTAACACTGGACAGGACAGAGTTTGTCTTTCTGATATATTGTCTCACTTGACATGTTCAAGCAACCTCTCAATTTCAGCCTTATAAGAAGCACATAATTTTTGTTACACCTTCAATTCCACTTTAAACTCCTTCTGCCATTGTTCCTTTCCCTTCCCAGTAACAATTTGTCTTCACCTCCTCTGTAAGTGTTGCTCTGTGACTCCGCTCCAACTGTGAACTCGAAAGAAAAGTGGCATCTACTGAAAAACCCTGGGGTTCAAAAAAGAGAAACTTAGAACTAGTACACACTGTACAGTGATCCACTCTGTCAGTCAGTCAAGTGACATGACTTCACACAAGATAAGTGAATTCAAATTTAGAACCTAGATAGACGTGCCTGGCTTTTCATACCAGATGTGGATGTGGGAGCCAGAGACCCTGTGTTATTTTACCTAGTAACAAGATAAGTGGGATCTGAGTCACCTGGACACTGGGCTTGTCCTCTCACAGATGAATGGCATCAAGAAGCTGCTGAAACACATTCGTTGTATGTTGGTGGACACATCAACATTTAGGAATTGCTTTGAAGAACTTCGGGAAAAGTGTTCTTTTTCTCAGAGCTGTGGCTCTCGAACACACTTCAAGATTCATATCTAAATGCCACACGGAATATCTGTCAACAAGTACCAACAACATATATTGTGACGCCAGGCAGAGCTGCATTTCCCTTGGTAATTCTCTACTGTCATCTGTGACTGTGTCAATCTCACAAGGTTACATGGTGCCATATTTCTGAGAAGCATTGAGGGCTATGCGTTTGAGATCCCTTTGAACCAGATTTATCTTCTATTATTATTCATGTTCCATACAAGGTGACAAATTCTACATAATATTTTGAAACTGAGGTTTGTTTATTAGGAGGAAATGTTTATTTGAAGCATATGGTAATAACACACATTGTAGGTATACTCATGTGTGATATGTGTAATGTTTTCCTAGCAAAAATAGTCAACACTATTTTTTCTTATGTGCAGAATATCAAATGAAGAGTTTTAAGGATGCAGTGAGGTCTGAGATAAAACCTCATAAAGAGAGGGAAATAGAATTGTATGTGAATATCTAGATAAATTATCTGCTGACAAGTTTAACTTCTCAGTTAAAAAAAAAATGATTTTTTTTTTGTTTTTTCTCTTCCATCTTTTCCCCAAATACAGGGGAAAAGTCTTTTAATATCTTTTTTAAAAAATGTTCCTCTGACAGCCTAGTTTGAAAAAAAGTCAAACCTACAGAAAATTCACAAAAATAGTACAATCAACACCCATATGTCATTTGCTTAGATTTATCACTTGCTAACATTTTGCCACGTTTCTTTCTCTCTGTCTCTCTGATGACTTGATGATACCTTTTAATGTTAGTTGCAGATAATCATAAAACTGTAGCCCTTAATATTTAAATAAATATCCTCTAAGAACAATAACTTTCTCCTACAAAACTATAATACAGTGATCGAGTTGATATATTTAACATGATCCATATTGTTTAATTTATAGCCCATATTAACATTTATACACCAATCTCAATAATATTCAGAAAAGTTTCTTTTTAATCCAAGATCCTATTAAAAATCATACATTGCATTTAGTTGTCCTGTTCAATATGCTAGCTAAGGCATTAGAAGAAATAGCCTTTGAAAATACTTCTATTTGGCGATGGCTTCATAAAAAAAAATCTGCAAAGGAACCTCAATCCTTTCTAATAAAAACATGACCACCAGGTTTGCACCAGTGCCCCTTGCTGTGCTGCCTGTTCTGTGTAGACCCTTCCAGTAGCTCTCTATCTCATCGTCAATCAAATTAATCTTGCTATTAAGAAAAGGTACTTACTCCTGTGTTTTATTTGTAGAGGACTATTATTTCCTCTGAGATGAGAAAGATCATATGTAAATCTAGGCCAAAGATTGGCAAACATTTTCTATAAGGAACTAGATAGTAACTATTTTAAATTTTGTGGACTTCAAATGGTCTCTGTCACAACCACACAATTCTGTTCTTGTAGCTGGAAAATAGCCAGGAACAATATGTAAGTGAATGAGAATGGTTGTTTGAAAATAAACCTGTATGTACAAAAGCAGTCGTTGGGCCAGGGCATGGTGGCTCACCCCTGTAATCACAGCACTTTGGAAGGCCAAGGAGGGCAGATTACTTGAGGCCTGGAGTTGGAGAGCAGCCTGGCGAACATGGCAAAACCTTGTCTCTAGAAAAAATACAAAAATTAGCCGGGTGCGGTGGTGCTCACCTGTAATCCCAGTTACCAGAGAGGCTGAAGTGGAGAGTTGCTTGAACCTGTGAGGCAGAGTTTGCAGTGAACTGAGATTGCACTGCTGCACTCCAGCCTGGGCAACAGAGCAAGACTCTCTCTCAAAAAAGAAAAAAAGAAAGAAAGAAAGAAAGAAAAAAAAAAAGCAGGCCAGGATTTTGTCCATGGACAATAGTTTGCTCACTTCTCCTCTTGGCTCACCCAAGCTGAGCTCATAATAAGTGTAATTAAAAAATTATCCTGCTTGGAAAACGTAATTTTATGTTTTTATGTTAGCTGCAGCATTCTGGAGACAGTCCTTACACAGGTAAAAGTTTTGTCAGAATCTTGGAGAATAGGTAGCTCCACTTAAATATGTTCACAAACACAAGTTGGAAAAATTATTAAGAAAGTCTCTGCAAAAATAAACTAGTCTTTATAAGGACAGACTATTCAAAGACTTTCATCCACATACAAGAAACGACAAAATTAGAAAATTCAATTGGAATCTCAGACTCACATTGTAAAGCTGCTATTTTGACCTACTGGTATTTATTTCAGGGATTGTAGCAGGTTATTGGAAAGTAGGCTTTACCAGGGTGGGAAGGGGGTTTTCAGGAAACTCTAATGGTGCCAAAATATGGCTGCATACTCTACACTGGAGACTGGTCTAGCTGGCCTGCCTGGCTGCTCTCTCTCTACTTGTTCAAATATACAATGGAATAAAATGTGCAGATGGGGCTGGCAGGTAACCCAGGGTTACCTTCTGATAAAGAAGAGCTATTTCAGTGCTTTCAATAGCTGAATGCCAATCTGCTTCTCTCATCCTTCTGTCCTAAACTTCTGCATTTGTGTGCACTACTAAACAGACAAATAATATCACATTATTTTTAAGTATAATTCTTAAAACAAAATTTAGCATCCATATAGAAAACAAGTACAAATTATAAGTCACACTTATCTCAGTTAATTCTTCCTAAGTAAATATACCTATGTAAGCTCTACTCAGATCAGCAGATAAAGCATTATGAACACCCAGTAGCTTACTGCATCATCCAACCCTTCCACCAGAGGAGACCACTATGGTGACTTCTTTTCCATCGATTACTTCTGCCTGTTTGTGAACTTAGATAGTTGTAATTATGTAGTGTTTACGTTTTGGTGTCTGGCCTCTTTATCTTGTGAGATTAAAACATTGGGTAGGAGTAATTTATTGATCATTGCCATAGAATATTGTCTTACATGCATATTTCACATTTCACTTATTTATTCTCTGTTGATGGAAATAGAGTTGTTTCTAGATGTTGGCTTACACAGTCAATGCTGCTGTGAAGTGCCCAGTCATGTCTGTTGGTCTTTTGGAGCACATAGTACAACAGAAGTGGAATGGCTGAGTTGCAGGTTCTCTGTATATTCAGCTTTAATATATACGACCAGTTTTCCAAAGTAATTACACCAATTTATAACCCTCACCAGATGTATGAGAGTTCCAGTAGTCCTCTTGAAATTAGGCTATTTTTTTTCTTATTGGCCTCTAGAAAGCCTTCTGTATTTCAGAAACAAAAGTTTTTTAGGGCGTAATATTGCAAATACCTTCTCCCATTCTATGACTTGCCATTTCAGTCTCCTAATTGCATCTTTTGATGAGCAGATGACTTTGATCTCGACAGCGTTTATCAGTCTTTTTCTTTGTAGTAAGTGTGTCTCATGCTTTGCTAAGAAAACTTCGCTTATTTCAAAAACAAAGAATATCAACACAGATATTCTTCTATGTTGTTTTTGGAATTTTTATTGATTACCTTTCATCTTTCTTTTTTTTTTTTGGATCGAGTTTCACTCTTGCTGCCCAGGCTGGAATTCAGTGTTGCGATTTTGGCTCACCACAACCTCTCTCTCCCAGGTTCAAGCCATTCTCCTGCCTCAGCCTCCCGAGTATCTGGGATTACAGGCATGCGCCACCATGCATGTCTAAATTTTTTGTATTTTTAGTAGTGATTGGGTTTCTCCATGTTGGTCAGTCTGGTCCTGAATTCCTGGCCTCATGTGATCTGCCCAACTTGGTTTCCCAAAGTACTGGGATTACAAGTGTGAGCCACCATGCCTGTAATTTCATTCTTCAGTCTACTTGGAAATAATATTTTTGTGTGGAAATAATATTTTAGTGAAGTAAGGTCAAGATTATGATATTACAATATGGTTATCCAATGGAGTCCTTACTATTTATTGAAAAGATCATTCTATCCCTATTACATTTCTCTGTCAACTTTCTTATAAATCAATGATCACATACGGTTCTCTATTCTATTAAACTTGTTTATTTGTCTATATTTGAGCAATCATCACACTGTTTTAATTAATGAAGCTTTGTTATGAAAGTCTTGTTGCCTGTTATGTAATTCTTCCAACTTTTCAACTTCAAGATTGTCTTGCCTTTTCTTGGCAATATACGTGTCTATTTATTTAGCTCTTAAACAATTTATTCAATAATGTTTTATAATTTTTTGTGTAAAGTATTTGGATGTCTTTCATTAGGTTTATGCATAATTATTTTATTTTTAAAAGTTATCTTGTGATTTTTGCACGTTGATTTTGTATCCTGAGACTTTGCTGAAGTTGTTTATCAGTTTCAGGAGATTTTGGGCTGAGATGATGGGGTCTTCCAGATATACAGTCATGTCATCTGCAAATAGAGACAATTTGATTTCCTCCTTTCCAATTTGGATACCCTTTATTTCCTTTTCTTGCCTGATTGCTCTGGCTAGAACTTCCTGTACTATATTGAATAGGAGTGGTGAGAGAGGGCATCCTTGTCTAGTGCCAGATTTCAAAGGGAATGCTTCCAGTTTTTGCCCATTCAGTATGATATTGGCTGTTGGTTTGTCGTAAATAGCTTTTATTGTTTTGAGATACATTCCGTCAATACCTAGTTTATTGAGGGTTTTTAGCATAAAGGGTTGTTGAATTTTTTCAAAAGCCTTCTCTGCATCAATCGAGATAATCATGTGGTTTTTGTCTTTGGTTCTGTTTATGTGGTGAATTACGTTTATGGACTTGCGTATGTTGAACCAGCCTTGCATCCCCGGGATGAATCCTACTTGATCATGGTGGATGAGCTTTTTGATATGCTGTTGCAATCGGTTTGCCAGTATTTTATTGAAGATTTTTGCATCGATGTTCATCATGGATATTGGCCTGAAATTTTCTTTTCTTGTTGAGTCTCTGCCGGGTTTTGGTATCAGGATGATGTTTGTCTCATGAAATGATTTGGGAAGGATTTCCTCTTTTTGGATTGTCTGGAATAGTTTCAGAAGGAATGGTATCAGCTCCTCCTTGTATGTCTGGTAGAATTCAGCTGTGAACCCATCTGGACCTGGGCTTTTTTTGGGTGGTAGGCTCTTTATTGCTGCCTCGACTTCAGACCATGTTATTGGTCTATTCAGGGTTTCGGCTTCTTCCAGGTTTAGGCTTGGGAGGATGCAGGTGTCCAGGAATTTATCCATTTCTTCCAGGTTTACTAGTTTATGTGCATGGAGTTGTTTGTAATAATCTCTGATGATGGTTTGGATTTCTGTGGAATCTGTGGTGATATCAGAAAGCAGAAACAGGACCCCTTCCTGACACCTTACACCAAAATTAACTCCAGATGGATTAGACTTAAACATCAGACCTAATACCATAAAAACCTTAGAAGAAAATCTAGGCAAAACCATTCAGGACATAGGTGTAGGCAAGGACTTCATGACCAAAACGCCAAAAGCAATGGCAACAAAAGCCAAAATAGACAAATGGGACCTAATCAAACTCCACAGCTTCTGCACGGCAAAAGAAACAGCCAGTAGAGTGAATCGGCAACCAACAGAATGGGAAAAAATTTTTGCAGCCTACCCATCTGACAAGGGGCTGATATCCAGAATTTACAAAGAACTAAAGCAGATCTACAAGAAAAAAACAAACAAGCCCATTCAAAAATGGGCAAAGGATATGAACAGATACTTTACAAAAGAAGACATACAGGAGGCCAACAAACATATGAAAAAATGCTCATCATCACTGGTCATCAGAGAAATGCAAATCAAAACCACATTGAGATACCATCTCACACCAGTTAGAATGGCAATCATTAAAAAATCGGGAAACAACAGATGCTGGAGAGGATGTGGAGAAATAGGAACACTTTTACACTGTTGGTGGGAATGTAAATTAATTCAACCATTGTGGAAGACAGTGCGGCGATTCCTCAAGGACCTAAAAATAGAAATCCCATTTGACCCAGCAATCCCATTACTGGGTATATATCCAAAGGATTATAAATCATTCTACTACAAGGACATGTGCACACGAATGTTCATTGCAGCACTGTTTACAATAGCAAAGACCTGGAACCAACCCAAATGCCCAACGATGATAGACTGGATAGGGAAAATGTGGTACATATACACCATGGAATATTACGCAGCCATCAAAAACGATGAGTTCACGTCCTTTGTAGGGACATGGATGAACCTGGAAACCATCATTCTCAGCAAACTGACACAAGAGCAGAAAATCAAACACCGTATATTCTCGCTCATAGGCGGGTGTTGAACAATGAGAACACATGGACACAGGGAGGGGAGCACTACACACTGGGGTCTGATGGGGGGAAATGGGGGAGGGGTGGGGGGGTGGGGATGTGGGAAGAGATAGCATGGGGAGAAATGACAGATACAGGTGAGGGGACGGAAGGCAGCAAAGCACACTGCCATGTGTGTACCTATGCAACAATCTTGCATGTTCATCACATGTACCCCAAAACCTAAAATGCAATAAAAAAAAAGAAAAAAAAAAGAGAGAAAAAAAAGTTATCTTATCAGTGATATCATTTAAAAGTTTTTATTTTTGTTTTTTGCTAGGATGTAGAAATTCTAACCATGTATCTAGTGTCCTTTCTTATTAAATCTAGTAGCTTTACTTATTACTTCTAATAGATTACCCCCACAAGTTTAACTACCATTATCATCATAGATTGGTTTTGCCTAAAACATTAACTTACTGCTTAGTTTTTTTTTTAATTTTCATAGATTATTGGGGAATATGTGGTGTTTGGTGCATGAGTAACTTATTGCTTTTAATCAGTAGATTTCCTGGAATTTTTTACATGTAGAATCATGTGTTCTACAAATGATGACAACTTAGTTTCTTTCCTTTCAGTCCTTACATTTAAAAAATTTTAAATATTGCCTTAGTACTCTGGTTAGGACTTCTAGTACAACATTTAAAGGAACTGGAGATGGGGCATCTTCACCTCATTTCTGACCATTCAGTAGGAAAGATTTTAATATTTCATTATTAGCCATGATGTTTGATGGGAATGTTTATTAATGACCTTTATTGGGATAAAACAAAATTTCTTTTATTTCTAGTCTACTGAGAGTTTTCTTCATTAAAAAATATGATCAATGTTAAATTTTAGAAGTTTAATAGTGTTTCTTTGCTTACGTGGTTACATGGATAAATTATATAGTGAATTCTAAGATTTTAGTGCACTGGTCACCTGAATAGTGTACTTTGTACCTAAACTGTAGATTTTTTTTATCCCTAGGCCTCAGTCATCCCCCATTTCTGAGTTTCTTAAATCCATTATAGCACTCTGTATGCCTTTGCATACTTAGTGCTTAGCACTCACTTGTAAGACCATGCAGTTCTGATTTTCCACTCCTGTGTTACTTCACTTGGAATAACTTACTAAATGTTTTCCTGAAAGTATTGAGATGATCATATGGTCTTTCTTCTCTATTCAATAAGTTAATGAGTTGAGTTAACTGATTTTTAAATGTTGAAGCAACCTTGTATTCTTGTAAAAACATGAATTTTGTCATAATGTATTACATATTTTATGAATCACTGGATCCAATTTTCTAATATTACTTTTAGAAATTTTGCATCTATATTAATGTGAGAGACTGGCTTTATATTTTTATTTCTTGTAATGTCTTTTCCAGGTTTTTGTGTCAAGGTTACTCTGGCCTCATAAAATTAGTTTTGAGGTATTTTCTCTTTTGTTCTACTCTGCAAGAGTTTCTTCTGTAAGATGCTGTGACTTCTCTCTTAAATGTCATAAATAATTTACTTTGGATGTCATCTGAGTCTTGAATATTTTGTTGCAAGATTTTAAATTAAGAATTTTATGTGCATATGACACACACACATATATAAGTATGTATTTCTTGTGTCAGTTTTAATACTTGTAGTTTTAAAGAATTTTTTTTTACATTTTCAAATGTATTGTCATAATATTTATAGTACAATCTCATATTTATAGTACAATATTTTTAATGTCCATAAGCTTTGTAATTATGTACCATTTCTATTACTAGTATTTATAATTTGTTTCTACTCTCTTATTTTTTTCTTTATCTATCCTGTGAGGATTTACCTATTTTATTATTCCTTTCAGGGACCAACTTTAGGTTTTATGAATTGTTTTCTATTATACATTTGTTTCTCTTTCAGTTATTTCTACTCTTATCATTATTATTTTCTTCTACTTTCTTCAGATTTGACATTTTTTTTAATTGTTTGAGATACTTTCAGATTTTCTTCTTTTGGGCACGGTGGCTCACGCCTGTAATCTCAGCACTTTGGGAGGCCAAGGCAGGCAGATCACCTGAGGTCAGAAGTTTGAGATCAGATTTTCTTCTTTTATAATATACGTATTTAAGGTTATATATTTTCCTCTAAATATGACTTTAGCTGCATCACATGATGTTGTGTCATGTTTTTCATTATTATTTAGGTAAAATATTATGTAGTTTCCATTGTTACCATCTGCAACTCAAAAATAAGCTAATGTCTAGAGGGAAAATGTGGTGCAGAATGTAAGCTCACTTCTTTTGAGGTTACATTTTCTTTTTTTTTTTTTTTGAGATGCAGAATCAGTCTGTCACCCAGAGTAGGGTGCAGTGGCATGATCTTGTCTCTCTGCAACCACCTCCCAAGTTCAAATGATTCTCCTGCCTCCTGAGTAGCTGGGATTTCAGGCACACGCTACAATGCTCTGCTGATTTCTGTATTTTTAGTAGAGATGGGGTTTCACCATGTTGGCCAGGCTGGTCTCAAACTCCTGACCTCAGGTATACCACCCACCTCGGCCTCACAAAGTGCTGGGATTATAGGTGTGAGCCACCATGTCTGGCCTGAGGTTATATATTCATAAGGATCTTGGCTGCTCAAGTACTGAATGCTTTTGTATACTTAAAATTTCAACTTCCAAAAGCTAAAACCACCAGTTTCTTCTCAGCTTCTGACCATTGCACTACATATAGCATATAAAATACTCAGAAAGAAAAATGATGAGGCAAATTAAGCAACTCCATTATAGTACTCTACATGCAACTCCTATGTGCCTCCCTGCTTTCTAGGACCTGTCACTGTCAAATGTTGGCTACCTTAGTTACTCTCCCATTTTTAAAATGCTGCTAATTTTTAAATATTTCATTCAGTTTTTATAGATGTTCTCATTGGGAAAGCTAATCTGAATCAGATATTCTGTCACACCAGAAGCACAAATCACTTTCTCAAATAATTTATGAGCTGGGGAAAATTAATATTTCACTATTGGTGAAATGCTACAAATCACTTAGTGACAGAGAACTAGAATCTATAATTCCTGATTCCTTACAAACTAAAATGTGTGTGGGAATGTGGTTCCAGGATCATAGACATGGCAGCTGGGACTCATTCTTCTCCAGTCTTGGCCTTAGGGACAATCATTTTCTAATCCTGTAACATCCCCCAAATGCTTCCACTCTGTGAATCAAAATTATAATACAAGAAAAAAAAATACATCTTCCTACTGTACTCCCAAACTGTCAACCTACAGATATTTTATGAAGCATATGCCACATATTAGGAAGGGTGCTAGTACTGCAGCTACAAAGATGAAAAGCACAGATTTTTTTTTTTTTCTCATGCAACTAACAATAAAAAATGGGAAAGAGAAGTGCAAACAAACATCAAGAAAATGACTTTAATGGGTATACAGGCAACACACAATGAGTGCACTGCTGAAGGAGCAATGGAAGGCCTGGGGAGTTGAGAAAGGCTCCCCTAAAAGGCAGGACTGAAATACAATTCCACAGTCAACAAATAGAATGCAATTTTAGGAAAAGAAGGCAGTATGTCCAAAGAAATAGAAATATGAAAGAATATGATATGTTTTGGAAAATTCATAAGGGTTTTTTTCTTCTCTTTTTACTAAACTTTTAAGTGCAAGGTTGATAAAGAGACTAGCAGGTAGTTAGAGGCAAAGTTTTTGAACAAATAGGTCAAATGATAGGAAGATGACTTGGAGAATAGGTCTCAGATCCAGCATGGGGAGAGTTTGGTTCACTGTGTCAATTTCTCCTTTAGAGTCCAATGAGATAATAACTGTAATGGGTGCTACTTGAAAGTTATTAATATCTTTAGAAAGGGAAATTGGGAAGAATTAGTTTCAATGCAAAAATTAAGTCTAAAGCCAGACTGCAACGGATTGAGGCATAGGTAGAAAGAGAAGATACAGAAATATTCAACATAATTCTTTTTTTACTTGGCTCTTAAAAAAGAAGCTTTTAAATAAAAATACAACTAAGAAGGTCAATGTAAAACTAATTTAAATTCCATAAATAATATACATTCACATTCTACCCTGGATTTTCATAATTTAATATCATGTGGAAATTGAATTAGGCCTAATGATCCCTGAAAGAAATATCAAAAGTCACTTGCTAGAAATGGTTTGCATATAAGGCAGGCTCCCTGAATGAGCCTCACTCTCTCACCTCCTCAGGTACTCCACACATATATTCATGAACAAGGAGGCTCTCTTCATTCTCTCAACATGATATAAGCATAAGTCGAAGGTTAAGCCTCATGCCTGGTGCTGGGGATACAATGGGGGCAAAACAGACCCACATCATGTCCTCCTGCTATTTCTCTCTCAGAATCACAACAATATTATTCTAAGGGCTGTGAGCAAAAGGTGCAGAGTGCAATGGAGATAACAGAGAGATGGGAATTTGTCTGAGGGGTGGGGAGAGTGGGTAGGAAAGACATTCCCAAGGACATATAGACTGTGACAATGATATGGTTTGGCTCTGTGTCTCCACCCAAATCTCATCTTGTAGCTTTCATGATTCTCACATGTTGTGGGAGGGATCTGGTGGGAAATAATTGAATTACGGGGGCAGTTCTTTCCTGTGCTGTTCTCATTATAGAGAATGGGTCTCACGAGATCTGAAGGTTTTAAAATGGGAGTTGCCCTGCACAAATGGCTGCCACCATCCACATAAGATGTGATTTACTCCTCCTTGACTTCCATCATGATTGTGAGGCCTTTCCAGTCATGTGGAATTGTAAGTCCACTAAACCTTTTTTATTTTGTAAATTGCTCAGTCTCTGGTATGTCTTTATCAGTGGTATGAAAACAGACTAATATAGCAAATTGGTACCAGGAGTAGATTGTTGCTGAAAAGATACCCGAAAATGTGGAAGCAACTTTGGAACTAGGTAACAGGCAAAGATTGGAATAGTTTGGAGGGCTCAGAAGAAGACAGGAAAATACGGGAAAGTTTGGAACTTCCTAGAGACTTGTTGAATGGCTTTGACAAAAAATGCTTATAGTGATATGAACAATAAGGTCCAGGCTAAGGTGGTCTCAGATGGAGATGAGGAACTTGTTGGGAATTGGAGCAAAGGTGACTCTTGTTATGTTTTAGCAAAGAGACTGACAGCATTTCCTCCTGCCCTAGAAATTTGTGGAACTTTGAACTTGAGAGAGATAATTTAGGGTATCTGGAAGAAGAAATTTCTAAGCAACAAAGCATTCAAAAAGTGACTTGGGTGTGGCTAAAGGCATTCAGTTTTAAAAGGGAAGCAGAGAAGAAAAGTTCTGAAAATTTGCAGCCTGACTATGTGACAGAAAAGAAAATCCCATTTTCTGATAAGAAATTCAAGGTGGCTGATAATATTGCATGAGTAAGGAGGAGCTGAATGTTAATGCCCAAGACAATGGTGAAAATGTCTCCAGGGTATGTCAGAGGTTTTCATGGCAGCCCCTCCCATTACAGGCCTGGAGGTCTAGGAGGAAAAGATGGTATCACAGGACAGGCTCAGGGCACCCCTGCTCTGTGCAGCCTAAGGACTTGGTACCCTGCATTCCAGCCCCTCTAACCATAGCTGAAAGGGGCCAGGGTGAAGCTAATCCTGTTCAGAGGATGAACCCAATAATCCTTGGCAGCTTCCATGTGTTGCTGAGCCTGCAAGTGCATGGAAGTTAAGAATTGAGGCTTGGGAACCTCTGCCTAGATTTCAGAAGATGTATGAAAATGCCTGGATGCCCAGGCAGAAGTTTACTGTAGGGGCCGGACCCTCATGGAGAACCTCCACTAAGGCAATGCTGAAGGGAAATGTGAGGTCAGAGCCCTTGCACAGAGTTCCTGCTGGGGGACTGCCTAGTGGAGCTATGAGAAGAGAGCCACCATCTTCCAGATCCCAGAATGATATATCCACTGATAGCTTGTACCATGTGCCTGGAAAATCTGCAGATACTCAATGCCAGCCTATGAAAGGAAAGCAGATGTAAGGGAGGCTATACCCTGCAAAGCCACAGGGGTGAAGCTGCCCAAGACCACGGGAACCCACCTCTTGCATCAGCATGACCTGAATGTGAGACACGGAGTCAAAGGAAATCATTTTAGAGCTTTAAGATTGGACCGCCCTGCTGGATTTTGAACTTGCATGGGACCTGTAGCCCCTTCGTTTTGGCCAATTTCTCCCTTTTGGAATGGTTGTATTTATTCAGTGCCTGTACACCCATTGTATTTAGAAAGTATGTTGTTTTTGATTTTACAGGCTCATAGGCAGAAGGGACTTGCCTTGTCTCAGTTTAAACTTTGAACTGTGGACTTCTGAGTTAATGTGAAAATGAGTTGAGGGTTTGGAGGACTGTTGGGAAGGGATGATTGGTTTTGAACTGTGAAGATATGAAATTTGGGAGAGGCCAGGGGCAGAATGATATGGTTTGTCTCTGTGTCTCCACCCATATCTCATCTTATAGCTCCCATAATTCCCATGTTATAGGGGGGTGGGGATCTGGTGGAAGATAATTGAATTATGGAGTGGGTCTTTCCTGTGCTGTTCTCATGATCGAGAATAGATCTTATGAGATCTGATGGTTTTAAATATGGGAATAGCCCTGCACAATCTCTTTTTGTGTACTGCCATCCATGTAGGATATGATTTGCTCCTCCTTGCTTCTTGCATTTTACCATGATTGTGAGGCCTCCCCAGCCATTTGTAGTTATAAGTCTAATAAACTTCTTTCTTTTATAAATTGCCAAGTCTCAGATGTCTTTATCAGCAGTGTGAAAACAGACTAATATAGACATGAAATCCGAAGGAAGAGTGGAAGTTAAGAAGGGAAAAGGGAAAAATGTATTTGGGGCTGGAGGAGAAAGCGTTTTAGCATAGATGGTGTCTGTGGTAGGAGTGTTGAAGTTGACGAGTGAGTGACCCAGACAGTAGTGAGAGCAAGAGTCTTGTGGTTTGTTTTCATGGCTTTGAAAAACCATAGAAAGCATTTCAGAAGAAGAATGGCACAAGCAGATTATAACTTTGAAATATTCTAGCTGAAAGAAGGAAAGATTGGAGGTGTGTGGTGGTGGCAGTGGAAGAAGAAAAGAGTAAAGAAAATTTTAAAAATTGAGTGAAATCAACAAGATTGTGGTAGATTAGTAATAATCTATAATGAGCATATAGAATTAGTAAATTAGAATATAGAATTAGTAAATATAGTAAAATATAGAATTAATAAGTTCTATAATGAGCATAGAAGTCAAGAACGTTAGAAGTGTTTGAGAGAAACAACAAAATGAGCCAGCAAGGATGTATTTACTAAATTTGTAGAATTCTGTTTCCATCCATTCATATTTCCTAGGATGATGATGTTAAATCTAGCATAGTTACCTGATTGGGCATTTGGCTCAAAGGCAACCCCACAAAGTTACTTGTGCAGGTTTCAGGTAGGAAATTCTGAAAAGGGTGAGGTCACCTCTAGAAAACAACACTCTAGGCTTTTTGTCCTCAGCAGGAAGGCTCACCAGAATCAACAGAAGATCCTTCTTTTATGTTTTTCCTGCAAATGAGCTGGGTGCTGCTTGCAGCTGATTTAGAGTAATATATTTAATTGACCCAAGAATGTTAGGGCAGACAGATTTTTTCACCCTCCCTGATTGCGAGTACTCATTCTCTAAGACTTTATTTGTAGGCCAAGTTGGGAACTTGTCTCCCTTATCATTTTAGATACGTATTTCAAACAAATGATCCATTTCACTTGGTTGAATTAGGTACTATAGAGAAATCTATACCTGCAATGTCAAGATATGTTTATTCTTGTAGGCTGGTGTAGTAACAATTAGCACATTTGAGTAGTTATTGGTCAATTCATTTCCATTCAATCAACACTGATTGAGCATCTAATGTACCAGGTACTGGGTTATGCCCTAGAGATTTATAAAGATCCATAAGAAACAGTCATTGTCTGAGGAATTAATAATATAGCAAGGAAAAAATATAAATAGGTAATTTTGTTCAAGTCACTCTCTTTATAGAGGACTTACTATATCTGCTGCTCTCTTACTGTGATGGTACTCAATAAGCCACTGAATTATGAGCTTAGTCAAACTAGAATGTACATCTTCCTCTAGGATGCTTCATCAAAATACAGATAAGAGAATTGAGTTGATACTATGCAATTTTCTAATCAGTCCTATGATGACAGAAATTCCAGATAGAGTTATTGTGGCTGTCACTAAAATGGTAGCCTTTGATTTTAGGCCTCACCTCCATTTTTTCCTCTATTTTTAACTTTTTTTAAAAAAATTGTACTTTAGATTCTGGGGTACGTGTGCAGATCATGCAAGACTGTTGCATAGGTACAGTCATGGCAAGGTGGTTTGGTGCCACCATCCCCCATCACCTATACCTGACATTTCTCCCCACGTTCACCTTCCCCCACCCTCCCTCCTGCTATCCTTCCCATAGCCCCTGCAACAGACCCCAGTGTGTGATGCTCTGCTACTTGTGTCCAAGTTTTCTCATTTTTCAACACCCATCTGTGAGTGAGAACATACGGGGTTTGATTTTCTGTTCTTGTGTTAGTTTGCAGAGAATGATGGTTTCCAGATTCATTCATGTCCCTACAAAGGACACTAACTCGTTTTTTATGGCTGCATAGTTTTCCATGGTATATATGTGCCACATTTTCTCTGTCCAGTCTATCATTGATGGGCATTTGGGTTGGTTCTATGTCTTTGCTATTGTAAACAGTGCCACAATTAACATGTGTGTGCATGTGTCTTTATCGTAGAGTGATTTATAGTACTTTGAGTATATACCCAGTAATGGGGTTGCTGGATCAAATGGAATTTCTATTTCTAGATCCTCGAGGAATCACCACACTGTCTTCCACAATGGTTGAACTAATTTACACTCCCACCAACAGTGTAAAAGTGATCCTATTTCTCCACATCCTCTCCAGCATCTGCTGTCTCCAGATTTTTTAATGATTGCCATTCTAACTGGCATGAGATGGTATCTCAATGTGGTTTTGATTTGCATTTCTCTAATGACCAGTGATGATGAGCATTTTTTTCGAATGTTTGTTGGCCTCATATATGTCTTCTTTTGAAAAGTGTCTGTTCATATCCTCTGCCCACTTTTGAATGGGCTTTTTTTTTTCTTGTAAATCTGCTTTGGTTCTTTGTAGATTCTGAATATTAGCCCTTTGTCAGATGGGTAGATTGAAAAAATTTTTTCACATTCCGTTAGTCGCTGATTTGCTCTGATGATTGCTTCTATTGCTGTACAGAAGCTCTGAAGTTTAAGTAGATAGCATTTGTCTATTTTGGCTTTTGTTGCCATTGCTTTTGGTGTTTTAATCATGTAGTCTTTGCCTATGCCTATGTCCTGAATGGTTTTGCCTAGGTTTTCTTCTGGGGTTTTTATGGTGTTAGGTCTTATATTTAAGTCGTTAATCCATCTGGAGTTAATTTTATTGTAAGGTGTTAGGAAGGGGTCCAGTTTCTGCTTTCTGCACATTGGTAACCAATTTTCCCAACACCATTTATTAAACAGGGGATAATTTTCCCATTGCTTGTTTTTGTCAGGTTTGTCAAAGATCAGATGGTTGTAGATGTGTGGTGTTGCTCTGGAGACTTCTGTTCTGTTCCACTGGTCTGTGTCTCTGTTTTGATACCAGTACCATGCTGTTTTGATTACTTTTGCCTTGTAGAATAGCGAGAAGTCTGACACTGTGACGCTTCCAGCTTTGTTCTTTTTGCTTAGGATTGTCTTGGCTATGTGGGCTCTTTTTGGTTCCATATGAAGTTTAAAGTGTTTTTTTTCCAGTTCTGTGAAGAAGGTCACTGGTAGTTGTTGGGGATAGCATTAAATCTATAAATTACTTTGGGCAGTATGACCATTTTCACAATATTGATTCTTCCTAACCATGAGCATGGAATGCTTTTCCATCTGTTTGTGTCTTCTCTTATTTCCTTGAGCAGTGGTTTGTAGATCTCCTTGATGAGATCCTTTATTTCCTTTGTTAGTTGTATTCCTAGGTATTTTATTCTTCTTGTAGCAATTGTGAATGTGAGTTCACTCTTGATTTGGCTCTCTGTTTGTCTGTTATTGGTGTATAAGAATGGTTGTGATTTCTGCACATTGATATTGTATCCAGAGACTTTGCTGAAGCTGCTTATAAGCTTAAGGAGAGTTTGGGCTGAGATGAAGGGGTCTTCTAAATATACAATCATGTCATCTGCAAATAGAGACAATTTGACTTCCTCCTTTCCTAATTGAATACCCTTTATTTCTTTTTCTTGCCTGATTTCTCTGACCAAAACTTCCTATACTATATTGAATAAGAGTGGAGAGATAGGGCATCCTTGCCTAGTGCCAGATTTCAAAGGGAACATTTTCGGTTTTCACCCATTCAGTATTATATTGGCTGTGGGTTTGTCATAAATAGGTTTTATTACTTTCTGATACATTCCATTGGTACCTAGTTTATTGAGAGTTTTTAGCATAAAGGGCTGTTGAATTGTGTCGAAGGCCTTCTTTGCTTCTATTGAAATAATCATGTGGTTTTTGACTTTGTTTCTATTTATGTGGTGGATTATGTTTATGAACTTGCGTATGTTGAACCAGCTTTGCATCCCCGGGATGAAGCCTACTTGTTTGTGATGGATAAGCTTTTTGATGTGCTGTTGTAATCAGTTTGCCAGTATTTTATTGAAGATTTTTGTATCTATGTTCATCATGGATATTGGCCTGATGTTTTCTTTTTTTGTTCAGTCTGCCAGGTTTTAGTGTCAGGATGGTGTTGGTCTCATAAAATGAGTTAGGGAGGATTCCCTCTTTTTGGATTGTTTGGAATAGTTTCAGAAGGATTGGTCCCAGCTCCTCTTTGTGCATCTGGTAAAAATCAGTTGTGAACCCGTCTGGACCTGGACTTTTTTTGGTTGGTAGGCTGTTAACTGCTGCCTCAACTTCAGCCCTTGTTGTTGGTTTATTCAGGGTTTCAACTTCTCCCTTGTTTAGTTTTGGAAGGGTGCAAGTGTCCATGAATTTATCCATTTCTTCCAGGTTTACTGGTTTATGTGCATAGAGTTGTTTGTAGTAATCTCTGATGGTAGTTAGTATTTCTGTGGGATCAGTGGTGATATCCCCTTTATCATTTTTGTTGCATCTATTTGATTCTTCTCTCTTTTCTTTTTAATTAGTGTGGTTAGCCATCTATCTATTTTGTTGATCTTTTTGAAAAACCAGCACCTGGATTTATTCATTTTTTTAAGGGTTTTTTTGTCTCTATCTCCTTCAGTTCTGCTCTGATCTTAGTTATTTCTTGTCTTCTGCTAGCTTTTGAAGTTTTTGGTTTTTTTTTTTTTTTTTTTTTTTTTTTTTTTTTTGTCTTTCTCCTCTAGCTCTTTCAATTTTGACGATAGGGTGTCAATTTTAGATCTTTCCTCATTTATCATGTGGCATTTATTGCTATAAATTTCCCTCTAGCCACTGCTTTAAATGTATCCCAGAGATTCTGGTACATTGTGTACTTGTTCTCATTGGTTTCAAAGAACATCTTTATTTCTTTCTTTATTTCATTGTTTATCCAGTCAATATTCAGGAGCCTGTTGTTCAGTTTCTATGAAGTTGTGTGGTTTTGAGTTACTCTCTTAATCCTATCATCTAATTTGATTTCACTGATTTCACTGTGGTCTGAGAAACTGTTTGTTATGATTTCTGTTCTTTTGCATTTGCTAAGGAGTGATTTATTTCCATTTATGTAGTCAATTTTAGAGTAAGTATGATGTGCTGCTGAGAAGAATGTATATTCTGTGACTGTGGGGTGGAGACTTCTGTAGGTGTCTATTAGGTCTGCTTGTTCCATTTCTGTGTTCAAGTCCCAGATATCCTTGTTGATTTTCTGTTTCTTTGATCTGTCTAATGATAACAGTAGAGTGTTAAAGTCTCCCAATATTATTGTGCAGAAGTCTAAGTCTCTTTGTAGGTCATTAAGAACTTGCTTTATGTAACTGGCTGCTCCTGTATTGGGAGCATATATATTTAGGATACTTAGCTCTTCTTTTTTTATTGATCCTTTCACCATTATGTAGTGTCCTTCATTGTCTCTTTTGATCTTTGTTGGTTTAAAGTTGATTTTATCAGAGACTAAAATTGCAACCCTTGCTTTTTTTTTGCTTTTTGTTTGCTTGGTAGATCTTCTTCCATCCCTTTATTTTGAGTCCATATGTGTCTTTGCATGTGAGATGTATTCACACATCTCACATGTGAATACAGCACACCAATGGGTTTTGACTTTTTATCCAATTTGCCAGTCTGTGTCTGGGGCATTTAGACCATTTACTTTTAATGTTAATATTGTTATGAGTTAATTTGATCCTGCCATTTTGTTACTAGTTGTTTGTTTTGCCTATTGGTCGATGCAGTTTCCTCATTGTGCCATTGGTCTTTACCATTTGGTTCATTTTTGCAGTGGCTGGTACTAAATGTTTTCTTCTGTGTTTAGCGCTTCCTTCAGGAGCTCTTGTAGGGCAGGTCTGGTTGCGACAAAATATCTCAGTAATTGCTTGTCTGTAAAGGATTTTATTTTTCCTTCACTTATGAAACTTGGTTTGGCTGGATGTGAGATTCTGGGTTGAAAGTTCTTTTCTTTAAGGATGTTGGATATTAGCCCCAACTCTCTTCTGGCTTGTAGGGTTTCTGCCAAGAAATCCACTGTGAGTCTGATGGGCTCTCCTTTGTGGGTGACCCAATCTTTCTCTCTGGCTGCCCTTAGCAATTTTTCCTTCATTTCAATCCTGGTGAATCTGACGATTATGTGCCTTGGGGTTGCTCTTCTTGAGTAGTATCTCTTTAGTGTTCTTTGTATTTTCTGTATTTGAATGTTGGCCTGCTTTGCTAGGTTGGGAAGTTCTTCTGGATAATATTCTGAAGAATGTTTTCTACATTGGATTCATTTTCCCTGTCCTCTTCAAGTACATCCATCAGGCATAGATAGGTCTTTTCACATAATCCCATATTTCTTGGAGGCTTTGTTCATTTCTTTTCACTCGTTTTTCTCTTTTCTTGCCTTCTCTTTTATTTTATTGAGTTGATCTTCAATCTCTGATATCATTTCTTATGCTTTATCGATTTGGTTATTAAAACTTGTGTATGCTTCAAAAATTTCGTGTGCTGTGTTTTTCAATTCCATCAAGTCATTTATGTTCTTCTCTAGGCTGGTTATTCTAGTTAGCATTTCTTCTAATCTTTTTTCAAGGTTCTTAGTTTCTTTGCATTGGGTTAAAACATGTTCTTTTAGCTGAGAGAAGTTTGTTATTACCTATCTTCTGAAGCCTGCTTCTGTCAATTCATCAAAATCATTTTCTGACCTGTTTTGTTGCCATGCTGGTGAATCATTGTGATCTCTCTGGGGAGGAGAACCATTCTGGACTTCGCTGTTTTTATCCTTTTTGAACTGGTTTCTTCCTATCTTCTCTGAATGGACATCCTTTCTGTTAAAGTTGGAGTTATTTCTCCTGTATGAGGCTTTTTTCTTTTTAAACGCTGGTGTCAGTGTGCCACTTAAGACAGTGTGTCCATTGTCTGCCTGTGGAGGCACTCCTGGGCTGCCTCGGTCTCAGCCAGGCTGCTGTTTATTCTTTGCCTGGTTTCTGTACTGGTAGGGTTAGCTCTGCTTTACCAATGGCAGGCTCTTTCCCTCTGCCAAGCCTGCTGCTCCCAGATGGAGGATGTGTTAACTGTGAAACTCTCCCAGGAGAGGGACTCTGGTTGCTGGATCTTGTAGGGAAGGGACCTGCCTGGTTGTATCCCCCTCCCTGCTTTCAACACTCTCTTCTGTGGGATGAGCAGTTCCTTTTTGCAAGCTTTCTTGATGTTAGTCCAAATCTTTGCCCTGGTCTGCACTGACAAGGCTCTGGTCTGGCTGGGGCTACCGGCCTGAACTGTCACCCGGGTCTGCAACCCAGGCAGTTCTCAGCAAGGCAGCATTTTCCTGCTCTGTGTGCTTCCAAAGTCTCAGAGTGAATTGCTGTATCTGATTCAGAGAACCGAGGGGGTGATGACCGCCCGATCTTCCATGCATCATACACTTTCCAGATGGGGCAGAGCCCTGCCTTGCCTCAGCTGGACTCCTTTGGACTGCTTTCATTGCCTTTTTGGGGGGTTAATCCCACTGTTCAACCAGTCCCTTTAAAACAAAACTGGTACTTCACTCAGAGACGTGGATATTGTTCTAGTTCTGTGTCTCACTTGGTGGTAGTTGCACTCTGGAGAAACTTCGTTTTGACCATCTTCCCCACTTCCCTATCTTTAACTTTTTAAAATTTTTATAATATTTACTTAAAATATGTAAAATATGTAGTAGGTGAATATTTTATGAAATACATGAGATATTTTAGTACAGGAATGCAATAATCACCTCATGGAAAATGGAGTATCCATCCCTTATGATATTTATTCTTAGTTATTTAAAAATGTACAATTAAATTATTATTGACTATAATTACCACATTGTGTTATCAAATACTAGACCTTATTCATTTATTCAATTTTTATACCAATCCCCATTCCCCCTCACTGACCACTCCCACCTTTCCAGACCTTCATAACCATCCTTCTACTCTCTGTGTACATGAGTTCAACTGTTTTGATTTTTAGATTCCACAAATAAGTGAGAACATGCAATATTTATCTTCCTGTGCCTGGCTTATTTCACTTAACATAATGATGTCTAGTTCCATCATGTTGCAGATGACTGGATCTCATTTTTTTTTTTTTTTTTTTTTTTTTTTTTTTTTTTTTTTTGAGACAGAGTTTTGCTCTTGTTTCTCAGGCCAGAGTGCAATGGTGAGATCTTGGCTTACTGCAAATTTTACCTCCCAGGTTCAAGTGAGTCTCCTGCCCCAGCATCGCAAGTAGCTGGGATTACAGGCATGTGCCACCATGCCTGGCTAATTTGTATTTTTAATAGAGATGGGGTTTCTCCATGTTGCTTAAGCTGGTCTCAAACTCCTGACCTCAGGGGATCTACCTGCCTCAGCCTCCCAAAGTGCTGGGATTATAGGTGTGAGTCTCATTCTTTTTTGTAGCTGAATAGTACTCCAATGCATATATGTCCACATTTTCTTTATCCATTCATCTGTTGATGGACTCTAAGGGTGCTTTCAAATCTTAGCTATTGTGAGTGGTGCTGCAACAAACATGGGAGTGCAGATTTCTATTTACTATACTGATTTCCTTTCTTTGGGGTGTATATCCACGAGAGAAATTGCTAGATGGTATGATAGTAGTTTTAGTTTTCTGAGGAATGTCCAAGCTGTTCTCCATAGCAGTCATACTACTTTACATTCCCACCAACAGTGTGTAAGGGATCCCTTGTCTCCACATTCTTGCTAGTATTTGTTTTTGCCTGTCTTTTGGATATAAGCCATTTTCACTGGAATAAGATGATGTCTAATTGTATTTTTGATTTGTGTTTCTCTTATGATCAATGATGCTGAGTACCTTTTCATATGTTTCTTTGCCATTTTTATGTCTTCTTTTGAGAAATGTTCATTCTAATCCTTTGCCCATTTTTAAGTCAGCTTATCAGATTTTTTCCTATAGAGTTGTCTGAGTTCCTTATATATTCTAGTCTTTAATCCCTTGTTATATGAATAGATTGCAAATATTTCCTCCCATTCTGTTGGTTATCTCTTCACTTTGTTGATTGTTTTATTTGCTGTTCAGAAACTTTTTAACTTGAGATGGTCCCATTTGTTCATTCTTACTTTGGTTTCCTATGCTTGTGGGGGAAGGGATTTCAAAATTTCCCTGTTCAGTATGATACTCTCTGTGGGTCTGTCGTACATATTTTTTATTGTGTTAAAGCATATTCCTTTTATAATGAGTTTTTTTGAGGGTATTTTGTCATGAAGAATGTTAAATTTTATCAAATGCTTTTTCAGCATCAATTGAAATGACTGTATAAATTTTGTCCTTCATACTCTTGATATGATGTATTCTACCAATTTATTTGTGTATGTTAAACCATCCTTGCATCCCAGGAATAAATCCCACTTGATCATGATGAATGATCTATTTAATGCATTGTTGAATTCTGTTTGCTAATATTTTATTGAAGATTTTCGCATCAATATTCATCAAGGCATTGACCTGTAGTTTTCGCTTTTGGATGTGTCTTTGTCTGGTTTAGGTATCAGGGTAATACTAGTCTCATAGAATGAGTCTGGAAGTATTCCCTTCATCTCTATTTCTTGAAATTGTTTGAGTAGAATTGGTATTAATTCTTCTTTAAATGTTTGGTAGAATTCAGTAGTGAAGCCATCAGGTCCCAGGCTTTACTTTACTGGAAGACATTTTATTATAGTTTATTTGTTATTAATATGTTCAGGTTTTGGATTTCTTCCTGATTCAATCTTGGTAGGTTGTATGTGTCTATGAATTTGTAGATTTCTTCTAGATTTTCAAATTTGTTGGCATAGTAGTCACTAATGATCCTTTGAATTTTTGCATTACCAGTTGTAATATCTCCTTTTTCTTTTCTTTTTGTATTACACTTTAAGTTTTGTGATACATGTGCAGAACTTGCTGTTTGTTGCATAGGTACACATGTGTCATGGTCGTTTGCTGCACTCATCAACTCATCATCAACATTAGACATTTCTCCTGATGCTATCTGTTCCCTAGCCCCCGCCCCTAGACAGGCCCTGGTGTGTGATGTTCCCCTCCTGGTGTCCATGTGTTCTCATTGCTCAACTCCCACCTATCAGTGAGAACATGTGGTGTTTGTGTTTTCTGTTCTTGTGTTAGTTTGTTGAGAGTGATGGTTTCCAGCGTCACCCATGTCCCTGCAAAGGACATGAACTCATCCATTTTCATGGCCTGTATAGCATTTTATGGTGTATATGTGCCACATTTTCTTTATCCAGTCTCTCATTAATGGACATTTGGGTTGGTTCCAAGTCTTTGCTATTGTGAACAATGCCCCAACAAACATACATGTGCATGTGTCTTTATGGCAGAATGA
The DNA here is from genome assembly GCF_048565385.1 of Saimiri boliviensis. Lineage (NCBI taxonomy): Eukaryota > Metazoa > Chordata > Mammalia > Primates > Cebidae > Saimiri > Saimiri boliviensis. The sequence goes on along the minus strand of NC_133452.1, from coordinate 24,757,054 downwards.
TTTATAATCCTTTGGGTATATACTCAGTAGTGGGATTGCTGGGTGAAATTGTATTTCTGTCCCACAGGTTTTTGTTATGTCATATTTTTAGTATAATTTGTTTCAAAAATTTTTAACTTTCTTCTTAATTTCTTCATTGACTGACTATAATTCAATACAATATTGTTTAATATCCATATATTTGTATAGTTTCAAAAGATCCTCATTTTGATTTCTAAATTTATTTCACTGTGGTCAGAGAATATGCTTTATATTATTTAATTTTTTTGAGTGGTAAGAGTGACCTAACATGTGGTCTAGCCTTGAGAATGATCCATGTGCTTAGAGAAAAATAAATTTTCAGTTGCCATTGGATGAAATGTTCTCTAAATCTTTATTAGATCCATTTGTTCTCCAACACAGATTATGTCTGATGTTTCTTTGTAGATTTTCTGTCTAGAAGAGCTGTCCAGTGCTGAAAATGTGATGTTGAAATCTCCAGCTATTATTGTATTGAAGTCTGTATCTCCCTTTAGCTCTAATAATATTTGCTTTATATATTTGGGTGCTACAGTGTTGGGTGCATATATATATATCTAAAATTGTTATATCCTCTGTTGGGGACCAGTCTGGGGTGGCATGTCTGCCAGGGTTCTCTCGACCTGCAAGAGGGTCCCAATACCTGGAAGAGAGCGTGCACTTGAAGAAATAAGAGAGACAGAGAGCGGGGGTCTGGAGGGCTGGATAGGCCATGCCTAAACTGCAAATTTTATTTTTCAAAGGCCAGGAATAAATACACTTTCTTTGCTCTAGTTTCCGTCATTGCAAGAGGAAATGCAAATCTATACCTTACATGGCTTATACAATAGAGAAGTCAGATACACAATAAGTGGTTGCAAGAGGAAATGCAAATCTATACCTTACATGGCCTATACAATAGAGAAGTCAGATACACAATCAGTGGTTGTAAAAAGTAACAGAATTTCCTGTGATCACAAAGCTTGTTTACATCCAGACATTATTCCTCCTGGCTGCAGGTATTTCTGGTTTGATCTTGTTTTAGAACTGAGATGTGAAAAGGTTTTCTGGTTTTCCTCATCAGAATATCTTTTAACCAGATTCTCCTTTGTCTGCTCCTGACTCAACTTATCTCAACTCCCCCATTCAGGAGTCTCTGAGTCAGGGATCAAAGCCATCCCATATGGCGGCATTTGCTTTGTAAATATCCCCACAGTTAAACCATTATCTAGGGTACAAGGCAGTCAGGCAAGTAAAGAAAAGTTTAAAGCTTATTCTTAAAGAAAGAGTCATAAAAAGTTAAAAGCAGAAACTGGTTGCTGGCAGGGAGTCACTCGGTCTAGCAGCACCACATAGTTTTAGGCCCAAACGATATCGTGGTTGATATTAGAAACTGATCATCCATCTTTAAGTTCCTTTTTCCAATAGCTCAACTTCCTCCAACAGGAAACTGTGTTTGGGATCAAACTCACCGTAGAATGAGACTCATGCCTTTTGGGGGTCTCACATGGAAATGTTCCCCAAAATCCTCTTGCTAAATTGACTCCTTTATCATATATAGTGACCTTTTCCGTCTCTTCTTATGGTTCTTGTCTTGAAATCTATTTTGTCTGATATGAGCATAGCTACTCCTCCTTCTTTGGGTTTCTATTGTTGTGGAATATCTTTTGTCATCCTTTTATTTTCAGTCTGTGTGTCTTAATAGGTGAAGTGTAGTGTGTTGATTGTTTTATTTGCTGTTCAGAAACATATATATATATATATATATATATATATATATATATATATATGGTCTCATTCTGTTTTCAAGGCTGGAGTGCAGTGTTACAATCTTGGCTCTGTAACCTCTGCCTCCCAGGTTCAAGTGAGTCTCCTGCCTTAGCCTTCTGAGTAGCTGAGATTACAGGTGCCTGTCACCATGCCCAGCTAATTTTTGTATTTTTAATAGAGATAGGGTTTCACCATGTCGGTCAGACTTGTCTTGAACTCCTGACCTCAGGTGATCTGCCCACCTAGGCAGTAGTCGCTGCACTAAGCCCACTCTCTGTCTTTCGATTGGATAATTTTTTTTTTAATTCAATGTTATTATTGACAGGTAAGGACTTCCTCCTGCCATATTGTTATCATTTTTTTTTTCTGGTTGTTTTGTAGTTTTGTCTTCTTTCTTTCTTTTCATTCCTGTCTTCCTTTCAGTGAAGGTGATTTTCTCTGGAGATATAATTGTTTCCTGTTGTGTCTCTGTGTGTGTATCTATTGCATGTTTTGTGGTTTGAGGTTACCATGAGGTTTGTAAATACTATCTTGTAACCTTTATTTTAAGTAGATAACAACTTAAAACTGTTGGCACAAGCAAACAAACAAACAAGTAAAAAGAAAACTAATACACATTCTACAGCTTCCCTTCATTCTTCTGCTTTTTAACTCTTTGTTGTGACTATTTATATCTTATTGTACTATGTCTTGAAAAGTTGTAGTTATTATTTTTTGACTGGTTTATAGTTGTAGTCTTTCTACTTAAGAATAGTTTATATATGATTATAACAACATTATAATATTCTGTGTTTTTCTGTGTACTTACTGTTTCCAGTGAGTTTTGTACTTTCAGGTGATTATTTATTTATTTCTCATTAACATCCTTTTCTTTCTGATTGCAGTACTTCCTTTAGCATTTCCTATAGGACAGGTCTGGTATTGATGAAATCCCTAGGCTTTTGATTTTCTGGGATGGTGTTTATTTATCCTTAATGTTTGAATTATAGTTTCACTGAATATACTATTTTATGGTAAAAGTTATTTTTTCTTTTAGTACTTTAAGTGGCCACTTTTTCCTTGCCTGTAAGATTTCTACTAAAAAGTCTGCTGCCAAACATACTGAAGTTCCATTGTATGTTATTTATTCCTTTTCTCTTGCTGCTTTTAGGATCCTTTCTTTAATTTTCACCTTTGGGAGTTTGATTATTAAATGCCTTGAGGAAGATTTTGCGGGGGCGGAGGGGGGAGTCTGCTTGACGTTCTTTAACCTTCTTGCATTTAGATGTTAATAATATATTTCTCTAGGTTTGAAAGTTGTTATTTTATTATTTTTCCTTTGAATAAACTTTCTACCCCAGTCTCATTCTCTACCTCCTCTTAAAGTTCAATAACTCTTATTTGCCCTTTTGAAGCTATTTTCTAGATCCTTGAGGGGTGCTCCATTGTTTTTGATCCTGTTTTCTTTTATCTTCTCTGTATATTTTTAAATAGCCTGTCTTTAAGCTCACTAATTCTTTCTTCTGCTTAATTAATACTGCTATTAAAGAATCTAATGCATTCTTCAGTATGCCAGTTGCATTTTTCATCACCAGAATTTCTATTTGATTATTTTTAATTATTTCAATCTCTTTGTTAAATTTGTCTAATAGAATTCTGATTGTTTTCCCTGTGTTATCTTGATTTTCTTTGTGCTTCTTCAAAACATCTATTTTGAATTCTCTGTCTGAAAGGTCACATATATGTTTTTCCAGGATTGGTCCATTGTGCCTTATGCAGTTCATTTGGTGAGGTAATATTTTCCTGGATCATCTTGATATTTGTAGTTATTCATCTATGTCTGAGTATTGAAGAGTTAGGTATTTATTGTAATCTTCATAGTCTGGGCTTGTTTGTACCCATTCTTCTTCAGAAGGGTTTCCTGATATTTGAAAGGACTCAGATCTTGTGATCTAAGCTGTATCTGCTTTGGAGGGGATCAAGCCCATTAACACTGTGGTTCTTACAGACTGATAGAGGTACCACCTTGATGGCCGTGGGTAAGCTCCAGAAGACTCTCTGGATTACCGGGAAGAGACTCTTGTTCTTTTCTCTTGCTTTTCCCCAGACAAATAGAGTCTCTCTCTCCCTCTGTTCTGAGCCAGCTGGAACTGTGGATGGGGTAACACAAGCACCCCTGTGGCCACGACCCTAGGACTGCACTGGGTCAGACCTGAGGCCAGCATAGCACTGAGTCCTTAGACTGACTTTAAGGTTTATTTGTGGTCCCAGCGCTTTTAATATATGGTGGTGAGACTTGTGGGAAATCAAGTTCTCACTGCTGGGATTGTAAATTCTCTTCTGGTTAGGGCTGGTTTAAATGCTTGCTCTGTGAGCAGGCATCAGGTTAATTTGGCTTGTTTTTTATTTTGCTGTTAACAGGTCAGCATTGAGTTCAATGACTCACAATTGCTGTGCTCTCCCTCTCCCCACACAGAGAATTGCTCTCTGCACCATGACACTTCCCCAAATGTTGGGGAAGGGGTGGCATTAGTGATTCAAGACTGTTTTTCCTATCTCTTCAGTGCCTCTCTCAGTGATATGAAGTTAAAACCAGGTAACATGAGTGCTCATCTAATTTTTGGTTCTCAAGAAGTTGCTTTTTTGTGTGTACATAGTTGTTAAGTCTGTGTTCTTGTAGTGGGGGACAGCCAGTAAAGCTTTCTATTCCGCCATCTTGCTCAGCTCCTCTCCTGACTCCTATCTTTTACATGAAAAGTTTTGTCTTCATCTGCCAACAGGAAAAATACCTACAACCTCATTCTTTTTCACAGGATAGGAAAGAAAAGACTGTTCACAGAGAAACATCATAAACAAGGACATATGGGAAAGACAACACTTAAATTTCTGCCATTCCAATGACAAATGAAGGGAGGGTCTTGCTTATGTTCACTGATACTTGCATGCTTTGATACCCATGTGATCAAGACATCATTTGGGCATGACTCTTGGATAGGTCTAAGAGATTCCAGCACTCTGAATCTATAATGACACTTGCTGCTGCTCCTTCACTCAAATAATTCTTCTATTAGGTTTTCCCAAAGCTTTCAGATAGTCTTAAAAATGTGTATTAGCTGAGAGGTGCCACAATGTAGTGATTTCTCATTAACATGGGATGTTTTTTGAAAAATGGCAGCTGGTCATGTGTCTTGTATACTTTTAAACTGCTGCTGGTTCCATGAGGATAAATTCCAAAATAATTTAGTCATTAATTATCTAGCTTTTGTTAACCTCACCAGCATCACCTTCTACCTCTTCTCTCCATACACTTTAGGTTCCTGAAAATTACTGAACTTTGAATCTCTGAACACATAAGGCCATGTCATATCTTTGTGCTTTTACACAGGTTTTTTTGTCTGCCAAAAGTATTTTTCCCCCATAATCACTTTAGAAAGTGATTATGCTTCTTACCAATATTTTTTATTCCTTTGCCTTTCCAGGCATATACAAGACTGTACTTCCCTATTCCCTTAAACTTAGGTATGGCCATGTGACTTGGCCAATATAGTGTGAGAAGTTCACTGTTCCCTTCTGCTTAGAAACAGGTAAGAGCCTGTGCATGACTCTATATATGCTTTTTTTCACTTTGCTGAATCAACTGAAGAGGCCATGTGTTCAAGATGATGGAGCTACTGAGAGGTAAATCTTCCCTCAGCCATGGACCAGTGTGTAATCATAAAGGGAACAGTTGCCCAGGTGGGTGACCAGACCACACTACAGTAGAATTTGCATAAGTGAGAAATAAATCTCTGTTCTGTTAAGGCATAGGAGCTTGGAACAGTTTGTTGCCATAGCACAATCTACCCCATCTTGACTGATAACACATATCTAACTCCTCCAGGAAGATATACCTGCTAATGCAGTATTCACACAGCATTTTACTAAATAAGCATAAGCATAAACATCTGTTTTGTGAATACCACATTATTAAATTCTTTGTACATCAGTTTTCATAAGTAGCCTGTGACTTCCTAAATAATGAGGGCCATGTCTTATTAATTTTCATATCCCCCAAACCACAGTTTCTGGAATATAGATGCTCAATACATATTCATTGGGACTGAAGTTCTAACCCTGGCTCTGTTGAGAAATTCATTTGATATTTATATGCTTTTAGCTCCCTCTTGTGAAAATGTAGATGAGAATGACCAGACTGCTCCCTCAAGGTCAAATAAGTTAGTAAGAGTGAGAACACATTGAAAAGTAAAAGGATAGAAAACAATATATTATTGTTATGAGCTAGGGCCAGAATTGCTTGGGAAGGCAGCAGAACTGGAAGCTGTCTGCAGGATATTTTGGGAGAATGACTTTGCATTTACATGCAGTTGTCAATGTTTTTCTTTCTTTTGTGGGACATAGTTTTTACAATCGCTGTAGAAGACAGAGGACAAGAAGGTAGCAATTTCCCAATCCCCCATCCTTTGATGGAATTCCTACTCTTCCTTTTCTGTACTATCCAATCAGTGACCTGCAGAAAATGATTTCCCCCAACCAGGAGTTGGACCCAGCCTACTGTGGAGATGCTACTGTTCCCAGACCATCTCTCCCTCATGTTCACGTGTCTATGCACAAACACAACTTCTTACTGTGGCACCTCTGACTTTGTGCTGCAGGAGTGTACTCAGTCTGTATGAAATTCAGGTCCAAATTTCCTTGGTGCTAATATCCCTGGAGGCATCCCTCCACCAATAATAACAGATGATGGGGGGTAAGTACCCCAACTTCCTTGATTTTTAGCTAGAAGAATGTTATGCCATATTTTACAAAATGGATTAGAGGATTCCTTGCAATCAGAACCCTGACTGCCCATAGTGGTGCCCTGCTCTTTAACCCATTCAAATTGGTATCTTTCCTACCTCAGTTTTCTTTCCTGATTCTTTGCCAGTGATTCCTAGAATTACCCCGCAAATAAACTATTTCCACTCAAATCCTTGTCTCTGACTCTGCCTATGGAGAACCCAAATGTAAAATAATCCACTTTCCCCAAAGTATTTCTTATGTTTTAATATACAAATACATTAACACACTTTAGACGTCCAAGACAGAAGGATTTCTGAAGGTCAGGAGTTCAAAACCAGTCTGGCCAATATAGCAACACCCAGTCTCTGTAAAAATACATATAATAAATAAACATATATTTATTAGTAACCATACAATAAATATAATAAACACATAATTCAAAACATATCAGCATAAAACAAATAAAATTAAATAATATGAAATAAAAGCTACTACTGATTGCTGCACAAATGGACATTCCTTGGATTTATAAAGATTATTTAGTGCAATGTTTTATCAAAAGTACCAATGCATTAAACACTCTGTTCCAAGTACTATTCACCATTGAAAAATTTTTTCAAAAGCATTAGTCTCCTGCTTCCAATGAGGCCCTGCAGTCATTAGGGAAATCCTTGAGTGGGTATGGGATGGTGAAGGCTCTGGCTTTGATCTTCAAGAGGGTGCCAATTTGTCATACTTAAGTATGAGATTTATCACAAATGACACAAGTACCTTCGTCCTGAGCACTGAAGCCTCAGTCTGTCTCTTTGTTAGAGTTTCCTTTCAGTCACTGGGGAAACAAAGTAGAGGACTAGTCCCTTGTCTTCTTTCTTCTTCCGACTTTAAAAGGGCTGATTATGAAGAGAGGCTGCCTTTTATCAGCATTCTGACAGCTGTGGCAGAATTGTTCTTCAAACCTTATTACCTTTTGATTTCTAGCTTCTTCCCCAATATTGTTTTCTACATTTCAGAGAATAAATTAGATACCATTTTCACTGTGGCTTGTGGATGTCAGAGTTAAAGCTTGCCTGCTTACGAGTAAAGGAGGCCCAAGAGAAATAAGACATTACAGAAATAAGTTAGCTCCAGAACTATGGCAAGGAGAGGAAAAATGCCATGGAGAATATATTAGAAATTCAAAATATTGCACTTATTTTAGCAAGCGGAATAAGTTCTTTCACATGAAATATCTCAGATTATAATAAAGGCTAATTAATAACAAAGAAGATTTGAGAGGCACGTTGAGAGGGAAAATACACACAAACTTGGGCCAAGCATACGTGTGTGTGTCCCCTGGCCATTTCGGCCACTTTCCCAACCAGCAGTGACGGCAGAGAGTAATTCACATTGATTGCTAAACTGCTGAAGTGATTGAGTCTCCCGCTGTGCAGCAGTCCAGGCATTTGGGGGGAGAGTGCACTTGCTGTGTGCAATGACCATTGGCAGCCTTTCAGAAACTCTGGCTAAATTTGAAAATGGGTTTGGGACAATATCAATTTATGCCAGGCCAATTCAGTAATTGGTGGAAAAACTAGAAAGGAGCCTGTTTTGGAAATAGAACATTTCCAAATTAGAGGATTGACTTTCTCATATCCTCCTCATTCTGGGATTCTTCTCCATTTGTGAATTGCTTATCTTATTGCGTGATGCTGCACAATTAGTAGAGTCGTGGTAAATTGTTATTCAGGCATTTCACATTTCATATGTCTGTTCATTTATCCTGTAACTCTTTATTAAGGACTTACTGTGTTTAAAGGTAATATCTAAAGTTTGCCTAAGTAAAATTATTGAGGATGTGGACTACATCATGCATAAAGTTACGACAAGCAATGGGCTGAACTGAATAAGGCTGGCAGGATCTGGGAAGCTGGGTGTATACCACGTGTGCTTGTGTGCTCTCTCTCTCTCTCCTTCACATACAAATACACATAAACATACACATGGACACACTTTCAGGATCCTGAGTGTTCAAGGTCAAAGTGAAAGTAGCAAAACTATAACAGTAGAAAAATGCCGCCATGATTTCTGCAAGTTAGGAGACCTGAGGGGCTAAGCCTGATTCTGCCAGTGACTATCAATTTGACCTTCAGAAAATAAATTCACCTCTCTCTACCTCAATATCCTGGGAAGGCAAGGACTTTCTCTGTTAGTTTTACTACTTTATCCTCAGCTCCTAGAATACAGCCCAACACTGGTAGAGCTCAGTAAATATCTCTTAGAGAACAAATAAAATAGTTTGATCTCAAATGGCTAGGGTCTGGGGGCTAGGCCCAAATGAACTGCAGAGATACATCGGTGGCCTCAGCCTCTGGCAAACACTGAAAACAGCTTAGGGACATCCTTTTCCCTTTACCTTAGTCCCTACAGCTAATCAGATAGTCAAGCCTCTAGTCACTCTGTGATGAAGACTGGTGAGCACAAGGGTGAAAAGAAGAGGCAGGAGGAGAATCTACCCCAATGCTTAGCACAGAGGCTGAAGTGGGGTAGGAACAGTGAGATGATTTTGGTGGTGGACAAATATATAGATATGAGTCCAAACTGTTTGTCAGAGTGTCACAGAATAAAAAAGAAGCACCAAATCAAAAATCCAATAATCTCTTTTCTAATTACTTTGGGGAATCTGAAGTGTTAATTTCTCTGTGATTCCATTGCCTCTCATACATAACCTCTTTTATCATCAATGATGTCATTCATTGTCAGTATTTCCTTGCATATTACTCACAAGGTTCTATGTTCATGGGGACTAGGATGCTCAGCACTCAGCAGATGCTCAATACATGTTTGTTTGAGGAATACACTGCCTTTCCTGGTCCTGTACATTCACAGATGCTGAGTTCTTGCTTCACTTCATGAACATTTGAAAAATTTAGTTTTATATTTAGTAACGTTTCTTGCCTGTCAGGAAATATTTTAATGCAACTTACTCTACAAAGTGGTGGGAGGGAAGATACTTTCCATAGCCCTCCTCTGAGTCCTGTCTCAATTTCATTTCTTCCACAGAAATAATTAATCATTTCTCCTCTACCTTCTAGCAATTGATTCTTTAGGTCATCCACAAAATACACATCACGACTTTTTGAAAACCTTGATGTGAACTTGCCACAAGGACTCTCTTTCTCTCTTCCCAAAGGGAAATTGGATAGTGTTCTTTTCCACTGTGACAGTATGCCATTTGCAATAAATAAAATCAGAAGAAGGTAAGAAAACATTGTCTTTGTTACAAAGACAATGTCTACATAGTCAGGAAGTAGTTATGTTAATGGTTCGTCAGAAAGTGTCACTGAACAAAATTTTTATGGGCAAGGAAACAAATCTGCCAAGCACTGTTACAGCTGTCCGTCTGTCTGCCAGGCATCACAGAAATGGTCTTTTCGTACAGTACTTAAATTCACTGTAGATTGAGCTTTATTTAAATACATTTAAATATGCTATTTGGCGTTATAAGCAGGGAAAGGATGCCCAAGAACGGCCTGTTTGTTCATTCATTTGGCAGTGCACACTGTTGCTAGGTGATAATCAGCTCTAGTGTTACTGGAATATTTGATGCATTAGGTTAAAATTTGATTTTTTTATACACAGATTCGATTTGGTGGGGAAGCATGGACCTAGGTGAAAATGCAGAGGCTCTCTGCTTCCTTGACAAAGGGGTGGGTCTCCTAACTCTGCCTGGTTTATTTCAGCTCACTGAAGATTCTCTAAATTAGTATTTTTACCTTAGTTCTCTTGACTCATTCAGTTGGGAAGTGCTGAATCTCCAAGTCTCACTCTTGGCATCACCAAGGGCAGCTCAGTAGGACTTCTCTCTTCAGTGGGCAATGACCTCGGCTGACAGAATACAGGGAGTCTTGAGTCCCAGGGCTTTGAGCTTGATTAAAATAACAATAAAATAATTTTCTTTCAGGCTGGACATGGCCGGGTGACTACTCCTTTACTTCGATTAAGTTGAATATTTTAGACCAAGCATGAATATCTTGTTTTACCTCTTTATGTGAATGGGATTCATCAATTTAATGTAAATAGTCAAGGGTAGAATTAATGAGCTTAGATATTTAGAAATCTGATGAGAGACAGAAGTGATTTTTCTGTTTCTTGTAATTTTATTTTTGTAAAATTAGTAAATGGGGTAGTAATTAAAATGTTGGTAAAACGTTTGACTTATTCAACAAATTTGTATTGAAAGCCTAATATGAGCTAGATTCTGGGCTAGGCTCTTTCAATGCAAAGACCCTGTCCTGGGAGAACTCACAATCTATTGGAGGAAATATCAGCCAAAAAAATACAGTACAGAGTAAGAATTACTTTAGTAGAGTAGGGTGGGAGCATGAAAAGGGACCAACTCACTAACACCTGAGTTTCTAACCTGTGTCATGCTTTCCAGGATTGTTTACATATATCATTTCATTGCTGAAAGACCCTAACACAACCAAGAAATCATTGAGAATAACAATAACTATTTTTAAAATAATTAACACCTAATAAAGACATTGTCTTGCACTCACAAGAAATATACATAAATAATTTAGTAATAGGTGACTCAAGAATATATACTTGTTTTTTATCCAAGTGGATAAAGAATAACCAAATGAGGAGGTGAGTAGAGTAATATAGAGAGCTAGAGGCAAAGAACTTGAGAACGTGGCTACTAAAAACTCAGGTTAATGTAAGGGTAACAGCATTTCTATGTATTCATTTGTTCACTGGCCATGCACGTGTAGAGTCCCTGTATGATATCCCTCATTTAAAAAGAAAGAGACTAAGCCAAAAGGAGGGTGGCTAGGAATTGCTTATTTTATATAAACATTTGGGAATTTAGAATGAAGAAACTAGGTAAATTTGGGAGAACAAACTGTTTCAATGCTTACTGCCACAATCTGCCATTTATTGGGCACCACATATGTGAGAGACACTACAACTAGATGTGTCAAGTACACTAACACCCCTCCCAGCCAGGCACTGTTAATTATTCTTAAAAATAAATGTGCTGGGCCTCCCAGCATTCAATGATTTGTTTAGATTGATCTTTGGGGGCAGAGCTGGAATACAAACCCAGGTCTGTCTGATTCCTCTAACTGTAGGTTGCCTCTAATTTAGCATTAGACAGTGGGTGTAAAGAATTTTCTAAAGCCAGGAATATATGGGCTAACACTTAAAGAGGCCCTGAAACAAATCAGAACAACAATATAGTCCGCTGCATAAGTGAGGAGTTGAACAGTCATGCCCAAGTTGCTTGTGTCTGCTGGTTTGCCTTTGCCTGCTCATTTCTGGGTACAGAAAGTACAGAAGGGTGGGTACTGCATCTGTAGAATCAACAAACCATAGAGCAGCAATATTTGAAAAATTGCTTTGGCACTAAACATGTGCAGACTTTTTTCTTATTATTCCCTAAGCAATTCATTGTAACAACTACTTCATAGACTTTATACCATATTAGTTATTTTTAGTAATATAAAGATTATTTAAAGTATATGGGAGAACGTATGCAGGTTATATGTAAAAACTATGCATGTATAAATATATATTTACATCAGAGACTTGAGCATCTGTGGATTTTTATATCCATAGAAGGTCTTAAACTTCTCCAGAGACACTGAGGGATGACTATATATATTTGATAATATAAAAACCATTCATACTATAATATAGAGTTAATGAGAATGAAATTGCAAAGTCTATAAACAATTAGGTTTTGTTTAACAATAGCATGTGAAAATACATAATAAATAAAACTGAGTGGCAAATGCTTAAACTAAGCTTTTATACCAAGCAAAAGAAATGTATTTAATGTTCTACTGATATAATAGTCAATGTGTCCTTTATCAATAATTGTGTAAATTTTTAAAATGCCATTTTTTTCTTCCCTTTCTTATCTTACAATGGTTTTATCATCTCTTGAGTTGCTAGTTTGTCTAATTGGCTGGTGAAATAATTAGTAAACTTAGACACACACTGAAACTCTTTAAAATCAAGAACTCTTGTCTCTTAGCAATGATGCTATGCAGTTCGGTCTTACAAATTTTTCAAAATTGTTGGCATAGTAATAGTTTTTTTGTAATCTTTATAAACAAAAGAGCTATTGGCTAATTTTTAAAAAATATTTGATGTCTTTGAAGACCAATTATTTGCTCTGTGGGATATTTGTGAGATCCCTGCATGATGTATGATTTTTGCTTTGTGTTGTATATTCTTTCATTTTTCCATTTGAAATGTAATTTTCTTACAGACAATCAAAAGTCTTGATCTTCAAGATTGTAGTATAACTTAAGGGTATAGTTTGATTCACACTGGTCATGCAGTATCTGAGGAGAACAATAGAAGAATAGAAATTTGCCTTCCTGTTTCAGGATTAGGACTTTTCAAACCTCAGGAAAATCCTTTCACTAGTTTGCTAAAATAGATAACTGGGCTAAGTTTTTCAGATACCCTTGCCTTCAGATAATATGAATTATCATAAAGACAGTTAGGATGGAGTCTTGCTGCCTAAATCAAACCTCTTTCTCCGTTTTTGGTTGGATTTATTTCAAAATGTCTTTCTCCCAGGATTCACTGTGTATATGATTTGCTAGGTACATATCATTGGGAGATTGCTTGGCATTCAGCTTAAATTGAGATAGACCTTGTCCTGTAACTACACTCTGGAAGGCTTAGAAAATAATGTCAATGGCCATTTAATAAATAACACGGGGAGACTGAGGGAAAACAAGACTTTTGTTCAACCTCTGAACAAAGTAGGTAGAGAGGTTGGGGGATGGAACACCCAACATCACCCCACTCCTGGGAAAAAGGACACTGGCTCTGGAGTGGCAGTTGAGATACAGTGAATGTTTGACCTTATCTATGGCCAGAAGAGCATTCCATCCCCTACAGTGTCCTGTGATGTGGCAAATAGTTGGCAAGTCCTGAGGTGAACTGCAAGGTCACTGAGGTGGTTGAATAGTGAATATTTGGGGCATCTTTCTGACATGAGCATTTTTTAAACCATTAACTGAGTACAAGAGCATCAGATGGCACCCTTCTGTTCAGGTAGATGCTTTGTCTTTGAGAAGTGCTCTGTGAGAATAGCTCATGGACTTTACTGCTGTGTAAACTTCCAGGGACTCCAGTGGAGGTCATCATGGCATCTATTGCCACAGCTGTGAAGAAAACACCCAGGATGCATAAATCCTGCATTCAAGGATAGAAAGGTAATTCACTAAGGAACTTGGAATTCTGTAGAAATTCAGAGTTTTATTTATGTATTAGAGATGAATGAGACAGAGATTCGCTCTCGAGATATTGGAATCTTAAAAAAAATTCTAACCACTTGCTTTATGACATAAAACATAGGGGCTGAGTAAAAAATAGTAGTAGATATGTCACCAAAGAACCCAGCCTGAGACCAGTATCAAGAAGAGCAGTAGATGCCAACGGAGGCCACACTTAGCTCTGATTCCCCTGGGAATCAGGAGATGGAGAAATTGGGAGTGTAGTAACTCTATGTCAACCACAAGAGTAGAGACAATAAGAAAGGAAGCATAACAGTTTATTAAACATGAGTATCTTTCCAACACTTTAAAACGCTTAATTCTGCAGTTGCATAGTAACTTAAGCAGCTTTAATTTTCACACACGGCCATACAAGACATGAGGAAAACAATTTTTGAAATGCTCAAATTGATGGGAACAAAGAGATTAAGAGTCATCTTGTTGAAAACAGGGGACAGATTATATTTCCCTTATCTAATTTCTAGCCACTTGACTTTGCAATATTGATAAAAACAATCAATACCTGTTTAATGGCATAGTAATAAAATGAGTTGTATTCTGATTAATCAAATATGATGTCAATTAGAGACTGTATATTTAGCAATCAGAGCTCATGATTTCTATATGAATATTTGTCAATGAATCATATGGTCTATACCAACACAAACTGTATTTTATATATTTGGAAAATAGGGGTGGGTGTGTGTGTGTGTGTGTGTGTGTGTGTGTGTGTCTTTTTTGATATGAATCTTGGATGATGAATAAATGAGTTTTTCAAAAGGCAGGTAGGAATACATGAAAAAAGAAAGATTGAATGGTATAGCACTGTGAATCAGACTACTTTAACTTTTGATGCTAGTAAATATATTTGAAATATCTGGGAAACCTGCCAGATGAGAAATATTGAATATATTTTCAAGTTTTTTTAAAGGTTAGATTGAGGCATATAACAAAACATCCTGATAGAATGGGAAAAATCAATCAATCATATGTATGTGGCACTTTCAGGATGCAACACATCTAGCTATGATTGAATGACTAATTTCCACACTTCTTCTTATCCTAACATTTTACCCAATATTTAGAATCATACAGATATAGCAGAACTGATCAGCTTTGTAGAATTTAAACATAAATAAATGAAAGAAGAGATAATGTCTGTGAAAACATACTGTGAATTGCAAATGACCACATAGATACAAATTATTGTTTTTGATTAATGACTCTGTTAACATCATTAACTGTTAAGCCATAGGATAGAAGACAAATGGCAGTTTTCTTGGGAATTTTCTAATAGATTAGATTCCTTTATTCTGTTCTTACCAGCTGGGTCCAGGCAAGTAGGGATGAGATGAGAAAGGACGCTGAAAATAAGATTCTGAGGCTATTTCTTTCCTTGGTGATCTCTGCATCTCTTCAATTGTATTTTTGGCTACAATAGTTCCTTTGTGATAAGTTTATTGAATAAATTTGAGCATAATAATTAAGAGCATAATTCAAGAGAATAAAATTTATTTATTTTTATCAGAAGTGAGATCTTGGGCAAACTATGTAATCCCTCTAAGCCTTATTTCCTCACCTGTCAAATGTGGGATAAGAGTAGTTATTATAGTTTATTTTCTGTAGGGTATACGCTAGCACTTTCTTACACTATTGCTTACCCTTCAGAATTTATTTTAAGCAGTATTCTATAATAGCCTTAGCATCTTGTCAGCACATTGAGTCCGTTTATCCATATAATAATGATTGCATTAAAAATTGGAATCAATAATTATATTCAGTACATTTGCTGTTCCTTAAAATACAGCAAGTCATGCAATATATAATCAATATATTTTTGTTCTACTTTCACGCTCATCTTTTCAATCTGTCAGATTGAACCACAGTATCGTAGAAGAAGTATTAAGTAAAGTGAGCAAAATCCATATGTCTAGTCCCTGAAGAGTGCCCACATGCAAGACAGCAAGACCTCAGTGTCTGGGAACTCTCTATATCTGTCATTCTGACCACATGCCACCTCTGCTGGCTGTCCTTTCATTCCTCAGTGCTCAGCCTCTTCACTTACACTGTTTCCATCCCATCTGCTTTCTCACCTCCTGCAGACTAGCTAGCTGCAGCTTGAAAATCACATCTCCCTCAACTATGCTTATTCTCTAAAAGAGGCCTTACATGACATCAGAAATTCTTAATGATATAGTCTGAGTCATACACATTTGGATTACTGTACCCTCATTTTAGCCTCCCAACAATACTTAATGAATATTCTCTTCATAATTATAAGACTATGAGTGATTCTGGGCCCCTTCTAAAGAAAGAAGTCACGCTCTAACATAACTTGCCATCATAAATCTGCATCTAAGCTTTGCCATCACTTTTAATGCAAGTGTTTCAAGAAAGATGACAGGTAGACAAGTAGGCATACAGAGAGATAGCTATAGACCCAGATCTGGACCTGTGCAGGCATAGATACATGGTACACATCCTAAATATAGTCCTGATTGAAGACATAGCTCTAGAGTATCTTCTGCCTCACCAGTCCCTGGCTACCAGGGGGGAAGAAGGCTGCTACATGAACCAAAGAAGGGCTGCAGGGGTGTTCCCTTTAACATGGCCCAGCAGTAGTAGTCTTCTGAACATAGGCACAGAAACTTATTTCCATCAGCTTAGTCAGTTCTTTAGAGTCACAAGGAACTGAGTTTATTGTTAAGAATGCCAACTTATTACTCTAATTGCAGCTAAACCTAGGAATGAGGGTGGATCAACCATGTGCAGAGGGCATCTGAATGATCATACACAAGTTCATGGTAAGAAAAACACCCAGAGAATATTTGACGTAAAAATACTTGCACCAAATCAATATAGCCTGGGGTAATTTCCCTTTGTACTTTAAGGATACTTATATCTGAAGGACATTTTGGTTCAACATGGGACAACTCTAATGGGTCATTGTAGCTGCAGGGCACCCAGTGCGGTCAGACAAGGTTGTCATTGCACCTGAATCGCAGCTCAAGATTTTCTCCTGCTCCACCTGGCTCTCCTGTGAATGACAGCTTGCCCTTGTGTATTACATTTGCATTTCCTGTATACCTATCTTGGCTGCATAGGTATAATTTTTTTTTCTGAAGTTTTGTTCATTTGAAGACTGTTGTTATTAAAGAATATCCAAATTCATCACTTAAAAAATCAATCTTTCTACAGGTTTCATCATGGAATTTTGAAATCTATTCTGATTGCACTAGTTATCCTTTAGTGAAACTATTTTTGTTTCACAGACTTTGAGTCTCTCGAACTTGGTATGCAAATCTGGGCAAAAGCATTTGAACGTGTATTTTTCATTTTGATTCAGAAATGAGAGCACTTTGAATATACATCCATGATGCTGGCTACCCGTAAAGAAAATGAACTAAATGTCAGTGGAACAGACAGAGAATCAGAAAACAAAAGAAAGTTAAGAGATTCATCCAAGGTCAGTGAGCACATTTGCTGTAGAGCTGAGAATAGTGTCACCTACTTCCTGGCCTGTGTCCTATCCAGTAGATCCCTCTGGTCAATATTTCTTATCGTGCCATGAAGGGCAGTAGACAAACCTCTTTAGTATAACAAATGTGAGTCCTGGTGCCTTGGCTTTTTACTTGAATTTACTTCTATCCTTAAAATCTTCTATTCAATTCATCTCAGGAGTACTGTAGTTTTAAGTTGTTTTTTTTTTCTTCTATTTAAACATATATATACATATATATGTATATAAACATATATATGTATATAAACATATATATGTATATAAACATATATATGTATATATGTATATATGTATGTTTATACATATATATGTTTATATATATGTTAACATACATATATATGTTTATTTAACTAGATTTATTTAAACATTATATATGTTTAAACATATTTAAATACTACATATATGAATATATAGCTTAAGGAAACTGAGACAGACAGATATAATTTAACAGATTAGTTACATGTATTAATATGAAAATTCATGCAATTTCTATCTTATCTCCAAGGTACATTCAAATACTGAACAATTTTTGTTGTTCTTACTCCAACATACCAAAATTAATTATTCTGTCTCCTATAATCCCATATTTATTATTATATTTATTTTAATTATCTGCCTTTATCTGGTTTCTTTGAATGCAGGTAATTTTTCTTATCTGTATTTAAGTCTCTCATCCTTAGTAGTTTCTGGCATGTAGTATGATTTTAATAAGTGCTAAGAGAAAATATATTTATATACATCTTCAGTGATTTTTTTCCCCCTAGTTTCCATTGTACTTTCAAGAAGCATCATAGCAGATATGGAGACCCAACAATGTAACCCATAATAAATACCACACTTAGGGCTCTTCCAATGTTTACTTTATTTGGCATTTTGGTCTTGTAATTGTGCAGCATGGAAATAAAAAATCCCCTGGCTCTGCCATTGGTGGGGTAGGGCGAGTCGGGGAGCAGGCAGAGAGGAAGGAAAAGCCTCTATGCTTTGACTGTTTCCTTATAACGCATGGGTAGCATCATTGATTCATTTGCACTTCATTGTTACAGCTAGGAATGCAAGAAATATGGTAGGGTTCAGAAAACAATATGGGGATGCATGGAGTGGAAAAGGTTCAGGTGATTATTAAAATTTCATGATTAACATTTTCTAGAAGGAACAAAATGTGTTTAGGTTACTTCCAAGATTTACAAGGTGAAGTCGAGCCATTAGAATACTATGGAGGGGTTCCTGGTGCTTCTGCGGATCTGAGAGCACTGCTAAACAGAGATCGATTGTGATTCATGCCTGATGATGGAGCTGATCAGTGGTCAGTGACTAGATCTTAGGGCTGAATACAGGACTGAGAAAAGAAGAAAATCAACAGGTCAAAACCAGATTGACAGCCCTGCTTATATGGATGAGAATAATTTAGAACTTAAGAGTGTGAACGTGAACAAAGCTGACTGCCTAATGTGTGCTGGTGTGTGCATCTGTGTGGGCGTGGACACACTTCATCAGGCTTAACCTACATATGAGTGTATATGTTAGGAAATTACTGCAGGATTAGACATTTGCACTCAGAAAAGCATGTTGTTTTATGTGTTTTGTGTTTTCTTTGCACATTTAATTTGTCTGGGACTCCTTTTCTTTTTAAAATAAAATTTCTCTGGAAAAATTCTTCTCTCAATTATGCAAAGGGGAACAAGGACATAAAATTTTGACTTGGAGAGTTTCAAACTGGTGTTATTGATTGATTGATCACTTGATATGTTGCTGGGTCCCACAAATTTAAAAAGGGAAAGAGCAAAGTCTGATAAAGTTAATCACTGTTGAGCTACTGAGGAGGTAGGGTTGCAGATGGCCACATATCTTCCCAAAGTGAGACTTCATTCCAGCTTGCAAGCCTTCAGATTCCCCACCTTTTACTGAAAACACAGGCTGGTCCCCTAGCAGGGATAAAATGTCAGTTTCATTGGTCTATTCTGTTCGAATTCTTAAAAGGTTTTTGGAAAATTTCCAGAGTCACGGATCACAGCACATCTTCAGAGTGCTTGAACCCATCAGCCAACATTGTCTAGCCTGTGTGTCCTGACAACTGGCTAAGTCTAGTTAAGTCATCCTGAATCACTAGTGCAGCACAGAGAGCCCATGCTCTGAGGCCTCCTCTTTTCTCTCACTCTTACTCACAGTGCCTCACCTCAGGACACCCTCTCAGGGTTTCATTCTTTAGGGGACATCAGTCTCAATTGATGAGATACCCTTTCCTGCTCGGGCCTTCTTTTATATCTCTGGAATCTTCCCATTTGAAAACGGGGTAGGACAGCTAGAAGCAGGGTTTTAAAGGAGGGTAGTGTGCTCTTCTAGGTCCTGGCTTGAGGGTGGAAGAGGAAATATCAGAGAAACCCCTAGGGAGCCTTGCTAGGAGCTTGCCCCCTGCTGGAGATATTCCTTTTATAGCTCTTCTTCACTCGAACTATAAAAGGTATTCCGATTGTTTGTTTGATTGCTTTAACATGGAATGCTTTCCCCTCATAAAATTCTATTTTATAGAAATTAAAAGGTACCTTAGATTAAAAACAATTGCCTTGAACTTTACGCTTTCATTAAAATTCACCAAACATTTGGCCATGTCTGGCTTGAAAATGATGATGAAGTTGGAATTTTCCTCTTCTTTTCTCGGAAATCACACAAATAATATAAGGAGGATATGAAAAAAAAGCACAAATTCCAGATGAAACCTGAAACTACAAAGTAAGTAAAGAGACTGCCAAAAACAAGTGGAAATTGAGCAGGGAATGTGTGGGAAGGGAAACAGAGAGAGGACTCCTATCTTAGAAAGTGCTGGTTCATTACATCTCTCTGAGGGAAAGAACACAGAGCAAACGCCAGGTCTGCAATAGCAGGAACAGATAGTCTGCCGTGGGAGCTCCCCTAAAAAGAAGAGGTATTTTCGTGAAGCAGAAGCCCTGTAGCTGTGGAGAAGAAGAGAGATGTAAACACATTCCCACAGCAGTGTATCTTCATTAATTTCTAAACAAGTTTACCTACAAACCCTGGGTGTTGAAAGGGTCTCAACGGCGTCTCCTTGACTTGATCCAGAACGCTCTCTTCTGTGCATCTCCTATTGATCCTGCCCTCCCAAATTTATCAAATAGTTAATTGTTATTTCTTTTGAAGGCTCTTCTTCCTTTTATTGTTTTAAAATGTTTAAACAGGATTAGATAGGATGGTGTCTAGCCTCCCCTTCTTTACTTTTGTCTTTCCCTGTAGTCTTCCTCTTTCAAAATGATTGAATTCCTTACAGGCTACCCGCTGGTTTTATTGTCACCTGTTGCCACTTAACTTAATCTAATTTGGCTTAATTTTTGCTCAACTCTAGTAGTTTCTGGACTTAAAAATCAGTCTTGCCAGGGGCAGTGGCTCAGGCCTATAAGCTCAGCACTTTGTTTGGCTAAAGTGGGTAGATCGCTTGAGCCTATGAGTTTGAGACCACCCTGAGCAACATGGTGAAATTCCACAAAAAAATACAGACATTAGCAGGGTGTGGTGGTGCACACCTGTAGCGCCAGCTACTTAGGAGGCTGAGGTGGGAGGATTGATTGAGCCCAAAAGGGTCAAGGCTGCAGTGAGTTATGACTGTCATTGCACTCTAGCCTGGGTGACAGAGTGAGACCCTATCTCAAAAAAAAAAAAAATCAGTCTTACATCTTAAATGTATGCAATGGATAAGAATATATCCTTATGAATGTGTTAATGAATATATTTTATTGAATATATTCAATGAGAATATTACAGGAACACATTATATTTATCAAAATTTTAAGGGATTTTTAATTTGTTAAAAGCTAAGGGTAGTTTAGCCTTATTATATATGTATTCTTCCTTTAAATATGTTCATGAAGCTATTTTTGAATATGTTAAACATATTCTTAATGAAACATCCCAACTTTTAGCTTGGGATGTCAAACATTGCCAAGTAAACATTTCCAATTTTGTTTTGAAGTTTTCAGTTTCAAACTATTCTTTTTCAAAATTCTTTTGAAATCACTTTTTATCTTATAAGTATTTTGTCATCTTTAGGGTTCAGGTTTTGGTGTGTGTGTAATGATCAAATTTATCAAATTAATAAAAAATAGTTTTTTTAACTCTTTAGAAAGTTTATAACAATTAGTATGACATGCAATATTTGTAATATTTTTCATGGATTTCTATATTTTTATTGCATATTGAAGTATAACATGATGACAGCAAAATGCATTAAATGCTAAGGATATACTCAATGGATTTTAATATATATATGTATGCCTGTTGAACCAGATCAAGATCTAGAATATTTTCAGCCTCTGAAGATCCCCTCCCTTTCCAATCCTTAACTATCTCCGACCTCTATCTGACCTCTGTCTTTCTAGAATAGTTTGGTCTGCTCAAAACAACTTTTTAAAGAATGTTCAATTTGCATCTGTTCAGACTCCCTGCTGCCTTAGTTATTGGAAACTGGGCAAAACAAAGAAACTTCCTGCTGGTGAAAAGATGGAGGCTGCCTGTTGCAGGAAAGGAGGAGCCTTAGGACAGAGGAGGGCTGAGGCAGAGAGACAGTGTGAGGGCTCTAAAACCCTGGAGCCATGGCTTCCCACAATTCTCCTTGACCCTGCCAGTATAATTAATATTAAATATTCTAAGCAGTATAAATAATTTAAATGGCCAGTCACAGTGACTCATGCCTGTAATTCCAGCACTTTGGGAGGCCGAGAAGGGTGGATCACCTGAGGTCAGGAGTTCGAGACCAACCTGGCCAACATGGTAAAACACTTTCTCTACTAAAAATACAAAAAAATTGGCCAGGTGTGGTGGCAGATGCCTGTAATCTCAGCTACTCAGGAGGCTGAGGCAGGAGAATCACTTGAACCCAGACGGCGAAGGTTGCAGTGAGCCAAGATCATGCCACGGCACTCCAGCCTGAGCAACAAGAGCGAAACTCTGCCTCAAAAATAATAATAATAATAATCTATTGATTAGTAAATGTGGAAGATTGATTTTTTTTTATAAATTGATCTTTGCATTGCAGTTCAGTGAATTATTTATTGGATGCAGGTTCGGGGTGAGACACTGTAGCCTCTCTTTCTTAAAACAGCCAAACTATCATACTGACTAAAGACTAATTTGAGAATTAGGAAGGAAGGAATGAGTTAAATGAACAGGCTTGAAGGACTACAAGCCAGTACAGTTCTCAGTTCAATTTCTTCATCCCTCCAGACAGAATGGTAGCAGAAACAGACTCAGGGTCTTCAATGGAGAGAGAAACATATTAACTCCTGACCTGCAAGGAAGTTGGGCAGGACTTTCCTGAAAGACCTGGTCCTAAAAGCTGTCCCAAGACAGTAACGTGAGGATGGCCTCACATGACCCCAAGTAAAAATTTACAGTCTGGTATCAGAACTCAGTTGTCACAATGATCCTTATTGTCGTCCTTGTGTAGAATTGACCAGACCTAATCATAGATTGCTTCTGTGTGAGTGAAGATGGGAAGGTGGGAACCAAGGTGAGGAGGAGACCAAGAACAACACTGAGTTTTCAGGCTCGATTGGGTGCAAGATAGTGCCATTTGCTAATTGGGAACAGTAAAGATTTGCCGGCAAAATGGAGACCTCAGTTTTTATGAGGTCACATTTTATTTTCTTACAGTGTGGTAAACAGGCAGTTGGATTTACAAGGCTGGAGCCAAGAGGAGAGATAAATTAGCAATCTTCAGCCTATACATGTTATTTAAAGTCACGAGAAAACAGTGTTTTTAGAACTGTGAGTCACAATCTATTAGTGATATTACATCATTTTAGTGAGTTAAGACTAAAATTCTTAAAAAGTGAGTAGAAGTGAATATAGTATAGTGGAATAGAAAATATCAAAAAGAATTATATCGACACATAAACTATTATTGTGTGAAGCTGCTAATTTCAGTATATGTGTTTATACTATGTGAATTTCACACTGAATATGTGATTTTCAGTATACACATATACTGAAATTAGCAACTTCATACAATAATAGTTGATGAGTCTATATAATTCTTTTTGCTATTTTCTATTCTGCTATATGTTTCAGTATATGTTTATATGAGATATATGTGTATATACACATATACTGAAATTACATATATATGTGTATACATATACTAGAATTTCATTATATAGATAATGTAAGCTATATGTTTCCAAGCATGTACATGTGTTTGCATGTATTCACATGTATACATATACATATATATCTGTCATACACATGTTAGGGAGAGAGTGAATAAGAGAATAGGGCCCAGGACAATGAAAGAAAAGTAAAAACTTGAAATGCCAGTTCACTATGCCAAAAGAAAAACATTAAGCTGAAAGCTGAGTCATGCAAGAAGTTGCCTTCCTTTTGTTCCTAGCTACAGATTAAAGGTGAATTATCTCCACTAAGTTCACCTTATCTTATGTAAAGTGCTGACTTACTGAGCATGAGATGAATACGTAATTGTCTATTCCCTTACCTGCTCCTTTTCTCTTGCAACATGTGGATTATCATCCCCTCCCTCTTTCCCTTCCAGCCTACTTTTTCCCATTAAACACTGACGCCCTCATAATTTCTCCTTTGGAGAAAGGCACACATTAAAGAATGTTTCTGTGACTCTGCATTTATTTTTTCTGGGTAACTTTGGCAAAATAAATTTTTAAAGTGATTGAGACCTGTCTCCAATACTTTTTGGTTTGTAGGACTAAGCTCTGAGTGATACTAACACCCATAAATGAGGAACTGGTAACTTGAGTTGGAGTAGCTGGAGTGGTGTGATGACTAAATCTATGTGTCAACTTAAGTGGGCCACAGGGTACCAAGATAGTTGGTTAAACATTATTTTGGGTGTGTCTGTGTGGGTGTTTCTGGGTGAGATTAAATTTAAACCAGCACACTTAATAACACAGATTGTCATCTCCAGTGTAGGTGGGCCTCATCCAATTTGTTGGAGCCCTGAATAGAACAAAAGGCTGAGCAAGAGATAAGTCATTCTCTCTGCCTGGCTGTCTTCAAGCAAACACATTTGTCTTCTCCTGCCTTTGAACTCAGACTAGAATTTATATCTCCCCTGATTCTCAGGCTCTCAGACACAGACTAGAATTATACCATGAGCTCTCCTAGGTTTCCTGCTTGCAGATCTTGAGACTTCTCAGTCTTCACAATCGTGTGAACCAATTTCTAATCATGAATCCCTGTGACTCTCAATGTATGTATATAAATCCTACTGGTTCTCTTTCTCTGTAGAGCTTCTGCTAATACATCTGGTATAAGGAAACCTGGAAACAGATGTGTCACAGAAGTCAAAAGAAACTGTTTCAAGTAGTAGAGAATGGTCACCTCTGTCTAGTAATGCAGGGAGGTAGAGAGATGAGGCCAGAATTCTGTCTATTGGATTTGGTTCCTTGGAGATTATTGGTGAACCTTGCCAAAAATCCACTGTGTGGTTCAGTGGAGAAGACGCTAGATTGGTGTGGGTTGATGAGAGAACGGGAGGGAACAAAGCGGAGACGGGTTGTGTGTATATATTTCTTACAAGAAGTTTGACTCTGGAGGGGCTAAAACTGAAGTGGGCAGGATAGTGCAAGTTGGTTATATTTTAAGTGGAATAATAATTTAGATAAAATTATTTTTATGAATGAGAGAATGTGGAATATATTTGAGCCTCCACTCCATGACTTGTAGCTCTGCTATTGGTTTATTGGCTTGGATCAGGGATGGCAGCCTAGGTTGACTGGGAGTGACTGCCTGGATTCTTGTGCTGAGAAGGATCATGAGGCTGTGTTTGGTAGCAAAATTGGTACCCTGATCTTAGATGGAAGCATTGGAAAACAGGTAAATGAAAAAATGATTTTAAAATAATAGTATTTATTGGTTAGATTTTGCCCAATTAACTTTAAAAAAGAAAAGTTACATTCACTGAATGAAAATATGTTGAATAACTGTATGTCCGAGAAAATAGTAGGCACTGTAAGAAGCAAAATAAAAGATGATATTATGTTATCAAGAAACTTACAATGCAGTTAGAAAGTTAAGGCATATACACACAACCAAGTAATACTTTAATGACTAAATGACTGGCATAGGATAGCTACAAACTGAATATTTATGTCCCCCTCCAAATTCTTTTGCCCAATGTGATGATGTTCAAAGGTGAGGTCTTTGGGAAATGATTAGGTCAGGAGGGTGGAGCTCTCATGAGTGGAATTATAAAAGAAGTCCAAGGGAGCTTACTCATTCTTTCACCTTGTGAGAATACAGGGAGAAGATGACCATCTATGAACCAGAAAGAGGGCCTACCCCAGACCCCAAATCTACCATCACCTTGATCTTGAACTTCTCATACTCCAGAACTGTGAGAAATTAATTTCTGTTGTTTTTAAGTGACCCAGACTACAGTATTCCATTATAGAAGTTGAAGTGGGCTAAGATAAAGCAAATATGGAGCATTGGTCATCACAAAATATATTGGACAGAGCTATATAATGCTTCTTTGTGGAGAACTTTCTTTTGAGATACAAACTGAGCATGCATGCCTTTCATACTCAGAGGTATTTTTAACTGTAAGTCTGATAAAAATTATTTTATGTTCACCAGAAAAGCCCATATAATCTCAAATCATTCTCTCATCAGCCTATTACATTCCTACAATTAGTTTTCATTCCTTGGGCTTAAGCCCTTAATATAGCTAAATAAATTCCAAATACTCAAATAAAAGAGGAATGAGAAAACTATCATAAAGGTACTTTAAATGTTATTTTTTAGAGAAGTAAAAAATGAAAGAGTATGGCTCTTTTTAAAGAAGTGTCTGATATGATTTGTCTATGCTCCCACCCAAATGTCATCTTGAATTGTAGTTCCCATAATTCCCATGAGTCATGGGAGGGACTCGGTGGGAGGTAATTGAATCGTGGTGACTGCCTCTATGCTGTTCTCATGACAGTGAGTGAGCTCTCACAAGATCTGATGGTTTCATAATGGGCTTTTCCTCCTTCTGCTCATTGTTCTCCTTGCTGCTGCCATGTGAAGAAGGACATGTTTCCTTCCCTTTCCACCATGACTGTAAGTTTCCTAAGGTCTTCCCAGTCATGTGAACTGTGAAACAATTAGACATCTCTCCTTTATAAATTACCCAGTCTCAGGTATGTCACTATTAGCAGCATGTGAATGAACTAATATAGTAAATTGGTATCAGAAGTGGGGTGCTACTGTAAAGATACCCAAAAATATTGAAATTGGGTAACAGTCAGAGGTTAGAAGAGTTTAGAGGGATCAGAAGTCAGGAAAATGTGAGAAAGTTTGGAAATTCCTAGAGACTTGTTGAATGGCCTTTACAAAAATGCTCATAGTGATACAGATGATAAAGTTCAGGCTGAATTGGTCTCAAATGGTGACGAGGAACTTCTTGGGAACTAGAGTAAAGGTCACTCTTGGTATGCCAAGGGACTGGCACCATTTTGTCCTTGTCCTAGAGATCTGTGGAACTTTGAACTTCAAAGAGATGATTTAGGGATCTGGCAGAAGAAACTTCTAAGTGGAAAAGTATTCAAGAGGTGACAAAGCATAAAAGCTTGGACAATTTGCAGCCTTCCAATGAAGTAGCAAAACAAAACTCATTTTCTGGGGAAAAAAATCAAGCTGGCTGCAGAAATTTTCATAAGTAATGATAAGCCAAGTGTTACTCTCTAAGGCAATGGTGAAAATGTTGCCTGGACATATCAGAGACCTTCACAGGAGGTTTTCCCATGACAGACCCAGAGGCCCACGATGAATAAATGGTTTCATTGGCCAGTTCCTGGGCCCCCATGCTGTGTGCAGCCTTGGGACCTGGCGCCCTGCATCTGAACAACTCCAGCGATGGCTAAAAGTGTCCAAGGTACAGCTCAGGACATGGCTTCAAAGTGTGCAAGCCCCAAGCCTTGGCAACTTCCATGTGGTGTTGGTTCTGTGGGTGCACAGAAGATAAGAATTAAGGTTTGGGAATCTCCATCTAGATTTCAGAGGTTGTGTGAAAATGACTGGATGTCTAGACATATGTGTGCTTCAGGTGGGCATCATGGAGAACCTCTGCTCGGGCAGTACTGAAGGGAAATGTGAAGTCAGAGTCCCCACACAGAGTCGCCACTGGGGAATTGTCTAGTGGAGCTGTGAGAATAGGGCATTGTCTTCCAGACCTCAGAATGGTAGCTCCACTGACACCTTGCACTGTGCTACTGGAAAAGCCACAGGCACTCAGTGCCAGCCCACGAAGGCAGCCAGGAGCAGGGCTGCACCCTGCAAAGCCATCTTGGCAGAGCTGCCTGAGGCCATATGAGCTCATCTATTCCATCAGCATTACCTGAATGTGAGATACGGAGTCAAAGTAAATAATTTCAGAGCTTCAAGATTTGACTGCCTTACTGGATTTCAGACTTGCCTGGGCCTGTAGCCCCTTTGTTTTGGACAATTTATCCCATTTGGAACTAGTGTATTTACCCAATGCTTATACCCCTATTGTATCTAGGAAGTAACCTAATGATCACCTAATGATTTTACAAGCTCATAGGCAGAAAATACTTGCTTTGTCTCAGATGAGACTTTGGACTTGGACATTTCAGTTAATGCTGGACTGACTTAAGACTTTGGGGGACTGTTGGGAAAGCATGATTGTGTTTTGAAATGTGAGAACATGAAATTTGGGAGGAGCTTGGAGCAGGCTGATATGGTTTGGCTGTTTCCCCACCTAAACCTCATCTTGAATTGTAGTCCCCATAATCCTCACAAGTCATAGAAAAGACCTGGAAGGAGGCAATTGGATCATAGGGTCAGTTACCTCCATGCTGTTCTTATGATAGTGAGTGAGTTTTCCTGAGATATGATGATTTTATAAAGGGCTTTCCACACTTTTGTTTATTCTTCTTCTTGATGCCATCATGTGAAGCAATGGGTGTTAGTTTCCCCTTCCACCATGATTTACTGAGGCCTCCCCAGCCATGCTGATCTATAAGTCAATTAAACCTCTTTCCCTTATAAATTACAAGTCTTGACTATGTCTTTATTAATAGTGTGAGAATTGACTAATACAGTCTCCTAAAAACCAACTTTAAGCATCTGTCAGAAGTAGATAGAGTTAATAAAATATGAAATGTAATTAAACAAAATTGTTTTCAAATTAGTTTGCAATTCTGTAGAAAGAAAATAGAACAACAAAACAACCAACATCTTGGAAGGAAAATGAGTGGCTCCAAAGCCTAAATTTCTGATCAACAACTGGTTTAGAATAGAGAAAAGTGTTTATATACATTCATTAATTTAATCCTGTGAGGTAGTTTGTTGTTGTTTTTATTTTACAGCAGAGGAAAGGGTGTATGAAGGGGTTCACTATAATTGGCTCAACAACATGTAGCTAGTAAACACTCAGATCTTTTGACTAATTACAGTGTTCTTCTCATGTGCTTTAGCTACTTCTCTATGGAAACACAGGCATCTCAGGCATTTACTGGTTGAATGATGAACTGGACCACTGAATTGAATTTTGATTAATAAGCTAAGGGTATTCTCTTTTTACCATAGCTTGAAGGGGAGTGGCACTCAAATTTTGATGTATGATCAACACTTGAGCAAAGTAGTAAAATTCAAGCATTTTATCCTATTAGTCTTGTCTGAATTTTACCAAATTAGTCTTATTTAAAATCTACTGTGGAACAGCAATCAGATTGTCTTTGTTATTATCACCTAACAAGATATACTTTATATTTAAGAATTCCCCCACCTTTGCATGCTGACCTCGTCCTACCCCACCAAGTACCTTCAATCTCAAACCACCAAACATACTTCAAAATATAGAAAAGCCACATCCTTGAGGCACCAGAAATTTGGGCCACTTGGTGGCATATTAAAACTCCCTCACACTGCGTAGCACCACGGGGAATATGAGCAAAGCTGAGAACTAATGAAGCAGACCTGTAGCCAACTTTGTTTTTTTTTTTTTTTTTTTTTTTTTTTTTAATAATTTTCAGGCAACATGATTTCAGATTCTTAATGAGTTAGGTTGCTGCCAGAAAAATATTTCGCTTCATTTTATGTGGGAATACACTTCAGCTTATATGTAGATGATGTCATCTCACATGAGAGTTCTCTAATTATTAATACATATGTTCTCCCCATTTGTAAGTACTAATGGTGTGATAGTAAAAATCCTGCCAAAGTTTTATTACGGCCATGAGTAACTTTCCTTCCCAGATGTATTATGCATGGCAATATGTTGGGAATTAATATTTCTGGTAGGTTTCAGCAATAAGAAGCCTGGATTTCATTCCTGGGAGGTTGGGTAAAGAACACTGCATAACTGGAATGTGTTAGGGGTAATGCTTCCTGGATCTAAAAGAAACTGGATGAGGCAAGGAGGAGAAATTTTTTTTTCTTTTAAAAAATTGTTTCTACAACCCTATATCTTTAGTACTTATACCCAGGAGATACCCAAAGTCAAAATCTTCTGCGAATTGGAAAAAAGACATTGAATATTTTATGCGGTTAGACTCAGAATTAGGGAGCATAGTGGGTGTTAGTTGTAGATTTCATAGTAGTGTATGATGTGAAATAGTGTTTTCTCAGTGCAGGATGTTATAGTCTCATCAAGATATTTTTAAACCATCAACCATTCCTCTTCTGGCAGATTGTGTAGTTTATGTGACTGCTTACCAGAGATAAAAATGCCATTAAGGGGATTTCTGTGTCAATGATATGGCCTTTCTTGTCATGTCAAATGAAATTAGTTTCTTCTCAATGTTTATACCCATACATCAGTGTCTGGGAAGTTGCTCATTTATTGATTCCAGGCA
This sequence comes from Saimiri boliviensis, assembly GCF_048565385.1. NCBI lineage: Eukaryota > Metazoa > Chordata > Mammalia > Primates > Cebidae > Saimiri > Saimiri boliviensis. The sequence continues at coordinate 24,726,893 of NC_133452.1, read as the reverse complement.
GAGAAAAAACTGAAAACTTTTCTGATGACATAGAATAATTCTTCCCTGGTACTACCAATCTCAGGAGATGCTTTTGATTCCTACTAATTGAGAGATTTGAGATTCTCTAACTTAAGCTTCTTTTCTTCCCATCCTAGTCGACTTGAAATGCCCAGTTTTAACAGCGACAACCATTCTTTCTTTTCTCCTTTTCAAGTTAGGCTTGTTTCCTTTTCTCTAAGAGTCTGTAATACACCTTCCTCTTGGCTGGGTCTCTCTCATTCCCTAATCTCTCTAGGTCATTTTCTTCTAACATGTATTAATGCAGCATTTCCCTGCAGCTTTTTCTTTGACTCTCTTCTCTCTTTTCTTGCCCTTTCTAAGGATCTCTTATCTCTTGGTTTATCTCTTTACCTCACTTATGTTCAGGTGGCTTCCATAGGTATTGCTATTGTTCAAGATATTCCTCTACATTTCCTTAAATAAAACCTGCTTAATAGAAAATTTCATATATATATATATATATATATATATATATATATATATAAAGAATAATACCAGAATCTTCACATTCTTATCACCTAGCTTGTCAATATTTTGCCAGTTTTGTTTTACATATGAAAGATCCAAGTTCAAATATATTAAGAATGAATATATCTGTATTGAACACTGCCTGTAGGTAGTGCTGTGAATTTTCTAATGAGTCACATAATTAGGCACATAATAACTTGTGGTGTTTGTTATTCATGCTAATATTGATCATTGGGTTCTGTCTACATCAATTTGATTTCTTCATTGTCAAGTTCACCATCAACCTAATGATTTTGGCACTCTTATAATCTTTATTTATATACACTATTTCATTAGGGGTTAAAACCCCTTATTATATTATTTCATCATTATTTACTAGGAATTTTATAAAAATTTTCCTTGATCAACCATTTAGTTACCATAAAATACAGTTGACACAAGAAAGACAGTATACATATTTGATTTATTTCCTTTATTTATGAATCTTCAGAAAAACTAGTTGATGCCTTAGCAAACTTCAATAGTAATGAGCAAAATTTTCAATTTTGTTTTATTTTCTGAAGGGGTCCATGTCATTACATTCTCATAATTCTTAAAAAATACAGCCATAAAAAATGACAAGTTTGTGTCCTTTGAAGAGACATGGATGAATCTAGAAACCATTATTCTCAGCAAATTGACACAAGAACAGAAAACCAAACACTGCATGTTTTCGCTCATAGGCGAGTGATGAACAATGAAAACACTTGGGCACGGGGAAGAGAACAACACTCACTGGGCTAGGTGTGGGCAGTGGGGGGCGGAGGGGAGAGGAGGGACAGCAGTAGGAGGGTGGGAAGGATGGGGAGGGATAACACCAGGAGAAATAATGCCTGATGCAGGCGACATGGGTGAGGGGGAATGGAGACAGCAAACTACCATGGCATATATGTACCTATGCAACAATTCTGCAGGATGCAGGATGTGCACATGTACCCCAGAGCCCAAAGTACAATAAAAAAAAAAATCTCAAAAGAAATATATATCTGATATCCTTCATTTCTTTTCAGGCATTCTTCTTTTGTTTGGTTTGTTTTTGTTTTTTTGATACAGAGTCTTACAGTTGCCCAGGCTGGAGTACAGTGGCATGATCACTGCTTAATGTTGCCTCTATCTCCTGGGCTCAAGCAATCTTCCCACCTGAGTCTCCTGAGAAGCTGAGACTACAGACATGCACCACTATGCCTGGGTTATTTTTGTATTTTTTGAAGATAAGATTTTTTTCCATGTTTCCCAGGCTGGTTTTGAATTCTTGATATCAATCTTTATGCTGTTCATATTGTTGCAGATCAGGCTGTGGGATCCGCTTAAAATGGGTTTTTGTGCACCTTTGACATGATCCCATCTCTATTTGCTAGCTTTCTAGCATGATGATATATGCTGAAAAAATCCTGTATATTTCCTGATCATACATGAAGCAGTATTTATCAAGGAATCCTGGCTTCTTTGAGAGAGAATTGGTATTTAGAGACCATAATGTGAGCTTTAGGAGTGGTTCTTCTGACTGGGTCATTACTTATGACTTTTCAATGGAAAGAACTAGAAAATATCCTCCTTTTTTAAAAAGAGAAGAAAATCTAAGTTATGCTATTTCCAATTTAAATATAAGATTACATGATTGCTACTCAAATTTTTGGATTTTATGCTTTAATCTCTTATTCTAAAAATCCTGAATCCTAATAAAATAAATATCATTATTTTCTTTATCATGGAAAGTATCCACAATGATCTGAAAATAATTTCAAAATTTTGTTAACAAGTCTATAAAATCTTTCAAATTTTGTTGCAGTTCTTTGGTTCTTGAAATATATTCTATTAGAGGGTTGCTGTTAAGGTACTATGTTTTAAAAACTCATGAAGTTATTTATTTATTCATTCATTTATTTATTTATTCATTCATTTGAGACAAGGGTCTCAGTCTGTTGCCCATGCTAGAGTGCAGTGGTGGCATGATCTCTACTCACTGCAGCCTCTGTTTCCCAGGTTCAAGCAATTCCGCCTCAGCCTCCCTACTAGCTGGGACTACAGAGGTGTGCACCATGCCTGGCTAATTTTTTTGTGTGTAGTTTTAGTAGAGATGAGGTTTTACCTTGTTGGCCAGGATGGTCTTCATCTCATGACCTCATAATCTACCCGTCTTGGCCTCCCAAAGTGCTAGCATTATAGGTGTGAGCTACCATGCCCAACCAAAGTAATTTATTTCTCTGTTTGATTGTGCTGCTAAGGTCATATGCAGTAGGTTCATATTCTTTGGTTTGGTTTTGATTTTTAAAAATCACTTTTAAATTATTATTTAAATTGCATAAATTAAAACTGTATATGGCTCCAAAGTCAGAATTATGTGTATAAATTCAGAAAAGTTTGCTTTAATTTTGTCTTATCCTCCTTTCATTGGTAAACATATCTTAGGCTTATTCTTTCATTAAATCATTGTAAAAATATTAAAAATTATGTATGAAAATTTGATTCTCTCTTTTTTTATACAAAAGTTAGCAAACCATTAATGTTGTTCTACACTTGCATTTTTCAATTAACAACACATTCTAGAAATTACCAGCATATAACTATCTTCCTTATCCCTTTTTACAGTTGCATAGTACTCCCTGGAGTGAATATAAATAACATAGTTAATTTAACAAGATTTCTGTAAGACTGCTATTGCTGGACATTTGGCTCTTTCTTGTCTTTTGCTATGATGAACAATGCTTTTATGCATAGCTTACATATATAACATTTCCCCCCACTTAATCTTTGAGATAGAGACATAGAAGAGGGAATACTAGGTCAATGGAAAATAAATGCACATGTAACCTGGCTATATTTTCTCAAATCTTCCTTCACCTGTGTTATTTAATTTTGCGTTTTTATCAATAATACATGGCAATACTTGTTTATCGAATCTTATCAATAAAAACTATGAAATTTTTGCTAATTTGATCAGTGGAAAGTAGTTTCTTAGTGAGTCAACATTTGTATCTGCCTTATCATGAGTGAGGCTAAATATTTTTTCCTATGTTTAAAGGCCAATTGAATTAATTTTTCTGTAAATTGTCCATTTATATTTTAAATCATGCTTCTAGTATTGCTTTTTTAAAAAGAAATTATCAATTTTTAAAAGTTCTGCATGTATTAAATGATATTAGTCTTTTATCTGTAAGTTGCCAAAATATATTCAATCTTCCATTTATCATGAGATTTTGTTTATGGTGTTTCTTGTCATTCAAAAGTCTTCATGTTTAAGTTGTCATATTTATAACTATTTTAAGTTGCTCCTGGATTTTTAATTAACTATATTCCTTACCAGTATTGGCTTCATTTTGTTTTACATTGAAATGTCTGATTTCTTTCATTTCTGCATTTCTTTTTCTTTCTTTCTTTTTTTTAAATAAGAAACAGAATAAAGAAGAGGAAAAAAAAGAGGAAGAAGGAGAGATGATGGGGGTATTGCTTTATTGCCCGGGCTAGAATGCAGTCTAAATATGGGTATGCCTATAATTGTCCTTAATAATGGAGACATAAAAGAAAATGAGGGAAGAGAATAACAAACAAGGAGCCAACCAACATTTCGTTTAAACTTCTAAGCTGATATGATGTGGTACTGATAAGAATGTATATTTTGTGTATTTAAAGTAGAGAGTTCTATAAATGTTAATTACGTTTACTTGTTCCAGATCTGAGTTCAAGTCCTGGATATCGTTGTTAATTTTCTGTCTCATTGATCTGTCTAATATTAATGTTGAAGTCTCCCGCTATTATTGTGTGGGAGTCTAAGTCTCTTTATTAGTCTTGTATGTCTAGGTATTCCTGTATTGGGTGCATATATATTTAGAATCTTTAGCTCTTCTTGTTGTTGCATTGATCCTTTTATCATTATATCCTTCTTTGCTTCTTTGGATCTTTGTTGCTTTAATGACTATTTTATCAGAGGCAAAAATTGTAACTTCTGCTTTTTATTTATTTATTTTAGTTCTCTGTTTGGTTGGTAAATCTTTCTCCATCCTTTTTTTTTTTTTTTTTTTTTTTTTTTTTGAGTCTTTGTGTATCCTTGAATGTGAGATGGGTCTGGATGCAGCATACCGATGGGTTTTAGTTTTTTATTCAAATTGCCTGTCTGTCTTTGGATTGGGGGATTTAGTCAATTTAAATTTAGAATTAATAATGATATATGTGAGTTTAATACCATTTAATATTAGCTGGCTATTTTGCCCATTAGTTGATGTAAATTCTTCATTATATTGATGCTCTTTTTGGTATTTTTTAGAAAGGCTCATACTGTTTGTTCCTTTCTATGTGTAGTTGTTCCTTCAGAAGCTCTTGTAAAGCAGGCCTGGTAGTGATGAAATCTCTGAGTGCTTGCTTGTTCACAAAAAACTTTATTTTTCCTTCACTTATGAAGCTTAGTTTGGCTGGATGTGAAATTCTTGGTTGAAAGTTCTTTTCTTTAAGGATGTTGAATATTGGTCCCCACTCTCTTCTGGCTTGTAGAGTTTCTGCTGAGAGATCTGCTGTAAGTCTGATAGGCTTCCCTTTGTGGGTAACCTGACCTTTCTCTCTGGCTGCCCTTAGTATTTTCTCCTTTATTTCAACCCTGGTGAATCTGACGATTATGTGCCTTGTGGTTGCTCTTCTTGAGGAGTATCTTTGTGGTGTTCTCTGTATTACCTGAAGTTGAATATTATCCTGCCTTACTAGGTTGGGAAAATTTTCCTGAATAATATCCTGAAGCATATTTTCCAGCTTGGATTCATTCTCTTCGTCACATTCAGGTACACCTATCAAGTGTAGATTAGGTCTTTTCACATAGTCCCATATTTCTTGGAGACTTTGCTTGTTCCTTTTTATCTTTTTTTCTCTAATCTTGTCTTCTTGTTTTATTTCATTGAGTTGGTCTTCGACCTCTGATATTCTTTCTTCTGCTTGATCAATTCAGCTGTTAAAACTTGTGCATACTTCACGTAGTTCTCGTATTGTGTTTTTCAGCTCCATCAATTCACTTATTTCCCTCTCAAAATTGTGTATTCTTGTTAACATTTCATCAAACCTTTTTTCAAAGTGCTTAGTTTCTTTGGATTGTATTAGAAAAGTTCTTTTAATTCACAGAAGTTTCTTGTTATCCACATTTTAAAGCCTGCTTCTGTAATTGGAACACACTCGTTCTCCATCAAGCCTTGTTTTTTTTGCTGATGAGGAATTGTGATCCCCCGCTGAGGAAGAGGCATTCTGATCTTGGGTATTCTCAGCCTTTTTTGTCTGTTTTCTTCCCTTCATTGTAGATTTATCCATCTGTGGTCTTTATAATTACCGTCTTTGTAATTGGGTTTCTGAGTGGATGTCCAACTTATTGATTCTCAGCGCCGAAATCTGAGCAACCCACTGCGCCAGCTAAATCAGTGGCGTTAAGATTGATGGTGCTTTTCTGACTCTGCACCAAGAACCGACGCTCCGAGGCACCAGCAAAACCACCTCGCCGGTCACAAGAGTCACGCTGGCAACCTGTGGGGCTCCTCCACTGGGAATCTCCTGGTGCGTGAGCAACAAGAATTCATGTGAAGGTATGGCGTCCTCTCGTTCTTTGCACTTTCACTGGGAGCTACAATCCTGAGCTGCTAGTGATCAGCCATCTTGGATCTCTCTCACATTTCTGCATTTCTAATTCAAAATCAATATGCCAAAAATATAATTTCTTCTCTTTCTCTTCTCTCTAGACTTACTTTCTTCTCTTTACTTCCTTATTTTTATTAATGGTTCCACCTGATCTTGTCATGTGGATCTAAAATCTCCAAGTCATTCTTGGTTTCTTGCATGCCCTTTTCATTCTCAAACAGATTTCTTAAAATTCTCTTTGTGATTGTCTCGTCAGGTAGAGGAGAATTCCATTCAACATTGTTAAGATTATAGAAAAAAAGCATAAAATGCAGACTGAATTGGCATTAGATATTGAGTCTATTTTGGCTTAAAAGTACAACAAATCAAATACAGTAATTATTAGTCAGTGATACCAGTAATATATCCTGGAAGAATATTTTGATTTTTCTTAAGTTTTATAAATTAATTGAACAAATAATTACTATACTTCAAATTCTCTGAGTGAGTCTTAGAAAAAAATAAATCAACGGGAAATAACCATATTTTTAAAAACCAGCTTTAAGTAAGATAGACAACTCATGACTGTGCCTGCTTTCAATGAGTAGTTAACTCCAAATGGGGCAACTGAGCAGTTATGTCTTGTTTGTGATAAGGCCAAACATCCCTGAGGAAAATGATATGACAGTTACCAAATCACAGTTCAGAGAAGTCATCAGCATGAAATTGCTTAATAGATATATTATTTTGCAAAAGAACACCACTATCTTACACCAAGAATAAGTGAATGGAGGCTTGCTGATTGGTGCTGCTTCTATATTTTTCTCAGTGTTACCCAATAGATAGCCTTATTTAAAAAATGTGTTTGATATTTTGAAGTCCAATGCAGGAGGCCTATGGCCCATTCACATATGCTATTGCTTAATTTCTAAATGAAATCCAGGTGTTCAATGTCATTTGGTAACTTTAATTTTCAAGGAAAAATAAAACTTGCAGAGAACAGATATTAGGATGCTGTTAGTGGTTCCTGTAGATGATAAAATTTGTTGTCAACAAGACCAGAATTTCACTTTCATGAGTATTCAAGGTAATTCACACAGTTCTAGGGTTACTGATGCACTAAAAATTATGAGCAGAGTTACCAGTGGGTTATCATGGGAGTGTTAATTTTTTTTTTTTTTTTTTTTTTGCATTTTGAAAGAGCAACTGAAAAAGAGTTTTAAATTTTAGTTTAGCATCTTCACATTTAAAAGAAATCCTTTAACAGTTGTCAGCAGTGGCTGAAAATGAAGGTGGGTTTAAAGAACTCAAAAAAAAAAAAAAAAAAAAAAAAAAAAAAAAAAAAAAAAAAAAGTACCGATAAGACCAGATAGCAAACTGCTTGATCAGTGATGTGTAGAAATAAAGTTAAAAATTTTTAGATCAAAAAACTTTGTAATTTAAACTGGCCATTGATTCAGAAACTTATAAAATAAAAAGATTATTTGTGCAATTTCATAAATAATGTTAAAAAATAAATACCCTAAAATACAAGGACATAATGTTTTGTTTTGTTATTTTTCAGTTTTACTTTAAGTTCTGGGACACGTGTGCAGAACGTGCAGGTTTTTTACATAGGTATACATGTGCCACAGCGGTTTGCTGCACCCGTCAACCTGTCATCTACATTAGGTATTTCTCCTAATTCTATCCCTCCCCGAGTTCTCCACCCTCTGACAGGCCCCAGTTTGTTATAATCCCCTCTTTGTGTCCATGTGTTTTCATTTTTCAACTCCCACTTATGAGTGAGAACACGCAGTTTTTGGTTTTCCATTTCTGTGTTAGTTTGCTGAGAATGATGGTTTCCAGCGTCATTCATATCCCTGCAAAGGAAATGAACTCATCTTTTTTGTGGCTGCATAGTATTACATGGTGTATATGTGCCATGTTTTCTTTATCCAGTCTATCATTGATGGGCTTTTGGGTCGGTTCCAAGTGTTTGCTATTGTGAACAGTGCTGCAATAAACATACGTGTGCATGTGTCTTTATAGTCGAATGATTTTAATACTTTTATTAAAGTACTTTTAATACTTAAATTTTAATGATTTATAATTACAAATGATTGTAATCCTTTGGATATATTCCCAGTAATAGGTTTGTTGAATCAAATGGTATTTCTGGTTCTAGATCTTTGAGGCATCACCACACTGTCTTCCACAATGGTGAACTATTTACACTCTAATCAACAGTGTAAAAGTGTACCTATTTCTCCACATCCTCTCCAGCATCTGTTGTTTCCTGACTTTTTAATGATTGCCATTCTAACTGATGTGAGATGGTATCTCAATGTGGTCTTGATTTGCATTTCTCTAATGACCAGTGATGATGAACTTTTATTCATATGTTTGTTGGCTGCATAACTATCTTCTTTTGGGAAGTGTCTATTCATATCCTTTGCCCACTTTTTGATGGGATTGTTTGTTTTTTGCTTGTAAACTTGTATAAGTTCTGCAAGGATACAAAGTTAACCAAATTATATAAGCACACTATTGATAACATCTGCCTAGCATTGCTTAACTCTCGATTTCGATCCAGTAATTTTTGGCCAGTCAGTGCTGTAGTAATTTGCACATAATTTGGGGTTGCCAAACAAGTGATGTCCATAGAATCAATGTTAGACCTGGTACTACACGTGATCGATGAAGAATAAGTGACGCAGTTTTTTCAGTTAGATACAGGGCTTTTTTTTAGTTGGCTGTATTTTTCACTTTGTGTGTTATCATATATCAGACATCAGTTATACACATTATGCAATACAAATAAAACCAGAGTAAGACATTCATGAGTTATATTATTCAAACTTACATAAAAAAAGCTTGTGAAACTTTCCCAAGGAAGCAAAAACAGAGTCTAAAAATAAAACTAAAGCATTTTTGTTCCCAGAAATTTCTTTTTCCATCAATATAGCGATTTAGATACCTTGATGACTCTCCTGACTAAAACAAGTGCAATTCTGAATAAAATATGTTTTGAAAAGCTTTTAAGCATACTGATGGAAAGGAAGGAAGATGGAGAGGCAAAAACAAAGTTAAACAGAAATTCTGGGGGCCAGGCAAATGTTAATGCTGGCATTTACTCTGGGGTTACCTGCAGTAAGACCTTGAACTTTCCTTTTGAAGGCTGTACAAGCATGGGGATGGATATGAAGCCACAAGAGTATATATGGTGGAGAATCTAATAGCAGACTCATTTGAAGCCGATACCCCAGAGAATTACAGTCTTTACCTTCTTAGTAGGGGAAAGCAAATGGACTTAACTATTTTTACTCTGATGTGAGCTGGAGGAGAAAATAATTTCACCTGAGAATTTATAACTAAATTTAGATTTCATGAAGATTCACTATCTTGATTCATTCTATGTGGTCTAAAAAACTTCAAGCAGCAAATTTCATGTGGTCCATGTTTGAAAGTGACCCCAAGGCAGTGACAGAAGCAAATATAAAACCCCTCTGGAGAAACTCAAATTCAACCCAGGCCTCAAAGTGTTTTCACAGAAAGAATTCAAAGGAAAATGAAGAGGCTCATGGTAGAAAATCACAAAGCACACAAGGTCCTGTGAGAATAAATGAGATAAGACAACAAAACAGACTGCAAGTACTTCTGGTATCATCAGAAATGGAATCGTAAGTGAAATATGAAATATGGAACTATAGAATATGCCTAAATAAACTGAAAATCAGCTTGCACATTTGGGCAAACAAGAGATAATGAAAAATAACCTAACAAGTTGGAAAAAGTAATCAAATAGAACATTAAAAAATGTACAAACAAAATTTAAACTTTTATGGATGAATTAAATAGCAGATTGTATACACTGAGGAGAAACTCAGTGAACTGGAATATAGGTCTGAAAAAAATTAGTATACAGATCAAAAAAGGCAAGATGAAAGAAATGAAGGCAGATTAACTCCTATGGTTGTGGAGGATAGGAGTGACTCATATATTCTATATATGAATCTATGTAAAATACACCAATTTATATCTATCTATCTATCTATCTATCTATCTATCTATCTATCTATCATTATCATCCAGAAGTAATTACAAGAAATAAAATGGAGGGGGAAATATGTAGGAGATAGTGGATGATAATTTACCAAAATTGTTGAAAAGTACAAAGGTACAATTCTCCAAATGTAGGGAACCCAATGAATTACTAACAGAAACAAGAAATCAACACATAGACACATCATCATGAAATAGCTGAATATAAAAAAAAATATGTATCTTTAAAGCAGACAGGGAAAACTACAGACCTCCTACAGAGGAAAAAAAATTACACTGATTTCTGACTTCTCAAGGGCAACAATGGAAGCCAGAAGAAAGCAGAATAACATCTTCAACATTGCAAGAGAAAAATCACTGCCAATTTAGTGTTATATCCCCAGGAAAGCTTGCTTTCATTAATGAGGATAAAATAAGGACTTCTCAGAGCCAAACAAAAGCTGGTGAATTTATCATCAGAGGACGCCAGAGGAAATTCTAAGGGATGACTTCAAAAAGAAGGAAGATATTTCTAGGTTGAATATTTCAAATAAATGTATGAAAGATGAATAAATATGTTAGTGCATATGTGGGTAAGTATAAACCAACATGAAATAAAATATATAATAGCATTGATAATATTGATATTTAATATGTAAAATACTGGACCATAATAACATAAGTTCTTTGTATATCTAAAATTATTTGAAATAAAAAGCTTATTTAAAACAATAACTAGGAGAGGTATAGCAAGATGGTCAAATAGAATCCTCTGGTGATCAGCCCCCACCCACAGAAACACCAAATTTAACAACTGTCCACACAAGAAAGCATCTTCATAAGAACCAGAATCAGGTGAGCAATCACAGTACCTGGTTTTAACCTTATATCAAAGGATGAGGAACTGAAGAGAGTAGGAAAGACAGTCCTGAATTGCTGACACCGCCCCTCCTTCATCCCCTGGCAATGCAATGCGGCATAGAGAGAGAATCTGTGTGCTTGGGGAAGGGAAAGCAAAGTTACCGTGAGACTTTGTAGTGGAACTCAGTGCTGCTCTGTCACAGTGCAAAGCAACCAAGGGTAGAATATGGCCTATGTCCATGGAGGAGGCATTTAGACCAGTCCTAGCCAGAAGGGAATCATCCATCCCTGTGGTTGGAACCTAAATTCTGGCTAGCCTCACTACTAAGGGCTAAAGCACCGTAAGGTCCTAAATTAAATGCAGTGGCAGTCTAGCCACAAGGACTGAAATTCTTAAACTAGTCCTGGTGCTGTGTTGTATTCAGAGCCAGTAGACTGGGGCACATGCAAGCCAGTGAGACACTAGCTGGGTTGACCAAGGGAGTACTTGCATCACCCCTCCCCCAGCTCCAGACAGCACAGCTCTGGGAGGAGAGGGAAGGGTAAAAAGGACTTTGTTTGCAACTTGGACACCCGCTCAGCCACCGTAAAATAAAGTACCAAGCAGAGTCTTGAAGCCCCCATTCCTGGTCAGAGCTCCCAGATGATATTTCTAGACCCACCCTTGGCCAGACAGGAACCCACTGTACTGAGGGGAAGAACCTAGTCCCTGACAGAATTCACCAACTGCTGACTAAAGAGCACTCAGGCCTTGAATAAATATCAGCAGAACCCAGGCAGCAGTGGCCACGGGCAACTGTGTAAGACCCAGCACATTCCCAGTTGTGATGGCCATCACAAGGGGAGAGACTTCTCCTGCTTGAAGAAAGGAGAAGAAAAAGAAAAGAGGAGTTTGTCTTGCAACCTGGATACCATCTTAGTTTCAGTAAAATAAAGCATCAAGTAGATTCCTAAAGCCTGCAGTGCCAGGCCCTAGCTCCTGGATGGCATTTCTAGACACACCCTGGACCAGTAGGAACCTGTCTCACTGAAGGGAAAGACCAGTCCTGGCAGGATTCATCACCTGCTGACTAAGAAACCTTTGGGCCTTGAATTAACATCAGCCATAGCCAGGAAATAGCTGCCATTGGCCTTGGGGGAGAACCAATACTATGCTGGCTTCAGATGTGACCTAATACATGCTAGCAGTGATAGCCATGGGGGTGCTTGTGTATCTTTCCACCAACTCCAGGCAGCTCAGCACAGAAAGAGAGATTTCTGCCAGGTGCAGTGACCCACACCTGTAATCCCTGAACTTCAGGAGACTGAGGCAGGCGGATCACCTGAGGTCAGGTGTTCGAAACCAGCATGACCAACATGGAGAAACCCCGTCTCTACAAAAAATACAAAAAATACCTGGGTGTGGTGGCATATGCCTGTAATCTCAGCTACTTGGGAGGCTGAGGTAGGAAAATCACTTGAACCCGGGAGGCAGAGGTTGCAGTGAGCCAAGATTGCACCATTGCACTCCAGCCTGGACAACAAGAGTGAAACTCTATTTCAAAAAAAAGAAGAAGAATAAAGAAAAGAAATAGAGATCTCCTTTGGTTGGGAGAAACCTGAGGAAAGCGAACAAGAGACTCTGACTGATAATCCAGGGAATTCACCCAGATCTTACCCAAGACCACTAAACTATACTTCTATGAGTGTGCAAGAGCCGCAGTGTTACTGGGCTTGGGGTGACCTCTAATACAGATAAGACTTCAGTGACCAAAAACTTAGACCACACAACACTCAATTCCTTTTGAATACCTGGAAAGTCTTCTCAAGATGGGTGGGTAAAAACAAACCCAGACTGCAAAGATTAGAATAAATAACTCTTCAATGACCAGACATAGATGAGCATCCACGTACATCCATATCATCCAAGAAACTTGACCTCAAAGCACAAACTGAATAAGGCATCATGACCATCTCTGAAGTGACAGAGCTATGCGGCCTTTCAGACAAATAATTCAAAATAGCTGTTTTCAGGAAATGCAGCAAAATCCAAGATAACACAGAGAAGAGCTTCAAAATCCTAAGAGATAAATTTAACAAAGAGATTAAAATAATTTTCAAAAATCAAGCAGAAATTTTGAAGCTGAAAAATTTGATTGGCAAACTGAAGAATGAATGCATCAGTCTCTCAACAGCAGAACTTGTGATCAAGCAGAAGAAAGAACTAATGAGCTTCATGACAGGCTATTTAAAAATATACAGTCCCAGCCAGCCATGATGACTCACGCATGTAATCCCAGCACTTTGGGAGGCTGAGATGGGCAGATCACCTGAGGTCAGGAGTTGGAAACCAGCCTGACCAACATAGAGAAACACCATCTCTATTAAAAATACAAAAAATTAGCCAGACATAGTGGCACATCCATGTAATCCCAGCTACTCAGGAGGCTGAGGCAGGAGAATTGTTTGAACCTGGGAGGAGGAGGTTGCAGTGAGCCGAGATCATGCCATTGCACTGCAGCCTGGGCAACAAGAGTGAAACTCCATCTCAACAAGAAAGAAAGAAAGAAGAAATATATATATACGTATACATATATATGTATACATATATGTATATATATGTGTGTATATATATATATATATATATATATATATATATATATACATATATATGCAGTCTTAAGAGTCAAAAGGAAAAAGAATAAAAGAATGAAGAATAAAAAGTAATGAATCATGCAAGATTCAGAAAATAGCCTCGAAGGGGCAAATCTAAGAGTTATTGGTCTTCAAGATGAGGTAGAGAAAGAGATTGAGTTAGAAAGTTTATTAAAAGGGATAAAACAGAGAACTTTCCAAACCTAGAGGAAAATGTCAATATTTAAGCAAAAGCAGATTTAACCCAGTTAAGACTACCTGTAGACATGTAGTAATCAAACTCCCAAAGGTAGAGGATGAAGAAAAGATCCTCAGAGCAGCAAGAAAAAATAAACAAATAACATACAATGAAGCTCCAACACAATTAGGAGCAGACTTCTCAGTGGCAACCTTACATTCCAGGAGAGAGTGACTTGACATATTTAAAGCATTGAAGGAAAAAAAGCAAACCCTAGAATAGCATATCTGGTGAAAATACCCTTCAAACATGAAGGAGAAATAAAGACTTCTCAGACAAACAAAAGCTGAGGGTTGTCACCAATACCAGACTTGACCTATGAGAAATACTAAAGGAAGTCCTTCAGTCTAAAAAAAAAATAAATCCCAATGAGCAATAAGAAATTATCTGAAGATACAAAATTCACTGGTAACAGTAAGTGCACAGACAAATACAGATGTAATAACACTGTAATTGCGGTGTGTAAACTACTCATATCTTGACTAGGAAGACTAAAAGACAAACTTATCAAAAATAAAACTACAACAACTTTTTAAGACATAGTTTACTAAGATATAAATAGAAACAACAAGAAGGTTAAAAGCAGGGATGGAGATGATGTTACATTATAGAGTTTTTCTTAGCTTTGTCTTTCCTTGTTCTGCATGCAGGATTATGTAAGTTATCATGAGTTTTAAAAAAATGAGTTAGGTCATTTGCAAGCCTCATGAAATTCTCTGATAAAGAAAAAAACCTGTAACAGATACACAAAAATATAAAACAAGAAATTCAAACATACCACCAGAGAAAGTCACTTTCAGAAAAAGGAAGACAGGAGATGAAAGAAAGAAAGAGAAAGAAGGAAAGAAAGAAAGAAAGAAAGAAAGAAAAAGAAAGAAAGAAAGAAAGAGAAGACCACAAAATGACCACAGAAAATCAGTAACAAAATGGCAGGAGTTAAGTCCTTACTTATTAATAACAACATTGAATGCAAGTGGATTAAACTTTCCAATCAGAAGACATTGGCTGAATGGATTCAAGAAACTGGACTCAATTGTCTGACGCCTACAAAAAACACACTTCACTTATAAAAACACACATAGAATGAAAAGAAAGGAATCGAAAAGGACAGGACATTTTATGCAAACAGAAATGAAAAATGAGCAGTAGTAATGTATATACCTCATAGAACAGATTTTAAGACAAAAATAATGAGACAAAGAATTTCACTATATAATGATAAAGTGATCAATTTAGCAAGAAGATGTAAAAATTTTAAATATGTATGCACCCAACACTGGAGTCCCCAGACATATAAAGCAAATATTATTAGCACTGAAGAGAGAGATAAGACACCAATACAAATATACTTGGAGATGTCAGCACTTCATTTTCAACATTGAACAGATTATCCAGACAGAAAACTAACAAAGAAATATTGGAACTAATATGTACTATAGTTGAAATGGACCTAATAAATAGTTACTGAACATTTCATCCAGTGGCTACAGAATACATATTCTTCGCTTCAATAGGAGAATAATGGATCATTCTCAAAATCAGACTATATGTTAGGCCTTAAAAGAGATATTAAAAATCTCAAAACAATTGAAATAATATTAGGTATCCTCTCTGACCACAATGGAATAAAACTAGAAATCAATAACAATAATAATTTCAGAAACTATACAATCACATGGAAATTAAACAATATGCCCCTAAATGACCAGTAAGCCAATGAATAAATTAAAAAAGAAATTTAAATATTTCTTGAAACAAATGAAAATGGAAATACAACATACCCAAACATATGAGATTCAGCAAAAGCAGTTATAGAGGAAAGTTTATACCAATAAGTGCCTACATCAAAAACATAGAAAATGTTACCTAATGATACATTTTAAAGAGCTAGAAAAACACTATTAAGTCAGTGAAGAAATTAAGAAGGCAATTGGAAAATTTCTTCAAACAAGTGTAATGCAAGCACAACATACCAAAACTTATGAGATACATCAAAACCAGTACGAAGAAAGAATTTCCTAGCTATAAGTACCTACATCAAAAAAAAAAAAAAAAAAGAAAAAAGAAAAAAACTAAATAAACCATCTAAAGATCCTTCCTTCCTTCCTTCTTTCCTTCCTTCCTTCCTTCCTTCCTTCCTTCCTTCCTTTCTTTCTTCCTTCCTGCCTCCCTCCCTTCCTTCCTTCCTTCCTTCCTTCCTTCTTCTTTCCTTTCTTTTTGATGAGCTGGAGTGCAATGGCTGTGATCTTGGCTCACCACAACCTCTGCCTCCCAGGATCAAGTGATTCTCTTACCTCAGCCTCCTGAGTATCTGGAATTACAGGCATGTGCCACCATGCCCAGCTAATTTTGTATTTTTAGTAGCGATGGTGTTTTTTCATGTTGGTTAGGCTGGTGTCGAACTCTCGACCTTAGGTTATCCTCCTGCCTCTGCCTCCCAAAGTGCTGGGATTACAGGCATGAACCACCAAGCCCAGCCAGATGCTTCTTAAAACCTTAGAAAACAGCAAACCAAATCCAAAATTAGTAGAGTAAATAAATAAATTCAACATCCCTTCACAATAAAAACCCTTAAAAACTGAGTATAGAAAGAATATGCCTCAATAAAAGCTATATAAGACAGACCCACAGCTGGTATCACTCTGAACAAGGAAAAACTTATAGCCTTTCCCCTGAGATCTGGAACATGACAAGAATGCTGGCTTTCCACACTGTTACTCAATATAGTACTGGAAATCCTAGCTAGAACAACCAGACGAGAGAAAAAAATAAAGGGCATTCAAAGTGGAAAGGAAAAAATCAAATTATTCTTGTTTTCAGATAATATAGCCTCCTATTTGGAAAAACCTAAAGATTCTACAAGAAAGCTATTATAACTACTAAACAAATTGAGTCAAAGTGCAGGATACAAAATGAACGTATAAAAATCAGTAGCATTTCTGCATTCCAACAGTTAGCAATTTGAGAAAGACATTTAAAAATAATCCTGTTTGCAATAGTTACATATAAAATTAAATACCTAGGAATTAACTTACCCAAAGAAGTGAAAGATTTCTATAATAAACATGATAAAACACTTATGAAAAACACTGAAGAAGACACACACAAAAAGAAGATATTCTATGTTCACAGATTGGAACAATCAATATTGTTAAAATGTCTGTTCTACCCAGAGCAATCTACAGATTCAATGCAAGCCCTATCAAAATATCAATGACATTCTTCACAGAAATATAATAAACACTCCTAAAATTTGTATGGAACCACAAAAGACAAAGAATATCCATAGGTATCCTGAAGAAAAAGAACTAAACTATAGGAATTACATTATCTGACTTAAAATTATACTGCAGAGTTATAGTAAACAAAACAGTGTGGTACTAGCCCAAAAACAGACACATAGATCAATAGAACAGATACTACGCTTGATCTTAGCTGAAAGGCCAAGAAGTGATGAGACCAACAGAACAGAACAGAGAACCCAGAAACAAATCCACACACTTACATTGAACTCATTTTTGATGAAGGTGCAAAGAAAATACACTGAGGAAAATATGGTCTCTTCAATAAATGGTGCTGGGAAAATTAAGTATCCACATGCAGAAGAATGAAACTAGACCCCTATCTCTCACCATATACAAAAATCAAATTAAAATAGATTAAAGACTTAAATCTAAGACCTCAAACTATGAAATGGCTACAGGAAAACATTGAGGAAATTCTCTAGGACATTTCCCTGGGCACAAATTTTTTGAGCAATACCCCACAAGCACAGAAAATCAAAGCAAAAACAGATAAATGGGATTACATCAAGTTAAAAAGCTTCTGAACAGCAAAGGAAACAATTGACAAAGTGAAGAGACAACCCATGAAATGGGAGAAAATATTTGCAAACTACCCCTCTGACAAATGATTCATAATCAGAATACATAAGGAACTCAAACAACTTTAAATGAAAAATTAATAATCCAATTAAAAACTGGGCATAAATTTGAACAGATATTTCTCAAAAGAAGACATATAATTAAATGACAGTCATATGAAAAGTGCTTGAGATCTCTGATAATCAGAGAAATGCAAATCAAAACTATAATGAAATATCATCTCACCCTAGTTAAAATGGCTCATATCCAAAGATAGACAATAACAAATGCTGACAAGGATATGGAGAAAGGGAATCCTTGTACACTGTAGGTGGGAATATAAGTTAGTACAACCACCGTAGAGAACAGTTTGGAGATTCCTCAAAAAACTAAAATTAGAGCTACCATAAGATCCAGCAATTTCACTGATGGGCATATACCCCAAAGAGTGAAAATCAGTATATCAAAAAGATACCTGCACTCTTATGTTTGTTGCATCACTGCTCACAATAACTATGATTTGGAAGCACCCTACATGACCATGAAAAGATGAATGGATAAAGAAAATGTGGTACACATATACAGTGTGCTACTATTCAGCCATGAAAAAGAATAAGATTCTGTCATTTGCAAAAACATGAATAGAACTAGAAATCATTATATTAAGTGAAATAAGCCAGACACAGAAAAAACAAACATCACATATTCTCATTTATTTATGGAAACTAAAAATCAAAACAGGCGAACTCATGAAAATAAAAAATAGGATAGAGACCAGAAGCTGAGTAGGATAGTGGGAAGTGGGGATAGTTAATGGGTATGAAAAAGTAGTTAGAGAGGGGTGGCTGGCAAGATGGCTGAATAGGAAAAATTTCAGTCTGCAGCTCTCAGCAAGATCAACACAGAATGTCGGTGATTTTTGCATTTCCAGCTAAGGTAAACAGCTCATCTCTTTCGGACTGGTTAGACAGTAGGTGCGGCCCACAGAGGGTGAGTTGAAGCAGGGTGGGGCGTCCCCTTACCCAGGAAGCACAAGGGGTTGGGAAACTTCCTCCCTTAGCCAAAGGAAGATGTGAGGGACTGTGCCATGAGGAACAGTGCATTCCAGCCCAGATACTATGCTTTTCCCATGGTCTTTACAACCCAAAGACCAAGAGATTCTCTTGGGGGCCTATACCACCATGGCCCTGTGTTCCAAGCACAAAACTGGGGTGCCATTTGGGCAGACACCAAGCTAGCTGCATTTTTTTTTAATACTCCAGTGGCACCTGGAATGCCAGTGAAACAGAGCCCTTCACTCCATGGAAAGGAAGCTGAAGCCAGGGAAGCAAGTGGTCTAGCTCAGCAGATCCCACCCCCATGAGGCCCATCAAGTTAAGATCCACTGGATTGAAATTCTTGCTGCCAGCACAGCAGTCTGAAGTTGACCTGGGATGCTTGAGCTTGGTGTGGGAAAGAGCATCCAGCATTACTGAAGCTTCAGTTGGCAGTTTTCCCCTCACAGTGTAAACAAAGCCACCAGGAAGTTTGAACTGGGCTGAACCCACCGCAGCTTGGCAAAGCTGCTGTAGCCAGACTGCATCTCTAGATTCCTCCTCTCTGGGGAGGACATCTCTGAAAGCAAGGCAGCAGCCCCTGTCAGGGGCTTATAGATAAAACTCCCATCTCTCTGGGACAGAGGACCTGAGGGAAGGGGTGGCTGTGGGTGCAGCTTCAGCAGACTTGAATATTCCTGCCTGCCAGCTCCGAAGAGAGCAGCAGAGCTCCCAGCACAGCACACAATACAGGAGCAGCCAGATACATAAAGCAAGCTAAGAGCTAAGTCTACAGAGACTTAGACTCCCACACAATAATAGTGGGAGACTTTAACACCCCACTGTCAATATTAGACAGATCAATGAGACAGAAATTTAACAAGGATATTCAGGACTTGAACTCAGCTCTGGACCAAGCAGACCTAATAGACATCTACAGAACTCCACCCAAAATCAACAGAGTATGCATTCTTCTCAGCACCACATCACACTTACTCTAAAATTGACCACATAATTGGAAGTAAAACACTCTCAGGAAATGCAAAAGAATGGAATTCATAACAATCAGTCTCTCAGACCACAGTGCAATCAAATTAGAACTCAGGATCAAGAAACTCACTCAAAACCAAACAACTACATGGAAACTGAACAACCTGCTCCTGAATGACTACTGGATGAATAACGAAATTAAGGCAGATAAATAAGTTCTTTGAAATCAATGAGAACAAAGATACAATGTACCAGAATCTCTGGGACACAGATAAAGCAGTGTTTAGGGGAAATTTATATCCCTAAATGCCCACAGGAGAAAGTGGGAAAGATCTAAAATTGACACCCTAACATCACAAGAAAAGAACTGAAGAAGCAAGAGCAAATAAATTCAAAAGCTAGCAGAAGACAAGAAAAAATCTAGAATCAGCAGAACTGAAGGAGACAGAGGCACAAAAAAACCCTTCAAAACATCAATGAATGCAGGAGCTGTTTTTTTAATAATAATAAAAAAATTAACAAATAGACCATGAGCCAGACTAATAAAGAAGAAAAGAGAGAAGAATCAAGTTGATACAATAAAAAATGATAGCAGGCATATCACCAAAGAAATGCAAACTACCCTTAGAGAATACTATAAACACCTCTACACAAATAAGCTAGAAAATCAATAAGACATGAATAAATTCCTGGACACTTATACCCTCCTAAGATGAAACCACTAAGAAGTCAAATCCCTGAAAAGAGCAATAACAAGTTATGAAATTGAGGCAGTAATTAATAGCCTACCAACCAAAAAAAGCCCAGGAGCAAACATATTCAGAGCTGAATTCTACCAGAGGTGCAAAGAGGAGCTGGTTTTTTCTTCTAAAAAATAATTTTTTCTTCTAAAACTATTCTAAATGATAGAAAAAGAGGGACTCCTCCCTAACTCATTTTATGAGGCCAGCATCATCCTGATACCAAAACCTGGCAGAGACACAGCAAAAAAGAAAATTTAAGGCCAATATCCCTGATGAAAATCAATGTAGAAATCCTCAATAAAATACTGGCAAACCAAATCCAGCAGCACATCAAAAAGCTTATCCACCACTATCAAATTGGCCTCATCCCTGGGATGAAGCTTGTTCAACATACTCAAATCAATAAATGTAATCCATCAAAGAAACAGAACCAACTACAAAAAAACATGTGATTAAATCAATAGATGGAGAAAAGGCCTTTGATAAAATCCAACAACCTTCATGCTAAAAATTCTTTATAAATTAGGTATTGATGGAAGGTATCTCAAAATAATAAGAGTTATTTATGACAAACCCACAGCCAATATCATACTGAATGGGCAAAAGCTGGAAGCATTCCATTTGAAAACCAGCACAAGGAAAGGATACCCTCTCTCACCACTCCTATTCAACGTACTATTGCAAATTCTGGCCAGGGCAATCATGCAAGAGAAAGAAAAAAAGGGTATTCAAATAGGAAATGAGGAAGTCAAATTGTCTCTGTTTACAGATGACATGATTAGATACTTAGAAAACCTCATCATCTCAGTCCAAAATCTCCTTAAGCTGATAAGCAACTTCAGCAAAGTCTCAGGATACAAAATCAGTATGCCAAAATTACAAACATTCCTATACAACAATAAAAGACAAACAGGGAGCCAAATCATGACTAAACTCCCATTCACAATTACTACAAAGAGAATAAAATACCTGGGAATAAAAATTACAAGGGCTGTGAAGGACCTCTTCCAGAAGAACTACAAACCACTGCTCAAGGAAATAAGACAAGGCACAAACAAATGGAAAAACATTCCATGCTATGGATAGGAAGAATCAAAATAATGAAAATAGCCATACTGCCCAAAATAATTTATAGATTCAATGCTATCCCCATCAAGCAACCATTGCCTTTCTTCACAGAATTAGAAGTACTTTAAATTTCATATAGAACCAAAAAAGAGCCTGTATAGCAAAAACAAATCTTAAGCAAAAAGAACAAAGCTGGAGGTATCATGCTACCTGACTTCAAACTATACTACAATGCTGTAATAACCAAAAGAGCATAGCACTGTTACCAAAACAGATATATAGACCAATGGAAGCCTCAGAAATATTGCCACACATGTACAACCATCTGATCTTTGACAAATCTGATAAAATCAAGCAATGGAGAAAGGATTCCCTGTTTAATAAACAGTGTTGGGAAAACTGGGTAGCCATATGCAGGAAACTAAAACTGGACCTCTTCCTTACACCTTATACAAAAGTTAACTCAAGATGGACTAAAGACTTAAGCATAAAACCTAAACCCATAAAAACTCTAGGAGAAAACCTAGGTAATACCATTAAGGAGATAGGCATGGGCAAAGACTTCATGACTAAAACACCAAAAGCAATGGCAACAAAAACTAAAATGACAAACGGGATCTAATTAAACTATAGAGCTTCTGCACAGCCAAATAAACTATCATCAGAGTGAACAGGCAACCAACAAAATGTGAGAAAATTTTTGTAATCTATTCATCTGACAAAGGGCTAATTTTCAGAATCTGCAAGAAACTTAAACAAATTTACAAGAAAAAAACAAACAATTCCATCAAAAAGTGGGTGAAGGAAATGAAGAGACGCTTTTCAGAAGAAGACATTTATGCCGCCAACAAATATATGACAAAAGGTTCATTATCTCTGGTCGTTAGAGAAATGCAAATCAAAACCACATTGAGATACCATCTTACCTCAGTTAGAATGGCAATCATTAAAAAGTCAGAAAACAATGGATGCTGGAGAGGAGATGGAGAAATAGGAATGCATTTACACTGTTGGTGGGAGTGTAAATTAGTTCGACCATTGTGGAAGACAATGTGGTAATTCTTCAAGGATCTGGAACCAGAAATATAATTTCACCCAGCAATCCCATTACTGAGTATATACTCAAAGGATTATAAATCATTGTACTATAAAGACACATGCACACCTATGTTTATTGCAGCACTGTTCACAATAGCAACGACTTGGAACTAACCCAAATGCCCATCAATGATAGACTGGAGATAAAAAAAAAAAAAGTGGCACATATACACCATGGAATTCTATGCAGCCATAAAAAAGGATGAGTTCATGTGCTTTGCAGGGACATAGATGAAGCTGGAAACCATCATTCTCAGGAAACTAACACAGGAACAGAAAACCAAACACCTCATGTTCTCACTTATAAGTGGGAGTTGAGCAATGAGAACACATGGACACAGGGAGGGGAACATACACACTGGAGCCTGTCTGGGAGTGGAGGCTAGGAAACAGATAGTATTAGGAGAAATACCTAATATAAATGATAGGTTAATGAGTGTGGCAAACCATTGTGGCACGTGTATACCTATGTAACAAACCTGCATGTTCTGCAGATGTATCCCAAAACTTAAAGTATATTAAAAAGAAAGATTGTTAGAAAGAATGAATAGGAACTACTATTTCATAGAACAACAAGGTGACTCTAGTCGATAATAACTTAATTGAATATTATGAAATAACTAAAAGAGTGTAATTGGTTTGTTTGTAACATGAAGTATAAATTTTTAAGGGGATGGATAGCCCATTCTCCATGATGTGATTATTTCACATAGCATGCTTGCATTAAAACATTTCATGTAACCCATAAATATATATACCTACTATATGCTAAAATTTTTTTAAAAAAAAACTAGAAAAGAGCAAACTAAACACAAAGTTAGTAGAAGGAAAGAAATAATAAAGGTCAGAGTATAAATAAATGAAATTGAAATGAAAAAATATATAAAATATCAACAAAACAGAAGTTGGCTTTTTGAAAAGATAAACAAGTCAACAAACTTTTAGCCAGTTTAAGAAAAAAGAGAGACATCTCAAGTAAATAAAAATCCCAAATGAAAAAGGAGATATTACAATTGATACCTTCAAAATTCAAGGAATCATTAGAGACTAACATGAGTAGTATGCCAACAAATAGAAACACTTAGAGAAATGGATATATCCTAGACACCAACAACCTACAAAGATTGAACTATGGAAAAATTTAAAATCTGAATAGACCAATGACCAGTAATGAGACTGAAGCTGTAATAAAAACGCTTCCAAAAAAAAAAAAAAAAAAAATGCTTCCAGCAAACAAAAGTCTAAGACCCAATGTCTTTACTGTTGAATTCTATCAAACATTTAAATAAGTAATACCAATCTGACTTAAACTATTCTGGAAAATAAAAAAAAGGAGGGAATACTTCCAAACTCATTCTACAAGGTCAGTATTACCCTGATACCAAAACCAGACAAAGACACATCATACAAAGAAAACTACAGGCCAAACATTGATGCAAAAACTGTCAACAAAATATTAGCAAACTGAATTTAACTACACATTCAAAAGATCATTCATTATGACCAAGTGGGATTCATTCCAGATATGCAAAGATAATTCAACAAAGACAAATCAATCCATTTCATACATCATATCAAGAGAATGTAGGACCAAAGTCACATGAACATTTCAATTGATGCTGAAAAAGCATTTGATAAAACTTAATATCCCTTCATAAAAATCCTTAAAAAATTGATATGGATGAAACATATCTCAACTCAATAAAAGCCATATATAACAGACACACAGCTAGTATCGTACTGAACAGGGAAAAACTGAAAGCTTTTCTTTTAAGATGTAGAAGAAGGCAAGGATGCCCACTTTTACCACTGTTATTTGACATAGTACTAGAAATCCTAGCTAGAACAACCAGAAAAGTGAAAGATATAAAGGGTATCCACATTGGAAAGGAATAAGTCCAATTATTCCTGTTTGCAGATGATATAATCTTATATTTAGAGAAACTTAAAGACTCCACAAAAGCTGTTTGAACTGATAAACCATTTCAGTAAAGTTGCAGGATATAAAATATACATAATAAGCAGCATTTCTATATGCCAATAGCAAACAATCTGAAAAAGAAACTATAAAAGTAATTCCATTTACAATAGCTACAAATAAAATTAAGTATCTAGGAAATAATAAAAGAACTGAAAGATCTCTACAATTAAAGTTATGAATCATTAATGAAAGATATTAAAGAGGACACAAAAAATGAAAAGATATTCCATATTAATAGATTGGAAATCGATACTGTTAAAATCCCTCCTCTTTTTTTTTTTTTTTTTTTTTTTTGAGATGGAGTTTTGCTCTTGTTACCCTGGCTGGAGTGCAATTGCACGGTCTCAGCTCACCGCAACCTCCGCCTCCTGGGTTCAGGCAATTCTCCTGCCTCAGCCTCCTGAGTAGCTGGAATTACAGGCACGTGCCACCATGCCCAGCTAATTTTTTGTATTTTTAGTAGAGACGGGATTTCACCATGTTGACTAGGATGGTCTCACTCTCTTGACTTTGTGATCCACCCACCTCAGCCTCCCAAAGTGCTGGGAAAATTCCTCTTCTATCCAAAGCAATTTAAAGATTCAATGTAATTCCTATCAAAATACCAATGATATTCTTCATGTAAATAGAAAAAAATTAATCTAAAATTTATATGGAACCACAAAAGAACAAGAATATCCAAAACCACCCTGATCAAAAACTGGAGAAATCACATTACTGGATTTCAAATTATAGTACAAAGTTGTAATAACCAAACAACATAGTCTTAGCATTAAATACAAATGCATAGAACAGTGGAACAAAACAAAGAAGTCAGACATAAATCTATACATCTAATATGAATGCATTTTTGACAAATGTACCAAGACAATTCATTGGAGGAAATGTCTCTTCAATGAATGGTGCTAGGAAAACTGGATATCCATATGCGTAAGAATGAAACTAGACTTCCACCTCTCGCTATGTATAAAAATAAAATGAAAATGGATTAAATACTTAAATCTAAGATCACAAACTATAAAACTACTAAAAGAAAACAGGCAAACTCTACAGGGCATTGGCCTGGTTGAATATTTCTTGAGTAATACCCTGACAGCACTGACAATCAAAGCAAAAATGGACAAATGGGCACCTTAAATTAAAAAGCTTCCAAATAGCAGAGGAAACAATTAATAAAATGAAGAGATAGCCCACAGAACAGAAGAAAATATTTGCAACATATCCACTGGAAAAGATTAATAACCATAATAGTTAAGGAGCTCAAACAAGTCTATAGGAAAAAAATCCAATCCTATTTAAAAATGGGCAAAATATTTGAATAGACATTTCTAAAAGAAGATATACAAAGGGAAAACAGGCATATGAAAAGGTGCTTAACATCATTGATCATCAGGGAAATGCAAATCAAAACTACAGTAAAATATCATCTTACCCTAGTTAAAATGTCTTTTATCCAAAAGCCTTGTATTTAAGAATGCTGGCAAGGATGTGGAGAAAGGGGAATACTCATAGGACGTTGGTAAAAATGTAAATTAGCACAGCTGCTGTAGAGAACACTATGGAGGTTGCTTTAAAAATCTAAAAATGGAACTGCCATATGATCCAGCAATCTTCCTACTGGGTATACACCCAAAAGAAAGGAAATCAGTATGTTAAAGAGATATCTGCACTCCCACGTTTATTGCGGCACTATTCACAGTAGCAAGATTTGGAAGCAACCTAAGTGTCCATCAGCAGATGAATGGATAAAGAGACAGTATTTCATTGTGCTACATATACACAAAAGAATACTGTTCAGCCATTAAAAAATAAGATCTTGTCATGTGCAACAACGTGGATGAAACTGGAGGACATTAGGTTAACTGAAATAAGTCAGGCAGAGAAAGACAAACTTTGCATGTTCTCACTTATTTGTGGAGCTAAAAATCAAAACAATTGAACTCATGGAAATTGAGAGTAGAATGATGGGTACCAAAGCCTTGAAGGGGTAGTTGCAGGGGAGGATATGGAAAATAGGGATGGTTAACTACTATAAAAATATACTTAGGTATAATGAATAAAATCTAGTATCTGATAACACAACAGGTTGACTACAGTCAGAAGTAATTTGTTGTACATTTTAGAATCACTGAAGTGGTAAAATTGGAACGTTTGTAGCACAAAGAAATAATAATTGCTTGAAGTGATTGAAACCCCATTTACCCTGATGTGATTATTATACACTGTATGCCTATATAAAAATATCTCATGTATCCTATGAATAAATACATATATATATATATATATATATATATATACATACTTTGTGCTGATAAAATTTAAAAAATTTTAACAAAAAAACTAAAAATGACCATGATAGCTACTAAAACAAAAACGAACAGCAAAGCACATTCAACCAAATAGATAGGAAAAAGGTCAAACCAGAA
Organism: Saimiri boliviensis; assembly: GCF_048565385.1. NCBI lineage: Eukaryota > Metazoa > Chordata > Mammalia > Primates > Cebidae > Saimiri > Saimiri boliviensis. Next base: position 24,699,802 of record NC_133452.1, on the reverse strand, counting down.
ATAGAAAAAAAAGTCCATTGAACCAGAAGAAGGCACAAAGCACACACAAACATAATGCACATATACACAGGGGAAAAACATGTTAATACCACAAAATGGAGTTTTAAAAATAAATCCAAATATACTATAATCACAATAAGTGTAAATGACCTTAATTCTCTAATTAAAGTGACAAAGAATATCACGTGGATATAAAAATATACTCAACGACATGAATTTAAAATAGATTCTTCTCATGTATCCTATAAATATATCTCATGTATCCTATAAATAAATATATATATATATATATATATATATACATACACACTGTGTGCTGATAAAATTTTTAAAAATTTAACAAAAAAATTAAAAATAACTGTGATAGCTACTAAAAGAAAAACAAACAGCAAAGCACATTCAAACAAATAGTTAAGAAAAAGATAGAACCAGAAATAGAAAAAAAGTCCATTGAACCAGAAGAATGCACAAAACACACACAAACACGAATACATACATTATGTAAGCATGACTGACTACATCAGTGGCTACCGGTGATTAATTTAGCCTCCAGCTTCTCTTCTTTCCCCAGATGTGAAGGAAAATATCTCTTCTTTCCCCAGATGTGAGGGAAAATGAGGCTGAAAATATCAAACTTTTCTTCACAAGGTTGGCTCCCCTGACAAGTCCTCATTAGGAGGCTATCTAGGAGCTCCCAGCTAGTCCCCCAGGATCCAACTTGTATATGGAAAGACACTAATCACTTCAGAGATTCCCAGGGCTTTTAGGGGCTGTGTGTGAAAAGAAGGGGGGTGTAGAAATCAAATATATTTTTCTTATTATATGTTATAATATCACATATATTTCTTATTATATATCACAAAGTTTCATAGGGTTCATTTCAAACTTTTAACCTCAAGAATTTTAAGACAACAAATCTGTTTTAAGATACTACATTTGTGGTAATTAGAGAAGCAATAGGGAACTAAAGCAGGTGTTTTATTACTTATAGCTGATAAACAACATGATGTTCAAGCTTATTAAGAAAAATTAAACTAAAATTATAATATGATACTATTTCATTTTCATCAGTTTAGGCAAAAGTGAAAAATTAATAATGCCAGATTTATGGAGAACATGTGGATTTATCAGAATTCTCACCCACTTTAGATGATGTAGGGGCCAGGCACAGTGGCTCACACCTGTAATCCCAGTACTTTGGGAGGCAGAAGCTGGTGGACCATCTGAGGTCAGGAGTTTAATACCAGTCTGACCAACATGATGAAACCCTATTTCTACTTAATGAAAAAATTAGATAGGTATGGTGGTATATGTGTGTAATCCCAGCTACTTGGGAGACTGAGGCAGGAGAATCACTTGAAGGGATTCTTTACTTGGGAGGCGAAGGTTGCAGTGAGCCGAGATTGAGCCACTGTACTCCAACCTGGGTAACAAGAGTGAAATTCCATCTCACAACATAAATAAATAAATAAATTTTAGGAAAATAAGCATTACTTGATATGTGAGTACATACATAACCTATGACCTAACTATGCCTAGGAATATAGTTGAAAAAACACCATTTCTCTACACACACAATACTTCTGATAGCAAAACCGTGCTTTTCTTTCACATGAAGCAATTTTATATCTCTCTGGCTAGCAGCTGCATGTTTCACAATTTAATCCAATTCTGACACTATTTACCTAGACTTAGCATCAGGTCATACAAGTTAAATGTTTCAGTCCCACAAGACTGACCCCACTTTCGATGCTAATTGCAAATCTGAGTCTCATGGACTTTTGACTGACTGTTTATAAATCAGAGGCTTCTACCACCCGCTCCTTGGGTTTGATAATTGCTAGAATAGCTCACAGAACTTGGTAAAACACTTTATTTCTATTCCATAGCTTGTTGTAAAAGACACAGCTGAGGAACAGCAATATGGATATATGTTTCATAATATAAAAATTTTAGAAATGATTTTATTTCAATGGAGAATAAATGTGAAAAGGTTTTTTGGTCAAATTGTAAATTAAAATATTAATGTTGTAGTGCTTTTAGTCAAAATATATTTTATGGTCCTTAAATTTGCAATTTAGAAAAATATGTCTTTAAAAAACATCAAAACTTTCTCATTCATTTGCTCTTTGAATGGATATTTATTGATGCCTGTCCGTCAAGTACTATAATTTTTCTATTTAGATTATTTGACTAAAAGATAAAATCTTTGCTTTAGCTAACCAAGTGCAATATTTTAAAAAGATTGTATGAATATGCATTGCCACAGATGCCTGCATTTCTACCACAGATAATCACAGAAAGACCAATTTGTTTGCAAAACAGGTCTAGTCTCATTAAACTTGGCCTGATTATTTACGTAAGTGTAGCAAGAACAGTGATCAACCATATAGGCCCCTTTAAGTCTGTTTTTAAAAAGGAATCTCTGATTAGACTTTTAAAAGTGTTCTCCATGCTAGGAAGCCAAAGACTTGCCATCATAATTTGCTTGTAATACCTATAAATTTAGGGAAATTCTTCTATTCTTAAGAACCCTGAAATATTTTTGAGGTTCTTGGTCCTTCTTTCATGAGGTTTGGGAACCTTTAAAGCCAGATGTCCAGCCAATTATTTTCGAGGACCTTTACTGGCTCCATAAAGTTAACCTTAGTTTTTTAAAACTGTCTGATCCTATCTGATTCTATGCACATTCTCAAATATAGCATTCCAGTCAAAGTCTTAATAATACTGTATAATCAAAGTTTCCAATTGTTTCCTATTACAAGGCAAGCAGATTCTTATTGAACTTATGCAAATAATGATATTGCCATAAAGTAAGAATACTCACAGATAGCTTTTAAATTCTAGAGGGATCAAGTAAAAAGAAAAAGTAATTGTTTCATCTTTTTTCACAGAGACATACTTTAAGTTATAGATAGCTTAAGGGAAGAGAAAAAGATTTCTTTAAATCTGAAAAAGTAAAACATTAAAGAGCCAGCAATGTTTCAAAAAAAAAAAAAGGCCATAACATTAATCATCTGTTTGTTCCATCCCATGTAATTAGTTCTTGTTCTGCTTGATGTTGGGTTAGCAGTTTTAAGAACCAATCAGTTCCTTCATTAGAGTCCCGGAAATTCTTTACCTAGTTCAATGGTGTGATCTTAAAGTTAGAAACTTGTATTTGTCAGAGTCTTTTTCATGAACCTTCTTGAAGAGGAAGGATTTTAGAAGTATAGATGCTTGCAAAAGCTTTCAGAACATCAGAGTAAAACAATTAACCATATATAGACAACAATGCTTAAAATGGCGATGGTTAAAGATCTGATGAGAGAGTTCATTATATAAATGATGAAATTAACCAGGAAATTTAAATATTTCTATGGCATACAACATATTTTAACACAATACCCAAATTATGCCTGATAAAGTGTCAGTACACATCAAATTTTTAAAAATTTCAGGCCGGGCACTGTGGCTCATGTCTATAATCCCAGCACTTTGGGAGGCTGAGGCGGGTGAATCATGAGGTCAGGAGATGGAAACCATTCTGGCCAACATGGTGAAACCCTGTCTCTACTAAAATATAAACAACTAGCCAGGCATGGTGATGTGAGCCTGTAGTCCCAGCTACTCAGGAGGCTGAGGCAGTAGAATCACTTAACCCAGGAGGTGGAGATTGCAGTCACCTGTGACTCCAGCCAGGTGACAGATCAAGACTCTGTCTCAAAACAAAACAAAAAAAAAAACAAAAAAAAAAATCAAGAAATTTCACATAATTTCTATGACACTCATATTCATATAATTCAAAGGTTAAACATCATTTTTTATTTGACAATGTTTCCCATGCAAATTTAACATATCAAATAAGTCTAATTAGTGTGATACCTTTCCTTTTATAAAGAGAGAGAAAAAATTATTTTTATATATTCCTGAAATTCCTGGAAAGTCCCCAAATTAGCTGAAAAATATTTAATTTAGAACGTAATTTTGAAAAGTTTGCAAAATAAATCAAAGATTTAAAACATTTTATTAAAAGAAAATCACAGGTCACTTTGAAACAATAGTCACTCATTTAACCAGAGTAATAATTAAAAGACTTCAAACATAAATACATAAAGTTACATAGTTTTAGCGAAAAATATCCCTTAGCTGTTTTCATAAAGATGACTCAGTTTTCTTAAGTGATTGAAGACCTAGTAACATGAAGCACTAGAAATTATTTTGATAAAACACAAAGCATTTCTCCTAAGCGAGTTACTTGAAAGGCAAAGGAAAAACTTTCACAATTAGTTTAAAAGAGAAGATCAAATTCTGGTTGTAATTCAGTAGACTTTTGACATTAAGGCTCATTATTTTAAAAAATAACTTATAAACTAATTCATTCCAATCTTAGCCTCCTTGACCAGATAAAATTTCTTTCCTGAGATTAGTTTCCCACAAACCTACAACTTTCTTCAATCCATTCAGTTTTGTCCTATTCTTTTTCAATGAGGAACAGTACATGTTTACTAACAAACCCAAATATCTTTTTTCTCCTGTAATAAGAAGCCAAGTGTAGAAAAACTTAAGTTCCACAAATAATGTTTCAGTATTTATCTGATTTGGAAGGTAATTTAGATATTCAATAAATATTCATTATTTAACTGAGTAAAACTCCAAGGGAATAAGTCACCGAAGAAATTTGTAAAACTGTTTCCAAGTAGACAGAACATGAAACAAAGGTAGCCATCATCAGATTACTTCCCTATAGCTATTTTCACTGCATGTGCATGTTACGCAGTCATCACAAAAACAAGAATCCTAAAAATTTAACTACACTTTTTTTTGTTTGTGCTTGAAATACATTTAGTAATGTATATTGTACATCACTTATACATTTCCTTTATAATATTAAATATCTAGTAGAGATAAATGTATTTGACTAGGAAACCCAGGTAAAATAAAAATACTAAGCTCATATTATACCTGAAACTGATAACTTAGAAGTTGCAGCTATTGTTTTCTTTTTGTTTGTCTGTTTGTTTGTTTGTTTTTTAAGCTGGAGTCTTGCTCTGTCACCTAGGCTGGAGTGCAGTGGTGCGATCTTGGCTCACTGCAACCTCTGCCTCCTGGATTCAAATGATTCTCCTGCCTCAGCCTCCCGAGTAGCTGGGATTACAGGTGCACACCACCATGCCAGGCTAATTTTTGTATTTTTATAGAGACATGGTTTCACCGTGTTGGCCAGGCTGGTCTCAAACTCCTGACCTAAAGCTATCAGCCTGCCTCAGCCTCTCAAAGTGCTGGGATTACAGGCATGAGCCATCGTGCCCAGCCGCAGCTCTTCTGAAGAAATGAACAATATTAAACTAATCTTATTTACCAAAGATTTATCATGTTTCAAATTCTCATGGATTTATGGGTTAGTTTCTATAATTCCAAGAGTTTAAAGAAAAGTATTAATGTGCTGCAAAATGGCATTTCAGTAAATGAGGGGCTGTGTATAATAAGTGGTCTTATAAGATTATAATGAAGCTGAAAAAGTCCTGCTGCTTAATGGCTTTGTAGCATAATTTGTAGTGCAATGCATTATTGACACGCTTATACTGGTTACATTTGCACAGTGACAAAATCATCTAATGGCTCGTTTTTCTGAAGGTATATGCTCATTGTTAAGCAACACATGACTGTACTTAATTTATATAAGCTTTTAGTTTTCGTTAAGCCAATTAAATAAAGCTCTTTCATAAGTTAATTTTGTCAAAACCATCAGGAGGTAGAGAACTACCACATATAGATTACATACATACATAGATATGTATAAGCACATAAACATAAGTAAATACAGATCATATAACTTCTGTATTCGTCTGTTCTCACAATGTTATAAAGAACTACCTAAAACTAGGTAATTCATAAAGAAAAGAAGTTTGGCTGGATGTGGTGGCTCATGTCTATAATCCCAGCGTTTTGGGAGGTCAAGCCAGGTGGATTATTTGAGGTTAGGAATTCGAGACCAGCCTGCCCAAGAAGGTGAAACCCTCTCTCTACTAAAAATACAAAAATTGGCTGGGTGTGCTGGTGGGTGCCCGTAATCCCAGCTACCAGGGAGACTGAGGTAGGACAATTGCTTGAACCCAGGAGGCAGAGGTTGTAGTGAGCTGATAATGCACTACTGCACTCCAGCCTGGTCAACAGAGTGAGTCTCCGTCTGAAAAAAAAAAAAAAAAAAAAAAAGAAGTTTAATTGACTCACAGTTCTCCAGGCTGTCCAGAAAGCATGGCTGCATAGGACTCAGGAAACCTATAATCATGGTGGAAGGCAAAGGGGAAATGGGTAGATTCCACATGCCTGGAGCAGGAGGATGAGAACAAAGAGGAAGGCGCTACACACTTTTAAATAACCAGATCTCATGAGAACTCACTCACTATCACAAGAACAGGAACTGGGAAATCAGCCCCCACGATCTAACAGCCTCCTTCCAGGCCCCTCCTTCAACATCAGGGATTATAATTAGACATGAGATTTGAGTGGGGACACAAATTTAAACCATATTAGCTTCTGTTTTAAAATTTGACTCATGTGCCATGTACAATAATAAAAAACTCATTAGTAGTTTGTAAAATTATATGAATCATATATGAATCAGAATTTTATTCTGGCCAATGGAGAAAACTTTCTTCATTGACAGCTATCACTTTTTACTACTATTTGTAAAAACAACTTTTAAGATTTTTTTATTTGCCAGTTTCCAAATACAGTTGACCTTTGAACAACACAGATTTGAATGGTGGAAGTCCACATACACACCAATATTTTTTCAAACAAATGCAGATTAAAAAAATACAGTATTCCTGGGGTGCAAAACCCATGCCTATGGAGGGCTGACTTTTTGTACATGTGAGTTACAGGTGTGGCTCTTAGGTAAGGCAAGGCAAAAAAATCACATCTCAAATGCACAGAGTTTAAACCTGTGCTTTAATACCATCATTTTCAGAAGCAAAGAATGGTATAGGTCAAGGCCCACTTAAGATAAGATGTCTAAAAGAAGCAACTTAAACAAAGGAAAGGTTTTTTTTCTATAGATTGAAGCTGAGACCTCACCAGTATAAGAGGTTCTAATGATTTAGCCTTTCTTTCCTTTCTTGTGAGAGAGAGACCCACACTTACAAATGGAGATTTTCTTTACAGATTGATTTTTTTTCTAACAAAAGGATCTCACAATAACTAGCTGAAATAGTCCTTATGTCAGAAAGGCATGTTTTGAAGACTAATTCAGGTACACAGGCTGCTTCTCAATCCAGTCTGTGTTTCTTTAACTAGATTACTAAGTTCAAGGTGGAGCTCATTAATAAGCAGGGCAAACAGAGCATTTTCTATGCCTGTACTCAGCATGGATAGACCAGAATGTTTTATAAATACTACTTCTAACCTTTACTTATAGTTAGAAACAAGTTCATCCTTTTTCTTTTCACAAGATTGAATGACCAGTCAGCTAGGGTTTGTTTAGTATTGTAGAAGTATTTTCGGTTTTAAGAGGTTGTTATTTTCTTAACCCTTTTCTCTGTCTGTCTTGGAAGATTAAGTAATTGACTCTTTGATATATTTCTCAGTACCTCCCATTTGGCTTCAGCCATCCATTTTTAGGTTTTACCAGGTCCCAGTATCATGTAAATATAAATCGCCAAAATTCATAGTCTTGGATTACATATTCCAATGAAAATTCTAAACTTCTTGGCAATTTTATAGAGGTTTCCTTCGGGACAGGAAAACCATTTCACTTTTTCTCTGTGCTCAAGATTCTGATCAACATGAACGGGTGGTTAAAGAAGCATACCGAGGTGGGCGGATCACAAGGTCAACAGATCAAGACCATCCTGGCCAACATAATGAAATCCCATCTCTATCAAAAATACAAAAATTAGCTGGGCGTGGTGGCTCATGCCTGTGGTCCCAGCTACACGGGAGGCTGAGGCAGGAGAATCACTTGATCCTGGGAGGCAGAGGTTGCAGTGAGCCAAGATCAGGCCACTGCACTCCAGCCTGGTGACAGAGCAAGATTCTATCTCCAAAAAAAGAAGCATACCTGATTGTTCTGATGGCCTAACTTTGTAAGGCACTTGTTTTATTTTTTTATCTTCAGGCTGACAAGGTAACTAAGCTAAAAGGTTAGTAGATTCAGAGTAGGCAGAGAAGAATAGAAAGAGACAAAGTGTAGTTGGAGATAAGTCAGTCCATATACTGTTATTTCTAATCAATTAATTGCTTACACTTTAGCCTTTTGTAAGCATTTTAGAGAATATATATATTCTCATTTAGTCTTTTAGAAGCTCTGCATGCCAAACATACATTCTCCATTGTTTCTGTGCCATTTGTAATCCCTTTTTTTATTCTATCGCACCTTGCAAGTAAACGATTTGATCTAGTTTAAAACTTTCATACCCTGGTGAATGTGGCTCTAAGTTACCTTCAGTAAATTTCACCAATTTCTCTAGAAAAGCACATATTCTTGGTCTATAGTTCTTATATATGAAATTAGCTGGAGTTCCATTTGGAGGAGTTCTAGACTTCTTGGATCCAGATGAATCCATGACTCCTCATCTTCTTGTAATCTTATCTATTGGAAGCCTCCTTACTCTACCCAGCCAGTTTCTGTCTGACACAGTATGACATCTGAGCCCTCTTTGCTAGACCCAGTTTAGTTTCTGTTGCATCTTACACACCTAGTCCAGGAAAAATATACTGAAATAAACTTGGAGTAATAGACGTAAATTTTGGGGCTAGTTTCTAAGAGGGACCTACTGGTGGTTACCTTCAAATGTGCAGCAAGTGGTAAGTGAAAGGGGCTCAGCAGTGTACCTATGCCCATTTCCTTGTTGCTCCTAGATGTTATCCTTTGGAGGAGGTCTTCCTTGGATCCCACTTCTTTCACCAGAACTTTTAATTTAATTTTAATTTTTATTTTTGAGACGGAGTTCTGCTCTGTCACCCAGTCTGGAGTGCAGTGGCCAATCTTGGCTCACTGCAACCTCCACATCCCAGGTTCAAGCAATTCTCTTGCCCCAGTCTCCTGAGTATCTGGGATTACAGGCACACACCACCATGCCCAGTTAATATTTTTGTGTTTTTAGTAGAGACAGAGTTTCGCCATGTTGGCCAGGCTAGTCTTGAACTCCTAACCTCAGGTGATCTGCCTGCCTTGGCCTCTCAAAGTGCTGAGATTACAGGCATGAGCCACTGCACCTGGCCTCTGCCATCAGAACTTTTAAAAGAAAAACTATAGAGAAAATAAGTTCAATGGAATTTAAGCAAACAATTATTCACGAATCGGGCAGCAGCACTCAGAACCAAAAAAGGTTCAGAGAATTCTGCTGCAGCAACATTGGCAGCAGGCTTTTTTAGGCTGAAACAGAAGTAAGACAAATAAAATGTATTTGATTGCTTAAAATGAGGGCACCCTAGGCAGAGGTTACTTGGTAGTTTCTGACTGGTAAGGTCCTACTTTTATTTTACTGTTATATTGGGCTTCTGTCTGCTTACATAGAAACTTGCATCTCTAGAGTCATCCCAGCCTAGTGATCTACCAATTAAAAAACATTTAACATTGTGAAGTGATTATTTAATACATGTTTACCTTTTATGTCTGTGCTTATTGCTCATTTTATTATTTTCCAAGTTATAAGCACAATTAGAACAAAGTAAGGCCTGGGCAATGGAGCAAGACTCCATCTCAGAACAACAACAACAACAACAACAACAACAACAACAACAACAACAACAAACTTCAAAACATAAGTTTAAACTGTCATTTTTCTCTGAGAGTCCTTGTCAGTAAATAAGGAAGAAAGATACTGAGTTAAAACTCAATACATTTTATTAGCAATTCTCCAGTGCATGGGAACATATTTTATTTTAATTCGTTCATCTATTGTCTGGATAGAAAAGGCAGAATGGAAATTAAAAGCAAACCAAAGCTCATAAAAGGAAAGAACTAAATAAACACATAACAAAACAAGATCGAGTATTTCGATGTTAGATTTTCTACTTCTGCCATTTGGAGAAACCAGGGTATTACAGAAATTAATAAGGCAGCACCTTACGGATTGACTTCTTTTAGTAAACAGAGACCCCCTCCAACTCTTTTGTTTTAGAGAAGCAATGTAAACCAAGATCCGAACTCTGTATCACACTACAAATAGCTATTCTAATCTGCATGTCAGAATAAAATCTACAAACTCATAGTAATTAGACCACATGGATATTTAACAGAACATTTAAAAGACATTTTTGTAGGCACTTTCTCTGAATAAGGAAGAACTCCTGTGTTTCAGTGCCTTCTCTATATAGCTGAACTTATCTGTTAACAGGATTAATTTTAATAAGCAATTTCTAAGATCTAACAAAAATTTATTTTAAAGTAGTCATTGTTTTTCACACTAAATCTAGTAGGAAAAGAATGTTTCCCAAATTTTATATACAGAAAACTGAAGAACAGAGAGAAATAATGTGCCCATCGATATTATTATAGATGAAGTTGGTAAGGCAAGATGCATAATCAGTTTGTCAGCTCTTGTATCTTTATAGCAGTTTAGGTCTGTTCTTGGTGGTTCCTCTGCCTGTGTGGAATTCACCTAAATTTTAGAGGGTTACAGGCCATGGAGGAGAGGATTCAAGAGAGGCCTACGAAGTAGATAGAACTATCCACAGGCAGGTGTTCCCTGAGGAAATGAATTGGAGCCACCCCTCTTTGCCAATTAGTAGAAACCATCTTTGAATATGGTGAATAGGTAATGGACTTCTGCTAGGAAGTTACTTGCACTGTATTTTCTTATCTAATCAAAGGGACTCACAATAACTGGCTGAAAATAGTCCTCATGCCAGAAAGACATGTTTTGGAGACTAATTCAGCTATACAGCCTATTTCTCAACCCAATCTGTGTTGAGAAGTCTAAGTTTGTGAGTATGTAATTATCTACACACACACAGACCATTTAACTTGAAGGCACTGTGTTGTGTGCCCTGAAGATAAATGATTTGTGTGTGTGTAGATGATTAGCTTGGGTCAGAATTACCCCTTAAATACCGAGAAACTTAAGGTATATAGAGAATGTATCCACACTTGTTTCCACAGCAACAGGATTTTCCCCCCTGAGCTTAATCCCTAAATGTCAATTTGATGATTTCACTCTAAATTTTAAAATCTTATCTTAGCTAAATCTAATACCATTTATAACATTTCAGAATTCTAGCACATATAAATAACCTCAGACTTCATTATAGAAAAAATAAATAATTAGCACTTCTTAGTCCATTTTGTAAGATGTAATAAACGATAAAAACAAAGAGTGAAACGACATTTTATTGTTGTTTTTCCTTTTAAATCTGCTTTTTTTCCCAGAGGTATAACAAGGCATTTAAATAAAAATATGACAGGGTAGTATTGTGCCTGAAACAGTACAGTAATGAAGACTTCTTTTGTGTGTTAGTAACTTACTAATTCTTGATGACTTTGGATCTAGTCACACACTTTTTTGGATGTGTAATTTCTAGTAAAATCTCAACTCTAATTCTGTACTGTGTCAAAAACTCCCTAAAAATACAAGTGTTAAAACAATCCCCCTTATTTAAAATTCATACTTGATACATTTTTAAATATTGAATTTTGGTCACATACTGTGCAGATAAGTTTTTCATAGTTTTCCGGGAATTTTGCTGTCATCAATACTTGCTATTTACAACTTCAAAACGTTTCTTTTAAACTTTACAAGATAATGGTAGTAAGGTGACAATATCTTTAAACTAATCTCCTCTTGAGTCTCCAGAGAAGAACTGTAAGCATCTTGAAAAGCAAGACAAAAAAGATATGCCACCCTTAATTGTACAAATACAGTCGTTTAACAGCATAATGACATTTTGGTCAGTGACAGAACGCATATACATTAGTGGTTTCATAAGTGATAATACTGTATTTTTAATGTACCTGTTTTAGGTTTAAATAGATTTTGATAGACAAATGTTTACCATTATGTTTCAATTGCCTACACTCTTCAGTACACAACATGTACAGATTTGTAGCTGAGCAGTAATAAGCTCTGCTGTGTAGCCTAGGTGTGCAGTAGGCTATGCCATCTAGGTTTGTTTAAGTTACTCTATGAAGTACACTCTACAAGTACACTTTATAATGTTTACATAAGGCTGAAATCAACTAATGATGCATTTCTCAGTATGCAGTCTTGTCATTAAGCAACACATGACTGTACTAAACTGTCAAGGAAAGGGCCATATACGGTCTATACCTCTCCATAGGAATTTTTGTAAACACTGGAAATGCTAGACAATTGAGGCCTGCAGCTATGGAAACACTATGTAGCTAATGGCTCCATTTAAAGGAATTGTCACTTCTCTATTGTCCTTTTCATTAGTCACTGCCACTTTTCTGTTGTGCCAGTTTCATTTTTTTCTCCATGCAAACATCCTGTAAGGCATTAAAAAGAAGGGTGGGAGACTAATTAGTGTGTCAAGGGGAACTAGAGGTATGGTGAGAAATACAGAATCTCATTTTCCTTTCCCCTCTTAAAATTGATTTTGCTGTCAGCATTTAAAAAATAACAAATGGAAGTGCTTCTGTTATTTGATGGAGATAAAGTGCTTTCTCCCCTCAAAGTGTAATTTGCTGCAAATTCTATTAACCAAAAATATATTTCAGAATAAAAATTATTAAAAATTTTGAATGTCTTAAATAGTCTAAGTATCTGTGACTATAAAATGGATTGATTGGTATTTGTTTACAAATGTAATTAGGACAAATCCAAATAGAAGTGAAATAAAAAATATATAATTACATTAGAGTACTTGCCAGAAAAGTGATGATTTTTTAAAAGCTATGAAGCTGGGAAAAATTTTGCAATCTGTTATTATAAGTATTACATTTATACAGTTTGTTTAGTTGCAGATTGAATGAGAGGTAAGATTTCTTTGTTGCATTTTTCTTTTAAGCCACCTCTAGACTTCTCTGCTTCTAGGTAGAAAGTTCTGTTTTGTAGTGTGGTTTGGGAATGCTGGCAGAAAGGTGTCACAGGTTAACTCCTACCAATGCTTTTCTTTTCTTTTTTGAGGAAAGGAGTGGGCAGGCACCAGTTCTGTCTATAAACTCCTTTTGTTTTACACTGAGAAGTAGGCAGGATTTGATTGTTTCACATTGCTATCTTGTTTTGATTGATATTCACATGCTTCCAGTTTGGGCATTAGTGATACGGAAAAGTTAGACTCTGTCGCCAGAGGTGTCATTTGTCTGAGTTCTTAGGTATTGATGACCTGAATGCTAACCCTATACTGCAGTTCCACTAATTTGTAAGCTTTTCTGGTTTCGGCTCCTTCCTCTTGTCCTGTTTTCCAAGTGATCAATTTCTGTCAGGTTTGTTTGTTTCTAACTGGATTGCTTTTTTATACAGTTTGATTTAAAGATATTGATTTCCCCTGTCCTTCCTCTGAAATGGTAACCATACGTATTTTATTTTATTATTTTATGTTTATTTATTTACTATAGTAATTTCATATCTTCTGTGTTCTACCCTCAACCCTCCGACAGCTGTCATGTTTTTAGTGATAAATTGTTTGTGCAAGTTGTTTTAGTGAGAATACACTGTGGTTGGTTAACAAAAAACTTGCAGCGTACATAGAAGGAAGTGCTCTAGTTTACTTGGTGTGGGGAATGTAGTCCCTCCCTCCTGTCCTTTCCCTTCCTTCCTCCCTCCTTCCCTCCCTCCTTCCCTCCCTCCCTTCCTTCCTTCCTTCCTTCCATTTCCCAGCTTTGCTACAGGAAACCATATTTCAGTTCTTTATAATAGGGCCAGGGAAGGTGCCAGAAGGTGGGAGAGCATTGGGTCAGGATGCAGGGTGAATCCCCACACCCATAAACCTCAAAATGATCAAATAGGTATAAAGAAAATTTTAAGAATGGTCCTTTAAGGAATTTTCTCTGACTCCTTTCAAGGTCTTGTTTTCATTATCATCTGCGGAAAGGTGGAAAAACGAGTCATGTTCTTCTCAGTGGGCTTTTGACAGCTTGGTTAGAAACTAATAAACTTTTTTTTTTTTTTTTTTTTTTTTTGAGGTAGAGTCTGTTGCCAGGCTGGAGTTCAGTGGCGCGATCTTGGCTGACTGCAATCTTCGATTCCCTGGTTCAAGCAATTCTCCTGCTCCAGTGTTCCAAGTAGCTGGGATTACAGACACGCCACCATGTCCAACTGATTTTTGCATTTTTAGTAGAGATGGAGTTCCACCATGTTGGCCAGGATGGTCTCGATCTCTTGACTAAAGTGTTGGGATTATAGGTGTGAGCTACCACACCTGGCCTAAACTTTTATCAGTTAAAAAATAATCACTTTCTCCTAGAGGAGAAGTTAAGGGCAGTTGTTAGGAGTTAGAAATTAGAAGAAAGATTGGGGAAGTACTAAGTGAGGAATGAGGGTACACTGAGGAGGAGAGGCCAAGTGGCTGAGTCCTGGTGGGAAGTTCAGGGCTTCGCCGCTGGGTCGACTTCATCTGTTGCCTTATCCTCGCCACACTACTTGGAGCACATTTCCCAACCTTTCTGACCCCCAGTTTCTTCATTTGTGAATGAAAAAATAATATCTATTCCCCAGAGTTATTGTGAGGATTAAAGAAGATAACATTACCTCTGAACTGTGTCTTCTTGAGGGCTGAGATCTTGTCATTTGCACCTTTCTATGCCTCAGAGTCTAATACAGTGCCTGGCACACAGTAGGTGCTCCGTAAACATCTATTTGAATGAAAGAGAGGACAAGGAATCTAACAGAGCCAGACATTAAAAAAGTAGCTCAGGAAGATAAGCAGGAAAACACAAAGAAAAATAGAAAGATGAAGCATGGAGCGCGATTTGGACCTCCAGGTTAAAACTGATGCCGTCTGGAGCTATCCCTTTCTCGTGTCTCCCAGGGAGGGCTCTGTTACTGTCCTTTTCTAAAGCCATCAAAGTGTAAATTGGAAATACAGGATAAAAGGAGGTAGTGGCCAATCATGGTGGCTCACACCTGTAATCCCAGCACTTTGGGAGGCCAAGGTGGGTGGATCATGAGGTCAAGAGGTCGAGACCATCCTGGCCAACATGGTGAAACCCCATCTCTACTAAAAATACAAAAATTAGCTGTGTGTGGTAGTGTGCTCCTGTAATCGCGGCTACTCAGGAGGCTGAGGCAGGAGAATCGCTTAATAAAACCTGGGAAGTGGAGGTTGCAGTGAGCCAAGATCGCACCACTTCCCTCCAGCCTGGCGATAGAGCAAGACTCTGTCCCAAAATGAAACAAAACAAAACAACAACAACAAAAAGGTAGTGATAGCACACTGAAGGAAATATCTCTTTTTAAATGGGTGTATAAGCCAGACCCCATTTCCTCACCTTGTCTGATGCTCATGGTAATTCGTTCAAGTATTCCCATTTCAATTCATAGATTCATGAGAACTGCAAGGTCACTGCCACTGCTCATACTGATTTGCTTGTGGCCTCTGAAATTGTCCAGTATATCATTGTTTTATTTAGGCTAGCAAACATGGAGGAGTAGTGGTTAGTCTTGTTCCTTATTTTCTCAGTGATTTTTATTAGTCTTCATTTGACACTCTCAGAAATGTGTGTAGGTTGTAGACGGCCAGTTCAGAAAGGTCATCTAATGTCAGCTCAGCCCGTGGTGCATTGCAAATGAATGCTGACTACAGTGCAGTGGCATTTTGGTGCTTTATTTATCATAAGTTTTGAATAGTTATCTCACACTTCACCCCTACAAATTATATCATGTCACTGTGGCTTTTGGAGAACTCTTCCCTATTTACATCAAGATCGGAACTTGATTTATCATGAAATTGTCTATGAAAATCTATTTTGATGTTTATTTGTACCTCAAAACTTAAAATAATAAACCGTATATACTGAAAAGAAAAAGAAGGCATGGAGATGGTCATTTCATTAAATCATCAATATAAGAGAGAAGAAAAATAACAAAGTGTATATATTTTTAAAGCCAGTGTTTTGAACTAACTGAAAGATGTGTGCATTTTCTCAGAAGAGCATCGTTAACCAAGAAAAGAAGCTTTACATCTCGCCCAGAGGCACTTGCTACTTCTCTCTTTTGGGGTCATGATCACAGCAGGTTCCCAGTCCTCACAGAATGCTGGATGGTCAGTAACTGTGACCTCAGAGCTCTGAGAAGCGAGGGAAGCTGCACTGTTTTCCTGGTTGTTCTTTTAGATCCATGGAGGAGTTCTTCTATGTAAGGTGGAAGCAACAGAGTGATGACGTACTCCAGTTTGCAACTTTGCTTTCCATAACACAGATCATGTCTAGGTCCAAATCTGTCAACTTCATGGCCTTTGTACATGTTAGATTCTCAGCTTTCTAGCATGCAAATTTTTTTTGAATGAGCAGCAAAATCTCATCCTTCAGAGTGGATATTCAACACAAAAAAGAAGGCTAAAAAGAGTGGCAGAAGACAGGTTTGGTATCAGTGAGTTTTAATTGAACATCTGCTATGTTCCAGCACTGTTCTGGGCATTTTAAAACAGAACAGGGAAATAGTAGCTACAGAGGGTTGACAGATAGCTCTGTATCTTGGTTATTGTCAAGGGGAAGGTGAGTTTGTCTTACAGTAAATTATGTTGACATGGCACCTCAGACAGTGGGGCCTTTCTTGTTTTCTGTCTTGTGCATTTTGTAGCCTCCCGCAAATGCCAGTGTGATGGTCTGTCTTGCAGAACAATTCACTTAGTCTATTAGAGTGATAAGTGGTAGGCCTCTGCTGAAACAGAAAGAGCACATGGTGCCATTGAAAAATGTCCTTGGCTTCTCTCATTACTCATATACTTGTGACACTGTGTTTCTTTTGCCTTATAAAATGGCCTTTCCTCATGTTGATGTAAGGGCTGAAAGGTCATATAGCCTTTAAGAAGAACTTATTATTTTTTAATTGCATTTCATTCCTACTACATAGAAGCATGTCAAATTGGAAAAATCAGGCTGGGATGGACTAAGGTGCTTCTTCTTCTTCTTTTTTTTTTTTTTTTTTTTTTTTTTTTTTTAAGACAGAGTCTTGCTGTTTCTCTGGGCACCAGCCTGGAGTGCAGTGGCACGACGATCTCAGCTCACTGCAACCTCCGCTTCCCAGGTTCAAGAAATTCTCCTGCCTCAGCCTCCCAAGTAGCTGGAACTACAGGTGCACGCCACCACACCCAGCTAATTTTTGTATTTTAGTAGAGATGGGGTTTCACGATGTTGGCCAGGATGGTCTCGATCTCTTGCCCTTGTGATCTGCCTGCCTTGGTCTCCCAAAGGGCTGGGATTACAAGCGCGAGCCACCATGCCCGGCCAAGGTGCTTCTTTTACCTGTGATGGGTACTACATTTTTTATACTGAAAATCTTTCAAAACTTGGTTTTTTACTCTTCAGAGTAAAACATTTACTCTGAAGGACACTGTGTTCTCAAATATCCTTCTATTTGTCTTTACAACAGCCCTGAGAGGTAGGAGAAAGGAATAAATATTACTGTCATCATCATATAAATGTGGCAACTGAGTCTCAAAAAGAGTACCTGTCTTATTTAAGGTAATTTAAGGATATACTCGATAAGTCTGTAAGTATTTGTTAGTCATAGAGTAATTGACGGGGCAAAAGCACAACTTGATTTTTTAGCTCCGTGTCTTCCCACTACATTAGTTTTTCACTAACATAAACAACCCGATTCAACAAGTTAATTTATCAAAATCATGATTGTGTGGAATCTCAAACATAAAAGCATATAAAGTGGAAGAGAATCATCCTGGATTCAGAAATTATCAGACATTGAAAGCCTGAGCCAGGAAAGACGTAGCCCCTTGCTTTGGAAATCCACTAAAATAAATTTTTGCAGTGATAGCTATTACTTCTCACATATGGAAATTAACAATAAAATGATAATATATACCTGGCTCACAACAAACCTTTGTTCTTTTTCCCCCATTATTCTAGGTCTTTATTTCATCAATCTTAGAGCGATTTTCCTCTCAAGCTTTGTAGGTATCAGCTCATGACTTGTGACAGCAAGTGACCGGCTGACTAATCTCAACCTTGGTTCAACAGCAAAGCAAACTTTCTCACTGAAGATGGCCATTCTTGAAAGGCATATCTGGGTCAGTGAGTGCAGGTAGGTGTGCTGTGTTCAATTAACGCAATGGCAGCATACCAAACTGAGATCCTTTTCCTCTCGTCTCCGATGCAAGCACCTGTTCATTAAATCTGTTCCTTGCCCCTCACTTTTGGAATAAGTGACTAGTAACAGAATGACTTCATATTCATTTCAAGAACGCTCCTGTTAGTGACCATGTTTAAAAAATGTTGTTTGCTTTAAGGTTTCAATCATCTTGCTCTAGAGAGGACATTATTTTAGTAACTGTGCTCCTTTTGGCGCCCTAATAGATGCTTCTATCCTGTGTGGACTGAGGAAGAGTGAGTAAAGGGAAAGGGAATTGGCCAGGAGAGAGAGAAGTAAAAAAAATCCAAACACAGGAGATTTCAAGCAGTCAGTAAACACTTCTGTTGTCTTTTCAAGTAAGTAGAAACTCATATTTGCATATTTATTTACATAAGAAATTCTCATTTAGGAAGGATATTATTATTCTAATATGATTCCTTTTTTACTGATGGGATAACTGAGACTTGTCAATAGTAAACTGCCCTGATTCACCCAGCAGGTAAGTAGTGCATAGAGCCTCCACCTAGTTCTCTTTTCAGAGCCACACTTTCCTCCACTCCCCTTGCCCTTTCAATTACCATTGGAGGCTCTTCAGGGCAAGGGCTGCATCTTCACTATTGCGACCTCCCTCCCGGCGTATTTGACAGTCTTTGCACACAGTGGTAAATCAGTAAGTGCTGTCATCTGTCTGGTGGGTAATAGTCTTTTGTGAATTAGTGAAACGATGTTTTTCTTTCTCAATGTAGCGTAGCTGAGCGACCTCATCTGCTATCTGTGCTGCTTGCTGTCATCACAGCACTAGCCCCTGGCTACGGGGCCAATTTTGTTCAGAGCCATCTTTCAGTCTTCCAGATACATGTGGCTCTCAACAGAATTGCTGACTTTCAAGCATTTTAGAGGAAGACAAGATTTCATGTCTACAAAAACAAGACAGCAAGTACTCTGGCAAGCGGACGTCGTAATCTCGCTAAGTTTAGTCTTTATGATGAATCATCTAGAGGCTGTTACTTGCTCTGGGTCTTTGGCTGTTTTATTTTTAGAAAATCTGAACTTCAGTGAAATCCATTTGCTGGTACATAATCGGAGTGGATCCAGTCCAAACGAGGTAATTATGGGTCAGCTGGAGGTGATTATATGCATCCACGAGACAGCCCCAAGCTAGGAAGCTCTGCAGGACTTTTAAAACAACATTTTCTTCCTCGTGACCAATTTTGTAGTTATGAAGCTTTTTAGGGGCTCTTGCGTCATCTTAACATGGTTTGTTATCTTTCTGCATTTTCTTGGAAAAAATAAATCTTCTCACCAAAATTTTATCTGAAACAGTGAGAAAAAACAGAATGTGATTGTACTGAACTGATACTCACAGGCTTGTCTGCTGTAGTAAGGACACCATTGTGGATGTCCTTTTCTGAGATCATTTTACAAAGTTTTCCAGGGCAACTTCAACCCAACCTCCATGATGAGAGAAGAGATTTCACAGGGGTACTCTTTCTTTTTTAATTTGGTAGCTCTTAAATTTCCAAAGAAAGATTGGCAATGCACTTTGCTTTATAGCTGTTAACAGGAGAAAGCAAATGCAACCATTTTAAATGGGTTGTGTCTGCTGGGCTGGTTTTGTCTCTAATGAGTGGGAGGATGCTTTGTGCGGCTATCAGAATTCCCAGCCTGTGCTTTTCCCAGTGTGTCGGTTGTTTTTCTATTGTTGAACAGTCAGCATGCCCCCCATCTTGTTGCCTCTAAATTGGGCTTCTGCTTCCCCTTATCTTGCCTCGCTGCCTTGAGATGGACTCCGAGAGGTCCTAATAAATGTGTCACTAACATCACATGCTTAGATCTTCCAGTTTTCACCACTCACTCGGGTTCTTAGCAGGAAAAAGCAGAAATGTCTATTATTTAGACTATGTGGGAAATAAGTCCAACTTTTCCCAGTAGGGATTGTATGCTATTTCAGAAAAAAATTTTTGAAAACCCTTTTGATGACCAGTTTCAGCTCATCACTTTCCTCCCCCGATCACTGGCTGCAAACAATTTCTGGAAATACAGCTTTCATGTTCTCTTCTTCTATCTTCCACTCTTGCATCCAGATTTCAATAAATGGCATATGTTTGTGCTATGAAAAGCATCATCCTTTTGTGAAACAAGGTGATTTTCTTAGGTTAAAAGAATAGGTTTCAACAAATAGAAGAACTGTCCATTGATTGAGTAATCTGGACATTTTAATTTCATCTTTCTGAGTCTCAGTTTCTTTATTTAGGGAATGGGATGATAATATGTACTCCACAAGATCATGGAAATCATCACATATGGCTTATAAACCAAGAAATATTCTCAAGTTAATAACTGTTAATCTACTGTCAATTTATGCATTCATATGGTCTATATATATGTGACAAAATTTGGCATTTTATATCGGTATATGTCTTAAGAGTTCCTAGGGTCTTTGAGAACAACATATGTGTCCATTTCCAATATTAGGAGAGTAAAGGCAGATAGCAATTTGATATGTACCATCCAAGCATGGAGAGGATGAACTAATAACTGAGAAAAAGAAAACTAAATTAAAAGAAAAGCAAATTCATGCCTTTCTAGAATCATATATCTGGAAAGAACCCTAAAGATGATGTAATGTTGATTGATTTGTAAAAAAGTAAGATCCAAGAGCAATACAGATATGGACAGATGGAAAACATTATGGTGTCTGATCAATCTCCCAGGTTATTTAGTTACTGACCTCAGCCTGGTTCCAAGCCTCTTGACCTGAACCCTCAGCCCTCATCCTGTGCTGCACATTGCCATTGTAAATGCTCTTTTTAAGCTCTACATATAAGTACATGGAACAAATATAAAAGATTTCCAACTAGAAGAGAGGAATAACCTAGAATCCAAGGTATATTTGTCATATCAACAATACATAACAATGGAATTTCTAGTGCCCATCATTTCTGTCCTGCCCCTACCTCCATGAGAGAGGTTGGTTAGCTCACATTGCTTCTCTAATCTCTACCTCTGTCTTTCTGAGATTTCAGATACATTCTTGATTCTGTGAGAAGGAAATAAATATTGGTGTTTTCCCATTCCAGTGGGAAATGTATAACACTCAGATTTATAGTTCTGGTATTTATTCTAAAGATCTTGAACTCTGGTTTTTAATATATTGACTTGATAAACTAGAGTGAACAGTCAATAAAGAGAGGACCAAATAACCTTCAAGACTGAAGTCAAATGGTTGACTTATTTATTAATAAGAATGAAGTCTATTCTGTTGTAACCAAATCTACTCTCCTTTAAAGAGACAGAACATTTCCCAAGGTCTAAACCAATTCCCAAAACTTATTTTGGAGAGAAAATCAGGTGCTGGCAAGTAAACAAATAGCAGTCTTTCGAGGCCTCAATTTCCTCAGAAAAACAGGGACAATAATCTACGAGCAGTGCTAAAGGAAGGAGCCCGTGAGGTCACGCATTTAGTATACATAGCACACTGGTAAATACTTAAAACAAATCTGTTATTTTTATTTTTAAAACTGGCAGAATTTGAAGCCAGGAAAAAATCTCACTTGGTAGTAAGAGAAAGAGGGTCAGTATTTGAAGATTATATTTGACAGGGTGTAGGCATGAGTGTATTAACTATTTTGATTCTCTCTGTCAGAGGATATAGAGAAGGAGCAGAGTTCAGCTCATCTGTCCACCTCAAACTTGTGGGGCATTAACTAGATGTCTGAACTGTTCCAAGCAGAAAGCAAGCTGCTCATGTAGATCATCTTTCATAGGTGTGAATATTATTAAAAACAGTTTTGATCCATTCAGTTTTTACTTTAAGTAATTTCTAAACTGATACTTAAATTCAGGTAATAGAGCCTGAATCCAAATGCCTCTACCTCCTGATCCTCGAGTAGCTAAGATTCTTCTTTCTGAATTATTATTAACTGACTTCTGGGATGATCTAGTCAATGTAGTATTGGCATTGGACAATGGCAAAAAGGACAAATATAAGAAGTCTAGACAGATACTCCATTTCATTTCTTAGCATGTGTCCTACTCTTGTTTCAATTTTGACAAATAAGACATAGTTCTTCTATAAACATAACTGATTATAGAGAATGGACATTTGAAAAGAACAAGTTGGAAATGACCCACATTTTCATTATTTGTCAAATTTTTATAAACTGACTTTTCAAATTCATTATTTTATTCACATCATTATTTGACTTTTCCAATTCATTAAGTCACATTTTGTCTGACTTATTTTAAATTGGTAGGCATATTATTTAAAAACAAAAACAAAAACCCAGACTCAATTAAGGAATCTGAATTCATAGTTCTCTGAAAACAGTATGGAAATGAAAATACAATTTTAGTGTAAAAAGAGTTACATAGACTTAGAGTACCTCAAAAGATGACCATTCTTTTAAGGTTATTTTAATTTGACCAGAGGGGAAAGAGATGTGATAACTTTGAACTTTTTAAATAGCCTGAAAAAATTAAGAAATTGATTTCTTTCTTCCCTCTTCTTCCATACTATGGCTCCTCTTTCTCTCATGCAGGATCTCATTTTGCTGAAAATGCTCATTTCATGTTTTAAAATATTCCCTCCAGTTTCTTTTCTATTAATAAACAGCTGAATTGTTATGTTGGCTAATCATCTTGTCCAAGTATTTTATTCCTCATTTAAATTATAAATAATAGATAATCATCCATCTACTTACTCAGAAAAAAGTATTAAGTTCTTGCTGTTTCCCTGTATTTGGAAGATATAAACTGGAGATCTATCCCTGCACTCAAGGAGCTCACTTACCTCTAATCATTAGTTCTCTTCCACATCATTGGACACATCCCCAGCACATTCAAAATGTCCCAATAATCACAATTTACAGCTTTGATAGCTGTTAATATTCTTTTGTCTTCATCACTAGGATCCTTGACTCTTAGTGGTGACATTTTGGTGCCTTCTATCTAGTTACTTGACTCAACATTAAATACTAAATAAGCCAGAGTTTTTAAAAACAAAGATTACACCCACTCATTAAGAATATGACAGGCATTATTTATCCAGAGATCAGGCTCTGGACACCTAACAGTTTCTCCCTGTTCTGCCATTAATTCTTTGTATAATCCCATCAATTTATTCCACTGCAAAATTCTACTTATAAGTCTGTTCAGACCTGTTTGCCAAAATTAAGATCAGCCATACATTTTTCATTTCCTTCAAATCACTGATAACAAAAATCTGATTTTGCAAAAATTAAATAAAACACTCATTAATTAACAACTAAAATGCAAAAATATCTCATTTTTACATTATGGACTATTCTGATTTTTATGTATGTATCTCCAGTTGCAAATCATTTATTTTCATTGTCATCCACAGAGAATAAGCTCCTTGAAGGACAGATATAATATGACAACGTTCCATCAACACATGGTATATGACGTGTTAATAAGCATTTGATTTTATTTGCTTTAAAAATAGACAATTTAAATGTTTTACCTTTTCTCCAAGTACAAACTGTGTTAATGTAATTCTCCTGTGATATCTTTTCAGTAAGGAAGTCAAATGGCTAAACGATTGAAATGAAATTTGCAAACTCATTTAGCACAGGGCATATGCCTAAACGGAATGCAGAATGCCCTCATACTGTGGAGCTCTCACTGACTCTGGCTCTGAATATTTAAGCAGTCAATCTGGTTATGCCATTGCTTCATTTATTAGACAATACTAATTATATTAAAGCCACTGGAGATGTGATTTAATCAATTTGCCCATAGCAAATGTTCTAGAAAGACTGTGTAATTTCTTAAAAATGACTAAACTTCTAGAATTAGATTATTTATCTAAACCTTCTACAAGGATCCTTTTCAAGTTAATTTTGAAAGACGGTCATCCAGCTACTGCTTGAGTATGTCAAGGAATGTGTGACCACAACTAGTTATGGAACATTCCATTCCAATGTTGATTAGTGCAAAGTCTCTTACAAGCTTGCTTCCTCTTTCTCAAGGTTGCCATTCCATATTTACAGAGAGCTATAGGGGTGGAACCAAGCTCCTGGTCTATTACTATCTTCCTCCAGACTTTTCCAGTATTTGGACCAGTGGTTCAGAAATGCCAACTAAGAAAGTTTAAATGACTTGGAGGTTTTCAGTCCAGTTTACAATGAGTTAAAGGCAAGGTGGAAGGCAAGAACTTTTGCAGCAGACCTGCTTGGTCATTTTGAAAGCAGGTAACTGGTCAAGGGTAGAAAGGCATGTGCCTAATAGAAGAGAGAACCTGGGAAGCAACAGAGTAACACAGCAGAGCCAGAAAACCCTGGCAGTAGTTGCTTCTGCAGCTCTCTGAATGTCCTGAGCCTTGACAAAGCACTGCTGTGGATTTCACAGGTTCTATAAGAGAAAAGAAGTTAGTGGTAAACTGTGTTGGTGCTTTCCTCTGCATGTTTATGTCCCTCCAAATTCATATCTTGAATTCTTCATCCTCAAGTTGATGTTATTAGGAGATGGGACCTTTGGGAGGTGATAAAGTCATGGGGTCTGAGACTTCATGAATGGGATTAGTGCCCCTATATAAAAGAAGCCTCAGAGAGACCCCTTGTCTGTTATGCTAAGTGAGGTTAGGGTGAGAAAATGGCTGTATATGAGAAAGCAAGCCCTCATCACCAGACACCAAATCCTCTGGTGCCTTTATCCTGAACTTCCCAGCTCCAAATCTCTGAGAAATAAATTTATGTTGTTTATAAGCCATCCAAACTATGCTACTTTTTTATAACAGCTTGATCAACTGAGATAGTTGGGGAAATTCTGGGCTAAAGAATAAAAAACTAGTTTCTTTATAGCAGACTCTATCAGTCTATAACATACTGTGGTAGACTGTCATTCTCCAATAGAAGGGTGCAGTATGCAGTGTTGCAAAACATCTTTAAACTTGAAATCCTTTTTTGCAAGCAAAAAAAGAATAGACCCCCAAATTGGATCTATTCATTAATCTTCATTCTGAATGGCCCGCTTCTCTGTGTGTAAGGGTCCTCAATGATTTCTCAAATAATTAAAATCATCTTTGGATGAAAGGAGAATTAGTTATTCTATATCAATTCCATATTGGAATCATGAATTTGTATTATTTTTAACAGTTGTTATCCAAATTAGCTGCACATCAGAATCACCAAGGGTACTATTCAATAAAATATCTGGACCCCAACCCAAAATCAGAATATCCTAAACAGAGATTCCGGAATCTGTGTGTTTACATGACTTCTATTTAGCCATGTGATCACTATTGCTTAATACCACTGTGTGGCCTTGGATAAACATTTTCACCGTTTCTAAAGTTAAACTTCTTCATCTTCATAATGATTATTTTAATAATACTTTCTTCACGGTGTTTTTCTGAGGATACAATTTTTTTTTTTTTTTTTTGAGATGGAGTTTCACTCTTGTTGCTCAAGTTAGATTGCAAGGGCACAATCTCAGTTCACTGCAACCTCTGCCTCCTGGTTCAAGTGATTCTTCTGCCTCACCCTCCCCAGTAGCTGGGATTACTGGCACCTGCCACCATGCCTGGCTAATTTTTGTATTTTTAGTAGAGATGGGGTTTTACCATGTTGGCCAGGCTTGTCTTGAACTCCTGATCTCAGGTGATCAACCCGTCTCAGCCTCCCAAAGTGTTGGGATTACAGGCGTGAGCCATCACGCCCGTCTGAGGATACAATTTTTAAAAAGCTATGTAAAATACTCATGGTACATTCTAAGTTCTCATTCAATACTTGAGAGCTGTTGTTGTTAGTATTTTTACAACTATGTAATAATTAGATGAAGCTGAAGATAATAAGTTGCTTAACATAAGTTTACAGTGCCTTTAGTTAAAAGCAAGGTAGGCTTGAAAGCCAGGTTCCTCCTTTTATAAAGGGTAACATGCAACTCAAAATAGGATACAGTAAAAAATGTTCCAGACAGTTGACTCTGGGCTTCGTTTCCTTTCCTTTAGAAGTTAGGCTTTGACTCTGGCAATGGTACCGGTTTCACACAATTTGAAAAACTTCTGTATATTATGGGATGTGTCATTTGACAAAAACTAAGAAGTGTATTTCTGAATGTGTTTCAAGGGTCCCATCTAAAGGCCCTTTTTGCCAGATTCTGATTCGAGTTTTAGAATTCTGCTCAAGATTAAGTGTTCACTTGATTTCTTTCCATGGTACAAATAGTTCGAAGCTCACCAACTCACTGGTTACATGGTACAAATGGCAGCTGGGAAGTATCAGCTGAGAGAAAAGTCTGTCTTTCATTGGGAAGCCTGGGTAGCTACAGCTCCGGAGGAGTTTTCTTCCACCAGAGCAGAGACAAACTTCTCTCTGAATTGATGGGCAGAGTTTTCTCTAGCCACATTTTAATTGAGGATGTAGCTTTTCCAAGGGTCTGCTTTATGTTATGCAAGGAGTCCTGTTCAAATTCTCTGGCTCTTTGGAACCCAAGATCTTAAATTTCATGACCATCTCGATGTTAAAGCCATTGGCTGTCAAGCCCAGTTTCTGGGTCTAATGCTCTTATTCTATTCTCTCTCCAGCTTATCTCAACTCCACCTGAGCTTGCATTCTTTTCTTTTTCATTTCCGGCCCATGGAGAGTTTTCTTTCTTCTTACAGGCCCATTTACGTTTAACTTGCTTTTTAGTTATGTTTTATGTCAAATTTCTAGTTGTTTATAGTTGGAGGAACGACTTGCTGACTCAGTTCTCAATGTAAGAACTGAGAGTGAAAGAACGCCTGCTTTGTATTGAACATGGGCCTCACACTATAATTTTTACCTGCTGGTCTTTCTGCTGTATTATGACATCACCAAAAAGGTCCAGTGGAGATAGATCGTGGTTGCCATTCTTTAGATGCTCCTCAGTTTTTCAATTACCTTAAAGCCATAGGTTCAAAGCCTAACATCCCAGGGTGCTTCAGCCAATGTAAACTAAAGAGCTAGATGATCGCCTCTTCTCTGAATCCTATTCTTCTAGCAATGCAATTTCTGATTATACAGGCACCTTTTGACAGCCTTAGAAGCTGTTGACCCAGATTAAATTTAGTCAAATAAACTTCTATGTACTGTCGTAATAAAGAACAGAATTGAAGTTTAATTTTGTCAACTGGTTTCAGTCTGTTCAAATAGATTGAAGATGCATGTTAATTATAATGGTTTTTGTTATCTATTTGAAGTGTTCTGATTGGATTATGGAAAAGCAAAAATATCCACAAGTGAAATATTTGAAACTAATTCAAAGACAACATAATACTAAGTAAAGAAAGTCAAAACTTTACTAAAACATATTCAACATGTGGCTGACTTGGCCTTTTCACTTTTATTGGCTCAATTTATAGATTTTTTCCAAAGGTCAGTGTTTTGTATTCTCTATTACAATTCTTCTTTTGATTTTTTTCTATCTCATTGGCCTTATGACTACACCCCTAATTTAACACACAAGATATCCAACCCACATTTTTTCTCCAATTTTTTTTCTTTCATCAATGAAAATTTAACCCTACAAAATACTTAGCAATAAATTTGCTATAATTCAGCAGGTTGTTGCCATTCTTTAAAAAAAAAAAAAAAAATAGGTGGTGCATTTACTGCCACCTGGTGGAATATTTGAGAGGAGAGAGAGAAATAGAAACTAGATTAGTGTACAAAAAAAATTAAAAATACCTAACGAGGTAAAATTTCTTCACTGTGTCAGTATATTAGTTTACCTGGAGCCATGTAAAATTAATCTGGGCCCATATGTAACTTAAATGAATCTGAACCAAAGAAAAACATGGACTTCAATTGTATTTTCTTTGTCTAGTTATGAAATTATCGTACCACCATAGGAGACAATGCTAATCTGATTGTAACTCACATTTGATTGTTTAGACATGAAGGCAGACATCAGAAAAACCTAAAAAACTAGAAAGTTTTAAGCTTAGATTTTCTTCATCTTTGATTCTCTGTATTCATGTTGTTTGTATCCCTTAGTTAATCAGCCTGATTTTGGCTTGATTCCTCCTCTCATCTGTGTTCTTCAGTTTGGTCTATCTAACATTCCATCAAACCAGGACAAACCACGTAAAATTTCCCTGCTGTTTCTCACCCCAGCTTCACTTTCTTCCAAAGTATTCTTGGTTAGTTTTCTTCTTTGTTTATGAACAAATTGTGAAGAATCGGGTGACAGTTCTGTCATCTTCCTGCTAAACATGTTGGACAAGCAACTTTAATTTTCATTCTCAGATGACAGGTCTATATTGTGTCAGGGATTGACTTGTTTTTATTCAATGGTCTCTTACGATTCTCGGACTCTATGAAGTCATGAATAAATTAATTTAAATTTAAATGAATTTGGCCAGTTAAAACCCTCTAGAACTATTAATACTCTATTTGGGGCACTAAAAGTTGATAGAATTTCCCAGACTTAATATTAGATTGAACAATGAGCCTTTTCTTAAATCATGCCTCGTGGGCAATTGCCCAGTTTATTACTTAAAATTCATACCATACTTACTGTTTCTTTTATTTTTCACCATTTATTGAGTCTTTGTTAGCTCCTGGAGATACAGTCTTAAACAATAGATCAGCAAACATTAGGAAAGTAGAAATAAACAAATGTTTACAGCATACCTTAGTGGTTCCTCAACTTGAATGTTTATAGAAATCATGGGCAATATTTGATAAATTTGTCCATTCCTGGGCTCTAATAGAGCCTGATTACTTTAAACAGTTCGATTACTTCTGATTCAATAGGTTTAAAAGTAAAGCCATAAACCTGTATTTTTCAGAAGAATTTTAAGTAATTCTGATGCAAGTGGTAGGACATTCAACACACAAGAAAACTTGATATGGAAAACGGATGTTATAAAAGAAGGTAAGCACAAGGTATAAGGGAAGATAAAGAAGAGTGCTTAATTCAATTAGGAGTCAGAGAAGCTGATAAGGAGTAAACCATGAGAAGGAATGAATTCAAAAAGGAGTCTACAATTTCAAGCAAAAGAATAAGAATTCCACGAGGGAAAGTGTGGCACTTTCAGGGGATGGCAACTAGCTCCGTATTTCTGAAAGGTACAGTGTGAGGATGAAATTGACCATATATTCAGGTAAAAAGCAAGTGTTAGTAAATTTAGAAAGAACTGGTATAATTTGACAAAATGTCTTGATCACAACGCGATTAATTTTGAAATCGCTAATTTATTTTACTACTCTATATAAATGAAAATGTGAAACCCACCAGATGCTTAATAATTTATAGGTCAAAGAAGAAATCATAAGAAAAATATAAAAGTGACAAAACTTCACTCTAATGAAAATGCTACACACTGGAAGAAGTAGGACAAAGTTTTGAATAGTAGTTGGAGTAAATATTAGAGCCTTAAAACATATATTGAAAAAGTAGAAACTTTGGAAATTAAAGAAAGTGGAAGAAAATTAAAATATAAGCTACAAAAAGTGAAATCCAAATACAAAAGAACAAAAACAGGATTATTGTATCAATTTGCAATGTTTTTAGTAAATAAAACACATGCACATACACGTGTGTGTATATATTTTGACTAATGTATTATTTAGTTGAGAGTTTTTAATAATTTGAGATTTGAGTTGAACTTAAGAACTGTTTAGCATGCAGGTTTTAAATTTCCATACATATGAAGTTTAAAAATAAGGTGTAGTTGTTGTTATTGATTTCTGCGTCAATACCTAGGTTGGTACATGACTGTAATCCACCAGAATGTGATTCCAGCTGTAACCAAGAATATATATATTATTTTTCTAAATGAATTTTTATGGGATAAATTATCATACAAATTAGCACATTATTAGTTAAGCTACAGATCTCAGTGTGCTGCATAAGATGACTCCTTATCATTTTCCCATCTTTAATCAGTAAGAGAGAGAGATATATTACTATCAGGGCTATGGACAAAGATCTAATCCTATAATAAATACATGTATCATATAAGCATCTTTCTTTATTGTATGTCAATAAGGTAAAGAAAAAAACATTTCTGAAGTAGATATTTACAAGTAAATAAATGAAGGTGTTATTTTGCCTAAATGTTCAACATCAGATATTAGCATCATACCATTTTTATTTATCTTAATTTTTTATTTCTTTAGGTTTTTGGGGAACCGGTGATACATGGTTACATGAGTAAGTTCTTTAGTGGTGATTTGTAAGATTTCGATGCACTCATCATCTGAGCAGTAAATGTTTTTATTTGTAATGGCAATTATAAAAATAAATATGTTCTGATAGTTAATACAATCGAGATAGAAAGAGACTGTCTAAACAAAATATTATTCTTGAATACCAATTACAATCTTATTTCAGTAGGCCTTATCTTAAAACCTTGCCCCTAAGACTGTAACACATCATACTATATATCTGCAGCAATTTATGGTTCATAAATACTTTGGATTGGTCTGGAATTATAATAAAAAAATAATGCCAATATTCCCAGACACTATACCTTTTCTCCCTTTACATTGCCTCCTATTAGAAAGCTTGTTGGCATTGAAACCATTGGAAGTTTCAGAGAATTTTGAGCTAGTCAGGAAGCCTTGAAAAGCTGATTTAAAAGCTTGAAGAGGGTGACTATGCAAGAAAAGAATTAACATAGTAGACTTGATACTCCTTTTCTTGGAAAGGCCTGCCTGCAAGGGTGAGCCTTGTCTGGTATCAGGGAACTTGACTGGCAAACCCTTTCTACACTAATAAAACTTCCCTTAAATAAAACAAATGGCTCACTGTGCTTACTCTTTACATTATGTATATGAACAATACGATTTATTCTGAACACCAGCTTTCCTTAAGGAAATTTGGAATTTTGGTACATGCTAGGCAGAGTGCTTTTATTACCAGATTACAATAAAAACCTTGGCCACTGAGTCTCCAGTGGGCTACCTAGTACATACATGATGTCTCATTTCAAAAACGGGGAAATTAAGTGTATCCTGTGTGATTCCAGTCTTGGAAGCTTGTATTTGGTTTTGTCTGGATTTTTCCATGTGCCTTTTTGCTTTGCTGATTTTGTTTAGTATCATTTTACTATAGTAAGTCATAGCCATGAGAATGACTATATGCTGTGTCCTGTTAGCCCCTCCAGCAAATCATCAAGCTGGATTGGTGTCTTGGGGACCACAGCCAACACAGTGATATA
Source organism: Saimiri boliviensis (assembly GCF_048565385.1). Lineage (NCBI taxonomy): Eukaryota > Metazoa > Chordata > Mammalia > Primates > Cebidae > Saimiri > Saimiri boliviensis. The sequence continues at coordinate 24,668,455 of NC_133452.1, read as the reverse complement.
CAGAAAAAATTCGCCTACAACATAATGTTCCTTATGCGTGCTGTTTGAAAGTGGAATAACACAAAATAAAAAGAGTCATGTATCTGACCAATTTGGAATTTATATGGACTAATAAATACCCTAACTATAAAAGTGTCTTTTGAAAATGCCAAGAGGTTCATCAGTTACATACTGCATGAGCAATAATACTAACACCTAATATCATTACACGAGTCATGGTCCTAAATTCTTTAACTGGATGATGTTACTTAATCCCTGCAGTGCCTTCTAACAGTACCTATAATTACTCCTACTTTGCAAATAGAGAGACCGAGGTCAGAGTAACCAAGCGACTTGCCCTGGTCATGTATCTAGTGAGAAGCACGGCTGGGGTGTGAACATAGGAAGCCTGATTCCAGAGCCTATCCTCTTAACCACTGCCCTCCTGTATTTGGCTCAGACGTTTTTCTAATCTATTATAGAAGGAAGAAGAATTTTGGACTGAGGCAGAGGGATAGGTAATTTTGGAACACAGACACTTGATTCCTGGAAGGCATAGGTTGTTACTTCCCTAGGTTCCATCATACTGCGATTACAGCTAATTTTTTTTTTTTAAATCATACACTGAAGACCTAAGGGGAAAATACCACAGCTCTGTTGGCCTGAAGGCCTGAAAAGAAGAGGCTGGAAATGTAAGAGAAATTAGAAAATAAATTAAGAAAGTGAAAAATATAAAATTAACGTATTTAAACAAATATGCCTAGAGCCCAGTGGCCTTACTGAAGGAAGAAGAAAGATTTTGGTGTTTGGAAATCCAAGGAAGCTAGAATTGCGAGGCAGAGAAACAAAGAGAAAGGCACTTCATATATCTCTATCTCTATCTCTCTCTATCCATATCTCTATATTTAGAGATATAATATCTCTGTATTGATCTATGTCTATCTATCTGCCTACCTATCTATCCTCTATCCCTCTGACATCTGTCTACCTATTTGAGATAGAGGTTGGTATCTTCAGAGATCCTCTCAAGTGATGCTCTCAAGGCTTTGGTGAAATAGTGATGTAGGCTTGCAGGTAAGAAAACTATCCGACTCAAGGGAAACCATCACAGAACAATGGAAAGGAGCAGGCAGAACCATCCTAAATGCTCATTATAGGACCAGAAAGAGTTATTATTTCCAGAGGTCAGAGTGGAGAAGTATTTTTATATACAGGGCATTGGGTAGAGTTCTTAGGACGTTATTGTCTCAATATTGGGGTAAATTATTCTCAAATTACCCAAAGCAGAAAAAAAGTGGGAAAAACCACCATAAGGCACATTGTTGTAAAATTGCTGATATCAGTGATGAACAAAAATTGTTAAAATCAGCCAGAGGATGGAAGGCAAGTCAAGTACAGAGGAATGGCAGCAGATGTGATGTCAGGAACCAGCCCAGCAAGAAGAAATGGTGGAATATCTTTAAAGTGCTAAAAAGAAAAAAAAACCTAAATCTATATCCAGACAATATATTTTTCAAAAATAAAATCAAAATAAAGACCTTTTCAGATATGTAAAAGCTAAGATAATGTATTACCACCAGACCTTTACGACAAACAAAGTTAAGGTAAATATTTCATGAAAAAGGAAAATAAAAATTTGAAATTACCACCCAAAGAAATGAAAAGCATCAGAAAGAGTAAACATCTGGGTAAATTTAAAAGCTTATAAAAATATTTTTGAGAAATTTAATAGATAATAGACTTTTATAAGCATAGAATACTAATGTATTTTGGCATTTATAACATGTAAAAGTAAAATTGTGACAAAATAGCACCAAGGCTAAAAGCAGATAAATGGAAATACACCAAGCATACTGTTGTAAAATTCTCATTCTCTAAATAAAGTTGTGCAATATTACTTGAATGTACAAGTTAACAATATAAATTGTAAACTTTAAAGCTAATATCAAAAAATAAAATAAAATAAAACCCACGAAGAGCCTAGGATAATAAGCCAACAATGGATGTAAAATGAAATATTATAAAACAGTACCATAACATTCTCTTAGCTTTTATATATCTTTATACACTGCTGGTAGGCATGTCAGGAAAAGGGTGAGGCAATCCCTCAAAATTAAATGAGAAAAAATGGAAAACAAATAACCAAAGGTTAATTTAACCCCCACTTATAAATAATTCTATTAAGTATAAAGGGTTAACAGTGTAACTAAAAGGCAGAGGCTGTCAGAGTGATACAAAAGCAAGATCCAATTATATGGTGATATGGTTTGGCTCTGTGTCCCAACCCCAAATTTCATGTTGAATTGTAATTCCCAATGTTGAGGGAGCGACCTGGTGGGAGGCGACTGGATCACGGTGGAGCAGGGCAGGGGAGCAGATTTCTCCCTTTTTGTTGTTATGATAGAGAGTTCTCATGAGATCTAGTTCTTTGAAGGTGTGTAGCACTTCACCCTTCCCTCTCTCCCTTTCTCCTGCCAACATGTGAAGATGTGTTTGTTTTCCCTTCACCCTTCCACCATGATCGTTAAGTCTCCTGAGGTCTCCCCATCCACACCTCCTGTACAGCCTGTGGAACTGTGAGTCAATTAAACCTCTTTTCTTTATAAATTACCCAATCCAGATAGTTCTTCATTTTTTGAGATGGAGTTTAACTTTTGTTGCCCAGGCTGGAGTGCAATGGTGTGATCTTGGCTCAGTGAAACCTCCACCTCGTGTCTTCAAGTGATTCTCCTGCCTCAGCCTCCTGAGTAGCTGGGACTATAGGTGCCTGCCACTGTACCTGTCTAATTTTTGTATTTTTAGTAGAGATGGGGTTTCACCATGTTGGCCAGGATGATCTCTAACTCCTGACCTCATGTGATCCACCTGCCTCTGCCTCCCAAAGTGCTGGGATTATAGGTGTTAGTCACCAAGACCGGCAAGGTAGTTCTTTATAGCAGTGTTAGAGGGAACTAATACTTATAGTACTAAAAAAAGTTTTAAACCCATTAAGAGGTGGGCAAAGGACATGAACAGACACTTCAAAAGAAGATATGTCCAAAAAGCATGTTAAAAAAATACTCAACATCACTAATCAATAGAGAAATGCAAATGAAAACCACAGTGAGGTATCATCTCACACCAGTCAGAATGGCCATTATTAAGAAGTCAAAAAATAACTCATGCTGGTAAGATTGTAGAGAAAAGGGAACATTTATACACTGCTGGTAGGCATGTAAATTAGTTCAGCCATTGTGGAAGGCAGTATGATGATTTCTTGAAGAACTTAAAACAGAATTATCTTTCAACCCAGCAATCTCATTATTAGGTATATATCCAAAGGAATATGATTTATACTACCATAAAAACATATGCACATGTGTCTTTATTGAAATGCTATTCACAATAGCAAAGATGTGGAATCAACGTAAATTCCCATCAACAGTAGACTGGAAAAAGGCAATAAGGTACATATACATCATAGGATGCTATACAGCCATAAAAAAAAAGGAAGTTATGTTTTTCTCAGCAACATGGATGGAGCCGAAGACCACTCTCCTAAGCAAACTGATACAGGAACAGAAAGTTAGATAGCTTATGTTCTCACTTACAGGTGGGAGCTAAACAACAAGAACACATGGACAGAGAGAGGGGAACACCAGACACCAGGGCTTACTTGAGGGTGCAGTGGGGAGGAGGGAGAGGATTTAAAAAGTACTGTTGAATACTATACTTATTATCTGGGTGACTAAATATTATGTACACCAATATCAGTAAAAAACAAAATTAGTTATTTGTAAGTTCAATAAAATTTAAAAAGCTATAGAAAGGCTGATGAAGATAAAAGAGATAAAGGCTACCAATAACAGGACTGATTAAAAGGAACATCACAACAGATTATGCAAACATTAGAAGGATAAGAAGAAAATAAAATGAACAACTTGTGTAAATGTATTTGTTACTTATCTGAAATACACAAGTTTCTTTTAAAATACAAATTATAAAAGTTTGCTCCAGGCCTAGAAAATATCACTAGTTAATTCTAACAAACTATTAAGGGAGAAATAATTCTGTACTAACTCCTCCTTATAAAATAAAAGACTATAATAATTCTGTACTAACTCCTCCTTCTGTAAAATAGAAGACTCCAAATCACTCCATGAGGCCAGTATGACCCTGATAGCAAAACTGAAGACAATACCAAAAGAGACAGAAATACTTAGTAATATTTCTCATAAAGATAGATACAAAAATTTTATAAGACTTTAACAAATCAAATACAGCTATACATTAAAAGAATGATAAATCAAGACTACATGAAATTTACCAGCAGTACAGGGTTGATTTAACACTGGAAAATCAATCAATGCTATCTGGCATGCTAGCAGTCTAAAATATAAAACATTTCAATAGATGCAGTAAAATAGATGCTGATTTAATCAGTTCTGTCGCTGGATCTGATGTAAGTAAACAATTCTTATTTTAATTTGGGATGTGGACATTTCCAGTGTGGCCATGATCAGTATAGAAATCTCTGTGCTGCTGATAAATTAGGATTTCTATTCCTGTCATAAAATAACTTCACCAGGAAGAAGCATGTTGTTTTTCAGTATTCATCTCCACAGGATAAATAAAGTTACCATTCAAGAGAAAAATAATTAGGTTCAATCCATAAAACAGAAAATTAAATTATTGTGATGTATCCAGCTAGAGCCTTTAAAATTGTTTCTGTTTTTGTTTGTCTTCTAGAATAAAAAATGCATGAGACAGAAAGTTGAGAACTGGTAAAGTGGCCCCTTGATGTCCCAGAGAGCCTGGCTTTTTCTACCTTTGCACACAGCCTGTGATTAGATTGTTCACACATATCTCCTCAAGGTGGAAAAATGGCTGCTCCATCTCTAGCATCACATCAGTGTTCCATGCAAGAGGAATGGAAAGAACAAAGGGCCAAAAGTGTTTGCCACTCTGCTTTCAAAGAATTTCTGAGAAGCCACACTTCATGACTTCTACTTAAGTATCTTTAGCTAAAAGGACGACACTGTCTATGCCCACCTGCAAGGTGGGCTGAGATTTTGGTTTTTAATCTGGAAACACTGATATTACAGCAACAAAAGGGGTTCTGGTTATAAGGAATAAAGGGAAATAGGTATTTAGTAGATAACAGAGTGTCTGCCACATGCTCTCCTCCCTGCAATCAATGGAGGGCTTTTGTTGACAGGCTGACTCATATTGAAGACATTAGATCTGCATACAAAGTTTTAAGCTAGTTAGGTTTTGGATCTTCATAGATCTTGAGAATAATCCTGTAATTTCTACAGCAATCTCTGCTTTTTGTTGGTATAAACTTTGAAGAAAGAGTATAGCAGTGGTTGTATGTAATAGAATAGCTGAGGCCTCTCAAGTTTGAAAACTCAATTTCTTCAGACTCACCTAATCTTGACCTATGAAATATTAAAGAAGAGGATTTCCTTGTTTTCGATAAACATGTAGATTACCCCTACTAAGGCTTTAAAATCTGAGTCTGAATTATGTCTACTTAAAATGCTAATTCATCAAAAACTGCACAAACACCAATGATCTAATATTACATTCTTTTACAAGCATGCGGGTACTTAGGATATGTAGTATATTCTATGTAGATATACTTAGAAACCATTACGAATACAAACCTATAGCTGCTGAATGAATGAAGTGATGAAAAAGAGGCCCAGCAATTCTGGATTGTTCATTACTCATCTACTTTGATTTCCTAAGACCTGCAGAATTTTACTTTGACTGATTCTACATGTCCATTCTACATTCCATCCTGGAATATTCATTGATGAGGAAATTTTAATCTAACATGATTGCTCACTTTGTCTCAAAAAAAGAATAAATTTAATTTGTTAATTGTGAAGCAATCTATTGACTTTAAAGATGATCAACATTTTCCAAAGCAACTGTGATTTTTGAGAAAAAATATAGATATACTTAGAAACCATTACGAATACAGACCTATAGCTGCTAAATGAATGAAGTGATGAAAAAAGAGGCCCAGCAATTCTGGATTGTTCATTACTCATCTACTTTGATTTTCTAAGACTTGCAGAATTTTACTTTGACTGATTCTACATGTCCAAAACATTCAGAGGCAAGTTTAAATGGTTTTGATGTGTTTTAAACATAGCTTTCATCATTGTACTTCAATTTTCTCTGTACTAACGGAAAGAACGCCTGTTTCTTACCCACTAGGAAGAGATTTCCTTCAAAACCAGCCTGGCCACCATGGTGAAACCCTGTCTCTACTAAAAATATAAAAATTAGCTGGGAGTGGTGGTGTGTAACTGTAGTCTTAGCTACTTGGGAGGCTGAGACAGGAGAATTGCCTGAACCCAGAAGGTGGAGGCTGCAGTGAGTCAAGCGGCAATAATGCCACTGCACTCCAGCATGAGCGACAGAGCAAGACACCATCCTAAAAATTAATAATAATAATAATTTGAAATCTTTATCTGGGTTGGTTTCATTGCATGAACAGTACATAACTTCACCATGGGGAAAAAGTACTTTATCGCCATCCTTTTAGATACCCCCTCCCTCCGGTTCAAAAAACCCCAAAAAGCTTTCCAACTGAATTAAGTTTGGATGTGTTGTAATTAGTAGAGGTTTACCTCAGAATAGGTGAAAATGAAAATAAAATAAAATACTTATAAAGGATGCTAGAGTTATGCTGGGCCCTTTTATGTGTCTCATATGGGTTATGCTGTGTTAGGGGTTAGAAGATCTGCTTTCCAGATCTAGTTCTGTCATTAAACAGATTTGAGATGTTGGACAGAATACACACATAAATGCTTTGGCCTCACATTTTTCAGTTACAAAATGAGTTATTTTTAATTACAATGATACTTAAATTATAAGATATAGTATCAATTCATCTTATATTAAGTCCTCTTTTCTCGAAAGGAAATGTGGATACAGCACTGAGCCAGAGCAATTCCCTTCTTGGTTTAATATATTGATGAAAGGAATTCATATTCCTATGGAAGAATCTTACTAGGCTTCTCAGAGCAAAACCATTTGGGGTTGGATACACAGCCATAGCTGAATTGAATTCCTTAACTGACACATGGCATCTAAATCTTAGGAAAATCCTATGGACTTCTTGACCAGTTTAACAGGCCTAAGTAAGGACCAGGCTTGAATAAATCACCCACCAGAGCCAGTACTTTTGCCAGTTGACTAAATAATAATAATATTTGCCACTTCCTTAACATATACTTTTTGCTAGGAACTGGAATTTATCTATATTATTTAAAATCTGCAGAACAAAACCTCAAAAGTAAATGTTGACGATCCTACAGAGCAGACTAATTCTCATAGACATTCACTAATTGTTCATGGCCAAGTAATTATTAAATGCTAGAGAAAAGATTAAAACCCAGGTCTGCTGATCCTTGAAGGCTACGCTATTTCTTTTACACAGCCAAGCCTAAGTCCTAAGATTGGAAGGGTGTTGAAGTCCTAACAGATCATCCTCCCAGCACCACTGTCTTTGGTGGCATATGAATTTTCTAGCATCTCCAAAGTGGTATGGAATGTTTGAAGAGTTCTGGGACTGTAGCAAAATATACAAGAATATAAAGTTATTTTTTTTTTTTAAAAAAAAAAAGCCCCCACAGAGCTCCCTCAAATAGGAGTTTACAGGCAAAGCTTTATAAACAAGTTACATTTGACCTGAGCTTGGAGGAAAAGCAGGGTTTTGATAGAATGAGAAATGGAGCTGGGAAATGCTGGTGTGCTCAGGAAACACTGAAATATCCATACAGAAAGGGATGTAGTGGGAGTTATTACTGTGTTAGGCATTAATGTTTAAAGAAAGGTAGGCAAAGTGAGATTTAATGAGTTCCGGTTATGTTTCAAACCCTCTGCTGGACTCTTCATAGTTAATGTCTCAAGTAGGGGTGGGGTGGGGGTGTCAAGACAAAGAGTATGTGTTTAAATTATTTGACAATGAGGATTCATTGTTGTCTTCATCAGTGATGTCTTCAACACTGTGCAACCAGATTAGTGCTCAGTTTTAGGCAGATTACTCTGTCAATTGCCTGCTAAATATATTATTCATATAGAGAAAAAGTTGAAGACAGATCTCTTAAAGCTAAATGGATCCCTGATCCATGAATTCATATAAATATCTAGGATACACAAATGCTTTTCTCCATCTTCCAAGGAGTAATTCACATTTTCTCACTTTTTATGTAATGAATGACAATAATTTTCATAAAAATAGTATTTTCTGAGCCCTTATTTATGTATGAGGGTATTCTAAGTGCCTTTATATACATTTTCTTAATTAATCATCACAGGGACAAATAAGTCTCAGGTTTAGAATGAATTAAGGAATTAGGTGTAGACAGATTAAGGAACTGAGATTTAGACAGATGAAGGAATTTCCCCAAGACCACACAGTTACTAAATGCCAGTGCCGGCATTTTCACTCAGTTGTAAATCCAGAGATCCCAACCACTGCGGCTCTAAAGAACAGACTGAGTAAAAAAAAAAACCCTTTGCCATTTTGGAAAAATATCCCTTCTTTTTAGTGAAACACATAACATTAGGAGCATTCTCAATATCAGTCAGGCTGCCAATGACCATTCTCAGGGTAGAAAACCAACAAAATGAGCCCACCAAAAAGGAAGAAGATTTCAAAATTTTCCTTAAAGAGGACTCAGCAATAATCACTTTGAAAATAAGAAACTGGGCCAAATGTATCTGTCAAGCACGTAAAATACCCAATGTGCTTCCAAAAATCAAGATCCAGCCAAAAAAAGCTGAGGAGAATTATGAAGGGATCTCAGTGCTAGCAGCTGGGTAGCATTGCAACGTGGCAGGTTCAGATGAGAATGTGTTGAGAGGACTGACTCCTTTAACTCATCCTGGTGCAGATATTATGAGCTTAAAGATAAGGTTTAATCACTGAACTCAATTTGCTGTCAAGGTGACTTGTCAAGAGCTGAGGATAATTGCAACTGAATCTCAAGTCTCGGTGCTAAACAGTCTTATAAATGGCATCACCCACAGTATCTGTGGTGATACTAGTGGAGGCCCAGCTGTTTTCTCTGTAGTTCCCACACTTGGGAAAGACCACAGGGTTGTTTCAGGTAGCCTTACGGAGGGGGCTGGTATTTCGGCGCATTTACCACTGGTCTAGTTTCTGAATTTGTAATATCGAGGACCAGCTTCTCATGAGGATAAATTTCAGTGGAACTTATTTATGTTACCCAAATGCACAGGAGGACTACTTATAATTGAAAATTCAGTTATTAATTTTTAAAGCCTCAAATTCTTTGTGGAATAGTACAGAATATAAATAATGGAAGGCTGAGTGGCAAGGCAGAGAGAAGACATGGTCTAGATTTAGACAAAACAGTTTCTGAGAACCTCATTTAGCTAGATGACTTTGAGCAACTTCTTAACAGCTCTCACCTGCAGTTTCCACTGAGAAAGGAAGATGATATTATGTCATCAGGTTAGTTTGACTCTGGAAAACTCAGCTCAAGGGCAAGGGATACTGCCTGGGGAAAACATCACGAGCTGCTAAGGCTGGCTAGAGCAGTCATAGCTGCGTGCCCCAGGAAGCAGGGCCCCAGAGAAGTAGCTGTTGAGGTACCCATCATGCTAGGGCATTACCAGGGGTATCAATTTGGTGGTTGGATCATTGCAGTATCAAAAGGGCTCTCATAGAAAATCCTAGAATATAGTTTCCTTTACCTCACAATATGGAAGTCTCATGACAACCATGGCTATGATAAAATGGCATTGGGTTCAGAGTCTGGCTCCAGTGACACAGGAGGAGTGGCAACATGGAACAGGGAAGCCAGGGTACTTTCAGGAGTTCTGTGCACTGAGCCATCCCATATTAGGGCAGGGTAGTCCCTGGTGCTTCTGTTCCAAGCCTTAACACTGAATTCCAATTCCCTCTGTGTGATGGAAGCAAAGCTGTTACTCTTCCTGCCCATCATTGTGGCTAACTTTGGGTGACTGTCAAAGACGAAGGCAGGGAGGCAAGGCAAGGTCTATCAGCAACATGGCAAGCGACACTGAACACTAATGAGATTCTAGAAAAGCTTAGGAAAGTACCTGAACCTCACAAAGAGCATCTCTTCTTAGGGCCAGTGAGGTATCTGCTGGGGCCACCTGTATTTTGAGATCTGAATATCATTAGCCCAGCACCCTGTCCCAGTTTCTCAGCCTATGGAAGTCACATGGCAAGATTTCTCTGACTTCATTTCTCTCCTTTCTTCTTTCTCCTTTCTTCTCCTCTCCTTTATTTTTCTTTTCTTTTTTTTTATTTCCCTTTCCCTTTTCCTTTTTCAGTCTCCTCTCCTCTCCCCTCCTCCCCTCCCCTCCCCTTCTCTCTTTTTCCCTCCTCTCATCTCAACTGCACTTCAAGTAACTTGACCAAATAAACACCCTTGTAAGCAACATTCAGAGTGCAAGGTACTACTAGTGCTGTGTAAAAGCTGCCCTTGGTATCAAAGCAGAAGGTTAAAGGGTCATTCTCAGAAACTGAACCTAATGACAGCAAGATAAAATGAATGCTGGTGTCCTGGGGAATTCTTTCTAGAAAAAAAATCTTAATCTAATAGGTATTTTATTTTAAAAGTATTGCTCTCCTTTCCTTTTTCCCTCCCCCCTTTCCCGCCCTCTCTCCCTCCTTCCTTCCTTCTTTCTTTTCCTCTGCTCTCTTTCTTTCTTGTTCACACTGGCAACACGATTATGAACCACAGTGACCAAGGTATGGAATTTGTTGTCTTCTTCAAGCTGAACACTGACCTACCCATACAAACACTCACACTCAAAGTGTTCATGCCCTGGTAGACTTTATCAATGATTTTTGGAAATGAGTGAGAGAAGAGGGTCACATAATAGCACTGGGAAAAACAAGTGTAAAGGACACCTAGGCCATCCCATCCCTGGAGATTTCATTACTCCCCTCTTCATCCTGCCTTTCTCACTCCTTTTTACTTACTTTTCCCATCTGCTTTTGGGCGCAAATCCCACAAATTAGACTTCTCTTCTCAGGCAGATCACTTATAATGTCCTTTGCTGATATTCATGCCCTCTGCTAATGTCTCACGTCTCTTAAGGGAACAGAAGGTAGTTTTTTTGAGGATCGTTTCTTCCCTAAGAGACATTCTTATGTTATCAGAAAAGATAGTAAAAAAGACAATAATGATCAGAACACTGGTGCTTCCACAATTCAGAATGTTTTTTTGGCTGATGCTAAGTAAACATTACTATTCACTTAGCCAACTCACTTCAACATTCTAGCAAAAGAGCCTATTACTCCAATTTTACCTAATGACAGTCATGTGTCAATAGTTAAGCTTAGCTTTCTTTACATTCGTTGCATAAAAGTCTTAACATATGCATTTTAGAAGCCACCCTATTCTCTAGTCTCATCAGCAATACTTTGAAAAGAAAATACCTATTAGAATAAGATGGTTTCTAGAAAGAATTCCACAGGAAACCAGCATCCATTTTATCTTGCCGTTTGTTACCTTCAGTTTCTGGGGATGAATCTTTAACCTCCTGCCTTGATGCTAAGGTCAGCCTTTATATAACACTAGTCATACCCTGTGCTCTGAAAGTTGCTTACAAGAAGTATGGGGTCAAGTTACTTGGAAGTGCAATTGAGAAGGATTCAGAAATATCACTTCTGATTTTGTTGTGCAGAAAATACTGATTAATTTAACCAGAATTTCTGCTGAAAATATTCTGTCATTGTGTAACAGGAAAGTTCACCCTATTATGATAATGGTCAGGTATATTTTTTTAATGAAAAAGTTATCTTATTTGACCACATTAGCAAAATATTTTATACCTGAATTAGTATCCAGATATTGAAAACTAGGAAAAAGAAGGTGAAGAATAAGTAAAATAGCCAGTAGTCTAGAATAAAAGTAAAATATAATGCATTAGTTAGGCAACCGAAAATTTGTAGAAGTGTTACAGAAGAATTTTGTAGAAGATTTCTGAATTTTAGTAGAGATATTTTTGGAGATTTCAAAGGTCTTAAATAATCTTCACTATACCCTAGAATTGGGAGACTTGTGCAGAGCAAGTTGATGTAACATCACAATAGGAAAGATGAATATTTTCTCATATTCTAAAAACTGCTCAAGCATGTGAGTGGCACGCAAAATATCAAACATCATCCCTCAGTATCCCAATAATTTTTCCAGGGCAAAAGCAATTCTTGTTGTCCCATTAGTTTGAATGACTAATTTTCTAGCCAAACATTGCAGCTTTCTTTTCTTTTTTTTTTTTTTTTAGGATCTCAGCACATTAAATAAAATAAACTGTTAGTTATTTGGAGGTACACTAGTTCATTGGTGGCTTTGCATGCTTAATCATGTACACTTTTCTCACTTTAACTCCTAAAACAGCAGAGAAATATGAACAGTAATAAAATATCTTCAAAACACATAGTTTTATGTAAACAACAATTTCCACATGTAGATTAGATCCCAGCCAGGCGTGGTGGCTCACTCCTGTAATCCCAGCACTTTGGGAGGCTGAGACAGGCAGATCACGAGATCAGGAGATCGAGACAAACCTGACTAACACAGTGAAACCCAATCTCTACTAAAAATACAAAAAAAATTAGCCGGGTGTAGTAGTATGTGCCTGTAGTCCCAGCTACCCCGGAGGCTGAGGCAGGAGAATGACTTGAACCCAGAAGGGCGAGGTTGCAGTGAGCCAAGATCGAGTCACTGCACCCCAGCCTGGGTGACAGAGTGAACATCCATCTCAAAAAAGAAAAAAAAAAAGAACCTGTCATTTATACTAACGGTGGAGCCCCTGCTGTGCTGCCTCATGGGAGGACCTTTAGGGAAGAAACACGCAAAACAGAACCAAACTGTGGGCTGAAGCAGGACACTGGGTGGCAGGGCATGGACCTGATTAAGACAGCAAAGCTGCTTGCTTCCTTCCTCACTCATGGGAAGGGACCAAAAGACCAAGTCTATGAATGTGTGGCAACCTGGAATTCCTACTCAGGTGTCTCGGCCCGGGAATGAGGGTGCTGCATAGCTACCACTCCATTCATGAAGTATTCTTTTCAGAGTCAGTAGAGCCTACGTTGTTCTTCATAATGAAAGATGGTGCAAGCTGATGCAGGGAATTGTGAGAAGAGTTCTCATAGAGATAGGTAGGAAGAAGAAAGGGCCAAGCACCTCAGCCCCACAAGCCTGCTAACTGAGCCCTGAGGGCTGGTCTCCAATCCTGCAGAGAACTAGAATGTCAGAGAGAACCAAGGATCTCAGTGGAAGACCACAGAGGCTGGTTCTGACTATGAACGTGGAGTAGATGGGTAGGTCTGGTTTGATGCTCATAGGATAACATTCCCTTTTGAATTCCCAGGAGTATTTCCAGTCATGTTGCTCACTTGGAAGGCCTCCTAATGTGCCAAGCACCTGCATTCCAGGGGCCCATATCTGAGTGACAGATGGTGATACAAGCACCTAGGTCAGAGTTGTAGCGACCAGAGAACTACTGTTTTGATACAACTATTATGGGATGATTTGTATATATTGCAAAGTAAATTATGGGCTTCCTTATAAAAATTACACGTAGGCCAGACCCGGTGGCTCAAGCCTGTAATCCCAGCACTTTGGAAGGCTGAGGCGGGTGGATCACGAAGTCAAGAGATCGAGACCATCCTGGTCAACATGGTGAAATCCCGTCTCTACTAAAGATAAAAAAAATTAGCTGGGCATGGTGGCACATGCCTGTAATCCCAGCTACTCAGGAGGCTGAGGCAGGAGAATTGCCTGAACTCAGGAGGCAGAGGTTGCGGTGAGCCGAGAACGCGCCATTGCACTCCAGCCTGGGTAACAAGAGAGAAACTCCGTCTCAAAAAAAAAAAAAAAAAAAAAAATTACACGTAGATAAAGTGAAATATGACTGTTAGCCTAAGTTAAAAACATCAGCTTTATGTTGACTTTTGGCTCTTACTCCTTTTTTCCTTTTTTCCTTTTTTCAACATTTATTTTAGGTTCAGGGGTACATGGACAGGTTTGTTACATAGGCAAGTAGCATGTTGTGAGTGTTTGTAATACGGATTATTTCATTACCTAGGTAACAAGCATAGTGCTCGATAGGTAGTTTTTCCATCCTCCCCCTCCTCCCACCCTCCACTCTCAAGTAGTTCGACATGTCTGTTGTTCCCGTTTTTGGGTCCATGTGTATTTTGTTTTGCTCCTACTTTTAAGAGAGAACACACAGTATTTGGTTTTCTATTTCTGTGTTAATTCATTTAGGATAAAGGTCTCTGTCCCTGCTCCTTTTGATCCTAAAGAAAAGTCAAGTCCACACCCTTTCCCCATGTCCCTGGGGTGGAATTAATACCTAGGTGTGCAGCACATTAGTTAGGAGAGAATTTGTTCCTGTAGCCAATATTTCTTGCTTTATGAGCCTAGGATACCAAATAACATCATATTCTCTTTTTGTATTTATATCAGATGATGTTAAACTCGCATTCTGCCTGTTGCAAGAGTATTTCTTTCCTCATGTCTGAGATCTTTCTCTTGTGATAACCACAGCAACTCCAGGGATGCTTTTTTAGCCCAAGATAGTTTAAGAATAAGGCCTGCTAATTGTTCTGTTTTTTGACTCTATTGCTGCCATATGGGATCACTAAAACTCAGCTGGTCCTGCCAGCCTAACATGTATGTTGCCTACTGAAAAGTAGACTGCCTTAAACAGAGCATGTACCTCAACATTGACCTGGTACTCCAGTAAAATAGTGCAATTTCTGGTCTCTTTTGAGATGCATTCTCTGCTGAGGCACTTCCAGATATGGAAATGAATTGTAACATGTACTTGGGTGTATTTGTTTCCCAAGGCTCCTGTAATTATCACAAATCAGATGGCTTAGACCAATAGGAATTTATTGTCTTCCAGTTCTGGGAACTAGAAGTCTCAAGTCACGGTGTTGGCAGGGCTATGTTCTCTGTGAAGACTCTACAGGACGATCTTATTTGCCTCTTGATATTGTTTGGCTGTGTCCCCACCCAAACCTCATCTTAAATTGTAGCTCTCATAATTCACGCTGTTGTGGGAGGGACCCAGTGGGAGATCATTGAATCGTGCAGGTGGTTTCCCCCATACTGTTCCCATTGTGGTGAATAAGTCTCACAAGATCTGATGGTTTTGTAGCGGGAAACACCTTTCACTTGATCCTCATTCTCTCTCTTGCCTGCATCCATGTAAGATGTGCCTTTTACCTTCCACCATGATTGTGAGACCTCCCCAGCCACTTGGAATTGTGAGTCCATTAAGCCTCTTTTTCTTTATAAATTACCCAGTCTCAGTTATGTCTTTATCAGCAGTGTGAAAACAACCTAATACACTTCTTTGTAGCTTCTTGTGGTTGCTCACAATACTTGGTGCTTCTTAGCTTGTAAATGCACCATTCCAACCTCTGCCTTCATCATCCTACATGTTGCAGGAGTATTTCTTTGTCTGAGAGCTTTGTCTTGTGATAACAACAACCACCCTAGGGATGCTTTGCTTTATTAGCTCAACTTAGTCCAAGGGTCATGTCTCCTTATTCTCATCTTTTGGAGGTCCTTTTGTATGTTTGTATATTGAAATTTTTCTTCTTTTGTAAGCATACCAGTCATTGGATTGGCACCCACCCTAATTGACTTAGTCTATTCCTGCTGCAAAACCAAATACCAGAGCCTGGGTAGTTTATAAGCAATAGAAATTTATTTCTTTTAATTCTTCATAACTGGGAAGTCCAAGAGCAAGGTGCCAACAGATTCAGTGTCCGGCGAGGGCTCGTTTCCTGATTCATAGATGGTGACTTCTTGCTCTATGCTGGGAAGGGTGAATGAGTTATCTTGGACCTATTCTATAATAGCACTAATGCCATTCATAAGAGTTCTGCCCTCATGATTTAAATCAGCTCTACAAGGACCCATCTCCTAATACCATCACTTAGGGGTTAGAATTTCAACACATGAATTTTGAGACACAAAATTCAGACCAAAGCACTAATCCAGTAAGACCTCATCTTTGTTTGGTTATAGATTTAAAGATCCTAATTTCCAAATAGGGCCACATTCACAAGTACTGGGTTTAATTTTAGGAGACATCATAATTCAACACATAAACTCAACTGATAGCAGTCCATCCTCTGCTTCCATAAAATTTATACCTTTTCTGCATGCACAAGACATTCACCTCATGTCAACATCTTCCAGAGTCTTAACTCTTAGAACACTGGGTAATTTGTTCCCCTCTGCTATGTGTAGTACTTTACCAGTCAGTGATGCAGGTTCATGCTTTAGTTACTTGGGTCTTTCAATTTACACATACAAACACACACACACACACACACACACACACACACACACACACACCACTCCTTTATTTCCTCAAATACTTTTCAGTGTAAACTGAGATTGAGACCCACATACTGTCCTTCCATCTGTCTCTATTTTCCTTAATTCTATGCATTAAATGCTCAAGCAGAGGCTTGAGAAGGGCCAAGCAGGAGAAAGTCAGGGAGACCTGAAGCTGCTCGATTCATTTAAATTTAATTTCAGCACCTACCAAACTTTGACGGCTGTTTGAAGGCCATTCTTACTTCTTGTCATATCATGAGCAGCTTGCTTTCAGTCATTAAAAAATGACTGAATTTGTAAGATCACCTACTTATAATATGTATTTGCATATTTATGAGTACGTTAGGGCTCTTAAATAGCATAGCATATTTGCTAATTTTTAATTAATTTAATAAGTATTTACTGATATCATGTGCAAGAAATTGTTCTAATCTTGTGAAAGAAACAAAAATGAGTGAGATGTAGGTTTGTCATCAACTAAGAGAAAGGAAGACAAGACAGCATAAATAAGTTCAGTACAAACCGGGCATTAGTATGTGCCACTAGTAAAGAGGTGCAGATGAAATCTGTGAGCCTTAGACCAGGACAGTAGGTACGGAAATTAAATTTGAATTAATTGAACAGCCTCAGGTCTCCATGACTGTCTCCTTCTTGGCCCTTCCTGAGCAACACATGGAGCTCCAGTTTCTTGATGTCATCTCTCAGTGCTACATGAATCCAATGAAGTGGCCCACTACTCAGACGATGCCCTAGTCTCATCGCTGCATTGACCTCTTTTCGGCCAATGGATGAATGGATAAATAGTGATGGATGCAAGGTCTGCTGATGGAAATGCAGGGAATAGATGTGGTGCCATTGTTCCATGGTGACATGGTTTGGCTCTGTGTCCTCACATAATCTCATCTCTAATTGTAATCCCCACGTGTCGAGGGAGGGACCTGGCGGGAGGTGATTGGATCATGGAGGTGGCGTCCCCCATGCTGTTCTGGTGATAGTGAGTGAATTCTCATGAGGTCTGATCAATTAAAAGTGTGGCAGCTCCCCTCACTCTCTCACTCCTGTCACCATGTAAGATGTGCTTTGGCTCCCCTTCATCTTCCACCATGATTATATGTTTCTTGAGGCCTCCCTGGCCATGGAGAACTGTGAGCCAATTAAACCTCTTTTCTTTATAAATTATCCAGGTTCAGGTAGTTTTATATAACAGTGTGAAATGGACTAATACATGTGTTTAGGTTGGTGTTCCCCTTAGTGCTTACCAATGAGTCAGAGAAGGTGAGGGCAGATATAGAGGGTGGTCAGAGTGGGGGCTCATAACCACATAATCAGTGGTGTAAAGCTATGATGCAGTATCGCATGCATTGATATCAATCCTTGGGGGAAGAACACTGTATACCATTTACCAATCCCAGGAGGTGTACTATAAATAACCAATGTTTGCTAAGATTTCTACATCTGACTGATTCCCAAGTGTGGCAGGAGGTTTTGCACAAACTCAGCTGCCAGGTTTTCAGTTCAATGAGACAAAGCACTAGCACAAGCCAGACAAAGTAGCTTTATTACTCACAGATAGGCAGTAAGAATCAACAGTAGCCTAGGATCCCCAAGGCTCAGGAAAGCTGCTCAGGGCAGATGGGGTCTTGTCTGCTCATGCTGCACTTCACATCCCCCCTGTTTTCTACACCAAGAACAATGAGATCACTGAGTTTGTACTTTGAGGATATTCTGTTCCAAAAGGGATGAGGACAGAGGCCAGGGTGTTTTAGACATTTCTGTCTTTTCTCAGGATGTTGCATTTTTGGTGTATTTGCCCAAGAATTGCAAGCAAGAGGGGGAAGGTCTGGGTCAGCTGAGATCATTTGGAGACCTGTCCTCCTGCAAAACCCAAATGAAATATGAGGTCACAAAGAGAGGGAAGGCTAAATAGGAAAGGTGGAAATAGTTTCAAAATTATTCCAGGAAATAAAAATGCAAAACAATTGGCTTATCTTAGCAAATGATTAATTCCTGTGATCAAATTTGAGGAGGGTGTTAAAGAACTACAGGAAAAAATACTGAGAAACAAGTAGAAGTAGTCCAGAAAAATCATAATAAAGCAAGATCTTTGGGGTGTACACAAAAATAGCTTTGGTGTGGGGCATTCCTGAGTGGATCACTTCAGGTCTCTTATGCTTAGAGTGGTCTTACCTGAATTTGACCATGTTCTTTCCTTTTAAATAGTAGATGCTTCTCTTCTGTTTCATTGAGTGTTCATAGAACATATAGTAAACTGTTTGGCTATTTTAAAAAGCTTTTTAAAACTGTTGCAAGTAGTTGAGAAGATTGAAATCTCTATTTGGAATTTGGGGAATCCAAGTTGATCTATATTTCTAAACAACTCACAAGGACAAAAATTATTATTCTTTTAAAGAGTAAATATTGGGGCCAGGTGCTGTGGCTCATGCCTATAATCCCAGCACTTTAGGAGGCCAAGGTGGTAGGATCAAGAGGTCAAGAGATCAAGACCATCCTGGCCAACATGGTGAAACCCCCATCTCTACTAAAAAATACAAAAATTAGCTGGGCATGGTGATGCATGAGTGTAGTCCCAGCTACATGGGAGGCTGAGGCAGGAGAATTGCTTGAACCCAGGAGGCGGAAGTTGCAGTGAGCCAAGATCACGCCACTGCACTCCAGCTTGGCAACAGAGAGAGACTCCATCTCAAAAAAAAAAAAAAAAAAAAGAGAGAGAGAGTAAATATTTATTTAATAGAAGCCTCATCAACAAACCAATGGGAACTGATAAAGAGAATTAGTTGGGAGATTATTAGGCTGAAATGGTTCCAGTGCTTTGGATTCCTACGTAAGCAAACTAAAGCCCAGCTCAATGTAAAAAGTAAAACAGCACTTAAACTCAGAAACCACCAAAGTAACCTCTGATTAGCAACTTTCCACTTTAACCAATCCAACAATATTTTCTTTGTTAATCAGCAACTTTCCACTTTAACAAACCCAAAGTATTTTTCTTTGTTTCTTCTGGGAACACAGTATAAAAGTTTTTCCTCACACCCATTTGATGGAGCCCAACCACTTGCTGTCTGGGGCTGCCCAATTCATGAATCACTGCTCAAAGAAACTTTAAAATTTTAATGTGGCTAAGTTTGTTTTTTAACAAAACCAAAGAAGCAGTCAATGAGATGACCTCTACTTTTATTTAACTCAGCATCCAAGGGCAAAATGCAACATTGCTGAGAAAAGAGCACCAGCACAATAGCCCTGTACCAGTGCCATATATATGTATATATGTATCTCTGTGTATGTGTATCTGTGTGTGTAGTCTCATTATGATAAATAATTGAGAGAGCTAGGGTTTTTTTCTTTCAGGTGCAAGTTACAATATTGAACACTGCAAATAGTGATTAGAAGAGTCTGTGAGGACAGGATGGGAACAAATTCAAAGAGAGTTCAGTTGGGAGGCTCCAGAAGGACCATCCTTTCACAGATATTGGATTTTTTTAAATTGTACTTAATTCAGGTTATTCTCAGCTTGGCATGACCATGACCCTTTGATCCAAAGAGCAGCTGACCTAGAAATTCTAGTGCCTGTTTTAAAGGCAGATGGGGTCTGCTGACATGGTCTGAACAGTTCAACTTGCCCTCATCTGTCAGTAACCACTAGTCTCTGACATGGAGCTCTAATTCTCATCTGTGAATCCTTCTATGCTCCTTTGCAGCAGCTGCATTTTGTCTTGAACTTCTCTTGTGATCTGCCTCCAACCCTAACGTTCTGTACTCTGATTTGTTCCATGGCTTCAGCTTCAGAAAAAGACCACTGATCACCTGATTTCCTGCATTTTCTAGATAAACAGCCTGATTTAACTGGTCCTTCTTTGCATGACATCTTTCTGTGTCTGCTCATGCAGCCTGATAAACTCCTTAATGGACACTGAATTAAAAACTCTCAAGTTGGACAGTAGTCTAGCTATATGATTGCAAGAGCATGCCTTTATTCCAAAGGAGTTGAAAAGTTAAAAGATACATCAAGGGCAGGTATAGTGGCTCACATCTGTAATCCCAGAACTTTGGGAGGCAGAGACAGATGGATTGTTTGAGCTCAGGAGTTCGAGACCAGCTGGTCACCATAGTGAAATCCTGCCTCTAAAAAAAGAATATACAAAAATTAGCTAAGTATGGTGGTACATGCCTATAGACACAGCTACTTGGGAGGCTGATATGGGAGGATCACTTGAGCCCTGGAGGCAGAGGTTATAGTGAACCAAGATAGCACCATTGCACTCCAGCCTAGCCATCAGAGTGAGACTCTGTCTCAAAAAACAAAAATAAAAACAACCAACAACTATGGAAAAGAATTTTAGCCCAGTTAAGACATTAATTAATTTCTTACCTAATTTCCTTAATAATTTAGTGTAGTACTGTCCAGTGTAACTTTTTTCAAAGATGGGAATTATTCTATTTCTGTACTGGCCAATTCAAAAGCCACTAGCCATATACAGTTACTGAGCACTTAAAATGTAGCTAGTGTGGCTGAGGATCTGAATTTTTAACTTAATTTAGTTTTAATTAGTATACATTCAAATTTAAATAGCAACATGTTCCTGTGGCTACTGGCTCAGAAGTATGGATTTACTCTACTCCTTTATATTCTGTAACAGAACTTCTATTAGAAGCAAATGATGGACCTTCATTCATTTGTTATGATAGGATCTTTGTAGAATCTTAAGAAGAAAAGAAAAATAAAAGGCAATGAACTTTGAAATGGGGGTCTAACCATACAGCTCCAGGGCAATAAGTTAGCCTCACCATCATTTATATGTCACTGGAAAATGACATTTCTATCTTTCTAGCTCCAAATACACCTCAAGAACTGTGGGAAATCTGACAAAGGTGAGAACGATTGAAACTTATTCATTCACATTTCCCAGAAGCTGGATGAAATCCTGGACAAGGCTGAGGACCTAGCCTTTTCTGATGAGTACTTGTCCCTTGATAAAATTGCTTGGCTCTCATTTTAAACTATTGCAGCAGTTAAGAAATAGAAGAATTATCTTGGCATTTTGAAATTGTTTCTTTTAATTTCTCTGAGTCCAATTTAGTGTTTTCTTAAAAAAAAAATGCTTCATTAGCATTCATGTGCAAAATGTTATTCCAACTTTAAAAATAGAAAATGTTAAAGTTGAGGTAACATATCTGATTGGGAGATTGAGGACTAAGCTCTGAGGTTTTTTTTTTTTTAATCTTACCCAGATTTCTGCCTAAGAGGTTTAGGGAGTCATGCCCTACAAACCGTAAATTTTCATCAGATGGGTTTTGTTTGACTGTGTATGTTGTGACTTACTTTTCAGTCTGACTCTGGTATAACATTATGAGACAAGGAAAAAAATATTTAACTCCAAAATATATTTCCTTGCCATACTTTAAAATTGCCCTTCAATGTCTCTTGTGGGAAAAATTCAGGTTCTATAGAGAATACCCTTCCCCATCTGTTTTTCTTCTTTCCTTCCCAGATCCAAGAGATAAACAGCTAATAGCCAGGCACCTTTTAAGTCTGATAAAAAACAATTTACAACTTGCTCTCTCTGAAGTCTGTTACCTAAGAGCTTCCCCTGCACAATAAACTTGGTGTCCACAATCCTTTATTTTTAACCTGAATATTCCTTTCTATAGATCCCATGTCTTCAGACAACCTCATCCAATTGTCAACCACAAAACGTTTACATTTACCAATAGCTTAAAATTCCCTGCTTTGAGTTGTCCCACCTTTTAAAATCAAACCAATGCATTTCTTAAATGCATTTGATTGATGTCTGTCATGCCTTCCTAAAATACATAAAACCAAGCTCTACCCTATCTACCATGGGCACATGTTCTCAGGACCTCCTGAGGGCTATGTCACGGGCCATGGGCACTCATATTTGGCTCGGAATAAATCTCTTCAAATATTTTACAGGGTTTGACTCTTTCTTGACAGATTATTTTATTCCTGAACTGGAAATCCAAAGAAACAATGAGAAAGGGCAGTTAAACAGAGACACATATTATTGACTGCAGGGAGCAAATCATTGCAAGGCCCAGGAGAAAATATTTTCTTATAGTACCCAGATGAGAAACTTCATAGAGAATCAATTTGATCAACTTTAAAATGCAGGGCTCTGGATTCCACATGCTTCTGTGGCCACTAAGAGGCCCTTTTACAGAAAAGTTTTAATTAAAGGTAGCTAAATCTGGAATTAGTGTCCTTTACCTTCCTTTTTAATGGGATTACTATAGAGAAGATGTAGCTGTACAGGGTAGACAGGGGGAGAAAGGGGTGAGTTGAGAATAATTTTAAAACATAAAAAAAATTCTAATTTCTTGAAAATAAAGTGACATAGGCACTAAACCCCCAGTCTTCCTCCTTTCCAGATTCTCCCTCAAGGGCCCCCCAAATCTGCAGCTTGTGTGGTTTTGCATGTATAATGACTTTCCAGTTATTCCTCAGACAGTTTGTTGTTGTTGTTGTTGTTTGTGTTTTCTTTTTTCTTTGTTTTGATGGAGTCTTGCTCTGTTGCCCAGGCTGGAGTGCAGTGGTGCGATCTGAGCTCACTGCAACCTCCACCATCTAAGTTCAAGTGATTCTCCTGCTTCAGCATCCTGAGTAGTAGGGATTACAGGTGCCCACCACCAAACCCAGCTAATTTTTGTATTTTTAGTGGAGACGGGCTTCACCCTTTTGATCAGGCTGGTCTCAAACTCCTGACCTTGTAATCTGCCCGCTTCAGCCTCCCAAAGTGCTGAGATTACAGGCGTGAACCACCACACCCACCCCTCAGACAGTTTTTTCAGGATATCCTTGTAATATCCTCATTTTTTTTTGTTTAGAAACCAGCTCCATTGAAACATACATTTTGGGCTACTTGCTTTATTTAACACAATACTGAGTCCGTATGTCTGTGTAGTAAAGGTGACAGGGCTCCTTCCTTCTTCCTTCCTTCCTTCCTTCTTTCCTTCCTTCCTCTCCTCCTTTCTTCCTTCTCCCTCCCTCCCTTCCTCCCTCCTTTTTCCCTTCTTCCTTCCTTCCTCTTTTCCTCCCTTCCTTCCTTCCTTTTTCCTTCCCTCTTTCCTTTCTTCTTGCCTTGCTTCCTACTTTCCTGCCTTCCTGCCTTCCTCCCCACTTCCTTCCCTCCTTCCTTCCTTTCTCCTTGCTTTCTTCCTTCCTTTCTTACTGTCCTCTCTCCCTTCTTCCTTCCTCCCTCTTTCCCTCCTATCTTCTTTCACTACCTCCCTTCTTCCGTACCTCCCTCCTTCTTTCCTTCTTCCTTCTTTCCTGTCATATTGCTTGCCTGATGTGGGTGGGAATTATAAGATTGGCTCAGTGAATATATTTTAATTTTTTGGCTAATATTTTGGCTTTCAAAATACTTGTGAAACCCACTGTCTCTAAGCCAGGCTTGAACAGGAGCATTGCCTAATTTCTATAGTGAGCCGGAAATCACACAGCTATGAAATCCTCCTCCCCTGTTCCCTGTCCTCACCTGAATCTCTAAGAGACATACAAGAATGTTTGTCTTTTTATTTTCAAATACTTCTTTTATTTACGTTATTAAGTCTTTTATTTTTGCATAGAAATAAGGAAATGTTTTACTGTTCATATCACTGTCACTTGTCAGGCAATTGATTTATTCTATGTGACACTAGAAAAAATAAAACACTAATTTATATTCATGAATTCTCATTTATGCTTTCTAAACAAATACAATACAATCTGTCTAACTGCTCCAAGAAGTTCTAGAGTCCTGTCATTTTGTGACATTTTCTCTGCAATATAAGTAAAGGAAAACAGCATGAAAGGTAAAAATACTATAAATAAAATTGATAGACTATTTTTCATATAAACAAAAAGTAGAAGGAATTACTAAGTAATGTTTTAGTTTCTAAACTTAATTTTATAATGCTTCAGAAGATGGAACAGAAAACTTTGGCCTGAAACTTGAGGATTACCACCTTACATCTTGCATGGACATACGAATATCTATATTGGCAAACAAGCAAATAAAAATCCAAAAACAGTCATCAGTAATTACTGGACACATTTAGCTACAGTAACCTGTATAAGCAGCCTCACCTGTCAATTTACAACATGCCAAATTTCTTTTTTTTTCTCAGATATTCTGTAAGTTTTTTTTAATCACATCACATGTCTCACCAAACCAAACCAAAACAAATAGCTAATGTTTATCTTTTAAAGGTTTTGTTCTTTTTGTCATTAATATTTAACATATCCTTGTGGAGACAAATCGGATGAAATAATTTCAAGTCTCAGTTGAAGATCATTTTCGTAGAGCAAGCTTCCCCAGCTACCCAGGTTTCTCTGGGTTCCCCTGTTACATGCTATTTTTTTTTTTTTTAATTTTACTTTAAGTTCTGGGATACAAGTACAGAATATGCAGGTTTGTTACATAAGTATACATGTGCCATGGTGGTTTGCTGCACCTATCAACCTGTCATCTAGGTTTTAAGCCCCATGTGCATTAGATATTTGTCCTAATGCTCTCCCCCTCAACCCCTACCCCTGACTCCAGTGTAGGATGATTCCCTCCCTGTGTCCATGTGTTCTCATTGTTCAACTCCCACTTATGAGTGAGAACATGCAGTGTTTGGTTTTGTGTTCCTGTGTTAGTTTGCTGAGGATGATGGTTTCCAGCTTCATCCATGTCTATGCGATGGACATGAACTCATTCTTTTTATGGCTGCATCATATTCCATGGTGTATATGTGCCACATTTTCTTTATCGAGTCCATCACAGTTGGGCATTTGGGTTCATTCCAAGTCTTTGCTATTGTAAATAGTGCTGCAATAAACATATCTGTGTATGTGTTTTTATAGTAGAATGATTTATAATCCTTTGGGTTTATAACTGTCTTCCACAATTGTCCCTGATACATACTCATGCAGTCTTCTGTATTTCTCCTCTTCAGAATTTTGTACAATTGTAACATAGGCAACTGTTTTTACAATGCTGGCTTCATGGCTGCTTATCATAAGACTGAGCTCCATGGTGAAGACACGGCATTGAGCTTGTTCCTCATTGTTCACCAAGGCTGAACCCAAGACCCCTCTGGGATGTATTTTGTACTTGTTCAAAAACACATTGCATTAATGAGCTACGATTTTTTACAAAAAAACCTTAAAATAAAATATTTAAAGCATTTAACATTTGCATAAGAACTGCCGTAGGTTGGATTGCTCCCTTCGGAGGGATTTGGTTTTGGGATAAACCTACTAAGCTGGACTTGTGCATCACAACACTGGTTTCCGCTAAGGGTCCAGAGATGAGTGGTTCCTTTGTATTTGTGATTTACATTTTGGAAATGAAAACAGTGAGTAATTTGTGGCTGAAGTATCTGTGGGATGAGGCCAAAATTAGGTTTATTCTGTGACTAAGCGACTTTTTTCAGTAGAAGTTAAAGCTGAGGAAAATAAAAATGCTGCCTAAAATGGAAATGAGAGCCATCATGGGCCAGAAACGTGGGCGGGCGTAGGAAGCTTTAGAGTTGGAATCTAATTTGAAACAATTTCCCATGAAGGCAGGAAAGAACTAAACAAATTGAAACAGAGGAAGAAACTTTGGTGAAATTGAGCTTGGAAAACAGCTTGTTGGTAAAAATATGAACTAAGTCATTGATGGGTCTGGTGTGTTAGAGTGTTAGTGCTGCACGCCCCCCCACCCCCCGCCCGAACAATAACGCTGAAATACCTGGTGAAAAGATAAACCCAAGCTATTGTGGCTACTGGAGTTCTGTAAGCTTATTGCTTGCAAAGTCAAGGAGAAGAGAAGAAAAAGTCAGGATATTCATGGGGGTATGGTGTAAGAGTTAAGATTGGGTGAAAATCATACTGGTTTAGAATGGGTGGGTAACATTTCCAAGAGTCTTAAAGTGTTAGCAGTCATTCGATGCTATCTATTGAAAAGTTGGGCAGTTCGATGATAACTTAACTGTGATTTGGGAAATGTTTCTGAAATAAACAGTGAAATTCTCTGAAGTTTTTATCTTTGTGGGCAAAAGTTTCCTGGAATAGTAAAGCCCTGTTGATGAAGTCAAGGGCATAGTCAAGTCTTGCTAAAAGTCGACAGTAACTTGTATAGGTGTGGATGGTTTCAAATCTCTATACTCTTCTTCCTCTGCAACATTTTTCTATTTTATCACAAGAAAACCACTTAGAGAAGCACTGGAGAAAATAATGGCTACCTTGTAAAAATCAGCATGGGGAAAAAAAAAAGAAAGAAAAGGTAGGATATCTTTCAACCTACCTATTCCGTCATGAGCAGGACATTTTTTAACCTCTACTTTGTGAAGTGTGGTTACTGGAGCTCGTGAATTTAAATCTTTTCACTCCCAGATTTCCAATTAAATAACCATACAGCAATAAACAAGGTCCTGCACCCAGAGAAGAAGGGAAAAGAGCAGGTGCTACGTTTAACTGTTTAATTCATTTGCTTAGATACTTCCAGAAATACTCGTTGGGGGAAATTATTTTATAGTAGGGACAGATAGGATGAATGTATAATGTTAGTTATTCATGCATTATACATAGTACAATAACAGTCTAAGGCATATAATATTTCTGATAGGTATGTGGGGAAACGCTTTTAAGTTGACCAGCTATAATTTGTTTTGCCTGATTATATGCTTGGTTAAAAATAACCACTTTCATAATCAAATGAATAGCAAATGGAATAAATGTTATAATGCAATTTTAAAACATGAAAAATGTCTCTTATAAAAGGCTTATTTAATTTTTGGGAAAAAATACTGCAATGTGACAAAATGCATTAAAATGTTTGTCAAGAACTATCAATGGACTGGAAGGCTAGCAAATCCTCCTGACCTAGATGAGGAGACAAGAAAAACACATGAAAACTTGAATGGTTACCAAACTCCATGAACATATATCTGACCAAGAGGGAGAAGCAACAGTAGCACCAGCAGCTTTGTATTTTAAGCGAGTTATCCAGAACTGGACTGACAGGGATACTGGTGCTGTAGTCCCTTCTCTTTTTCCTTAGGGAATTCCAGTTCTTCCCTAAATGCTTCCCTCTGAGGCTATATGGTAGTGAATCCATGTAAAGCAGAAGTCACAAAATCATATGCCTATAGAGAACAACAATTTACCATAAACTGGCGAGACTATGGGAAGCACTAAAGGATGAAGGCAAATGTGGTGAATTTTAAAAAGCAGCAACTTGCCAGATCTGCATGTGTCCAGAGGTTTCATTCTTTCAAGAAATTCTGGCTATTCAGATTTTTTTTTTTTTTTTTTTTTTTTTTTTTTTTTTTTTTTTTTGAGACGGAGTTTCGCTCTTGTTACCCAGGCTGGAGTGCAATGGCACGATCTCGGCTCACCGCAACCTCCGCCTCCTGGGTTCAGGCAATTCTCCTGCCTCAGCCTCCTGAGTAGCTGGGATTACAGGCACGCGCCACCATGCCCAGCTAATTTTTTGTATTTTTAGTAGAGACGGGGTTTCACCATGTTGACCAGGTTGGTCTCGATCTCTCGACCTCGTGATCCACCCGCCTCGGCCTCCCAAAGTGCTGGGATTACAGGCTTGAGCCACCGCGCCAGGCTCAGATTTTTATATACTATTCATAGTTTCCTATTTATAATGTTTTAATAGTTAAAAACAACCTCACACATCTGCAGGCTGAATTTTGCCTGTGGCCTTCAACTTTTCAGATAGCCAAACTATAAAAACATAATAGCCAATATGTAATCTAATTTTCTCCTTTCCCCTTTCATCTTGCTGGATAGGAAACCATCATTACTGTTTATTCTGAAGGGGAAACCCTCAACCCAGTCGAGAATCATCCTGTGCCAGCTGTAGAAGGATCTGAATTTCTATCATTAATGATTATTTTGGTTTTAGGACAGAGGATTCCTTAGTTATCTGTGAACTATTAAAATATCCCTGGTTGTCGCTTTGTTCAGGTAATAAAATAAATCTAATCTATTATAAACTTTTGCTGAAACTAAGCAACTAGTAGATGATGGAAAGAAAGCAAAGCACCAGGAAATTGATTATATTGTGTAAAAGAATCATTTGTTCAAAGTGCAGGTTCCCTGGCTATAGTCCTAGAGGTTCAAATTCTCAGAATCTAGGGGAGAGACCAAACTGTGTGTTCAGGGAGCACACCTAGGGGGTTCTCATATAGTTAGTTATTTGGAAACAGAAAAACAAAAAAGAAAACAAAAGTCCAAGCAGTTATTCTCAAAATTTAATGAGCCTCAGAATCACAAAAAGGGCTTATGGTAATGTAAGTTACTGGTCCACCTGCAGAGTTTCTGATTCAGTAGGTCTGGGGTGGGGCTGAGAATTTACATTTCTAGCAAGATCCAAGATGATGTTACTACTGGTCCTGGGACTATGCTTGGGGAACCCCAAACAAATATTCCCCCAACAAATATTTCTGGAAGTCTCCAAGCAAATGAATTAAAAAGTAAATGTAGTACCTACAATTTTCCCTTCTTCTCTGGGTCCAGAGCCTTTTTTTATTACTCTAAAGGAATGAAATACAGGCCAGTGGTATCCAGAGTGTCTGGTAAGTGAATGCAGGAGCTGAAAGTGAGAACAGGACAGTCTGGAATACTGCCATCCACTTCACAATGTTGCTTTGGGTCTGGTCCTGGAGCCCAACACTTGCATTGCAGAATTTGCTCTTGGTTTATTCACTCATCAAATATTTATTGACACTAACCATGTGTCAGGCATTGTGCTAGGCTTAGGCCTATCAATTAATTAGCTTATTAAATTAACACACAATTAATTTGACAAATATTTATTGAGCATCTACCGTTTTCCAAGTCCTGGACTAATTGGTAGTAAAAGACAAATGTCAGCTGCCATGAATCAGGAGCCCTGACTCTTGGCTTCTCTGCTGTCATTCATATTCAGAAGCAGGCTTGAAGAAAACCTTAGTTCTTTCTGTGTAAGCTAAACAGAGCACAATAGAGCTGGTTGGTGTGTTATCCCAGGGGAATGATGCTCTGCACAGATCCCTGAAGCTCTAAAGGAAGAAGCATTTCTGTCTGAACCGTGCTGACAGCTGTGGACCTGCGTGCCAATGGGAACAGTGAGCACTTTCCTGTTATGAGTGATCCGACTTCCCATGGTCACGGCTGTGCTTGGGAGCAGATTCCCCCCACCCCACCCCCCAACATCCTTTTTCTAGAAATGGTGCCTTTTCAGTTAATAAAAGAAATGCATGTAAGGCAGGCTGTGAAAACCTGTGCCAATACAGCCCTCCTGCAATGTTTCATAGAAAGCATCGTTTATGCTCCACAGGAGATCTGCCCTTTCTCTGTGTCTGCAGACAGTGGGTAATAGAGGGCATGGGGTCAGAAGCACGGGTTTTTCCCCAGTTAGTGAGGCTGTTCCATATGACACCTGATGGCAAACAGTTCATTTTTTCAAATGCAAAAGCTAAGGCTGGAGGAAACTGGGAGTCTCCTAGTATCTCCACACTGTTGTCTTGGATTCAGACCTCTTTTCACAGAGGTAACCTGACACATGGTTAGTGTACAACATGGTACAACAAAATACGTTAGTGTACAACAAAAATATGGTACAACAATACTGAGGACAGAAAACAAATTTTCATCCACTCTGGCTTTTATTCCCTTGGTTTCCTCTGCCATTCAGTTTTTAGAAAGAAAGCCAAAAACGTAAATTATCTAGGAAACAAATATCAACAATTTTTAACATGTCATTTCCTAAAACCCTTAAAAGACCTCTCCACTGCCTAGAGAATGAAGTCCTATTCAGTAAGTTACACCACTTTTCTGAGACTCAATGTCCTCATCTTGTTAACTCCCTTATGGGGTTAACAAGAGTTGAACTGGATACATCTATAAGGTGCTAGGAGCAAAGAATCCCATGAAGTGCTGAGAGCAGGTGTAATCAGCACCATTCACACTGTTGCCCGTGACCCCTTCCCAACCCCCAGGGAGATCACAACTGGCAGGGGATTGCTTACTTCCCACTTTGGAAACCAATAAAGTATTTTTCTGGATTCATGCAGTACTTTGTCCTTATTTGGTTGTGCCTTGAGTTGTTATTAGGGGTAATACATCTTTATATTCCCCTCAAGTTGCTGAAAGCCTTGAGACTGGGAACCTTGTCTGACTCTTCTTTCCATCTACATTGCCAGTGCAGTGCTTACTTAGCACCTGGCAAGTGCTCAATAAACATTTGGTGAAACAGAGATTTATCTATGAGTCATTCAAAGCACTTTATGTTTAAATACACACATCTTAGAAAATAAATGTGATTTGAGATTATTATTCATTTACCCCTATGTGAAAGCGAATTCTACTCATTCCACAAATATTTACTGAGTATATATTATTGCCAGTCACTGTTATAGCCACTGGGGATTTAACAACAACGACAAAAAACCCAGATACATTACCTGCCCTCAAGGAGCTTGTCTTCCAGAGAATAAAAACAATTAACAAAGAAGATTAAGAATATGATACATGTGCCGGGCGCGGTGGCTCAAGCCTGTAATCCCAGCACTTTGGGAGGCCGAGGCGGGTGGATCACAAGGTCGAGAGATCGAGACCAACCTGGTCAACATGGTGAAACCCCGTCTCTACTAAAAATACAAAAAATTAGCTGAGCATGGGGGCGCGTGCCTGTAATCCCAGCTACTCAGGAGGCTGAGGCAGGAGAATTGCCTGAACCCAGGAGGCGGAGGTTGCGGTGAGCCAATATCGCGCCATTGCACTCCAGCCTGGGTAACAAGAGTGAAACTCCGTCTCAAAAAAAAAAAAAAAAAAAAAAGAATATGATACATGTTATGAGTAAAAAGAAAGCAAGGACAAAGACTTGATGAAGGAGTACTATTTTATATGTGGTTAGTCCAGGCAGGCTTCTTTGAGAGAGTAACATTTGAGCAAAAACCCAAGGGAAACTTGCAGCTACCCACAGAGAGTTCCCCAAGCAGAGGGAATGACCAGTGTCAACACTATGAGGTAGAGTTCTCCAGGGAGTAAGAGGACCTCATTGTGTGGCTCCAGCACTGTGATCACAAGAAAGAATGGTAGGAGTAAGGTCAGAGGTAATGAAACCTGGATCTTACAGAACCTGTGGGGTCCATGCCATTTGACTCTACAACTTCTCCCTCATTCTTGCCCCATTACATGCTAGCCCCAGGATCAATCCCTTACTCTCCATCAAATAAAACTTTGGGTTTGCTCCTCTCTACCTTTTACCGGCAGTTCTAGATGTTTGCCACGTTCATGAAAACAAAGTATCCACTAATACAGTGTTTTTATGAATTTGCAAACAACATCTAGAACACAACTCCTGATCTTGCTCAGGTGATCTTTTTTTAATTTTAAATTTTTTAAATTTGAGACGGAGTCTTGCTTTGTTGCCAGGCTAGAGTGCAGTGGCGTGATCTCAGCTCACTGAAGCCTCCACCTTCTGGGTTCAAGCAATTCCCCTGCCTCAGCCTCCCGAGTAGCTGGGACTGCAGGCTTGTGCCACCATGCCTGGCTAATTTTTTGGATCTTAGTAGAGACAGGGTTTCACCAAGTTGGCCAGGATGGTCTCTATCTCCTAACCTTGTGATCCACCTGCCTCGATCTCCCAAAGTGCTGGGATTACAAGTGTGAGCCACTGCGCCCAGCCTAGGTGACCTTTATCTCTTCCACAATCAGCCACTCTCAACCTGCACCAGGTCATCACTTGGAAACCGCTTTATCAGACACTTTTCATTGTCCAATATATGGCCTCCCTTACCCTCATCCCCCACTGTGGCTGCCTTTGGTATCTTAGAGACTGCCAAGCTGTTGATACTACAGTTTTGTCGCATTTTATCAGTTCCCCTGGGGTGTCTTCCTGGTTTGCTCAGGTCAGATCCCAAACTAGATTATCTGGGCTGATCTCATATCTCTATTCTCAACTTATACAACACCAGAATTCTGAAGGTAAAAAGAAGTGTAGTGAAAATTGAGTCTCCCTCTGCATCTCTCCTTTCAATAGACAGTTTTCATTTTAGAAGATTATCATTGTTTTCAACTTCTTATCTATCTACGTGGAAATATGCTATAAAATATGGCTACATAGATTTGTGTATATGTGTCTATAGTTTTTAAACATGTTGATGTGTATGTCTACACCATTTAATAGTACATTAGAGACACTGCCTTGAATCCTACTTTGCACACTGTAATTTGAAGGTTATTCTGCATCAGTAAATAGGGATATGTTTCATTATTTTTGATGGCTGTATAATATTTCTTCATCTGCTTACACCAGCCTTTAACTTATCACTCCCAAGCTGATGGACTCTTGGCTCTCACAGACAGTTCTTTCATGAGAAACTTTTCATATGTGTAATTTCTCACAAATCCTGGTTGCCTACAAGATATTCTTAAAAATGGAATTGTTGATTTGAAGTATATGAACATTTTAAATGTATTTGGACAAATGTCACCAAATAACCTTCCACAAAGGTGTGCCAATTTATACTCCTCCTGGTAATGAGGTGCCTGCTTATCTACTAAGTGAAAAATAGCATCTCACCAGTGTTATTTGTATTCCTCTGATTACGAGTGAGGTTGAATATATTTTTATATGTTTATGAGCTATTTGTATTTATTTTTCTATAAGAAATCTGTTCGCATTGGAGTCTATTTTGGACTCTGCTTAACTGTCAAATGTTTGGAGTCAAAACCGTTCTAGTTAATATTTCTTCCCCATTATGTTCTCTGATTAAACAATGTTAGACTTCTGTTATCCTACTGCTTGTCTATCAAACAGCTCTTTCTAAATATTTTGCCTAAATTTTTTCCTAGTGAATATTGGTGCTTGGCAGATGTGAGTTGGGGAGAGTGGAGATGGGTGGTAGTGTTGTCCCAGGACAGGTGGTTAGATTTAGCTCAAATTCTTGATTCCATAGAATATGAAATTCCACAGCTTAGCCCTCTCCTTTCAGTTCTCACTATATCTGGGAGTTGGGGGGAATCCTATACTCATCTCACTTTCTGCCTCCTGGGTCTTTGTGTGACAAATTTCTTTCTATGCATCCTCTGAGTATTCTATGCAACAAACTCACAATCTTTACGTCTCTCTCAAGTACTTCCACAGAACTGGAATATTTTTTAATTTAGTTGAATTTACCAAAGCTGTGAAGACTATGAGAGGTTGCACATTTAAACCCCCTTGCTTCCTTTTTCTGACTTCCTTTTGTATCCTGTATCTTTTCACTGGATTCCTTTCCCCACTTATTTCTCAAGCACAAGTTCCTCTTTTTTTGTATTTTGTCTTTTGGTGAGAAAGTTTTTTGAATTCTGCATGACCTTTCCTATGTATGAAATGGCATTTACAAGTATTTCTTCAAGACAATGCAGATCTCTTACTAAGATGAGTTCTGGTGAACAAAATTTCTTCCCTACATGGGAAATCTCTGTAATTTTGATATGTGTCTCATCTGTTGATAATGGACATACGGATAGGCTCAAGTGCTATGATGTTGACTTAAATGCCACATGATGCTGGTGTTCATGAGAAAGAATTTAACAAGCTTCCTTCATGAAAAACATTTCGAGTCAAGTGCAAAGATCTCATTGATAAAATGTAGCAAGGTGCTCTTCTTTTTCTTATCTAAATTTATTTATAATGGTCATTTATAGGTATTCATGCCCAACTTCCATACTGAAGATTTATAACATTGATATAAAATTCTGTATTGTAGATCAATCTCAGCTTCTAATAAACTTTGTTCAAAAGTCAGTGCTTTTTAGAAAGGATGTCCTAGCACAAGCAATCACCCGGTTTAAAAATTTTTTTTTAAGATTTCTCACTGGACAGTTATTTCCTGATATGTTTATGAGCCTTTTATTAGATGATTTTTCTGCCTCGTTTGCAACAGACATCACTGGGCATAATGTTTATTATTCAACTTTCTGTCTCCATTAACAAATTTATCTACACCCACCCAGTCTTCTCTTATTTCCAACCATCTTAGTGAATGGGGCACTTCTTTTCCTTCCCAAGATCAACCTGTCCCCTTGTACCCTTGACTCCATAAACCTTCTCAGATCTAGCGAATAGCTCTTTCCCTTACCAAAATACACAAATATCTCTCCTAAACTCTTAACCTTGAATTCTATCTAGGAATTCCATTCTTTCTTCTTTACCTCTTATTAAACTTTCAAAAGTGCCTCAATCTGCTTTCATTTCTTTCCTTTTCATTCACTCATCTAACAATGGCAACTTGCCTTCTGTCCCTACCGATTTACTGATTTCACCAAGTCACCAATGATCACCTAATTCCCAAATGAATTAAGCTTTCAATTTTGTCTAATTGGGCCACTTGTCTGCCTCTGTAGCTGTTGATCTTTTCCCAGTTCTTGAAAAATCTCTTTCTTCTTCTCTTCCACAGTGCCACTCTCTTTTGATTCTCTCTCTGCTTTTACGATTGAGCTTTACCTGTATGTTTTTGTGTGTTCCTCTTCTTTGGTACATCTTAAAATGCCTCTTTCCCAAGGCTCTGTCATTGTCCACTGTCCACTGAAATCTTCTCCTGCTTCTCCCTTCAGAATTCCTGTATTTTGTGTGCAAGAATCTATCTTTTCCACTCTCCTTGAGCTATCTAACCAAATCCCTTGATGAGGTATCTAATGCTAATACACCAAAGATCATGAAGTCTCTATGTCCAGGTCCAAGCTGTCTATAAACTCCAAACATTTAAGGACAGCCAAACATTGACTATTTCATTTTATTGTTCCACAGTCTGAAACTCAGTTCATCTCTGCCCTGCTTGGTTAGCTTCTATTCTTGTTTTCTCTATCTCCACAGGGGAATGAGTACGCCAACATTTATTTCCCCAACGTTTTAAGCTAACACTCAGATTTATTTTTGATTTGTTTCTGTACCTTGTTTTTGTTGCAAATGAAATTGCAAGTTTCATTTCCTAAATATTTCTCAATCTCTCCCCTTTCACTGCGTCTTAAGTAGGGTTAAGGTAGCGTGGCAGGGATGCAGTGAAAGGGGAGGGATTGAGAAATATTTAGGAAATTAAATATTTTTAATAAGTAGCAGTTTTTGATAAGCAACAGTTTTTCTGTTGCTTATCAAATTTCAGCAGCCTCCCAACAAACTTTCCAGCCTCTTTTGTGTTGTCTGTCTCAAATTATTCAGTATATGCTAAAGTCATA
Source organism: Saimiri boliviensis (assembly GCF_048565385.1). Lineage (NCBI taxonomy): Eukaryota > Metazoa > Chordata > Mammalia > Primates > Cebidae > Saimiri > Saimiri boliviensis. Next base: position 24,632,899 of record NC_133452.1, on the reverse strand, counting down.
TCTCTATAATGTAGACATGACATTTCATTCATCTTTAAACCCTTGCCATCTCCCCATCTCATTTCTTATCACTCCTTTGCTCATGGTGCCATTCCTCTCATCTGTCATGATGTTTCCTGTCCCAGGCCTGTGTTCAGACCCTCCTATATTAAATGTTCTTCCGTTCATCATCTTCCAATTAGCAAGCTATTTGGTAAGAGCCCATAACTTAAGATTTTTCTGTTTACACAATCATCTCTCCCACTGATTTGAATATCTGAGGACAGAACCTGTTTTTTATACATGTCCAATGGCAAGGGCAGTTCCTGTCACATAATATATGCTTAATAATGTCATCAAATAAATGCATCAGGGAATGATTTAGATAAAAATCATAGAATGGATATCTCAAGGTTGAACTGAACACTGGACCCATATAATCATTTCACTTCTCTTGGTTTTATTCTCTTTATTGCAAAGTGGGTATAATGAGGATTTTTACAAAGATTAAACAAGATAACATTATGTAGAGCATTTGGCATGGTGTCTGATGTAGTAATTGCTCACTAGATATGACAATATAATACCAACAATGAACTTTCCTGCTTCAACTAGTAATACAGTTGGTTGGCATTATCAGGAGGGTAATTCACGAGTCTATTCTTTTCACTTGTCACTATTATTTGCTTTAACAGTGAGGAAATTGGCCTTATGGAGGCTCATTTTCTCAATAAATGAGCTCGAGGATCATGCTGGCTTTGTTACTATTTTTTTAATTGCAAGGCTATTTAACTTTATTTTCCCAATTGGAAAACAGTGAATGGAAGGAGCATCTAAAAACTGCTCATAGCCCCACCATCCAATTGCAACCACTGTTGCCATAAAGATTTTTCTTTTGAGGGATCTTTGTTGGCCTACACGTCGCACACGTTGAGGGTGCTTGTAGCTGTTAGTGCTGGTGACCCTGATGTTAAGTCTGCTACTTAGTGCAAGGATCATAGGCACTGGGAAAGTGTAGATTTAAAGAATCTGCAAGGAAAGGAGATAGGTTTAACCTGAGTCCAGAGCTGAACAAGAACCAAAACTGAAGATTATTTAGACCTTCTATTAGCATCAGATTTTTCACAGGGCACAGAAACAAACATTTCTTTGTTTCAAATCTCCAAGAGTTAAGGGTCGTTGATGTCTGTAAATATTAATAACAATGATAACTTATTACTTGCTCAGCTAATTAGGATTTCAGCCACATTTAACTTTCAAAACACCATGTTTTCTCATATTATGATTTCTTAATGTGTTGCAGTTATTGTTTTTATCAACAGCCATATGTTCTCATCCTCTGGGAGTGAGCACCTGTCATTCTTAAACAGATCCATCACAAATTCAACATTTATTTAGCAACAGATAGTAAACAATAGGAAAGGACATTCTTTTCAGTTTATTAAATTGTCCTAAGATTAAAATTGATTAAAAAAAAGGAATCATTCATTTATTATCACTTCAATTCAACAATTATCGATTGCCTAACTTCTGTGTAGTAGCTATAGCCCTGGGTTCTGGTTAAGCTGTGATTAACTTACATGTTTCATGCCTTCAAGGTACTCCATTTAGCCAGGAAGCTCATCATAAACAAGACAGTCAAATAAATGTAAAGTTTAGGATTGTGATCAGCACATTGAAAGAAACAACATACATTGTTACAATCAAATGACAAAGTTTGGAGGGTATGGGATGCAGGGACCTGCCTTTCTGTAGTTAGGGAAGATGCCTTTGAGGAGGCAATATTTCACTTGAGGCCTAATGGAATATGAAGGTCAGCCAGGTATCAGCTTGATAGGCGAGCACTTTGGTTTGGTGGCCAGAAGGGGTTTGCTTCCTGGGGGTACTGAAAGAAGCCTAGCGTGGATGAAGTTTGGAGGTGAGCAAAGGAGTGAGCAGCTCTGATGAGGATAGACAGGCCAGGCCTGATCACATGGGGCCTTGTAGGCCACGTTAAAGAATTTGGGTGTCTTCAGATGTACTATTTGCAAACTCATAGCTTCCCCTTTGATGCTCTGTATGTTCTAGATGGTTGCCGTAAGCATTATGTGTCAAACACACCTGTGCATATTGTTACCTTGGTGCTTTAGCGCACACTCATATTCCTGGCTGGAATGGAAATAATATTAACTTGAATTAGAATGTGTGCTCAGAGACCTGCAAGCAATATAGTCCTGGGGAAGTTTTGAAGGCCTACTGGGCCTCATACCTTGTGAAATTATGAAGCATGAAGCAGGACATTTCTCTAACATTTCTGCAGGTGGGAACTGGAGTGCATGGACACCAGCAGCGGCGAAATCCACAAATCCAAACCCTAGTGGGAGAGGAAGTGCAGGTGAGTGGCTGCAGGAGCCAGGGCGAGCAATTTTGGGCACCAGCAAGAGTGAATTCTGCACTGTCCCTGTGGGTGGCATCTAGGGAAGGGTGCCTGCAATCCCAGAAGCTCCAGAGGAAGTGTTACAGTGTCCTATTAGCTTTGCTGTGTGAGGATGATTTAAGTGTTAACAGCTCACTGGAGGGTCAGTGTCACAGCTTTTTGCACCCACACTCATGGCACCCAAGTTCTTGTCTGGCATCCAGGAGGAATGAGGTCACATGAACAAACTGAAGATGGTAAATGTGGGAGATTTTATTGCTGGTGAAAGCGGCTCTCAGTGGGAAGTGAAGCTGAAAAGAAGACCATGAGGAAAGGTAATCTTCCCTGGAGTCTAACCAGGGATGGACTTTTCTCCAAAGCCATTCCATCAAGCTGTCCATCTGAAGCCAAGCAGCTTCTCTCCAAAGGCCAACAGTAGTCCCAGACAACCAGCTCCCTCTCCTCTCTCTGCCAGCTGAGCCTTGGGTTTTTATAGGCACAGGATAGGGGTGGGGCAGGCCATGGGTGGTTTTGGAAAAGGCAACATTGGAGCAGGAAAACAGAGATGTAGGTTCTCACTTTGAACTGCAGTCCCAGGCTTTTTGGCTTGAGGGTGGTGCCCTCAATGGGGTTCTACCCTCTTCTGCCCAGAATTTCCCTGTCTGCTATCCCTATCCGAGACACATCTCAACATTTTGAGGTGGTAAATAAATAAAGTAATACATGTGAAACTCTCTAGCATAGGGCCTGATAAAAACCAGCTGTTATTAAATATTAATTTCCCTATATCTCTCCACTTATGGAGTTTTTATCTATTCCGTTCCATTTTCCATTTCTAAGCCACCAAAAATTTTTTGGTTCTGTACCACATATTTTCCCTTAACCAATAGTTTACTGTAGTTTTATTATTTATCTGTCTTACTTGTCCCAATAGATTACAGTGGAGATCATGCCCAAACCTCACAATGATGAATAGCATTGGGCACAGAGGTGATGTTAAGTAAATCTATTGTGTTTGCATTTTATAATCCAGTAAAGCAAAGGAAATCTTGACTGGCAAACTGTGTGGGAGACAGGTAAAAATGTGAAAAAGGAAAATGGATTCCACAATTTCAGGGATGCTAAGGAGAATCTGCTTAGGCAGCTTAGGGTAAAGAAGAGAGAATGCTATTACAGTAGGGAGAAAGAGTTCTTGATACAATGACGCCCAGTTTAGAAATACCTGTGGTTATACCTGTGATCCCAAAGTACATGGTGAATTAAAACAACTGATTATTTGCATTCCCCATTAGTTCATTAATTCAACATTTATTTAATGTTTTCCATTGATAATGTTGTATCTTTAGCTATATATTGGTAAAATATCTGAATGGAGTAATTTAATTTTGAGCAGACTACATATTATGTGAATGATTTTAAAGCAGTGAGTTGTGGCATAGATTTCTTACATTGTATTTTCCTATACAAAATATTATAGGATTTACATTAACATAGGTTATCAAATATATTTATTTCTCCTACGCTAAATCAAGCAATAAGACTTTTAATTGCAAAACGTCATGAGATATTTGATTTTATAAATAGAAAAACAATATTTTCAAATGTTTTATTTGAATATTACTTTTGTAGATATAATTGCTGAGAATCCTGGTAAATTTTCATAGGACAATATAAATATTTGTTCCCATGTTCCTATGCAGAACAGAGGTCAGCAGAGTTTGTATTATTTTATGATCCTACTTTTAAGATAATTTTTAAAGCATGTCTATCTTAATTATTCAGATTTTTTTCTATCCTCGTGTTTAAAAGTAGAGTTGTATATAAAATGAAATAATCCCTTTTTTATTTCCTTTGTCCCTATAGTATGCCAGATTGCTGTATCCTTTTAATTTTAATAAGCAAATTTCTCAGAAGCTTAATCATTTGATTTAGAGATTTTACATGAAGACTTTTATCCCTCTAAATAGAATAAAGACCTTTATTATATTAGTCTGAGGATTTCTTCCAGGTATTAAATTTACCTTCAACCCAGTGGTCCAGGTTCCAAGGGATGCCTGTAATTAGATGTAATTACATGTCATAGTCATCAGCCAGTAGTACTTCAGGTCATGATTCTGCTACTCTCCTCCCTAGACCTTTCCCATATTAACTTCCACCTCCCTTTTTAGATCCTCCTTTATGATCCCTACCAAGGAAATGCCTCTGAATTACATCCTACTTCTAAAACTGCCTGGGAGCTAGCTCCCATGAGAGCCTATAATCAAGAATGATAACAGGGGCACAGCATTGTTTTAATGTCCGTTTTTCCCTGAGGAACATATCTTTAATTTCCAATTTTAAATCTCTGTCTAAAACCCCTTCTATGAAGGTAGCTGCAGTTTTGGCCTGGCAGTCTAGCTCTAAAGTATCTTCCTCTGCTTTCGGACTTGCGTTGTGTCTCAGTGTGCATGATGTGAGTCTTCTGGTTTATTTTTCTTGCAGTTCCTTGGAGTACAGCAGCCAAAATAAGAGAATAAGTTTTCCGCAGATGTCCAAGGCACACTTGCTGGCCTCTTTTGCTTTTTTCAGGATTTGCTAAAAACCAAAAAGTACATGTTTTGGGCACAGACTGACTCTGGGTGGAGTGTGAGGTCCAGGCAGGAGTCTCTTGGAGGTTTGCTTCCATTCTGCACTCAAGGACCTGGAATTCTTCAGAGCCCTCTTGCCAAGAAAGTAGGTGGACATGAGGACACTAGACAGCCAAGTTGTCATTTTCCTCCTCCTTTTCTGCCACATATTTTGCTTTTCATTTGTTTTCCAACATTGCAGGTCTTCCCTTGTAGATTGTTTTGAGCTCCTCAAATGAACCAATAAATAAATAGTCTAGATAGTGGTGTGTTTGTTAGCCCAGTTAGCATCGGATATACAATCCTCTTGCATTCCTCTCCAAATTCCCTAAGATTTCCTTGGCATTACTGGGCAGACTCAATTTGGTGACTTCCCAGTATTGCACTGAAGGATGGGCAGATAGGCTGTTGCCATGGAAACAAGGTAATTGCTGAGAATTCATCCTGCATTGGTAATATTGAACTAACTGCTGTACAGATTCTCATTTATTACAAAACATTTGCAAGGAAAATGTGATGTGTTCCATGATGCTAAAGTGTTTGCCTCTTTTCAAGAAGCTGAATAAATGGAAAGGCATTGTGGCTCACACCTGTAATCCCAGAACTTTGGGAAGCTGAGAGGGGTAGATCACTTGAGGTCAGGAGTTTGAGACCAGCCTGGCCAACAATACTGAAATACCATCTCTACTAAAAATACAAAAAAATTATCTAGGTGTGGTGGCACACATCTGTAATCCTAGCTACTGGAGAGACTAAGGCACAAGAATTGCTTGAACATGGGAGGTGGAGGTTGCAGTGAGCTGAGACTGTGCCACTGCACTCCAGTCTGGGTGACCAACTCGATGCTGTCTCAAATAGATGATAGATAGATAGATAGACAGATAGATAGATAGATAGATAGATAGATAGATAGATAGATAGATAAAGTAGGTAAAAATTATTCAGATGTAATTGATACCAAAAAATCTATTGGTAGGCCACAAGCCTTGACTGGGCAGAGGATGTCAGGTCTTCTCTCCTTCTGTCTCAGGTGTTTATACCTTTTGGGTTTTGCAGTGATAGTCATCTGGCTTGCCTTGCACGGCAGTACATTGGTGGAGTATGTGATCTTTGTTGGGCTGTTTGAACATCATTTGGTATTCATTGTTTTTTTACTTCCTCCATTGTGCAGAATGACCTGATTATCTTTTTCAATAACAACTTATTTTCCCTTTGTCTAATTGTTCATATACTCACCCATAATAATTTCCTTTACAATGGAAGGCAAATTTTTTCTTCCACTGTCCTTGGACAGAATGGATTTAACTATGTGTTTTAATTCCAATCTTTATGCATGGAGTAGGAGTTCAATAGAGGTTCAGCGAAAATGCCTTCTGAAAAGACATTTATTTTTCTTTGGCACCAGTCTTCTTCTCTGTAAAACCAGAGTCTAAGTCAGTGTTTCTCAGTTTCTTGACCTCAGCTCACAAGTGGCTTCCTAGAGAGCATGTTCTGGCCTTAATGCAATGCCACCCTTTTCTGTAGGTTGAGAAAGTCCATAAAATACTTTCTAAAAGTATACATATCTCCTCACACAGTTCGCACTCACACCTAGTTTGACACTGAAACTCATAGTACTAGTTCTAGATGACCTCCAAATTCCCATTTGGTTTTGATACCCTGCAATTCAGTGGTACTACTCTCTAGTCACTTCCTTGAGAAAATCAGGTCTGAGCAGATCGGCTTGGCATATCTTTTAGAAACTCCCAAATAATACATGCCTACTGTTATTGTTACCCTCACCACATTTTATTGATTTTATTCATCTGTCCTCCTCCAGTAGACTTGAACTCTTTGAGGATGAGTCTATTTAATGGAGAGTTGTTTGCATGTGGCCTAGCACAGGATAACAGCAAATCCTCAATAAATATTTGGTGAACATAACAGTTGATTATGTTGATGTAATATGCTGTCCAGATTACAGCTTTATTTGTGCATTAAAAGCTGATGCATGTAGGGAGCCCTTATGATGAATTCTTTACAAAAGTGGCTGTTACGTCTCCTAAAATATATTTAAGTTTCATGAGGACCAAGAACGGTAAAAAGACCAACTGGGGTGTTGAGAGTGGATAAGCTGGAATAACCTGATTCGTGTTCTTATTTGTGTAACATCTTCTCCATGCCAAGTGTGATTGTCTTGCTTAGATGGTGTGATATTAACAGCATTGCTTTACAAATGTTAAACTAATTGTTTATTCATGGTACTGTTAATGAGATGGCTACTTTATCCCTTTCTTTTAAAGGCCACAGGATGGAGCCAAATCCTGACACCTCCATTTCCTCCTGTGGTGTTACGGTGCCTGATTTCAGTTTCATAAAAACAAAAATAAAATATATGCACTAATATGAAATGTCAACTAAAATCAATAGTAATCTATTTCTCTTGGAGTGTGAGGGGGACCCAAACAATCAATTAGCAGTAAGCTTGTCAAAGTGCACGGGGCAGAGGTTGCTGGGCGCTTCATCATAATTTTATTTGCCCAGAGCATTTGAATAAATGAAGTGAAATGTTTCCACAAGTCTCTGAATCTCTGATAATTTTTAGACCTCCTGCTGAAATACTGTTGACTAATTTCCTGCAGTAAATATTTTCAGTGATTGTCAGAACCTGTAGTAGTAAATGACATTTTCTCTGATATGTTACTGTGCCTGAATGCAGAGAGAAGACACAAAGCTATGTGCATGTCTGTGAGAATGCAGCTGTATGTGCATTTTTTTTTAAGAAAAATAGCTTTCTCTGGAGATTTTGCTGAAAATCCCATTTCTCCTCTCAAGTAGCAATATACACCAACGAATATTTAATAAATATTCATTGGGTTGCATTCTATTTTATGCTATCTCTTGGTATTCCCTGCCTCTGCTGGATTGGGGGAACAGAGTGGAAGGGGTGATGAATGTAAGAAGAAATGCATATGCATTGCACCAATGTAGCCATAGGGGTCTGAACTGGCAGTCAGACTCACAAGATGCAAGTAAGCGTCAATGTTGTGTTTCCTTAGCTTTATAGAAGAATACAGGGCAGGAACTTCAGCAGGCACATCATCATCCCACGGGGCTCAGCAGATAATACACTGTTCTTTTTGTTTCCTTCCCCACTGAGAGTATCTGCATTGTCCCCAGACAGTAGCTGAGCTTCCCACATATCTTGTATATTGTTTTAGTCACATAGGTCCAAGACCTGCCAACCTTCAGCTTCCACAGCCTGAGTGTCATTCTACAGAGATGATGTTCAGAGTTTATGCTGCAGTTTCTAAGGAAGCAGGACTATGGAAAGGCACACATTGTCCTGCATCAGCCCAAGAAAGTCTGATGAAAACCCTTATACAGGTATTAATTTTTTTTTATTACTTGAATTGCAAAATACACACAAAAGTGATTTTAACAAAGAGAATTTTATCTTTCACTGACTTTCATTGTCCAGTGGGTGAGGTGCTCACGGGAGAAATCTCTCCATGACAGTGAAATGAAAACTTCAACCATTAAGAGCTTAAGATGCCGATCAGTCCTATAGAATGACTGGTCTGTGTACCCAATACCCAAACTTACTGAATGGTTGAATTAAGCCCAAGAAGATCCTTCTCTGTAGTATTTTTCAACTCTTCCTTTGGTTCTGGTCACTCCAATAACCCTCTCATTCAGAGAAATTTCTCTCCTGCCTAGGAACCCTTATTCTAAATTTCTGTCTTTCATAATTTTTTACTTCTTCTAACTTGAAACAGAATCTAAAAAACATGTGTGTGGGCACCAACCTACAACTGGGTTGAAAATCTTAGTGCAAGGCTACATTCAAGAACTGTATTCTACTGAATTGCTTATGTACAACCAAAACTCTTGTCCAATTTACCCAATTTGAATGTGATTTGAAGTCTTTTATTTCTTTGGAAGAAAATGTATTCTATAAATGCAATAACAATAATCCAAGCTCTACCTAAAAATAATGAATTAAAAATATAATAATTAAGTTCACAAATTAGTCAGGACTAAGAATTCTAATGGCTTAGAATTTTAAGCCATTCACATCCTAATAATCAGAATTAATTCCATAGATAAGTCTGAGCCATGCTTTGCCTCAACACAGGACAAAATTGTATATTATACCTTTATATGTAGAGATCCCTTGAGAGTTTAAAACAGAAGATTTTTCTCACTTGACTTCTTGTTTCTCGTGTTGTTTATTACCTCAAATAGAGAATAATTTGAATACAGCTATTTTTAAGAAAAAAATCATGATTGGAAAATGTGTGAATCAAGTTTATAAGAAGTAGGAAATGAATGTAATATCCATGTACATCAAAGTTTTAGGCACAAAGACGAATGGATAAAAATCTTTAAAACATATCTCAGCAGTATGCCCAAATTTCTATTGTTTAAAAACATATCTCAGCATTATGACCAAATTTATATTTTTTACAGTTTTATATACTTTATATACAGAAATCTCCAATGGACTTCTATAATTGCTATAATTACCTTTCAGTGGAAAGCTTAATTTGGGTGCATTACTGGCACAGGTCAAATTAGTTTAAGTTGTGTATACAGGGAAAAGTTGCTAAAATATTATGGATAGCTCAAACATAAAATGAGAATCATTAATTTGTATGATGTTACCAAGTTTTTCTTATAGTGCAAAACTTAACATGATTTCCTAAAAACCCCTGGTTAAAACATATGTAAAGTTAGATTATCATGATTTATATATGTCTACTTTTGTTATATATGTATAATGACGTTTATAGTACCTGTTAATCTAATGCTTTAGTTGCCTATCATTCTATTTTTAAAAGTTTAATAATAATATTATATTATTACTTCAATTTTCTCCATCTAGAGACATTATGTAATTCATATCTAACCAGTATCAACACAGGATCCTGAATTCTCCATTTAAAAAACAAAAACAAAAACAAAAACAAAAACAAAACTTTTCTTTCAATTGAACTATTCAGTAAATTTAGTTTGGCATCATTTTGTATGTTTGTTTGTTTTATAATGAATTGATTATTTAGTATGGAACTTATGACCAAATAAACCAGTTGTTATGGCATCATCTATAAGTTCTTAAATTACCCAAACCTACTGCAAGTGACAAAATTACAGTGCATTTCTGAGGTTTCAAGACAATAATAATTAGGAAGATCATGTCTTCAAAAAGGACTATCTAGTCAAGTTCTTGCCAAAACACCAACAAACTACCTCAATGGCCTTCCTTTCTAATGAAGAAAAATGGACTCTTCCTCCAAGTAGTTTCTGAATCAATGTGCTTCCATAACATACTTGGTAACCCAAGATGCACTTTCTGGTTTAATACCCTGTCATCACTAGCAGGAAAAGAATCAAGAATTTCCCATTGAGTTCCAATTTTAGTTGACTGATAAAGGAAAGATATGTGCCAGTTATTATATACCTACTTTTGACAGGAGAGATAGGTGGAAATGAAAAAATATATCTCTCAAAATCCACTGGTTTCAAGCATACATTGTACATTCATAAGTATTTCTCCCTCAATCAGCAAATTATAATTTATTAATAGTTCATATCTCCTGACTGACCTTTATCAGTTGAGCGGCTCTGACTCAGCAAGCTTTGAAGAAGAGAGATACAACTTTAAGGTGCCAAGTGCTGTTGCAGCTAATTTGTTAATATTTACGGCTTCAATCCACAATATAAGTTATGTGAGCACACTGCAATTTTCAGTAGAACATTTATGAGAGTGTGAGATTTGTAGTAGGAAAAGATAGCTTTGGGAAAAAAAAAAAAAGAGGAATCACAGATAACAAAATTTTAAGATAACTTTAAATGACCTTAAAGTAATATGGTCTTTTTTGCATAACAAACAAAAACTGGAAACACACAAACACATCCATTTAACTTAAACACTCATAAATATTTATTGCCCTTTTAGATCGCTTTATTGTGGCACGCTAAATTTCTAGAAACCTAATAACTGTGGCTTGATTCTACTTTTGTAATTAGAACATTAAAAAGAAATAAAATGGTTTATTTCTATCCAGTATGCTCTTTAACCTGGTTTGCATAGCATCCGGGAAAATTGCTGTTGTTGTTTGATATGCATAGTCTGCACATCTCTAGCCATTACAGCATTACAGGCTGCCTCCGAGAGGTTGAAACAATAACAAAGTGTGATAATACATATATAAATACAAGCAGTGTTTATATATGCTTTTATAGTAAAACCATTAGAAATCTCCTTCTGGGAATACAGATTTGGGAATGCTGTGAGTTAAATTGTATTTCTCTCATGATGAATAGTGTTACGTTGCTAAATAGAACATGAAAAATGTAGAGTGTAGTCCTTACTCTGTGGTATTATTTTATAATAGCATGTATGTCTATGGACAATCAATTTGTTACATAGTTTCACATTTGGTGAAGGTTTAATAAAGGCAACTTTGTTGATTTAAAAAAAAACCCTCGTGTTGCCAAAAAAAAAAAAAAAGAAAGAAAGAAAAGAAAAGAAATCCAGAAAACTGGAGATCTGTTATTGACTCTATGTCTTTAAGTCAGAGGAGACTAGTATGCATATCAAGGTTATGACATTATCCATCATAAAGTAAGGAATAAGCCAAATATCAGGACTGTGGTATGTAGACACAGTACCAAAGGCTAAGAAGAGCTTGTCCTAAAAATAGATTTCTAACAACAACTTTAGTAGAAACAAAAATTATTATTTAAAGGAAAAAAAACCATTTTTTAGAACAAATATATAAAATATATTTCAATTCATCATTAAATAAGTAGTAGAAATCCATCTCCAAGACTATTTGGCATGAAAATAAATTATATGTATTAACATTTTGCTTTAAGTCAACATAAATTTAAGATTCATAGAGAAAATGTCTACTGTTCCCCTCATTTCATTGTCCTTGGCAGAGGCAATACTACAGTCATCAACATTGCAAATGTTATGATTTTATAATCCACATTTAATGTTCTGGCTCTCTGCAGACTATGGCAGTGGGAATGGCAGATCCCCACAGGATGCAGGAAAGATCCATTTTCATCGTATGCACAAAATTATTATATGAATTCCCCTCTGTCTTGATCTGATTAATGAATGTGATAGTCATGCATATCCAATCACAAATAGTTCTTTCCATCTAATTTTGTTGATAAATTTGGTAAATTTGGAGAGATGATCAGATAGAGGAGAAAAGCCACAGCACATTCATAATGCTTTGATGTCACTGAGCCTGACCTTGCACAGAGAGGAGGTTCATGGTGTGGAGCAGATTGAGAGCGGATTTCCCATGCCCATGGACAAGTCTGGCTAGCCTTTTAGACTGTTTGTGGCAGGGAACTTCAGTGCAACTTCTGGCCTCTATCCCCCCCACCCCAGTATATTTGCATGCATCCACTGGCTGAATTTTTACATTTCACTGAATTTCCATGAAAAATGTGTTTAGAGCAGTATTTCATACCTGAAATACTTTTACATTTAGAATCACTGAATTTTAGATCAGAAAGCTAAGGGAACACTTACTCCCATCCATCATTTAACAGATGATAGCAATGAAATTCAAAAGGTTAAGTGGCTTTTCTGAAGCTGTAAGATTTTTGTGCGTGTGTGACAAAGCCTAGACATTCTCAATGTTGGTTCAGAGCTCTTTCATTTTCACTCTAGGATGATTCTTTATTAAACAGCTTATATCATTAAAATCTGTTAAAAGGCTGGTATATCTAGGCTTTAAAAAAAGTTTTAGCCTCCAAGAGTTTTTTATTTCATTTATGTAAATTATGCAGCCAAATGTACAATGTAGATGTCAAAAAGAGCTTCAAATAGATTAATGCATTTGACATTTCAAAGCTTGAGTATTAATAATTGATTATGTGCAACAAAAGAAAACACCTGTTAATATTTCTGAGAGGTTACAAGCGCAAAGAAAGTAGGAACCATGTCTAACGAATTTGCTTGTTCCTGGTGCATGACGACTTATCTAGTGCAGAGTGAACATTTGATAAATTTGTTGACTGCCTAAAGAAAACATTAAGTGGTAAAGAATTAGAAGGAATTAAAAGCATGCTCTTAATGTATGTTTAAACTAGCTCTGTGGTGAAACTGCAATGATAGATTCCTGGAAGTTCATGTACCTTAGGGACATGTCATCAATGGACCATTCAGGAAGGTGACAGAGCTGACAACTGGATCAAGAAAAAGGTTTATCATTTCTGAAAACTAGGAAGTTTAGGTGTCATAGCAACCCAGAATACTTGGGAAAAGAAGCAGATATTCCAAAGTATGAATTTAAAAAAATAAAAAAAGAGTTAAAGAAAAGAAAGAGTAAAGAGGACTGTACACTCCCTAAGTAGGGATATGATGTTGGAGATACGTGGCGACACCTGAATGAAGTCTGGAAGACACTCTGTCATTTTGTTTTGCTTCCAAAGCTGAGCATCTGTAAAGAACAGAAATGGGCTCTCAGGAGAAATTCAAAACTAGTAACGGTGATAAATTCTTCTACATGAAGGCTTCTGTTGTGCAAAATTTTTATTTTACCTTTATTTCTTATGAAATAAAGCAAAATACTTATTCTTTTTAATCACTTTTATACCAACATGTATTCTGGAAAATGTAACTGAACCCAATGTTAAATAAAGAGTAATAAAGTGAACAGCAAAAAAGAGCAATCTATTTCGAAGAAGTTTCCTGCTAGAATTAAGATTCAGTGTCCCCCTGAAATGTAAGCATGGTACATTTTTAAATTTAGAAATTAAAACTATAGGCCAGGCACTGTGACTTTGGGAAGCTGAGGTGGGCAGATCACAAGGTCAGGAGATCAAGACCATCCTGGCTAACACCATGGAACCCCATCTCTACTAAACATACAAAAAATTAGCCAGGTGTGGTGGCACGTACCTGTAGTCCCAGCTACTCAGGAGGCTGAGGCAGGAGAATCGCTTGAACCCATGAAGCAGAGGTTGCAGGGAGCTGAGGTTATGTCATTGCACTCCAGCCTGGGCAACAGAGTGAGACTCCATCTCAAAAAAAAAAAAAAAAAGAAAAGAAAAGAAATTAAAATGATATTATGTAGGTATGTATATTATAGTAAGGCAAGGGTGGCATAACAAATGTAAATAGTTTGGTGTTCTTGCAGCAAGAATTTTTAAAAGAGGATGTGGTGAGGGATGTCAGGCCCTCACTCTTGATGAATCCTGACTACTTGGAGGATAAACAGATTTCCAGTGCCCTTACCATTACTAGACTTAGTGTTAACGGAAGAAATGAGTAAAAGTAAGTGGGAGAAGTTGTATTAGAAACCCACGAGGGTACGATGAAAGATTTTGGAGGTTTGGGGCCATATGCCTTGGGAAACTCACCTCTGGGACTCTGACTGAAACATGTAGCACCTTCCAAGGCAGTGAGCATTGTTTCTACAGTCAGTGGTTTAAGAGGGATTAAGGATTTTCTCACCTAGTGCAAGCATTAGGATGGCTTCTAGAGATTAGATAAACCCTGTATTTTGCCTCAAGGTGTTTTCCTTGTCCAGGTAAGTGCTAATGTGCAAAACTTTCTGAAGAAGGCCAAAGTCCAAAGGAAATATGCTAAGACTACCCGAGGTCAATGAAGCAAACACTTTTGATTATGTTTAGGTATGGACCGTAAAAAACTAAACTAAGCGATTGAGATATTCATGAAATGTGTCCTCAGAAAGCTGTGACATGCTCCAGAAGTTTTTGAGACCGACCATGAGATAAAATGCTAAAAATATATTGGAACTAAATTAAAAGGAAGGTCAGGACACAGCCATGTCTGAATGGGAGATATAAAACACAGTGAATACAAATTGATAATGCTGAGGCGAGAGATCATTTATTGCTCTTCCATTTTTCTTTTAGGGAACAAGCAATAAAATTGAAATGAATGAGCCAATTTTAAACCTAATTTTCATACAGCATCATTTCTCCTGAAGGTCCATCAAAAATAGAAACCAAAGAGAAAAATAAAGAGAAAAACAACTTCCTTCACCTTCAGCTCATCTCATCGAAGGGGGAGGGCTTGATATCTTACCTCACAAATACTTTTTAAAATAGAAATTCTGAACTACAAATGAGTTTTTATTCCTATGTGCACATATTCTCAACTTGCATAATAATGCACAGCTCAGTCTCCACACATCCACATGAATACATACACATACACACATACACTCACACTGTTACTGTCATCTATCCACAAATCTATTTATCCTCATTTCTAAGTCATCTAAAATATGGTTTTTGTTCTGCGTGTGTGATAGTGTTTTTACCACCTCATGCTTTTATCTGTTTTTCTCGTTGACAATATGTCTGGTTTAATTATCATCTAGTATATAAAAAGTTATTTCTCTGAAGAGTTTATCAAGAGATTCTATGTGATTCTTTTTTTGGAAGTTGTCGAGATTGTGTCAAGAACTGTGAAAGGTCTGACATTTTATCCTGTATGCAAGCTAAAAAGGTAGCCTGACACAGCTTCTTGGATGCCAGCTGAAGAAATGAGACTCTTGGATCAGAGACAAAGGGCATTATTATTCACAGCAATGCAGGCCTTTTGGGCTTCATATTCCCATCAGTTCCCCCTCCCAAGGGGGGCAGCACAGAGCAGCACACACAGCGGATCTGTGGCCCTAATGAACCTGAACTGAGGAAATCCATTAATTTACAAGGGCTGTTAGCAAACATACTCAAACTTTGCCCCCGAGAGACATTATCTTTGTTATCCTGGACAGCAGGAAAAATAAAAATTAAGATAAAAAATCTGTCCTCTTCTCCAGAGAGAGACACTCTTTCTATCTTCCAAAAATCTGTTTGCTTTGTAAACATACTTGAAAAGACAGTCCAGAACAAAATATTGTCAGCAGAAACATGAGAGAACTATTGAGCCTTATCTCACACTACGGACTTGCTTCTGTAGTTCTGAGCACATATGCTCCGAAATGTTCATTTTTAACAGCCCAAAGGGTAAATATTTAGTTTGCCGGTCAGTTTCCACAAAGTTCTCTTGTCAGACAATAAGCACTATTTTCTTTCCTTTTTTTTCTTTTCTTCTCTCTTCTTTATTTTCTTTCCTTTTTTTTTATTTTTTTTTATTTAAAGAATCAGTCTTGGTACAGAGGTACCAATGTCTCACTTCTGTGTTTTGTCCTTAACAACCTCAATAGGTTTTCAAACATGTGCCATCTTTGGACCATCTCTTTTCTTCCATCTTTCCTTCTTTCTTAGGCTGCAGCCCCATGCTATCTGGGTGAACGTTCTAACTCTAGTCTTTATGTGTTGCCAACATCTGCGGCAACTAATGAATCAGGTTGGCTATGTTTTTGATAAGATCTCAGTAGGTGAGGATTCCAGCAGCACTTGACTGTTTCATTCTTTGCTTTTATGCATCACATACTGCTCTCCTCGTCTTCAGGTTTCCTCTGAGTGCATGTATTCCTTCATCTCACATCAGTTTCACACCGGCAAAGAATCATACCACAGGAAAGCAGTGTTCCAAGAACTTCTGTAGAAACAGATTCGTGTCCAGCTTCCTAACTCTGGAAAAGAAGAGGATTTTTATTTTTGTTTAATTGTATGCTATAAATAATAAATACAATTCTTAATGTAATGAAAATGGTCACAAACATACCCTCACTTTTGCATTTAGAGAAGTTTGGATTCCTTCAAAATAAACTTCTTGGAAGTCATTGACTTATTTCAGTCTTTTTTGCTTTTACCCAAAATGTGTTTGGCATTGTCTTCAGAATCTAACATAAATTTTTTAAATTTTCTCCCCATAGTAGCCAATCTTTATCCTTTCATATTGAATTCTACTTTTGAAAATAGTTAAAAGTTATTTAGAGCCCAATACAAAAAGTAGACAAACAAATGGATTTAAAAATATGTGAATGCATGTAATGAAACAGATACCCTTCTGTGATTGATAAATTGGCCCTGAAGACAGTTCTGGCAGAAAAGTTCCAAATGTTTCAGGTTTTTACAGCTTTGGAGGAAATTAAAAGTAGCTTGTCTTCAGAGGATGGGGAATTCCTTCACCGAAAGTAAAACTAATGAAAACTTATTTAAAGTGTACTCTTGTCTGTGATTTTTATTCATAAAAACAGGAATCATTTTTAAGCTAAAGAGAATATATCAAAATGAAGACATTTTCTCCATGGACATTGTCTGTGCATTGCCAGACCCTATAAAATCACTTGAAGAGTTGCAGTCATTGCCAGCAAAATGATTCTGTTAATTTCTCCTTCTTTCATAAACTCCTGTGCTCCTTTGTTTTATCTTGTTTTGGGAAAATACTGTGTTTGATCAGAAACAATGGATATTTGTGAATAAATCTTAACATTCACATGGCATTGAGTTAAATTTAGGCAAAGAGCCAGTCAGCTTAAGTTTTACTCACATATAAAAGTTGGGAATATTAATACCTAGTCTCCAGGATGATTTTCAGATTAATGATATAATATATTTGAAGGTGACCGCAAAATTAAAAGAAAATTGATGCTCAACAATTCTCTTTTCACCCTCCCTTTGTCTTCCTGCTTGCCTGGGTCAGGATTATATTTTACATGCCAATTTAATATTTCCTTTGGAACAGAGGAAATGGGTTGAAACCTCTAAGTTTATGGTGGCTGAGCTGCCAACTTCAAATTTATCCTCAAAGTACATGCCTACTCAAGACAAAGAGGCAGGAGAGATAAGGGGCCTCTTCCTAGTAGCTCCTTCCCTGTGTGGGATGCAGATGGATCTGTGTAACAAGATTAGGACAGAAACAGTACCCACCCCAAACTACTGAGGTGGGCTTAGACCCTATGATGTTAGCCAAGAAACTGTTCAATACTATTTCCTCCAACATGCAACCCTTTTAGTTGGAGGAATTATCAAGGAAAACATAAGGCCCCCCCGTTCAATGGGGTTAGAGGAGGTCAGTGCAGCAGTGGAGTCTTCTACAGAAGGATAAAAGAGCTAAGTTCTCCTTCTCCAAATGCTTACTCAAGCTTCTCTGCTGGGGTGGCAACTGGGGACCCTGTATGTGGGGAAAGAAATTCCACCGCTCAGGAGAGAATTGGGGACTTGGAGGATGTGGAATGTGAGAGGAGGGGTAACCCTGGGGAAAAGAGAGTTGTGAAGTTTTGAAGATTTCACCTTCCTATACATATTTATTTTTTTAGGCTGCTGAAAACAGTTGGAGATTTTGTGGAGTAGCATTAGCATTGTACAAATGAGTCTCTTAGCCTGAGGTTTTTCCCTGAATCCTATCTCCTGGGAATCTAGGAGAGGCTGTGGGGAAGAGGAGTCCACAAAGGCAAGAGAAATGACATCCTAACACTCTAAAATCTCACACGTAGTCTTTCCTTGGTGATATTCAGTTTCTACTCCTAAACTTCCCTGAGTTATTTTCAGCTATAAGGTGAGGAGTGGGAATTTAAATATCGTTTTCCATTGAAACTTGAAACTGTCAGGAAAAGAATGATAAATCGGATGCCCTTTTGGTTGGTCTCTGGCCCTGTTTTTTTGTTCATGCATCGATATATTGAGATTGGTCAGCAGTGCCGCTCTAGCCCTGTGGGAGAAACTATGAAAGTCTAAAGGGAAATGAAAAAAAGTGCATGCCAAATCGGGATGGGGAAAATGAAAAAGGAAATCCCTGTATATCCAGGAGGGGCCATCCCCACTAACAAATTTACCTTTTTTTTTTTTTTTTTTTTCTTCAAAAAGCCTAGTATTCTTGGACATCGCAGTTTTTTAAAACGCCAAAAATAAAAATCTGTGTTCATTGAAATAATAAATAACCCTTTCTGCTGGCAGAAGTGAGTACAAGAAATGGGTCCTAGTACAATTCTGTCTGCTCCTGGGAGCTGCTGAACTGTCAAAACAAGAACACGTAACTACTGAAGCTCAGTGAGAAGAAAGGTCAAGTGGATTCTACAAGAGAGCCTTGCTTTTAAAAAAGATTTAAGGCAACAACAACAGCAAAAAATTAGTAGGAGAAACTGGAGTAAAGCTGAACAATTAGTCCCTAATTATTGTTATCATAAATACTTATCATTGTAAATATAGGTGCACCTTCCAAGAAAAGCTTTGTGTTGCCTTTGTCTGTGAAATTAGATTGCATTTACCTAATCAGTTTGATAGTACATGTGGCCTTCTAACTTCAGCTTGGCAGAAATGTGAGTCTCGGGTAGGAGGGCATGGGTAGGATACAATATTTGAGCTCCAATATTTTCTGTCCAGGGTCTCCCGGTGCTCTTTTTTACTGGTCTCATGGTTAGATCTATAGTGTTTTGCACTCTGATTGCATGGAGACTGCTGGTTTATACCCTCTGTGTGCTGCTGGTGTTTATAGCGAAGGATTGTCCCAGTGCGAAAGCTTTAAAAAGTTCTTTATGTGTTATTTCCTTAGCCACCAAGGGCTGTAAATCATCTTTTTGGGTTTTGGCTTTCCCTGGCATTCTGGCCTGCCTGGCTGATGGTGTAAGGGGACAGAGTGCAGGAAGGGGGCAACAGTTTTGCAGACAGTTTCTGAAGCTCCGCACATCCTGGAGGCTTTCTTCCACCTTTCCCATCTTAAAAGTAGTATTTTAAGGTGACTAGGATGCCATGAATAGCTCTTGACGTGTATTACTAAATAATGTGAAAAATCAATATCCGTTTCAAGGAAATGTTTTATTTCACAAGGCTTGCTTCTGCTCACGGTTCTGGCAAAGACTTTATTTTCCATAAGGCTCAGAAAGACCAATATTACTTAGTTGCTATTTTTATTTTTATCAATAAAATTTCTTTGGCTGTCAGATCTTCTCTTTAGCAATGTTTAAGAGTTTGAGCAGCAAAGATATTTGAGGCTATTCTTGAATTAGAGATTCAATTTTATTCCATCAAAATGCATGCAAATACTCTTCATTGACATGTACCCACCCCAGAGGTGCACAGACAGAAACCTAGAGACGTGGACACTCCTGTACTTCAGATCCACCTGCCCCACAGCAAGTCAGTTCTTTGTATCCATATCAGTCTGGATTTTCCAGAAAACAAATATCCTATTGGTTCTCTTTTTTCGGAGGGAGAATTAGAGAGGGAGGGGGGAGAGAGAGAGAGAGAGAGAAAGAGAGAGAGAGAGAGAGAGAGAGAGAGAGACAGAGAGACAGAGAGACAGAGAGACAGAGAGAGACTGAGATTTATTTTAAATCTCCACATAATCGTGGAGGCTGGCCAATCTGAAATCCTTAGGGTAGATTAGGAGGCTAGAAATTTAGGCAGGATTTATATTTTACAATCCTTTCCATAATTCTTTTTTCTCTAGGAAACTTCAGATTTTTCTTAAGACTTTTTCTTAAGACTTTCTTAAGACTTTTTCTTAAGATTTCCACTGACCACGTGAGCCCCAGGTGCATTATGCAAGGTAATCTGCTTGACTTCACGCTAACAGATTATGGATGTAAATTACACATCCACAAATACCTTCACAGCAATACCTGAGCAAGTATTTGACCAAACAAATGAGCATCATAGCCGAGCCAGGTTGACACATAAGATTAGCCGTCACAATATGCAAACTACCTCAGATCTCTCTATCTACTCCTCTTTATCTTTACTGCTGCTATTCTGGTATAAACCACCAGTGTCTTTCACCTGGACAAATGCAGCAGTCTTCTACCTGCTCTGTTGTCAGTCAGCTGACTTCGGCTTATGCTATGGTAACAAGCAAACCCTAAATCACAGTGCTTTTTGTTGGTAATGGGTTGTTGTTTGCACACTTTACATGCAGGCTGTGGCTGTGTTCTGTGTTTCATCTCTACTGAAGGACTTGGGCTGAAGGAACAGCTCCTGTTCGAGTTGTGCTGCTCTCATAGACAAGGGAGAAAGAATAATGGCAAGACACCATCACGGCTTTTTGCACTGCCACTCCAATGTGACATTCATTATTCTGCTTATAATTTATTGGCCAAGGTAAGTCAGAGGGCCAAGATACATACCAATAGGCAAGAAGTATATCTTTTTACAAAAAAAGACCAATAAATATTTAAAAACTGTAATATACTTACCGCAATCTCTCTCTATTGCCTATTCTCCACAAGGTAATCAGAGATGTTCTTAAAATTGAATTATGTCGATACTCTCCTTTAAAAAACCTTCAAATGATCAATGCTGTATTGGTCAGAGTTCTCCAGAAAAACAGAACCAAAGGGGTCTGTTTGTGTATAAATATAGATAGATAGATAGATGATTGATTGATTGATTGATTGATTGATTATAAGGAGTCAGCTCCCACAATTATGGAAGCTGTCAAGTCCTAAGATCTGCAGAATGAATAAGAAAACTGGATATCCAAGAGAGCCAATAGGTTAGTTCTGAAGATCTGAGAATCAGGACAGCTGATTGTGTAGTTCTGTTAATAGTTTGAAGGTGATTAGACTCAAGACCCATGAAGAGTTCAAGTTTGAAAGCAGGAAAAAAACAATGTCTCAATTTAAATGCCATTGGGCAGGAAGAATCCTCTTTCACCTGAGGAAGGGTCAGGCTTTTTGCTCTATTCAGAGCTTCAACTGTTTGGATAAGGACCACCCACATTAGAGAGAGCAATCTGCTTAATTAGTCTACCAATTAAACATTTATCTTATTAGAAAACATCCTCACAGAAACACTCCGAATAATGTTTACCAAAGCTGGGTGTTCTGTAGCCCAGTTAACTGACACATAAAATTAACCATCATAAATGCATTTTTAAATTCCCAACACACTTGAATATAAATTCAAACTCCTACCCATGATCCATAAGGTCATGTTCCTCCCAGCCTCACCTCAGGCCATATTCCCACATACTTGTTCTATTGTAACCACAGTACTGGCCTGACTGCTCATGAAACTCACCAAAATCTTGATGCTGCAATATTTTTATATTCACTGACTGCCTAGGCTGGATCACTCTTTCTCTGCCCTGAAATATTTCACATGTCATGACTGGACCTTTCTCACTTTTCGAGCCTCAGTTTAAATGCCTCTTCCTTGGAGATACCTTCCTTGATAATCCTATCTAAAGTAGCAATGCTTCTTTCGTTCCTGCTTTCTTTCATTAACTCATAATCTCTGGTAAATTACCTTGGTTATATTTCAATAGCCATTCTTAATGATCTAAAATTATTTATTGTCTCTCTCCTCTACTCAGCGTAAGTGCCAAGAAGCTTATACTTATGTCTGTTTTTCTCACTAATGCCTGTCTAGCTCCAATATAGCTCATGATACCTCATAAGCATTCCATAAACATATACTAAATAAATGAAAAATTGAATGGGCCATGAGAACTCAGAAAGGAGCTAGGCAAATTCATTGGGTCTAAGTATGATTGCAGCTCAATCTAAATGAAAGATTTTTCCAAATAGAAAATAATTAACTACTTTATATTTCTCCATAAAAACACTTTTAAAAATGTCTAGTTGATGTGAGGATTTCTTGAGATTTATATGGCTATTTATTCTTTAGTGATAATGCAAGGCCAGAGAGGTTGAATGACTAACCTGTAATAACCCAAATGTTTCTTTAATTCTGACTGATAATGTTTGTACAAGTAAAAATACTGACTTCACTTTGCTAGAGGGCCCTAAGTTCTGGATTTACTATTAAATGGTTTGTTTTGCCTAGTGTTGGATTCGGTTAGAAATACTGTAAGACTCTGAAGCTCCTCTGAGTTTTACTCACCCAAAAAGCTATTGTCATATACAAAGATTGATCTCCAAGCCTCAGCTTCCTCAGATATAAAACAACAATGACAATATCTCCTTTCCAACATGTCTAGCACAGGTCTTAGCCCACAGAAAATCTCGATGGACTCCCGCTGTTCTTAGTGCATAGGTGTTAAGATGAGAAGCCTTGGTAGGTCAGTTCAGAAACAAGGAAGAATTAGTTGGGACTTGGCTAGGAAGCCTCAGATGCTCCAGTCATGGGACAGTCAGAATTCAAGGCAGGCTGACCACACGTTTCCAGAACCAAAGATTTAAAGTTCGTGAAGACTGGAGAGAGCAAAATAGTATAGACATTCAGAAGGAACTGTGTCAGTGTTTAAAATATTAGGATAGGGACTCAAGAAAGAGAAGAAACATCCAGAACTCAGATAACTAAGGATCCAGGGCATAGGACAATCTATGACTCTCATGCAAAGTTCCTGAAACCTTGTTCGATAAGTATCAGCTGGCCTGAGCCAAGGGAAGGAAGAATCCTCTTTTACTTGGGGAAGGGTCATACTTTTTGCTCTCTTCAGGGCTTCAACTGATTGGATGAGGTCCATCCACATTAGAGAGAGAAATCTGCTTAATTAGTCTACGAATTAAAAGTTTATCTCATTCAAAAAACATCCTCATGGAAACATTCCGAGTAATGTTTACCAAATAGCTAGGTATCCTGTAGCCCCGTCAATTGACACATAAAATTAACCATCATAAATGCATTTTTAAATTGAGGTTTGACAGAAAGTGATCAAAATTTAAGTTTCAGTGGCAAGGACACCAGAAGTCATTAAAGTTGTAGAGGAGAGCTCAAGTACTATGAGACTATCTGCAAGTTGAAATAAGAGGTCGTCATGTGGTTGACAATACCTTGACTTTTCAGCACTAACATAATGTCCTATTTTCTAAGCAATAATAGTTTAACCCATGAAGGATGTAGTATGTATTTAGAGTAACTTAATGGATGTGATAACTAAAGCCAAGAATAGTTTAATCACATAATTCACCCATGAAGCTGGAGTGGGAGCACTGCATATGCTTTTTATGTCCAGCCCAGAATTTTACCTTTCATCGTAGGAACTCACAATCAATAAATATCAAAAGTACACAATGAATACTTACCAACTCTACCTTCCTAGAAAGATCTGTGTCTATTTTGATTGGATGCCTAGTGTACCCTTGGGGAATTTGGTCAGGAAAAGACCAGCCATGATTCTGGACTGGACACCAATAACAAAACATACTTTCTTAAATAAAATGAGTGCAGGTTTCTTTTCCTTTTATCTAGTGAATGTGAACTATGTTGGCTCTTAAGTTTTTATTCTTATTTCTACTTGTGAATTGCTTCTGTGTTCCCTTTTATGACTGATTTTGCAATGGTCTCTATGTGACATATGTTATTTTTATGTCAAAGTGGAATAGGTAGCTGCCCACCAAATACAATTTGAAAGCCTGTTGATCCAATTTTCCCACTGTCTCACCCCGTCACCTCAACTGATTAGTCTAGACACCAAAGTGAGGTGCTGCTGAGGCTTTTGTGTGATTACAGATGTCACGTGGGAAGGAAATGTGTTGAGCCCTCGTTAGTCATTAATAGCATCTCAGATAAGTTCATCAGGGTGAAAAAAATGACAGTGTGATGGCTTTTTGTATCCATTTTTTGTTGTTTTTCAAAAAATCTGTTTTCTAACTGTAAGCATTTACTTCTTAAAGAATAACTATGAATAAAGAAGTTTCTATTAGGAAAAATTCATTCTACAAACTTTAGATTGTGGTTCTCAGCTTTGGTTGCACTATAAAATAATCTGAGATGATTTTTAAATCCTTGCACCAAATCTGCACCCCAACAGTATGTGTGAATCCCTGGAAGCAGGACCTTGGAGCCAGCGCTTTTTATAAAGCTCCCCAGGCAACTCCACTGGGAGGCCAAGGTTGACAACCACTTCTCTGGATGTCTTCCAGCATGAATAGAATAATAACACGAAGTATTTGTAAAGGTTATTTATCGTCATAGTAGAATTAAAATATTGAATAAACCATTTAAAATATATATTTTTTAAAATAATCATCTTTAATTTAGGATACATGGAGACGGGATTGGGGTAAGGAGTAATTCATTACCTGTGTGTGGCCCTAACACTTATCTTTAGTAAATGTGTTAATTGTAAAAAGAGAAAAAAGACCAAAAGTAGTAGAAAAAATACATGTAGTGGGGTTGATAAGAAGAAATAGTTTTGAGCAAGTAAGATCTTATACTGAATCTTATTTTTCTCATATGACTAAAATATAAAATTGACAATGGAATAATGATTGCATTTACATTGTTTATTACTTCCCACTTTTTGAAATTAAAATATACGTGCTGTAAAACAGACTCTTTTTGGTGTCTAGTTTTTCAGGTTTTGACACAGTTTTGTAACTACTATATAGTGGTTACCCCTGAAAAATTACCACCTTCCTATTTGTAGTCAACTTCTTTCCCCCACCCCTAGACTCTGCCAATCACTGATTTCTTTTACTTTCTTTCCTTCTTTCTTTCTTTCTTTCTTTATTGCTTGCTTTCTCTCTTTCTTTCTTTCTTTCTTTCTTTCTCTTTCTTTCTTTTTTAGAGACAAGGTCTCACTATGTTGCTTAGCCTGGCCTTGAACTCCTGTCCTCATATAAGCTTCCTGCCTCAGCCTCCATAATAGCTGGGACTAGAGGTGCACACCTCTGTGCCTGTCTTCACTATTTTTCTGGTTTTGCCTTTTCTGAATATATTGTAAATAAAGTCACGCAGTTTTGTTGTAGTTTCAATAGTAATATTTTAATACAGGATAATTAATGTGTAAATTTTCTGCCGTATGTTCTGAAATGATTAGATATTCTTGCCTGAAAGAGAAACCTGTCATCCTTAACTAGAAAGAATTTATTTTGAGAGCTACCTGCACTGCAAACAAATGTGCAGACCTGGCGGAGGTGACTGCTTGGGAGGGCAGACTTTAAAATTTAAACCAAATCCAGTGATTGAAATACTGAGATTGATTCAGAAAAACACTAGTCACATAATTAAACCTAAGGAAATAAAACAGAACACAGAGAAAATATTTTTTAACTAACAAAAAATAAGTGCTTCCTTTTCTTGCTTGAAAAGCAATATATAGGAGAAAAAGTAGACGCAAAGGCAAGCAAGTACGAGGACCTGTGCTCCCACTACCAATGAACAATTGTAGTTTTTAATTCACAATTTAAAAATATTTCACACATAGTCATACACACACATTTGTGCAAATCTATAAAGAAATATGTATATGCTTTTATTTACAAAATGGGTATTTTGCATACTGTTTCATAAAATATCTTTCTCTCAAAGCTTTTTACTGAATTATGAATAGTTTCTGTCAACAGTACCTGGTAATGGTTGAAAGTACAGGAGTTAGGAGCAGGGACTTTGAATCAGACGTACCTATTATCCCAGCTCCTCCACTTACCTAGATCTGTGATCTTGAGCAAAACACTGAAATTCTGTAAGCTACATTTGTCTCGTTTGTAAAATAAAGACAATTATACCTAATTTGTAAGTGTGTTGTGAGTATTAAGATAAAATAATACTTGTAAAGGATTTAGCACATTGCCTGGAAAATAATAATTAGTTATTCTACCAAGTTAGTGAGCAGGAAAAGCTCAGGAAATACTTGAAATCAACATTTTTCTTCTTTTGGAAAAGGTGTTCTTCCATCTTCATTTCATAAAATGTATTCATCCCCATTCCCCAGTTGAAATTTTCACAGGCCCCATTACTTTTCTTTTCATTTTTAGGTAATTGAATACTACCTAAATCACTTTAAGTTGTAAATATATTTTCATTCAGAAATTAGGTGGCCTAGCCCCAGATAATAACCAAAATGCTCAATGTGATATAAAGTCAAGTCTTCTCCCAGTCCCTGCTTTGGGGTAGAAGACTTCAATGGAAAATGAAGTTGTGATGACTTTTCTGCTTCTGCATTGTGCTCTTATTCCATCCCCTGGTTGACTACCCAATTTCTGACACTTCACATGCTATAATTGGAGAGGGAGGAGTGATAACTAGGCAGGAAGGTCTTGCTGGAACTAACATTATACATAGGCCTGGGTTGTTGGGGCCGGTGGACAGCTGACTCTCTTGGGGGCACCTTATTTGGCTCTTTGGAGGACTCTGCTCTGCCCTCTGTCCTGCAGCTCTCTTGACCCAAGTGAAAGCATTTCTGTTTCTGAGAGGCCCTTAGGACTCTTTTTATTTTTTTTTTGAGATGGAGTCTTGCCCTGTCACCCAGGCTGGAGTGCAGTGGCGCAATCTTGGCTCACTGCAACCTCCTCCTTCCGGGTTCAAGTGATTCTCCCGCCTCAACCTTCTGATCAGCTGCAACTACAGGCGCGGAACACCAAACTCAGCTAATTTTCGTATTTTTAGTAGAGACAGGTTTTCACTGTATTGGCCAGGCTGATCTTGAGCTCATGACCTCATGATCCACCCACCTCAGCCTCCCAAAGTGCTGGGATTACTGGTATGAACCACTGCACCCGGCCGGGACTTTTTCTTTGCCCCAGGAATTTGGCAGTCACTTCTGGGTTCTGGCTGTTTTTGTTTCTCTGTGCATTATGCAGTCATTTGGAATAGACTCATGATGAATTCCTCTAACACACAAAAGCCTTTCCCTCCCTCTTGTCCATGAGAACCCTGGAGAATCCTTTGCCCCAACACGGGAATTGTAGGAGGACACTTCGATATGGAAACATTCTTCTGACTCTATGACTAACGCTGTTAGGAATGAAGAAATAAAATTTGTGTTATGCTAGTAGTGAGAAAAATAATCCAAAGTCGTTACTTGTTTACAACCCAAACAAGTAAAGAGCCACATAAAATATGTTGAATTTTCAACAAAACTGATCTGATTTCAAAAACCTTTTCATCATACTTTTCCTATTAATGTAATCAGGGCTCAGTAGATAAATGCTGAATCTGCATCTATGGCCAGGAATACAGAAGCCCTGAGAAAATTAAAGAGGACCTATAAAATTAAGTAGCAAATGATTTTTCTCAAATATTTGAGAGAACAATTTACTGTTCAGCCAAATTGTAATTACAATGATGTCTTTTGAACATTAGCTTAGATTAGCCATGATAATTCTTTTCTCTTCTTTTTTTGTATCAAACACTGAGCACTCATTAGCTATTATGGAGTAAATACTCTCACTAAATGAAACGCCAGTATTACATCCCAGCCACCTGACTCCTGGTAATAAAGTACCATCCCTATCTTGAGAAGAGTCCAGTTAAATAAAATACAGGCTGTACTGATGCCACAGTGTTGGCTTGGGTTTAATTTTTAACTACTCAGTCAGTGTACCACGTTAATTACTGCTTATTTGAGTGATAACATTTTTATTCCATGTCAAGCATTTTATTCTTGACTTGGTATTTGGCCAGAACAGTTGGTCAGTGGTGGAATGGTTTAGTGGTCTTACTTTTTTCCTTTTATTCACTAATGCACTCTCTCAGAAAGACATCTGACAGAAAGATTTGGAGGTGGGCAGGGCCTTTCATTTATCTTCCAATTTTATTACTCTGTCCCTCTTAGGCCTGGCTCACATCCAGTATCTCAGAGCCTCTGTCTGCCAAGAAGCCCAACTCCTGGTTGGAAAGATACCCAAATCAGGAGGCATTAGACTCAGGAGCTGGAAATAAAGAGATCAACATTAAACACCATGCATTCAGTATTTTATTTCATGACCCTAAGTAATAAACATGAAAAAAAAAACCAAATGCCCTCAGGGGCACAGGGCTATAAAGGACTCCGCTCAGTGATGGTCTGGTAAAATTAAACTATTCTTTCTCATCTTTCCCTTTAGAGGGTTAATTTTTAGAGATTGACCTAGCTGGTAAAGTGTTTGGCAAATGCTTCAGCAAAACTTTTTTTAAAGTACCTTCCAAATTTATTTCACAAATATAATGAATACAGAAAACTTTTTTTTCTTTTTGAGACAGAGTCTTGCTCTGTTGCCAGACTAGAGTGCAGTGGCACAATTTTGGCTCACTGCAACCTCTGCCTCCTGGGTTCAAGCAATTCACCAGCCTCAGCATCCCAAGTAGCTGGGACTACAGGCACACACCACCACATCTGGCTAATTTTTTATATTTTAGTAGAGTCAGGGTTTCACCATGTTGGCCAGGATGGGCTTGATCTCCTGACCTTGTGATCCACCCACTTTGGCCTTCCAAAATGCTGGAATTACAGGCGTGAGCCACTGTACCCGACCAATAATGGTATCTTTCTACAAACTCGCTAGGATTCTTTTGTTGCAAGTAATAGAAACACAATTGAAACTAGCTGAAGCAAAAAGCGAAAGGACACCAGAAAGATATCCCAAAATGTATATAAATACCAAAGCATGTAATAGAATCCAGAGGGTATGATATCCACTGGGCTTCAGAAATGGCCCACAAAACTGATGTCCTTGTGGAGACTTGGGAAACATTCCTTCTATGTCTTTTCTCTGTGAACGTAAATGTACTTTTTTCTTACCTTGTGCTGCCCCCAAGTCCACATAGTGGAATATAACTTGTAAAAAGAGTCCACATTTTATATGTCATCATTGAAGAACCCAGGGAGAGTCCCAGTCCTCAAATTCTCAAAGCAGGGATCTCATGGCTCATTGTAAATCATGTACCCATCCCAGGGATAATCTGTGTCCCTGGTGACTGAGTCATGCTACAAAAGTGCTGTTGTAGTTTAAGATCTATGGATTGAGATCATTGGGGCAATTCCCAGAAAATCTGAGATATTTTCCTTGAAACGTTTTGTGAGGTAGGGGAGTTTGGGGCAAATTGAAACATTGGCAGCCTGTGCTTTCAGCTTTTCAGATAGTGAATGCTAACATGCTGAAGTTTTAAACAGAGCTATGAAGATAAAAGAGTATATGAATGGATTCATGAGAGAATTAAATATGTATAGTATTGCACTACATTAAAATGCTGCTTACACTTATTTGGAAAAGAGGCAACACAACAAAAAGGTTCAATGTTGACTCTGGAAATTTTTGGCCTAAATTTGAGATCTGGCTACACTATTTACTAGCAATGGGTCTGCTATGTGCCCAAATTTCCTCATCCATATAAAGAGACTAACAGAATCACACATCTCTATGGGTTATTATGAGATTAAAATGAGTTAATACACACATGAAGTACATTGAACAATGCCAGGTGCATAGGAACATTTTAATGTTAATTGCTGACACTTTTTTGGGATATCAGTTTAACTTTTATCTCACCTTACTGAGTTACTGTGGGATAATACAAGACCTGATTACTGCTGCATTAGCTTGGACTCCGTTTCTCACATGGATAATATTGGCTTTGGTTGCCTTCAGCGGGGACTTACCAGACCACTCAAAATCATTAAACTCTTTAATAAAACAAATAGTGCAGAACTGAATAATGCCCAATAGTCAAGTGAGGTCTTGTATTCACTTTCAACTTTATGATTCTAGATGAATCTATATGACATTGGGGTCCTTCTCTTTCACCCATTGTATAGGAAGGCAGATGCAGGTAGAAAATGTTGCCTCTCAAAATTATAGTCATTTTATGCACACATAAAATGAAGAGGACTGTAGGTTAGGAAATAATAATACACCATTGTTTTGAGCTTCATAAATATGCATATCCGTACATAAGTCTTCAAGTTTCATAGGCTCATGAATAAATGCAGGGACATAGATTTAGCACATATTTCTTATTTAGTGTTTATGTGCTTGTCCATCTGTTGTTTGATTATTGCATAATAGAAGAGCATTTATACAGCTAAAAGAAAGACCTATTTTACTTCCAAATCTGTTTTCACAAAAAAATAGATCCATTTCAAAAGCTTGTATATTATTGTGGAAGGTTGTTGTGGGACAGGTAACATACAAGAAGCAAATTCACTTTCTTGTTCTTCCTTCATTTTTTGTTTCATTCATATACCCCCTACAGCCACACACACACACACACACACACACACACACACACACACACCTTACACACTTCAAACACATGCATAGTAAGAAGGTTCATACTATTCCAGCTATAATTTAAAAGTGAAACAAAAATCCACCTGCAGGTTGAAATGGTTATTAGGTTTAGCTGGGTCAACAAAACTTACAGTTATATGAGTGTCCTGAATTCATTCTAACAATCTTGGAGCCATGTTTTTAAAAAGAAAATTAACAAGACAGACTTTGGCCAGAGAGGGACTGCTGTGCCATTAAGGGCTCTGAAAATACATTTGTGAGAAATAATGAAAAGAACAGAAGTGCCTTAGGCTCTTGTCACTCAATGCAGCTCAGTGGTAAAACCTCCTCATGCCTTTAAAAATTACAAGCCACTAGTCGAAGCTTTCATGCACAAATATGCTTTTAAATTTAATTTGATTTAAATGGTATATAACTGTTTAAATTCTGTAAAAATATATATTCAATTAAACAGATATTTATTCTACTGTTTCACAAAGGATTATATTAGGTGCTGGGTGTTGTGAGTGAAGAGGATGGGCTTAGCTTTGGATATGAAGCATTTGAAGAGCTGTCAGGATGGTCATATACAGCAGGCAATTAGGTACATTCTGGTCTGAGTCTGCATAGAGTAAGCAGGGCTACGTGTGAATAGGTGTTAATATAAGCTATGTAGAAATTATGATTAATGTAATCAGCACAGTGAAATGAAAAAGGGCCCAGGAATAGAATCGTGGTTGCCTGCATTTTAAGGGAATCTGAACCTCCATGTCCTGCTCACCCCCTTTATTCCACTAACTTAGCCTGCCACTTTCAGTTAAGGGCAAGGGTAGCTAGGTGTCATTTCTCCTACGGGCAGGTTTGGAGACCATGTGTGTCTGTGTGTTTTTGCATCTGTGTGTGAACAAGAAGGTGAAGGAGCAATAAGTTCTTCTGTTAAAATTTATCAGGAAAGTAGAAGTTCCAGTAAGAACTAGAAAAGTAGAGGGTCATGATGGACACCAAGGAGGAAGAACATTTCAAAAGCAGAGAGTGATAAGCACCTTTAAATGGTGTAGACAGGAAGATAACAGTGTAAACTGTTATCCTCTCTGTGACTTGGATAATGTTTTATTGAAGTCATTCTGAAAAAAAAAAAAAAGATAAAGTAGGGTTCTAAATGAAGATCTAATTTTCAAACCATTGGAAAGTAAACTGAAATAGCGGGTGATGGCTGTTATGAAGTAAAGCCTTTGAGCATGGCCTATTATTTTAAGAAGTCCCTTATTAAAGGGAAAAGATGAGACAGCAGCTTAATGCAGAGGCAGGGACAAGAAAGAAATTTGTTTTAAGATAGGGAATACATAAACATGTTCGTAATCAGAAGAGAAGAAATAAGAGGAGAATGATGGATTGGGAATGAGGAAACAGGGATGACTGATGGAGTAAAGTTCCAGAGGACAGAAGGGTGAAATGTATTGAGATAACAAGTGGAATAATTATTTTACATAGAGACAAAATAATTCTTCCCCTGAGACAGGATGAAGGAAGAAAAATATGGGTACCATTCAGAGAAAATCCAAGGTGAAGGGGAGGATAATTAAAGTAGTTGATCCTAAGAGACTCCTGGAAATGCACCCAGTGTTGGGTGCAGTGTTTCCTCTTCTGTCTAGACAGAGAGAGATATCAGCCTGATCAGCGACTCACAGAACTATGGATTTGATGAGAAATATATCTGAACCATGTCAGCATCAAGCAGCATATATATGACTATGTAAAGCAATACTTTTTTTACTCAGTGAGACTTCATGACCAAGTCAAGATCTGAGCCTTATAAGTATCCCTGGTCCAGTGCTGGGCAATCTTCCTCTCCTTAACCTGCATTGTAGGACCCAACATTTATCCCTGCCTGCCTGCATGGACTTTCAATGAGCAGTTCTGACCAAAGTCTGCTAAGTAGTTTCTACTCTTTTTTTAAAATTTTTATTTATTTATTTATTTATTTATTTATTTATTAAAGACGGGGTTTCACCATGTTGGTCAGGCTGGTCTTGAACTCCCGACCTAAGGTGATCTACCCGCCTTGGCCTCCAAAGTGCTTAGATTACAGGCATGAGCCACCACGTCCGGCCAGAGTAGCTTCTACTCTTAAAACACAGCAATGCTGCCACTTCTTTTTGGAGGCTGGTGAGAGGAGTGAGCAAACAATCTGAGAAGACAACTGGGGATGCAAAGTCAAAATAAAAGACAACTGGAACAAGCTGATTTTGAAATTAATTTATACTTCAGTGATAAAGTGAAGAAGGTAAAGCTATTACATGCATTTGGTAAAGATTGGGTAATTATGAACAAATTAGAAGTTCCTGTTGGTATCGTAAGTTGGAAAAGATTGTCAAACCAAACTAGAAGAAGCCCATGCTACTGAATTAATCAATATTTAGATTTGCTTCTAAATTTGTACTTTTTTGTGTTATGCAACACCTCAGCATCCAGAGAGTCTAAATTTCATCCTTCAGTTAAGTCAGATTCCTTGCAAGTTGTATCTTATTGCCAAGAATCACTTTAACTGACTGTGCTTTGGCATTTTGCATTGAGATACTGTAAAGAGATTTATGAAATATTCTTTTTATCTCTTGTAGGAATATTGTTGAAGGTATTGCTCGCCACAGCAGGCTGCCTCTTTTGTGCAGGCCAATGAGAGTCCTTTTTTTTTTTTTTTTTTTTTTTTTTTTTTTTTGTCCTCAGGCCTGAACTTGAATTTCTTCTGAGCAACCGGAACATTTTGATTCTATAGGCATTGGGTATATTGTAATTGATTCCAATTCCTTTTTTGCTTTGGCTGTGTATCTACTGAGAATGCTTTTAGATACAATAACTTACAATAACCAAGGTCAGTTTTTTTTTCCCCCTTTTTTTATAGCAAGAAAGTTGTAACTGACTGCTGTGGTTAGTTCAACATCTCAAAGAGGACAAACATCTCTGAATTTCCTTCAGACACAGGATGGCAGGTGCAGCTCCACCTATAATTCTCAAACGTCAGTGTGCAACAAAATCACTTGGGGAGCTGAGAAAGTGCCCAGAGGCCCAAACTCCTTCAAAAAGAATAGGGCCTGTGCCTCTTATATCATGACTGGGTTCCTAGATGATTCCTCTATTGATCCAAGCTTGAGAACCACTGCTCTAGTGTCTGCCACTCAAGACAAGAAGGAAAAAACAAAGCATCTATTTTCCTTCTTCATAGTCTCTCTTTTTGGCTAGAAAGAAAAATGTTCTGTTACTTCAGCCAACTGCCTCTTGCTTCTGCTCTAAAGAAGGCCGAAGAAGCACATAACTTTCCAGAGATTAAAGAACTCTGCCTCCAAACTCAAATTTTTGCATTAAGGAAGAAGCAGAGGAATGGGTGTTGGATGGGTGAAGATCAGTGGTTTGGGCCCAATTTGCTTCTAGTTATCTTGAAATTTATTATATATTTTTTTAGTGGTAATGTTATCCTAAATTAATTTTGCTTTCCTATGTTTCTCTGATTTTTCTGTTAAAAATATTAGTTGTTGCATATAAATTTATAAACCTACCCTCAACTATTTTCAAAATGCTGAATGTATGGTGACTGATGAAATTCTTAGACAGTCACTTTCCTCATTATCAACAGGAGAATCCAGGGGTGGTGAGGTTCCATTCCAGGCTGCCTTGGGCCCATAGTGAGGAAAATGTATGCATGCTTATTTCCCATTTTTCACGTTCTGGGTTGAAAGCAGGCTGACAGGGTGATTCATAGCATTGAAGTTGGAAATTCTCCTTTAGCTTAAGTATGAATGCTGGTTATTTTCTGACACTTTGTGGCTCTAGCTCATTAGATCAGAATCCTGATTATGTATCAGAAAAAATACTGATGCTCTGGCCTATCTCCATTGGAGGTGGTACTTAGGTATCCATATTTTTATTTAAAAGCTTCCCAGGTGATTCTTTTTTTTTTTTTTTTTTTTTTTTTTTTTGAGATGGGGTCTTGCTCTGTCACCAGGCTGGAGTGCAGTGGTGCAATCTCGGCCCACTGCAACCTCCGTCTCCAGATTCAAGCAATTCTCCTGCTCAGCAAACCAAGTAGCTGGGACTACAGGCGCATGCCACCATGCCCAGCTATAACTTTTATATTTTTAGTTTTAGTAGAGACAGGATTTCACTATGTTGGCCAGGATGGTCTTGATCTCTTGACGTCGTGGATTTGCCCGCCTCAGCCTCCCAAAGTGCTGGGATTACAGGTATGAGCCAGCACGCCCGGTCACTTCCCAGGTGATTCTAATGGATAGCCAAGTTTAAGGAATGACTGGCGTGGCTGGTAGACTCTCTCCCCTAAACTCTCTCTTTTGTGCTCGAACTTTGGCTTGGTTTCTCTGATTCTATTCCTCATTTCAATTTCTGTCTGCAGGTCTCACTCCAGGATCTCTATTCTTTTGTTGCCAGATGTTAACCTGATTTTTGTTTGTGACAGCTCTTTGAGTTCAGGACTGGTTTTCTTCACCCTAGACTGTAGGTTTTAATTAACCCTGCTCTAACACTTCAGTGGCAAGAGTTGAGCTCCTTTTTGTGATTTGCAGTAGTACACCAACTCATCCCACTGACAGCCAAAAAGGGTGGGAAATCTTGGGGCTTACAAACTGTGTTTAAGGAGGCAATTATTGACTCTTCGGAATTGCAGTGTTGAGTATTCAGGAAGCTTTCTTTATTCCATCCTATTTCACCTAAAGGTCAGCTTGGTTCTCATTTAGTCTCAGTCTGTTTCTAGGTAAATCTCCCAAATAGCCTCTTGACACTGAGAGCTGGTTGCTTTCTCCTCCCAGTTCCTAAACCCAGAAATCCTCACAACTCTGCTCTCTCCTGTAGATCTGTGAAAGATCATTTTTGTACTGATGTACTGGAATTTTGTTAATTTAATCTTTACTCTCCTTGGTTATTATTTTTTTCTTGAGTTTTAAATTGCTTTCCTCATCAACTTTCTTCAGGTTCTCAGCCCTCTAGGTATATATAGCCTGTATACCCAAGCTATGGGCAAAGAACAAATAAGCCTCAAATCGAGGCAGTAAAATCAATGGTTAAACAAACACCCAGGTTTTGCAGTCAAGCAGGCTGGGCTCAAATTTTAAATCTGTGACTTCCAAGTTGGCTTTCTCACTTGCAAAGTGGTGTAATAATAGGACCTGATTTGCAGGATTGTTAGTAGAAAGAAATAAGATGATCTTGGAGGTTTTTCTGATACTTAGTACGTGCTGCAGAAAAGTTAGGTGTTTGCCACAGATACTAAGATGGAATTTGCATCAATGCATTCATTTATTGAGGATCAACACCTGTAAAAGAAAGCAGGGAAGTTCAACTGAGATGTTGGTTATGCTGTGTTTTCAAGTAAACATTTCCTTTTCTCTCTCTCTCTCTTTTTTTTTTTTTTTTTTGAGACAGAGTCTCGCTCTGTCACTTGGGCTGGAGTGCTGTGTCGTGATCTCTGCTTACTGCAACCTCTGCCTCCCAGGTTCAAGGAATTCTCCTGCCTCAGCCTCCTGAGTAGCTGAGATTACAGGCGTCTGCCACCATGACCAGCTAATTTATGTATTTTTAGTAGAGACGGGTTTTCACCATGTTGGCCAGGCTGTTCTCGATCTCCTGACCTCAAGTGATCCACCTACCTTGGCTTCCCAAAGTGCTGGGATTACAGGCGTGAGCCACCATGCCTGGCTGTAAACATTTCCTTTGATAGTCACTCTGTGCTGAGTGGATATGGGTGGCCTCTAGACACTCTCCTCACCAGCCACCAGATGCTGCCTCAGGGGTGCTTGTGGCCCTGGGTAAGGACGCTCCCCGCAGGTGAAGGCGACCCTGAAGAGCCTGACCACTGCAGGCTGTTGGCAGTAACGCTTCTTGGACTCCCAACGGGTCTTTATTGAAGGGTCAGGCAGTGGCTGTCAGTGTCTATGACAGTGTCTCCCTCACTCCTCTGGTTTGCAGGAGAGAAGTGCACCTGCCTGATGTGCCTTGGCCGTCAGGGGGTGGTTATTCCTCACATAGCCCATGTTTAGAAATAATATGTTCATAGAAAGGCCTTACTGTCTTAGTTACAAACCACCATAAACCAAGTGGGTTACAAACTATGGAAGCTTATTTCTTACAATTCTGGGAGCTGGAAAGTCTGTGCTCAAGGTACTGGCAGGTTTGGTGTCAGGTGAGGGCGCGCATCCCGGTTCATTGATGGTTGCTTCCTGCTGTACTCACATGGTAGAAGAGGCAGGCAGCTCTCTGGAGTCGAAAGCGTGCTGATCCCATTTCTGAGGGTGGAGCCTACCAAAGGCCTCGCAGCCTCATACCAGCACTTCGAGGGTTAGAAATTCAACAGCTGACATTTGGAGGGGTACGAATATTCAGAACACAGCAATTATCAACATAACTGTGGACAAACAGGACATTTCAGAAGCCTGAGGATAGGCCTAATTGCAGGTTTTTAGATTTCTGGGCTAGAGTCCAGGTTTTTATTATCACAAATAAGAAGAGGGAGCGAAAGGAAGTAAATATACAATGGGAACAGGATGATTTTAAATACATTTTGGTCCTCAGGACTTTGTGTGAGGAAGTTTCTGGAGATTCTGCTAACACAACCTGTCAGCAAACAACAGCTTTTGTGCACAGAGCTCCCAGGACTCCACTTTACAAAATCACTTGAACTACCACTTCATTTATATAAAGGCATTGTTTCAATAGCCTGCAAGAAATTTTGGAAGACAAATCTCATTATTGATTTACAGGTTATTTTCCAGGCTAACTAAAAATCAAAGCTGATTTACTTCAAGTGGTCATCCCAGTTTTAATAAATGTTTAATACCTCAGATGCTCTGGTGTTTGTCTTCGTTCTTTAGTCTGAACTCAGCGTGAACTGGATTAATTCCTGAGGAAATATAAACAAATATGTTTTTTACAGGCTTGGGCAAATGTTTTCTGAATCCCTTTGGCCTGGGATAGTTGTAAATACACACAACATTTAAACAGACCTCTGTAGGGCTAATGGACAGGGATGAGACACCATTAGACTGTGGACAGTCTATACAACAACCATCATCCTTGAGGTTATCCATGGAAGCTTTTTTTTTTTTTTTTTTGAGACAGAGTTTCGCTCTGCTGCCCAGGTTGAAGTGCAGTGCAGTGGTGCAATCTCAGCTCACCGCAACCTCTGCCTCCCAGGTTAAAGCAATCCACCTACCTTAGCCTCCTGAGTAGCTGGGATTACAAGCATGCACCACCATGCCCAGTCAATTTTTGCAGTTTTAGTAGAGACAAGGTTTCACCTCGTTGGCCAGGTTGGTCTGGAACTGCTGACCTCAAGTGATTCACCTCTCAGCCTTCCAAAGTGCTGTGATTACAGGCGTGAGCCACCATGTCCAGCCCCTTAGTACATTCTTAAATCATACGAGGCAAGCAAGAAAATACAGCTTTGTGGATAAATTCTAGCTATAGTCAGAATTGGGTCCTTATCCTCTACTCAGAATGGATCATTTAGCAGAGCTGGATTTGAATCTTGCTACTGAAAGAATGTCTATGGGACTTTAGACAAATGATTTTGCTTCTCTAGGCCCTAGTTTTCTTATCTGAAAAATGAATGAGGTCATTTTTGCAAACTGGGACTTCAGTGTCTGCTGTCAGGCTTAGCACACTAAATGTTCAACAAACAAGTAGCATCAACATTACCCTCATCATCATATCTCTCTTCTTTCACCTGAACAATGTTCAAGAGAAGAATCAATTTTTATCTTAAATGAATTTCATGTTTTGACTCTTGTGGGCTTTAGTTCTTTTTCCTTTTCATTTTTCTTTCGTGTAAGTCATATCTTTGTCACTTCCAGTGTAATTTGTGAACCCCTGGTCTCCATAGATGGGGAGTAATGTTGTATGCAGTAGCTCCCAGGTTTGGGGTGAGGAGCTTGGGCTGCGCTGGTTTTCAGTGACTTTCAAACAAAAACATCACTGTCAATGAATCATTTAGTGAGTATATTGCACCAAATTTTATTTCTTGGGGATAACTTGGGAATAGCTTTGATTTCTGCACAATTGACCAGATCTCTCTCTTCCTTTCTTTCTTTCTTCTTCTTTCTTTCTTTCTTCCTTTATTTTCCTTTCTCTTTCTTTCTTTTCTTTTTCTTTCTTTTTTTTCTTTCTTTCTCTCTTTCTTTTCTTTCTGTCTCTCTTTCTTTTCCTTTCTCTCTTTCTTTTGTTCATTCCCTCCCTTCCTCCCTCCCTCCACCTCATCTCTCTCTCTCTCTCTCTCTCTCTCTCTCTCTCGAGACAGAGTCGCACTCTGTTGTCCAGGTTAGAGTGTACTAGCATGGTCTTGGCTCACCACAAGCTCTGCCTCCCAGGTTCAAATGATTCTCCTGCCTCATCTTCCCAAGTAACTGGGATTACAGGCATGTGCCACCACACCTGGCTAATTTTTGTATTTTTAGTAGAGACAGAGTTTCGTCGTGTTGATCAGGCTAGTCTTGAACTCCTGACCTTGTGATCCGCCTACTTCGGCCTCCCAAAGTGCTGGGATTACAGGTGTGAGCCACCGTGTTCTTTAAGTCCCCAGTGGCCATTAGGTGAAGCCTCCAAATTACGGAACTTTAGCCTTCCTTGGGAGAGGTAAACTCCACTTTAGATGGCACCAGAAGGACTTCTCAGTGGGACCCAGGGATCTACACTAAAGAAAATTTAAATATTTCTTCCAGTGTTGAAGCAGTTTTTATCCTAAATTTGGGTCGAGAACATCATTTCATAATACTACCTCTCCTAGCATTTTATCCATGTGTTTACAGTTCTTCTCCAGCCTCCCTATCTATGGCTACTGTTCTTGCTTCATGCACTTTGGGGTTAAAGTAGGAT
This sequence comes from Saimiri boliviensis, assembly GCF_048565385.1. Lineage (NCBI taxonomy): Eukaryota > Metazoa > Chordata > Mammalia > Primates > Cebidae > Saimiri > Saimiri boliviensis. The sequence continues at coordinate 24,593,297 of NC_133452.1, read as the reverse complement.
AGACATATTAATGACAGTGGAGTTAAGACTTGTGGCACATATGGTGGCTGGAAATGAGTCATACAAATGTGTCACATATAGACATTGGCTTCAAGGACTCCACTGTGGTCCTAACACTTCAGTCATCACACTTTGAGGCTCTCATCCCTGAATGAACTAGCACCTCTGTATTCACTTCCGCCTCCTATTTGATTCTCTGTAATCTCATCCCAGTTTAGAATAGTTTTAAGATGACACATTCTAGAATCAGACTGCCTGGGTTCAAATTCTGGTTTTGTTACTTTCATCTCTAAACTCAGGGCAATTATAATACCTTTTTCAGTGGGTTACTATAAAGATACAGTGCAATAGTACTTAGGATAGTGGCTGACATAATAAATGTTGGCTGATAATATGTTATTATTATAATTACTCACATACAACACCCTGAGCTTATAATAGGAATCTTAGACAGGTTCCACTGAGCTCTGGTTTCTTTTGGGTCAATAGCTCATGGAACAATCCTCTAAGACAGCTTAAAGTTGTCTACATGGCATTATAAAACATGTACAAATGAAATCTCTGGATAAATACAAGCCTGGTGAAAACCACCTTACCAGGTCCTGTGGCTTTGTAACCCGATGCAGCACTCCCATGCCTTCTCTCACCCCCTCTATCAGTAGATCTTAATGCAATAATTGCCCAGGGGATCAAACTCACAATAGAGGGCATAAGAAAGGGTTAGTTAAGGAGAATTAGCAAAATGTACAAAAGTTTGCTTTCCAGTGACTCCATTTGAACCTTGCTTAAGTCATTATTGACTTACTACACTGGGAAATGAACAAAACGGATGTTCTAGCAGAGCACTTCTAAGTTGGTCTTCTTTGGCATAAAGACTTCTATAAGTTAAAGAGGATTTGGTGAGAATAAATATGTAACTATAAATTAATAGAAAGAAAAACTAACAAGCTGGGCACAGTGGCTCACACCTGTAATCCCAGCACTTTGGGAGGCGGAGTGAGGCGGATTGTTTGAGCTGAGGAGTTCAAGAACAGCATGGGCAACGTGGTGAAACCCTATCTCTATCAAAACTACACACAGAAACAGCCCCAAAATAACAAATTAGCTGGGCATGATGGTGAGTGTCTATAGTCCTAGTTACCAGGAAGGCTGAGGTGAGAGGATCACTTGAGCCTGTGAGGTGAAGGTTGCAGTAAGCCAAGATTATGCCACTGCACTTCAGTCTGGGTGGAAGAGTGGCACTCTGTCACAAATAAAATAAAATAAAATAAAAACTACTAACAATAATGATGCATTAACTAGACACTTTGGCCAATTAGCCAGTTCTTCACACATCAGTCTATGTTAAAGCAAAAAGCTTGTAGGAGGAGAGTCAAAATGGCTATAAAATATGAGATATACATTTTTCCACAAGTGCCAAGCTATTTAGGTGTAAAGGAATTATAATATGAGTTAAGTATAATATGTGACATTTTTCGGTGCTTAAAGATTAATGTCTGTTGCAATTTTTAGGCATTCCCTTTTAGCCTAGGTCATTCCTGCCTTCTTCACCTGTCATGGCAGTACCTGACACCATGTCGTTGTTCCTATTATTAATCAGATTCCCTAAATTTTTCTTTTTCAAATCTACAGTAATTCATATGGGCCCCATCCCTTAATTTGAAATGTTCTGAATCCATTTCTTGAATATCTGCAAGGAAGCATGTGAAAATGTAGGATAAAATATAATCTGCACACTGCATGAAGGCGAGATGATTATCGATGTTGAAGGCATGTGTAATTCAGACATCACCGTGCAGTATACAGTACACATTTGCATTAAGTAAACAAATCCTTTGGAAGTGTGATGCATGTCTTCTGGACAAAAGAAAGAGGATTCCATTTCAATGAGATCTAAAAATACTATGGCATAGTAGTTACATATGTGGAGCTTGTGATAATAACTGGCTTTCTCAATAAAATGTGATGAATCTACAACAATCTCACACCCTGGTATTTTAATAATGGCATTTGAGAGAAAAGTTTCTGTATGCCACTCTTGGTCAATAAACAAATGGTCTTGAAATGCACTATTCTATGAGTTATAGGAACAAAACCTAAAGCGTCGTAGTGGAATAAACTTGAACAATAAAATGTGAAAACTCTATGAACATAAACATAATGCTCGAAGGCAGGTATATTTTCTACCTCCTTCATTTTTGCTTTTCCAGGTAACAGTTCAGCTCTGATTTTGTATCATATCATATATTTCATTCCAGCCAACAATTAACTTATTTCTGGGTAACAAATCACCTATTTCTGTGAAATGACAGCATGGAGCTGCTAACAATACAGCTCAGGAAGACATGGTAATGATTTCTCTCAGGTGTTTGTCTAAAGAAAAGCAGAATGTGACAAGGATGAAGTAACTCTGATGAGCATTAAATGGCAGTGTTGCTTTCTGAAAGAAATCACATGAGTGATTGATCAAATACGTCCTCAAATATATTCACCCGTGCGCTGTGCAGGTGAGTGCAGGGTAACATTTCAAATGTCCTCTTGCATCACCGGAGCTCACAGCCACCAGCATCCGATCACTAGCCTTTCCAGGAGGTATTTTAAAACAGATGTGGTTTTTTTTTTGTCTACCACAGTAACTAAGAAATATTTAAAAGATTTCATTGCCTGAATTTACTGAGGCTCTATTCAAGGACGAGGGTGGGGGCTATTCTTCAGTAAAGGCAAATCCCATGCAGAAGGCATTTTGTATTCTTAAACATTATTTGCTCTATGATGGATTGAATCTTGCTGTGGAATAACTTCCTCTGTGCTCTGCAGTTCTCCAGTGTCCCCTTTCAATGACTTGTTTCTGGCCTCTCTAGAGGTTCATTTGTTCAAGAAAGGACAATAATAGTAGCGACTGAAAAGTATATTCCAGAGGCAACCATACCATTGCTATAACATCTGGGATACGACTTTTTCACTCTAAATATATGCTCCTCAGTACTCCAGCTATCTGTTATGGACTAACGTGTGTAACCCAAAAAGATACTGAGGTCCTAACCCCAGGTACCTGTGAATGTGACCTGCTTTGGAAGTGAACTCTTTGCAAATGTAGTCAAGTTAAGATAAGGTCGTTAGTGTGGGATCTAATTCAATATGACTATTGTCCTTATAAGAAGAGGAGAAAAGGGCCAGGTGTAGTGGCTCACATCTGTAATCCCAGTACTTTGGGAGGCTGAGGCAGGTGGATCACCTGCGGTTGGGAGTTTGAGACTAGCCTGACCAACATGATGAAACACCGTCTCTACTAAAAATACAAAAATTAGCTGCGTGTGGTGGTGGGTGCCTGTAATCCCAGCTACTCAGGAAGCTGAGGCAGGAGAATCACTTGAACCCAGGAAATGGAGGTTGCAGTGAGCCGAGATAGCGCCATTGCATTCCAGCTTGGGTGAGAAGAGCAAAACTTTGTCGAAAGAAAGAAAAGAAAGGAAAGAAGGAAGAGAGAAAGGGAGGGAGGGAGGAAGGAAGGAATGAAAGAAGGAAGGAAGGAAGGTGGGAAGGAAGGAAGGAAGGTGGGAAGGAAGGAAGGAAGGAAGGAAGGAGAGAAAAGAGGCACAAAGGGTCACTCAAGGAGAACACCATGTGACAGTAAAGGCACCATGTGGCATGAGGCTCTCTTAGTCAGGAATACCAAGGATTTCCAGCAATACCAGAAGCTAAGAGAAAGGCATGGAATGAGTTCTCCCCTAGAGCCTTCAGGGAGAGAATGGCTCTGCTAATTCCTCTATTTCAGACATCTGGCCTCCAGAACTGGGAGAAAATACATTACTGCTGTTTAAAGCCACTTAATTTGTATGATAGTATTTTGTTACAGCATCTCTAGAAAACTAATACACTATCTAAATTTGAATCTCTGGAGTGAGGGGCAAGAAACTAGTGAGCATATAGAGACAAACTAGGAATGTATGATGTGGTTATTTGACCAATGGTGTTGAATGTCTCCACACATTGGTTAATGAAAGGGTATATTGCAATCATCACTAAATATGTGGGAGGTATAGACTGACAAGGTTTATCTCAGTTTGTCCGGGAAGTGCTGGTTTCCACTTACTTTTTGGGCATAATAACTGCTAGAACCCTTTCAATTTCACAGTATCCCAGTTTGGATAATAAATTATTGCCATATCCCTCTGTGTACACTTGGTGAAAGAATACAGTTTCATCACTAGTCTTCTGTATTTCTGATTTTAAAAATTTCAGGTATCACTAGCAAAACCCCTCTAACACTGCAGTGAATTAAAGATTTAATATTCCCAGAGCCTGGGTCACTTTCAGGCTTAATTTATTCTGTAACCTACAAAATTACACCCCTCATACCTGGGTCCTCAGGAAATAATGGTTCACTTTGTTGAATCAAGTTGGAATAAACACAATTAGTCATACCTGGGTGGGGGAGAGTGGGGGTAATAACAACTAAATTCAAGTGCAATACAAGTATTCTGAACTATGCAATTCCTTTCAGTTACTACTGGGTGATTGAGATTAGCAATGTGAACCCTGAAAAAGAGCAGAGTTATGGCCCTTATTTCTTGCTTTGTCATAAATTCTTCCTAACCTTGAATAAATGTATCTTTTCCCTCAGTTTTCCTGCTTAAGAAGTGAAGGCTCTAAGAACTGGCTTTTTATTTTCTTGATATATGTTGCTTAATTAAAGAATGGAAGGTATTCAAATTAGTTGAATACCTTCAACAATTTGAGAAAAGCACTTTGTATATTCCATGCCTTGAGGATTGACCTGTACAGAATTTACTCATCAGAGTTCGAAGGACAGATCAATTCCCATTTCTGGTCAGTTGTATGCTTGTTGTAATACCATGGCAAAGCCCTGGTGAAGTGTATATGAAAGTTGACTTTACACAATGTCTACCAATCTTTGTTCACTCTTTGTTCTCCTCTTCTGTATATAAAATAAAACAATTGACATTGTTTTCTTCTGGTGACTGCTTTTAGCCTCAACTCTGGCTTCTGAAGCTAAAATGAGGCTCCCTGTTTCTTTCTACACTTATGACTGTCAATTGATGACCTTAGGAAGGCAGTAGGAGATGTTGCTGACAGCAAAAGCTGATTTGGAAGTTGGTATTGTGGCAGTAGGATGTTTCCCAGGTATTTGCAAACACAGGTGTGGGCAGAGTGATCTAGGGTAATTGTTAACATCAATACCCTGCACTGCTCCTCCAGTGCTCATACAATGCCCTTCGAATAGCAGTACGATTTCAATGACAGTACCATTGCAATGATATTATACTTTTCTGTTTATAGGTTTGTTAATTCCAATGGATGGTGCATTGCTAAAGATTGAAGCTATGTTTACTCACATTTTTATTTTTATTTCTAGTACTTTCCTAAATACTAGAAAATAAGCAGAATTAAATTCACATTTAATAAATGAGTAGTAACCTTTTAAAGAACAAAAATTGGCTGGTTATTTAATCAGTGACTAGTATGGCGGCTTTGTAATGTGCCAACTTGGCTAGACTGGCCTATGTTTACAAGATTTCCTTTTTTTTCTGAAATGTTTCTTTCTTCTAGGGTAATCCATGAGAAATATTCTGTGTAAGCTTCAGAGGGCAGAAAGGAAGCAACAGCCATATTGCTTTTAAGTGCTCACAAACTTGAGGCAAGGTCATCAGATGTTTTTTGCTTGTTTTTTCGTTGTTTTTGTTGTTGTTGTTGTTGTTTGTTTGTTTTTTCAGCTCACCAACATTGTTGCTTATCTTCTATTGTACCTCCTTGGCATGAGATGGCAGCCAGGGAAGAAACTACTTCACCTGTCCCCAGATACCCTTTGAATTTTTCCAGCTTATACGTCATCTGTGCATTCAGCTCCATGAGGAAGGGTGCTGGTGTGCCCTAGGGAATTCTCACATCTACAAGTTTAGAAGTACTGAGAACTGAGGCTGATTCCAGTGTGTCCTTGTGGGTCCCAGCATCTGCTTGCAGGCTCTAGCCTGTCCCAGTTTTCCCTCATTCTACAGCCATCTTGCCTCTGACAGCCTGTGCAGTAGACTTCAAGCTCCAGCATCAGATGCAAAGACAGTAGCCTTACCAACACTACTTAACTTTCACAATTCTGCAAGGTCAAATTCCTGTAAGAAATCTTTTACATGCACATCCAAACCCTATGTAAGCATCTGAATGTGTGTGTGTGTGTGTGTGTGTGTGTGTGTGTGTGTGTACACCTCCTACTTGTTCGGCTTCTCCAGTTGAATCCTGATTGACACAGCTGCTCTAGGAGACCCTGGAGATAAATTGCTGAAGAGTGCTCTCTCTCTCCCTCTCTCTCTTTCTCTCTCTGTGCATGTGTATGCATGACTGATACAAAGGCACTGTAAGTTAGAGTAACGCTAGCTGTTGGAACAAACATCTTTAAAACAAACCTCAGTAATTTAACACAATAAATTTTTCTAGCTCTACAAAAGTCTAATGCATTTATCACTTCTCTTTGTTGGGGGAGAGGGCACTTTTTTTTTCCTGTACTTGTTTAGAAACCCTGCCTGAGGAGCCTTTCTATCTCCAAGAAGGGGCCACTGAGGTCTCCCTGGGCAAGAGCATTCAGCCGGAAAACGGGATAAGACACACAGTAGAATATGCCTACCTACATCCAGCCACTTCAGGTTAGAAGTGGCACTTGTCATTCTGGTCATATTGCATTGGTGAGAACTACTTCCATGACATCACTTGTTAAACAACCAGTGGAGCTCGGTAGTTCCTTCCCAGATATAATAGCGTCATGGAAAGGCGAGCACAAATGTTTGGAAAGACAGCTAGCTATCGCTTCCACACAGAATCTTATGTAAAAAAAAAATGTTGATTTAAAAAAAAGAGCTTGATCATCTTTTTTTATTCTTGAATTTCAGCTTGGTTCCAGACTTGTTTAGGGAAAAGAAAATACAGTGAAATTTAGTCTATAGGGAAAGACAGAAAACAGGATGTGGCCAAGTTCAAGATGGCATGTTTCATTGTGCTCTGAAGTCAATGGCAGGCAGCACAGCTTGCAGCCACCTTAGAAGTCGTTCTGGCCCTTGGAGATCAAGCTGAAATAGAAACATTCATTTGAAAATTTTGTGTTAACTGCCAAAACCATTAACATCCAAGTTCTAAATGAATCTGTCTTGAGGTAGCTGGCCAACTCCTGGATGCAGCTGTTCCACCCAGTTTTGTCCCGTTGTTGCTTGAAGTTGGCTAGCTGCAAGTACAGACATCACTGGCCTAGAGTAAGCAGTTATGTACCCAATTTTGGTACATCTTTTGGAGTAAGTTGGCTGGCTGAGTTTATAGGTGTTTCTTCTTCTTTCCCTCTTGATTTTGCAGCTATTGTACAAAAGTTGAAGTCAAATTCCACTGAAATTCTATTCTGTTTTCTTTAATATCCTTTTATTAAGTCTTTTCAGTTTTCTATATAAATAAATGATCATAGATGTGCAATTTAGAAAGAAATCAGCATTTAACTAGAACTCAAATATGTTTATGCTTTTCCTCCATTTACTCATTTATATGCAAAATTGTTTTTAATTTCAATTTTTTTTTCTGATTTGGTTTTCTATTTTGGCATTTTCCCCTGTTTGTTTCATGGGGTGGAATTTTGTGATTTAATAAAAATCAAGCAACTATCAAAGAGGCAAGTTTCACTAAGGACTGTATATATCCAACAAGCTGTGTATCTGCTGAATATCTCTCTCTGCTCAAAGGAGTCTGACTGATAAATTCTTGACTTACTTTATTAACAGTTTTCTTTCTTTTGAAAAGATAAAACAATGTGAGCTATTTGTTTGTACTTAATTTGAATCAACAAAGATGTTTGGTGCTATCCAGGTAAGGCCAGACTCAGAAAGGAGAACCATTTTCATCTTAGAGCTTTTGTATCCAAGGAAGGCAGTGCTGAGCCTGGGCAGAAAAGTGAACTAAAGCTTAGACAGGTGTATATGAATATACTCAGGAAAAAATAATCCAATGACCAAGTTTGGAGAGGAAAACAGACCAAGACTGAAAAAAATTTCAAAAAGAAAATTTTGCACTCTAATAAAAAATGATCCATGGAGGAAAAAAGGAGGCATCTGAAAATTCATAGCCATTATTTAAAAAAATTGTACTTTTAAAGGACACTTAAATAATAGAGGAGAGTGATGTAACCAGCAATGATTATACACGGGGATACAGCATAATAACAGTATTAGAAAAGCTAAAAACCCAGAATCAACAGAACCTTCCAAAAATTCTGTAGATCTACCACAGAAAAGGTCCTATCCATCAGGTATAAGGGCATTTGAGACTTGTTAGTCATGCTATTTCTTCTCAGTAAATTTTCAGTCAGTTGCTAAGGGAATTAAACTGTGGCTTTAAACCTTCTTTTAAAAAGCAATAACAAACAAAGATGGAAGATTTATGGTTTTATCAAGAAATTTAATATAAATATGAACTAATAACTTTTTAATTATTATTTTGGTTAATTTTTCTTTACTATAAAGAAGAATGATTTAAATTAACAAGATCTAATTTCAATATACAATTCTACATTTAAGTTAAAGAAATATACTACACTAGTAAAAACACTGCTCAGTAGTTGCTCATTAAAAAAAAAAATCTAGTTTTGCATGCTGTTGATTCAACGTAAGAAGGCAGAGTAGAAGCTTTCAAACTAACTAATATAAATTTAGATTTTCCTAATAGAAAGATAGAATTTCAGTCACTGCAAATGAAGCTCACATTGCAGTTTGAACTGGTAACATCTAAAGTCTTAGATTTATAAATGAGTACATTGAGTGGCCTGTTTTAAGTGGCATAGCTTGCTACAGACGAATCCTTTCAAAGAGGATAATTTAAAAATGGGCAGAACCCTCCCCCGTGCCCCACACACACTCCTGTTTGAAAACACTGGAACACTCTAAGTAGTCATGAGTTGAGTTACCAAGATTCCAGAAATAACATAAATGAATTGTTATAGACCAAGAGTTCTGTGAAATCCTTCCCCTTGAGCCATTTTAACAAAAATCTATAAAGCTGAGAATCTGTGAAGATAGAGGCCTGAGATCTTGAGCTAAGCTTTTGAAAGTCTCACCTAAGACTCTAAAGCAGGGTTACTAAGGCAATCAAGGCTTAAGAAATGAAGACCTTAGAAAAAGGAGAAATGTATTGAGAAGAGCGAATAATCTCAACTGCTCTTCCCCTTGAGGCATTTTCCAATTCGTAAGTTGTAGAACCAAAAGGCTACAGGGCAGAGCAGAGCAGAAATGTTTGGCTAAGAAACTGGGAAACTGATCTGAGTTTCCAACAGTCTCACAAAGGTGATGGTAGTAACATGGAACCAAAGCTTGTCAGGAGAGGAGTGTCACTCTTCTAGTTAGAACTGCCAAATATCTGAACTCTAAGATTAAGTTTTACAAAGAAATTAACCAGTATATACAAAAGATTAAAACCTATCTTTAATTCAGCTACACCCCAACCTGGATTAAGGTGATATGCCCCGATTCAGAATGTCTGCAAGAAAGAAAAATTAAATTCTATCTGGAAAAACATAAAATCAGACACAGCTTTTGGTTTTCTCCACATCTTTTTACGCATAATTACTGGCCTACCATGAAGACTACAAAACAGAAACAAATGAGTGAAAAACAATGAGAAAAAAGGACAATAAAAACAGAACCACAGACCACTCAGATTATGTTAATAGAAATGGACTTCAGTATAACTGTGACTAATAAGTTAAAGAAAAGAGATGATTAGATGGAGGACTTTACCAGAAAATCGGAATCTATAAAAATATTAAATAGAAAATGTGTCAGTAGGCCAGGTGGTGTGCCTCATGCCTGTAACCCCAGCACTTTGGGAGGCCAAAGCAGGTGGATCACTTGAGGTCAGGAGTTTGAGGCCAACCTGGCCAACATGATGAAATCCTGTCTCAACTAAAAATACAAAAAATTAGTTTGGCATTTTGGCAGGTACCTGTAATCCCAGCTACTCAAGAGGCTGAGGAAGGAGAATCTCTTGAACCTGGGGGGTGGAGGTTGCAATGAGCCAAGATTGCAGCATTGTGCTCAAGAAGTTCAATTTTTGAGATTCCATCTCAAAAAGAAAAAAAAAAAGAAAATATATCAACAAAAAATACTTAAAATTAAGTACACAATAAATTGTTTTACTGCAGATTAGATACGCAGAAGAGACAATCAGTGAAATAGAAAACAAATCAATAGAACATAGTAAGAAGTAACAAAGAGAAAAAAAATCAAAAATATACAAAAAAATGCAAGAAATATATGTGGCACAAATTAAGATACAAGTAATTGATGCCAGAACAAAAGTTGACAAACTTTGGTCTATAAACTGGCTGCCTATTTTTGTAAATACAATTTATTGAAATATGGCCATTTCTTCTCATTTATGTATTATTTAGGAAGTTTTCTGGGTTACAATAGCAGAGTTGTCTAGTTGTACCAAAAACTGAATAAACTGTAAGTGTAAAATGTTACTTATCTTCCTTTTTAAAGAAAAGTGTGTCAAATCCTCCCTTGAAGACCCAACTGATCTCCTCCAGTCAATATGGTTTTGAACTCTATATTTTCCCATAATTTAAAAAATTTATTCCTGTAGAAGAAGTAGAAAACAAAGAGCAAGATGGTAGGCTTAAAAAATATTAGTAATCCAACTGACTGTAATATTCAGGCTGAATAAGAATTAAACATGCTAAGTACTTGCTGTTTGAAGAGACATACCTAGATATAAAGACACAGAAAGATTAAAAAGTCACAGAATAAAAAAAGATATACACCATGCAAATGTAAGCAAAACACATACACATACACATGCACACACACATATGCCAAAATGAAGGCAACACTGTTGCTATCAATCAAAGTTGAATTTAAAGCAAGAAAAATAATTAGCAATAAGAGGAGATGTCTCATTATGATAAAAATGGAAGTTAACCAGGAAGATGTATCAATTCTAAATTGAATGCAAGTAATAATACGGCCTCAAGATATGTAAAACAAAAATGGATGGAACTAGTAAGAAAAAATATTCAAATTTCACAATTATTTTAAGTCACTTTAAGGCATTTTTCTGAGTAACTGATGGAACAGACGAAATGACTAAATATTCAAACTATTTGAAAATACAATTAAGAAACTTGACTTAATAAGCATATATAAATACTGCACACAACTTTAAGAAACACTTCCTTTAAAATTGCTTATAGAACATTTACTAAAGTTGGTTTTTCATGCAGTCGGTCTCAACATATTTTAACTAGAATTATTCAGTGTAGTTCTCTAACAACAGTGGAATTAAGCAAAACAGATGCACAAAAAAAAAAAAAAGAGGAATTCTTAAGTGCTTAAGTCTGTTTATCGAGGGTCTACAGGTTCAATGATCTGCTTAAATGACTCACAGGCCTCAGCATATTGTCATACTCATGGCTATGATTTGTTACAAATGAAAAAGCAAAATCAGTAAAGGGGAAGACCGATGGGGTAAAGTCTAGGGAAAAAACAGGTGTAAACTTCCAGAATTTTCTCCCAGAGTAGGTCATACATTGCATTAGGGTACTCCAGAGAAACAGAACTAATAGAATATATACAAGACATATATAAAAAGAAACTTATCAGAATTGGCTAATATGATTAAGGCCTAGAAGTCTCACATTAGGCCATCTTCAAGGTAGAGAGCCAGGGATGTAGTTGGTGTAGTCCATTATCAGTCCAAAGGCCTACAAATCAGGGGAGCCACTGATGGTGTAACTCCCACTCTAAGGCTGAAGACTCGAGAACTGGGGAGTAGGGAGACACTGGTGTAAGTCCAGGAGTCCAAAGGCTCCACAACCAGGAGCTTTGGTGTCCAAGTGCAGAAGAAGCTGGATGCTCCCACCAAAGGAAAGAGAGAATTCACTCTTTTTATTCCGTTCTATCCCTCTACAGATTGGATGATGCCTGCCTATATTGGTGAGATGGGATCTTCTTTACTCAACGTACCGATTCCAATGCTAACCCCTTCTGGAAACTCTCACAAACACATTCAGAAATAGTATTTTACCAGCAATCTAAGCATTCCTTAGCCCAGTCAAGTTGACACATAAAATTACCCGTCATACACAGGATGCACTTACTTCTTCCAATGAGTTGTGACAACACATGTGAAATGTTGACAACCAGGAAAACTCATTAAAGACTCAGTGCCCAGGGTTTATATTGGAGGCTGGTCATGTAGGCAGACTCTGCCTGGCATGTGCCAAAATTTCAGACTCCTAGAAGGAAAGCAAGTATTCAGCATAAATATATTCTTTGTACTGTTTACACATAGTGAGCCACTCTTATCAATTGTAGGAATGGGAGGATCCTTCCCCAAATCCAAGTTCTAGTACATTTTCCAAGGGCCAACCTTGTATTTAGAGCTTTCTAAAGATAGCATTCAAGCTTGGTATGTTAACTCTTTTCTGTACACCCTGGATCAAAGAAGAAATTACAATAAGAACTAGAAAATATGTTTAATTAAATGATAACAAAAATACGATGTATCAACATCTGTGATGACACAACAGCCGTGCTTAGAAATTTCTATCTCCAAATGCATATGTTAGAAAAAAAGGAAACACTAAAACTCAAATTTCAAAGTACCCATATAAATTGATCAGAAGAATAATAGCAAACTAAAACCAAAATAATAAAAGCAAAAACTATACAATAGAGAAAACCTAAGCCAAAAATTTCTTCTTTGAAAAGTTTAATGAAAATGAAAAGCTCCTGGGAAGATCGATCAAGAAAGAAAAAAAAAAAAAAGGAGCATGATATGAATTACAAATACCAAGAATAAAATAGGAGTCATTTTAGATATTTTATATTTTATTCTTTTAAGAATAAAAACTATATATTATTACTGACTTTATGCTAGTCAATTAAAAATGTAAATACAATGCAAAATTTTCTTGAAGAAAATACAGCTTAGTAACAACGACAGAAAGTGTAAAATCTTAATAATCATACATTAATCAAAAGAAAGATGTAATTAAAAACCATTCAACAAAGTTCTCAGGTGACGTTAGCAATGAATTCTACAAACTTTTCAGTAAGAAACAATACCAAATATATATGAACTTTTCTAGAGAATAGTAGAAGAAATATTTTCCAACTCTATTTTTGAGTACAGCATAACTTGAAACTAAGATACTAAACTTGCAGAGACATGACAAGAAAGGAAAATTACCAATGCAAAAATCTTAAACAGAATATTAGCAAATCAAATTCAGGAATATGTAAAAAGGGTAATATACCATAAAAAGTTGGGTTTATTCCCAGATACAAGTTTGGCATAACATTCCAAACTCAGTTGACATAATTTAGCACAGTTACGAAATAAAAGAGGGAACCATGTCATCAGCTCATTACATGTAAAAAAAGTATTTGATAAAATTTAAACACCTTGTCCTTATGCACTGTTACATAACCAGTGCAATCACAGTTTGGAGGATATTAAGACTGGCTAAATAGATTGGTGCTATTGTAGAGAGGTGATGTTGTAAGACTTGTTCTCTTGTGAAATTATTCACAGCAAATATTAATAGCTTTAGTGATGTGTCTATTCTACATCACTGAGACAGACTAATCAGGTGGTGCTTCACTCTTCTTGGCCTCTCATGAGACAAGAAGCCTGATGTTTGCCTCCTTAGCGGTGCTCTTCGTGAGATTATTTTTACCCAGAAAACTACAACTTTCCCTGCATATGTGCTATTTGCTGCAGGAATGAAGCAACAGGTTGTTTAATCCATTAGTGCATGTTAGTTTAACTGAAGAGATAAGTCTCTAGAAACAGAAAATGGATCTTGAGGGAATGAGCCACAAGACAGGTATACATTTGCTATGAAGTTAATGCTCATATCTTTTCAAAATTTGTACATTTAAGCCTTACTTCAGAATATGACTGTATTGGGAACCTGAGGGAGGTGGAGAGAGGATTCATGTCCATACAACAAGAGATAGGAGAGATCATCTCTCTGCCTCAGGAACACACAGTAAGAAGATGGCCATCTGCAAACCCGAACATGAGTTCTCATGACAACCCAACTACACTGGCACTCTGATCCCAGACTAAGTAGCTTCTTGGAACTGTGAGAAATAAATTTCTGTTGTTGAAATCACCCTGTCGGCTGGGTGCAGTGTCTCACACCTGTAATCCGAGCACTTTGGAAGGCCAAGGCAGGTGGATCACTTGAGGTCAGGAGTTCAAATCTAGCCTGGCCAACATGGTGAAACCCCATCTCTGCAAAAAAAAAAAAAACTTAGCTGGCGTGGTGGTGGGTGCCTATAATGCCAGCTATTTGGGAGGCTGAGGCAGGAGAATCTGGGAAGCAGATGTTGCAGTGAGCCGAGATTGGGCCACTGCACTTCAGTCGGGGTGACAGAGTGAGACTCCATCTTAAAAAATATAATAAGGGGGCCAGGCACAGTGGCTCAAGCCTGTAATCCCAGTACTTTGGGAGGCCAAGGCGGGTGGATCACAAGGTCGAGAGATCAAGACCATCCTGGTCAACATGGTGAAACCCCGTCTCTACTAAAGATACAAAAAATTAGCTGGGCATGGTGGCACGTGCCTGTAATCCCAGCTACTCAGGAGGCTGAGGCAGGAGAATTGCTTGAATCCAGGAGGCGGAGGTTGCGGTGAGCCGAGATCGCGCCATTGCACTCAGGCCTGGGTAACAAGAGCAAAACTCCGTCTCAAAAAAAAATATATATATATATATAATAAGGCGAGGTGGCTCACTCCTGTAATCCCAGCACTTTGAAAGGCCATGGTGGGCAGATCACCTGAGGTCAGTAGTTTGAGACAAACCTGGCTAACATGGTGAAATCCTGTCCCTACTAAAAACACAAAAAAATTAACCAGGTGTGGTGGTGGTGGACACCTGCAATCCCAGCTATTTGGAAGGCTGAGACAGGAGAATCGCTTGAACCCGGGAGGTGGAGGTTGCAATGAGCCGCGATTGCACCATTGCACCCCAGCCTGGGTGAGGAGAGTGAAACTGCGTCTCAAAAAATAATAAAAATAAAATAATATAAACCACCCAGTCTGTGGTATTCGTTCTAGCGGCCTGAGCAAACTAAGAAAACACTGAAGCAGAGCAAGAAGAGGTTCAGGCCTTTGTTTGGAGACATCAGACTCGCCAGAGACACCGGTTGGGATCCATGGACAGAAGTAGAGGAAACTTATTTTGCTAGGGAGGGAAGAGCAATGCACAAATAGCGAAAAGGAATCTGAAAAGAAAAACAAAGCTCACTTGGAAGAGACCTTGAAGAACGTATTTCCCAAACATGGGAAAACCAAAGACCTTAGGGCTGAGCTGGCTTCATGAAGGTCACAGCCGCAAAAGAAAAATGAAACCTCCAGTGTTTTGATGTCTGGCAGCATGCTCTCCCCACGTTAAAACAGTATTATTACAGCTTCCTATATTCACGTTTTTCACACTAATTTCACAACTGTTCATCTAGCCTGCAGATACAGATAAGAATATAATTCCTAACTTAAAAAGAAAATGAAGCACTTGAAATGATGTGCTTTTGGTTACTTTTGTTAACAAATGCAAAAAACAATAGTTTGGAGAGACAGATACAAGAAATGATAAATGAGCAAACATTTTGCAACATGTCTTTATCTCCCCTCTTTGACATCTTGCTCCTTCAGGAAAAACATTTTGGCTGATTTACTTTTATTTCTATCGCATTGTATTGCAATGTTGGATGCATATAGTAGTTCTGTAAGACACATTCTTAAATGAATAAAGGAAAAATATTTGCTTTAGAAAACCTAAAATTCTTTGTATTACTCAAGGCTCTCCAGAAAAACAAAACCAATAGGGTGTAAACCAATAGGGGGTGTGTGTGTGCATAGAGAGAGTTTATATATATATATATATATATATATATATATATATATATATATATATATGTATACACATAGAGAGAGAGAAAGAGAGAGATTTATGTTAAGAAATTGGTTTATGTGATTGTGGAGGCTTAGTAAATCCAAAATTTGCAGCGTAGCCTAGCAAGCTGGATACCGAGGGAAGAGTTGCAGTTCAAGTCCACAGGCAGTTTGCTTGCAGAGTTCAGTTTTGCTTAGATGAGGTCAGTCTTTGTTCTAGTCGTGCCTTCACTGATTGGATGAATTCTCCACACATTATGAAGGGTAATCCTCTTTCCTCAAAATCCAACAATTTAAATGCTAGTCTCATTCAAAGACACCTCCACAGAAACATCTAGTATTAGGTTTGACCACAAATCCGGGCACTGTGGCCTCGTTAAGTTGGCACATAAAATAAACCGTTACATTCCTGTTATCGCCACTGTCAGAATTGTTTCTATTTTCACCCAGTAATAGAAGAGTGAACAATCCAGGCCATGCAATAAAGTTAACATAAATTTGACATCACCTAGATATCCTCTCCTGTTCTTCCTCCCCCGCAGAGACTATTAGCAGTCACCAAATGCCCATATGCCCCTATGTTGCAAATGGGGAAGTAAGTCCTCTTCTTGGAGTCTTTTCAGATTACTCCAACATAGTCATGAAAATCATAATGGGTGAGGCATATGATATTTAAAAACATCATGTGTTTGTTATACTCACAGGTCCTAGAGACAGGAGGCATAGCAAGGAATGCCACACAGGAAGCCAGCCATACGGGAGGAACTCCTGTTGAGTGAACTCAACCAAGCAGTTGCAGAGGAGAGAGAGAGAGAGAAAGAGCGAGACTGAGGACCAGTAGGCAAGTATCTTTATTGGAGGTCATGGTGGAAGACACAAGCAAAAGCTTTGAGGGGATTTCACTGATGTGGTTGAATGTCACTAGGTCACGGTCAGGGGAGGGAAAGAAGGGGAACTTATGGCAAGGACTAGCTTTACCATACTGGCGCACCTGGTCACCTGGTTGAGGTGCTCAGTGACTATTGATGGAGGATGTTGGGACATTGGGAAAATATAGTTTTAGTAATTTACAATAGAGCTCCTCTTGTAGATTTCTGAGCCTTGTTATAGTTGGTTGGGCCTCATGATTGGGTTCTGATACATGGAAAATGAATGAAGTGATGGCAGTCCCCTAAAACATCTTCTAGTTCCCCTAGTCCAGTTGGTCGTGTCCTCATTGCCTTGGAGGTCATGTGTCCTTGATAGCATAGCCTCATGATGAAGTGGGATATGAAGCCTGTATCAAGTTTTGACTGATTGAGAAAAAAAAAATCCTTATTATATTAAGGCTTTGTAATTTCAGCTTGCCTGTTACATCAGCCAGTTTTAATGACTTATGCCTGCCTTTCCCCTCAAATACTGCAATGTTCTCTCAAAACTCTTCAGTGTTGAGTGCCTTGAAAATTATATTCAGTAAGTGGCTGATCCAAACCACATTTTCCTGGAATTTTCTTATAAGACACCAGAACCAGTGCTGTGTATTAAGAGGCTGTGTATTCATTCTTAACAGTTTTACCTGATGCAATTGAGAATTTCTGTTTATATGCCGCAGTCTCATTCCTGAGCTTCTATTGCTGCTCTAAATCATGGATGACGACACTCATTTATTGATAAATGTTCTGAAGTGGCATAGAAATTTTTGCTTATGTTCAATGTTTTGGATACTTACAAGAGATACCAAGTGAACTCCTACCATATATATGAGGAGCTGATGGGGCAGTGACAGAGAGTTAAAGAAAATCCAAGGCCTTGTTTTTGTTCTCAAGTCATCTACCAGCTTGCCAGACCCATGGGATATGCCATTGTAAACGAGTTGATCTGCAACACTTGTTCATTTTTTACCAGAAAGCACACCTTTTGCAAGAATCAGACTGCCTTTGCTGTGTGTTATTCCATCTTAAAGTGTTTGTAGGTTCTTAGCATTGTTTGCATTGTTTTGGGGTGATAATATATTAATATAAAGTAGACTATGGTGAGTTAAATGCATTCATCTCTAGGGTAGCCAAACCAGGATTCATTTTATTTATCGTGAGTTAAATGAATTTATTTCTAGGGTAGCCAAAACCAAGAAAATACAAGAATGTATAGCAAAAATATATATATATATATATATATATATATATATATATATATATATATATATAAAATGGAATAGGAATAATAAAGAATAACAAAAGAAGGTAGGAAGAAAGGAGCAAAGAAACATAAAACGGAAAATAAGTAGAAAATAAACTAATACAATTAGTCTAAATCCGAATATATCAGTAATTAAATTACATGTAAACACATTAATAACCCAAGGTTGGGGCCGTTCCAGTGGTTGGAGGGGAGCAATCTGAGGTTTCAGAGAAGCAGCTCTTTACAACAAGTTAAGAATGTATTAACAGCTCTTTACAACAAGTTAAGAATCTACCATTTTATGCCAGGTGAATATCAGCCCTGCTTGGGTGCCGTGCAGATAAGAAAATAAAGACCATTGCTGTTACTTTCCAAGTTTTTTGTCTACCTTTTTCAAATCTTATTCCATTATTTCCTCTCTAATTAGTAATGACCATTCTGAATTTGTGGTAACCATTTCCTTGCTTTACTTTACAGACTTATCGAATATATGTCTATGCTTAAATAGCATATTGTTTAGTTGTTCCTACCTTCAAACTTTACACAAATCGAATCATACTTTATAAATTATCTTCAAGTTTGCTTTTTTATCCAATATTATGTTCCTAACATTTATCTATGTTTTTACAGGCATCTAAAATGCATTCCTTTTCCCCGATATAAAGCAATCCATCATATAATTTTTCCATATTTTTCCATTCTACCGTGGATAGATATTGGTACGTGTATAAGTGTGTCTCTAGGGCATACATTCAGGACTGAAATAGTTGAGTTGCATTCAGTGCACAAAAATCAACTTTATCTGATAATGTTAAATTGTTTTCTGAAGTGATTACACACTACCAGTTTTAAAGTGTACTAGTTGCTCCATAATCTTGACAACACCTAATTTTTGCACATAAGGTAGGAAGAAAATGGATTGTAGTTAATTTCCATGCAATTCTCTGCTTACTAATGAGATTGAACATCTTTTCTCATGTTTATTTCTATACTACAGAGCCTTCCTCAATGCAATGCTTCTGTAAGACTTTTGCCAATATTTTCCTGTCACTTTTTAATTAATTTTTAAGAGTTCTTTTCTTAGAGTTAATTTTAAATACTTCATTTTTAAAATATGATATAAATTCTACCATTTTAATTAAATTGTATTTTTGAACTGTCTTTGCTCATATGTTGAGTTTGAGTAGATTTATTAAAAACTTTTTTGCATCCAGCAAACTTGTTAAATTCTAATTATACTTAATATTTTATGTGTACGGGTTTTGGTATTCCATACTCTTATTATATCATTTGTTGATAAAAAATGTTATCTGCATTATCCTTGCAAGTTTTACTTATTATTCTACATTTCATTGTGCTTACTAAGGCCTTCAGCATAATGAATAGTAATGAGGGACAATATACTTGTCTTGCTCCAGATCTTAAAGGAAAGGCTTTTCCACATTTCAAAAAAAAAAAATGCATCATTTTGCTGTAGGACATTTTTAGACCTCTAACATGTTAAGAAAATTTGCTTTTGTTCTTAGATTGTTGAGAATTTTAATTGTAACTAGATAGTAGATTTTGTTGGAAAAAAATCTGCAACTCTTTAGATGGTCATTTTTCCCCTTTTACACTTTCAGTGTTGTTATTATATTAATCAAATTATGCCACCCTTGACATTCTGCGGCTAAACAAACTTTTTAAAAATTAATGGCTTGTCTTAGTCTATTCAATCTACTATACCCAAATACCATATATAAATAACAGAAATTTATTTCTCACAGTTCTGGAGCCTGGGAAGTCCAAGATCAAGGCAACAGCATATTCATTCTGGTGAGGAACCACTTTTTGGTTCATACATGGTGCCTTTTCACTGTGTCTTCATGTGACAGAAGGACCAATGTGTCTTTCTCCAGTCTCTTTTATGAATACTAATCCCATTCATAAGTGCTCCACCCTTATAACCCAGTCAGCTCTCAAAGTCTCCACCTCCTATTTTCACCTTGGGATTAGGATTTCAACATATGAATTTTGGAGGTGACACAAACATTTAGACTACAGCATGACTTTATTTATTCTGTTATGGATTTATGTTTTCATCTCTAACCTCATTAGATGTGCACAATCAGGATTTTGAGGAAGAGGAACTAAAACCCAAAGATATTTGGGAACTTTTATAATCTGTAGAATAATCTGCCAACAATGAAGATGCTTAGTTAACCTCAGCAGCTATTTAAATATGACACCTTTACCCATGTTGTCATTGTACCATCCATTTCCCTTGCTTCTCTTAGCTAAGGCCCAGAACTTGACTTGCCTCTTTAACTAAAGCATATATACTTTTCTACTATATACTTATATACTTTTATCAGACACTATATTTCTCCTTTATCATATTTATTGTAAGTTTAGTTAATTAACTTTAGGTAGTTACTTGTAGATCATCTGTAGACAGATGGAGACTATAAGCTCCATGAAAAGCAGAGACCTTTTTTTTTTTTTTTTTTTTTTTTTGAGACAGAGTTTCGCTCTTGTTGCCCAGTCTCGAGTGCAATGGCGCGATCTCGGCTCACCGCAACCTCCGCCTCCTGGGTTCAGGCAATTCTCCTGCCTCAGCCTCCTGAGTAGCTGGGATTACAGGCACACGCCACCATGCCCAGCTAATTTTTAGTATTTTTAGTAGAGATGGGGTTTCACCATGTTGACCAGGATGGTCTCGATCTCTTGACCTTGTGATCCACCCGCCTCAGCCTCCCAAAGTGCTGGGATTACAGGTTTGAGCCACCATGCCCGGCTAAGCAGAGACCTTTTAATGTCCAGTTTTTACTACATTTCTAGTTCTAGCATAGCATCTTGCATATAATATGCTTTCAACAAATCTTTATTGAATGACTATTGGTAGATAATAGCAAGGATGTATCCTTAGTAATGACTAGAAAGCATTCATTCAAACAATTATAATCACATTGTCTATCTATCTATCTAATATCCCTCTACACACACACACATACACAGAGAGAGAGAGAGAGAGAGAGAGAGAGAGAGAACGAGAAAGGAAAGGATAATTTTTTTCCATAGCTTTAGGAATGTATATTTGTATTAGAGTTCTCTTAGAGGGACAGAACTAATAGGAGGTGTGTGTATATATATATATATATATATATAATATATATATATATATATATAATATATATATATATATATATATACATCCATCTATATATGGGATTTTATTAACTATTAACTTACAAGATCACAAGATCCCACAATAGGTTGGTCTGCAACCTGCGGAACAAGGAGAGCCAGTCCGTCTCCAGACTGAAGAACTTGGAGTCTGATGTTGGAGGGCAGGAAGCATCCAGCACAGGAGAAAGATGTAGGCTGGGAGGCTATCCTTGTGTCTCCTTTTCATGTTTTTCTCCCTGCTTTATATTCACTGGTAGCTGATTAGATTGTGCGCACCAGATTAAGAGTGGATCTGCCTTCCCCAGCCCACTGACTCAAATGTTAATCTCTTTTAGCAACACTCTCACAGGCACACCCAGGATCAATACTTTGCATCCTTCAATCCAATCAAGTTGACTCTCAGTATTAACTCTCACAATATTGACATAATCACTTTGGAAATCTGTTTGGTAATATTTACACAAGCTGAAAATACATGTACCTTATGACCTAGCAATTATACAATAGAAATGAATGCAGATATTCACAAGAAGAGACATACTGAAATATTAACAGCAGTCCTAGCCATACAGCCGCAAAGTAGAAGTCATCTGATGTTCATCAGAACCTTGGTTAAAAAATAAGATACATTTATCCAAGGTAATACTATATAATCATGAGAATGAACAAACTGCAACTATATGGGTAAATGTCATAAATATAATACAGGGTGAAAAGAGCCAGATGTAAAAGTATACATAATGTATGATTCCATTTATATAATGTATCAAATTAAGGAAAACTAATCTATGCTCCTACAAGTTAGGATAGAGGATGTACTTTGGGTGGAGATGGTGTAGTTCTGAAGGAGAGACTGAAAGGACCTTCAGGGGTGCTGGGAGTGCGATGATGTTGAGTCTGGTTGGTGATGACAAGGATTTGTTCAATTTGTGTAAATTTATCTAGGTATACAGTATGCTATTTGCAGTTTTTTCTGTGTATATTATAGTTCAACTATACTTTTTTTTTTTTCAAATAGAGAAGCATCATGAAGTAGAAAGCAGAAGACATTTTTTTTAGCCCAAATCTTATCCCTTAAAAGTTATATAACCTGTTTAATTAATATGACTTTTCTAGGTCTTGTTTTATTTATCTGTAAAATAAAAGAGTAATTACATCTACTATATGTGTTGACAATGAGTAGTTAAAGCCAGTTTGTCCCCAGAGATTTCCCCTAGAGCCTTACATTATAAATCAATGTGTAATGAACCAGGGAGAAATATAAAGGCTATCTTTAGAAGCTAGGATGAGTCCAGAGCTGAGAAGATCAACAGGAATTTGGCTTGAAAATAATGTGTTCGGAAGAACAAGAGTTTGGTCAGCAAAGCCAGCAGAAATTAGAGAGTCACAGGACTAAATGTGAAATGGTAGGGGGTCATCTTAAACACAGGCAGATCAGATGCCACAACCCTCGTGACCAAAGAAGTGACGGTGCTGTAACATGACTGTGACATTCCCACGTGAGAAGCTATGAAACTGACAAGATAGCTTTAGGTTTCAGAATCTCGTTACTTTTTTTTTTTTTTTTTTTTTTTTTTTTTTAGACAGAGTCTTGCTCTGTCACCAAGCGCCAGGCTGGAGTGCAGTGGCGCAATCTTGGCTCACTGCAACCTCCACTTCTGGGGTTCAAGCAATTCCCCTGCCTCAGCCTCCCGTGTAGCTGGGACCACAGGCACACACCACCACACCCAGCTAATTTTTGTGTATTTTAGTACAGATGGGGTTATACCATGGTCTCGATCTCTTGACCTCGTCATCCACCCGCCTCAGCCTCCTGAAGTGCTGGGATTACAGGTGTGAGCCACCATGCCGAGCTCATGACATTTTTAAACAAGATGACATTTTTTAAGCATCTCCAAAGTGAATGCATGCATTCATTCATTATTCACTAAACACCTATTGACACTGAGGAGGTTCAGAATATACCACCCTAAAGCCTGCCACCCTGGCATATTGATTACTTTGACCTAAAAGAAATTGAGAACCAGCCAACACAGGAAAAGCTCTTTACCTCCCACTCAACTGCCTAAAATAAAGTATGAAACCCCTTTGTACAGAGAAATGTATATTTATAAAAGAAATGTTCATGAGTAAAGGTATCTGGACCAGGAAGACACTGTTCTGAGAGAACTTTTATCAACTAAAAGGCTTATTTTTATTATTTTTTTTAAAGACAGGGTCTCGCTCTGTCACCCAGGCTGGAGTACAGTGGCATCATCATAGCTCACTGCAGCCTCGGACTCCTGGAAACCTCAACCTTTCCAGTAACTGGGATTACAGGAGCTTGCCATTGCAGTCAGCCTGCCTGAGAGACTTTTATCTGCATAACAAGGCACTCTTAACTCATTATATATTTCCTTCCTCACACTCCCAAAATGTGTCTCTACCACCCACCAGAGCCCCAAACTCCTACTCCTTTCTGCAGCTCAGGATGGTGTATAGCTTTCAATCATCGGGCCATTTCATTGAGTCTTATTTTTCTATGTATGAGACTCCCATCTGTAAGTATGTAACTAACATAATACTTGTTATGTATGAGTTCGCATACTACAAGTATGTTAGTTACATATTTGCATGTAGATACTTGTAAATTATTATTCTCCTGTTAATCTGTTCTGTGTCTATTTAATTTGGAGACTAGCCAAAGGACCTAGGAAGGTAGAGGGAGGCAATTTTTCCCTTCCATACATCACCCTACCTATAGGAAGATATAAGGAGACAGGACAAGACCTGCCTTCCAGACATCAATAATCTGATAAGGAAGATTGTCATGGATATTAACAGTATAGAGTTAAGTGCTTAGACAGAGGTAAACACAGACTCCTGTGGGACAACTTAGAAAGGGTACCTAATTCATGTTTCTGAATTTAGATAAAGCCTTCTTGAAGAGAGATATTAAGATACTGATTAAATCTTAGTAACTGAATTTCTGAACCCTCAAGAATAAAGGCTAGGCCATTGACTATGGCAAAGTTACTGTTGTAAAAGTCACTTAAGAGAAATTCTTGGCTGCCCGCCATCAACCTGTCACAGTTGTGAGACAACGTTTGCCTGGTATCAGTGTGGTATGAAAGAGATGAAGTCAGAGTCAGGGAAGAGAGGCAAAACAAAAGCTAGCGATCACTCAGGTGTGTTTGAGGATGAGTTTCTGTTACGCCTTCAACTGTGTTCATGGAGTTATGGGTGGATGAATTAAAATATGCATCAAGATCCTCACAACTCCTCAAGTGGTTCATTTATTAGGTACTTTTTTTATTTTCTCAGGGATATTATGACTTTGTTCATTAAGATTTACTCATAGTATGTTTATTGAAATTAACTAAAAAATTTAATAAGCATTTCCTGAGTACCTCAGCGTGCCTAAGGCTGCTAGCCAGTAGGGCGCTGCAATGAAAAAGCTTCTTCTCAAAGAGACAGAAATTCAGATATAGAGGGAAGATGTAAAGAAATGTGCAGCTTGTGGTATGCCAAGGTGAGACAAAACAGGAACTTCTCTTAGGGGCCTGCAGGCCCTCTCAAACATGGAAAAAAAGAAAATTTTTGAGTTTCTTCAAGGAAAATTCCAGGTACCTCATTTGCCCAGAGAAGTAGATAAATGACTTGAAAAGCAGGAAGGTAACAGTAGCTTAAAACAATAGCCAAAAAGAGGCCGGGCGCGGTGGCTCAAGCCTGTAATCCCAGCACTTTGGGAGGCCGAGGCGGGTGGATCATGAGGTCAAGAGATCGAGACCATCCTGGTCAATATGGTGAAACCCCGTCTCTACTAAAAAAAAAATACAAAAAATTAGCTGGGCATGGTGGCACATGCCTGTAATCCGAGCTACTCAGGAGGCTGAGGCAGGAGAATTGCCTGAACCCAGGAGGCGGAGGTTGCGGTGAGCCGAGATCGCGCCATTGCACTCCAGCCTGGGTAAGAAGAGCGAAACTGCGTCTCAGAAAAAAAAAAAAAAAAAAAAAAAAACAATAGCCAAAAAGAAATTAGAATCACAGGATATTCTCCTACAGAAACTAAAGATGATATCTTAATGTTTGTCTCTCAGTTGCTTTTCAGAAACCCAGACTCCTAACAAATGGATCCACTGACATGTAGACTTCTGAAAAGGGGAAACTGAGGATTGAACTCTGACCACTGTTCTTTGTTCTAAATTTCTTCCTGAGGGACCTGGAAAAGGCCACACTCATGAGCCAGAGCTAATGTTCTTTTCTGCTCACTCCAAATTGTTAGACAAAGCTTCACCTTCCTAACCAATTGCAAATCAGAAAATGTTTGAATCTACCTATGAGCTATAAACCATCTGTTTCCAGGTATCCTGCCCTTTTAGGTCAAACCAATGTGTAATCCTTTATGGTTTTGCTTGTAACTTCTGCTTTCCTGAAATTTACTCCTGCTTTTAGAAAAGCTTACATGCAAGCCATCAGGGAGTCTGGGATTTAAACGAGAGCTTCCCAATTCTCCTTGTTTGGCTCCCTGCAAATAAATGCCCTCCTTTCTTCTGCTGCAAACCTTACTCTGTTTTGGCCATCTGCTGTTTTGACCTTACTGTGCCTGGTGAACAGATCTCAGTTTAGTTTAATAACAAAGGGTGGCTTAGAGGGCTTTAACTAGAGGGTTAGTACAAAAACTCCATCAGCATCTCTAAATCAGCCAAATGAACACCCAATTTAGATAAGTTGGGTAAGTCCTTGTATTTGCCAAGCAACTACAACCTAAAGGTAATTACGCTAGTTCCAAATCAAATATCCACTCCAAGCGAACTATCTGCCAGATGCCTCCTCTCCCTCCATCACAGGATGATAAGTGTGACGAGAAATTTACAAGAGGGAAAGGAGTCTGAGAAAGAACCCAGTTGTGAGTTATGTCTGAATTTGATTTTGAGGGACCAAGGAGAGAAGTGCATATGAGGTAGAAAGAACAGTCTGTGCTGCAACATAAAACAGAGGTAGGAAGAGCCTTTGGTAGCAGTGAGTTTAGGAGGGAGTCGTCATCCAGAGAGACAGAGAAATCGAAATAATAAGGATATGAGGTAGAATGCTTAAAAGCTCAGACTCCATCTGTACACAGGAGAAAATATCTAGGAGTTTTAATTGACTCATATCTAAGAAAGAACATTTTGGTTACTTGGAGACTGTAGTGGAGGGATGCCATTAGAGGAAGGGGGACTAATCAAGTCAGGCAAGAAAGAGGCATGTTTACTCCATTCACATTGAGTTCCCCAGTTCTCTAGTTCACACTACCTTAAATCCTTCAAGGCACATCGAAAGCTAAGGGACATGTTACAGACCATTTCACCTTACCAGGTTCTTTTTCTCATACTAGTCAGCTTAGTACTGTTTGTGTCTCAGCAAAAGTAGTTGTTGGTGGTGTTTCATCTTAAAGCTATTTTGCAGAAATCCTAAAAATTTTTAGTCATCATCAATTTGGCATAAACAAGTTTTGAGGCCATCTTGCTGAATTTGTTTTTAAATCAGTCTGGTTTTCATAACAGGAAGTAATTCTTGTGCTTTTTTATGATTCATCATAAAAACAACTACTCATTTAATAAGATAATGCAACAAGAGCCTTGGATGCTTCATTGGGTAATGAATATCACAGGATTCTTTCCAAATCAGCAAGTCTGAGCAAGAGACAAACAGCAGTGTTTAAGCAGTGAAGAACTTGAATAAGGAATTAATGGGGTGGAGAATTGCTGCTTTTAAGCTGAAGGGATCTCATAACCACCCCGCAATCAAACAATTTCTATTCAGAATGATTTTTCTGATTGAAGGAAGTGAGACATTCTTGCATATAACTAGCCTATCCAAATTTAACTAAGTATACAGCCTCATACACACACACAAACACAAACACACACACACACACACACACACACACACACACACACAGAGAGAGAGAGAGAGAGAGAGAGAGAAGAGCCTCCCAGAAGCCACTTTCCAGAGAATGAAGATATAGTGTGCTTTCTGGAATTATTGACCACAGTGAAACACCTCAAGCAATTTCTTGCATTTAACATTCATTTTTCAAGCGTTGGCCCTAGACACAAAGCAATATTTCCTCCTTATGCAGTTTATTTCTTTCAAAACTTTGAAGAATGATGTAAACAAGCCCCCAGCCCTGTGGGTTTTACTAAGTCGGAACATTAAACATTTCATCACTGATTGCTCTTAGTACATGTGTGTACATTGGAGACTTTTGTTTCCTAATTGTTCATAATTATAGCTCTTTCACATATTCTGAGAACTCAAAAGGCAAAGTGAAGAGACAACAGTAAGTTAATCGTGGACTGTGTATAAATCAAATACAAGAAAAGAAAATAAATGACAAAGCTTCTTAAAAACAGGTATATGAGGTCAGACGTGGTGGCTCACATCTATAATCCCAGCACTTTGGGAGGCCAAGGCAGGTGGGTCACAAGGTCAGAAAATCAAGACCATCCTGGCCAACATGGTAAATCCCCGTATCTATTAAAATACAAAAAACTAGCTGGGAGTGGTGGCACATGCTTGTAGTCCCAGCTGCTTGGGAGGCTGAGGCAAGGGAATCATTTGAACCCAGGAGGCGGAGGTTGCAGTGAGCCGAGATCGCGCCACTGCACTCCAGCCTGGCAACAGAGCGAGACTCCAACTCAAAAACAAAACAAAACAAAACAAAATAATAAATAAAAAACAAGTATATGAAAGCTTTAGTCATTCAAACAACTCATGATCTCCTACCCCATGAAAGTATCCTTTATTTCTAAATCACTTAATGGTGCATAGTTCCCAAAACATAAAGTTTTGTGTCACCTGACTCAATATTCAGTTTGTTCAATTCAGTAATGCTGCTGTTACTCCTAACATAATTCTTTTCTTAACAACATTTGACACAAATTATTTTAATAATTTAATTATCAGCTGTCTAGTAATGGTCATATTTCAGAAAAGTATTTTCATATATCAAAGTTGGATATTGCTTCTCTAATTATCCATACTCTTTACCTAAGAAGACAAGTTCATACATTATTGAGTGAAAATTACCACATGCAAGTGTCCATCAACTCCTGCGGTCATGTGGTTCTGCATTGTACAACTCTGAGTCCCATTCGTACAGAAGACAATGTGACCAGTACTTCCTGAAGCTTGCAGTAATACGGGATAATGAGAAGTGGCCCTCAGCTGTGTGAATGCTACTTTGTTGAAACTCAGTATGTGTGTGAGAGGTGTCAGCAATGGGAGTCCACTGACCCCATGAACAGGAGAGAGGCAGAAATGAAGGTTAAGAACTGATGATGCTGAGTGGCCATGGTAGAACCTATTTAATTCCTCAAATAATAATAAATTTGTCTCAGGTTTAGATTGTTCTTATGAACATATTTGAAATCTTTTTTTTCCCCTTTTAACTATCTTTCATGATTGAATTTGGAAAACATGTTGTGAACCCAGCGTGCTGTCCAATGGCCAATGATCTGGTTAAATTAAACTAATCCTTATTAATTGCTGAGTGAATACAATTGGGATTTAGTTGGCAATAAAGTATTTTGTATTAAGTTTCAAATCTGTGGCTCATTATTCATGGTGGTGCAAAGGAGACAGTACAGGGAAGGTGTGCAGAAACTAAGCTACGTTCCCACAAGATGAAACCTATCTTGGAGGTATTACCATATTCCAGAACTGGTCCTCAATTTTGCAGGACCAGAACTTTGATTTTTGTGAGTTCTTCCCTCTCAGGGATGTATTCATATTAGCAAATATATACCAGCATGCTTATTTATAATAACAGCTGTGACTGACTGTCATGTAAACAGGCATACTCATGCTGGCAGAGCCATGCATCTCTGCCCAGTAGGCTGACAACATCAAGTGTCTTAAAGCAAAGCCTGTTTCACATGCATGGACACAGAACAAGGAAGGTTAATATACGGGTTTGATGAAAATAGCACATCTCTGCGATAAATGTACTTTTCAGATGGACTGACACTTGAACTTCCCTATCTGAGCATGCTCTTTACTGGGCAAAATGAATGGACTACCACTAGTGTTAGGGATTTCCTCTTTACCCTCTAGGAATCCCTGTATTCACATAGCGCAATACAATTGACCAGGCTTCCACTTTCTCAGTTACAATTCTGTCCTGATTTCCTAATATACTGGATCAGCCATGGAAGGAGGTCCTCCAGTTAGCATCAGAGGGCCTTCTGCACCCTTCTGAGATGCTCCTTAAACACAGTGGATCACTTTTGTACCACACATTCCTGCTACATTGGCTACAGCTAATTAGAACAAGAACTAATCGGCCTGTAACCCAAAGGCATTTCTGTGCTGGCCAGCAGCCTACGAGGTAGCTTGATAAGCAACTCCTGTCCAAGATGATTCTGGGCACCAGTGACTTTGCCAAACTGTTTAGATCCTCTCACTTGGCGCATTTGAGGGAGACACACAGAGGAGTCTGGCAATTGCATCAACAGCAGCAAAAAGGAGGCAGTAGAAGGAATGGGGAGGAGCAGAAGTCATGAAGTAGCAAGTCTGAAATGAGAAGAAACTGCCAGATCAATGGAGAGTCAATTGAGTCTGTAGTGCTGAGAGCCGAAGAAGCAGGAATGGAGAATTATGGATTCATCTCAGTAGCAAAGCTTAGAAGATGGAGCGAAGGGTTTCCAGTTCTGGAGAGAGAGAGATTCTGTTGGGTCATATCTCAGACAAAAGCCCCTTTGAATCCCCAGGAACTTTCCTGGTTCTCTAATCCCTGGTTATGAGGCTCCTGAGGATGTTTCCTGACTTCCTTCCCTGTGATTTCTTTCTTTCTTTTTTTTCTTTTGTTTTTGTGATTTCTTATAATAACTGTTCACTATTGGAGATAACTGAGTCGATCTTTGCTTTCTACTCTCTTGAGTTCGATTAATAATTCTGAGATTACTACCTGATCACATATTATTGAAGTGTCACAGTCACCTATTTAAATTCTCTTAGAGTTTGCTCCCACAGTTAATCAATACCACAAGTGATTTTACTTGTCAAACTATTGGAAGCAAATTTATTTCCATATTCTCAGATGGCATCTAATTGCTGTGGTGTACTGACGCATGGTGGAAGTACAAGTCATGTAGATTCCTTTGAACTCCTCATTTTGCCTACAAGACGGGTTGCCAAATCTCAGGGTATTTCTGCCATCACACCAGTTAGTAGGACTGCAATCTTACTCTTTAAAATACACTAGGAAAGTAGTTTTCTTTTATTAGAAACCATAACTTTAAGAAGTGACCTGCACTTAGAGGAATAAAACTCTGCTGTAGTCATTAATCATTTGCAGCCAAATTAAACAGACACTGATTATGGCTTCAGTCTTCTACTCAAGAGCTAGCAGGTGGTTTATCTTTTACCTGCAGGGCATCATTGGCTGATTATTCATGCATACAATTTTATCACAGCAAAAGAGCACATGAGGATTATTAAACTCTTAACCATATGGTTGGTATGAGAAGGTACCTACAGCCTGTCATACTCACAGAATGGAAAACAAAATTGGTAATGATGGAGAACGCAAGCAAACCATCAAACACTCCGTAATCAGATGGATAAATTCAAAAGAACAGTCATGATTTTAGTTGGTCTAATTTTTCATCACAAAGAAAACAGAACCAAGATGGATTATGACCATAGTCTCTTTACAGTAGCTATCACCAGCACACACTCCTCTTTTTCTGAGTCACACGTGCAATCAGACCACATGTTGCCTACACCATGGCAGTAATTAGATGCCACCTGAGAATATGGAAATAAATTTGCTTCCAATAGTTTGACAAGTATAATCCACTTGTGGTATTGATTGACTCCCATAAATGTTAGGCCTAGCAAGGCTTCAAGTTGAAGCCATGACCTGAGATTCAAGGGCTGTAATGATGCTAGTCAATTAAAATGTTTAAAATTTCAGCAGATAGGGAGCAACTGTCCGAGGGAGAAGAACAGAAAGATGTGAAGGTTTTAGATAGAATTTGGGCAGAAGAGTATTTGACTGTATTAGCTTGGAGCTGTAGAATATCTTTCTCAGAATTGCCTTTCTGGCCACAAACCTGGAATGTTCTTTACGTTGCCCTGGATTACTTGGCATATGGTGGAAGTGTGATTTCTCCTCTGATGGCAACCCTGAGCATTCCCAGGCTACCGGGCTCTGTCCAGGTAAGGGTTCCTTCTTCTCCCTTTGCATCAAAGGAGGTATCTTGGAGGTGCATCATCACATGTGTGGTGTGCTGTTGTGGCTACACTGAAGAAAAAGGAGGAGGCATCCGTCGGCCCAGTGATTCATCCTGATTCACTAAAGTTTAGAGAATACAGGTTTAATAGTCCATTTTCACGCTGCTGATGAAGACATACCCAAGACCGGAAAGAAAAACAGGTTTAATTGGACTTACAATTCCACATGGCTGGAGGTCTCATAATCATGGCAGATAGTGAAAGGCATTTCTTACATGAAGGCAACAAGAAAGAATGAGGAAGAAGCGAAAGCGGCACCCCCTGATAAACCCACCAGATCTAGTGAGACTTACTCACTATCACAAGAATAGCAAAGGAAAGACCAAGCCCCATGATTCAATTACCTCCTCTTGGGTCCCTACCACAACACGTGTGAATTCCGGGAGATACAATTCAAGTTGAGATTTCAGTGGAGACACAGCCAAATCATATCAACAGGGCATAGTTTCCATTATGATTATATTAAACATAACAGAGTTCTGTGTAAGTAGATTAATATATCTATTTATTAATTAATAAGTGATTCAATGAATTAATGATTCCATTAAACAAGAAATATTTGGTGATTTGGAAATTTAGGAAAATGAAATCAGTTTTTGAAAAAAAATATATATGATCAATTTGATGTTAACTTCCTAATGTAAGCAATATTCCCAAATAAAAATGGTATCTATGCATCATGATTTGACTTCCATGAGTTGGAGAATACAACTGAAAGCGATGTAAGCAGAGCATTGAAAGACATCCAGAACATACCCTTTTTTAGCTGCCTTTGTTCTTGCTGTCATATGTAATAATAAAATGTCTAAGAAGGATTTTTTATTTGTTATATACTTCAGAACAGCCTCTGTCATGTAAGGAATTCTGCTTCTGTTTAGGTATCTGAATGACTGTTAACATTTATTGTTGCAAAAAATTTTTTTTCTAGAATTTTAAATCAAGTTTCTAGGCTGCTTTCCCCTCATACCTCAAACCTTTCTGGCGAGGGGATCAGAGTTCTTGCCAGGGATTATTTGCCATTACTGCCATCATTGTAGAAACAAATGATAATGCCAGAAATTCAAGGACGCTGACAAACATCCCAAAAAATCTCAGCAGAGGGGATCTATGTCACTAAATCAAACTGAAGCTCAAGGTTTCCTCTGGGGTTTGTGTGTGTGTGTGTGTGTGTGTGTGTATGCGTATGTGTGTGTGTGTTTAAATTATGAGGTTGGTGAGCCACAAACCGTGACAACTAAAAAGATGTGAACACGATTTCATATTGAGATGAATGAAAATTTGTAACAAAGACAACCTGACACTTTAATGATCTATGCATGAACTGTGTATTATATTTTATGTATAAATAAGCCAATCAATGAAAACAAGTCTTTTATGAATAGCTAAACTAAGTATTTCTGAGATAAACAAAAAGAAAGGAAAGAAGTCAGAGGCAGGAGAGATGTGGATTATAGAATCAGCAGAATTGGGAAAGGGGTCTGGGTGAACCCTCCCCTCATGCTGCCAGAAGGAATTGCCTGTGCTTCATTTTCTTCTCCTCTGCAGGGCTCCACAACATGGAGGTGCTGGATAAACTAGCACAGTGCCCACAGTGAATGCCCAGTGCTTATATCTTATATTTAGCACTGAGCAAAACTGTCTATTAGGAGCTCCCAGAACACAGGCTATTGGTACCCTCACTTATATTCTTCAGAAAGGAAAAAAAAAACAGATGCTAGTTTTATAACTCATTAGCAGCTTAGATAGCAGGTGATGCCTCTCTATAGTAAATGAATTGGAAGAAGAAAAGCCTGTCTGAGGGAGGATTTTAATCCCTTTAAGTTGTCTCACGTGTCTGCTGAATGGTGGTACTGAGAGCCATCTGAAGCAGCAAGGCAGCATCACAGCTCAGTTTTCAGCACCAAGTCATAATACTTGTTAAGTCCATTGAAGCTGGGATCCAGATGGTGCTATCTCAGAGCCCCAGAACCATGACATTTATATAAGTTCACAGAATTTCTTCCTAAAAGTCCTGACCTTTCTCCTGTTGACTTCCTCTCCATACATTCCAGCTATTTTTGTACCAATCTCTTTCTCTTTTGCATTTTCTTTTTATAACTTTTATTTTAAATTTATGGGTATATGTGCAGATTTGTTATACAGGCAAACTGTGTCACAGGAATTTGCTGTACAGATTATTTAGTCACCCAGGTAACAAGCCTAGTATCCATTAGTTATTTTTCCTGATGCTCTCCCCCTCCCACCCTCTACCCTCTGATAGGTCTCAGTGTTGTTTCCTTCTATGTGATCTCATTTAGTTCTCACTTATAAGTGAAAATATACAGTACCTGCTTTTCTGTTCCTGCATTAATTCCCTAAGGATAATGGCCTCCAGTTCCATCCATGTTCCTACAAAGGACATAATCTCATTCTTTTGTATGGCTGCATAGTATTCCATGGTTTATGATGTGGTTTGTCTGTATCCCCACTGAAATCTCAAATTGTAGCTCCCATAATTCCCACATGTCATGGGAGGGACCTGGTGGGAGGTAATTGAATCATGGGGGCAGATCTTTTCTGTGCTGTTCTTGTTCTTGATAGTGAAGAAGTCTCACAAGATCTGATGGTTTTACAAAGGGAAGTTCCCCTGCACACGCTCTCTTGCTTGCTGCCATGTAAGATGTGACTTTGCTTCTCATTTACCTTCCACCATGATCCTGAGGTCTCCCTAGCCATGTGGAACTCTGAGTCCGTTAAACCTCTTTCCTTTGTAAATTACGCAGTCTCTGGTATGTCTTTATTCCACGTTTTCTTTATTCAGTCTACTATTAATAGGCATTTAGGCTGATTCCATATCTTTGCTATTGTGTACTGCAATGAACATATGTGTACATGTATCTTTATAATAGAATGATTTATATTATTTTGGGTATATACCCAGTAATGGGGTTGCTGGCGCAAATGGTAGTCCTGTTTTTAGTTATTTGAGGAATCGTCACACTGCTTTCCACAATGGTTGAATTAATTTACAGTCTCACCAACAGTGTATAAATATTCCCTTTCCTATGCAACTTTGCCAACAACTGTTATTTTCTGACTTTTTAATAATAGTCATTGTGACTGGTGTGAGACAGCATCTCATTGAGGTTTTGATTTGCATTTCTCTAATGATCAGTGACGTTGAGCTTTTTTATATACTTGTTGGCCACATGTTTGTCTTCTTTTGAAGAGTATCTGTTCGTGTCCTTTGCCCATTTTTTTATGGGGTTGTTTGTTTTGGTTTGTAAATTTGTTTAAGTTCCTTATAGATTATGGATATTAGACCTTTGTTGAATGTATAGTTTGCAAAAGTTTTTTCTCACTCTATAGGTTATCTGTTTACTCTGTTGATAGAGTTTCTTTTGCTTTGCAAAAGCTCTTAAGTTAAATTATATCCCATTTGTCCATTTTTTCTTTTTTTTAAAAAAATGGTTTTTTGTTGCAGTTGCTTTTGGTGCCTTCATTACGAAATCTTTGCCCATTCCTATGTCCAGAATGCTTCCAGGCTTTTTATAATTTTGGATTTTACATTCAAGTCTTTAGTTCATTCTTGAGTTGATTTTTGTATATGGTATAAAGAAAGGGTCCAGTTTGAATTTTCTGCATATGGCTAGCCTGTTATTTCAACACCGCTTATTGAATAATGTGTCATTTCCTCATTGCTTGTTCTTGTCAGTTTTGTCAAAGATCAAATGATTGTAGATGTGTGGCCTTATTTCTGATCTCTCTGTTTTGTTCCACTAGTCTATGTGTCTGTTTTCTTACCAAGACCATGCTGTTTCATTTACTCTAGCTCTGCAGTGCAGTTTGAAGTCTTGCAGCGTGATGTCTCCAGCTTTGTCCTTTTTGTTAAGGATTGCCTTGGCTATTCGGACTTTTTTTTTGGTTCCAAATGAATTTTGAAATCTTTTTTTTTTCCCCGGTTCTGTGAAGAATGTTGATGATACTTTTACAGGAATAGTATTAAATCTGGAAATTGCTTCAGACAGTATGGCCATTTTAATGATACTGATTCTTCCTATCTATGAGCTTGAAATGCTTTTTTCCTTTTGTTTGTGTCCACTGTTTCTTCTCTGATCAATGTTTTGTAGTTCTCCTTGTACAGAACTTTCACCTCCCTGGTGAGCTGTATTTCTAGATATTTTATTTTATTTTTGCTGCCATTGTGAATGAGAATTCACTCCTGATTTGGCTCTTGGCTTAACTGTTGTTGGTTTATAGGAATGTTAGTGATTTCTGCAATGATTTTATATCTTGGCTTTTGCTGAAGTCGTTTGTTAGCTTAAGGAGCTTTTGGATTGAGACTATGGGGTTTTCTAGATATAGGATCATGTCATCTACAAACAGGAATAGTTGTTTGTCTTTCTCTCTGTCTCTGTCTCTCTCTCTCATTCTCTCTCTTTTTGGATGTCTTTTGTTTCTTTCTCTTGCTTGATTGCACTAGCCAAGACTTCTAATACTATGTTGCATTGGAGTGCACCAATCTCATTAAAAGACCTGAACTCCTCTGCACAGCTTCCTTCTCTGTTTAGCTTGTTACTGTCCCCCTCCTTGTCCTGTGATGTTGCAACAGGAAAGTCAAAATCTAACCCCTGGGAAAAGATCCCTTCATGGAGGAGCAGAGCCGAGGAGAAATTGAGTAAGGATGGTCCTTGGTTGTCACAGGTAAGAAAGCCCAAGAGTAATTATAAATTATTTCTTGCCCCCTAGCATGTTTTGCAATTATGTTGTTTTACTAACACCAGTACTAATGAAATAAAATTTTCCTAGGAAGCAAGAAAAGGAAAGAAGAGATAATTTTAGAAACATATATGATGTACTGCAGAAGTAATAAATTCATATGATTATACATCCTAATGGATTCACAATTAGAGAAATACAAAAGTGAATACTACAAAAATCTCCTCCTCTGTCCCCAGCCACCCTCTTCTCCTGTCTGGAGGCAATGGCTATTATCAGCTTCCAGCGTTTCCTTGAAGAGATATGTTATGCAGGTACATGTGAACATGTGCTCGCTCCCTTCTTTCCACCTAGTAGTAACATTCTCCACCTGCTGTTCTGCACCTTGCTCTTTCTCCCAGTGATTAAACTTGGAGGTGCTCGCCTATTTGTACCAGGAGAGATAATTCTTACTTTTGTGGGTAAATAGGATTCAAATGTGCTGATTGGTATAAGAGAGGCAAAGTAAATGGTGCTGATGGTTTTCCCACCTGTGTGTTGCATTGACTGAGATTAGATGAAGTGGAAAGAAGATGAAAATCAAAATATTTTTATTACAGTTAAAGCCTGTACTAGAGAATGCAGCCCAGGTACACAACACAATGATTTCCTAACACGGAGCCCTCAAATTGGGCATATTTACCAACCCAGACACAGGCAGCTCAGACAGCCACAGGCCTCCCTCCACAATGCCTTCCCTAAAGGGCTCATGACCTGGTGGAACAGATCCAAATGTGCTGTGGGTAGATCCCAAGGGAAAGCTGGACAAGGGGGCTCAGCTGTACTGGACCCAGTTTTTCACTTAAACTCACGAATTAGACAACTCAATTTAGTAAACAGTGGGCAAGAAATTAAGAATGATTAGGAAAAACCCTTCCTGGTGGAAACAAAAGAAAGTGGCAATAACATCCCCCTATAACCTCCACATTATAAATAATTTGGTTGGATCATCACTTATTGATAGACGTTTAAGGTGCTTCCAATCTTTTGCTATTGCAAAAATATAACTAACGTGAATATTCAAGAACAAATAACTTCGTACATATAAAATTTCAGGGATATGAAATGATTAAATCGTGGGGGTGAAATTGCTGGGTAAAAGAGTATGTGCATTTAAAATCTTCCTAGATATTGCCAAATTACCCTATGGAGAAGTTATATCAATCTCGTAAGAAATTTGCAAAAAGGCCGATTTCTGCACTCACTTTTCAACATGATGTATGAATAAGATATTACCAAAACCTTTCATAATTGCCAGTCTAATATACAGAATTTGGTATCTTTATGATCTCATAATTTGTTTTCTGTTATTATGAGTAAGGTTAAATACTTAAATCAATATTTTTATTTTTTTAAATGTGAATTGCCTTTTCATATCTGCTGTCCATTTTACCATTGAATTGCTATGGGGTATTTTTATATTAATTTCTAGATATTTTTATATTTTAGAAACATTTTAATTATCACATAAATAGCAAGTCTTTTTTTCTGAGTGATTGTATTCTTTTCATATTGCTTACATTGGTTTTGCCATGTTGAATTTACTTTTAAAATAATCTAATTTATAATACTTTTCTATTATGTCTCTGAATTTTGTGTCATTCTTAGAAAGGCCTTCTCTATTCTCAATTATTCAATATTTTTTCCATATTTCTTTAAGTACTTTTATAGTTTCATTATTTGTTTATATTAAAATCTTTGAACAATTTGATTCCAATAAGTAAGAATTTAACTGACTGTTTTACTTGCTGGATGACTATCCAGTATCATTTATTAATAAACACATAATAATTTTTTGATTATTTTAAAATTCTAACAGCTATTGATCCCAGATTAACGGAGTCAGGTAAGTGAATGCGGTTAAAACTTGCAGATAAAAGCTTCCAAGCTGGACATCGTCCATCTGAAAGTATTGTCCGTATAGGTTTTTTCTTTAATATTTTTTATTGTAAAGAAATTTACTTGGGTTTGTTGTGAGGGTTATATGAG
Organism: Saimiri boliviensis; assembly: GCF_048565385.1. Lineage (NCBI taxonomy): Eukaryota > Metazoa > Chordata > Mammalia > Primates > Cebidae > Saimiri > Saimiri boliviensis. The sequence goes on along the minus strand of NC_133452.1, from coordinate 24,555,038 downwards.
AGAACAAAGTTTGGGAGACTATAGCAGTCATTAGTATTAATTTATTGTTTAATAATGTAAAGACCTATTTTAGCTCATCCTTTCCCCCTCTCCCTGCAATGACCTCTGATCATGGATAACGGTACTATTGTTTGTATTGCACTTAGGAAACCCTAAAGAAGGGACCAAAATCCTTCAGAAATCTTTTCCATGCGGATACTGAAGCGGAGATAGGTCAGCTCCAAATTTGGGGGTGGGGGGCATGCTTACAGGAGTCACATGGCTGAGCTTAGATATAGCTTAGTAGGAATTATGTTTAATGTTCTTATTTAAGGCACAGACTCAGCAGCAGAACCCTAACTTTTGTAGAAATAAATAGTTAGAAAGGTGTTTTTGGTTACCTATTAGTTTCAAGGTAAGAAATGGTGGAGCGATATTGGAAAATATAAAACAGAACGTGTGAAAAATACTGGTGTTCTCCCCACTCTTTTTCAAATAAAAGAAGAAAGAAACATCAGGCACCACAAATGTATCTCTTACATTCTGAAATACATCTAGAACCATAGGTTTGCCAATTTTTCTTAGTATTGGATTCTAAAGAGGAGCAACCAAGTAATCACAACCTTCCTTCCTATTTAGTTTTTTTTTTTTTCCTATCCTTTGTGTAAACAAAAAATAGCTGATAATAATCTGTGGCTTCATATTCTGGAAAATAATAACTAAGTATATCTCACTGTTTTCTTATAAAAATAACAGGGTTTTTTTTTATGTTCCTCCCAAATGTTTATTGCAGATTATTTTGCTAGGGAAGAATGAGGGAATTAGAAACAATTAGCATAATGAGACACAAGGTGACTTCATCACAGAAAAGCAAAAATGAATCATCGTTAGTGGTTGGTCAGTGTACTTTCTAAAGAATTCAATATTCAGAATGTTTAATTACTCCTCGACAGTGACTCTTGATGAAATATAGCATTTGTGGATGATACCAGTAGATGTTGTATTAATTATGTGATATAGGTTGGTGAACTAAAGATTCAAAAGTTTCGAGATATGTATTAATGATGAAAGATAAAATTAACATTTTGCTATTTTGATGCTTAATATGTTTTCTGTTAAAAGAAGTTCAGTGTTAATGGAAGAGTGACTCAGGTAGAATTACAAGATCATAGGATTTCAATACTAGAATGAACTTAATACATCATCCTGTTCAACCTGCCTGGCTTTACCCATTAGGAAGCCAAAACTCAGATTCACAGAGGAATTTGCCCAAGTTGTCCAGTGTGTTGATGGTCATGAAGAAAGTAGTATCTGAGTATTCTGAGTCTCAGTGCACTGCTTACTTCACATCATGTTGTGTACCTTTTAAAGCAAATGTATTTGAATGACAGTAATGTAGAATATATTTTGCACTCATTTTTTTGTCTTCTCCTTTACTTCTGATAACAGGTTTCAACAGCATTTTCTGACACACAGTCTGGATATGCAAAGATCATATCATGCATGTTTTTAAAGACAGTTCCATTTTCAGATCTTCTTTTTCATTGAGTCTAAGTGAAGCTGGGATACAAATTTCATTTTTGTACTACCTTACATAGAGCGGGCAATCCATAAACATCTTTTAACTGATGCAACCAACTTTCCCCACAATAAGTTAATCCCAGAAGCAAACTAGACACATGTTCAGTCTGGCATTTCTATAAATAACCCCACGCCCCCATTTGGGAAATGTCTTTTCAGGCTTGGTATGTGCATTGAGGATGTCAAAGAAAATTATATATATATATTTGGTAAATAGGGCAAGAATCATCTAGTAGATTGAAATGGCAGGTGTTGGTACTGATTAATGACCTGTTCAGAGCAGTTCTCTTGTACATACTCCTGTCCCTTTTCTGAAAGATACCTAGACTTTCTTTAAAGCAATCTCAGTGGTCTCAGAAGAGGAGGGTTATTACTGCTGTCTTCCAGTTCACAAACCGCTGTCCCCAATGCCCAGTGACTTCAGTAGTTTGGTTATAAAAAGTGTATGCTCTGTGGTGCTCCAAAGTGGAAATGACTTATCAAAAATGTGTTCATCTCTATCACCTGCTTCAGAGGCTGGTTTGTGAATGAGGGATGTGAGAGTCAGGAAGGGGCTGGCTTTTTGCCACCCCTAAGCGCATTCCAATTACGTTTGGTTTGAGAAACTTGCTTTTTGTTGAGTACCTATGAACTAGAAAAAATGTCATAAGGCAAGGCCACTGTAACACTGTGGCATAGAAAAAAATAGGTATAATTTATATTCCATTACAGGGGATTAGATTTGAGTCTGTGATTACAAGGTACCTGGCTCTAGGACATGTCTGCCCTTGTCTTGATGGTCCTGTTACTGTAAAAAGGACCATCTTGCATTTCATGGTCAAATTGTGATTGCCAAAGACACAGAAGATATATATCTATCCCCAGAATGCAAACAGGAGACTTAGCCTTTCAACCTTATTTTTATTTCCCTTGTATATTTTTTAATACATGAACACACAGATAAGGAAAGCAGTATATGTTCTTGTCTAATATGTAAAACCATTGCTATCAATTTTCTTACTTTAATATAATTAATTTGCATAAGATTTTATGCCTATAGGTTCAAGTTACATTTTTACAAATACTGTGTATGCATCTTTTCCAGAAAATTTGGTCCTACGAAATGGAATAATGATTTATGAAGGTACATGGTCTGGAATTTGTAAGATACCCAAGTCAGTATCTTTGAGATCAAGGCATGTTCTCATATGTAAGAAGAAATTTCATTTTTTTCTATGTCCTTCCCTTTTTCTACCCTAATGGGAAGAACTCAAGGTATTCAGGTAGGTAATATTTTTGTGGTTGAATCACAGGATTTTGCATAGATAGAAAAAGGATTAACCTCCATTAACTTCACCCGAGTGCCCCTTGGAGACTTGCTTTGTGACTGATCTATTTATAAAATGCAGGGAAAGGGAGAAAATAAAAGAGAATTTTCTTCCGACAGGAGAGAAAGGACTCAAACTGCAGCTTTGACAATTAATGTTAAATAAGTAAGAATATTTTTGTTTAAAAATCCCAATGTCCAGGTTGGCATGGGTGTAGTGCTAGAGGAAAATTCCTTTCATCAATGAGCAGGAAGATCAATCTACCTCCCCCAAGTCTGGATGGTTTCGGTAGCTGATTAAAAGCTGGCATCAGAAAATGCCCCAAATGATTTTTCCAAGAAATGGATAAATCAATCTTTTTGAGTGCAAACATTTCTCATCACAAGATATCTCTGAATGGCCAGAAATGTGCAAATGACCTTTTAAGAAAGTGGTTGTTGTGTGATAAATAGAAAGGTGTTGCCAGAAGTTTAATTGAGTAAATAATAGCTGGAACATCCAGTTTCAGATACTCTGCCTGACTGCAGGATAGACTTAGGCACAGCCTAGTGAGAAAGATGACCTTTCTCCTCCATGATGCCACACACCAGTGTTTAAAACCCAGTGGGTCATTGCAGGTATACATTGTTGAGATGCTGCGTCACCTGTGGGGAGGGTCTGTCCTGCAGACCCTGTCTCAGCAACAGATGAATGCATACACTCACGCACAAGAATACAGTGAATTGAGTAGGCTAGGGAGGTTGTCAGCTGCTCTCAGGGGGCAATTGCATCTAACCAACTCCCTGCTTGAATTTATTCCATGTAGATTTAATAACAAAGGTTCTAAGTCAACACGCTTGTAGATAATTAACATGCTTAAAAGAGTGGTTTTAAGAATGATAAAAACTTTTGGTTCAGAGCCCAGAGTAAACAACATTAACAGGTAATTCCCCTTTGACCTCCCTCTGAGAGGGCCATCAGGCACCAAGTTTACAAGTAGTTAGAGACAAAGGAATGTAGGGTAAAGGGACTTAACTGGAGAAGCTTCTATTATCCCTAATCTACACTCTGTGACCTAACGCCCTAAGATAAGGACTGGCTGCCTTCAGCCTGTTTCGTAAACCTTTTGGCCTTTCAAAAGGTTTGAAAATACAATCTTACAACTTTCCGTAATATTTCCCTTAATATTTTGCCAACCACCCTAAGTGAGTCTCAACACATTGTGGAAGGTATTGTTGGTAAACGTGTTCCTGCCAATATGCACATCCCTGCAAATGCCTCATGATCATACACAAACAGGCACAGCCCATGTTGCAGCTGTAGCAGAAATTATTTAGATATATCACTCAAACATTGTGGGTTTGAGTTTTAGAAACTAAATAATCATGCTTCTTCCTATATACCCTTTCTCAATCAAGAAGATGAAACACAAATTGAAAAGGTCTCTCTCCCGAGGCCACTTTGCCAGTAAGGAGTCTAGACTTGAGGCAAGAAGCAACAGAACTTTCCTTCCTTCCTGAGTGCTAATCATTTATCTCCCAAAAACCCTTGTCTTCTATCTTCCTTACTGACTCCTGGGTCACTGACAAATGCAGGTGACATTCAGTTTTCAATTTCTGCTTTCAATTTCAGTGTCTTTATTGGCATGACAAGGTGTCCAAGTGTTGCCGAAATTAATACATCATGACTGTGTCATAGTACAAGCAGTGTTGGTGTCTGTTTCTTATTATTTATTATTTCTGTGACAGTGCCAATATTGACTGCTTCTAAGGCTGTCCTAGTCTTTATTCTTTTAGCCAAGAAGTGTGAAGATCTGCACATCTCACTTACTAACCCAGGTCAATTTACTAGTTTTCATAGTTGGTGGGAAAAGTAATCTCCAATTTTTGTGTGGTCAGGGCAGATGAGAAGACCTGATTCCAGAAGCCAACACTGCTGTGGCCAGGGACATGGTCCTCCTGCATTCAAGTCCAGGCTCCACTGCTTCTTAGGAGGCAAGTTGCTTAAGCTCTCTGAATCTCTGTTTTCCTGTTTGTGTACCTTTCATACATTTATTTTTATTTTTTTGTTCTTTTTTAAGACAGAGTTTCACTCTGTCACCCAGGCTAGAGTGCAGTGGCATGATTTTGGCCCACTGCAACGTCCACTGCCTGGGTTTAAACAATTGTCATGCCTCAGCCTCCCAAATAGCTGGGATTACAGGTGTGAACCACCATGTCTAGTTAATTTATTTTGTATTTTTAGTAGAGACTGCGCTTCACCATGTTGGCCAGGCTGGTCTTGAACTCCTGACTTTGAGTGATCTGCCTGCCTCAGCCTCCCAAAGTGCTGGGATTGCAGGTGTGAGTCGCTCTTCCCATAATATTTGGTTTATTCAGAAAGAAATAAAAATACTTAAAAAAACAGGTAAACCAAGCAGGTGTGATATGCAGGATGTACCAGAAAAGGAAACCTGGAGGAGTTGTTTGGATGATATAGTAATCAGGTCTGAGATGAAGAGACCTTGCCCTTGGGACTGAGAGTGAACGGGGTACATCAGCAAACACAGCCACAGCTTTGAGGCCTGAACAAGGGCAGGAATTTGATTAGGCCAGGCTGTGGCAGCTGGCAAGGAACTCTTTCAGGAAGAGGGTCCTCCCATCAGGGCTTTTTCCTCCCACACTCTGGCTCTCACTATTTTTTTCATATCCCCATTTCCTTCTCCTTTCTTCCTTTCCACCTTCATAGCTGTCCTAATGAATTCCAATTTGGAATTTCTCTCCTATCTTCCTTATTTTTATAGTTTTCACACATTAGAGACTTTCTAATTTCTGCATAAGATTTCCAATACATTTTAAGGATTTGTCTACTGTAATTCCACCCTCTATTTACTGGAGTCCAACCCTCTGTTAGTTTTAGCTTCAGGAATGTGGTAGATTATGTGCACAGAGTGTGAGAAGAATGCCTCTCATCCCTGTGTTTATACCTCTGTGGCTTGCTGCTTCTCCCATTGAGATTTGGAGTTTATTTCCCATCCTCCACCCTCTTGAGTCTGTGCTGGTCTTGTGACTGCCTATGGCCAACAGAATGTGGCAGAGTGACACTGTAAGAATTTGGAAGCTTCTGCTCTCACTGTCTTGGAATGCTGCTCTGAGACTACCATGTCAAGGTGCCCTGTATGGCCATGTGGTGGGGAAGTCAGCCTGCCTGACTGAATCCTATACAAATCACCAGAAATGTGAGAGGGGCCATCATTCAACTTCCAGGTGACTCCAATGGCATGAATGACTTGGCAATTGCTGAACCACAGAAGCATAAGAAAATCAACTGCAGTTATGTTAAAGCAACTAAGTTTTGGATAGTGTGTTTTGCAGCAATAAAGAACTGAACCAAAAATTCTGATGAAATGTGGCTTTAGATCATTCCCTCTTGTTTGTCATTAGATGTAGTTGTGAATTCACAAACTGGCAGGTGGCAGTCACAGTCAAGGCAGAAAATAGCAACTGAGCAGGTAAAAATCCCTGGACTTGTCACTCCTCAAGCACTTCCTTCCTGAAAATAGCAGCATAATTGGCAGCAGCAGTTTTCCTGCAGAAGACACAATTCTTTTCAGTTACTGTGAAAATATATATAGCAGAGGTCACAATTTCATTTCTATCTTTTATTGGTAGTTACTATCAAGATCAGTGTACATGCTCCTTTGAATGCTAGATTATTTTTAGTGAAACTTCAGGAATATGGTATTGACAAGATTTTCTTGTCTGCAAAGAAATGCCTTCTTGTATTAGAAGTGAAGGTAGTTGAATTGCTGTTGTAACTTCCAGAAGCAAATGGCATAAAGAAGAGAAAGGAGACAGAACAGGAGCAGATCCACACTGAGCCTGAGTCACATTAAATGACTCCTAAGTCTAGAACTGTAGGGGTTCAGTAAGGATGGTAGGAAAAATTTTAAAATAGACACAAACCTTCTTGGAAGGCTGGGAAGCTTTTGACAAAGCCTTGGGAAGGAATGAGCAGAAGGCACCAGTTCTTACCCAGAGGCAATTACACAGGAGTAGGTACAAGGGAATGTAAGGAAGTTTATCTAAAGAGCTTGTTTACTCTTATGGTCCTAAGACGGACCTTTGAACATCCATGGGTGCATGACTGCTCCCTACTTGGAGGGTCGACAGTGTTGTTTCTCACAAATGGTGCTTGCTTTAGGCCTCAGAACTTGGCCTTTAATCAGTGGTAGTACTGCTCTCTCCAGGGAAGAAAACCATGTTAATTATTCAACAAGTAAAGTATTGGTCAGGGCTTATACTTTAGTTGTTGGATGATGAGGTGCTGTGGAAGATATGGGGACATGGGCTGGGGAGCTGGGGCCATGGAGTGGCACTCAGGTGAGTCTGAGGGACAATGGTTATTTCCCAACCAGTATGGAATAATGTCAAAGTGTGTTGACTGAAAGCCTTTGTCATTAAATCTATATTGAATAAATGCCCACAGTGCCAGCTGGTGAGGACCATGGCTGCTAACTATTTACAGCACCCTCCTCAGGATCTGTGAGTGGCCCAGATCCCTAGTCTGCTCTTTCACTAGATGTCTGTGTCTGAGTGTATTTGTTCATCTGTTGCTGGGTCAGGGTCTGCTGGTCAGACCTGGCATAGAACTAAACACAGCTCCCAGGAATTTGATTTTCGGTATGATGGTTCAGGGCACAGAAACTTAAACATCCACCAGGGTAAGAGTAATTACATTAAAAGATACAGTCATTTGGATAAACAATAAGTGGTGGAGAATATTGCACAGACAGCATGTGGAGTGTCCAAAGGGGGCAACTGCTGCTCTGCTCTGCGGGTTTTTTGGAATAAAAGCCCAATGTAGCCAAGACCTCCAGTTTTTCAAGAGCAGCTAAAAGTTTGGAAGTGAAAAATATTAGATAAATTCATGGAAATTTTAAATGCTACCGGATAATTTTAGAGGAATGTAAAACCCTGAGTAGGCCTCATAAATCACTTCTGAAAGATATTTGTTAGTGATCTCTGATAAATATAGTCAGAAATGGCATTTACTATATTTAACAGCTGGTAGATTCACAATGTTTAGCAGCTGGTATGCTGCCTATAGCCATAGTCCTGGGCCCTGCTTGGCCAGGGCTTATACTTTAGTTATTGGATGATGAAGAGCTGTGGAAGATACAGGGACAGGGCCTGGGGAGCTGGGGCCATGGAGTGGCACTCAGGTGAGTCTGAGGGGCAATGATTTTTTCCCAACCAATATGGAATAATTTCAATATCTTAACAAACAGTAGGGTCTACTCGTACGTACCAGATGCTTATCAGCCCTGTAGCAAAGAGAATGAGTTCACAGTACCCAATGGTTTTTTTCAGTCTTTTATTTTCATTTCCACTATTGAAAGCAAAAAGATTAATGTAAAATTCTGCTGTTGACTATTATAGCTGTTCTTGCTGTTGTTCCCAAATGGCTGCTTTATTGCCCAGCAATTGTCTCCACGGCAACTGCTTATGTCTTTGTAAATCTCAGATTGCAATGAGATGAGGAGGAAGCAGGAGTAAAGGCAAAATCTTTATAAGCCAAGATTTTCTTTTAAATACGAAAAAGTTCGTGATTAAAGTGCAGATCCTTTGCTTCCCAATTTATAGCCATACCTTGAGTGTCTGAATACTGGTTATTACCCAGACAAATGAAATGTCAGCTCAATCAATCATATATTTATTAAAAACCCACTGTGTTTCTAGTACTTTGCTTGGTGAACCAGGAACACAAAAGTAAAACCAAGCTCTAAAAGACTGTCACAATTTATTGGGAAAACAAAACAGATAAGAAAGAAATACCCGAATAAAAGTACAAAAAGATAGTGGATTGATCTGAGTGGAGGTTTGTTTTGAAGAACGATGTCAGGCAAGCTGAGGAAGGCAGAAAAATTTGGATTGTGAGCTCCGTCAGCCCAGTGCAGGTTGAACATCCTCAATTAAAAAATCTGAAATCAGAAACACTCACAAATCTAAAACCTTTTGAGTGCTGACATGATGCTCAAAGGAAATGCTCATTGGAGCATTCCAAGTTTCAAATTTTCAAATTAGAGATGCTGAACTGGTAAGCATAATGCAAATATTCTAAAATAGAAAAAACTCCCAAGTCAGAGCACTTCTGATCCCAACCATTTCAGATAAGAGTATTCAACCTGTACATATATTGTTGAGCATATCACCTAACTTGACCTGATCTATCTTCCTCCAGCACCATTTTCCCACACACTTGGATTGTGCTCTCTGTAAAACATTGTAAGTCAACAATAATTGTCCTAACAAACCTCAGTCCCTCTTCTGAATATTACCTTCATCATCAGCTACCTATCACTGAACGTTGCTGCCCGCTGGAGACATGCTCCCTCTTGAAATACTCCCAAATAAAGTCTCTCCCACCCACCTTCATCCCAAACCCATGTACCAGGACCAGTAGGTGAGTTTATGACCCCTTTGCTCTCCATATACTTTTGAAATATTTTATCTTCCTTATTTATTAAAACAAAACAAAAAAAGAACAAGGAAAAAAAACAGGCCTTTTGAAACTCAGACTGCCGTATTGCCCCTCCTTGTTGCTATCTGTGGAGACTTCCAGGATACAGCCATTATGCATTAGCAGTGGACCACTATTGTCTTCTCCAATGTTATTTCTGCTATAATTCTGGGCAATTTCAAATTCCAGGTAGAGGATTTATCTAACACATTGACCCATTCGTTTTGTGGTCTCTCCAACAGCAATGATCTTTTACTCCGTATCAAACTATGCACCCCATGGATACATTATAGATTTTATTACCACCCTAAATTTTGCATTTCTGAAACTAAATTTCCAGTATCCAACTTCTAAATTCCATCTCTTATCCTTCGGAGACAGAGTAAGGACAGACTTGGTGCCATCTTCTTCTGCACTACCTCCTCGTCAGCACATTCTTGCTGACTACTGGACCATATACCATGACCCCTTTGGCACCATACCCTCCGTTCACAAGACCTTGCAAGCTGCAAATTATCTTGAAAGACCAAGGTAAGTAGTATTCCTCCATACATCCTACCAACAGCTGGTACCCCCAGTACACATATGTGCACAAAGCCTGAGAGTGACTGATTCTAACTCCTAGGTTCATTATAATATAAAAAATCACATCCAGGGATGGAGATTTAATATGCCAATGAGGCATGTAACACATGAAGAAGCATGTTATCCAACTGTACAGGCGCTGATGGATCCTGCCACTGCATGCTAAAACATCTCTCCCTTCCTGCTATAGCCCCTCTAATACTGTCCTTCCAGCTCCCTTTGGGAAGCCAGCCAGATAATTTTTCCTCTTAGGCTGACTCACTTGTGCTCAAGCATAAGCCCCAATAAAGCCTTGTCTGGGAAACTTTTTGGCCTCGTGTCAATTCACTATTGCTTGAGAGCCTAGGAGCCCATGGTCAATAACATTTTTAGCTCTTTTTCTACTATTGCTAGCCCAATGAACTTTCAAACACTTTGGGACATATAGCCTCTCAACTCTATCAAATTTACTTCCCTTTACTCCCCTTTTTGTTACCTCTCCTCACTCATAAAAAATATTTACAGTAATAATATTTCAAACATAAAAGATGAAAAAAGATTAATGTGCTTAAAATCTATTTTTCCATTATCTGAACTAAAATATGAAACTCCTTTTTGATCTCATTTCTACCTCCATGGCTTCCAAAGTAACTACAACACTGCATATTTTTTCATGTTTAAATTATCTTTTAAAAATCATTTTCAAGTACCCAGTTCTACTTTTAATACAGATGCATGTTTCCCTAAAGATACATAAAATTGTTTAGCATGTTTTTAGATTTCATAAGAATTGTTTTATACTGTATATATTCTACAAAGTGTCCTTGTTGTTCTAAGTTATGTTTATGTAATCCACTTGTGTTCATAGGTGGAACTCAGTTTCACCATTTCATTTGTTGTACATTATTCCATAGAATAAATATGCCACAGTTGATTCATTCATTCTTCTGTTAATGGGCATTGGGCATTAGGATGTTGTTATTGTGGAGGTTGTTTTTTTCTATTACGAACAATTCCATCTTACGGATTCGCTCCTTTTATTTGTTATTGTGTCACACTATTTAATCTAATTTGCCTATTGAGAAAGGAAAAATAGCTCACAGCATTCTGAGCTGTGTGAGGTATGCAAAATGTATCAGGCCCAGAGAAACATCAGTATGGGACTTCAATCATTTCCTCCCTGACATACCCATGCCTGGGGCCAGTAGTTTAAAGGCATTTTGTTCCTCACTACCTGGAATTTGTAATTCAAAGAACAATGTATAGCCAATCGATAGCTTATGTCATTTTAACTTAAATTCTTGGTAAAAATTTTAGAATCTGCCTCTTCTTTTCCTTTATAAATCCACTTACAACTCATGCAAATCAGAGTGTATATTCGAGGCAATTTGGAAGTATGCTCCCAGTTTGCAATCCTCAAGCTCAGGCCAAATCAACTCTCTCTATATATAAATTTGCTTCAGGTCCGTACTAGTGGACTCTCAGAATGAACCCAATTACGCTATATTGAATTTATTTTAAAAACATTGTGTATGTAATTTGATAAAATGTTTTTAATCTATGTTCATAAATGTGATGACATGTGATTTCCTTTCCTGTGCCTGTCCTCTTTAGGGAAACTTGTACTGAAAATCAGACTCACCAACCTCATGTGAGTTACATAGATTGTTTCTTCTGTTTCTATTCCCTGGAAGGCTTTGAATAGATTAAAATTATATATAACTTGAATGTTCTGTAGGTATCACCAATAAAAGTCTTGGTATTGTGTGTTTTTATGGGTAGATTTTTAGTTACTTATTCAAAATCTTTAATGGTTGTCTTTTTCAATTTTTATTTGGAATTAGCTTTAGTAAATTACAGTTTTCTAGAAAATAATTTACTGCCTCTTAGTTTTCACAACTATATCCTGAACTTCTTTTAGCATTCTTTATTATCTTTCCCATCTCTCTCTCATCTGTAGCTACAGTCCTCTTCATATCAGATACATATTTCTGGCTTTTCCTTTTTCAGCCATGTCAAAGATTTCATACCTTTTCAACCTTTTCAAAAAAAACGCTTTTGCTTTTGTTGATCCATTCGATGTGTATTTGTTTTCAAATTCATTTATTTCACTTTTTTGCTTTATTCATTCTATTTTCTTAGTTATTAGCTTTTCTTCCTTGTACTAGCTTGTTAATTTTCTAACCGTCTGTTAAGTATTGCTGTATCTATTACTCAAAAGTTTTGCTAGATGGCATTTTTTGTTTTTGAAAAGTTCTAAGTATTTTGACATTTCTCTTATGATTAGTTTTGCCCCATGAATTATTTAGAAGAATGTTTTTAATTTCCAGATAGATTTGCTGTTTCAGTAATTCTGTAGCAGATGTCTGCCTTACTTGTATTGTGATCAAAGTTCATGGATTCTGTGATACTAATTTTATAAAATTTGTTTTATGGTATATTCTATAATCATTTTTAAAAATATTTTCTACATTGGAGTCAGAAGCACCACATTTTCCTGTTTTTCTTTCTATCGCACTAGATTTCCCTTTTCAGTTTTCTTTTTGAAGCTTCTTTTTCTGTCAAACTTCTAAATTTGGGGCTGCCATAGGGGCTGATTCTTAACCTTCCCTTCCATCCCATCCTAAGTGATTACACTGTGCCATTTCCTTACATGTCATTATACTTTCTTTACATGTCCTTATACTTCTCCTGAATCATGTAGGTAGTTCCTGTTCTCTTCTTTCAAGTTCAAATGCACATATTCAGTTCAATAACTCCCCTTGGATATTGAGATACAGTGAAAAATGCCTGCTCCTACCCTTACCTGCTAGAAAAGGATATCTAAGAACCTGTGAATGTTGCTTTATTTGGGAAAAGAGTCTGCAAATACGATTGTATCGATGATCTTGATAAGAGAAAATTATCCTGGATTATTCAGGTGGACCCTAAATACAGTAATATATGTCCTTGTAAGAGAGAGGCTAACAAAATTTCACATGGACAGAAGAGAAGACATGAAGAAGAGGAGAAGGGAATGTGACCATGGGGCCAAAGAAAATGAACAGCCACTGGAAGACAGAATTGGCAAGAAATTAATTCTGCCAGAGCTTCCAAAGGAAGCCTGCCTCTGCTAATACCTTGCATTTGGCCCAGTGAAATCAATTTTGTATTTCTGGCCTCCAGGATCATGAGAGAATAAAGCTCTGTTGTTTTCAGCCATCATGTTTGTGGGAATTTGTTATAGCATCCCTAGTAAACTAATGTATATGTGTAGGAAATAAGAATAAATAAAAGGTTCCTTTTCAAAGCTTTCCTCATAGTTCATTATCAATAAATAACAGTTTCTTCAAAGGTTAATTGACTTTAAAGCTTTTGCTAATAATCTTAAAGTAGCTGTTAGTCATAATAAAGGAGTAAGTGCATTTTGTGTTCTTAGTTCTTACACTTTAATCTAGATATTTGCCCTAACATGCCTGGACAAGCCCAGGCAAATCTTAGGTCATAGCTTATTCCCCTTCCATATTTGGAAATGTTGTCGCCTCTCTAAGCATTCCTCAAGTTATTTCCTATTTTCCTTTGTTCTCCTCTGCCTTTACCTCTTAGAAAATTTCCAGGCTTTTAGCCAATCAGGTCAAGCATAGAATGTGAAGTCCTGTTCCGGCCAAAGGAAAGTGGACACAGCAGTAGGGCGATTGCGTCAGGTTATGAAAGTTATAAATGTCCCTGTCTCCCTTGTTCAGGTGTGCTGTCTTGGCAAGACTCTTCTGAGTTGTACCTTTCCTGCAGGAAGTAAACTAGCCTTGCTGAGTGATCATTGTTTCCATGTGGATTTTTCCTGACATTATAAACCAGTTTCCAACAATATGTCCAGTGGGCATCTTAGTTTCCTGCTTTAAAGCACTGCTCTGAATTTCTTATCCAATCCTGCTCTCTTCTTAATTGCTGTTTCCATTTCCAATCAATAAGCTAGAAGTGATCCTTACTATGTCTTTTTTTCTCTCTCTACTCATCCAGTTTAATAGCATATCTAGTTGATATGACCTTCAAAATCTAATCTAAATATTTTCCTATCTTCACTGCTACCTCCAGTCCAAGTCACTATTATCACTCACCTGGATCACCACAGACTTCTCTAAGATTGCTGTACTTCTGACTTTACCAACTAATAGTCCATTCTTCACATACGTACCAGGTATCTGTTAAAAGTGTAAATCAGAATAAAATCTCCCTTACTTCAAACATCCCAATGAATTCCTTTGGTATTAACCTAGAATCCAAACTACTTATAAGAACCTGTATGGTGTGCCCCTGACTGTCTCCTCTAAGTCTTCCCTCTTCCTCACTCTGCTCTGTCCTTCTGTTACACTAAGCCTTTTCTAGGTCTCAGCCTTTGCACTTGTTCCTGCCTCTTTCTGGCACTCTCTGTCACAGTATTTTTCATGAGAAGATACTAATCTCCTCAATATTCAGACCAAATATCACCTCCTCAGAGAATTAGTCACTCTTTATGTCTTTCTTAATCTATATCTCTATCTTTGTCTCTACCACTATCCTCTCTATCTCTCTTTCAACCTATAATCTATTTATCTATCTATTTATCTATCTATATCCTCTACCTATCAATCATCTATCTCTATCTTCTACCTATCAATCATCTATCGATATGTATCTTATACCTGTTATCTATCTATCTATCTATCTATGTTTTCTACCTATCTTCTACCTATCTATTATCTGTCTATCTTCTATCTATATCTATCTTCTACCTATTATCTGTTTATCTTCTATCTATATCTATCTTCTACCTATTATCTGTCTATCTTCTATCTGTATCTATCTTCTACCTATCAATCATCTATGTATTGCTATCATCTCTCTATCTATCTTCTATTTATCTACATCTATCTATCCATCCATCTATGTTTCTATATATGTATCTATCTATCTTTTGTCTATCTATCCATCTTTCTATGTATGTATGTATCTATCATCTATATCATCTATTCATCCATTATCAATCTATCTATCTACTTATCTATCTGTCTGTCTGTCTATCTATCCATCCCTCCATCTTCAGGGTTGGAGGTGGGACTAAATAATGTAGGCTTCTATTTGGCCATCTTGTTCCACACTCCAATCCATCAATTGATCTTTCTATCAATCACATATCTTTCTTTCTATCAATCACATCTGTATCTATAGCTAAGTTAGCCAATAAACTAACATAAAAGTGTTTCCCTGTGCTATACAATATGGTGGCAGGAACTATATGTGGGGATTGCACTTTAAATATTTAGTATGACCGAAAAATTGAATTTTTAAAATTTAAACTTAATCAGTTTAAGTTTAAAAAGCTACATGTAGCTAGTGACTACTTTACTGATCGCTACAGATCTAAAGCAAACTCCAATCCAGTCCTTTTCCAAAGCAGCAATTATATATCTCATTGCCTTGTTTCATTTTATTCATAGCATTCCTATCTGAAATGATCTCATTTATTCATTTGTTTACATGTTTATTTTCAGTTTTCTTCTACTTGCTATGAAGTAAGAGCTATGAGAGGAGGGAGCTCATCTGTTCTAGTTGCTACAGTTTTCCCAGGGCTTAATTTTGTAGTCATAATTATAGCTGAAGCCATGTCAGGAAGTTCCAGCAACTTTGATGTAAATGCTTGACTTTGCCATCAGTTAAGACATGATCACAGATACTAATACTAGCTAATATTTAAAGAATACTTTTTTACATCAGATTTTGAATTAAGCAATTAACTTAAATTGTTACCTGACTATACATTAATCCTATGAGATGTTATTGTAATCTTCACTTTATAGATAAGAAAATTAAAGCTTAAAGAGATTCAGTAATTTAGAATTCAAACCTAGGCCTCTTTGAAACTTAAATTATTACTTATTGCCACTCTGCAATATTGCTTCTATTTCTCCAGGAAAAATCTAAAAATTGAGAAAGTTTAGTTTACATGATGTTTCATTTTTCTTTAGCATTAATATTTCTATAACTCTATAACCTGGAAAATAATTTTTATAGGGTCAACAAACTATAGCCATAGGCCAAGTCCAACTTGCTTCTAATTTTTGTAAATGAAGTTTTATTAGGTATGCTAATTTGTTTCTATATTGTCTATGGCTGTGTCTGTGCTACACAGGCTGAATATTTGTGATAGAGACTTTATGGATTGCAAAGATTGAAATAATTGTCATGTGACCTTTGTTTAAAATTGCACTTTAAGCTCTGGGGTACATGTGCACATCCTACAGGGTTGTTGCATAGCTACACACATGCCATAGTGGTTTGCAGTCTCCATCCTCCCATTGCCTACATCAGGTGTTTCTCCCAGTGTTTTCTCCCCCCAGCCTCCCTGTTCCCTGCTGTCCCTCCTCTAGTCCCACACCTTCCAACCCACCCCATTGTGAGATGTTCCACTCTCTATATCCATGTGTTCTCATTGCTCTAAACCCGCCTATGAGTGAAAACACGTGGTGTTTGGTTTTCTGTTCTGTGTCAGTTTGCTGAGAATGATGGTTTCCAGATTCATCCATGTCCCTACAAAGGAAACAAACTCGTCATTTTTTATGGCTGCATAGTATTCCATGCTGTGTATGTGCCACAGTTTCTTTGTCCAGTCTATGGGCATTTGGGTTGGTTCCAGGTCTTTGCTACTGTAAACAATGCTGCAGTAAACATATGTGTGCATGTGTCTTTATAATAGAAGAATTTATAATCTTTGGATATATACCCAGTAATAGGATTGCTGGGTCAAATGGAATTTCTACTTCTAAATCCTTAAGGAATCATTACACTGTCTTCCACAATGGTGAAATTAATTTACACTCCCATCAACACTGAAAAAGTGTTCCTTTCTCTCCACATCCTCTCCAGCATCTGTAGTCTCCAAATTTTTAATGAATGCCATTCTAACTGGCATGAGATGGTATCTCAATGTGGTTTTGATTTGCATTTCTCTAATGACCAGTGATGATGAGCATTTTTTCATATGTTTGTTGGCCACATAAATATCTTCTTTTGAAAAGTGTCTGTTCATATCCTTCACCCACTTTTTGATGGGGTTGTGTGCTTATTCTTGTAAGTCTGCTTTAGTTCTCTGTAGATTCTGGATAGTAGCACTTTGTCAGATGGGTAGATTGCAAAACATTTTCCCCTTCTGTTGATTGCCAGTTCACTCTAATGGTTTTTGTTGTTGTTGTTGTTGCTGCTGCTGCTGCTGTGCAGAAACTCAAGTTTAATTAGATCCCATTTGTATATTTTGGCTTTTGTTGCCAATGCTTTTGCTGTTTTAGTCATGAAGTCCTTGCCTATGCCTGTGTCCTGAATGGTATTGACTAGGTTTTCTTCTAGGGTTTTTATGGTGTTAGGACTTATGTTTAAATCTTTGATCCATTTCAAGTTAATATTAGTATAAGGTCTAAGGAAGGGGTCCAGTTTCAGCTTTCTGTACATGGCTAGCCAATTTTTCCAACACCATCTATTGAACAGGGAATCCTTTCCCTGTTGCCTGTTTTTATCAGTTTTGTCAAAGATCAGATGGTTGTAGATGTGTAGCATTGCTTCCAGGACCTCTGTTCTGTTCCATTGGTCTATATCTCTGTTTTGATACCAGTATCATGCTGTTTTGATTATTGTAGCCTTGTAGTATAATTTGAAGTCTGGCAGTGTGATGACTCCAACTTTGTTCTTTTTGCTTAGGATTGACTTGGCTAGGTGGGCTCTCTTTTGGTTCCATGTGAAGTTTGAGGTGTTTTTTTTCCCCAGTTCTGTGAAGAAGGTCATTGGTAGCTCGATGGGGATAGCATTGAATCTGTAAATTATTTTGGGCAGTATGGCCATTTTCACGATATTGATTCTTCCTAATTATGAGCATGGAATGTTTTTCCATCTGTTTTTGTCCTCTCTTATTTCCTTGAGCGGTAGTTTGTAGTTCTCCTTGAAGAGGTCTTTTACATTCTTTGTTAGTTGTATTCCTAGGTATTTTATTCTCTTTGTAGCAATTATGAATGGAATTTTGCTCATGATTTGACTCTCTGTTTTTCTGTTATTGGTGTATAGGAATGCTTGTGATTTCTGCACGTTGATTTTGTATCCTGAGGCATTGCTGAAGTTGCTTATCAGCTTAAGGAGATTTTGGACTGAGACAATGGGGTTTTCTAAATATACGATTATGTCATCTGCAAATAGAAACAATTTGACTTTCTCTTTTCCTAATTGAATACCTTTTAATTCTTTTTCTTGCCTCATTTCTCTGGCTAGAACTTCCAATACTATAGTGAATAGGAGTGGTGACAGAGGGCATCCCTGTATAGTGCCAGTTTTCAAAAGGAATGCTTCCAGTTTTTGCCCATTCAATATGATATTGGCTGTGGGTTTTTTGTAAACACCTTTTATTATTTTGAGATATGTAACACTGATATCTAATTTACTGAGAGATTTTAACATAAAGGCTGTTGAATTTTGTCAGAGGCCTTCTCTGCATCCATTGATACAATCATGTGGTTTTGTCTTTGATTCAGTTTATGTGATGGATTAGGTTTATAGATTTGCATATGTTGAACCAGCCTTGCATCCCTTGGATGAAGACCATTTGATAGTGATGGATAAACTTTTTGATGTGATGCTGCAGTCTGTTTGCCAGTATTTTATTGAAGATTTTTGCATCAATGTTCATCATGGATATTGGCCTGAAGTTTTCTTTTTCAGTTGTGTCTCTGCCACTTTTTGGTATCTGGATGAGGTTGGTCTTATAAAATGAGTTAGGGAGGATTCCCTCTTTTTGTATTGTTTGGAATACTTTCAGAAGGAATGGTACCAGCTCCTCTTTGTATGTCTGGTAGAACGTGGGTGTAAACCTGTCTGGACCTGGACTTTTTTTGGTTGGTAGGCTATTAATTGCTGCCTAAACTTCAGACCTTGTTATTGGTCTACTCAGGGTTTCAACTTCTTCCTGGTTTAGACTTGGGAGGGTGCAAGTGTCCAGGAATTTATCCATTTCTTCCAGATTTAGTGGTTTATGTGCATAGAGCTGTTTGTAGTAATCTCTGATGGTAGTTTGTATTTCTGCGAAATTGGTGGTGATCTCCCCTTTATCATTTTTTATTGCATCTATTCAATTATTCTCTTTTCTTTTTTATTAATCTGGTTAGTAGTCTATGTATTTTGTTGATCTCTTCAAAAAAATCAGCTCCTGAATTTATTGATTTTTTGAAGGGTTTTTTGTGTCTCTATCTCCTTCAGTTCTGCTCTGATCTTAGTTATTTCTTATTGTCTGCTAGCTTTTGAGTGTTTTTGACCTTGCTCCTCTAGCTCTCAATTTTGACAATAGAGTGTCAATTTTACATCTTTCCTCACTTCTCATATGGGCATTTATTGCTATAAATTTCCCTCTAGATGCTGCTTTAAATGTGTCCCACAGATTCTGGTACATCGTGTCTTCGTTCTCATTGGTTTTGAAGAACATCTTTATTTTTGCCTTCATTTAATTGTTTTCCCTTTCATCATTCAGGAGCAAGTTGTTCAGTTTCCATGTAGTTGTGCAGTTTTGAGTGAGTTTCTTAATCCTGCATTCTAATTTGATTTTTTGTGGTCTGAGAGACTGTCTGTTATGATTTTTGTTATTTTGTATTTACTGAGGAGTGATTTACTTCCACTTATGTGGTCAATTTTAGAGTAAGTGCGATGTGGTGCTGAGAAGAATTTATATTCTGTGGATTTGGGGTGGAGAGTTCTGTGGATGTCTATTAGGTTTCCTTGGTCCATGTCTGCATTCAAGTCCTGGATATGCTTGTTAATTTTCTGTCTCATTGATCTGTTTAACATTGACAGTGGAGTGTTAAAGTCTCCCACTATTATTGTGGGGGAGTCTAAGTCTCTTTGTAAGTCATTAAGAACTTGCTTTGTTGATGGGTGCTCCTGTATTGTGTGCATGTATATTTAGGATAGTTAGCTCTTCTTGCTGCAATGATCCTTTTACCATTATGTAATGCCCTTCTTTGTCTCTTTTGATCTTTGTTGGTTTAAAGTCTGTTTTATCAGAAACTAGGATTGCAACCCCTGCTTTTTTTTTGCTCTCCATTTGCTTGGTAAATCTTCTTCCATCCCTTTATTTTGAGCCTCTGTATGTCTTTGCACTTGAGGTGGGTCTCCTGAATAGAGCATACCAATAGGTCTTGATTTTTTATCCAGTTTGCTAGTCTGTGTCTTTTGATTGGGGCATTTAGGCCATTTATAATTAATGTTAATATTGTTATGTTTGAATTTGATCCTGTCATTGCTGGTTGTTTTTCCCATTAGTTGATGAAGTTTCTTCATTGTTGTTCCATTTTTGCAGTGGCTGGTACTGGTTGTTCCTTTCCATGTTTAGTGCTTCTTTCAGGAGATCTCATAGGGCAGGTATGGTGGCAATGAAATCTCTCAGCAATTACTTATCCAAAAAGAATTTTATTTCTCCTTCACTTATGAAGCTTAGTTTGGCTGGATATGAAATTCTGGGTTGAAAGTTCTTTTGTTTAAGGATGTTGAATATTGGCCCCCACTCTCTTCTGGCTTGCT
Source organism: Saimiri boliviensis (assembly GCF_048565385.1). Classification (NCBI taxonomy): domain Eukaryota; kingdom Metazoa; phylum Chordata; class Mammalia; order Primates; family Cebidae; genus Saimiri; species Saimiri boliviensis. The sequence continues at coordinate 24,534,567 of NC_133452.1, read as the reverse complement.
GGGTTTCTGCTGAGAGATATGCTGTGAGTCTAATGGGCTTCCCTTTGTGGGTGACCCGACCTTTCTCTCTGGCATCTCTTAGCATTTTTTCCCTCATATCAACCCTGATGAATCTGATGATTGTGTGCCTCGGGATTGCTCTTCCTGAGGAGTATCTTTATGGTGTTCTCTGTATTTTCTGGATTTGGATGTTGGCCTGCCTTGCTAGGTTGGGGAAGTTCTCCTGGATAATATCCTGAAGAGTGTTTTCCCGTTTGGATTCATTCTCTATGTCACATTCAGGTACACCTATCAAGTGTAGATTAGGTCTTTTCACATAATCCTAGATTTTTTGGAGGCTTTATTCATTTCTGTGAACTCTTTTTTCTCCAATCTTGCCTTCTCATTTTATTTCATTGCACTGATCTTCAATCTCTGATATCCTTTCTTCTGCTTGAATTATTCAGCTATTGAAACTTGTGTGTCTCATGATGCTCTTGTGTTTTTCACCTCCAAAAAGTCATCTATGTTCTTCTCTAAGCTGGTTATCTTAGTTAGCATTTTGTCTAACCTTTTTTTCAAGATTTTTAGTTTCTTTACATGGGTTAGAACATGTTCCTTTTGCTGAAAGAAGTTTCCTATTATCCACCTTTTAAGGTTTGCTTCTGTCAATTTATCAAACTCATTCTCCATCCTGTTTTGCTCTTTTCTGGTGAGGAGTTGTGGTCCCCTTGGTGGAGAGACATTCTGGTCTTGGGTAATTTTGTCTTTTTTTGCACTTGTTTCTTCCCATGTTCATGAATTTATTTACCTTTGACCTTTCAAGCTGGTGATTTTGGATGGTATCTCTGAGTGAATGTCCTTTCTGTTGAAGTTGAAGCTATTTTTCCTGCATGAGGCATTTTTTGGTTATGCAGTTGTCAGGAAGCTGCTTGATTAGGCAGTGTGTCACTCGTCTGCCTGCAGAGGCACTGCTGGGCTGCCTCGGGCTCAACTCAGCTGCTGGTAGTCTTCCTCTGGGTTTTGTTTACACAGGTAAGGTTAAACCTGCCTTCCCAATAGCAGGTGTCCTTCCTCCAAGCTTGATCGTCCCGGGTCATGTTCAAACTGATTTACTGGCTGCAAAACTCTAGCAAAAGAGCTTCAGTTTGCTGAACTTTGTGGGGTGGGACCTGCCAAGCTGTATCACTTGTTTCCCTGCTTTCATCTCTCCCTCTTTCTGGGGGATGGGTAGTTGCGTCCTTCAAGCATTCTTGGCATTAGTCAAAACTTCTGCCCAGGTCTGTGCCAACAACTGGTGTCTCCAGGAGGGCCGGAGCTGTTGCTCAGATCTGTGTCAGCAGCTCACACTTTTCAGCCCAGTTGTGTTCTCCTGTGCTGTAGATGGCAGAGGCCATGGAGGAAGCACAATATCTGGACTGGAGTGTCAAGGGGATATGGTCCCTGATCCTCCAGGCCAGTTGCACTTCCTGGGTGTGGCAGCACCCCGTCCTGCTTTGGTTAGCCCTCTTTGGGCTACTCCCGGCCTCCATTGGTTTGCCTTTTTTGGCCGATTCCCACTATCTGACCAGTCCCACTGGAATGAACATGATACCTTGTTTGGTAATGTGGAGCTCGCTCACCTTCTGGGTCTTTCTCTCTAGGAACTGCTTTCTGGAGTTGTTCCTATTCAGCCATCTTGGTGGAAGTCCACATCATCTGACCCTTTGCAGAAAAAGTTTGCTGACCATTGTTATACACGTTTAAAATAGTTGATTCTCTGTGTCTAAGGCCCTGGTTAGTAATCAAACCCAAATTATAAAATCGTACTTGAAGAAAAACATGTTTTAGGAACATCCATTTTATAGCAAGTTTCCATATAGTAATTAATTTTTTGTTGTTATTAATTTTTCTGTGTCTTCTGTAATTTTATAGAAGATAAAAAATATTATATATATAAGATTTTAAAATAACATATTATTTTTCAAATAATTTGAAAAGCAACACACACTTCTGATTTTTAAACATTAATATTGTTTTAAATCCATTACCACTCTACAATTTAGAGGCAATTATTACTTATGTTGATACATTTTCTTTCAAAGCTTTTATTTTTACATTTAACATTATGCTGCTTCCGTGTGTGTGTGTGTGTGTGTGTGTGTGTGTGTGTGTGTGTGTGTGTTCATGGAACAATTTCAAGGTCATTCTCTGGATGCAAGTGGTGACTTTCAGTATAGATAATTTAATCCCTGTTTTCAAGGGGTTTAGTGAACCGTGACACACTTCACCTGAAACACAGGGACTCAGTATGATCTCATCATTGTTTTATCTCCTTCTAGAGATTCACATCAAAAATAGATAAGAGAACAATAGGCAATAGTATCTGGAGTGCCTGTGAGTTCAAGTGAATATAGACTCTTTGGTGTTTCTATATTTTATTTGATCCTGAAATCACAGTGATCAAACTGTTGTACTTATTATTAATGGAGTAAAAAGCACGCAAAATAAAATGTTGCATTTTATACTTGGCAGTAACTTTTGAGAGAGGAAGCACTCCACTAAGAAATTGTATCATGTATGAGTTTTCTACCAGAGAAATGTTAGTCTGCCATTTATTTCAGAGATGTTTGGACCTAATGTTAAAGGATGTGGGACAGGTTCAAATTCTCCCTCTGCTAGTCACTAGTGGTGTGACTTCAGGCACTTTCTGACCAGTTTGTGCCTCAGTTTCTTCATCTGTTAAATGGCATAATTATTGGACTAAGTTCCTATGGTTGTTGTGAAGACTCAGTGAGTTAAAATATATAGAAGAGTACCTGAAGCAATAAATAAGCTTAGCTTATCTATTTATTACTGAAATGAGATCACAGTTTTGCAGGGAGAGAAAAAATTAATTTTACTTCTCTTCCTGGTTTGCACTGAAATGGAGGTTTTTGGGTTTTTGTTTTTGTTTTTGTTTTTGTTTTTATTTTTTGATGAAAGGACTCTTTTTTTTATGAAAGGTAGCACTGGTTCATATGATACAGGTAATGCATCCAATTTGAAGTAAGCTTTCAAATACCAACACTATGCAATTGGGAGAAGACTTGGATGATATTTATACTATTTTCCCAAGGATTTTAATTAAATTGGCTCTTCTATTTCATCCTTGTAGAATCTTCAGAAAAATATCTCCTTTTAGCAATCTAAGAACCTCTCTCCCCTTTCTCCGTATGGCTAATTTTCATTTTAATTGTGTCCTATAGGACACAGCTAGAGACAGCATGGGCCCGGAGCCACATTTCTGCCTTACTGACAAAGTGAGCAATGAAGCTTGAACCAGCTACTGAATCTTTCTGAGTATCAGTTTACTCAACTCTGAAATGAATATACTAATAATTATTCTCTCTAGCTCACAGAGGTATTGTGATGATCAAATGGAATAAGATGAAAGGTATAAATACAGTATTGTAGCAAAATATATTTATAGCAATATTGTCACAGTCCCCATCTTTTTTCTACCCACATACATTTACAATTCTAGAAGGACTACAGGTTTGTCAATATAGTCCTCTGGGGCTGCAGTGACCAGTGGACAGCAGGTTGTCAAGCCTGGTACAGTTGCCCATAAACAGCTCATCCAGTTGACTGATGCCAAGCTAACATTCACTGAGGCAGCATGGCTCAACAGAGCAGCAAGAATGCAGCTCCCTTGTGTGAATAATGGAAAACAAATATGGAGAGAACGGGTGTTTTTCTAGGAATATGAGAAACAACATCTGGAAAAATGGAGACAAATGAACTTTTCCTACTTGGCTTAAATTTCTATCGTGATAATCCAGAACTGAATTCCCTTAACTATTCAAACACTTCTTTGGTGAGAGACAGTGGCAGAGAGGGCACAGAACATAGTACTTTCCAGAAAATTGGCCTCCTTATTGTTATCCTCTGTGCCTGTGCCCAAGCAATGGGTTTTTCCAGCAAAGTAAGCCAGTTTAATTCAATCAGTAATGCTATTAGATGACACAGACTTGGGAGACTGAAATTTGATTTCTCTTGCTCAGGATATAATTTCTGCCCATCAAACTATGATTTCATGTGGGTTTTGCAAACTGCTATTAGAATCTGGGATTCCTGTAAAACCATTAAATATTCTATTTATTTTATTCATTTATTGGCTATATACATATTGGCTATATACATATTTATTGGCTATATACATATTTTATTCATTTATTGGCTATATACATACTGGATGCAAGCCCTGAGGCAGGTACTGAAAATGCACAGCAACTTTCATGAGTTTACACTATGGGATTCATAGTATTCTTAATCTTTCCTATTCCCAAAAAGAATGTATGATTAGTATATGAGTATAGGAATATATGATTAGTATATGTGATTAAAGCCAAAGTAAAAAAAAGAAAGAGAAATGAAGAGAGACATCAAATAATTAAAAATAAAAATGACACACCATACAGAAAAAACATGTGTATAGATTTTTACCTAACCCCTACAATGAACTACTACAATAATCACTGTTCCTTGGAAAGTGATATGGGTTGATTTATCTTTGCTCACTAAATAAAAAGAGATTTACTTATGTTTACATTGTCAAATATTCTAATAAACTCTTCCTCACCACTGCCTTACAAACTTTTCTGGAAAGGCGAGGGTTTTCTGAAACTAAACGTAGACGAGTCATTGTAATCCTTATTTTATTACAGAAACATTGTTCAAATAGGCAAATGTGATATTGAACTTTCTAAAAGGCAAGGGGCACATATGACTCCAACCAGGTCAAGATGTTTGTTGTTGTTGTTGTTGTTGTTATAGAGGCCTGAAATAATTATGGCTCAGCTACTTTTTAGGGTCACCTTCTTTCATACAGAAATAAACTTGGACAAACCCATAAATAGATGCTGTATCTGTTGGGCAGATTATCTTAAGAAATAAGATTTATTTAGCAAATATATATATATATATATATATAGCTTTCTTATAACTTAATCAAACCCTTTAATGGTCTCAGCATGCAGTATGTTTAAAAATCCTAGATGAGTGCTTTTGGATTCATGGGCTGAGTATGAATTGATGAGTGCTGCAAAAAAATATATATATATACATATATATATATGGTAAAAATTAACAGGCAGATTAGAATTTGAAGGCAATAAAACTCTCTCATTTAAAGGATAGCTTAAAATAAAATTTATATCTACTCTGAGGATGTCACTGCTCTAGATATTAATCAAATAAATAGTTTGACAAGTGCTGGAACTCACCAATTAGGATGAATACTAAATTATTTAGGTGGCAAGAAGTTTTTTCATGGGTACTTTCATGATGTTAAAAAATTGATCACATATTTTAAAGCAACTACACAAACTCCATGTACTGAATCTCAACTGATGAAATATCCAGAATTCATAATCTGTAGACTGTATAATTAATAATGGTAGGTAATAGTTACTGTAGATTCATTAAGTGACAGAGATACTGATAAGTGAGCTACATAAATGTAGATAATCTACTCTCTGTTGTTGCAGAAAATGCTGTGTTTTACTTTCCATTCCAGGAGCTTGTGCTCCAGAAATATGATTTTTTACCACTGTGCTGATAGGATGAATAAATAATAAATAATATATTCTTTTATATTAATAATAAAAGAATTTAGTGTTTCATCCCCAAATAATAATTGAGTACTTACTATTATGTCAGGCACTGTACTAGGTGCTAAGTATTAAGGAATCTCTGATCTCATGCAATATAAACTTAAAACAGTTTTATCTAGAATATTCAGCACACCCACCCTTAACATTAGCAGGGCCTAGAGCAAGAGTACAAATGGAAATCTGCAAGCTGTTGTCTGAATATTTAAATGTTATATGTCAAGCTCACAATCTGTTAAGTAAAATATGTTCTATTCTCCTAGTTTGACAAATGCACTTTCATAACGCCCTAGGACAGAGTCTTATTTAGAATTCTTGAAATTTCTGTGCTGGAACATAGAGATGAGGAAAAAGCACTTCCCAGCACCCAGCCCCTAGCTGCAGTGGCCTTTTCTTCTCACCCTTGGCTTTGTCCCACATCAAGAGGTGCCTGACATGCTTGCAAGCCCTAACTGCCCTTGTGCCTCCACACAGCACGCCTGTGGTTATCTCCTCGGCACAAAGGTGATCCCATGTGTGAGTTGCCCATACTCAGAAGAATAGACTCTGGAAGAGACTCATAGCGCATTGGAAACAGGCTCAGGACATTGGGTAGAGAATTTTCAAATCCTGGGTATCCAAGCATAATTTTGAAGGAGGAGGGACTGGGCTTCAGGTGACCTTGCAGTGTTAGTTCCAAAAACTCCTACTGGGGGCCAGGAGAGGGGCTCCCAGTAATGTGGGTGTCGGGTGGAGGCAGGAGTGGGGTGCCTATCACCTAAGTCTAAGAGTGACAAAGGCTCTGTGTAAATAGAAGCTAACCATCTGTATTAGTTTATTTTTCTACTGCTATAAAGAAATACCTGAGACTGGGTAATTTATAAAGAAAAAGGGGTTTAATGGACTCACAGTTTCACATGGCTAGGGAGGCCTCACAATCATGGTGAAAGATGAAGGAGGAGCAAAGTCACATCTTACGTGGTGGCAGGCAAGAGAGCCTGGACAGGGGAACTGTCCTTTATAAAAATAAAAAACAAAAAAAAAATTAAAAAACCCATCAGATCTCTTGAGACTTATTCACCATCACAGGAATAGAATGGGGAAAAACCCACCCCCATGATTTAATTACCTCCCACCAGGTCTCTCCCATGACACATGGGGATTATGGAAGCTGCAATTCAAGATGAGATTTTGACACAGCCAAATCATATCATCATCCCAGTCATTTCCTTCATATACTGTGTAGGCTACCTATGTAGTTCCTCCCTTAACTTTTCATCCCTTAACTTTACCTGTAATTACCTCTTGCAAGAACATCAAGAAACACTGGAACTTTCTGGAGTGTGCAAAAAGGACCCCATTCACCATTCATCTCTCACCCTATTAACTCCTGCTCAAATGCTAGGCTTCCATTCTGTACAACCCAGCTCCAAAAGCCTAACAAGGAAAGGACCACCATTTAGACACCAGGAGAGTTTACCTGTGTTTCCCTAAGTGCTAACATTTCCTCTCCATGTATCACTGTCTCCTCCTTTTATTTATAAATGTTCTCAATATTCATTTATAAATATTAACTTATAAATATTCCCAATACTAAAAGACATGTGTTCTTATATTTTCAAAGCTAACTTCCTAATATTTTAAAAGAAGGTATCTCTTAGCTATTAGTCAAGAGACTGATATTTGAGACATTCTCAGTCAAATTTTAGTCCTTAAAATATTTTGGAGAATAGAGTCTCCCAAAGCCAAATGTGGTTGATTTTCCATTCCTCTGCATACACTTTATTTTCTTTTGGTATCATAACAAATTTTGCAAACTAAGTTGGAATAATAGCATTCCCTGAACATGATTTGATCATCATTAACAGTAAATTTTATTTGGTGACTTTCTGTGAGAATATAAAATGGAATAATATATATACCATATAACAAAATATGTAAATAGAAACTATCATTATAGCAGTTTAATAATCAGCACTATTAAAGGATTACTATTACTATTTTTAATATTATTTTCATTCTTCAGTAACAAATAACAGGAAGCTCTAGTCAGATTTTTAAAAATTGATCCATAAACCACAGACTTTCCAGCTTTAGCAGTAAATACTCTCTTAAACTCATTTTATAATTGATGTTAATTCAGAAATAATTTTATTCTTACACTAGTTTTAGGCTGCTTAATTACATTCTTCTATTCAGCATCTAGCTTTTGTTCTCATGATGCTCCACAAATCAATCCTTTTGGATTATGAATTAACAAGCCTCCAAAATAAAGTAACAGGTTAATTAAAGTATGCCATGAAAATTAAAATGGATTTCTTTCTTTCTTTCTTTCTTTTTTTTTTTTTTTTTTTTTTTTTTGACACGTAGTTTCACTCTTGTTACCCAGGCTGGAGTGCAATGGCACAATCTCAGCTCACCGCAATCTCGGCCTCCCAGGTTCAAGCAATTCACCTGCCTCAGCCTCCCGAGTAGCTGGGATTGCAGGCATGTGCCACCACTCCCAGCTAATTTTTTTGTATTTTTAGTTGAGACAGGGTTTCACCATGTTGAACAGGATGGTCTCGATCTCTTGACCTTGTGATCCACCCGCCTCGGCCTCCCAAAGTGCTGGGATTATAGGCATGAGCCACCACGCCGGCCTTCTTTCTTTCTTTCTTTCTTTTTTTTTTTTTTTTTAAAAAAAAAGAGGTTTCTTGTTACCCCAGCTGGAGTGCAATGGCATGATCTCGGCTCACTGCAACCTCCACTTCTCAGGTTCAAGTGATTCTCCAGCCTCAGCCTCCTGAGTAGGAGGGATTACAGGTGCCTGCCACTGCCTGGCTAATTTTTTTGCATTTTTAGTAGAGACAGGGTTTCACCATGTTGATCAGGCTGGTCTTGAACTCCTGACATCAGGTGATTTGCTTGCCTTGGCCTCCCAAAGTGCTAGTATTACAGGCATGAGCCACTGCACTCAGCCTTAAATGGTTTTCAATTCTACATCCCAACAGAGAGAAGAGGGACATTCTAAATTTATGATTACATCAAGTCTACTAGGTGTTCTTCTCTGCATTTTCTATCATTGCCTATTAACAACTCTAGGTGTAATGACAGAGCAATCACTCTAAACTTTTAAAGATATGAATATCATCAAATTTGCTCTGGTAAAGTCATAAAAACTCCATCAATAAAAATTTTACTAGCAAAACCTTCCCAATGAAAATGCTAAGGTCAGGGAATATTTTCATAAGGGTTTATCTCATTAGAGATGTCATTTTCTTAATTTGCACCACACATCTTATGGGCAATGTTGTCAGGTGAGTAATTACATATTCACACCTACTTGAGACACTTTCTTTGGGAATAAACTATGTTTATAAACAGTGATTTCTTATCATTTTCCTCTATTAATTTGATTGTTGTTAAGAATATTATTGTCTCTGGTATAAGAACTAGAGTAGTTGGGTCATAACATTAGATATAATAAAGCATGCTTCCCTTGTAGATTTTAGTATGCATTTTAGATTCCCAAGAGCATTATTTGAAAACCAAAACAAAATTCGGGAAGCAAGAATGCAATTGTTCAAATACAGTAATCATGAAAATAACCACTGGTTCATGAGCTTCAGCCCCTAAGGAAACTATTTCATTCCTAATGAGAATCCATGTGCCTCAGGTAGATTTAATGCACTTTGCCTTTTTCTTTCTCTTCATATTTCATCAGCAAAGGATTTGTATGTATAGATAATTAGGCGATGTTGGCCATAAGCAACTTCGTGAAATTTTATTTTCTGAGATATTTCCAAAATATTTCCTGTCCTTAATACTTTCTTCTCCCTGAGAAAGTCCCTCTCTTTGTTTCTTTTTGCCCCAAGCGCACACACGCTATCCCAGTGCCTTTTCGGGGAAAACAGTTAATCTTCCAGGCATATTTGCAGACACTGAAAAGACCGTGGGCAGGAAATGTCTTACATGAAGGAAAGCCTTAATAAATGCAGAAGGGCAGCCCTCCTGGATAAGCAAACAGGAGGACTTTTCTGGGGAAATAATGGCTATCAGGGAGCTGGCTCAAGAAGTTATAGGGGAGGCAGCGGCCAGGGCTTGGTGATGAAATCTGAAGCACCAGCCTGGGTCTGCGTTTGCCTGATGGACTCATTGACACACACAACTCCTGCATACTAAAGCAAGACTTGTGGGATGGGGGAAATTATAAACTGTTCACTTATATGCATATTATTCTTTGAAACAAAATTATTTTAAAAACATATTTTTTAATTCATTGAATACTGTGAAATGTTTACTCATTAGCTGAATTTAGAGACCAGATGATTTTTATTTCACTGTACCCAAAAGCTGTTGGTCTCAGTAGAATGAAAGGAAAGATGACTGAAAATTTAATTATTTTCAGTTTAAGATAATGTCTTATGAGTTTGTGGTGCAGAAGTGAAGAACACAATCTAAACTCACTGGGTTGACATAAAACGCCCAAGGGACCTAATCTTTGTTCACTTCTAACTCTATTCCATGCCATACTCATATACAAATCATTTTCCAGCCACACTGAATCCCTTATAGTTTTATAATACATGACACTTTCTCTCACCTTTGCATACTGTTTCCATTGATTCATAAAGTGTTTTTCACTTGAAGAATCTTATCTTTGTAACAAAGCTAAAGTTTAATGTACTATGGAATGATTTCCCTGATCTTACTCGTTGAGTATTAAGAATGTATATGTATGAGTGTATATAGTTAACATATATATGAAAAGTATTTACAGATAATTTTAGTTTGCATTTCTGTCAAGAAGTCAAATAAATTCTGTTTATATGGGAAAATTTTTTTTTACCTAACTGCTGCTAATTTTTTCAATTTCTGAAATAAAGTTTACATAACTATTCAAATAGTTCAAATTAGTCTACTAGGCTGCCAGACACAGGTTGACATTTGCATTCCTATGCACATGAAAAAAATTTAGTTAACAGATTAATTTTGAGTGATTGTAATCATCTTACTTTGGATAAGGTCCAAATAGTCACTCATGACCCATAGAATGCAACATGTACAGAACATTCAGTTATTAGGCCAACTAGGGAGAAGAGTCATCTCAATTATGAAGGTCAGACTTATCTAATATTTCAAATAAATTTTTTAGCTGAGGGCATATAAATTAATTTAAATTGTGCTCATTGGAGATTGAATGCCCAAGACCCCCTTTTTAAAATGTGTGAGAATAATTAGCTGGTACATCAAATATTTATATGTATGTTAATGGACATGTCTGAATTACTGACAGTATTTATAAAGCTTACTTTCAATCTTGTGACAAACCAGACTGCTTTCCATTTCTGAACCTGTCTAATGCTTAGCCACCTACATGCAATGTTACTCCTGTTTTTCCTATTTGGAGTTTATTTTCCCTATCCCATGTAGTTCTTTGCCATCCAGCTTGAAGTCTCCAAAGCCCATGCCAATATTTTAGTTGTGTAGCATTCAAACAAATTTTCTACTTGAAGAGAATCCCTGTTGATATGTCTTGATGAGAAACAATGTCCTGCTTTTCATTATGACACTAACAAAGTCAGTCAATGGTTTAATTCTGTATCCAGAAACAACTGACCCTAGCAAAATGAGAGAAAGAATGATTGCCATTTTTATCATGGTGCCAGCTTGGAGACAATGTCATGAGAGACAGTGGGGCAGAACTGCTGGATGTGTTAGATGCTCTGAACCAGCGAAGTATGGAGTAGTTAGGTTCATGTCAGAATAACTGTGTTCAGAAAACAATGATCCACTCACAAAATGTTTGCTTCCTGTTCTTGCACCTTTGGATATCAGGAGTTTTGGAATGTTCCTATTCAAGGAAGAATTGTTTCTCTCAGTAGATAAAACAATTATTCCTTAGATTTGGAATGAAATGGTTTTGCAGGTAGGTTTTCCCTGTAAGCAGAATATGAGATGGGGCTTAGCATACAGGTTTCTCAGAGAGTGTTTTGAAGAGCAACACCTGTGGAAAGGAAGGACCTGACAGAGGGGAAAGTCACACTGTTGTAGCTTCAAAAGAAGCCTCAGTTGGTAGCTAGGTAGGTTGGTAGATAGGTTGTGTTGATCCCTTAACATTGTCCTAAACTGGGTAAGAAGAGGATCAATCTTTTACACTTCTGAGGCAATCAATAATTGGATGTGGACCACCCTTAAAGAGGGTGTGAACTTCAGTGAGATGGCTCTCTTTAATGGAGACAATCCCCAAAGCAGCTAGATTTTTGGGTCTTTTATTCCAGGAGGGAGATTTGGGACAGTGCATCAAAGTGTCCAACACAGACTGCTGACAGGCATTTCAAAGCTCATTCTGTGGAAAAAAAATAGTGAATGATAAAATTTTAATCTTAAATAAGAATTAAACTTAACTGTTAGATGACCAAAGATTACTGTTTCACCAAGGGGAATGGAGGGAGGATTTATGGAACTGAGAAAGTCCCTGGGGTACTAGTCCTACCATGTGCAGTGGCAAAGCTAACAGAAGGCTACTAGTTACACAAAAATGGACCAACAAGGACCAAACTCCTTCCAGATTCATTCTTGGAATAAATTGGAATCACCCAGCAGGTTTCTTAAAATTCAGATGGCTGAGCCCTATGTGCAAAGGTTGCAGTGCATTAGGGATGGGTTGTGGTTGGAGAATCTTCATTTCGAACCAGTTCCCAGGTAATGATAATGCTGTTGGCCTAAGGAAGCCTGGTGTCACAGACAGCCTCTGCATCAGAGACTACTGAAGTGAGGCTGGGACAGGTTTAGAGATGGAAGGGATTCCAGTCCTGGAGTTAGATGACTGCAATTTTTGACAATACAAATAATAGTTACATTAGACAGGAGCTTTTTATTTTAAAATGTTAGTATGGTGATGAAAGTGTAAATGCCATAGGGAGCCAAACATAGTAACATATTTTGGAATATTTGACATTTTTCTTACCCAAATTTCAATCCTCTTTCCTATTTCAAGGGTACTCCCTTGTGCAAGTCTTAGTAGAATAAGCAGTTTCATTTCTCTGTGGAAACCAAAGGAAAACAGCCAGGTCTGCCCTTTCCCTCCCCTTTGAGACCTGGAAAATGAACTGTCTTTTAGCTTGGCTGATTACACATACCGGCCTGAGACTTTGAAGCTGGTGGGAGTGATCCAAAGTGCACAGGACTGTCAGAATTTGTTTGATTGATGTGAGACAGTCTATGAGTGACTGCCAGACTGAGGTTTATTCAATCATGGAGGTGCTATCCCCAGCAACAACTGTGCTTAGAGAAATGATGACATGGCGGCATCTTGGTCAGATTTTTGTGGCTGCATAGTCTTAGGAGCCATTTTGTTTCCTGCCTGTTTTCCAAGATTTGCTGTTCATTTTTTTCACCACTTTTGACAGGCTCTCTATATTCCTTCAGTAAGTTCCCATTTCAATTAAGCAAGCTTGAGTTGGACTCTGAAGTTTGCAACCAAGAGACTTGACTGACATAGTCTCCTTTGTCCAAAGAGATGTGAACATAGAGCTAGTCAGTCATGTTTCCATTTCCCATAGAGATTAATTCCAGCTGCATTTACATTGAAGAGGTATTTCTGAATGATTTATAGAACTGTATTAAATGCCTTCCATTTTATTGTATTTTGTTTCTCCTCTTAGATCTTGAGCTCCTTGCACACCAGAACAGTTATATTGTCTTTTATTTTCCACAATAAACTAGCAAAACATTTGAATATGCATTATTTTGGAAGAAGGAGGGCATCTGCTTTCCTTTGCATACATGTCAACTCCTTAGAGAGTCTTTTTCTCACCATCTAGCCAGCTCAAACCTAGCCAACTGTCTTTCATTATCCAGGTGCTTTTTTCTTTGAAACATTTATCACTCTATTAAATTGAATTGTATATATATTTGTTCATTTATTCATCTCTATCCTCTCTTAAATGCATGCTCAATGAGAGCAGCAACCTTCACTGTAGATCAATCAGCCTGGACAAAAGATTTAAAAATCTCGCTGGTTTCAACAAATTCTATCCACACAAAGTATTCTGAGTTTGACTACAGTGACCAAACAGGAAGAGTCATAGGAAATAATCACCTTTTTTCAAAGCACAGCCATTTACCATGTTAATGGCTAAAGTCTCTCCCTCTTTTATTCTCCCTTTCCTCTTTTTCCTTCCCAAGGAAGGCAGCCAAGTCTTTTCTTTGCCTAATGCGTGATATTTAGAAATCATCCTTTAAAGCCTGAGCAGACTGCAGGATCCCATTCTTTTTCTTTTTCTTTTTTTTTTTTTATTGCATTTTAGGTTTTGGGGTACATGTGATGAACATGCAAGATTGTTGCATAGGTACACACATGGCAGTGTGCTTTGCTTCCTTCCGTCCCCTCACCTGTATCTGTCATTTCTCTCCATGCTATCTCTTCCCACCTCCGCACCCCCCGCCCCTCCCCCATTTCCCCCCAACGGATCCCAGTGTGTAGTGCTCCCCTCCCTGTGTCCATGTGTTCTCATTGTTCAACACCCGCCTATGAGCGAGAATATACGGTGTTTGATTTTCTGCTCTTGTGTCAGTTTGCTGAGAATAATGGTTTCTAGGTTCATCCATGTCCCTACAAAGGACGTGAACTCATCGTTTTTGATGGCTGCATAATATTCCATGGTGTATATGTACCACATCCCATTCTTTACCTTAATTTATCTATCAAAATGTTTCTTTCAAAATTGCTCTTCCTAGAAAAAAAGGGAAAACAATTTCCCTAGCTTGATACATCATTTTCTAAATTCTATCTTTACCCAGATTACTTTTGTCACAAATTCAAAATTAGTGGAGTCAAAGTGTGTATGTTTAGACGAAAGCCTGTGAATGAATATTGAGGGAAAGATATTAGGTTGGTGCAAAAGTATAGTGGTTTTGCCATTACTTTTAATGGCAAAATGACAATTACTTTTGCACCAACTTAAATATTTCCAAGTTCTAAGTTCTTAGCATCTCCCCATATAGACTTTTCACTGAGTACTTGAGTTTGATTCTGGCTGCATCTCTGACCATTAAACAAATCACCAAGAGCTTTTGACTTGCATTTTCTTATTTATGAAACTAAATAGAATGTATCAATGGTTTTTGCATCAAAATTGGCAAATACATAGATGGAAGGTGACAGATGGCTTTTATCTTTAATAAAAGGTGGCTCATAGTTTAACACTTTATTAGGTTTAGCTGTTTGCAAATGAAAGAACTCGTTATTGGATGTAGGCTTAGCTACTTATGTTCAGATATGCCTGGCTTTGAAGGAAAACTGATTATTGTCAACAAACCTGATAGAGATGATAGCAGGAGGATTAACACAGAGCTGGAGAAAAATAGCACAAATCCTAAAAGACTGCATTTCAACTGGGCTGATAAACTGTCATCTCACAGAGCACACAAGTGCTGCCTTCCTTTAGGCAAAGATAATCTGGGCCTGTGAGCTTGGTGTTAATTTAGCAAGCAGAGAGGAGAAAAAAAAAATGAAGAAAGAGCTGTAGTTGAGTGGACTTTTAAAGTCTCTCCAGAGTAGAACAATGCCAGTATCTGAAAAAATGACTGTTTAAAAAAGAGATTTTAAAAAGATTCTCATGGAAAGTGTGACGTCTGGCATCAACCTGCCTGGATTGGTCTTCCAAACCCAGCTCAGTGTCTGAGATACACATCTCCACTCCCTCTTTTACAGTTTGTTTCAGTCAAACACAAGCTCTTCCCTTTAAACTCTGCTTGTGCCATTTCTAATAAATTTCACCCTCTCACCCCTCTGATATTTCTTCTTTAATAAAATCACTCCTCCACCTCCACTTCCACCACCACACCCATACATTCACCCGAAAAAGCACAGACAGGAAAAACAAAACCTGTTTTATAGGGTAGTGATTGAGGGGTGCCTGTCTGAGGAGAAGCGGGAAGGCTGTGAAAAACACAGGCAGTTGCACATCTGTGTCTCACAGTGCACGGCTGTGCTGAACCTCATGATGAGAGTCTCACACTTTGCCTTTTTCTGCTGAAAGTTATCTCTTCCTAATGAATTCTATCAGCCATCTTCTCCTGACTCGTTGTAATTTGCCTGTTTTAAAACATCACTGTAATGAGTGTGGCTATTCTAATGACGCTACCATTCTAATGGCTGGTCACTTTCTTGCAGAGATGAAATGCTAGCGAGAGAAATAACGTGCTCATTTGACTGTGAATCCAGCATTGCCCCTCCAGGATGTCAATGTGCTTCTGCGTGACAGAAAGAACAAATGCAAATCCAATCAAAATAGCTATGCTTTTTATGAAGAGGAAAAGTTTGAGGCAGAAATAGACACATTCAAGGAAGAGCGAGCAGTTACATAAAACCTAAACCAGCTTCAGAGTGTAACTTCTCAAGAGGTGTAGCTATTTTTGGTTCTTTAACAGGTTTAAGCATGGTGACAAATCCTACCATAAACAGGCACTGAAATGAGAACCCCCCCACCACCAGCTATGATGACATATGTGCAGAAAGAATTCACCAAGGCTCAGAAGTAAGCATGACAGAGAAGTGACCTTGCACAGCACCATTCAGAGGTTACAGATCAGGGGCAGGCACTGTCTGGCTGGAGCTGGAAGAGGGATGAAGATGTGGAGGAAATGTGCAAGGCAGGACTATGGGAATCAGGCAGCCCACTAACTGATAAAACAAAAAAATCAAATTAGAAAAAGCCTGAAGTTCCTATTTCATGACCCAGTCCCTAGATAGTGAGCAGTAATAATTATGTCTCCAATGCACCACAACTATCCTAGGTCACATGCTGCTGTTTTATGAAAACCCCCTTCTATTTCCTTCTAGACTGTCTTTGATGTCTACTTTTACTGTATTTCGCCTGCACAAAAATGTGAGCAGCGATAAGAAGGGCCTTTGACTCTATTTTCTCAAAGCACATTTTCATGTTCTATTTTGTTTTTTCATTCCCATAAACAAACATGTCCTTTCCCCAACCTAGATAAACAAGATTTCGGATAAACAGGACAAAATTCTGCCAACAAACTATACCAAGAACTGTGAAGAGTTTGAGATTTTAATCGGGTTACAAGCTGACAAATTAGTCGGCTACAGTTTCATGGATGCTGGCAGAAGTGAGACTTCTGGGTCAGAGATGAAGAACGTTATTATTCATGGCATAGGGAGCAGTAGAAGGATCAACATATTTTCATCTGTTCCCCTTGCCTTCACACCCCATAGAGGGGAATGTGGACGGGCCCAGATGGACCTCTGCATCCTCAATGGGTTGTAATACAAGAGACGAACCCTGAGCTTAAGGAACTCAAATTTTATGATGGACAGTCTCAAGAGGGAGACATTATCTTTGTTATAGAGAACAGCAAGCATGCCTGCCCTTTGTTCTGCAGAGAGACATCTCTGTCACCCAAGGCTGTTTGCTATACAGTCATCCTTGAAAAGATTTTCTAGAGTAAAAGATACTCTGGGCTTCTGCTTGCAAGATATGCAGGACAATATGTTACCCCACAGAGAATTAACTACCAACATATTACCTGGTTCTGTTTCTTCTTACCTTTCCTTGCCTTGCTCCTGCTTCTTCACTCTTTCCACTGTAAGATCCCGCTGTACCCTGAGCCCATCCACTGCCATACTATGCTGTATTGCTTACTTACAAGCCTCTCCAATTTGACTGTAAACTTTTTACGGAATCACACTCTGTAGTTCATCTTGGTATCACCAGTTCAGCCCAATGTTTGACCCTTAGGGTAACTCAAAAAATGTTTCTGAAATAATGAATGAGTCAATATCTAGATAGTTGCATGAGGGCAGAGGCCAGATTTTATATATCTTTGTATCACAAGTTGTAGCTCCAAAAATGTTAATTTCATATAACAGAATTATCATTGTGATAAAATTAAATAATAAATGAAAAATTTTCCAAATAGACTAATGAAATCCAAACCTCTAAACCGGGGTCTCAATATGAAAAACAAAATTTCCCTTACACATCATAACTGTGTTTCACAGCAACATCACTTTGAAAAACAAAATATTTTAAATATTGCTCATTTTTAATTATTTTAAATACACATTTTTTTCAATTTATTTTTATAGTTTTTACCATGAATTATTTTTTCAGGGTATCTTAGGTTTTTTCTTTGATCACAAACATTCTTTATATCAAACACATAGGAAGAGTCTTCATCTTTGCAAAAAATTATATTCACACCAATTTTTCTTTTTTCTTTTCTTTTTTTTTTTTTTTTTTTTTGAGATGGAGTCTCTCTTTGTCACCAGGCTGGAGTGCAGTGGTGTGATCTCAGCTCACTGCTACCTCTGCCTCCTGCATTCAAGGGATTGTCCTGACTCGGCCTCCTAAGTAGCTGAGACTACAGGCACACACCATCACGCCCAGCTAATTTCTGCATATTTAGTAGAGACGGGGTTTCACCATGTTGCCCAGGATGGTCTTGATCTCCTGACCTCATGATCTGCCCACCTTGGTCTCCTAAAGTGCTGGGATTACAGGCATCAGCCACTGTGCCCAACCTCACCCCAATTTTTCTTGAAATACACAGTCTTTGATTTTCCCACTTTGGATAGAAAAATTATGCTATGAATTGTTTTACTAACCTTTTAACTCTGCAAGAAGAAAAACAATAGTGTGTCAAAGTTACCAGCAAGGAGTTTTGGCCTCATTGCTTGGAAGTTCACAAGAATAAACAGAGACACAGGAAGCTCATACCCCCTGCAAGGGACAGTTGCTTTTCACTCCAGCTTACGGCTGTTAGACAGACACAGGAGTCCAGTGCTGTTGGATCTTTTGACATTGCAAGAAGTATTGAAAATTTGGATTTTTATTTGAAAGCTCTTAATTTGTATCTGTTAAGCATTTATTCATGAAAAGAAATGCATTGCACAAGTCTCTCAGACCATTCCCATCCCTGGGCCTCCACTCTACTGTCTCTGAAAGTTTGTGGAACCGGGAATAAGACAAGGTTACGTGGGATGTGACCCCACAGCATCTAGGGTTGAGTGTTTCAGCTCCTGAAGCCTCTCTGGGCATGTGCTACAGTGCAGCGTGCTCTTTCAGCTTAGCCATCCGCAGGCAGCTTGTGTTAATCAGATCAGCATCGCAAGGACAGAGGGATTTCTGTATCTCGGGGTTCTTGCCTTAGTGTACAGGAAAAATCAAATTACACAGGGGCTTGGAGGATAGGTGCAAGGTTTTTATTTTGTGGTGAGAGCTCTTAGGGGTGTGGATGGGGAGCCCAGAAGGCATTGGAGTGGGAAAGTGGTCTTCCCCTGGAGTCAGGCCACCCGGCAGTGAGGCTCTCCTCCGACCACCCTCGGCCAAACTCCACATCGCCCACTGCAGATGACCTCCCGGTGTCTGCTGGTATGTGCCAGTGTGTTCTTCTGCTCATGTGTTCTTCTTGATGTCCAATTGCATGTGTCTGTGCCAGCTAGGGTCTCAGGGTTTTAATAGACACAGGATTGGGGGCATGGTGGGCCAGAGTGATCTTGGAAAATGCAACATTTGGGCATGAAAACAGGAGTGCCTGTCTTCACCTGGGTCTGTGGGCACAGGTCCAAGGGTGGAGCCCTCCTCTGGGATCTCACCTTTCTTTACCCAGCACTTCCCTGCCCACCCCTGTGTCATTATGATGCATAGAACATATGAAGAAATATTAAAAAATTAGACCCACATCTTGCCCCAAAGAATCTTCTGTTTATTGGCAATGTGTCATATAAAAGCCAGGGGTGCCTTTATACACAAGGATGTTTAGTTTATTGAGTCGTTTTCGGTCCTGGAATCTTTTTAAGAGCCCTACTTGGAGGAACCTTCTGACTGAGACTTTCTAAGTCTTTCAGAGAAAGTTTAACAACAAGGCATTGACCTAACTTTAAGCTATGAAGAACAGACAAACAGCAGTCAGGCAGACAACAGTAACCCATACACATTCACATGCACCAGAGACAAAATATCCCTGGGAGGAGAAAACACAGGCCCTGTGAGGAAAGATTCCCTAGAAACTCAACCAGAGTCAGATGAAAGCCAGCCCTGCCTCAGGACAAGCAGGACTTTGCGGAGAACTACAGGTAGGACATTTGATGATGTTTTCCAAAATAGCTTTCCAGCTTCATCCACAGACATCAGGCAAAGATGTGAATGTGTATGCCTGATATGGTTTGGCTGTGTCCCCACCAAGTCCCATCTTGAATTGTAGCTCCTATGATTCACACATGGGAGAGAGCTGGTAGGAGAAAATTGATTCATAGGGGTGGTTTCCCCCATGATTTATTGAGTTATTTGTGGTCCTGGAATCTTTTTAAGTGCCCTCCTGTTCTCATGGTAGTAAATAAGTCTCATAAAATCTGATGGTTTTATTAGGGGTTTCTTCTTTTTCTTGGATCTCATTCTGTCTTGTCTGCCACCATGTAAGATGTGCCTTTCACATTCCATTATGATTGTGAGGCCTTCTCAACCACCTGGAACTGTGACTCCATTAAACCTCTTTTTGTTTATAAATTACCCGGTCACCGGTATGTCTTTATCCAGCAGCTTGAGAACAGACTAATATAATGGCCTAGGGTTTAAGAAGTGAGCCTTTGAAATCAAACAAATCTGTTTCAAACTCTTGTTTCTTTTACTTACAAGCTGAGTGGCTTACGCCAAGTGACTTTGTCTCCTTAAGCTTCAATTTCCTTCTCTATAAAATTGAAACAACAATAATAATAATTAATAATCATAAGAACCACATGAAACTTTGTGAGAATAAGACAGGACTTAAACTAGTGGAGTAGAATCCTAGGCAGAGACGGAATAGGGGATATGTGGATAGGTTGTGAACTGCAGTGAAGCAAGTTCTGCAGTACGCAGAGGAGGGGCAGAGGAAGGACCAAAGAGCATTGTGGCACCTGAGGTGAAGCCCAGCTGAAACAAAGGCAAAAAGGAGTGGGTGGAATGATGGTTCACTGCATAAATTTGCAGCCATTGCTGAGAACCTAGTAGTAAAGAAGAAACTTGAGTACATTTTTTCTCTTCACTCATACATTCTCTTGGTTATGAAACTGGCAAAAATCCTTTAGAAACATCTAGAAAAAGTTCAGCCTGAAATTATCAAAATATGTCTACAAAACCAGGGCAGTGACAGGAACCTTAAATTTTTAGAAGCAAGATAGATAATGATAGCCTTTAGACAACTTAGTCTTCTCTGGGTTGGTTTTATTTTAAGAGGCTTTAGAAAACAAACTCTTGGGTAAAACTAAAGAGAGCCTTAGGTTCTTACCTGGCTTAACAACTAAATGCTTTGAATAGGACAATTGATCATTCCTTGCTTCATGTTTGCCATGTGGAAAATGGTAATGTATTTGCCATCTTTGTGAAAATAATGAGTAGGTAAATATGATATAAGAAGAATTTAGTATCTAGAATAACATGGGTAGTAGAAATTCTAGATTGCATATATATATATAATTGCATATATAAAAAAATCAATAAATGATTGATTTTACAGAGGCTAGGACTTTAACTAAAATAGAAATTGTGGTACACATTACTTTCACAAAGAAAGCAATGATACACTATCTTTTTGATAATGTTTAAGAAGATTGGCAAAGAGAATTGAAGTGAATCTTTTCTAAAACTTCTTACTCCTGTGGATAGGGGCCAGTCCAGAAATAAAGATCTCATTATAGTAATGTTAATGGTGGCAAATGCACCATTTCACTTAGATTTTTCTAAAGCTATTAATACACTGAGTTGATTTTTTCTTTTTTCTTTTTCTTTTTTTTGACTCTCAAGACCATGTTTTATTGCATAGCTATGATAGGATCATTTCTTGGTCCAAAACATTAAAAGAAGAAGCATCAAATTACTCATGAATGATGCTAAATAATTTACTATAAAATATATATACACACATATACCCTATGAATATATATTACTATGAACATATATATACATTCATAGTAAATTATTTAGCATCTATATATATGTGTGTGTCTATATATATATACACATATTATATATATATATACATAGCATCTATGTATGTGTGTATGTGTATACATATATATATACACACACACATATATAGATGTGTGTATATATATATATACACACACACATAATCCAGGAAAAGAGCATGAAATTTAAAATATATAACTCTTAAACAAGGTAAATGCTTCAGAATGTTTCTAGCATTGAGGAGCAAAACAGAAGGAATGAGAATCTAACTGGGATAATGATTAAAGGAAGAAAACACTTTCAATGTGTATAAATTATGCATTTATTATGAGTGTGGTTACAGACTTTCTATTTCAAAATTATTAAGTGTTTTGATCATGTTTTAAATAATTAAGAACCCTATCATTATTTTAACAAATATAGTTATTTCAAACATGGAATTTGTGGTAGACAGTCAGAGCTAAATATTTTCAATTGATAGTGCTCTGAAGACCTCTCAATAAAATATAACTAACTAGATGCTGGGTATAATAAACTTTGTATTATATTTTGGTTTCTCAAGAAATAAGGAGAAATTTATAGTTCCTCCCTGATTATGAAAAAAAAAATAGTAAGCTGAATCTAGAGTTTGAAACAGTGAACACATACAAAAATGAGAATGTGGTACATATATACCATGGGATACTATGCAGCCTTAGAAAGAATGAGATCGTGTCCTTTGGAGGGACATGAATGGAGCTGGCAGTCATTATCCTTAGCAAACTAACACAGGAACAGAAAACCAAATACCACATGTTCTCACTAATAAGTGGGAGCTAAATGATGAGAACACATGGACACAGAGAGGAACAACACACACTGGGGCCTATTGGATGGTGGAGAGTGGGAAGAGGGAGAGGATCAGGAAAAATAACTAATGAGTACTAGGCTTGATACCTGTGTGATGAAATAATCTGTACAACAAACCCCCATGACACAACTTTACCTATCTAACAAACCTGCACGTGTACCCCCGAACTTGAAGTAATTTTTTTTTAATTGTAAAGACCTAGTTGTTCTGAAGCAAATATTGAGAGTGTTACTGTGATTCAGCAATTCCAATATACCCTAAGCAGGATGAAACAAAAGAAATCTGTGCCAAGATACATTATGTTGAAACTGTAGAGCAATAAATTTAGATAAAGAGAACTTAAAAGACAGGCAAAGTGGAAAGTAAAATAACCTACAAAGGATATGACAACACATTTCTTGACAGAAATAAAAGGAGCTTGAAGACAATGGAGCCATATTTTCACTTTCTTCGATCAGCTTGCTATCCCACAGTCTGCTGGCCCAGTACATAGCTGATACCACACTAACTAAAACTTACTGACGCGAGGTCCTAGTAAGACATTTGCCAAACCTTGAGCAGACAAATCAGATCATTGGGGGTAGTTTCTGGGCCTTCCTGAGAAAACATGCTGTGGGAAGTCAATTGAGGTCACACATTCTGTATGTAGGTAACTGAGAAAATTAATGTTCATTCCTCTTTGGGAATTCTCTTGTGAATCACCCACTTTGGCACTACAGGCAGCTGGAATCATTGATTGTGATATCGGCACATCCAGATTTTCTTAACGTAGCCTGCTGACAACGTCTTTTTCAGGGGTTCCAGTGGTTGTATATACCTTTAATTCTCTCTGATTAAAATGCACAGAATGATCTTAATTTTTCTACTCAAACTATGATTGAAACAGTCACTTTTTTTAAAAAAAAGGGGGGTGTAGACTTTCAAATTGCTTCAAAAAGAAAACTCAGCTCTGCTGCTTTGTATAACAGATACACACAAGATAAAGATTTAGAGAAATAACAAATAAAAATTTAAAGAATGTTCATAGCAGAAAAGGTGAAGTTTAGGCCAAAAAGCATTAAACTGCGTGCGCACGCACACACACACACACACACACACACACACACACACACAAAACACATGATGATATTAATATTCTGTTCAAAATGAAGACCTAACACTTTTGAATATGTTTGTACCAAGTAACGTAGTATCAAGATTCATAAGTCAAAATTTCAGGAAACATAAGGAGGAAGAATTAGAAACAGACTAGTTGCAGCAACTTTAAATTATTTCTCTTGATCAATGATTAATAAAGTGGAAAAATATAACAAGCATAAAAGGCTTAATAACATTTAATCAGTCATATCTGGCTGATAAAAACTTAATTTTAAACTCAGAAAATTGAAAATACATACATTTTATTCAGTATGGTCATAGGACTCTCACAAAATCTGACCATGTGTTAGGGCACAAAGAAAATCCTGATAAATCTAAAAAGCAGGAATACACAGATGCTATTCTCTGTGTACCATTAACTAAAATTAGTATTTAATTATAAAACCAAGAAATAAAAATATGAGTCCATGTGGAACCAAAAAAAAAAAAAAAAACAAAGCAAAACAACAACAAAACTTTTAAGCAATTCTCATGTAAAAGAGGCAGCACATTTTAAAATGAAAATATTTTGAGACGTGAATGGAGCTGGAAGCCGTTATCCTCAGCAAACTAACACAGGAACAGAAAACCAAACACTGCATGTTCTTACTTATAAGTGGGAGCTGAATGATGAGAACACATGGACACATGAGGTGGGAAACAACACACACTGGGGCCTGTCTGAGGGAGATGTGCGTGGAGGGAGAGCACCAGGAAGAAGAGCTAATGGATGCTGGGCTTATCACCTACACGATGGGATGGTCTATACAGCAAACCGCCAGAGCACATGTTTACTGATGTAACAAACCTATACATCCATCCTGGTACCCCTAAGCTTAAAAGTTACCCTTAAACTTAAAAGTTAAAGAAAAAAAAAGAGTAAAGCTCCATAACATTAAAAAAAATTGTACAAGAGAAAATTACCATAGCCAAAAAGTATTTTCTGAAAAGATGAATACAACAAATAAACTAGCAAAACTGATCAAGAAATAAAGAGAACAAAATTACCAATTATCAATATGAGGAATGAAAAAGAGGACATCATTGCAGACCCAAAAATATTAAAAATATGATAGGGATATAAAAAATAATCTTTTTTTTTTTAGACTGAGTCTCTCTCTCTTGCCTTATCTGGAGAAAAATATTTATTGCAGCTAAAGAGATGCTCAAAGACAAATTAATAATTTTAAATGTCTGCATCAATAAAAAAATGAAATAAACAAAATAATCATCTAAATAAAAATTATAGATAAGATAAACTGAAATAAATAAGCAAATTTTAAAAATAAATGCATAAATTAATTGGGAAAGAAACAAAGAGTAAATACATTTGTCAACGAAAAGAATCAAACACTAAAATATTTGACGAGATTTATTCTGAGCCAAATATGGGTGACCATGGCCAGTGACATAGCTCTCAGAAGGTTCTGATGAGCAGTATGAAATGTGGGTCAAATGTCATTATGTTAATTAGAAGGCTATACAGCTGTATCAACATATTTGTTAACTGGTCCATAATTTGCACATTTTTTACCTAAAATAGTTCTAGTAGGATATATGAAAAACAATAACAATTATGTATCTAGGAGTACATGTCTTTCATAAGACACATCTAATAATTAAGAACAAAAAAGTTTGGACTACAAAGAAATAATGCATATCAATCTTTCTCTCTCGCGCGCGCGCGCTCGCTCTCTCTCTCTCTCTCTCTCTCTCTCTCTCCCCCTCTGTGTGTGTGTGTGTGTGTTTGTGTGTGTGTGTGTGTGTGTGTGTGTGTGTGTAGATATAAGGCAAATCCTAACTAGAGAGAGCTTGAATAACAGACAAAATAGACTTTAAGACAGAAAAATACCATTAGGATGCCATTAGGGATGGAGAGAATCATTATTGTATAAAGATAAAAATGTTCACCTCATCAAAATACAAATATTCTAAACTTATACACAGATGTATTATCCTCAGCATATATAAAAAGAGATGTGAAAAAATTCAGCAACATTGTGGAAGATTTAAGGATTTAAATAATTTGAACAAAACCATTAATAAGCCTGATTTAATGTAGATGTATAGGTCAGTATCCAATAAGAATGAACTGCCTTTCTAATAAAAAACGGAGTGCTTTTAAAATGAGTAAATAGTAGATCAGATTGTAGCCCTAGGTTTTTACATGACTCTTAGTGGATCCACTAATAGTAGATCTACTATCCAACTAAACAATTCTCAATAATTTTAAAGAATTTTTGTATAGATTGTATTTACCATCTATAATGAAATTAGAAGTCAAAAGCAAAAAGAAATAAAATCTCCACCTGTACACAGAAAAAACACAGTTTGAAATAACTCATAGGACATAGAAAAACTCAAAATGGAAAATACAACGGAATGGACTTGTCTTTTGATTTTTAATTTTTTAAAATTTTAGATTCAGAGGGTGCATGTGCTTATTTGTTACATGGATATTACATGCATGCTATGGTAGAAATTGTGTTCTTAGTATACCCATCACCCAAATATTGAACATGGTAGCCCATGAGTAACTTTTCAACTCTAACTACCCTCCCACCTTTCCCCCTTCTGGAGTTCCTGGTAGCGATGATCTCCATCTTTATGTCCAAATGTACCCATTATTTAGCTTCCACTTATAAGTGAAAGCATGTAATATTTGATCTTTTAATTTTTTTAATTGTGTTTTTTGTGTGTGTGTTTTGGTGTTTTTTCTTTTAATTTTGAATGGGATGGCAAATTATTTCAAGTAAATAAGAAGAGCAGAATTTCTATTTAGTACCTATAAAAATATAATGTTATAATTTTAAATATTATAACAGAAATGATTGAACAATGATCAATGCAGTTTAGGCAATAAGAAACATGTAAACCGCTTGATTTTAGTAACATTTAAATTTATTTTAGAAAGTATGCAAATAGTGAAAGTCAAGGCAATTCATGGAGTACCCTGTAGGGAGATGTTAAAGATGAAATGTAACTCTTTACAGATAAGGGAAATTAAAGCTGAAAGAAAGTGTCATATCCAATCTTCCACAGCTAGCTGATGTCAGTCAGGATTCTAATCAAGACCTCTTGACAACAGATGTCATGGACTCAGACAGACATGGATGGGTTCAGGTATTGTTTCTGTAAGTCACCTAGCGAAGCCTCAGTTTTCACATCTGAAAAAGGGGGTGGGGAGGAGGTTAATCATACTTATTGCCAAGGTTTTATAATTTGTATAATTTTAGAAATATTACAGGTGAGTAGCAAATGCTCATTTCTTTAATCCGATAAACTTTCCATGAAACAACACTGCATTTGAGAAACTTGTTTCCATAATTGAAAAAAATAAAATGATACCATGCTCATCTGTTTTTAAAGGCGTTTGTGTACAAGTTATATTTTTACACAAATGTTTCTTCACAGATATGCTATACGATTTGAAATTTCTATTTGTGTTTGAAAACAAGACACTAAAATATTCTAGGACAGAGATTTATACAGCATTGGTCATAATTATCCCTGACACTTGTGGACATTAAGAAGTTTTTGTGTTTGTTTGTTTTTTTTTTTTTCTCAGCTGTCTCCATCTATAATATTTTGCTTGAATCAACACCTTTATGCATGAGGTCAATCAAGAGCATTGAGCACACATGGAAGGTAATGTTTTTAAGGGGTTCAGTCTGCCAGCAGCTAGTTCCACAGTTTATTTCCCCAAACTCAAAGTTTTGAGTTAGGGGAGCTCTTCCAGAGACACGCAGTCCCCATAAGACTCCCTCAGAGTTGAAGCTGAAGGATAATTTTTTTTTCTCATTCTGGGAAATATCAATAGAAACCACAAATTGGCAGGCAAGATCTCATCGCATTCTTAGGTCAACCCCATAAAAAAGTTTGTGCCACTAACGCCTTTCCTCTGAACTTTCCGTCTGCGTCTAGACCATTCATGGAATTACTGAAAAATTTATAAGCCTTGGGTTTACCCTGACCAACTGACTCCATATTCTAGGAGGAAGTCTCAGGCCTCTTCATGTTTTGAAAGCTCAACTTAGACTCTAGTAGGTAGGTATCAGCGATTAGGAACTAAGCCATAGGTTAACTTTTCTGAATCACAGCACCGATAGTGTCATTTCCCTGTACAAAGTCCTTCAGGGCCGGGCGCGGTGGCTCAAGCCTGTAATCCCAGCACTTTGGGAGGCCGAGGCGGGTGGATCACGAGGTCAAGAGATCGAGACCATCCTGGTCAACATGGTGAAACCCCGTCTCTACTAAATATACAAAAAATTATCTGGGCATGGTGGCGCATGCCTGTAGTCCCAGCTACTCAGGAGGCTGAGGCAGGAGAATTGCCTGAACCCAGGAGGCAGAGGTTGCGGTGAGCCCAGATGGCACCATTGCACTCCAGCCTGGGTAACAAGAGCGAAACTCCGTCTCAAAAAAAAAAAAAAAAAAAGAAAGTCCTTCAATGGCTCCCTTTTGCCTCAGGAATAAAGTACTAACTGCTGAAGCTGTCATTCGCCTTCCACAGATCATCTGCAATCTCTGTTTCCCTGTTCCATATCCCACAGTCTTGTGACATAAACCCAAGGCTACAAACTGAATATACTCTCATCTTCTCAAATACTTGTCTGTCGATCAGCGGCGTCAGTATCACCTGGGAGCTTGTTAAAATGACAGATTGTGTTGCCACTGTCACCTTTCCTCAATTCAGAGGTTTAGAAATCTGCCTTTTTTCCCTTCCTGACGAAGTTTCACTCCTGTTGCCCAGGCTGGAGTGCAGTGGCACCATCTCGGCTCACTGCAACCTCCTCCTCCTGGATTCAATCGATTCTCCTGCATCAGCCTCCCGAGTAGCTGGGACCACAGGCGCGTGCCACCACGCCCGGCTAATTTTTGTATTTTTAGCCGGGTTTCATTTTGGCCAGAATGGTCTGATCTCCTGACCTCGTCATCTGCCCGCCTCAGCCTCCCAAAGTGCTGGGATTACAGGCGTCAGCCATTGTGCCTGGCCAGAAATCTGCCTTTTTAAGAAGGAAACTGCGGTAAGCCTCAAGAAGGTCTCTTGTTTCTCCTTAGGCTGATTTTGGCCCTACCTTTTCCTTACCTGGTGTGTCCTGTCCACCTGTCAGACTCAGAACAGCCCTGAAGGCTCAGCTCAGAGTCATCCCTTTCCCTCAACTACTTAACGACTATTACCTATTCAACAATTATTTTAATAGCTTATCGACTAAATAAGCTTCTTTTACATAAGACGCCCCCCCCCCCATATTCAGCATCCGTTGTCTTGTATTGTGTCTTTCGTGATGTCTCTGCTAATACATCGCTGAGGACAGAATTTGTCTCTCCTGTGCCTCCATCATGCCTAATGTAGTGACTTCTTTGAGATAAGGAATCGGTGCATATCTTTGGGATTGAAATGAACACAAAAATGGCGTGGAGCCCAGGTCAGGTAGAGAGCGTGACAGGGCTAAAATAGCGCTGGGGTGTGCTGGGGTGCAGTGGGGTGGGGAAGGGGCACCAAGGACATCAGACTCTCAAGGGGTGGGGAGGGGCTGGGAACCTGGCAGGGCTAGGACTTCTCTCAAAAGCTTTAGATTGATAATCCAGGAAACTGGGAAACATACACAGAATATAACTATAGAGAAAATAACTTTAACTATGTACAGAGTCTGCATAAAAACAAAGAAAGAGACTAAGCCCTCATAATTGTTTTCTCTGGGACTATGGGTGCTTTTATCTTTCTAGCTATCACTTAATATAGACATAGATATGTGTATATATATGTTAAATTTACTCCCTAAGTTTTTTTCAATAAACAACTTATTTTTACCATCATAGAAACAGTGCTTTTTGAAAATTAATTATTGTATATATGTGAATTTTCCCCCAGTGTTACTCTTTTAGTTAGGGAAGGATTCCTATGTCTGCATTGTGTCAGTTCATCTTAACTTTCAGTCAGCGAACACTTACTAAGCCATTTCAGTTGCCAGAAACTTTGTGAGAGCCCGAGAATAGCAGGATGGAAAACACATGGTCCCTGTTCTCACGAAACTGACAGTCTGCTGGAAGAGCAGACACATGTATAGAGCTGTTCAACACAGTGTGATAAAGTAATGACAGAAAGGCACACGGGATGAAGAATCCCTTCTACCTCTGACCCCACTGATGGAGGCCTGCTGGATGCAGAGAGACCTCAGTGGTTGAAAGGATTGCCTTTCAAGCTGTATGGGAGAAAAAAATATAGAGTTTTCTCTAACCATGCTAGGTTCATGGCTGAGGCCTCTACTGCAAAAATCAAATTAACAAGAGAAAAGCATATAAATTTATTTAATACATGCTTCACATGACACTAGAGTCTTTATTAAAAAAAAAAAGATTCAAGGAAATGGGTAAACTTGGCTATTTTTATGCTAGATTTAATGACAAATAGACAATCAAAGAGAAAGATGATAGGCAAGAGAGTGAGATCCAATGGTGAGAAACTTGGGGGAAACTCAGCAACGCCTATTCAGATTCCTCTGTGTTCCTTCTTTGGAGATGAGGATGTTCCTTTCCTCTGGAAATAGGAAGGGTGTCTCTCACATGGAAAGTCTTATGACCTGCTTCAGAGAAAGGTTTGAAAATCCCTCTGGATTCTATAAACTGATTTAGGGAGGAAGGGCAAGCGAAGGTCAGAGGGACCTTCCTCCTTCTGCGGATTTTTCAATTCCTTCAGCTTCAAATATTATGGGGTAGCATGTCCTGAACCCCATCACAGCCCTAGAAATAAGGAGACAGGAATTCCTGATAAAGGAGACAGCAGAAGGGAGAAGTCAGAAAACAGATTTGACCTCTGGAAATGCTTCTATTCAACAGGGTTTGGAGCAGGAGCAGGGAGCAATGAGGTGGAAGCAAACAGGTGTCAGCTACGGAGACCCTTGTCAGCAATGGCATGAGGGTTGAACACAATGCTCTCTATTTTTGTTGTAAAGTATCATTTTGCTGTTTATGGTGGCCTGATACATAAAACACAGAATATTCACACCACAAAGCTCCTGTATAAAG
Organism: Saimiri boliviensis; assembly: GCF_048565385.1. Taxonomy (NCBI): domain Eukaryota; kingdom Metazoa; phylum Chordata; class Mammalia; order Primates; family Cebidae; genus Saimiri; species Saimiri boliviensis. The sequence goes on along the minus strand of NC_133452.1, from coordinate 24,504,004 downwards.
TTGTGCTCCATAGTGAGTAATTGAGAGGGAAACTCTTAAGTTGCTTCTGAGCCTGGTTCCTCATCAGAATCACATGTGAGTTCTTGAAAAATTACACATTCCCTGCCCCATCCCAGATAGGATTTTAAAATGTTACTCAGGTAATACTCATAAGTCCTGTTTGGGAACTACTATTTCAGAGTCTCTGTTCTCAACCCTTTCTGTCATTAGAATTGGCAGGAGAACTTCGAAACCTGTAGATGTCCAGGGAGGCCCCATTTTCAGTGTTTCCAGTTCATTCATCTGAGATGGTGCCCAGATATCTGCCTTATAAAAATTTTCAGGTGATATTAGTGTGCAGTCATGCCTAAGGACTACTAATGAGTCCAGACTTTATTGTTGCACCAAATAAGATGCAGTCGAAGCTAATGATCCATTACAGAAGGAGGAGCCAAATAGGAAGAAGAGAGAGGAGAGAAGGGTGTACAGGAAGCCAACAGGTGGGTGTGCAGGATGTATGCTGGTTAAAAACACCAGCTTGGGGATCAGACACACAGGGTCTGAACTCTGCTGGTTATGATGCCTCGATCAAGTTACTTAACCTTCCCAAGCCGCAATTTCCTCATCTGTAAATGAGGTTGATGATACGGCTGTAGCATTAAAATGTAATATTCTTAGTGCCATGCAGGTTAAATGTTATCTATTAATATTAAGAAAGTGTTTAAGCAGGAGGGCCTATTAAATGTTGCCAAAAGGTTAAATGAGATTAGGATTAAGTTTTCAAAATAAATGAACAACATGAAAATCACAGTTAAGAGCAGGGGAGGTACAGTGGTAGGGATGAAATCTAGAATTGATTCCATATACATTTAGAGATCCAGAAAACCACACATTTGGACTGTATAACTTTACTGTCTGGTAAAACACCTTGTATATGTTGGATATTAGGTCCTCATTTTTATTAAGAACTAATAAATAAAATGACTATATGAAGACCATTTTGACATTGTGCCCTTCATTTTCAAAAAGAACTAGTATTTAAAAATGGTTATATGTGTAAGACCTTTGCACTTTTTGTGAATCTGCTCTTGAGTGCATCACTACTAGGTTATATAATGCTGCTTAATTCTATTTTTCCTTAGAGATCAGAGCCAGGTTTTTCTCCCTGTGGAACAGCACACCACACTAGGAGCAGCTGTGCAGGCCAATGGCGGTATTAGCATTTGACCTCAACTCTATCCAGACCACTAAGCCTGATCCTGGTCCTGCCTCTTCCTTGTAGCAGATCTTCAATTTAGGTTCCACTCCTCTTCTGTATTTCTTTCCTCAGACTTACTGTTTGCATTTTCCTTTAACTTTCCAGGGCACTAAGGTAAAGCATAGGCTTCAATTTCAATTTGCTCCCTGCCCAAGTCTGGGCAGCTGAGATCCCCAACACCCTCTGCTGCCTCCCAGATTGCAATTACGATCATGCCAAGAAGCATACCTAGAAGGTGCCATTTCCCAAGACACAAAACATGACAATAGTTCAAATAACTAATAGAGCATGATTAAAAATATAAATAAAAACAAAAAGGAAAAACATTAGTTTTGACACACTGAAAAGACATTTAAAATGGCAAATATTTTGGCATCTACAAAATATGAATATGAAGCAGTATTACATGAAAAATGTCTCAGTTTAACATCCACACAGTGATTTTTCCTATGTGGAATGGAGTTTACATACATTGACAAAATAGGAAGATAATTAAGAAAGACATAAAAAGTTACAGTTAAATATTTGTCAGACTTTCTTACTCTGCAAAAATGCCTTAATTGAAAAGAGATCAAGCTGGAAACCATTTGACCTGCTTGTGTTAAATCAACCTTCCTAAGACCACTTTACTAATGGAAGCAATTTGTCCATCAAATCTTTCACCAAAAGATCAATTGCATTGTAGGGTATGCAATGAATTAGCATTGGCTTCATCTCTTAAATCACTTTTGTGCTTCTAAAGAAAAGGCATTTTTGACTTCTGCTATTTGTTAATCAGAACTGTAAAAATCAAATCTCAGCAGATTAAAAGTAAATTTTTATTTGGGAATTCAAAGAGAAGTACTCTATCTCAATGAAATACAGAGTTTGCTGCCTACAAAATTAAGCACTGGACTTGGAAAATACATTTTAAATAAATTATAAACCATTCTGCATTTGTGAAGTATGCATATAATAAATAAACGGGTAAATGCATGGATTCTAATTGTCATTTTCCATTTAACTAAAACACACTACTTGCCTTGGAAATTTAATAAAAACTTCAATGTAATTGTATGTGCTATACATTTGTATATGATCAAAGCTTAAGATTCAACCTTAATACTTCATCTCACCGGTGGGCATGACTGACTATGTGCATGACTGCTTATACCCTGCAAATGAGGTCTTACTCCAGGCTTGGCACCCTATTACCATTCCAGCACATGCACACTGTCTTCTGAGCCTACTATACACCTTTACCCACTGACCTAGTTTGTGCCCTTTGAACTGAATGTAGCTTTGGGGCTGCTTCCTCGGCTCTCTACCTTTGATTTCAACTCCAGCATCAGAAGGAAAACCCCCTTTGCTTGCTGAGGTGGGAAATTTTGTATTTATTCCCAACTAGGTGAGCAAAGGGGCTTTACACTGTTACACACACACACACACACACACACACACACACAAACACACATAGTATTAGCAAAAATACCCTAGGCATAACAAATTCTCTAAATACAAATTCTTTTCCAATATTTACCCACCTCCCCTCCTCCTTTACACTTGACTTCTCCCTCTTTCCTTTTTTTAGATCTTACTCTATCAATTAGCAATTCTCTTCTATCTTCAGTATTTCCTTCTTTACAACCTTTAATTTCTTACCACTACTTTATCGCTGTCAGTAGCACCACCTACACAACCCAAATTGTAATATCATCTTTACTTTCTCCCGCTAATGGCTTAGTTGCCGAGACAATGTTGCTTCGATAACAGTATGGAATGAAAACCCCCTCTTTCCACTAACAGCCTGGAAGTCCTGAAGGAACTTTAAATTCAATTTTCTAAAAATAATTAATTTTCTCTTCAAATTAAAATTTCTAGACTATCCTTGCAGTTTATAGTTTTGCCTTAATCATCTATGATTAAAAAACAACTTAGGAATCAGATTTGACTTCTCAATTACATTACTAGAAACCAGTTGCCCCTAGAGTTGAAATCTAAAATGTCATTTATACTTTAGCTTTCTTTTCCATTCCCACCTTATAGTTGTTAAAAAAAGAAAAATACTTTAGACAAATTTAACAAAACAGACATTAGTTGAGCAAAGAACAATGTATGAATCAGGCAGTGCTCTGAACCAGAAGAGGTTCAGATAACTCCCTTCCGCAAAATGGGCAGGTTGCATTTATAGATAGAAAATGAGGGTGAGGTACAGAAACAGCTTGATTGGTTACGACTTCACCTTTGCCTTACCTGAGTATGGTCTGATCAGATGGCAGCCTGTGATTGACTAAAGCCTGACTGCTGTGATTGGCTGAGACTCAGCTATTTGTTAAAAAAGTAGACTCCCGGCTTTTAGTTAGCGTAAGCACTATTGTAAGTTACGTTTCAGTTTTTCATATAGGGACTCAAAGTACAGAGGCATCCTCAGGCTAAATTTAGTTTCACTTAGCACATTTGTCATCATTTTGCCAGCACCACATTTGATAATCCTGGTGAGATCACAGCTTGCCGTAGACAATGGCTGCCATAGGGAGCAGACACCACACTTCCCCATTCTGCTTCCTTCCCAGGTGTAGAGCCAGACCTTGCCTTTGTTCCTCGCTGTGCAGCTGAAATAAGGCAGTGGCTTTTAGTGAGGCTTCAATAAGGGATCAGAATAATGGAAAAAGTGTCTTTTTATCCACTGAACACTGGGAATAGCTCCTAAGCTGCTTTCAGGTCCACCAGACATCTTTGAGATTTGAAAAATGTGAAAAATAGATATCTTGGCTCTATCACTACAGCAAGACAATTTCATGGTATTTCCCAAAGTTTGTACTATTTTGATAAACAATTAACAACAAACTTATGATCTGTGTAGAGAAAAAAAAAAAAAGCCCCACAACTTTGCAGTACTGTGTAAAACCATATGATTTCTAATTTATTTAGGCAGAGAAATGGAGATCCTCTCTTCATATTTACAGAGCCATATTCTAAAAGGCAGAGTGCTATGTTAACCCTCTGAAAGTTGGGAGCTGATCTACCTTTAAAGAGTTTTTAGAGTTTGCTCTTTTAGCACTGTTGAAAAGGCTTGAGGCATTTTCAAAGAGGGAGAATATGCACTGACATCATTATCGCATCAATTAAAAAATACTCTGTCAAAGGAAAGCCTTTAAACAGTTCTCCTCCACCGATGCTCTTAACTGATTAAAAAGTTACATTAAACTTCATTAATTTTGTGCCTTTAGGCCTAAGAGAAGCACCCAAAAATTTAGTTCTGTCAATATTCCTTCTGAGACTCTTGTGCCCAGTTTATTGGGAGATACGAAGGACTCAAGATATTGTAGCATTGGAACAATCCAGGAAGTTGGACTAATCTCTCCTGGAGTTGCCAGAATCTTCCACATGTTACTTAATAAAAACTGCCTTAAAATGTGACCAACATGAACACCCTGAGGCAGTTTTTTCTTTTTTGACAAGTCCCAGAAGCTTCTATCATAATGGAGACTTAGCACAAACACAAGAGGTCAGATGTCTACGGTAGGGGTTTCTCAGCAGAGCAGGCCATTTGAGCCATTTCTAAGCAGAAAAATAATAAGAACAAGAAAGGCCTAAGGGCAAATACTACTTGTCAAGCCTTATCACCATGGGAAGGAGTCACATTTTTAGAACTTTCCTCTTTAATTGAAACCGTTGTCTTTCAACTGAAGACAAGACATTTCAAGCTATGATAATCATGTCAATGAAACAGGCTTTTACCTTAGAATGTCTTCCAATTTTTATGAAGCACATTTGCAACACGGTTTGATTTAGATGCTGGGAATGGGGAAATTAGTATTTTAATACAGCTACATACATGACAGCTCACTACCAACATTTTTCTTTTCTACCCTTAAAAATGTTCATTAATTCATTAGTGTTTTATATATTCATTGTAGAAAACAAAAGAATATAGAATTAAGCAAAAAGAAAGCATCACTGTGAAAACACTGCCTTGTTATTCTTGCCTAATATTTTAGTGTATAGTATTTTGCTGTGTAATATTTTAGTATAAAACCTTCTAATTTTTGTCTATGCAAATACGTGCACATACATTTGAATTAAATATCTTAAAATATTACCATATTATCTATGTATTTACATATCTATATCTATATATTTTTTCAGTAATATATTGTAACCACCTCTTCATGTCAAAAATGTAATCTGACATTAAAATTAATGTCAGATACACAATATTTCAAGTTCTCTATTGCTTAATATTTTGTTTAGATATCCATTCATATAGGCTGGTTTATACTGTGTTAACAAATAACTACTTAATTTCAGTAGTTTTACACAATGAACTTTATTTCTTGTCCTACCAAATGTCCACTGTGGATTGGCCAGGGGCTGAGAGTGCCCCGTGTCAACTGCACTCCATGATGCGGGCTGACACAGCAGCCACCAACGGGCTTCTGCTTGCCATGAGAGAGGCAAAGAGCTTTGTAGGCTGCTGCACAGGCAATGGATGTTCCGCTCCTCACAACTGATTGACCAGGACTTGTCACATGGGCTCCGCCAGGCACAAGAAGGCAATGAGTACAATTCTGCCGCGTTTTCAAAACTGAGATTGAATTTCGTTAAATCATTGCAATATAAATTACAAATGACTAATGAACCACAGAAGAGTTGCAGCTTTTATAACAGGTACATTAAAAATGAGAAAACTCAGGTTCAGGAATGCTTTGAGCCTGGTCCAAAGACAATCGGCTCCTCAGTGTGTAAAAGAAAATAAAATCTCAGGACCCCTAAACTTGCTATGCTAAAGGGAGAGTTAAGCCTGGGAACTGAGTAATTCAACACTTCCATTCTTCTTTCTCTAAATGTATAGCTGTAACTTCAAAACTCTGTGTCACAGCAGTCAGTATACAAAAGCCAATTTCCCGCAATGTCAAATGACCTCATACCTATCCATGTAGACACCCTCACGAATTGCTTACAAGGAAATTCCTTGCTGGCCCCTGGATCTTTCAGGATACATAGCCTCCTATAAAACAAGCACATGCCAGCTGTAACCTTAGGTCTGCAGCCTAAGTTAAATTCCTAAAACTGAGTTCTGTTAGACTCACACTGACACTGTCCATTAAGAGCTTATGTTTCCAGGTACCAAACAAGGACGAGATGAGACCAATCACTCTTCCGCCTATCCTGAGACAGCTACATAATTGACTCTTTGCTCTCTCTTTTCAACGTTTACCTTGTCTTATGTAAGATGTAGATTTGCTGATCAAGAATTAGAGCCTCACAAGATTGTAACCATTTGCCTCCCTGCCTACCCTCACTGTCCCTTCCTAACCACTGGCGTGCTCTCTCCCCTTAAATACTGAGTTCATAAAATCCTCTGGTCACAGGTACTTCGGCAGCTTGTGTTTTTCCTGAGTACATTCTCACACATTGACTCAACAAACCTCTACTGATTGAGACACTTGCCTCAGTCATTCATTTTTTGGTTAAACAGATAGTTGTGTCAAAATTCACATGCATAATGTGGCTGGGGATGAGACCTGTAAATTCAGGCATATGCTATCTGGGGAAGAAAAATGAGATCAAGCCCCATCTACCTTTCCTTTTAAAATTCTTTTCCCCATACTTAAATTCTCTCATTGCTCCAATTTTTTGGAAATTATTATCACTTGAGAAAATTCCTTAATTTATAAATCATAGCCTTAGCCTTGTTTCATGAGTACTAAATGAGCCTTCAACTGCTGGGTATATAATTTCCAACTTTTTTATTACATTTAATCACAGCAATAAAAATACTCTTTCTTTAGGGTTTTAAATTTAGCATATCTTCCTTAATCTTAATTTTTTTTTCAGAGGCAGATTAATTTTTAAAATTAATAACATTTATAAAAATGCCTCAAATTGAGCTGTCTTAGCCTGAAAAATGTTTATTTAAATAAACTTCTAACTTCAGGTATTGATCTGTATTTATATACATGCATATGTATTATATACATATTATTCATATATTCTAAGCATGTCAAAATTCCATTATTTTTGTTGCATTAATTAAAACTTTTAGTTCTATCTTCTGTCTTCAGTAAATTTATTGAGTTTGTTTTGTTGTTCTATGAAATGTTTTTACTTTTACTTTTACTTTTTTGCTATAATATTTTCACATGTGGAATTTTAGGCTTTTTGCTCATACATAGTGTATATATTATGTATGTAATTTTTTTCTTTGTAAAAGACAGTTTGAAAAGCACTAAAGTACTATAAACAAAAAATATTTATTCATGATGCTATTACCAGACGAATATTTAACATTTGGCACATATTCTCCAGTACTTAAATAAATTTTTTAAATAGTTGAGGACATATCATAAATTAAAATGTTACATCATTTACATTTTACTTATAGTCATTTTGTTGTATTATAAACATGTTTATAAATATAATTTCAATGGAGGTATATCACATTATATGACTATGCCAACTTAGTTTCCCTCATGTTAAATATTGAGGATAGTTTGCAGTTAAATTACATAACAATTATGTTTTTTAAATTTAGCTCTTTGTGCACATACCTTCGGATATCTTTCCAACTATTTCCTGATGAAAGAGTCCTAAATGTGTGAAACAAAGGGTATCATATTTTTAAGTCTCCTTGTGCTTATGTTGCAGTTTTTTCACTCCTATTGTTCATAGAGTTATGGGGGAGTGTTACAACTCTTTTGCTCCTGCCACTGGTAATCTCCGGGTTCTTGTCTCATGTCCAAGAAGAATAAGGCCATTGACACCGGAGAGTGAGTAAGGCAGAGTTGGATTTATTAAGCAACAGAAGAGTTCTCAGCAAGGAGAGGAGACACAAAAAGGGGTTGCCAGCTGTATGGCTAAGTTCAGGGTTTTTATGGACTGGGAAGTAAGAGGAGTACGTTGACTGGTCTGTGGGGCATCTTGGAGAAAGCACCACTCAGAAAGGGATACAATAGTGAAAACCAATTGGAGGCAGAGGTGAAGGCTTGGCCTGCTACCAGTCAGGGGCTGGAGTGACGTTACACCTTAACAAATGAATATTCGGCTCTCAGCCAATCACAGAAAGATAGGTATATGTAAAATAGATGAAAGATAAGAATTGGGAGGAAGCACATGAAATGGACAAAGGCATGACAAGGAGAGAAATGTGTCCAACAAAGGAGTGGAATTTATTCATCTGGGTTCATAGAATAGGCACCTCCATTCAAGGACAGGCTTCTTCTTATCTGGGGCCTGCAGCTTGATTTTCAGGCTGTTCTTGATTTGAAGGAGTTTCACCAAGGACCAACTCTAACTGCCTGCATGATGGGTTTCTTCCTACTACTCTCACACTTATTTATATATATATGTTGTTTTCTAAAGAGATTGCATTAACAGATTAGAGTGTCTACTTCACTCTTCCTGGAGAACATTGCATAGTGTTTTTGGGGGGTATGCAAGTGAGATTAACAACTAATAAATAATTTTAATTTTCAGTTATTTGATTACTAGAGAATTAGTCTATTGTCATGATTTTAAGCTATTCGTATTTAGTCCATCATGGCTTGCCTATTCCCTTTCCCTATTAGCAATGGACACTAATATCCTAGTATTTTCCTTTTAATCTGTGTGAGTGCTTTATATCTGAACAGTGCTAACCAGTTGCATAGGTAGCAACTCCATTTTTCTGGATAGTTGTTTGTTTGTTTTTTTTAATTTGTTTTAACTATCACATTCAGGCAACCAGTTCCTCACAGAGGGCAGATGGCAGCACCTTTGCCCTTGCAGTTGGGCCATGCAGTGGTGCCACACCTGGGCAGCTCACGGGCTTCTTCCCAAATGAAGATGACCACAGCCTGAGCTGAGTCCTGTTGGAGGCCTCAAGGGTTCTCCTAGGTCCTCCACTTTTTGGATTGTGGGCAAGAACTGGAGGTGGCAGTCAGCCCCGGGAGAGCTGCCAATTGGTCAGGCTTTCATTTGTGGCCTGGCCCCACCTTTTGATGATGGCTGTGAATGCTGGGGAGAGAGTGGCCAGTGGGGAGGAGGCTGAGGTCCTGCCCTAACCTTGAGAACAAGTGAAGCTTGGTCATCCTGTGGAAGGACATGGACCAGTTGTGTGTGAACTTAGAGCCCATGCAGGAGCAAGAAGGACGCTGATGGTCCCTCCTTCAAGATGAATGTGGTCAGAAACAGTGGGATCAGACCCCGCGAGATGCAGCAGGAGGCTATCAAAGAGACAAGGCATGTTTCCATGCTGTTGACCCATAAGGCAACAAATTGAATTAGGATAAGGTGAGGTTTTTCTAAACATTGATAGGGGAACACAGGAAGTTCTCAAGAACCTCGGAGACCACTGGTATCAGGTGCAAACCGGTCCACTTCCACAGCACAGCCATCTGTCCCACTTCCAGGGTCTGCATGGGCTGCCAGGCCCATCCTAGAACCTTTACTCCCTCCTGCAGCCCACAATGTCACAATCCCTCTGCATCAGTCCTTGGCTATGGGCAGGTTCCAGATGCTATATGAGAGCAGATGCCATTTTGTACATGTATAAAGTTGGTTTTCCAGAGCCCTGTTTTGGGGCTTTCCCACGAGAAAGATGAAACTGCAAGCGTATGAATAATTTCACTTAATTTTTACCTGATCTCCACTTTTTTCATAGGTTACTACTTATAAAATGTATTTGTTTCCTCTAGCTTACCGATAAGCCTAATATTCAATTAATTTCTATTTGTATTCAAATTTGGGTCATACCAGAAAACTCTACATTTGCAGGTGTTCAAATATTGTAAAACTTTGGTGCATTGTTATTTAATAGCTGTGACCACTGATTTTCAAACCTCAAATATAGTATATTAACAAATTAAAAAAAAAAAAAACTTACTCTAATAGAAAAAAAGAAAAATAGAAGAGATGGAGAGAGAGGGAAAAAGGAGATGGGGGGAGGGCAAAAAGAATTCAATTTAAATATTTCCTATTGACATTTTGAGTTTACCAAAGCTATCTTCTGCCAGGATCAGTCTGCTCTTAACGCCCATTCAGTGGACTTGTTTTAGACAATATATATATTTTTCCATTCTAGAATGTCCATTTAATTCTTTTAATAGTTTCCAATTCTTTGTTGAAATTTTCCATATTTTCATTCATTTTGACCATCACTTTCTCCGTATTACTTAGCATATTTATAGTATGGTTGAAATTCTTATCTCCTATTTAAGATTACTTTGAAGTTCTTGGCTCCATAACTAACTAGTAAAACACATAGAATCAGGGAAATGTTAGAAGCTGTGAACACTGAAATCAACCAACATAACCTAATTTGCATTAACAGAACACTACTCCTAACAATCAGAGAATATATTTTTTTGAAGGGCACATGAAACATTCATCAATGTAGACCATACAATAAACTATGAAAAGTCTCAACAAATGTAAAAAGTTAAAATGACACAGAGTATGCAATCTTACCACAGTATTAAATTAGGAACCAAGAAAAATAAAAGATCTAGAAGAACAAATAAAGTGGAAAAAAAGACAAAATACAAAATAGCAACAAAGATAAAATTGGTTCTTTGAAACATTTAAGAATATTTTGAATAATACCAATAAAATTATTCAAAAAAAAAACAACATGAAAGGGTATTACTACTATAGATATTATGTATATTAAAAGGATACAAGGGGATACTATGTAAGTTATGAAAATAAATTCAATAAGTTATATGAATCAGGCAAATTCCCTGAAAAACACAAATTATCAAGGCAGATACAATGAGAAAGGGAAATTCAAATAGGCCCAAATTGCTTTGAATTCTATCAAATATTTAAGACAGGAATAAAACCAATACTACATAAATTTTAGAAAACAGGAGGAGACAATGTTTTTCAACTTTATTTTTGAGGCCAGTACACCAAGACTATGATACCAAAACCTAAGAAATAACAAGAGAACATAGAACATAGACTTAACATTCATGAACACAGACTTAACGAACATTAGCTGTTTAATTAAATATAGCAATACTTAAGTAGGGTAGAATACCATGACCAAGTGGGGTTTTTCCAGGATTGCAAGGATTGTTCCCCATTAGAAAATCAATAAATACTTGTTAGAATAAAGAAGGAAAGAAAACTCCACATGATCATAGATGCAAAAAACTGTTGGCAAAATATGACATCCATTTCAATTCCCATTTCACGTTAAAAATCCTCAGATAACTGGGAAGTGAAAGAAGCTTCTCCAATCTGATAAAGGGCACCTATCAAAAAGCTACTGCTAACACCACTCTTGTGAGTGAAGCATTGGATCTTTTCCTCTAAGATTGAAAACAAGTCAGAGATGTCAACATTTATACTTCTTTTTGGCATTTACCAGAGATCCTATAATTTTAAGGTATGACCCACCCCCCAAATAATCCTTTACAAAAACTAAAGTAACAAATTGACTACACCAAATGTGGACAAGGATATGAAACAACTGAGACTCTCACACATTGCTGATAGTAATGTGAAATAACGCAACTTATTTGAATAATTGTGTAGCAGTGTCTTTAAAATTTCAGCATACAACCACCCCATGTTCTGACAATTCAAGTTGCTTACCCAAGAGGGGCAAAACATGGGTCCACATAAAGCCTTGTACGTAAATGTTCACAGCAGATGTATTTGCAATAGCCAAAAACAATGTAAATGTCATTCAAGAGAAGATAGGATAAGCAAATTATGTTATTTTTATGTAACAATTCAATTCAACATTAAAAAGGAATGAACTGATACACTCGAAAACATGGATGATTTTCAAAAACATTTCCGACAAGAAAGGCAGACACAAAAGAATACATTCTGCGTCCTTCCGTTTACTTACTGTCTAAGAAAAGGCAAAACTTATCTATGGATATGGAAGCTAGAAAGTGAATGGCTCTGTTTAGGTGGAATTGTCTGAAAAGTGGATGAGGTAGATTCCTGAAATGATTATAGAGTTCTGCATTTTGTTTTGGTTTGCTGGTTACACAGCTACATACAATTACCAAAACTCATTGAAGTGAACCTGTGTGTTGTGTATTTTACTGCATATAAATTATATCCCAATAAGAAAATTAAAAGAGATATCAAATCCATTATTCAAAGAGAAATTTTTCTATAAACACCAAATCCATCTGCAAATATCTACATTTGTTAGACTTCTCTCACTGCTTTCTGTTTTACTATATCACGTTCACTGGAACTGTGCCCAAAGAAATAGCACCCATCCGTGGATGAAGAGCATGGCAAAGATAAGTACATGTAGTTGGATGCCAAAAATATTAAAAGACATTTTTCTTCATTTGAAAAATAGTTTCTAAATATGCTAGCAAATTACTCTACTTACTGGTTTGAATCTCATCTGGTGAGATTTTGTTTCTTCAGTCATAAAATATTTTCTTCTGAATAAGAGTTCTTTTGTCAAATTGGATAAAAATACCATACAGATATTTGGTCAGAAAAAAACTCCAATTCCTGTAAAATAGTTCACCAGTACAATTTTCCTCTTAAAATTGTTTTATAATATATAAAATATAGTGTGATATTAGATATAATTAAATAGTTGCTATACATTACAAAATATAGTTAACAAAGTAAGTCCATGATATCTTGCTTTGTATCTGCCCTGGTGGTTATATATTTTGGAATGAGTTGATCAAGTGTGAACCTAAGAGAGGATGGAAAAATCCAAGAAATATAATTCTCTTATTCGATTTTTTGATCCAATTTAGCATAAATATCTGACTAGAGCTTAAATTTAGAGACTGTCTGCCAAGAGATTAATTTCTTTGGCAAGGAGAGCACGTTCGGACTCCTTTCAGAGCAAAAACCATTGGGAAATAGATGTGCATATGAGAGAGTTTCAAAGTTATAGTTAAAAATAAAGCTTTCTCTAGACATTCCCACTTAAAAAATATTTTTATAAGCCATTTGTTGATAATAATAAGGGAAAAGTTGAATGGGAGGTTTAAAATAGGATAGGATAATAAAATGCAAGTGCTTTTGGAATTGTTACCTTGCAAGTGATAAAGGAAGTTAAAGTAAAGTGAACCTTGAAATTTCATTTCTTTTGCATGGTTTAAAGCAGGAACCAATGAGGCCAGGTACAGAATGTCTTGCATTATTCGGATGTACTCTGGCATAAAATCATAAATGAAAATACAGCAATATAACATCAGGTTCTGCTTCAGAAATAAGAGTTATATGCATTTACTTTTGTACATGATAAATGAAAAGCTATAACAGAAAATCTCTCTTGGCTATCTGAAACAAAGCCTGGCAAGTAAATTATACTGAAAGTGAGTTATTCTTTTAAAACGTTTGAATTGTTTTTTAAATGAAAAGTAAGATTTATTGTAATTAATGCAACAATGCAAACATGTATAAATAATAATTGGTACATTCGTTATCCTTGAAGTTGTTACCAAGGTTAGCCTGGTGTCTTAGGTTGAATTCTTCCAGAAGCAAACCCTGAAACAATGTTTCAGAAGCAAGTGATATATTAAAGATTTGCTCCCAGGAGCAACTAGTGAGAGAATGGAGGAGAAAGGATAGAAATGGGAAATGAGCCAGGTGGCATGTAATTTCAAGTCCCTCAGAAAGCTAAGTCATGCTTTGGGAATGTATCTACTTAGAAGCTAAGGCTTTGTACTCAATCCAGTACAAAAGCCACAGCTGCCAGGTATTTCCAACCCTCTTAGGCCAAGGTGGGAGGATCAGGCCAGGCACAGTGGCTCACGCCTGTAATCTCAGCACTTTGGGAGGCCAAGGCAGTCTCTCCTGAGTTCAGGAGTTCGAGACCAGCCTGACCAACATGGAGAAACCCTGTCTCTACTAAAAATACAAAATTAGCTGGGCATGGTGATGCATGCCTGTAATCCCAGTTACTCGGGAAGGCTGAGGCAGGAGAGTCTCTTGAACCCGGGAGGCAGAGGTTGCAGTGAGCCAAGATCATCCCACTGCACTCCACCCTGGTGACAGAGTGAGATTCCGTCTCAAACAAACAAACAAACACAAACAAGAAAACAATGAGTTAGCTCCAGTAGTGTCGCAAGTAATCTTCCAGTGTCACAGGTGGATCTCTGCACAAAGCATGCAGGTGCTGGGATAGGCACACAGAGCTGCCAAAGGATCCATAGCATCTAGGAGGAGGGCCACATTGTCTGATACACCTGGGATATATCCTTCCATGCATTTCCATTCTTCTCTTTCATGTGTTGCATTTGTTCATTCTTGCACTGCTATAAAGAAATATCTGAGACTGGGTAATTTATAAAGAAAAAAGTTTTAATTGGCTCACAGTTCCACAAATTACAGGAAGCATGGCAGCAGCTACTCAGCTTTCAGTGGGGGGCCTTAGGAAACTTTCGATTGTGGCGGAAGGCAAAGGGGAAACAGATACAGGGCCGGAGAAGGAGAAAGAGGGGGAGAGTGAAATGCCACACACTTTTAAACAACCAGATCTTGTGAGAATTCTATCACAAGAACAGCACCAAAGGGATGGTGCTAAAGCATTTATGAAGGCTCCACCCCAATGATTCAATTGTCTCTCACCGGGCCCCACCTCCAACATTGGGGATTTCAATTCAACCCGAGATTTGGGTAGAAACACATATCCAAACCATCTCATATATCTTGTGACTACTTGAGGCTATCATTTAAATAAAAACTTAAAACACAACATTTTAATTTTTGACTAGTAAAAAAAACCTCTTCTTCATTTATTAGGGTTTCTCCCAATGCTAAGGTTATACAAATATTCTATTTAAACATATACTTTGTTGGTACTTAAAATCTCTGGGAGTATCTTTTTGGAAAAGCTATGAAATTCATTTTCTACCACATTTATTTTCTATCAGAAGGAAGATAAATTATTTTAGCATCAATATTGATAACATTTTCCACTGAAATAAAATGTAACCTTGTCATTTATTAAAGTCTTACCTATTCATATCGATTTCTGGTCCTTCTCATACCTTACACTTACCTATTTCTACATCAATAAAAGTAATAAAATTAGATATGTTTATTGATTTTATTTTGTGGTAAGTTTTAATATTAGTATGTTTTCATATTATAAAAGACAAATATACACTTTTAACATTTTGCATAATTTTTTGACTGTTTTCAAGCATTTATTTTTAAAGATGAATTTAAAACTGCTTGAGTGTTCCAGAAATTTTAATATGGGTTGGAATTTCATTAAATATATATCTTAAAGTTGGAAGAATTCACATTTTCAGTTGTCTCACTTAGAAACATTTTCTATTTGGGGGGTACAATTACTTTATTTCAATAATGTGTTGTAGTTTTCTTCATGTAAACTTAACACCATTCTTATTAAATTTATTTTAAAATATCTATAGTTTTTGTCGCAATTATAAATGTAATTTGTTTCCATTTGTAAGTGAATATCGATCAAATTTGTCATTTTAGTAGTTGGATGCTCTGGTATAGAAGACTATCATCTATAATTAAAGATAATTTGATCGTGCTTTTTCAATTTTTATATGAATCTTAAAATTTTTTCTTTTTCATTGTTTAAGTAATGCTAATAAGGGGTAACCCTGCCTTGTGTCTGATTTTGATATAAAAGCCTTCAGTGTTTTAGTTGTTGTTATGAATTAGGTTTTGTTAGTCTTGATCATATTTAAGTATTTTATTTCTGTTCTTAGAATTTATACTGGGAATGCTGAATTTCTGAAAATGCTTTTCAGCTACTATTGATAGCATCCACATATTTCTTTTCTCCTTTAACATATTGATCTGTTAAATCATGTTGTTAGATTCTTAATGTTGAAGCACCTTTTGTATTCCTGAGAGAGGTTTTATTAGGCCCTAGTGTACGTTTATTGGGGTACACTAGACTTGATTTATTAGCATTTTATTTAGACTTTTAGAAAAATAATTTTTTCTATAAGAAGAGAAACTTTATCCATATTTTTCTAAGTTCTAAAATAGCTTAAGTAGTTCTTCTCTTAATAACTTTTTTTTTTTTTTTTTTTTTTTTTTTGAGACGGAGTTTCGCTCTTGTTACCCAGGCTGGAGTGCAATGGCATGATCTCGGCTCACCACAACCTCTGCCTCCTGGGTTCAGGCAATTCTCCTGCCTCAGCCTCCTGAGTAGCTGGGACTACAGGCACGCGCTGCCATGCCCAGCTAATTTTTTGTATTTTTAGTAGAGATGTGGTTTCACCATGTTGACCAGGATGGTCTCGATCTCTTGACCTCATGATCCACCCACCTCGGCCTCCCAAAGTGCTGGGATTACAGGCTTGAGCCACCACGCCCGGCCCCCTCTTAATAACTTTTTATTCTGGCATCCACATTGTCCAGTCCTTGCAGTCATGACAGAAACTGATGTTGCTATTCATACTATCTGCAGCATTGGTCCTTTCTGTATGTCTGTCTTTGCCCATTTTCTACCTCCTCTTGTATCTGGCCTGAAAAAAAAGTGAGAGGGGAGAGTCTTGAGATTATTTTACATTATATCTGTATGAGATCTTAGGTAAAGAGTCAAAAATGACTCCTATCAAGCTCATAAGGGAAAATTGCAAATCTCTAATTTTTCTTTTTTCACTTAAATGTAGCTTACAAAAACATAACCTATAACTGCAAGGAACTATTAAGAATATCAAGGCCGGGCACGGTGGCTCAAGCCTGTAATCCCAGCACTTTGGGAGGCCGAGGCGGGTGGATCACGAGACCAAGAGATCGAGACCATCCTGGTCAACATGGTGAAACCCCGTCTCTACTAAAAATACAAAAAATTAGCTGGGCATGGTGGTGCATGCCTGTAATCCCAGCTACTCAGGAGGCTGAGGCAGGAGAATTGCCTGAACCCAGGAGGTGGAGGTTGCAGTGAGCCGAGATCGCGCCATTGCACTCCAACCTGGGTAACAAGAGCGAAACTCCGTCTCAAAAAAAAAAAAAAAAAAAATATCAAGAAAGGGGCTGACTCTGCTTTAACAAGATGGCTGTTGTAAGTTGGATTTCTGGGTAAGCAGCCTTTGAGTCAGAGGGTTATTTTTTAGCGACAATGATGAGATCAACACCTGTCAGGGCACAGATGGAAGAAGGATTGTCAAAGGGAAAGTGTGGTCTACGATTCAGTGTCCAAAGAGGCATATGCTGACTTCACAATAAGCTCTAAGCTGGATCAGCCTGCAGAGTTGTGGTCAGCTGGTGCACAGAAGTTGGACTCTATAACCTATCAGTGATCTGGCTTTGGCTGCAGGCTACCTCAAGGCAGGTGGGGAAAGTGGCAGTTTTCAGGGGAGAGCAGCTCCTGGGGAGTGCTGCCAGCTAACACTAGCAACACTCCCAGCAGCTGGGAATAAGTCCTTCAGTCCTGAAATATGCATTTGGATCCTGAATACGCGTCTGGATATACATCGACCATAGGTCATGACTAACTGAGGTCAAAAAAGCAGTTCCATTTATCACTTTCTCTGTATTTCCTAGAAGAAAGAACTTCACATTGGAAAGTCTGGAGTAAACTTTTTGAGGAAAATGTTTAAGAGATAAGAGAACAACGAGGCATTTATGAGGTCTCCTGAAGAACATAAATTTTATCTGGAAGAATTGAGAATGTAAAGACAAGAAAACTAAATTACTGTCAATAATCTTCTAAATACAAAGGAAATGTAAATGGCATCACAGGAATAAAGGTTTTTCAAGTGTTTAGAATAAATAAAAATACATTTGGAGTTCTACAAAATGATAAGAGATTTTCTCTTAAATAATTTTAGAATGGACTAAAAATTACTTATACCCATTTAAAAAATAATGCGGAGACTGCTAGGAACTGGTGTATGTCTTTGAGAACAAATCATGCCTTTTTTAAGGGAACTACTAAGGATGAAGAGATTTTTGCCGTCAACAGTTTTCTGTCTAATAAGATGATGTGCTTTTTGACAAAATAAACACTAGCCACATATTTGGTTTGGAATTTTGTAATTTAGTCCTTCCTTAAACATAAAATTTATGTCAACAATGACTGGGTTGTTGAAAATAAAAATAAAAAGTGAAAAGCAGTCATTTGTAAGTGAGCAAAGTTTTAGAGTATTCTGGTAATATAAATTAAACTCAGAATTTTTACTGAATTTTTGTTTCATGCATTCAAACAAAGTTACCAAATCTGGGTATGATGGATTTGTTTTTATGTTACATAGCAAATACTGACAAAGTCGCAGAAGAATGCTTTTTATTTATGCAGTATATTTATGTGTTTAAACATTTTTCCAGGCAAGAATTGAACATAATTTAAAAATACCAAGGTGATGATGTTTCTGTACCCAGACTTTCCAGTCTTACAAACCTTTATCATATTTAAGATAATGAATAGCTTGAATTTTCCCATTTCACACTCTTTTAAAATGATCAATTTAGAATGACCCATCACTTGCTGTCTGTAAATCTGTCTCCTTTTTTCTATTATTCCATGTCATACAATATTTGTTATCTATCAGGTTTTGTTATTCAGTAATTTTTTGTATTCTCCTCTCTGTCTCCTTTTAGCCTGAAATCAAGAAATTAAAATTCAATGTGTAGTTCAGACTCATGTAAACAGAACTACACTCCAGGGAGGTTTCATTCAGATCTCTAAAGCATTCTAGTTTCTACTAACTTATCAGGTACTGAATTAATGAACAAAATTGCCAAAGAGCTGTACTTTAGTACTAAATTCAATAGAATAGTCTTTAAAATAATGATAATAAAATATTTAGGGAAAGATGTAATCAATAGTAAACTATAGTCAGATGCTACTTAGCATAAAATCCAAGGTAGTTATAATTATTTTAATAGGAGCATGTGCCTAGCTCAGGGTTTTGCTCAGAGTGGACACTAGAAATATATGTTAAACAAATAAATGAATTCATTAAAGTGCTGCCTGCTATACTTTTGATTTTTAGTTCTACTATTTTGTGAGAAAAACAGTATTTAAGACAAGGAAAAAAAACACTTTTGCATATCACCCGTGAATTATCTAAATCATCTGAATTATCAAAGCTTTCCTATGTGTAGAAAACTTTGTAATCATTTTAAATAGTTCCAAGAGCTTTGAAATTTAAGAGTTTCAATCAAATAATAGACACCTCACTAGATATTCCACTGGGAATTTGATCTGTTAAAACTGTATTTATATAAAAAGAATTTCAGGGCCTGGTGCGGTGGCTCAAGCCTGTAATCGCAGCACTTTGGGAGGCAGAGGTGGGTGGATAATGAGGTCAAGAGATTGAGACCATCCTGGTCAACATGGTGAAACACCGTCTCTACTAAAAATACAAAAATTATTTTTGTATTTTTAGTAGAGACGGTGTTTCACCATGTTGCATGGTGGCACGTGCCTGTAATCCCAGCTACTCAGGAGGCTGAGGCAGGAGAATTGCCTGAATCCGGGAGGCAGAGGTTGCGGTGAGCTGAGATCGTGCCATTGCACTCCAGCCTGGGTAACAAGAGAGAAACTCTGTCTCAAAAAAAAAAAAGAAAAAAGAAATCGAAAACTTTACTTTTTAAAAGTTCTTCACACTTAATAACTGAGTTTATAACACTAAATAAGTGTTGCAAATAAACACAGACCCTTGTCTGTGCTAAATATTTGTCCTGAACAAAGAGGAAAATAAAAGCCCTATTCAGATGTGCGATATCAGTTTTCAGGCAGGTGGTTGCAGTTTAAGCAGGTTTAGAGAGAGATGAAAAAACGAAAATTAGAAACCAGAGCTATGAGCCAGACATGATGCAGGTAATCCTAAATCAAAATTTTATCATCTCTAATAATCAGTAGGATTTTTCCTTCCCTTTCTTAGAATCTTTCGTGTCCCAGTAACAGAAATCTACTTAAAGTAGTCTGTTTTGTTTAAAAAGAGTTTTTTCAGTGTCGACATACTTTAGGGGATCTAGAGGCAGATAACGTCTTTGAGCCTCACAGAGGGCTAGAAGCAGGAACGGAAAAGTCACCAGATGCCTACTTGTTTGGGGAAAAAATTCTTAGCCAAACCCAAGAGAAATATTTCTTCTTAAACTAGATCTCAAATGAAGTAACTGTTTCCTTTAAAACGTAGAAAGTTTGTGATTGGGAACCATGAGAAACAGACAATTGTCCCTGAAGCTTTTCAACAGAGATAGCTTTGTTCTGTTTGAAGGATTGTATTACATAATAAATGATATTCTCAAGAAAATGCCTATATGCTGAGACAAAGACCTTCCCTCCCATCACCTTCTACATCTTGAACATTGATGATGAGGGTTCTGCATGCTAGAAATCACATCTAGCTTCTCCAGACATCCTCAACAGGTATCAAAGAGAGGGCCCACACACAGAGACCTAAAGCCACTTTTCTTCAGACTGTCCTGCCTCCAACAATGTAGATGAAGGGGGAGTTCCAGATGCCGTCTCTTCTTGTCTCCTGACACTCACTGTGTATCTGTCTCCCTTGACAATCTCATGAATGATTTATTCTGTTTTTGTTAGGCACCAGAGGGAGCACCCTATGGCTTGGTCCTTCATGCTCTTCTCCTTTCTGTCTATTCCCACTGTCTGGGGCTGCCATCCAGCCAGGGAGCACCACATCAGGTTCGAATACAGGAAGATATGAGAGATGTTTGCTTTCATAGTAACAGCAGGGAGAAAAAGAAAAAGTCATAATTAAAATTTTTATCAAGCTTTGAAAAAAAATATGGACCCAAAATAAGCTTAAGAAAATAAATTCCAGGGGGGATGAAATCACCATAAATGAGGTAAGAGTTACAGAAGTTGTGCTTCTGGAAACAAGTGCCGAGTTATGGTACAAGCAGGCAGAGGAGCAAGGGAGACTATCTATGATTCGAGATGCGGGAATGGTCGTTTTCTGTCAGGTTGAAGACATTTGACAGGAAATAAACATAAGAGAAACTATCGGGGTTATAGAAATGTTGTGTGTCTTGATTTGGTGTTAACTACATAGGCATATATGTTTGTCTGACGTTATCCAACTGTGATCATAAGATCTGTGCACTCCACAACTAAACACACATTTTTTTAAAAAAGAGATAAATAATATAGAGGGGGATAGCCTGAAAAAAAAAAATGGAAGGAGGCTCATGATTGTTGAAGCTTGGTGGCGAATGCTTAAGGATTTCATGTACTGCTCTCTTTATTACTCTTCTCTGTTTAAACCGTTCAACAATTCCCCATCTCACTACTAGTAAAAGCTAAGTCCTCACAACAACCTGTGAAGATCCACAGAGTTCTTTAAGAACTGCCCTCTCCTATGATTTTTCTTGACCTCATTCCTTACTAATGGCTGCCCTCTTCACTCCGCTATAACCACATGCTACAGTCACTGCCAGCTGTTTCTTCAAGTTACCTGGCATGTGCACCGGTTAGATCTTTGCACTGGTTGCTCCATCTCCCTGTTGTCGCCCTCCTCTAGATAAAACCCAGACCAATTTCTTTTTTTTTTATTGTGAGATTGCTGCATTTTAAAAATTATTATTATACTTTAAGTTGTGAGATACATGGGCAGAACGTGCAGGTTTGTTACAAAGGTATACATGTCCCATGGTGCTTTGCTGCACCCCTCAACCTGTCACCTGCATTAGGTATTTCTCCTAATGCTATCTGTCTTCTACACCTCACCCTTTGACAGGCCCGTGTGTGATCTTCCCCCACCTGTGCCCATATGTTCTCACTGTTCAACTCCCACTTCTGAGTGAGAGCATGCAGTGTTTGATTTTCTGTTCCTGTGTTAGTTTGCTGAGAATGATGGTTTCCAGCTTCATCCATGTCCCTACAAAGGACATGAACTTATTCTTTCTTATGACTGCATAGTATTCCATGGTGCATATGTGCCACATTTTCTTTATCCAGTCTATCATTGATGGGCATTTGGGTTGGTTTCAAGTCTTTGCTATTGTGAATAGTGCCACAATAAACATACCTGTGCATGTATCTTTATAGTAGAATGATTTATAATCCTTTGGGTGTATGCCCTGTAACGGGATTGCTGTGTCAAATGGTATTTCTAGCTCTACATCCTTGAGGAATTGCCACACTAATTTCTTGCAAAAACATTAGTTTCTTAATTAGGCCTATCTCCACATGTACATTTAAAAATGCAACCCCCTCTTCTCCTCCCTTTGACTTTTTTTTCAAAGCGTTCATAACCTTTTAACATACAAACACTTTACATATTTTAACTCTCTCTCTCTCTCTCGCCTCTTGAATGTAAGCACCAAAGGGATGGTAGGGTAGAAATCTATGTTTTATTTATTTTCATACTGCAAGTGCCTAGAACAATGCCTAGCACGTAATTGGTGTTCCATAAATATTTGGCGAATAAACAAACAAATGATTTCTCAACCTTATTCTGTGAAGTTTCCTTGCTCCATAAGAAGTGAAGTTCTCCTACCTCCATTTTTCAGAGTATACGAAGAATCATTCCTCCATCCTTGAGGTATAGTGACAACCTGGACCCTCTTCCTCAAGAAGCCATTATCGTCAATGATAACGTCCAATTTACAATTTTTCTTCATCAAGTGGACATTGAGAGAACTTACAGGAATATTAGAAAATATCAAACATGCAAATATTCTCCTTCATGATGGAACAAAATATAAGAATTAAAAGTGGTTAATTCTTGTGTTTTCTTATTTTGTCTATAGTCAGGGCTTTCCTGATAAAACCAACAAGAGTGAAACAGAAATAGACAGAGAGAAACACAAAGAGCAAAAAGGAGAGAGATTTATTTTAAGAAATTGGCTTGCCGGGTGCGGTGGCTCAAACCTGTAATCCCAGCACTTTGGGAGGCCGAGGCAGGTGGATCACGAGGTCGAGAGATCGAGACCATCCTGGTCAACATGGTGAAAACCCGTCTCTACTAAAAATACAAAAAATTAGCTGGGCATGGTGGTGCATGCCTGTAATCCCAGCTACTCAGGAGGCTGAGGCAGGAGAATTGCCTGAACCCAGGAGGCGGAGGTTGCAGTGAGCCGAGACCGCGCCATTGCACTCCAGCCTGGGTAACAAGAGCGAAACTCCATCTCAAAAAAAAAAAAAAAATAAGAAAGAAATTGGCTCACACTGTTGTGGAAGCCTGGTAAGTGCAAAATCTTTGGACAGGATAGCAAACTGGACACCCAGGGAAGAACAGCAGGTCAAGTCCAAAGGCAGTTTGCTGGCAGAATTTCTTCTTTCTTTGGGGAGGGCAGTCTTTGTTCTATTAAGACCTTCAACTTAATGGAAGGGGCTAGATGAGGCCCAACCACACAATGGAGACTAATCTGCTTTACTTAAAATTCACCAATTTAAATTTTAATCTCATCTTAAATTTAAATTGAAAAACAAAAAACAGCTTCACAGAAACATTCAAAATAATGTTTGAACAAATATCTGGACACCTGGCCCAGCCAAGTGATGTAAGGTACCCTTCGTGGCATAAGCTTTCCAATTCTTAGGCTGTTTATTTTCTGATGAACTCGTTTGGTGACAGTTCTGAAGGACAGTTTCTTTTTCTCAGGTAAACAAAATGTTCATTCTCTCTTTCTTTCTCTCCCCCAACCCCACCCGTCTTTTGCTCTTGTTCATACTTCTGCACAGTCTCATTCGCCAGTTGTGTTTTTCTCTCTTACTCTCTGGCTTTTATTCTATTGCTTTCTTGACTTTGCTCATATTTTTACTTCACATTTGATGTAAAAGATGTGCATATGCATTTTTTTTAGACAGTCTTGTTCTTTCTCCAGGCTGGAGTGCAGTGGTGTTATCTCGACTCATTGCAACCTCCACCTCTCAGATTCAAGCAATTCTCCTGCCTCAGCCTCCTGAGTAGCTGGGACTACAGGTATGTGCCACCTTGCCCAGCTAATTTTTCTATTTTTAGTAGAAAGGGGTATTAACCATGTTGGTGAGGATGGTCTGGATCTCTTGACCTTGTGATCCCCCACCTTGGCCTCCCAAAGTGCTGGGAGCACAGGAGTGAGCCATTGCGCCTGGTGCATGTGCATTTTCGCATCATGTTTTTTTCTCCCTGAGGCCAGTGTCACTGCTTGCTTGTCAATATACAGGGTTTATTATGACTGACCAGCCTCAAACTTAAATGTTCTCACTAGTCCAACACCGGCCGCCAACTTTTCATCTTCTTTCTGTCTCAATATGCAATTCCTAGATTAGTTAGATTAGTTCAACCTGGTAAAGTTGCCCAATTGAACTTGGGCAAATTGCCTATTTGTCTTTGCCTAGAGGAGTTTGTGATGTGTGGCTTACTACTTACTGGTTGAGTCTTTGGAAACAGCCTGAGATGGAAATGAGGCAGCTTGAGAAATCAAAGTAAATCCGATGTCCTCCAGTGGACTGAACAAATCCTCTCTCAGCAAAGGGGATGCCAGAGAAACCTTAAAAACTGAGTGCCCAGCACAATGAAACAGGAGGTTGGACATACCTGTTATACTACCCTCTTGCTAACCACCATTAATCTTTCTTTTCTAAGGGTTAACCAGAAAGTAAGTTTTTTAAAAGACATGTTCCATCGCTAATTTCAACCATCAGCCTTACACTGCCCTTCCCTTTTTACAGTTTCAACACAGCAGCTGACAGACATTCCTTTCCGATAAGAGACCACTGACCATGGAATAATTGGTGCCAGTTTATGGAGGCTGTGCGCTGAGTGCCTTTGTGTCTTCTGCTTCACCTTTTGATGTATAGAGCCTAATTGTAATACACTTCAATGTTAAATCTGCACCCCAAAGTGAATATGAGACATGTAACATATATGCTAGCTTACTACACATGTGTCTGCTCCCCTTTGTAAATATTCATGGCTTCCCCTGTAATCTGTGAAATATGGATACTCAGCCAACACATTCGGCATAAATTCCTGTCTCATCTTTTCCTCCCTGGAAGTGCCTGCTTTTCAGTGTCAGCTGGAGGTTCCCATACCCCTGCTTGAGAAATGAAGTTCTCCTTTCTAAATTTACAGATTTTGTGACAGATCCCAGATTCCCTGCAGCGTGACTGAAGATAATGCATGCATGAGCCCATTGACAGCTCAGCTGTCTCCCCAGCCGCATTGGGAAAGAGCCAGGTAAGTCCCAAGATCTCCTCCCAATTTTAGGCTGAAGATCTTGGAGACTTTATTTCTTCCTACATCTCCCTTTCATCTGGACCTTGGAAGAGATATTTCTCTTGGCCCTGGGTCTAAGACGGGGGACAGTTGGTGGGGGTGCATTTCAACTGAACTCAGTGGCTTCTCAAAGGGACACCTTTGGTAAAGGCTGTTATGGAGAACCTGGGTTCTAAGGGAACAGTCTCTGGTCAGTCACCATCAGGAACCCTGGTGGCTTACATGTTTAAGAACTAGGGAAATATTCTTATGAATGTTTGAGATCCTGGCTAAAGCTAACCTTGGAGGATTTAAAGCTTTGTTGGTCACAGTGGGGGAACTTTCTACATCCTTAAATTTGTTTATTTATTTGCACAATTAGAACAGGGTTTGGACCTCTCAATGGCAGTGTGAGACCTTTTGTAATTAATTAGTACTAGGAGAATTCTAAATGTGTTCTGGAGTCTCTGATGACCTCTTTAAAAGAGACACATTCAAAGCTGAAAAAATATAATTTGAAAACTTGACCAGTATATTTAAAAACTTGAGAGCTACCTTGAGTTAGATTCCAACCTTGAGACAGAAAAAGATGCTGTGTTTCTCCACCTGCCTTCTTCTACTGCTCCTTTATGCCAGTGGCACTACATCCTTCTCTGCCATCTTTCACCCTTTCTGAGCTTCCTTTCTTCCCTTTTCCTTCTTTCCTAGAGCCACGCCTCCTTTCCACACCCCTCCAACCCTTCTCATTGCCCCCTTATAAATTACCCAAATTATAGGGGGCCACCAGGCAGTAGAATCATTCTCCTCCCTCTGGTCCAAAACTGATCTTATGCCTATTATCAAGGACTTCCCTAACCCTAAAACAAACTCAGCTGAATTGGAATGCCATTTTGGCTTAATTATAAATATATATCAACCAGGCCTTCTCAGTGTTTAGCAATTGTTCCAGATGTTAGCAGGACTATTTTTAGCCAAGGAATAGATGAACCATGAGAGTCTGGCACACCCTGAAACTGATCTTGTACTTACATGGGAAGCAACCTTTAGGAGGGCTCAGGAGGTAATTATAGATTTAATTAAAGACGTCCTAGTAACTTTTCTATGTCAAATAGATTGGAAGGCTATTCAATGATATATCCAGAAAAGGGATGAGCCAATCTTTGATTTTTTTTTCAATCAACTAAAAAAAACTTTCACACAGAATTGAGGCATTAAAGATTTAAATGAGGACAATGCCAAGCTTTCCAACTCACTTTTTCCTTCAGGTCTCAATGAGACCCTTAGTACTCTGGTTAAGCAGATTAACCAGTACTCCAGTTAAGCCATGATTCCGGCTGGACTCTAAAAGGCCTCACGAGTTGGCTTTCATGTCCAACTACCTCTCAAAAACAACAAAAAGAAACATACTCGGGTAGCTAAGACACTCATTGCCAGGAATAAACTGCAAAACTCACGGCCCTAAACATTAAGCAACATCAGGGGTTTTCTACTCAACAACAAGCCCTACCTAGGGAGCAAAAGACACAGCAGAGCCTGACACTAAAAAAAACCATAGATTGTTATTTTTATGGGAAGTCTGCATTTTAAACAGGATTGCAAGAAGTAGAAAATGTGACTCAAAAAAAAAATCCTGATCATGATAAAGAAAACTAATTCTTTCCCCAAAGTAGACTGACACCAGAACAGTTCCTTCCCCCATTACAAGGATAGGGGTACTAAGAGGAGGCGAAGAGAATTTTTCTTCTCCTAATGGTAAATCAGTTGGGAGAATCTGATCTTCAAATTAATAATCAAACAGTCTGAACTTAAATAGATACTGGGGCCACTCTGTTAGTGCTTAACCCCAACCCTTTATATGTCCCCCACCCCAGAAGCTGCCAGAGTTCCTGGTACGGGCTGACCAGCGACTTTTCCCTTAGAATCTACGTTCCCCACAGCAGCATTTTATGATTGTAACCAAACCATAAAAGTGGTCAGGGTAACTAATCAACCTATGACTATCTTTAAGGCAAAGCCAGGGCATCACCATTTCTTGTTTCCTCTGCTCCTGTGCATATGATAGAGAGTTCTTTGAGAAGCATCAAGTTCATATTTCTTTTTCTCATAAGGGAGGTACCATTCCAGAGCTCTATCCTTTGGACATCTTGACTTCTGACCTTACGCATGTCTTTCCCGTGTCACTCACTAGCTCAGTTGCCATTGAGCCCTGGGATTTTAAAAACTGCCTGATATACTCTGGGCCACTTTAACATCAATGTCTGTCTGATTCACTCAGCGCTGCCAATTACCATACAAACAGAGCCCAACAAATCTCTACCTAATATAAGACAATATCCCATCAGTCCTGAAGCTTTGTCCAGAATAAAGTACATCCTTAACGATTTCCTCTCCAAGGACCTCATAATCCCCTGCATTATCCCTTGTAACACACCTGTATTACCTGTCTTGAAACCAAACAGAAAGCGATGGAAGTTTGTTCAGGACTTTAATGATGTTTTTAGTAGTGTTATGCCTTGACACCCTGTTGTGCCAGACCCACACACACGCCTGTCTAGCATACCTTCTAACACCCACTGTTTCTCAGCTACTGAACCTTTAGCAACTTTTTCAGCAGCCCTGTCAATCCAGAAGGTCCATTTTCCTTTTTCTTCATGTGAAAGGGCTGATCATTCACTAATACAGTAATTCTCTGGAAATATACAGAAAACGCCACTTACCTTTGTCATATCTTATGAGTTAACTTTAGCATATATGCTTCCCCAACAATTGTACCCTGTTACCATACATTTATGCTCTCCCTTACAAGATGCTTGTCTTACTGACATACTTCGCTTACTCCACGAGCTGGCCCTTAAGGGACTCAAGGTCTCTAAAGACAAGCTACAGTTTTGTCGGAATTCTATTAAGTTTCACAGACACCTATTGACCTATTCAGGGATAAACAACAACCCTTCTCATTTTTAAGGCATTTTTCTTTCCCTCTCTTCACTATCAAGAAGCAGTTTGGAGGGTTTCTTGGACATACTACAGAGCTTGGGTTTCCAACCTCTCTTTAATGGCATGACCTCTATATGCTTTACTTAAAGTTTTCTCCTCTGACACCATTGTTTGAACCCCACAAGGTAAAGAGGTTTTCAAGGACCTAAAAGGTCAGTTGGCCTCACCCTCCACTCTGGGACTCCCAGATTATGATTTCCCCCTTTTCCTATTTTGTCCCCAAATCAGAAAAAAATGCCCTGGGAATTCTAAGTCAGCTCCATGCGGGTAACAATTAGCCCATTGGGTATTAGAGTCAACAATTCAGTTCTGAAGCTCTACACTACCTCAGGGCAGTCAGGCCATTTTCACCCTCATTAAAGCTACTGAAAAATAACGAGAGCCCCTCTCACTGTACATGTTTCTCATTCAGTTAAGGCCCTTCTCACTCTGCACCACACTCAGCGTCTTTCAAGTAGTCTACTGACCTCCTATGAGATACTTTTCTCCTCCTCTCCTAACCGAGCTATAGCTCACTGTAACCTCCTTAACCTGGCCGCCTTCTTTCCTTTATGAGAAGAGATGTCCTCCGTAACTATGCTGGCTTTACAGACATCCCTCTCTCACCCCACATACACTAAAGGAGACTTCCTTATTCAACCTGAATTTTATCTGGTATGCGGATGACTCTTTTCTCAGAGATTCTGCTACCTCCTATTGGGCAGGCTACATGGTGGTTTCTCTGATAGAAACCATTAAATCAGGCCCTCTGCCAGGTGCCTTGTCCGACCAACAGGTGGAACTGCAAGCCTTCACTCAAGCCTGCCCACTGGCCAAATATAAAAATGGTGATATTTATACAGACAGCAGACACGCCTTCAGAGTTGCCTCTGATTTTGGCATGATCTAGAGCCAAAAAGGATTTGTCACCTCTTCTGAAGAGCCTGTTAAGAATGAAGACTTCGTTCTAGTCCTTTTGGATAATATTATTCAGGCTCCTCAAGCCATAGCCATTATCAAAGTCCAGAGATGTGATTTATCTGACAAAACAGAGGACAGCAAAGACAATGATCTAACAAGTGTGGCCACTCCAGCTGCTGCAGGCTGACTCCTTCCCCAGTTACAGCTGCTCAGCCCACCACCCCTCCTTCTTCCCAGGCTCCTTCCTCTCCCTCACTCCCTTTCCCATCTGAACATCTCTTTTCCAGACTCACACTATTTCTAAAAACAGTTTCAGAGGCTGAAAGGGGAATTAGATAAAACAAAATTGTTATTTCAACACCCAGACACAATTATAGGAGGGTCCAAGTAGACATTCAGTTGTACCCAGCACTCTTTAAAGACCAGCTTTAACCTTCATGCAAAATCTGACCCATTGCGTTCCAGACAGGATGATTCAGTGGAGCAGACAATACTATTGGACACTTTCTCCAACTGTTGCTTCTCGGGTACATAAACTTTGCAATGTCTGCCCTCATTAAACCAACCCCTAAAGCCTCCTCCAAGTTGACTTTCACTTCCCTTCACTATAATGGCAAGCTGATTCACTCTATTGCCATCCATGGATACAAATATATTCTTATAATGGTGACATTTATTCTTCTTAGGTTGAGACTTTCCTTTGCAAACAAGTCACAGCTATGGCGGTGGCCAAATACTACTTGAGAAAACCATTTCTACCTGGGATTCCCTTTGAAAATCACAGATAGGGAAGCTCATTTTACCAGTCAAGTACTGAAACAGGTTTTTCAAACCTGGCCCATTCCAAAGCACTGTCGGTGTGCCTATCATCCCAGTCCTCTGGGCTGGTTCAGCAGACTAATGAAATCATTGAAAACCATCTGGCAAAAATCACAAAAACATTTCACGTGTCTTGGCCTAAAGCTCTTCTGCTGGTGTTACTGATTCTGCTGTTCACTCCCATGAGAAAACATTGACTTTCTCCTTTTGAAATCATTACTGGCTTGGCTTGGTGGCTTATCTCTGTAATCTCAGCAGTTTGGGAGGTCAAGACAGGAGTATAGGCATTTGCTACCAACCTGGGAAAAATAGTGAGAACATGTCTCTACTAAGAGTAAAAAAAAAATTAAAATAGTAGCCAGGCATGGTGGCACATGCCTATAGTCCTGGTTACTTGGGAGGTGGAGGCAGGAGGACTGCTTGAACCCAGGAGGTTGAGGCTGCAGTGAGGTATGATGACTCCATTGTATTCCAGCTTTGGCAACAGAGCAAGACCCTTAAAAAAAAAAAAAAAAAGAAATTGTTACTGGTTGGTCTATGCCTTTAGATCAAGAAATATTATCTCCTATCCAATTACAGGGGGAATTCCCAGCTTATTGCCAGAAAGTCTTCAAAGCTGTAGTCATCAGCCACTACAAGGTGGGAAAATATTTTTTTTTCCCTCCAGGTCTGCAGAGCATTATTCTGTCTCAGTGGGAAGGGGAAGGGGTCCAGGTATACAGAGGGTGCAGGGCCTATGTGTACATCATGAAGCCGTGGTTGGCAAAGACAGCCTCCTCCAGGGGTCGCAGTCCATACAACTCCCCGAACAAGGAACTTGCCGCTTCGAGGACTGTCAGGGAAAGTCTTTTTACAGCTTCCAGTGAGGTCGTAATCTCCAGTCCCACCACCTCCAAACCGTTGGTTACATATAATGGAAAATACGTCAGTTAAAAGACTCTATTCCGCCTCACTGAAAAGGCTCTTATCAAGTATTATTGACTAACCTGGGAACTGTTTAGTTTCAAAGAGTTTGCGATTAGATATACATATCTCCTATCTGAAATAAACAGCAATCACTGCTGAATCACGGACATTAATGCCTCATCTGACACCAAACCCAAGTTGACCAAACTCTAGTACTTAGGCCCAAGGAAAGGCAAACACAGCGAACTTCCTAACACTAAACCAGGCCTGAACTGAGATGAATGCTTATACTCTCCTGGTATTGGTTATCACATTTAGTGTTTTAGGAATTTTCACAGTTGTCATTTTCTTACGTAAAGCGTTGAGATACCCACCCCCCACCTTGTTAAATGCATATCTATTTTCTAATTGTTTTAATTGTAATTTATCTGCAGAAATTTTATGTATCTTAGACATTTTGCACCATGCTGAGATAGGCCTGTGCATCTCAATAACTAGACACCCATAGATAATTAAAATACTTATGAGCTCTTTCTTCTACAACTGTCAGAATTTCACAAGATTTAAGAAACTCTCTTTTAAGGATATGGTGATTTGTTTTCTTTATTAGTAAGGTTCTCTGTTATCTCAAAGACAATCCCAAAACTTGTTGACAGCTCCCCTGAGTTGATATGAAACTTGTGGTTTCTTCTTCGGTTTGAATTTTTAGATAGAATATTTGTCTCCTTTTTTTTTTTTTTTTTTTCTTTTATGGACTTAACAGCCTTTTCCCATCTCTTTATAATTGTCCCTTTATGTCAGGGTATAAAATGACATGATAACTATTTAGTTAAATTGTCCCAAAGGGTTGCCACTGGAGACAATTTACCAAATTGTTAGATGTGTCAAGAGCTTTCTAAATCCATTCACAATAAGCATTTCCCATTAATACCTGCCACCTCCCAAAGTGCTGGGATTACGTGAACCACGGAGGCAGGCAAATCACTTGAAGTCAGGAGTTCAAGACCCACCTGGCCAACATGACAAAACCCCATCTCTACCAAAAATACAAACATTAGCTGGGCATGGTGCTGTGTGCCTGTACTCCCAGCTACGAGGGAGATTGAGGTGGAAGAATCGCTTGAACTCAGAAGGTGGAGGTTGCAGTGAACTGAGATTGTGCCACTGCACTTCAGCCTGGGTAACAGAATGAGAGTCTGTGTCAAAAAAATAAAAAAACATATCCATCACAGACTTTCTCCAATGTTCCTGGCCACCCCACTCATCTGGACTAATTTCTTTTCTTGTCAACTTTCTGAGTCTAATTGTTTGCACACCCAAATATTACCCCCCGTTTTTTAATCTGTCCCATGTTATTAATGTTAGAAAATTACTGTACACCACAAGACTTATTTGATTAATCAACTACTGGATATACAGATGCATTCTAGATCAAATAAAGTTTAAAAGTTTTCCTTATTATGCCAACAATACTTATGCTTACAAAATATCATGCAAATGGATTTTTAAAATTTGCTGAGAGAGGTGATTCATGGTTTAATTTAGTATTATCAGCACTTACTATGATCTAATTCATCAGTAAACATACCTTGGGGCTATCTCTCCCCCAGGTTATGTATTTGTATATGACACAAGGGCTGATTCACTCATTCTGGGGTGGGAACACCACTGCTTCGACACTCTACAAAAGAAGGTTCTTGTTTGCTGGGATATGTTGTAACCTCTTTTTCATCATCCTCAACTGTAAAAGTTTTCCTGCTTTCCACAGACTAAAAAGAAAATTACTGGGAGTTTCTTAAGGGACTTGATGGCAGAAACTCTGTATATAGTAGTTCCTGGTTATGGGGTTTATGTGAGTAGAAAAAGTTCTATCAGCCACCTTAGGGCAAATTGCTGAAGAGAGTGCAAAAATATTGTGGAACAACAAACTTCTAAATTTTTTGGCTCAAGTGGTTTTAGATGATTGGGCTGCATTAGATTTTCTCTTAGGCAGACGAGAAGGATTCTGTACAATGGCATATTTACATCAACACTTCAGGTGAGGTAGAAACTCATATGGAAAATATTTCCAAATAAGCCAAATGGTTACAAAAATTATGAACTACAGACCCCCTTAATTATCTTTTTGGCTACCTCTTGACTAGATTAGGAAATCAGCTTCAATCCATTTTACAAATGCTTGTTATTATTGTTCTTGCTATTTTATTCCTTTTGTTCTGATAATCAAAATGCTTCTGCTCTAACTATTTCAAATTTGTAACTAAAACCAAGATCACTGTGGCTCAAAACTTAGAGCTTATTTTGGCTTTGAGGTTTTGATTTTTATGCTGATTAAAAGGTTTAAAGAGTTGAAGATTGCCTGCACACTTCCATTCCCATCTGGCCTAAAACATTTCATTGGTTGTAAGTCTTCTCCTTGTAAGTCCCTTGGCCACAGGGCTCCCACAGAAAGACTGGGTAACCCCAGGGAAAGTAGCCAGAACACCCTGACGACCATATGAGAGATGAAATGAAAGTTTGGGTATTGATGCCGACTGACCAATCTTGGCCAAAGGGGTAAATGAGAAATAAAAATAAAATCCTCAGATGCCCAATCAACTGAACTAATCCCCTCTTGTCCAAGAGGACCTTAGATAAAACCTAAAAACTGATGAGACAGAAAGTCGGACAGAAAGTCATGCCTCATTACACTCCCCACTAACCACCATTATCTCTTTTTTAAGCGTTAAACAGAAACCAGCCCTTTCAAAGGATTTGTTCTACTGATGATTTCCATCAACTGCCTAATGTTGCCCCCCTCCCCTACCGCCACCCTTTTGTGAGGTTTCAGCACAACAGCTGGCATTCCCTCCTGATAAGAGACCACTGACTATGGAGTGGTTCTGACCAGTTTACAGAGGCTGCCTGCTGAGTACCTTTGTGTCCTCTGCTTCAACTTTAGACATACAGGGCCTAATTGAAATAATTCCAATGTTAAGTCTCCACCCAAAAGTGAACATCGAACACATGCAACATCCATTTTTGCTTACCATGCATGTGCATGACTCTCTATGTAAATATTCAGAGTTCCTCCTATAGCTTGTTAAATATATATACTTAGCCAAACTCTTCAGCATAAATTCCTGTCTCATCTTTCCATCCTTCAAAGCACCTAATTTTTGGTTTCAGCCGGGGCCCTGCTTCCCGCCTACAGGCTGTTTTACCTCCATCTTTAGATATAAAGCCTTCCTTTCTAAACTTACAGATTTTATGACTTTTTGGTTGACAAGCTTATCCAAAAAACAGTGCTCCCGCAGAATGAAAATAATGTTAGATTAAGAAATGTTTAATAAGGTACCTTTGACTTTACTAAAGAGTTTAATAATTGAATACAGTTCTTAATACAATATTGTAATAATATACCAGCAAGTTACAGTTCCGTTATTATTATGTTTTATTTGTCTTTTTCAGTACAATCAAGTCTATGAAAATGAGTCAGGGGAAAAAAAACACCTAAGGCCCAATATGACAAAAAAAATAATGTAATCAATTAAGGAGAAAATGAAAACATCTGTCATTTATGCAGCATTTGTCACATGCATATTTGCACCCATCTTTTTATGTCTCATATATACAAATACTCTATTTTTACCTTAGCAAGATCTATGATCTCTCTGTTAAGGTCTGGTGCCCAGAATGACAAAGAATGTTTCTTGCATATGAATGTACATTGTTAAGGATGGATAGTAATTTCTATTTTATTTCCAATTATTCTTCTTGTTGATGCTCAGAATGTATTTGAATTTTGGGTCAACCATGTGTCACACACAACGTTAAGCATGATCCCATTAAATTCTACCCCATAGTCCCCCAAAGCTATGAACTAATATGAGGCTTAATGAAGTTTAAGATGGGACTGACATTACACAGTGAGGAGTAAGGTGGAATTCACCCCAAACCTCTTGATTTCATGGGCTTAATCTCCATCATTAAACTTGATTGCATCCCAAGTACTTCATTAATCAACATTGCTTTATAATGCCTAAGGCTATCAATTTAACTCTGAACATCTTTTTGTGCTAGAAGGTAAGGCAGGGCTTAAAGAATGGTAAGGCCTTGTCAAAAGGCTATGGGAGCTGCCTCAAGTGGCTAAATCTGGGATATTTTGACCTTCAAATTAAATAATAAGCCATTGAGTAAAATAAGAATTAGTGAGTCAATACTAACATAAATAAATGAATAATAAAAGAGAAAGAAGGAAATAGTCTTCCTAGATTAGAAAATCACCTCCTACATGTAGAAAGAATAACATAATTAGAAAAGCATGATTTGACAATCATCAGAAAATTGATAGGTATATGAAAGAATCATTAAATAGATAATAAAACTGGTAGGTGAAAGTTCGAGGAGTAATAGGATACTTACAAAATCTGAAGTTACCTCTCCCCAAATACTTCTTAATTGCAAAGAGAAAGATAGTAACTTGTAAATGGGAGAAAGCTGGCCAACATAATCTTATCCAAATAATCAAAATGAATGATGCTCTAGTGAGACAAGTGGACATCATGTGCCTTCTGATAGATGCACTGAGGACATAGGATGACTTCCGCGGAATTCCTGCCAGAAACACATAAGCTGAATGCACTGAGGACATAGAATGACTTCCATGGAATTCCTGCTAGAAACACATAAGCTGGATGCACGGAGGACATAGGATGACTTCCGCGGAATTCCTGCCAGAAACACATAAGCTGAATCTAATTACGAAGAAACTTCAGCAAAATTCAACTAAAGGGAATTTCCATAAAATAAATTACTAGAAGTGTTAAGTGTCCTGAAAAACAAAAATTCTCCAGACTAAAGGGATAAAGAAACATGACATTACTGTGCAGTGTCTGAGATGGCACCTACTTACACTACAAAGATTAAGATTGAGACAACTGATGAAATTTGTATAGGTTTGTAGATTAGATGGTAATGTGGTACCAATATTAATTTCCTGATTTTGACAATTATAGCCTGATTAAGTGAGAAGATATTCTTGTTTTTAGGAAACTCACTAATGTATCTAAAGGGTGAAGGAAAATCAAGTTTTCATCTTATTCTTAAATGCTTCAAAATATTAATTTGCTATAGACAGAGAAAGAGCAAAAGAGAGCAGGCAAACAGGATAGCATTTGGACTACTTAGATGAATTCTTTGTTTTTTCTTGAAACTCCTTTGTAAGTTTGACCTTAGGTCAAAATATAAAAATGAAATGAAGAAATAACATTTCTTAAAGAATTAAATCTACTTTATGTCACTATGCACGTCTGAGTTACTTTCTAGAAGTGAGGCGTCTATTCTAAGGATATGTGCATTTGCAATTTTAATGCCAAATAACTCTTTTGAGTTATCACTTCAGGTTACATTTCCAGTAGCGTAAAGAGTTCTCAAACTTCTGTAAGTTTCCCCAAACCTGATACTACATTTCAATGTTTAAGAAATTGTATTTTGTTATTTTTAAAATGTCTTAAAATTTTGTGAGTACATAATAGTTGTATTCATGGAGTACGTGAGATGTTTTGATACAGATGTGTAATGTGAAATGATCAAATAATCACATCATGGAGAATGGGATATCCATCACCTCAAGCCTTTATCCTTTGAGTTACAAACAATTTGGTAACTCTTAAAGTTATTTTTAAATGTACGATAAACTTAGTATTGACTATAGTCAACCTATTGTGCTATCAAATACTAGGTCTTATTCATTCTTTCTAACTATTTTTTGTACCCATTACCTCTCTCCCCACCCCCTCCCTACCACTCCCTGACTCCCCTCTCTACACTACCCCTCCAAGCCTCTGGTAACGATCCTCTTATTCTCTATGTCCATGAGTTGAATTGTTTCGATTTTTAGAACTTGCAAATAAGTGAAACACGTCATACC
Organism: Saimiri boliviensis; assembly: GCF_048565385.1. NCBI lineage: Eukaryota > Metazoa > Chordata > Mammalia > Primates > Cebidae > Saimiri > Saimiri boliviensis. Next base: position 24,467,175 of record NC_133452.1, on the reverse strand, counting down.
TTTTTGTGTCTGGCTTATTACATGTAACATAATAATCTTCAGTTTCATTCATGTTGCAAATGACTGAATCTCATTCATGACTGAATAGTACTCCCCTGTGCATGGGTACCACATTGTCTTTATCCAGTCATTTGTTGATGGGGACTTAGGGTGCTTTCAAAATCTTTGCTGTGTAAACAATGTTGCAACAAACAGTAGTGCAGATAGCTCTTTAATATAGTGATTTCCTTTCTTTTGGATATATACCCAGCAGTGGGATTGCTGGATCATATGGCAGTGCAATTTTTAGTTTTCTGAGGAACCTCCAAACCGTTTTCCACAGTGGTTGTACTAATTTACATTCTCACCAACAATGTATGAGGGTTCCCTTTTCTCTATATCCTTGTCAGCATTTGTTATTGCCTGTCTTTTGGATATGAAACATCTTAACTGGGGTAAGATGATAGTTCATTGTAGTTTTGATTTGCATTTCTCTGATGACCAGTGATGTTGATCACCTTTCCATACACCTGCTTACCATTTGTATGTCTTCTTGTGAGAAATGCCTATCCAAATCTTTTGTCCATTTTTTGATCAGAATTATTAAGACTTTTCCTATAGCATTGCTTGAGCTACTTACATATCCTGGTTACAAAACCCTTTTCAGAGGGATAGTTTGCAAATATTTTTGCTCATTCAGAGGATTGTCTCTTTATTTCATTATTTTCATTTGCACTTTTCTGATAACTTTTACATTTGAACATATTTTCATTTGTTTTTAAGCACTCAAGTTTTTTTAGCCGATGGATTGCCTGTTCATACCCTTTGTCCATTTTATATGTTTTCATTTTTATATTTTTCTTATTGATATATAGGTATTTATATACTCATATTTATTTTGTATGTAAATTGTTTTATTAATGTGTATATGTGTTTGTCTAAAGTTTTTTACCTTTTGAGGGTCAGAATAAGGGTACATACCCTGAAAATTTCAAATTAAAGCTCATCATTCATTCAATCACATGCTGAATTGATGGTTGCCGGAAGCCTGAAGTATTGTCCTGACTATTTTGCACTTCATTTCAATGGTAGCCCTCTTCAGTAGATTTCTTTTAACTTAACACCAAAGCTTCCTATTTTCTGATTTTTTATTATGTGGTAAAATAGGCCCAACAACATTGTCAATCCTGAAAATCCAAAAGAATAATTGAAGTCTAATTATATCCTTTGCTTCTGGAAGACATTCAGTCACAAGTTTCTTTGGGATTTTGTTTTAAAGTATAGGTCCTTTCTCCTCACACTTTCATGAAAGATTGCTGCAGGAAGCTAGTTTAAATGTAGTGGCTTGAATATTGCAGATTTAAAAGAATAAGTAACCCAAAGTGTGATTTCGAACTATAATCAAATTGATCTTTTTCTTTCCTAAAAGATGTAATTTATAAAACTTGGTATCCACAAGTTGCATGATGATTTTCAGAAGACAGTAATGAACATCTTGAACACTGTACTTCCAAATTAAATATGACATTAATGGGAACCATTTAATGAAGCTCAGCTCTGCTTGATGGCCATTTTAATTGGATTGCTGCTGCTATGAATAGAAAAGTTGCTGACAATGTTAGAAAAACTCGACTTACACAAAAGTACCACCTAACAAGATGTTGGACTTGAATTTGCATGTTTAATCAGTCAAGTTAGCTCATCATATACCTCTTCCAGAAATGCTATTTTACTTAGTTGTTAGATAAACACACCGTGGCTCATGGTCAATTCTACAGCCTATGTTCTGATGACAGCTAGTCTTTTTCCTGAACTAAATGTCTGCGTGTCTGCTGTGGCTTCTGGTTACATCACGTAATTACCGGATAGTCCTTTCATCCTAAGGCAACGCTTTCTCTTGGAGACTATAAGTATATGAATGACACCCAGAGTTAAATATAAATGTTAAAAAGGATGAAAGTCATGCCAGATGTAGAAATGGCAGAGGTATTGTTCCTCTGATAAAACACTGTACCATGTAGACTGTCCTTTCCAAATAATTTTTCAACTCTTCTTTTCTAAATCTTAAAAAATAAAGCAGCAAAAATATGCAAAGTCCTTTTTTTTAATTTCAAAAAGCAAGAATCAGGATTATTACTTTATTTAAGTTGCCTCCAAAAGAAGTTGTTGAATTTAATGTCAACTTACAAATTTGGGGCTATAACCACATGGGAGAACTGCTGGATTAGACAATGTCCAGGTAAGAAATAATCATTCTGGAAAATGTTGAATAGCTGTTTTCTAGAACATCACCATTTCTGGTAAATATCTTAATTTATTATAAGCTGCAAAAGTCTTTACGCTACTTTATAACTTTCCTTCAATCTTATTACATCAAAATCATCATTTGAACTTCACCATTCGTGAATATTAATTGCTTATGAAAATCTCTTAGAACTTATTAATCATGAAGATACCTACATACACACATACACACACACACACACACACACACACATTGTATATTATTTAAACTCTGTCTATATCTTTTTTATATCATGAAAATATACAAATAATTTGTTTAGGTTATTAGTGCATGCCTCTGAAATTATTTTCAATACTCAATATTTAAAGACTGCTGCCAACAAAGTCTGCTGCTTTTTGTACAACCAAAGTATTTCTTTTTAATCTGATTAGTTTTAAAATGAAATAAAATCACTCATTTTCATCTTCTTCCACAACAGTATGGTAGCTAGCAATGGCAAAGTGATCACGTAAGTTGTTAAATTATCTAATATAATATACAAGAAGCCTCAACATTTTTCTTTTTGCATACAAAAAGTTAACTTCATGCTAGATCTACACTTCTGATGGCAGTGCTTCAGAATAATGGCACTGCTAATGAAACTGCATCATCTGTTGTTATTTAATTTCCACTCTTAAGGAGGCAACGTAAAAGTGAAAAAAACTACTGTAAGAATGATTTCTGATAAGGCGTTTCAGTGGATGTATATACATTATACTTGCTTTTCATCTGACTACAATTTCTTCCTCTAATGGCAGCAGCCAAATTGTCAGATAAACTGCAATAGCCTAGGCAGGTGGTATGAATGCAGCGTAAACTTGTTCAAAGTCCGTGGATTTTCAGGAAAATCGAATGTCTTAAAAGTATGAATATGGCAATTATTTTTGACTGATGTTGCCTTCAAGCTAGAAAACTTTCCAGGGATAGGTGAGAGCAATGGTTCTCAAAGTATTGACCCCGTCAACAACATCAAGATCACAAGGGAAGTCATTAGAAATGCAAATCCTTAGGTCATATTTCAGACTTAGTGAATTAGAAACTCTGGCAGTAGATATGTTTTAATAAGCCCTCCAGGTGATTCTTTTGCATGCTCAAATCTGAGAACCACTCATCTAGAAGAAGCAATCATTTGCCAAAGGATATAGTGGAGACTAGACAAAGTTCAATGAGAAAGCAGTTAGGGAAGTGGTGGAAAATGCAGAATCGTGCCTAGTGCCAATGTGAAGTGTGCAGGTGCTGACAGTGTGAGCCCTGGCTGAACCCAGGATCTTATTTCACTAACCCCTGTCTTAGGCAGTAAAGTTTTCCAAATCTGAAAAAGAAAAGGCATTCTGATTGGTACAGATGATAAGGAACATTTGAGATCTCTTTCTGATGAAACCATATCCATATATATGGCCATTCTCTATTGAGACAAATGACATGCACTAAAAGTATTTAAAACATTGGCTGTAATTTGAGCAAGCTTAGGCATTTCCACTAAATTTGCATAGTACCTGTATTTGTCATAATATGATCTCTGGACCTACCACTAAGAGACTCCTGTCAGCGCCTGCTTACTTCTAGAAGAGCCTCTAAAATTAGCCATACAATTCAATAACACTTCAAAGGCTTATCTTGTCTCATTGACATAACGAGAGCAAATTGAAAAAAGGCTACAGCATAAATGTATATTTAGTGCAAGTTCTGCACACCTATGCAAAATATAAGAAAATTATCAGCTTTCCTATAATTATGAGGAATTTTCACAACTTAAAATTCTAGATGTACTTTATGAACTAAACTAAAATGCTATTTAGCAGCTTTCTCCAAGTTATCAGTCTAAAAATTATTTCTCTTTATAGCTTTAAATACATTTTGTGGTTCAAATTGAAAGCTGTTTTAGAATTTTGTTGGTTATTAGAACATGAACCTTTTATTCACATCAAACATAGGCAAAGGCTACTAAAATTATTCTTTAAAAATTGTCATCAAGTCAGGAAGTTATAAATGGATACAGAAACAATGTTGTCAATTTGACTGAAGCTTGTTTCTAAGGTGATTTTTCGACATCCCCTGGATAAGGTCAGATGTTTATGTAGCTAAATAGCTAAGTTTTATCTAACCAGTTTAAAGGGCATTGACATAAGATAGTTTTTCATTTAATATTCTCTTTGGAACTTAAAGTAATTATTCATAATTAAAAAAGCAAAACTTACTTCCTCACATTCATGTTTTGAGACTCAGTGTCTTGCTGTCCTTTGAAAAATATCTCTTATTTCTGTGTCTACTGAACACCATTAAGGTTATTTGCCATTATATAAATAACACTACATTTTGAGTTGGGCATTTTCCATTGTTCACCCTCAGTTAATTATCTGCTCTTCTTCATCCTTCTCTGTGCCCCAGGAGGATGACCAGTAACAGCTGCACTACCCAGCTCCCTTTCTCTCTGGCTTTGATTTGCATTCAGCCAGCATGGGCCATGGGCAGGACAGCAAGATGTACAAGGAGGGAGAAGTCCATGAATTGATTTTTCTTTGGCCCCTCCATCCTAGATTGAGACCAGTTGCTTGCGTTTTCTACCAAACACTACATTGTCGGGCCTTCCACTAGAGTTATGTTACTCTCTCTGAGTTTCATTAATGGTTCTCTCCTCTTTCCTCACTTGTTTTCTTTAACTTAACCATGTTAAATTCTCCTGAATGACCCACCTAACTGGGCCATCTCATCCCATCTCATCCCAATCAAGTCTGAGAACTTGACTGATACAGTTTTAAATGGATATCTGCTGGGCACACAACAGCAAATGACACAATGTACTGTCTTAGTTTAGGCTACTAAACCAAAGTTCCTTAGATTGGGTAATTTATAAATAGCAGAAATTTATTTCTCACAATTCTGGAGGCTGGGAAGTCCCAGATCAAGGCACCAGCAAAGTCAGCATCTGGTGAGAACTTTCTGCTTCCTAGATGGCACTTTCTAGCTGAGTCCTCTTTGATAAGGATACTAATGCCATTCATGAGAGCTCCACCCTCAAGAACTAATGATCTCACAAAAGCCCTCCTTTTTAATACCATTTCCTTGGGGTCTAGGTTTCAACAAAATAACTTTGGGGAACACAAGCATTCAGACCACAGCAAGTACTAATACCAAAAATTTTCTTTCTTTTGCCATTTTAATAGATTTTGAGAAAATAAGAAGTGTTTATATCACAGTGTCATATCTAATTTTAGTCTCAGAAAAGCAAAAGACCAGAGTAGAAGTATCAATTATCCTTTAAAGAAGTTGATAGGAAAATAAATTGATGCAATCTGTGATGTCACATGTCTGTAGAACAATTTACAGTTTATTAAATCCTTTCATATACCTCATCTCAAAAAAAAAAGTCTGGGAAATAATGACAAAAAGAAAAAAAATTGACTTCATTAGTTTGCAGTTTGGGTACAATGTTCTATTCTTTAGAGAATATCTGGTTCTATATGTAGGTAGCCATTTTTATGTATATAAATGTCATGTATATATAAAGCACCTTAGTAGGCAGTCAATATATGTTGCTTCCTTTTTCTAATTCCACATGAGTATCTAATTATGCTATGATGTTTAATAATATATACATTATTGCCTAAATTTTAAAATTTCAAAGAAGTGTTCTATGCTTGAGGAGCTTACAGTGCAGGTGGGGAGCAAATTATAAAATACATTTTTTTTCAATTACTTATTTAAAGCATCACCTCCAAACCTTAGTAGCTTAAAACAGTAGTACTCATTTACTATTATTTTTCACAGTTTCTGTGAATCAGGAGTGTGGAAGTGGATTGGCTGGGCAATTCTGGCTCAGGGCTCTCATGTGATTGCTCCTCTTGGCTTGAACACGGCTAGAAAATCCAGTTCACTGAGGTTTACTCATGTGGCTGGCAAATTAATGCTGGCTACTTGGTTCCTATCTATGTTGGCCTCTCCATAGGGCTGCCTGAGTGTCCTGACCCAAGAGAGCAAGGTGGTAGTTGCAACGCCTTTTATAAATGACCTGGCTTGAAACACATCATCATTTCTGCCACACTCTGTTGGCCCCAAAGGTCAGCCATGATTCAATATGGAAGAAGGATATAGATATTGGGAGCCTTCTTGGATGTGGCTACCACATACACCTAGGAAATAAAACAATAATACAAGCAGGTATCCAAATGAGGGTTAATGAGAGACAGTGTTACAAGAGTGAAGTCAATGTTGCTTGTAATTGTAGAAAAGACCTAGAGAATGAAATGGCACTAGATTTGAATAATGGTAAGATTTGCAAATGTGGGGATTGAAGAAGACATGGGGGAACATAAGCTTTCCTGGAAAATGTAATAAAGAAAGAATGACCAAGTATAGTGTTTCTGACAATTAAAATAACGACACCATTGGAATTATTTAAATTTGAAGGGATAAAGACCTACATAAAGTTATTGCTGGAAGCTGTCAATGATAAAGAAATAGGTATGGATGTTGGAGATGTTTTGAATGAAGAATTAGCAAGGGTTAGTTATAGACAATGCCTGAGTAGAGCCTACACTGACTTTGTGTCTTCAAACTCAAGTAACCTGGAGAATGAGGGAGCTAATGGTGAGAAACAGAGAAGCCAGTTTTGGGGGATCAAAACCGGTGGTAAGACAATATGCTTACTGAAACAAGTTGAGTCTGAGGCAGGACAGCCAAGTTTATAAAGACATGATAAAACCGTGTTTCTATTTGCAGCCCCTGCTATTACTTGTGACTCTCCCCAGCCCCACTTACAATTCTTAGAAAGCTGTTGGCATATTAAAAATAATTATTACTATGAATAGCATATTTCACACAGATTTAGCAAATGACCTGACCAGTTTTTTCTAATAATGTCACAGTTTCAACTTAGTAGTCAGGCAAGATGGGAACCCAGAAAACAAGAGATATGAGATAAAGGAAGCTAATGAGGGGGATATGCAGAATCTTCCATCTATTATGTGAACTAGGAAGACTGATGATTATTTACATTTCCTCTATGAGAATGCCTGCCACAGAGTAATAGAAGTAGATACTATCTACACATTGTCAGTTTTGAAACAGAGGTCAAAAGAACTACTTGACCAGTGTCACTTATGATCAGTAGTCGAGTCTCATGATTATAAAAGATACCAGCTCTTTCTATGATGACAATATACATTCCTTAATAAGCTTACTTTTTAACTGATATATAAAATGTGCAAACATGACATTTACCTTGATAATGCTCCCGGTACAATGACTTGATTGATTTAAGCATGGAAACAATCATCATCAAGATATATTTGCTACATATCTAATTACACATTGAGCTGAACCATAATTACTTAAAACAGTTCAAATTCACTCAGGCAAAATACGATCAATTTTATATTATTGGCACAGGTGGTCAGTGTAACAGCTCATGAAAAGAAATCAATTAAGTTTGGAAAGGAAAAATGAGATTTGAGAATGGTAAAAAAAAAAAAAAATTTAGAACATAAAATTCTGCACATTCTAGGTATTTTAAAATTATTTTATTAGAAAATTTTCAAACATAAACAAAAGTAAGCACAATAATACCCCATGGACCATTAACTAGCTACAAAAATCGTCAACCCACATATGCCAAGCATTATATATATGCTATTTTACACTAATACTAAAAAAGGGTAAGAACCTTGCTGAAAACTATTCAATTAGTATGGAGTAAAGTTGAGGTTTGAATTCATGTCTGTGTGACATCAACATCTTGGCCCTTTTTACAATAGTAGTTATAGAATGAGGGGAAGGCGTGACTTGTAAAAACACCTTCACAGGTACAGACTTGACCTGATAAAGAATTTCATCTTCATCTTGACAATGCTGGCATGCATACACATTTAGATTATACATAGAATAAACATAATTTTAAATAACTGCATAGTTGAATATCAAAGTGCACATAATATACACACATTTCTCACAAATATCTTTAATAGATGGATTTGAAATATCAATGAGCACCTTACAAAAGTTTACTGAATTAAATTGAAGTGCTCTGTGGGGGATAATAAAGAGAGAAAGTAAATTACGTATCTGGGCATATCAACTGATTTTGTAGGATTAATTATTCCCTTTTACTGAATTCCTTTAGCTCTCAACATTGTTGTGGCCAAAATCAATTATATACTGGATTATAATCTAAATTCATGATTAGATTATAATCTGCTAAAGTATAGGAATCTTTTAGATTTACCTTTTTCGGAATTGAGAATATATATTTACTGAGGGATGGAACAAGTGGATTAAGGCTTTGGATGCTGTTTATTTCTCATCTTTTCGATTGCTCTTCAATAGAGAGGAAAGTATGACTTTTGTCAGACTTGTGCTAAATAAATGAGCATTCTGTTGTGCTTGTCATAGTTGTAGGGAACTAGAAAATGTGTTTTTGCAAGAGGTCCTGTAGGCTTTGCCGTTGGTAGTGGCTAAGGCAACAGGATGAGAGGAAGGCATCTGGGGTTCTCTGCTGGTTGGTTTCCCTGGTGTAATTTGTTGAGCCTTACCTCCAGTCCACCACTTACTCCCAGCTCAGAAGATGTGAAGGAGTCTATGGTAATTTAGATATGATGACAAATGCCAGAATTTGCTCTTTATGACATCAATTTTCTAAGGGGAGTGAAATCAATAATGACTGTGAAAAAAGAATAGTATAAGTATAATGCACAGAACCAGGGAAAAATAGTTCTCATTTTGAAGGTGACTACATTGAATCAGTTTAAGTAAAATGATGTCATTAAATACAGAGAGGGAGGTCTAGAGGGAGGTCTTGAAAGTCCGGGAGAAAACTTCGTAAAAATTTAGTTGCCTGGTTGTATTTTAGAGCATGATTCCCAATTAAGAGCAAAGAGCAAGCCAAATTATTTTCAGAAGCATTCACAGGGGCCGTTAAAGGTTTATGACAACTTTATATAATGAAGACTTAAAGTTTTATTATGTAGTTTGAAATTATCACCATATCCTGCAAAGTGAAATCCAGCACTTGAAGGAAGGCAGGAATAGATTCTTACAAATTGTGCTGAAAGAATCTTAATAGTAGACAAATTAGAAAGACTCCAAAGAAGTGGTTCATTTTCCAGCCATGGGTAAATCATCTCTACCATATCTCCACCAAGAGCCCCTTCAGCACTCAAGGTGACCATGCAATCATTCTGGAAATGCTATGTTCTTGCCACGACGCTAAGAAACTCTTCAAAATATTAACCCTGTAACTTCTACCTATTGGCCACAGTTACAAGGCCTTGGGTCCTGAAAAATCGTTTATTTTTACATAAAAACTCCTCACAGCTAGACTGAATCATTTACATGTTTTTTTCTTTGTTGGCTTGGAAGTCTGCAGTAGGCAAAGGGAGAGGAGTGGTGGGCTGCTTAGGCCGTCTCCTCCCTTTTTCCCTTCCTTATACTTGGCCTCTTCCCACTCTATTTCTCTAGATTGTTGTTCCCTTGTTTTAGAGATGGATTGAGTGAGAGAGGTGTGGTAAAGGCAGAGAAGTTTACTTGACTGATACTGCCATAATACGGTGCGGGTGCTAGCTAAGCTTCACACTGCTGGACTTCAGTCCCCTGTACCGAAGGTGCTCCTCCTCTTGGGCAGGATCAAAGTACTCCAGGCCAACTCTTTCCATGTTCGGTTCCACTTTCAGCACAAGCACAGCCATGCCCAGGGCAGCCCTTTGTTTTCTGCACTCCTGGATAGCTGGCCAGCCACCATCTTTTGCCTTTCGGGTTTTTTAGATGTGGATTTGATACCAGTCCCTATACCTCATGAACTCTGAATTTCTAAATTAACCTTCCTAGGTGGCCTTCTTGAAGCTCGTGTTCTCTGCTTTGAGTGAGGAATCGGTACATTCACAGGTCTCCTTTGCCCTGTGTTGGGGAGGGGTGGCAAAGATGATCATAGCAGTGGATTCACTGCTGAAGACATTATTTTCAAAACTAGTCTAGACTCTATAAATTTAACACCTAAATATCCCTGGATTTTTCCCTTTTTAATTTCTCATAGAGGATCTATTAGACTTTGAAATATTAGGAGAAATACTTATCACCTCATTTTTGCCCTCCTTTGAGTCTTCAGACAAAACTAAGACAGAAAGTCCTGTGTTCACATCCTGCTACTCTAATAGCATCATCTAGTCTCTGGCTCTTCCCCATCCTCGGATCTGCAAGTCCAATGTGGATGGCAAATTCTGGACAGCACTTTCCTCCTCAATCCTGAATCCATTCTGTAATTTCTCCTTGCTGAACTTCCTGCCTTTGAAAATATGCTATCTTTCCTTCTGTCTACCCACTAGCTGCTGTCATAGCTCTTGTCAGCCTATTGTTCATTCTCTAGTGTTTTATTGTAGAAAGTTCTGTTGTGGCTTCTACATTTCTAAAAAGGTTGTTTTTCTTCAAAGGCCTCTTTCGATCACTCCCCACGCCCCTCCCCTACCCCGGTATACTACTTGGTCTCCTGTTTTCTTGTTCACTCTACCCATGCACTCCACCTACGTTGCATCCTTTGTCAAAACTGGGCCATGCTCTGACCACACTATCACTTTAGTCATAATCGCCAACTACTCACTGAATACCTACAGAGTACTTAGCACTATTATGGGAAGCATGCAAGATCTGACAGGGTTTGCTGTCAAAGAATTTTACTTTCATTGGCTGGAACAGAACACATCAAAAGAAATGTAGAACATTCAATATGTTAAAATGAGTGGGCTGACAATGTGCTGGTTTTCACCTGAGCCACACTGTTGCCTTTCATAAAATTTAAAGAGATTCTGAAATCTCTCCTGATCCGTGAAGTCTTTCCGCATTTCTCAGAGGATTACCTGTTTTACTCCGAAAATTCTCAACCTGATAGGTCCACAGATACTCTAGCCTTCCGTGACTAACATAATTTTTCCCTGAATGTGCACACAGAATAGCCTTTTAATTTAGATTTTGCACATATTAGTTAAGTGATTTTACTTCCAGTTATATCTGTGCCTGATATTTTGCTTCTAAATTGTTGGGTGAAGAATCAGGTTCTTATCATTTCTTTTCATTCTTTTCCATCAAATAGGCTTATGATGTGTTCAGAGCTATATGATGATGATAATGATGTTAATAACAATAATGACTCCTCTCATTTGTGTTACATTTTACAAAGTGCTGCCATGTACATTATCTTATTTTATTTCAAAAATGCACCTGTGATGATTACTCTGTTCCTGCCTCTTTAGAAACCATAATAGCTTCTCTGCCTCGCACCAGCTTTGTTGCTGACACCCCAGAGAGAACCGCACCCCCCAAGTTCTGTTGCTCAGGTCACTCCCCAGCCTCCGAAGCCCTTTGCTTATGCTTCTCTGACCCCAATTGCAAAGCCATTGATTTGGTTTCCATTCCTGCTCTCCTTCCTCTTCTTCATAGTCACTTGCTTCTGGAGCCTGACTTACGCCAGACGACTGGCCTTGGTTTCGCTGTGTTCTGGGCCCTATAGCCGAATGCCATCACCACCCACTCCCAGCTGCAGATCATGAAACCACTGTTTTGATCCTGCTCACTTACGGATGGAGGTCATGGGTACAACTGTCAGCAAAAAGATGAATATAAAATTCCCAGCTTAGACATCCTAGATGAGTTCTTTCTAAATAGAAGCATCACTTTAGGATACAATATTCTCAGTGAAGGCTGTGCATCTTTTTCAAAACAGGCAGGCTTTTTTTTTAATGCAGATTTATCATTAGCACAACAATTTTCTAACATTTGTGCTTATACTAAACACAGAACTACGTTAGTTGATGCCTAATCTCACAACTTGGAATTTTCTCAATGCTTTTCTTATGAAAATTTGACCACTATAACTATGGCTTTTGGTATGTATAGGATTTTATATGGATATACATAACTCCAGTTTTCACGAATTCTTCCTATTACCCAGAAGTAGGATATATTGAGCAACAAAGGTGTCAATGACTTGCAAGAATTAAAAACCAAGCAGATAAATAGAGGAATGGCAGAAAGCCTGAAGAATAAAGATAACATCGGGAGATGAAGCACAGATAGCTGAGTGTTGCCTCTATAGGAACAGTTTGCACATGGCAGCTTTTAGCCTAGTTAAGGGTATTTATATTTCAGAATAAGTTGTCCCATATTTCCTGAGAGAAGCTGTTGTGACTGCTTTTACTTATAAGTTTAGAGCATTACACGATATACTTTTATTTTTATGTTATTAAAATATAGATGATTTGTTACACAATAGACGAACTGACAGAATTTTGAGGGTGATTTACGTTTAGGGGTTGTAAGAAATGTACAAGGATTTCTTAATAATTTTTTTACTGTCATTATATTCCCAGAGTAAATATATCTTGTGAAAAGAAAGGTAAAACAATTAAAAAAAAAAAAAAAACTGTAAGAAGAGTTTCTACAGGATGTTTAGGGGGACAGAAAATTTTCCTCTGTTGTGGAAATGAATCTCTTCTCCTAATGGCTGAAATCTCCCTCATAGCTAAGGAGGCCCAGGCTTTGCTGCGGCGACGTTGAGAACACAGTGTCGCCAGGGAAGCTTAGGAAGCGCCTCACGGTGGGTATGCAGCTCGGCGCTGAGATGAGACTCCCCAGAGGTTTTAGTTGCTCTTCACTTATTTCAGCTGGGCTTTCTCCTTAGCTGGCTCCTACTTCGCTTTCCAAAGCTGTATGACTCTTCCGGTTTTCAGTGGTACCAAATCCCACAGACATCTGTAAAACTCTCTTGCTGTGTTTCACACAGGAAAAACATTTTTGCATTTTGTGCCATGGATTACCGCTCTCAAAACTGCCTGTCTCATAAACGCCTTGACCCATTAGCATCCCAGGCAGTTGGTTTGTCACTTTTCTTCCATTTTATAGCTTTTAAACATTAATCTAGTGAGTTCATCAGGCTCACCAGGCTGTAATTCTCTCCAACAAGCGTATTTTCAGAGCATAGTGCATTAATATATGCAGGCAGGAAAAACAACCCTCCCAGGAAAGAACTTTAGGATGGAAGTTCTAGCTGAAGCTCCAATATAATTTGACTCTAGGTATAACTCAAGGCAATAACTTATCAATCTCATCACTTTTTATTTTATATTCATATTTTTTCTGACATTTTCTTAAAACTGAGGGGGTGACTTTTTATCTGAATATAGACTTGGCTCATATGCTGCCAACTTTCAATTCACCTCACCTCAGCCACACAGTTGAGGCGGCTGCCCCTAGACTCCAAAACTGAATCCTGAATACAGAAAGTCCTCCCAACGGACACAACCTTCGAGGCTGCGTATGGCTATATATCCACACACCCTGAGAGCAGCTCTTTGATACAACAACTCCCAGCAGCTGAGCCTCACTCCTTCAGCTCCTTCAGCTGCCCCCTTCCACCTGGACCCCATCACCAAGATGGAAACTACAATCTCACCACAACTGCCCAGCCCCTCCCTCACTCCCCTGAGAATTCACTACTCCCACTTGATTTTCCACCAGCAACTCCAGTCTCTAGTGGCTTCATTCAGACTCGAGGGAAGAACAGAGCTAGGAGAAAAGTCTTTAGTCACCTGGGCTGGCCATTGCACAACTCTGGTCTCCATCGGTAAGTGATACACTATCAGAGGCCTTTACATCACCACTAACCTGCTGCACATGGGCTCCCACTTTCTATACCTGCTCCTCAGGAAATGCTCCGAGAGCAGAGAAACTGATACAAATTCTCACAAATCGTTCGCCTTCAGTGCTAAATGTGTCCTGCTCAGTTTTTGTTCACTGTTACTTTATTCCTTTCTGCAAAGCTTCTTTCCGGTAATATCTCCTCCATTGTGAGCGTTATCCCATTAGCTGGGTACGGGAAAAGGGGAAGGATACCTCAAGTGGGAGAGTGGCAGGTGCCAGGGAAGAGAATCTCTGCTGTGACCACTGCCCAGGCATCTAGAAATTATGTCAGGACTGTTTGTCCCAGAGGAAGCTTTGAAGACTCTTTTGGAATGAGATGTCTCTCAGGAAGGGAGCTTTAGCAGACATGTATTGCTGCGGCTGCCCACTACTTACTCTTCTTACGTTGGGTAACAACACCCCAGTCATTATTTGGGAAACCAGTTCTCCCTTAGTCTTGGTGAGACTTCTGATCAGGGTACTCCATTCCACTCCTGCCAGAGGACGGCCACATGTCCCCGCTGGACTGAATTGGATGTTTAAGCAGAATGACATACAAACTGTTGCTCTGATTCAGACTGGCAGTGAGTGAAAGTCTCTTTATTACAGAAGGCGAGTGCTCAGAGCCGCTCTGAAACCTGACTCTTCCACGTGGTTTCTCAATTCCATGAACTATGCTATGTAGTTAAAAATGTCTTTTTAAATTAAGTTAACCAAAGTCCGTTTATATTCCTTGGAAACAAGGAAGTCCAAATGTTATGGGGCTTGAGTATGGTGTTGAAGAAAAGGCATTTGACTGTGAGTCAGAGGCCTTTGGTTCTGTTTCCGGTTCTACTAAAAACAGTTACAATTCTTTTGTTCCCGCATCACTTTACTTGCAGAATGAGGATTCTCAACAGGAAGGGGCACCTCCAAATCTCTTGGGTAGCTTTTAAAACTGTACACGCCCATTGTCCGTGCAAATTCCGTTAAAGGGCCCTCCCTGCTCCTTTCCCCACAAGTGCATGGCCTCACCATTGAACAGTAAGTGAGCCACAATTGCTAACGGAAGTGTGGTAAAGCCTTCAGATGTGCTGGGAAGAAAAATATTCTACTGGGCTACAATATTTCCAAAAGTCCTTCCATGTCTAATGGAAGTTGATGAGAACTTTTACAAAAATACAACTATTTCAGACAGGTTATGAAAAAGTATTTAAAGCACAGGCAGATGGAAACCTAAGAATAGAAACAGAAATCAAATCTCAAAAATTGGAAGAATGGTTACAAAAGAGTTTGATGTGAATTGCCTTAAATATAATGATCAAACTTGTAGCATATGTATTGGTTAGAAACCCTCATATTTCTTTTCTTTTTTTTCTTTCTCTTTTTTTTTTTTTTTTGAGTCTGAGTCTTGCTCTGTCACCCAGGCTGGAGTGCAGTGGTGTGATCTTGGCTCACCGCCACCTTCACCTCCTGGGTTCAAGTGATTCTCCTGCCTCAGCCTCCTGAGTAGCTAGGATTACAGGCACGCACCACCACGCCTGGATAATTTTTGTATTTTTAAAAGAGATGGGGTTCCACCATGTTGGTCAGTCTGGTCTCAAACTCCTGACCTCATAATCTGCCCACCTGGCCTCCCAAAGCATTGGAATTACAGGCTTGAGCCACCATACCTGTCCCTCATATTTTTATTTTCTAGCACAGGGTCCTTCAATTTTCTGAAGACCACTACATTTGGAAAAGAAAAAAACTTGTCATATCTTTGACACATTGTGTTTAGAAATTTTCATTGCACTAAAGATGTAAATTATCAATGTGATCATGTAATAACTAACATTCAGTGTCTAACAGAAATAATTTTGAGGAGTTTTACAAAAAGCTAGTAATCTAAAAGAACTTGGTTAAAAAAACCATTCTGAATAATTTATTAATAATTAATGAAATATGTGTTACAAATATAAATAATTCAAAAACAAAAATGGTTTAAATCAAATACACATTAGTGAGCTAAAATGAAACATGAATTAAACATTGAATAGTTAATATTTTAAAGAAATATTGAAATAAAAATTTAAAATATATTTTATTAAGGGTTATCATTTGGGTTATCCCTTGCTGGTTTCTTTTACTGGACAAAGTTAAGAATTTTGAAATTAGGCCGGGCGCGGTGGCTCACGCCTGTAATCCCAGCACTTTGGGAGGCCAAGGCGGGTGGATCACGAGATCGAGAGATTGAGACCATCCTGGTCAACATGGTAAAACACCGTCTCTACTAAAAATACAAAAAAAAATTAGCTGGGCATGGCGGCGCGTGCCTGTAATCCCAGCTACTCAGGAGGCTGAGGCAGGAGAATTGCCTGAACCCAGGAGGCAGAGGTTGCGGTGAGCCGAGATCGCGCCATTGCACTCCAGCCTGGGTAACAAGAGCGAAACTCCGTCTCAAAAAAAAAAAAAAAAAAAGAATTTTGAAATTAAAACCATGGTCTCTGCCAGTAAGCTTTAACAGGATCATCTTCTGAGAGCCAAATTAAATATGTATAATGAATATGCTTGATTTTAATTAAATCATCTCATTTTTATGTTCTCTTTCTCTTATACACATTCATATGCATGTAAATCACCACCAACACCACAGTATTCAAACCAACAATATTTAATATTTACCTATTTTGCCACTTAAAAGAGCATATACTTTGATATGATATTCTTTGCCCCTAAAATTTCTTCAGATCATGTGGAATATACCCACATGCTTATGGTTTTCTACAATTTCTGCAAATTGTTCACCATATGGTACTACTAGAACTTCTAAAATATGTCATGCTGGCTGCATCAATAATTTCAGTGGTTTATGCATGCATAAAATTATGGATGTAACTTCATCCTCTTCATTGCTTTTTGTATACCTTTTATAAGTTCTTTCTATAACAGATAAAAAACATTTGTTCAAATAAATGAGGTCATTAAAATTTAAAAGCTAATCATGAATCTAACTAGCTCCTTATCCTGACAATGAACATTCACTTAGAAAACTTCTAATTATTTCAACAATAATTACATTGATAGGAGGACAATGGAATATATAATATATGGTACTAATTATACTATTTAAGTGTCTACATCTTACTGCCTTATTTCATTTTGTGCTGCCATAACAGAGTACCTGAGACTAGGTACTTGATAAAGAACAGAGATTTATTTCTTATGGTTCTGGAGGCTGGGAAGTCTGAGATCTAGGGACCTACATCTAGGGAGAGCCTTCTTACTGTGTCATCCCATGGCAGAAGGTCAGAGGATAAAACAGCATGCATGCAAGAGAAGAGAGAGAGAAAGAGATACAGAGAAATCCTTTTATTAGGAACGCACTCCCAAGATAACGAACTCATTCCTGCAATAATGGCACTAAATGGCATTGGCATTAATCCATTCATGAGGTCATGAAGGCAGAGTCCTTAGCACCTAGTCACCTCTTAAAGATCCCA
Organism: Saimiri boliviensis; assembly: GCF_048565385.1. Classification (NCBI taxonomy): domain Eukaryota; kingdom Metazoa; phylum Chordata; class Mammalia; order Primates; family Cebidae; genus Saimiri; species Saimiri boliviensis. The sequence goes on along the minus strand of NC_133452.1, from coordinate 24,449,793 downwards.
CCTCTCAGCACTATTACACTGGAAATAAAGTTTCCAACACATGAACTTTTGGCGACACATTCAAGCTATAGAACTCACCTAGGCAAATTCATTGAGAATTGATGCTTTGGTCACACTGGGTGACTGCACAGTGGTATCGCTAACTGTTTTAGCAAGGTTTCCTTTTTTTTTTTTTTTTTTTTTTTTTACTATTTCACCAATAGGTGATAAAATACAATATATAACATGCTGTAAATAGACAGTGAAGGACCAAACAAGAATGATACTTTGTAAGAACATTATCTTACATAGTTTTATGCAAGGGGTACTTGAATTTTGAATTTTGCTTTCTGGTTACCCTTGAATAACAGCCTTTTTTTTCATAATGTTGCATAATGTTCTATTTTGTAAAGGAACATTATGTTTATGTATTTGTATACCTTTGTGACGGGGAAAAAGCATTACAGAATAATTTTAATTTCTGTGGGTATCTGTGGGGAAAATTATGAAGATATTTATAAAAATTTTAAGAGACGTTATTTTAAAAAAAGTAACAATTCAATAAGAGATTTTTAAAAAGCAGGAAAAAAAGAGTAAACCAAAAACTTAAATAAGATGGTAGAAATAAGTTCAAATACACCAGTTATAACAATAAATATAAACAGACTGTGTTTTAAAGAAAGATAATAAAAGATTTGGATATAAAATAAAAGAGATATGTTCTATCTATAAGACATATATTAAAAGTTAAAAAACAGGCTTTCAACAAGATAATTGGACAAAATGCAGCTGAAGATAGTAAACCAAATAACAGTAAAATCAAGTAAAATATAATTCAAGGAAAAATTACTAAAAAAGGCAAATGAAGATACTAAACTATGATTTTAAAAAAGCAATTTAACCATACCTTCAAAGTATATAAGGTGAAAACTGAAGAATTTGTAAAGATTTTTTAAATCCACAAAAGTATTCACCTGTTAAAAATATTAGGTTAAATAGAATATCTATGAGTGTGTGTAAATACATCTATATATCTATATAGATAAAGATATATAGATAATATATGTGTATACACGTATAAATATAAAATATAATTATACAAATCTCTAATTATATATTTATTAACTTAAAATATATCTGTATTATATAATTTTTACATAAATATATAATTATACAAATCTATAATTAGATATCATTATACAAATCTATATATTTGCATGTATTATATATAAACATAATTATATATAATTAGAAATTTGTATAATTATGGTGTGTATATAAATATATAATTATGTGTATAATCTCTAATTATATATCTAATTATATACATATATAATTATATACTTAGACATATAATATGAAAGTGCCAGTTTTGTACTTTTCATAATTGGGATACATTTTTTTTTAAATTTTATTATTGTTTTTACTTTTTTTTTCTTTTATTGCATTTTAGGTTTTGGGGTACATGTGAAGAACATGCAAGATTGTTGCATAGGTACACACATGGCAGTGTGGTTTTCTGCCTTTCGTCCCCTCGCCTGTATCTGTCATTTCTCCCCATGCTATCTCATCCCACCTCCCCACCCCCCGTCCCTCCCCCATTTCCCCCCAACGGACCCCAGTGTGTAATGCTCCCCTCCCTGTGTCCTTGTGTTCTCATTGTTCAATACCCGCCTATGAGTGAGAACATGTGGTGTTTGATTTTCTGCTCTTGTGTCAGTATGCTGAGAATGATGGTTTCCAGGTTCATCCATGTCCCTACAAAGGACGTAAACTCATCGTTTTTGATGACTGCGTAATATTCCATGGTGTATATATACCACATTTTCCCTATCCAGTCTATCATCGTTGGGCATTTGGGTTGGTTCCAGGTCTTTGCTATTGTAAACAGTGCTGCAACGAACATTCGTGTGCATGTGTCCTTAGAGCAGAATGATTTATAATCCTTTGGATATATACCCAGTAATGGCATTGCTGGGTCAAATGGGATTTCTATTTTTAGGTCATTGAGGAATTGCCACACTGTCTTCCACAATGGTTGAATTAATTTACATTCCCACCAACAGTGTAAAAGTGTTCCTATTTCTCCACATCCTCTCCAGCACTGTTGTTTCCAGATTTTTTAATGACCGCCATTCTAACTGGTGTGAGATGGTATCTCAATGTGGTTTTGATTTGCATTTCTCTAATGACCAGTGATGATGAGCATTTTTTCATATGTTTGTTGGCCTCCTGTATGTCTTCTTTTGTAAAGTATCTGTTCATATCCTTCGCCCATTTTTGAACGGGCTTGTTTGTTTTTTTCTTGTAGATCTGTTTTAGTTCTTTGTAAATTCTGGATATCAGCCCCTTGTCAGATGGGTAGACTGCAAAAATTTTTTCCCATTCTGTTGGTTGCCGATTCACTCTACTGACTGTTTCTTTTGCCGTGCAGAAGCTGTGGAGTTTGATTAGGTCCCATTTGTCTATTTTGGCTTTTGTTGCCATTGCTTTTGGCATTTTGGTCATGAAGTCCTTGCCTACGCCTATGTCCTGAATGGTTTTGCCTAGATTTTCTTCTACAGTTTTTATGATGTTAGGTCTGATGTTTAAGTCTTTAATCCATCTGGAGTTAATTTTGGTGTAAGGTGTCAGGAAGGGGTCCTGTTTCTGCTTTCTGCACATGGCTAGCCAGTTTTCCCAACACCATTTATTAAACAGGGAATCCTTTCCCCATTGCTTGTTTTTGTCAGGTTTGTCAAAGATCAGATGGTTGTGAGTATGTTGTATTTCCTCTGAGGCCTCTGTTCTGTTCCATTGGTCTATATCTCTGTTTTGGTACCAGTACGATGCTATTTTGATTACTGTAGCCTTGTAGTATGGTTTGAAGTCCGGTAGTGTGATGTTTGTTCTTTTTGCTTAGAATTGACTTGGCTATGCGGGCTTTCTTTTGGTTCCATATGAAGTTTAAGGTGTTTTTTTCCAGTTCTGTGAAGAAGGTCATTGGTAGCTTGATGGGAATAGCGTTGAATCTGTAAATTACTTTGGGTAGTATGGCCATTTTCACGATGTTGATTCTTCCTAACCATGAACATGGAATGTTTCTCCATCTGTTTGTGTCCTCTCTTATTTCGTCGAGCAGTGGCTTGTAGTTCTTGAAGAGGTCCTTTACGTTCCTTGTTAGTTGTATTCCTATGTATTTTATTCTCTTTGTAGCAATTGTGAATGGCAGTTCATTCTTGATTTGGCTCTCTTTAAGTCTGTTACTGGTGTATAGGAATGCTTGTGATTTTTGCAAGTTGATTTTGTATCCTGAGACTTTGCTGAAGTTGTTTATCAGTTTCAGGAGATTTTGGGCTGAGACGATGGGGTCTTCTAGATATCAAAGAATTTCTCCTTACAGCTATGTCATACAATTCCTGTCATCTTTTGTAAAGAAATAAAATCTGAAATATCAGTTTTCTTTTTGTCACTAGAAACCAGATATGTTATTCGAACTGCGCTCTATTCCACATAAATTAAACTCAAATCAGTTCACCTTTCTCAGAAAAACTGACCTCACTGACCATCAGAAAAATTGATGACACCTGGGCAGGGCTCAAAAGATTTTTCAGCTACTACCCCAACTCTATTACCACCATTTTTATATGTGAAATTGATTTTTTTCCTCAGTTTTATTGACAGTGCAATAAAAGAGAATTTTGTTATCTTTATCCTGCTATTCCCCTACTCCTTTCAACAAGATTATTTTCCCTAAATTCCTCCTAAACTGAAATTATAAAGCCACAATTAATCAAGGTAGCGCCAATCAATGAGTGCTGTTGTTTTTAATAGTTAATCACTAAAGATTTTTTTCTAAGCCATGACTCACTTTTATTCTAAAATATTTAGCCTTGGTTATGTTTTATAAGAACATATATCTGTCATATATTTTCAATATCATAAATGATAATTAATTAGGGCTCATTTTACTAAGCTTAAAGATAGATTTAGAAAAGTGAAATATATTTTTTTTAAATGGTATTTTCTCATACTCTCTGCCTGCAGAACCTTAACACCTTTCCTTTTTCTTATTTCTTCTCTTTAAAATTTCTTCTCTACTTTCCCATATCAATAATATTCAATAGACCATCATTTTTCAACTTGATTTAAGCTTCCCCAATCTATTCTAAAATTGTATTGCTTCATCCCTCTGGACGAGAGCATATTTCATAGAAGAGACAGTAATTTCTCAACTTCGATTATCAAATTTTATGTTTTGTTTATTTTGTCTTTTCCCCTAACATGACTGTAGTTGTTGTACACAGATTTTGACAAGAGGGAAAGGTTTTCTACCCAGATATGATGGCCTCGATTGTCAAGTTTACTACATCAGGCATGGAAAAACTATGAGATGTTACATAAGATGTGTCCTGTCACATGGAAGTTGGGAGCCTGTTCCTCCTGGCCACAGTCGGTTGTGAAACAGAAAGGAGAGTCAGAAGTAGGGGAAGCAAGTATTCAGATATTTGGTTGCAAACTTTCCCATATGCACAAAAGCTCCAGACAGTAAAGAGGGATAAGCTGAAGGGTTTCTACACTGTTTTGAACTTCAGGTGGAGATGCCCACTCCTGGTGACCTTGCCACTGTGGGACGGCAATAGACAGCACAGCGAGAGTGGTCAGATTACTGAGTTGGGGGCAATCTCAACACACCTTCATTAACCCACTGTTTGGCAAGGAAGAGCTCAGTGGTTCCTACATGTTCCACCAGCCTCCCAAGTTGAGATTAAGAGGCCAACTGAATAAACAGCTAGGGAAATTTCCAGGAAGAATCAGGGGTCAGTATTACTTTGGATAATTCCATAGCTAAGAACTGTAGAACATGTTATTGGGCTGGGGACTAAATGGGAATCTCTGCCAGAAACCAGAGTGTCTCTGATATTGGAGGTAGCCAACTGGACCCATCAACAAGGTGAAACAGCACTGCCTAATCTAAGTGAACAAAGCATGGGTTACACCAGCTGTGGTCTACAGTGGCAGACACCAGCAAGAACCCCACAAACAGGACCAGCCTGACCACACTTGGTGAACACCAACCAGCTGTCAGCTGCTCTGCAAAAAACCCAGCACCCTTCATCAACCCTGCAGAACAATAAACTTTCTCTTAATTAGAAATACTATCTCAGGCAGGAGGAGGAAAAATACAGAAACAGCTGCAGGATGGATGTAATTTTAAATTGACTAAACGTTTGAGAAAGATTATTTTAAACCGAAGGAGATAATAAGGCTGGAAGAGAAAGTAATAACATTAATTGGAAATTTTTAAAATTAATTTGGCCTAATATCTAGCAAAATGTGGTCTATTCATAAAGATAAGTTATAGAGAAATAAGTAAAGACGTTCATGAAAGTGTAGAAGTGTAAATAATAAGTGTATTCTACTGTGTGAAGAAATAATTCACAGTGTATATCTGTGTAGAAGTGTCAATAATTATGTAGGAACTCTCTATTAGATATAGATCTAAAAATAGATTGCTATGGTCTCAATGTTTGTGTCCTCTCAACATTCATGTTTGGAAATCTAATCCCCATTGGGATGGCATCAGGAGGTGGGCCTTTGGGAGGTGATTAGATCATGGCAGAGGGGACATCATGAATGGAATTAGTTTACTTTTTAATAAAAGAGACCCCAGAAAGCTGTCTTGCTCCCTCCACCATGTGAGAATGCAGAGAAAAGACATCATCTATGGAACAGGAAATGGGCCTTCACCAGACATTGAATCTGCTGAAATATTGATCATAGATTTCCTAGGAGCCCCCTAGAACTATGAGAAATAAATTTCTGTTGTTTAAAAGCTACCCAGTGTGTGCTATTTTGTTATAGCAGCCCCAATGGACTAAGACTAAATTAGATAGACATAGATTTATATCTATCTATACATCTGTCTATGTATTTATCTAATCTATGTAATGTATATAAAAGGCCACATGTCTATATATGGTACACTATAGTATGCAGTTGAGATTGTGTGTGTTTTCCCATATGTAAAATATCCATTAGTAGCCTGTATATAAGTCATTTTCTTTCTATTTTTTTTTTTTTTAATGGAGTCTTGCTCTGTTGCCCAGGCTGGAGTGCAGTGGTATGATCTCAGCTCACTGAAACCTCTGCCTCCCGGGTTCAAGCAATTCTTCCACCTCAGCCTCCAGAGTAGATGGGATTACAGGTGTCCACCACCACACACAGCTAATTTTTGTATTTTCAGTAGAGACAGGGTTTTGCCATTTTGGCCAGGCTGGTCTTGAACTCATGACCTCAAGTGATACGCCTGCCTCCGCCTCCCAAAGTGTTGTAATTACAGGCATGAGCCACCATGCCCAACTGTAAGCCATTTTCTGAATTTCATATTATTTTCTGGAAGTAAAATTACTAGGCCAGTGGAAATGAGTATTTTAAAGATTCTTGAAATAGTTTGCCAAAGATAGCTTCTGTACCTAAATCCATCCATTCCTTTAAAATAGTCAGATATTTAAGAAGGGCAAAAAAAGAAAGACTATATAAATCAAATATTGCATTTGTCATTTGTACTTTTGTTATTGTGAAGACCAAATTTCAGGCAGTGGTTTGATTCTTCTGCGGTATTTGCTCTTTACTGAAGACTCGTAGCCACTGGCTATAAAGGTAGCAGTATGTGGTTGCTTCATGTTGTCTTATTTCTGTCCAGCTGAAAGATATTCCTTTCTAGTCACAAAGGCTGTAATGAACTTAACTATTATTATTATATACTTTCCCACCAAGTCTCAAATGTGATTAGTTACATGAGTTTCGTGAAGATCATTGTTTGCCACTCAATCAAAAGCCATTGTAGTAGATATTTTTAATTCTGTATTTAAAAAGCCTCTGTAAGAATTAAAATCTTTAAATTATACATTTTTTAAAATTATGAATAAACTCTGTAAAAATACAGCAATATTTAAGTGCTATAAGCTACTTCCCAAGGAGTTTCCATTGAACTCTTTCCTGGTTGATATTCTAGGCATCAAGCAGCAATCTTCACTCTCAGAAAAGAACCAATTCACTGTTGGCTGATGTTCACAGCAGGCCAGGATAGGAAGCTATCACTTTTTCTTCCTTATTACATGCTGTCCTTTCCATTAGAATCATGGCAGTCTTCACACTGCTCCCTTTGCATGTATGCCTCATCCTATGAGTCAGGCCTTGAATTTATTTATTCCAGTGGGCTCCTAAAAATCTTCCTCCATTGGCAGTACAATCTCTCAAAACCAGATTTACATCAAAATAATTTCCACAATCGATATTGTAGCATATATTATTCCAAAATGATTTCTATAATTAACAGTGTAGTATATATTATTCCAAACATCTGAATGGATTAGTTTTACTTCCAGAGATGGGATATTAAAGGGTTGAAAATATAGAAGAAAAGTAATGTTGAAACATATAAAACTATGCATCCTTGTAATCATGAGGAATGGAAAAATACATACCTGTATACAGAGATTTTTCTTGTTTTCTTTGCTTTACACTATGTAAAGGTTTGAATATCAAGTTATTTTACATTGTAGTTTCTTAATCATAAAACTGTAAAACTCAGAGAGGCAAATAACTGAAATGAAATTTGATTTTTAAAAATTATTAAAATATTTTACATGCAGCTTTTCAATTTTTAATGTATATTTGTATTTCCTTGCTTTCATCCACATTCTTAATTGACTTCAAAGAGACTGAATTTATTCAATATCTGTTTATATCTTCAAAAAGTTTCTGAATCACCTTCAAAATGCAATTCAAATGGTGACCTTACTGATCAAAGAGAATTATTTCTCCTCTTTTTAGTTTAGGTGCATAGATACATAGTTCATTCTGAATAACAGCAAGCTTTGAAAGGCAAACAACATTTTTCTTTATATTTGGTGGCAATTTTGACTTTGTATAGTCATTCATGGAGTTCAAAGAAATTTAAATGGACAGAGCACAGAAGTATTCCTCACACAGCATCATTCAACAAATTCCATCCTGTGCTCATTCTGACACTCTTAGCCAATATCAAGTGCGCATCCCTGGTTTGATCTCCTATAGCTGACATAATATTGCTTTTACAAAACCAAGGACTGAGAGATATGGGAGGTGGAATTGGGCTTGTGGAGTTTGTGGGGAAGGAAGAAAGCCATTTTAAATACGGTGGCAAATTCTGAAAGATGTAAAGAAGTTAGTCCTGTGGATTTCAGGGCAGAGTGTAACAGGCAGAGGAAATGGCTGGTGCAAGGGATGTAGGTGAAAGGGTGACGGTGGCATGTCTGAGAAACAGCAAGGAGGTCACTGGGCTGGAGCAGAGTGAGCTGAGGGATGTGATAAGAGATAAGATTATCAGAGAGGTAATGGGGGTGGAGGAGTCAGGGTGTATCACCTAGAAACTTGAAACTTCACACTGAATGAAATTGAGAGCCAGTAGGAGAGTTAATAAAGGTGTAATATTTTAAAAATGGTTTTTGCTTTTCAAAATAGGATATAGTGGATCAAGGGTGAAAGAAGACGGTCTAGTTAGGAGACTACTGAATTAGCACAAGGAAAAAATAACATTGGCCCTTACTACTGTCTTCTCATCAGACTGTGCTTTTTCGATATATGACATGTCTCTTTGTTCTATTTAAAGATTTTTATTTGAATACTGATTTTATTAAATATTCAGTTCTACTTTCTTGTTAGCATTTGCCTGAAATTTCTTTTTCCATATTTTATTCTCAACTTTAAATCACGTTTTGCTTTAAGTGTGTCTCCTTAAGCCAGTAAGTTCCTATTTAGTTTACCCAATTTGAATGTCTTTAAACAGAAATGTCTTTAAACAGAAAATTTCGTCCCATTATTACTATGTAATAGTGGATATTGATAATTATTTTTGCCATTTTATTTAATATTTTCTGTTTATTGTGTTTTCTTTTTTTATCTTTTTTTTTTTTTTTTTTTCCGAGACGGAGTTTCGCTCTTGTTACCCAGGCTGGAGTGCAATGGCGCAATCTCGGCTCACCGCAACCTCCGCCTCCTGGGTTCAGGCAATTCTCCTGCCTCAGTCTCCTGAGTAGCTGGGATTACAGGCACGCGCCACCACGCCCAGCTAATTTTGTATTTTTAGTAGAGACGGGATTTCACCATGTTGACCAGGATGGTCTTGATCTCTTGACCTCATGATCCACCCGCCTTGACCTCCCAAAGTGCTGGGATTACAGGCTTGAGCCACCGTGCCCAGCCCTTTTTTATCTTTTTATGTTGTTTGTTTGTTGTGGTTTTTGAGATGGAGTCTCACTCTGTTGCCCAGGCTGGATTGCAGTGGTGCTATCTCGGCGCACTGCAACCTCTGCCTCCAGGGTTTAAGCGATTCTCTTGCCTCAGCCTCCTGAGTAGCTGGGATTACAGGTGTGCGCCACCACACCTGGCTAATTTTTTGTATTTTTAGTAGAGATGGAGTTTCACCATGTTGATTAGGTTGGTCTCAAACTCCTGACCTCATGAAGTGATCCACCCACCTTTGCCTTCCAAAGCATGCCCAGCCGACAGTTTTTTGTTTCTTTTTTTTTTTTTTTTTTTTTTGGCTGTTGTTGTTGCTGTTCAATTCTATTTCCTTTAGAGTTTCAAAAGTTGTGCATCCTAATCGTATTATTTGAGTGGAAAGCCCTCAAAATTATAACACACGTATTTAATTTTGTATTTTCCTTAATATAGTAAATAAATTATTTGTATTTAATTATTATCTGTATTTTTTAAATTCTATATTACTGCTTCTTTAGTTTTCCAGTTATTTTTTGTGAGTTTTGAATCTATCTCCCCTACCTTCATATCCTCTGACATTTAACTTTCGTTTGCCTCTCTCAGGCTCCCTTGCACTGACCACTTTTTATCTACCCCTACCTTCTTTGCATAGCGAAATCAATATTTCCCAATGCGCGGTTAATCTATTGTTTTGAACAGCACTGAACATCCAGATGGAGTTCTCTCTCATTCAGTAAGGACTAGCTACTCCTCATTGTGGGAGAATCATCATCATAATTTGTAGAAAAGGATGCAATTATCCATATTACATTAAATTCTATCATTTTCCTTCATTTGGAAACGGAGTTTATAATGCATGCATTCTCACACACACACACACATCTTATTATGCTTACGTGGGCTTTATTGGAGGAAAAGAGTTTTACTTTGTTTGCTGCAGCAGATGGCTTTACATGTTGTTTTGTAAACATGGTGAGGTAGAAAAGATACTGCAGAAGACCCTAACATCAGCCGGCAAGACATACCTTATCTTCTTCATTGCACAGTAAGAGCCTCAAGGACCATTTGGAAGCCTGCAGAGGCAGACACTAAATTTTCTTTGCTTCAGCACTTATCGTTAACCCAGAGAGCTACCCAGCTGCTACTGTTGAAAAGTTATCCTAAGGGAAGTATTTCTTTCAAAGAGAGCACCATTTCTTTAAAACCACATTGCCATTTGTATTCAGTAAAAGAGAGAGAGCTCATAACCAAAAGAGCCTATGGAGCTTTCCAAAGACAAATGATTCAGTCAATAAAGTATTTTTAGATGATCACTCAATTCTTAAATTATTCTCCAATATCATCGACATGAATATTAATTTAGTCTAATTTGATGATAAATTTAAAAAGTAAAAAAATACTCTCTTCATCCTCAGCTTTCTTCTGGCAATGCTGGCCATCTTTCTGTTTCCATTTACTAAAATACTGTTTACCTTAACCATTCAATCTGACCTAGCAGTGTTCTCATATTACACCTTATTTTAGTTCTTCAACAAAAATCAACCGTATTTTAATTTATTTATCAATTAATTCATTTATTTGCTTCTCCAATCTGTTTTCTTCTTAAGAGCAAGGTTCTTCTCTGTATTATTTGCTTCCATATCTTCTGCATCTAGAACAAGACCTGGTGTGTAGGGTAGGTGCCTAATCTATATTTCTAAAGTGATAAAGAATATTACAATGTTCTGAAATACTAAAAAAAAAACTTTGATTTCATCATGATAAACCTTAGAAAAAAAATTATCTATCACATCAAAATCCTGAATTTTATAACATTTTATTTTTAAAACTTCTAAAATCTAGAGTTATTCATTCTTTGTAATCATCTTTAAGATCACCAAAATAATGCAAATTTAATTTTCTTTTTTACTATTATGAATTACCATATATACATATATATTGTACTTTAGGTTCTGGGGTACATGTGCAGATCATGCAGGATTGTTGCATAGGTACACACATGGCAAGGTGGTTTGCTGCCTTCATCCCCCCCATCACCTATATCTGGCATTTCTCCCCATGTTATCCCTCCCCACCCCCACTGTCTCTCCCCTAGCCCCCCACCAACTGACCACAGTGTGTGATGCTCCCCTCCCAGTGTCCACGTGTTCTAATTGTTCAACACCCGCCTATAAATGAGAACATGCAGTGTTTGGTTTTCTGTTATTATGTCAGTTTGCCGAGAATGATGCTTTCCAGATACATCCATGTCCCTATGAAGGATATGAACTCATCATTTTTTATGGCCACTTAGCATTCCATAGTGTATATGTGCCACATTTTCTTTATCCAGTCTATTCTTGATGGACAAAATGTAACAAGAAAAAACCTATGTACATTATTGTGGAAACCTGAGGATTTCTTATAGAAATTGCTGATGACTTTTTTAAAATTAGGAGAACATTTTTAACCTTTTCTTACAAAACAGTTAGTTGAGAGATTTGTTAAGTAGGAAGCATATAGGATTGTGATATTTTAATGGCTCACATGAATATCAAATTCCCCTAAAAAGTTATCTCAGTGACTAGTAGAATTCTTCTACACAGGTAAAAAAGGTGTTTGGAGGCTGGGAGAGGTGGCTCACACCTGTAATCCCAACAGTTTGGGAGGCCGAGGTGAGTGGATCACAGTCAGGAGTTCGAGACCAGCCTGGCCAATGTGGTGAAACCCCGTCTTTACTGAAAATACAAAAATTAGCCAGGTGTGGTGGCAGGAGCCTGTAATCCCAGCTACTGGGGAGGCTGAGGCAGGAAAATCACTTGAACCGGGAAACGGAGGTTGCAGTGAGCCGAGATGGTGCCATTGCTTGGCATAGGTGACAAGAGCAAAACTCCGTCTCCAAAAAAAAAAAAAAAAAAAAAAAAAAAAATGCTTGAAGGAAAACAAAAGAAATAAATAATCCCCAAAGATGAGAAATGGCATTTGTATCAACATCTTTCATGTGGAAACAGGAGTTAAAAATGGATCATTGATGGCATACAAGGCAAAAACCTAGCAATGAAATACAACAGAAGAGGAGTAGTATAACATTTCTTGTTTCTTTAATTCCATCTGTCTGATATCTGAGACTAGGTTTCTAAAAAGCAGTGAATTTGCTCCTCTTCAATTAAAAATGAATATGAAAATGGAACAACCAAAATTACTTTCAAATTAATTGATGCTGAAGAACTAAATCTAGGTGCAAAAGAATGCTGAACAAATATTCATAGTTTCAGTCTCAGAAATAATTTTTTCAGAAAAACATAAAATTATAATATAAAACATGAATGCTAAACTATTAATTATACAATATGAAGATTTTCCAGATATATCTCCCATATTCTTAACTTCAAACATCAGAACTTAAAAAAATAGAGCTTCTGGTTTCCTATGGGCTGATTGTAGTCATTTAATTTCAAATTCTTCCACATATACTCCCAGAGAAAACATGTATGTCAATAAGAAAAACAAATAAAATCACCAATAGCCTACGACAATAGCAGAGAGAAAGAAAATAATTAAAGTAAACATTGCCGTTTTACAGACCAGGGTCAAGGGTCAAATATTTTGCAAAAGAGAACAGAATATACTAGATTCCTAGCAGTAGAGAAATGCAATTATTATAATATTAAGAGTTACTATCAAGAAGAGAGGATTGCATCCTAAATGGAGAAATACCAACAAAAGATCCAAAGCCTGGTGCATCAGAAAACTGAATCTAGAAAATAAAAAGAAAGCAGCATATGCAGTAGAGGAATATCTCAGAGATACTGTGAGTTAGGTTCCAGACCATTACAGCAAGGCGAATATCGCAATAAAGTGGGCCACACAATTTTTTTTGTTTTCTTGGTGCATATAAAGAGTTATGTTTACACTATACTATAGTCTATTACGTATGCAATAGCATTATGTCTGAAAAATGTACATACCTTATTTTAAAAGTACTTTATTGCTAAAGAATATTAATGATTGGCTGGACACAGTGGCTCATGCTTGTATTCCCAGCACTTTGAGTATCCAAGGCTGGCAAATCACAGGGTTGGGAGTTTGAGACCAGCCTGGCCAACATGACAAAACCCTGTCTCTACCAAAAATATAAAAAATAAGCCAGGTGTGGTGGTAGGCACCTGTAATTCCAGCTACTTCGGAGGCTGAGGCAGGAGAATCACTTGAACCTGTGAGGTGGAGGTTGTGGTGAGCTAAGATTGCACCACTGCACTTCAGCTTGGGCAACAGAACAAGACTCTGTCTCAAAAAAAAAAAAAAAAAAGAATACTAATGACCATCTCAGGCTTCAGGGAGTAGTAATCTTTTTGCAGGAGGAAGGCCTTGCCTCAAGGTTAATGGCTGCTGACTGATCAAGTACTGGTTACTGAAGGTGTGGGGGACTGCAGTAGTTTCTTAAAAGTAGACAATGAAGTTTGCTACACCAATGGACTCTTCCTTTCATAAATGATTTCTCTGGAGCATGCCATGTTTCTTGATATAGGATTTTACCCACAACAGAACTTCTTTTGAAACTGAAGTCAATCCTTTCTAACCCTGCCTCTGCCTAATCAACTAAGATGATGTAATATTCTAAATCCTTTATTGTTATGTAAATGATGCACACAGCATCTCCACCAGGAAGAGATACCATCTCAGAAAAATCACATTTTTTGTTCATCCATGAGAAGTAATCCCTTTTCTGTTCAAGTTTTGTCATGAGATTGCAGGAATTCAGTCACATTTTTAGGAGCTACTGCTAACTCTAGTTCACTTGCTATTTCTACCACACCTACAGTTGTTTTCTCTTCTGAAGTCAAGTCTTGAACCTCTCAAAGTCATCCATCAGGGCTGGAATCACTTATTCCAGACTCCTGTTAGTGTTGATATTTTGACCTCCAATGAATCAGAAATGTTCTTAATGGCATCTAGAATGAACTATTTCCAGAAGGTTTTCAACTTACTTTGTCCAGATCTACCCACTATCTATGGCAGCTGTTAACTTACAATGTGTTTCTTAATTAATACCACTTGAAAGTCAAAATTGCTCCTTGATCTATGGGCTGCATAATGTATGCTGTGTTAGCAGGTGTGAAAACCACATTGCTTTCCCCTTACCTCTCCTTCAGAGCTCTTGAGTGACCAGGTACATCGTAAATGAGCAGTAGTTTTTTGAGTCTTTTTTTTTTTTCTGAACACTAGGTCTCAGCAGTGGGCTTAAAATATTCAATAAACCATGCTATAAAGAGATGTTCTTTCATCCAAGCTTTCTTGTTCTGTTTATAGAGCACAGTTAAGAGTAGATTTAGCGTAACTCTTAAGAGCGCTAAAATTTTTGGAATGGTAGATGAGTATTGGCTTCAACTTAAAGCCACCAGCCATGTTAGTGCCTAACAAAAGAGTTAACCTGTCCTTTGAAGCTTTAAAGTCAGGCATTTTCCCTCCAACAGAAGGCTATTTGATCTACAAGTCTGTTGGTTAGTATAGTCATTTTCATCAAACATCTTACCTTGATCTTCTGGAAATTTGCTGCAGCTTATAATCAGCACTTGCTGCTTTACCTTACACTTTTATGTTATGGTGATGGCTTCTTTCCTAAAACCTCATGAAACAACTTCGTCTAGCTTCCAACTTTTCTTCTTCAGCTTCCTCACCTTTTTCAGCCTTTATATAATAGCAGATATTTAGAGCTTTAATCTGGATCAGGTGTCAGCTTAAGGGAATCTTGTGGCTAGTTTAATCTTCTATCCAGACCATTCAAACTTTGTCCATATCAGCAATAAGGTTGTTTCATTTTCTTATCATTTATGTGTTCATACATGCAGCGATTTTAATTTCCTTCAAGAACTTTTCCTTTGCATTTTTGCATACTTGTCTTACATAACTTGGCTGACAGTTTGGTACAAGAGACCTAGCTTTCAGCCTGTCTCATATTTAGACATGCCTTCCTCACTAAACTTAATAATTTCAAGCTTTTTATTTAAAGTGAGAAAAGCTTTCACTGGGCTTAGCCTAGTTATATATAATGTAATTGTGATATTTTGGGGTTTAAATCTGTCATTTAAAAAATTTGTCCCACATTTTATTTTCTTAGCTTGCCTTTTCTTTTTATTCCGTATACTTTTTTCATATCATCTGAATTCATTTTCCTAATCATTCCACCTTCTTCCCATCTTCTTATTAGCTTTTTAGTTATACATGTTTATTTTTTTAATGATTATCCTCATGTGTAGATATGTTGAAATGGATCTTCATATATTCTTTATATATTTTAAACCTCATAATACATTACAATAAGTCTTCACTTACCATTGTCAATACGTTCTTGGAAACTGAGACTTCCAGTGAAACATTGTATAACAGATCCAATTTTTTCCCTCATTAACATTGTAAGGACACATTGAATAAAACAATGCTATTTGAAAGCCTGCTAAAGTCAATGTTTTCAAAAATCTATTGATAGCATTAAATGAGAACTTACTGTAGTTTTATTGCTTTAAACAGTGAATGTTTATGTACATTTAACCAAAATATGTACCAGTGTTCTTTATTCTTTCCATTTGCATATAATTCCAGCTGGGACCATATCTCTTACACTTGAAGGGTAGAAATATGCTATTATTAGTAATGGTAGAATTATTAATAGTAGAATTTGTTATTGCATCTCTTAGCAAAATATTCTGTTTCTTTTTTCTTTAAAAAATCTTTATTTTACTCTTTTTTTCCTTGGGTATTGAATTTTACATTGACAGCTTTTTTCTTTGGACACTTCAACAATGTCATTTCACCGGCTTCTGACTGCCATCATTTTTTGTTGAAAACATGGTGTTACTGTTGATCTTTTGAAATAATGTATCCTTTTTCTCCGAATGATTTTCCATTTCTCTCTTTTTTTCTTTTCTTTTCTTCTTTCTCTCTTTTTTTTTTCTTTGAGACAGGTCCTTCTTCTGTCATCCCGGGTAGAGTAAGAGTACATGGCACAATCACAGCTCACTGCTGTGAGCCACCTTCTGGGCTCAGGTGATCCTCCTACCTTAGCCTCCCAACCAGCTGGAAATTACAGGCATGTGCCAACACACCCTGCTACTCTTTTGATCTTTTGTGGAGGTGAGGCCTCACTTGTTGCCCAGGCTGGTCTTGAACTCCTAGGTGCAGCCAATCCTCCTATCTTGGCCTCCCAAAGTGCTAGGATTACAGGCATGAGCCACCACGGTTGGCCAATTCCTCTCTTTTAGGTGACTTTTAACTATATTACTGTATTGCATTTAGATATTTTTTTTTTATTAATCATGTTTTATATTTTTAGAGCTTCTTAAATCTGCAGCTTGATGTCTTTTGTCATTTCTGGAAACTTCCCTATCAGTAACCCTTCAAATATATATTTTTTTTTTGTTCCATTCTCTCTCTTCTCCTATTGGGGTACAAAACACATGTAAGTTAGACTTTTGCACCATCCCCCATTAGCCTCTTTTCTGTATTTTCATCTTTTCCCTCTGTTCATTAATCTGAATGTTTTCTACCAATCTATTTAAACTTCACCAATCTTTTCTTCTACTCTGTCTAATCTGTTGGTTAAACTCTATATCAAGTTCTTAATTTAAGTAACCATTTTTATTTCTGGAATTTCTATTTGATTTGTTAAAATGGAATTTGTAGTCAAATCTCTATCTTTTTACCTATTGGCTTGGAATTACAAGCATAGTCATTTTTTAGTTGAAATATAATTTACGTAACAAAACTCACCATTTTAAAAATTATAAATCAGTGGTTGTTGGTATATTCATTATGTTGCTCAAACACCATCACTAATGCCAGGGTATTTCTATTAGTCCCAAAGAAACTCCACAGTTACTAGCAGCCAATTCTCCCTTTTCCCATCCCCTGGCAACCACTGATACATTCTGGATATTTTTCCCCTCTAAATCTCATATTGAAATGTAATCCCTAATATTGGAAGTGGGGCCTGTAGGAGGTCATTAGTTTATGGGACAGATCCCTCATGGCTTGGTGCTGTCCTCAAGATAATGAATTCTTATGCAATCTGGTTGTTTAAAAGTGTGTGGCACCCCCTACTCCTTGCTTCTGCTCTTGCCGTGTGATGTGCCTACTCTGGTCCCACCTTCCACCAGGAATAGAAGTTCCCTGAGGCTTCCTCAGAAGCCAGGTAGATACTGGCCCCATGCTTGTACAGCCTGCAGAAGCATGAGCCAATTAAACTCCTTTTTAAATAGATTACTCAGTCTCAGGTATTTCTGTACAGCAATGCAAAAACAGCCTAATACAACTACTAATATACTTTCTGAGTATATGGATTTGCCTATTTTAGACAATATATGCAAATCACACAATTTTTTTTGTATCTGGCTACTTTCATTTAGCATGATGTTTTCAAGGCTCATCTAAGTTTCAGGATTTATCAGTCCTTCGCTTATTTTTAAGGCCAAATGTGTCACATTGTATGGATATATCACGTATTGTTTATTCTGTCATCAGTTAATGGATATTCGGATTGCTACTACTTCTTCACTATTACCATATTGCTATAAACATTCCTAGACAAGATCTTGTGTTAACATATCTTTTCAATTCCCTTAAACATGTACCGAGAAATGGAATTGCTGAGTTTGGTTATAGTTTTATGCTAAACTTTTTGAGGAATGGCCAAGCTGTTTTCAATAGTGGCTCTACCATTTTACATTTCCACCAGCAATGTGGTAGTATTTCAATTTCTCCACTTCTTCACCCACTATTGACTATTGACTATCTTTTTCACTGTTGCCATTAGGATGGCAACAGTGGGCGTTGAGTGCCATCTCATTGTAGTTTTTATTTGTTTTTACCTAATTATTAATAATATTGAGCATTGTTTAGTGTTTATTGGCTGTTGGTATATCATCTATGGAGAACTGTGTTTTCAAATGAATTAGCCATTTTTAAATTTGGTTATCTTCACTTGTCAAATTTAATTTCTTTCTTTATATTCCTCAGACTGGGTAATTAATTTAAATTGACCAATTTTCTTTCCTTCCTTCCTTCCTTCTTTTTTTTTTTTTTTTTTTTTTTTGAGACAGAGTCTTGCTCTGTCACCAGGCTGGGGTGCAGTGGCACGATCTTGGCTCACTGCAACCTCTGCCTCCTGGGTTTAAGTGATTCTTCTGCCTCAGCCTCCCGAGTAGCTGGGACTAGAGGCACACGCCACCATGCCCACTAATTTTCATATTTTTAGTACAGATTTGGTTTCGCCATGTTGGCTAGGATGGTCTCAATCTTTTGACTTTGTGATCTGCCTGCCTTGGCCTCCCAAAGTGCTAGGATTACAGGTGTGAGCCACCATGCCCAGCCTAACCCATTTTCAAGTTCACTGACACTTTCTTCTGACCAAATCTCTTGTTGAGCCCCTCTAGTGAATTTTTTTTTTATTTTTAATTTTTTACTCTAAAGTTTCTATTTGGTTTCTTTTTATAACTTGTATCTTTTTGTTGATATTCTCTATCTGGTAAAACGTTGAGTCTCCCACATTTCTTTAATTATTTAGGATTACTTTAATTACTCAGGGTTTTTTTTAGTGTTTTTAGCTTTTCAGACATGTTTAAAATAGCTTTTGGGGTGCAAATAAATTTGGTATGTGATATGGTTTGGCTGTATATCCCCACCCAAAGTTTATGTGGAATTGTTATCTTCATGTGTTGAAGGTAGGTGGAAGGTGATTGGATCATGGGGGCAGATTTCCCCCATGCTAGTTGTACAATAGTGAGTGAGTTCTTATGAAGTTTGATGGTTTAAAAGTGTGTGGTACTTCCCCACCGCCCCCCTCCCGCCTCCTTGTGAAGAAGGTGTTCATTTCCCCTTAGCCTTCTGGCATGATTGTAAGTTTCCTGAGGCCTTGCAGTCAGGCTGCCGGTTAAGCCTGCGAACTGTGAGTTGGTTAAACCTCTTTTCTTCATAAATTACCCAGTCTCACAGTCTCAGGTAGTTTTTTATAGCAATGTGAGAACAGATTAATGCAGCATATATTTTCTTGAAAGAGTAAAACAAACTGACCAGTGGATCAGAATCATTTAACCTAACAAATGAAAAAAAAAACTATTTAATTTCTCAATAAGAAAATATGCTGACCAAAATTTTCACCAAGAGTCAGTTGAAAATGTTGCCACCTCACTGGGATTATTTTGGTCACACATCTACATAATTACACTGACCTAAAAATAAAATATAAAAACAAATAAACAGCCTCTTTCTCCATAAAAGCACTAAACCACCACCATCAAAAGCTGATTTTATTTATATCTATATATGAGGGAGTCTAGACTCTTGAAATATAATGCCAAGACAGACAGCAGCAATTGCTTGGCTGCTGAATCTGATTTGTCAAGCATTGGTTAGGTTCAATTCAGTCCAGATCTTGAAGGTGACATGCTTTGTATATCAGCCTCGGCTCTTACCCAAAAGAGGTGGAACATGTTTGGGTTACTTAATGGAATTTTCAGTAATTTTAAACTTACGTTGAACATGAAAAATATATGCTAGAAATCAGAATACAAATCATACATTCATTTTAGGATAAAACACAAACTAAATTGACATTTCATGTTTATGGCAAGTTTGCTTCATAACACAATCCATGGTCTCCTGAGGGATATTGTTCACTCTGGCCACTTTTCAGTTGGTGTATGTTTGTGTGCACACCTGTGTGTGTGAGTAGACAGGCAAGGTGCTCTGGCTTGGGTTTTCTGAGGTCAAAGCTAAAAAAAAAAATCAAGTCCAAGACAAATAGTGTCATGGGACAAGGTGCCCAATGGGAAGTGAGGTTTATGGACAAGAGAAGGGAAATAGAGTAACAAAAGAAGCTGATTTGGGGAAACCAGGCACAGGGCTGACAGTGTAGGGAGGTATCATCCCTGTCCTGCTGTTACTGTGTGCTTATTTCTCGCCCTGAGTTTGGGCTTTATATTCTAAGTGTGGGTTCACACATAAGGCTGCACACAAAGGTAGTTCTTGAGTTACAAAGAGTTTAGGTATTTCCAGCATAGATTCCCCTGAGATGAGAATAATCTTTTTAAAAACAACTTAACTTTTATTTTGGCTTCAGGGGCACCTATGCAGATTTGTTATAGATGTAAAGTTGTGACTCGGGGATCTGGTGCACAGATTATTTTATCAAGCATAGTATGTAATAGTTTTTTCTCTTTTCTTTTCTTTTCTTTTCTTCTTTTTCTTCTAAACCTCTCCCTCCTCCCATCCTATGCTCTCATTTAGGCCCCTGTGTCTGTTGTTCCCCTCTTTTGCTCCATGTGTTCTCATCATTTAGCTCCCATTTATAAGTGAAAACATGTGGTATTTGGTTTGTTGTTCCTGCATTAGTTTGTTAAGGATAATGGCCTTCAGTTCCGTCCATGTTCCTGCAAAGAACATGATCTCTTTCTTTTTATGACTGCATAGTATTCCATGGTGCATAGGTACCACATTTTCTTTATTTAGTCTACAGTTGATGGACATTTAGGTTTATTCCATGTCTTTGCTATTTTTAATAGTGCTATAATGAACATACGTGTCCATGTCTTTTTATGGAAGAATAGTTTAGATCCCCTTGGATATATGCCTGGTAGTGAGCTTGTTGGGTTGAATGATAATTCTATTTACAGTTCTTTGAGGAATCACCACTCTGCTTTCCACAATGGTTGAAATTTACACTCCCACCAACAGCGTATAAATATTTCCTTTTCTCTGAAATCTCATGAGCATCTATTACTTTTTGACTTTTTAATAACTGCCATTCTGACTGGCATGAGATGGTATCTCATCACGGTTTTGATTTGCATTTCTTTAATGATCAGTGATATTGGGCTTTTTTTCATATGCTTGTTGACCACATGTGGGTCTTATTTTGAAAAGTGTCTGTTCAAGTTCTTTGCTCACTTTTTAATGAGGTTGTTTGGTTTTCGCTTGTGTATGTGTTTAAGTTCCTTGAAGATTTTGGATATTAGATATATTGTCAGATGCATGGTTTGCAAATATTTTTCCCATTCTGTATATTGCCTGTTTACTCTGTTGATAGTTACATATGCTACACAGAATGTCTTTAGCTTAATTGTGTCCTATTTGTCAAGTTTAGCTTTTGTTGCAATTGCTTCTGGCATTTCCATCATGAAATCTTCACCAGTTCCTATGTCCAAAATGGTATTTCCTAGGTTATCTTTCGGTGTTTTAATAGATTTAGGTTTTACATTTTGATATTTAATGCATATTGAGTTGATTTTTTTATATGGTTTAAAGAATGGATCCAGTTTCAGTCTTCTGCATATAGCAAGCCAGTTAGCCTAGCACCATTTATTGAATAGGGAGTTGTATTAGCTCATTTTCATTCTGCTTATAAAAGACATACCTGAGATTAAAAAGAAAAATAGATTTAATGAACTCAGCTCCATATGGCTGGAAAGTCTGACAATCATGGCAAAAGGTGAAAATTACATCTCTTATGGCCGCAGACAAGAGGAGAGAGAAAGAGAAAAGTGAAAGGGCTTTCCCCTTATAAAACAATCAGATCTTGTGAGACTTGTTCACTACCACGAAAACAGTATGGGGGAAACTGCCCCCATGATTCAGTTATCTTCCACTGAGTCCCTCTCACAACAAAAAGAAATTATGGAGGCTGTAATTCAAGTTGAGATTTGGGTGGGAACACAGCCAAACAATATCATTGCACCCCGGCCCCTCCCAAAGCTCATGTTCTCACATTTCAAAACCAATCATGCCTTCCCAAGAGTCCTCCAAAGTCTTAACTCATTTCAACATTAACTCAAAAGTCCACAAAGTATCTGAATCAAGGCAAGTCCCTTCTGTCTATGAGCCTGTAAAATCGAAAGCAAGTTAGTTACTTCCTAGATACAATGGGGTACAGGCCTTGAGTAAATGCAGCCATTCCAAATGGGAGAAACTGGCCAAAATGAAGGGGCCAAAGGCCCTGTGCAAGTCCAAAATCCAGCAGGGCAGTCAAATATTAAAGCTCCAAAATGATCTCCTTTGACTCCATGTCCTATATCCAGGTCATGTTGACGCAAGAGGTGGACTCCCATGGCCTTAGGCAGCTCTGCTCTGTGGCCTTGCAGGGTACATACAGCCCATCTGGTTGCTTTCATGGGCTGGCACTGAGTGTGTGCAGCTTTTCCAGGTGCATGATGCAAGCTGCTGGTGGATCTACCATTCTAGGGTCTGGAGGATGATGCCCCTCTTCTCACAGCTCTATTATGTGGTACCCCAGTAGGGATTCTGTGAGGGGACTCCAACCCCACATTTCCCTTCTGCACTGCCCTAGCAGAGATTCTCCATGAGGGCCCAGCCCCTGCAGCAAACTTCTGCCTGGGCATCCAGGCATTTCCATACATCCTCTGAAATCTAGGCAGAGGTTCCGAAACTGCATTCTTAACTTTTGTGCACCCACAGGCTCAACACCACATGGAAGCTGCTAAGGCATGTGACTTGCACCCTCTGAAGTCATGACCCAAGTTGTACTTTGGCCCCTTTTATTCATGGCTGTAGCAGCTGGGACACAGGGCTCCAAGTCCCTAAACTGCACACAGCAGAGGGACCCTGGACCCTGGCCAACTAAACTATGTTTTCCTCCTAGGGCTCAGGCCTGTGATGGCAGGGAGTGCTGTGAAGACCTCTAACATGCTCTGAAGATATTTTCCCCATTGTCTTGGTGTTTAACATTTGGCTTCTCATTACTTATATACATTACTGAAGCCTGTTTGAATTTCTCCTGAGAAAATGAGTTTTTCATTTCTATTGCATTGTCAGGCTGCAAATTTTCTGAACTTTTATGCTGTTTCCCTTTTAAAACTGAATGCTGCCCAGGTGCAGTGGTTCACACTTGTAATCCTAGCACTCTGTGAGGCTGAGGTGGATGAATCACCTGAGGTCAATAGTTCAAGACCAGCCTGGCCAACAGGAAAACCCTCTCTCTACTAAAAAAAAAAAAAAAAAAAAAAAAAAAAAAAAAAAAAAAAATTAGCTGGGTGAGGTGGCACATGCCTGTAGTCCCAGCTACTCAGGGGGTTGAGGCAGGAGACTCTATTGAACATGGGAGGTAGAGGTTGTAGTGAGCTGACATTGCACCACTGCACTACAGCATGAGTGACAGAATGAGACGCCATCTCAAAAAAAAAAAAAAAAAAAAGAACAGAAAAAACAAAAAACTGAATGCCTTTAACAGCACTCAAGTCCCCTCTTGAATGCTTTTCTGCTTATAAATTTCTTCTGCCAGATATCATAAATCATCTTCCTCAAGCTTTAAAGTTCCACACATCCCTAGGGCATGGGCAAAATGCCACTAGTCCGTTTGCTAAAACATAGCAAGAGTCATCTTTTCTCCAGTTCCCAACAAGTTCTTCATCTCCATCTGAGACTACCTCAGCCTAGATTTCATTGTCCATATCATTATCAGCGTTTGTTTGGTCAAAGCCATTCAACAAGTCTCCAGGAAGTTCCAAACTTTCCCACATTTCCTGTCTTCTTTTGAGCTCTCCAAACTGTTCCAACTGCTGCTTGTTAACCAGTTCCAAAGTTGCTTCTATATTTTCATGTATCTTTTCAGCAGTACCAATTTAGTGTACTAGTCAATTTTCACACTGCTGATAAAGACATACCCAAGACTGGGAAGAAAATAGGTTTAATGAACTCACAGTTCCACATGGCTCGGGAAGCCTCACAATCATGGTCGAAGGTGAAAGGCAGGTCTCACATAGTGACAGACAAGAGAGAGAGCCAAGCAAAAGGGGTTTCCACTTATAGTACCAACAGCTCTTGTGAGACTTATTCAGCACCATGAGAACAGTATAGGTGAAACTGCTCCCATGATTCAATTATCTCCCACTGGGCCCCTCTACAACACAAGGGAATTATGGGAGCTAAAATTCAAAATGAGATTTGGGTAAGGACACAGACAAACCATATCCATAGTCCTTTCCTGATTGCTTGTTTTTGTTGTCAATGATCAGACAGTAGTAGGCATGTGGCTTTATTTCTGGGCTCTCTTTTCTGTTCCATTGGTCTATGTATCTGTTTTAGTACCATGCTGTTTTGGTTACTGTAGCCTTGTAGTACAGTTTGAAGTTCCACAGTGTGATTTTTCCAGCTTTGTTCTTTTTGATTAGGATTTCTTTGGCTGTTTAGGCTGTGTTTTGATTCCATATGAACCTTAGAATACATTTTTCTAGCTCTGTGAAGAATGACATTGGTAGTTTGATAGGAATAGCATTAAATCAAGAAATTGCTTTGGGCAGTATAGCCATTTTAACAATATTGGATCTGTGTGTGTCATCTCTAATTTCTTTGAGCACTGTTTTTTAGATCTCTCATTATAAAGATTTTTCATCTCTTTCATTAACTATATTCCCAGACATTTTATTCTTTTCATGACAACTATGAATAGGATTGTTTTCTTGATTTGGCTCTCAGCTTGGGTGCTGGTAGTGTATAAGAATGCTACTGACTTTCATAAATTGATTTTATATCCCAAAACTCTGCTGAAGTTGCTTATCAGTTCAAGGAGCTTTTGGGCAAAGACTATGGCATTTTCTGTATCTATAGAATCATGTTATCTGCAAACAGGGTGATGTGGTTTGGCTCTGTATCCCTACCCAAATCTCATCTTGTGGCTCCCATAACTCCCACATGTTGTGGGAGGGAACTGGTGGGAGATGACTGAATCATGAGAGGGGGAATTTCCCATGCTGTCTCATAATAGTGAATGGTTCTCATGAAATCTGATAGTTTTAAAAACAGGGATTTCTCTGCACAAGCCCTCTCTTTTTGCCTGCCTCCATTCATGTAAGATATGACTTTTCTTCCTTGCCTTCCACCATGATTGTGAGGTCTCCCCAGCCATGTGGAACTGTAAGTCCAATTAAACCTCTTTATTTTCTTTTGTAAATTGCCCAGTCTTGGGCATGACTTTATCAGCAGCATAAAATGAACTAATGCACAGAACAGTCTGACTTCCTCTCTTCCTATTTAGATGTCTTTTCTTTTTATTTGCAGATGGAGTCTCACTCTGTCACCCAGGCTGGAGTGCAGTGGCATAATCTCGGCTCACTGCAAACTCTACCTCCTGGGTTCAAGCAGTTCTCCTGCCTCAGCCTCCAGAGTAGCTGGGATTACAGGCACATGCCACCAAGCCCAACTAATTTTTGTATTTTTAGTAGAAACAGGGTTTCACCATGTTGGTCTGGCTGTAGATGTATTTTATTATGTTTCTTTACCTTGCCTGAATGCTCTGGTCAGGACTTTCAATTGCACATCTTTGACTTGTTCTGATTTTCAAGAGGAAAGCTTCCAGCTTTTGCCCATTCAGTATGATGTTGGCTCTGGGTTTGGCATAGATGGCTGTCATTATTTTGAGGTATGTTCCTTCAATACCTAGTTTATTGAGGAGGTTTCAACATAAAGGAATGTTGAATTTTATTGAAACCCTTTTCTTCATTGAGATAATCAGGTGGTTTTTGTCTTTACTTCCATTTACATGATGAATCACATTTATTTATTTGCATATGTTGAACCAACCCTGCATACCAGAGATAAAGCCTACTCTTGATCATGGCTGATGTGCTGCTGGGCTTGGTTTGCTAGTATTTTGTTGATGTTTGTATCAATGTTCATTAAAGATATTGGCCTGAAATTTTCTGGTTTTTGTTGTTTCTCTCCCAGTTTTTGGTATCAGGATGCTGCTGGACCCATAGAATGAGTTGGGGATGAGTCCCTCTTCCTCAAACAGATGATTTACAGATTTTTTATAGGAAGCCCAATATCTGAGCTTCCTCAATAACATTTTCTGTTTATTGCTTCTTTTATGTATGAGCATACTATCTTGTTTCTTCGGCTGTCTCATAACTTTTTGTTTAGAATTGGGCATTTTGAATATTATAAATGTGGCAACTCTGGAAATAAGATACTCTCCTCTAACCCAGGTTTGTTGCCCCTACTGCTTATTAAAGCAGTTATGTTTGTTACATGACTTTCTGAACTAATTCTCCAAAATATTTTTAGAAAATTTAGATTTTATTTTCATTAATGGCTACTAAAGTATCTATTTCACTAGTTTAGTGGTCAGGTAATGATTGGACTGAAAATTCCTTAAACACCTAGAATCAAAGATTTTCCCAGTGTTTACCAAGGTGCCATGTGTGTATATTAGAGCACACCTCAACACTCACTCAGGCAATGCATAAGTCTGCCTTAGCTTTCACTTCTTGCTTCTGTAGTGCGTCAAGAGTAGCCAGATGTGAGAACTTAGAACCTTCTCTGTTTTTTTTTTCTAAGGATATACACAGCCTTTGAAAATGTCTGAATTTTCAAAAGTATTAGAGAAATCTTATTAACTAGCCTTTCCTTACAAGTTTTTTGATTAGTCTGTTCTTTTCCATAATTGATATTTATCACCTTGGGCATCAACAACAAAACATTTGCCTATACATTTGCTTTTTGACAAATGACCTTCAGATAACTGATTTAGCACTGGGCCAGTTCCATCCAGGTGAAATGAAGACGGACATTTGAGCTTGTCTTCCAGGTAGTCAGCAGATACATCCAACAAGTAAATATAATTGTTTATGAATAAGGTCTATTCTGTTTTATCCAATCTAGAGAATCTAGGCAATTATTTTCAGCAGAATAGATTACTACTGAGTGGGAAGGGAAATTTTAGGACTGGGGTATATTAAAGTGCTACAGAGCTTACTGTGCTTACTAAGGCTAAGCCATACAAGAACAGAAAATCAAACACCGCATGTTCTCACTCATAAGTGGGTGTTGAACAATGAGAACACATGGACACAGGGAAGGGAACATCACACACGGGGGCCTGGGGGTTTGGGAGAGTAGGGAAGAAATAGCAGGGGGTGGGGGAATTGGGGAGAGATAGCATTTGGAGAAATACCTAATATAGATGATGGGGCGATGGATGCAGCAAACCACCACCATGGCACATGTATACCTATGTAACAAACCTGCACGATCTGCACATGTACCCCAGAACTTAAAGTCTAATAAATAAATTTTTTTAAAAAGACTAATCCATTTTTCTTGAATAAGTACTCCTTGGGTCTGCTAGCCTTTGGTTAATTTCCAGAGTTCTAAAAAAGTTTATTATGACAGTTCTGATCTTTTGCTTGTTTTTTGGAGAAGTGAACTTTCTGAATTCCTTACTTCACCATTTTCACTGACATCATTGTAATCATAGTCATAAAAAGTCTATTTTTGATATCTCCATGTAGCAATCAAAAATGGCTATAAATTCTTTGGTGCTTCTCTCATTGAGAGGCAAAGTTTATGTCTTCTTCCCTCACATCTGGTTTATGCTTAGTTTAGCAAAAAAAAAAAAAAAAAAAAAAAAAAAAAAAAGCACATGTAAATGATGCTATATAATTTTTAAGGTTATGTTATTGGTGGTCTTATACCTTCTGCCTGACTCTTGGGGATGACTATACTGAGGCAAACTAGTTACCATGTAAGTTTAACTGTACTGAGAAAACAATGGTAGAGAGGTCATACTAAGTTGCTTCTGTTCAGAGCCCAAGCTGAGCCCCCAGCCAACAGTCAGCATCAGTTGCCCAGCCACATAAATAATCCACCTTGGAGGCACAGCCAAGTAAATCCTGTAGGTGATGCAGCCCTAGCCAACATCTAACTGCAACCATATAAAAGACCCTAAGTGAAAACATCAAAGAAGTTGACCTCTTCCCAGATCCCTGACCTTTAAAATCATGATATGTTCTATGCCACCAAGTTCCGGTATAATATGCTATGTAGCAAAAGGAACTGAAACACTATCTAGATCATGAGTGGGACTGTTTCTATCATTTGTTTTTATTCTCTTGGTTTTCAGTTTGGTCATGTTTGCAATACACCGTGTAATTTTTGTGAAGGGCAGACATCATATATGAAAAGTTGTGGGGGCATGTTCTTCCAAAAAGTACTTAATGTTGGTGGATTTCCTTGATCCAGCTGATGGCCATCAATTTCTTGTTTGTTCTCATTCATGTGACCTAGCCCTGGGTTGTTCACCTTCACCAGGGTCTTGCCTCCATGGCAGGATTACTTTCTTTTCTTTCTCTTTCTCTCTCTCTCTCTCTCTCTCTCTCTCTCTCTCTCTCTCTCTCTCACACACACACACACACACACACACACCCCTTGATCCTGCCAAAACTCCTCTTGCCTTTTGAGCCTCATATCACTGCTTCTGCTTGGTTTCTTGGAAAATTGTTCCACAAATGCATAACTTTGGAGTCAGCAAAATACTGAAAAGGATGCCTCAAGGGAGAAATTGTGGCCAGTATGTCAGGTTCACATCTGTATATGTTTTTCCTCTGAAATATTTGTCCTGAAATTTTGATTACCTTTGATCTTCTCTGATGCTTTCATATAGTTGTCCTTTTTTGTTTTATTTTAATCTAGCTTTAAAAGGTGTTGTTGGTAGGAGAATTAATTAGATACAAGTTACTCTATCATACTTTATGTGAAAGTTAATCATGCAGTAGTTTTCTACAGAGTGTGTTAAGTACTCTGTATTTACTTTTATTTATTGTATGTCAGTTCAGTATGGTACTGAGAACAAGAACTTAGTTTTGTTTGCTCTCTAGTTCCAAAGCCTAGACATTTGGCTAGTGTGCAAAAGATACCCAGTAAATATTTCTGAAGTAAGGAAAAAAAGAAGGAAGAAAACCAATAGGCTTATCGTTTTCTAATAATTCTTTCACTAAGGTACACACTTGTGAAACTGTGTTTAAAGACTTTTATTTATCCTCTTTGATCAATATATTTTAAGTTTATTATATTCCCTCACTTTGCAGTTCTAATGAGCCAGTAAGTTTTATTGATTCCATATTTTTAATATCTTTCCAGTATTCCCTTCCCTATTCATCCTTGCTACCCTAGATTGGGAGGGTCATTATCACTTACTTTTTTACTATATACATTTGCTAATTGGTGTCTTACCTCTAGTTTTCTTTACTTTCATTCTCTCTCCCTTTCTTTTACACAGTTTTCAGTATTTTTCCCAAACACATATTTTATTAGTTTTCAGGGAGTTAAAAATGTTTAAAAATGTTAATGGCTCAACATTGTCTACAAGAATATACACTGAAGAGTAAAAACACTGAATTTTATTTGCATGGAATACAAGAAACTTCAAACATACCTTATAATGACAGACAAGAACTCTTTAATAAACCTTAAAATCATCACAAACTTCATTTGAAAGCACCTAAAATTCCAATAAAATAAGTATGCCACTGTGATTTTATATATAACTCTTTATTGACAAAAAACATCCTCAAAGGAATAATTATTAGATGGAATATAAGGATTAGACCGAAGAAGAAAGTGGGATATAAACATAACAAAATAATGTTGTTGGTTAGTAAGGCTTGAATTCATATCTTGTTCTTAAACATTCTCAAAAGACTTACATCAAACTGATAGGACTTCTTATGCTTGATAAGCTACTGGAATAAAAAAGATGAAGTTATATTAGTGTTTTTGAATACTTACTATCTTTTCCAGGTTAATTACTGTCTAATTCCTCAGGACATAAATGTGTATAAGATACAATCTTTTCTTTTGTCTCAAAGGGCACAAGAGTAGTGATTTCACATAATTGATTAATTGAAGTAAATTAATCAATTATGAGTGTTGTAATTATTTTCCACTACATTTTTTAATTTAAAAAGTACTTACTAAAAATATGTGTAAAATGATTAAGCCACCCAAATAAAGTATTCCTTCATCTGTCATTAGTTTTCATGCTTAATACTTGTATCTTTAGCATTTTCTATCTCATTACCCAGACTTATAGGAAACCAAAATTAAAATCAAAAATTCCACAGAGACTACACTGGGAAAAAGATAAGAGAATTTAGGAAACAATTGCTTTAAAGGGCAGGGCAAAAGAAAGAGACATCAAAGGAGCTGGATTATTAAAGAAGGAAAAGGAAATAATTTTTAAGCCTCCCTATCTACAAAATAGAAACAATAATATTTAACTTTAGGAACAAAGAGTTAATGCAAGCATTTTAAAATAATGCTTGATGTTTAGTAAGCATCTATAAATATTACTGGTTTTCTTTGATTGAAAATAACAATAATTTGGTGCTCAATCAGCTACATCTACAGCTAGACCATAAGCCAATTTCTCTATCACCAATAGCAAGTACCTTACCTACCTTCTCTTTGAATCATTGCAGGATAATTTGTACACTTATTTTTAAATAAAAAATAATCTAAACAAAGTCTCTTCCACTTTTTCTAAACATTCTCTTAGTTGTTTAACTCATTAGTTACTCTGATGCTGTCTACAAATGAGCAATATGAGAATCACGGTGTAAAACCATGGGCCTCATCTAAATAAACAGTACAAAATATAAGTAGCAAAGCTTTGAAGGCCAGGAATGTGCTTCATATCTATTTTCTTTGTGATATTTTATTTTATGTGAGAAGCTTCGCAGGCTTCATGTTTCACCTAAGGAGTGACACAGAATGGCTAATGATACCTGTTAACATTTTTGTCAGGGCTACTGTGACTTATAGACTGTTTACATTAATTGAGATTATGCTGTTGGCATATTTAGACACCCACTGCAATTTTTTAAAAATTTAATCAAGCGATTTGAGAAATGCCAAGTGCAAGGCTTCAGGTGGTGAAGGTATTTCAGGAATGACAGCACCAAAGAAAAAATAATTAGCAAACCCATCCTCATGAGAGCTAATTTTTACTGGGCCATGTGCAGCCTATTTTTATACAACCAGATGCCCCCTTCAATATAGTCTTATTTTTGTTTACATGGAAAAGTTATTTATAAAGTTGACAGAGATCCGTCAACTTGTTCTAATTTTGTTGAGAAAAAATTTGGCAGAATCATGTGGTAGCATCTTTGACCCCATTTATCTAAGGTCTCACTTTGTGAGGTGAGTTGGTCTAACACAAAAGTTGAAAATAGCAGGCCTCTTCACAAACCCACGGGGAAAGGGTTTTGCTACCCAGTTCAAGATGTGCACATCACTTGCTGGCTAATTAGCACTTGAGCAGGCTTTTTCAATTTGGTGCAGAATTTCTAGCTAGTGCAATCAATGAAGCTTTTCTATAGCTACTTATTAAATAATGTTTTTTTCTAAATTTCATATTTTCAGTGGACTCTTCCTAAGATAGTCAAAAAACTGACAAAGAACTTCCTTTAAGCTTTGATGTTCGCATACATTATTTCTAAGGGAGAAAAAGCCCTGCTAACTCACTATAATAGGAAATGGGTTTTATTACAAAGTTATTTTAATGATTAATTATGCCATAATGGCTATATGAACAAAGGCAATGGATATATAAAAAGGAACTCAATTCCATAGTAATAATGGAAATGCAAATTAAAACCAAATGAGATAATATTATACAGCTATTGTAATAATTAAAATAAGAATAATAGACAACACAAGTCTTAAAGAGGATGTAGAAAAACTGAAACCATTGGTGGGAGCATAAATTGGAACAGCCACTAACATGTAGACTCTATTAATCCACAACTCCCTTCCTAAGCACTTACCCGGCGGAAATGTATATGTATACTCACCAAAAGGCACATACAAGAATGATCACAGCACTATTAACTTTCATCCTTTTGGGTGATTCTTTCCCTGACTTCGATAGTTTTCTCACATGCATAATCCAATCAGCAAGCAGCTGAATATCCTTGGGGAAATTCTCAGGAAATCTTGTTTTCTTTCCTTTTACAGTTCTCTTTTCTCCTGTGCTCTGTACTGGTAACTGCAGGCGCTTTGTTTTGCATGAACTCTCAGCATCATCTCCCTCCCCTGGGTAGTCCAGCAGCTCTGTCTTGTTTTCTCTCGGGTAGTAAGCTGGAATAACTATAGATGCACATTATTTGTTTTCCATCTCTCAAGGATCATTTTCTTATGTCTTGTAAGCTGCTCTTTTATATACTTTGTCCTTTTTAATTTCTTAGGCAGTTGGGTAAATTCATTCCTTATTACCTTAGAAACTCCAATTTTACTTGAAAGAGAAACTGAAAACCAATCTATGGTTCTTCTGGATTAGGTGTTTGTTTGGCAGACATTTTCTCTAAAATCTATGAAGTGAGCCTCTCACTTTAAGAAAAGCAACTGGTAGTCTTTGTTATCAATGATATGGTTTAAGCTTTTGAGTGAAATTCAGAATTTTAGAAAACATCTATGTGCCACCATTAACTTGATAGTTGTCCAATACATGAATATTTACCTGATGAAATCAGTGCTGATCTTATTGCATATGATTTTTGAATAGTGTCAACATGGGAAGGGAAGGTCTATATTACTTACTGCATCACCATTTTTTAAATGACCAAAGCATGATGTAACAAAATCCATTGTACGTACAAGATAAAACAGTGGATTTTATTGTAACATCATTGATATACTTCCAGATCTCACCAAAATTAAGTTTTAAAGAACTAACTCTTCATGAGTTTTGATGTAGCATCAAAGATGGAAATACATAGCTATTTGAAATAGCCATTATAATATTCTTCTCTTTTCCAAATACAGATATATGTATAGACAGATTTTCTTTATATTCTTTGATGAAAACAATATGCTGCAACAGACTAAATTTAGAAACTGATATGAGAATCTAAGTACATTCGATTAAGCCAGACATTAAATAGAATTGTAAAATATAAATCATTATCTGCCCTTTTGCTAAATATTTTTGGGTTTAGAAAGCATAGTATTTGTTGGACGTGGTGGATCACACCTATAATCTCAGCACTTTGGGAAGCCAAAGCAGGAGGATCACAAGGTCAGGAATTCAAGACCAGCCTGACCAATATAGTGAAACCCCACTTCTACTAAATATACAAAAAAATTAGCTGGGCATAGTCGTGCGTGCCTGTAGTCCCCACTGCTTGGAAGGCTGAGGCATAAGAATTGCTTGAACCCAGGAGGCAGAGGTTGCTGTGAGCCAAGATTGTGCCACTGCACTCTAGCCTAGGCAACAGTGTGAGACTCCATCTTAAGAAAGAAAGAAAGGAAAGAAAGGAAGAAAGAAGGAAGGAAGGGAAGAAGAAAAAAAGAAGAAAAAGAAAGATAAGAAAGAAAGAAGAAAAGAAAGAAAGAAGAAAGAAAGAAAAAGAAAGAAAGGAATGAAGGAAGGAAAGAATTTGTTCACAAAAAGTTATTTGTGTTAACTAGTACTGGTTTTTTAAAATGAATTAAGAAGTCTAAATTATTTCTTTTTTTAATTTAATTTAATTTTTTAATTGAATTTTAGGTTTTGGGGTACATGTAAAGAACATGCAAGATTGTTGCATAGGTACACACATGGCAGTGTGATTTGCTGCCTTCCTCCCCTTCACCTATATCTGGCATTTCTCCCCATGCTCTCTCTCCTCACCTCCCCACCCCCCACTGTGCCTCCCCTATTTTCCCCCAACAGACCCCAGTGTGTAGTGCTCCCCTCCCTGTGTCAATATGTTCTCATTGTTCAACACCCACCTATGAGTGAGAACATGCGGTGTTTCATTTTCTGTTCTTGTGTCAGTTTGCTGAGAATGATGGTTTCCAGGTTCATCCATGTCCCTACAAAGGACACGGACTCATCATTTTTGATGGCTGCATAATATTCCATGGTGTATATGTGCCACATTTTCCCTGTCCAGTCTATCATCAATGGGCATTTAGGTTGGTTCTAGGTCTTTGCTATTGTAAACAGTGCTGCAATGAATATTCGTGTGCATGTGTCCTTATAGTAGAATGATTTATAATCCTTTGGATATATACTCAGTAATGGGACTGCTGGGTCAAATGGGATTTCTATTTCTAGGTCCTTGAAGAATCGCCACACTGTCTTCCACAATGGTTGAACTAATTTACCCTCCCACCAACAGTGTGAAAGTGTTCCTATTTCTCCACATCCTCTCCAGCATCTGTTGTCTCCAGATTTTTTAATGATCGCCATTCTAACTGGTATGAGATGGTATCTCAATGTAGTTTTGATTTGCATTTCTCTAACGACCAGTGATGATGAGCATTTTTCGTATGATTATTGGCCTCATGTATGTCTTCTTTTGTAAAGTGTCTGTTCCTATCCTTTGCCAACTTTTGAATAGGCTTGTTTTTTTCTTGTAAATCTGTTTTAGTTCTTTGTAGATTCTGGGTATCAACCCTTTGTCAGATGGGTAATTTGCAAAAATTTTTTCCCATTCTGTTGGTTGCTGATTCACTCTAATGACTGTTTCTTTGGCTGTGCAGAAGCTCTGGAGTTTGATTAGGTCCCATTTGTCTATTTTGGCTTTTGTTCCCAATGCTTTCGGTGTTTTGGTCATGAAGTCCTTCCCTATGCCTATGTCCTGAATGGTCTTGCCTAGATTTTCTTCTAGGGTTTTTATGGTGTTAGGCCTTATGTTTAAGTCATTAATGCATCTGGAGTTAATTTTAGTGTAAGACATCAGGAAGGGATCCAGTTTCTGCTTTCTGCACATGGCTAGCAAGTTTTCCCAACACCATTTAGTAAACAGGAAAATACTCTTCAGGATATTATCCAGGAAAATTTCCCCAACCTAGCAAGGCAGGCCAATATTCAAGTCTAAATTATTTCTTAACTTTAATTTGTATTGCAGTAAATATGAATGTATATCAGCAGCATGTATCAGTATGCAAAACACACACCAGCATAATAAAAGCCTTTTGATCTCCATTGATTTTAAGGAGTCTAAAAGGTTTCTGAGACCAAAAGCATTGCAAGCTTCTGCTCTAGAAAATCACTGGGTAGAATGCTTCTTTTCAACTTCTCTTCATTACTGTTTTCTCTTTTGAAAATTTATCCCTAGCATTCTCCTTCCTGTATCAGTACAGCCCTTCATTCTTCTCTGGTCTACCCCTCTCACTTACACCCTGCTCTGTTAACAGCGGCCTGTCAGGATGTTCCTTGAGGTTGAGAGTTTACCTCCATATCCCATTCTCCAAATCCATACATTCAGTCTCTGATGCCAAAACTATACTTCCTACAATTGTGGGCCTAGCCAGATCTCTGTCCTTGCCCTTAACAAATACATTTCCATCTCCACAAAATCATGCTCCTTTTCTTTACCTGCTGTGTGACCTGCATTAGCCTGATCATCTCCAAGAGCCTTTTCAGTTCTGTATTTTTACTGCCTGTAGCTATGTCCACTTCTGTCTAAATTTCAGATGTTGTTCTTTACAGTAGAGACAAATCCAGATTTAAACAGGTTAAAGTTAATTGTATATTTTCAAGTAATGCTGAACTTAAATATTTCTGCAGAAGCATTGCCTATTTTTAATAGATCTTGAGGAGTAAAATACACCTACCAATTGGGCTGAGTGTGTGCACACCGGGTATGGGAGACAGACTGCTTTGGGATACGGGGTATTTCCTGGTGCTTTGCAAATCAAACATCTACTTATGTGAAACTCCAGTCTTTCCCTCTTAATTGCAATGACATAAAGCTTTTGTTGAACTTGTTGGTCTTAGGTCATGAGTACTCAGGACTTCCAAGTATTTTGCATATCATAACATGTAAATGAAGGACCTTAATCCTATATTTATTGTTAAAGTTGTTTTCCAAATTCTCATACCTTTGAAATATTGTTTCTAAAACTTCCCATGCCCTTTACTTGTCCAACAGGCTCACAATCTCTTCCTGTAATTTATCCTAGTGCTCATACAATTTATTGCCCAGAAAAGCATAATGTCATCTTTAAGTATGATTATCTCTATGAAATTGTTTTCTATCAGATTACTTCATAAAAAATATTACATGAGATAAATCCTTGAAGTTGGTTAAGAGAATGGAGGTAGGGGGAAAAAGATTATCATCATTTAAAATTTTCCACTCATGATTCCCCATTCCCTGTTGTTTTGAAATTAAAATTTTTAAAAATTCTTTTTGAGAGAGTCAATTGTCTGATGCTTTTTTTTTCTAATAGATACACTGTCATGTGGTTAACAAAAACAAACATAAATGCGAAGACAACAAATAAAACCCTCTTGCTGTAACTTGCCCCTGGTGTTGCTTAATTGTATTGCAGCTGTGCAAAGATTGGATTAAGGAGAGCAGAATTTCCTGAGGAAATGCTTTCCTTTTTAATTCCCTCACTGTGTCTGCCTCTTCATTTCAGAGTCAGGCAATTTCAGGATAGCAGACCAA
The DNA here is from genome assembly GCF_048565385.1 of Saimiri boliviensis. Taxonomy (NCBI): domain Eukaryota; kingdom Metazoa; phylum Chordata; class Mammalia; order Primates; family Cebidae; genus Saimiri; species Saimiri boliviensis. The sequence goes on along the minus strand of NC_133452.1, from coordinate 24,413,365 downwards.
AAAGCACTTAATTCATGAGTGCTTTTTACTAGCATATGGCTTCATAATTATTACCTAAAGAACCAGAGTAAAATACTGATAAACCAAGTTCATTCTCATATGTTCCCGTTGCTTATGCTCTTTTTCTATAAAAGGCTCTGAGAATTATTGTTTTTAGGGAGTATTGTGTTCTCCTAACTTAAAAGTATTTTGAGTTATTTCATGGTGATGTTTTCCTTAACAAATGTATTCTCATTTGAGTGCGTCTAATCCACATATTTAAAATAAGAAGAAAGGAAAACCTAAGCACATCTTACGAGTTTTTCACCCATTATTCCATTTAGAAGAGACTTAATCCCATCTGTTCTTGGCACTTTTGTTGATTCCATTAGTATGTAATAATGTGTCTGTAGTATTAAATCAAACTGGTCTTCTATGAAAGATTTCAAAATTCAGCATGTCACTTCCTTATTAAGAAGATGTTCAGGTGCTTCTGTTTTCAAGAATATGATAGATTAGGCCGGGCGCGGTGGCTCAAGCCTGTAATCCCAGCACTTTGGGAAGCCGAGGCGGGTGGATCATGAGGTCGAGAGTTCGAGACCATCCTGGTCGACATGGTGAAACCCCGTCTCTACTAAAAATACAAAAAATTAGCTGGGCATGGTGGCTCATGCCTGTAATCCCAGCTACTCAGGAGGCTGAGGCAGGAGAATTGCCTGAACCCAGGAGGCGGAGGTTGCGGTGAGCCCAGATCGCGCCATTGCACTCCAGCCTGGGTAACAAGAGCGAAACTCCGTCTCAAAAAAAAAAAAAAAAAAAAAAAAAAAGAATATGATAGATTAGTCATGCAGAATAATCTTCCCAAGAACGAGAAGTTATAGAAGTTAACTAAATTTCTGGAAAAATATTTAAAAATTTCTATAACATCATTCCAAATGCATTCCTGAACTTTCAGGAAATCAGTAAAGTTTAAAAGCCCCCAAGTATTCTAATGATACCAGGAAACCAGGTCAGCAAGCCCAAAGCTGGTTTTTATCTTGTGGATGAAAACCCACCTCTAGTTCTCTCGAGCTTCCATGATGGTATGAGGGGTGTGGGAGAGGGGAGGCAAAAGATAGCATGTTCCCAAGGTAGTGAACATACTAAGAGATGACTCCATAGACACTGGACTCACAGTAAAAGTGAGGATTAGAAATAAACACTCCAAGAAAAAGGGAGAATTCAAACTAAACCTTGCTATGCAAAGGATACTGAAAAAAAATCCTATTTCACATCAAATGCCAAGTGGAGAGAAAAATTCTTCTTTGATTTTTCTATAATCCCTAACTAGCCCTTGCAGTGGGCTTAAGATCTGAATTCACACTACTTGGGTGATTCACAGGGACATATATAAAACTTATACCATCAATGGCAGCATCCTTTTTTTTTTTTTTGAGAACACATGGAACAGTCATGAAAATTGTTCCTATGCCATATCCATAAATTTAACTTCAACAAATTGCAAAGGATTGGCATATAATTGAACTCCTTTGACCTCAGTGAAATTAAATTGAATATTAATAACGAAGAATGACTAGAAAAACTAAATATGACTGGAAAGTTTACAATTATGTACAAAAATTGTATATTTATGTGCATATGTATGTATGTGGGTATACACATATAAACATAGATGTATGCATGTGAATATATACACATATATACTTATTTATATCAGAGAATGTGGTAATAGGAATATTGACTCTAAATCATATGGGGTTGCTTAAAATTGTGTTGTGGTAACAAATGGAATTTGGAAAACACAGAAGTATCATTTAAATATATTTCCTTCAAAATCAATATATATTAAATATTGATAGTAAATATGTGTATTTATGTGTTCATAAGTGAATAAACAGCACTTTCAATGTAAAAGTAAAAGATAAAAGCAACTATTTACTTATATGATTTAGAGTTTTCATTTTAAAATATACAACTAAAAATTTTTTTTATTTTTATTAAGACGGAGTCTCAGTCTATTGCTCAGGCTAGAGTGCAGTGACAAGATCTCAGCTCACTGCAACCTCTGCCTCCTGGGTTCAAGCGGTTCCCTTGTCTCAGCCCCCTGAGGAGCTGGAATTATAGGCACCCACCACCATGCCCAGCTAATTTTTGTAGTTTTATTAGAGACAGGGTTATACCATGTTGGCCAGGCTGATCTGACCTCAGGTGATCTACCCACCTCAGCCTCCCAAAGTTCTGGGATTACATGCATGAGCCACTGTACCTGGCCATCACTAAAAATTTTTCAGTATATAAAATCATTTTATTTTACAGTACTTGTTTCTCCAAATATTTTAATTTTAGTGAATAATATGTTGGAAATGACATAGTTGATGTCATATTCTGAAGGTTTACCGATAAATTATTTATAAAAAATATTGGCTTTTACAAGTTTTCTGAAAAATTTATACATTAAAACATTCAGACATGACACTATAAATTTATAAACTCTATGAATGATTCCTTGGGACTATTTGAATATTCACTTTTAGGAAGCAAAATTCATGTCTCTAATAATCATTGTAGAATAAATTTAAAATTTCCCTAGACACCCCTTGGAGAGTAAGTTACGATGATGTTGATATTTTTTAGCAACTTACTGTGATTAAAAAAAAATTAAAACCCTCTGTTGTGTTATTCTACTTGTATGTAAATATGCACACTGAAGTGAATAAGAAGGGGGATGCATGGTGAGTTACTAGTGACCTGCATGGCTGTCAGAAAGTGATTTATGAGGTAGAAGACCTTGAGGTAAATTTACTGCTATGATAGTAATGACCTACTTATTATAAATAAATGTAGAAAATAAAACAAAATACAATAAAAATTACCAATTGCCAGCCCATGGTAGTTACCCTAACCTTAAAATATTATACTTGGTACCCAGTACGTAGTAGGTGCCAAATAAAAATTTTTGGATGAATGAAAAGATGATTGCATGCTTGCAAAAAGACTAATCTATAGTTGTACCATTTTCAACTCCTCAGAATCTTTAAGAAGAAGGAAAGAGACAGACAGACAGACAGACAGACAGACACACACACACACACACACACACACACACACAAAGAGAGAGAGAGAGAGAGAGAGAGAAGGATAAAGAACAACTTTCCAAATGAAGAGAGTTTTCCATCTAATGAAAAATCCAGAGTGTGCTTCTCTTGCCACAAATCCTGGATTATTTCATTTGGCCATTTCCATTCCATTTTTTTTCCCTCTAATGAATAGTGACAATTTCTCCAAACTTACTGGGGCTTATTACATACCAAAGAGAGGAAAAAATTAAGAGGAATTGAAAGCAGCGAATATGAGTGTGAAAATTGAAGGGATTTGGTTTTATTTGCAAAAGTGTGATACACACTTACATGAATGACAGAATGAAAACAGGAACAAATAAATATTCTTATTTTTCCACTAATTTTCATTCTACTGTCAGATAGCATTACATGTTTATTCATACATCTGTTCTAATATAGATCACCTTGAAATTTTCAATGCACATATTTTAGACATTTCTGTCTCAAGCCACTTTACAGATGTTATCAAGGAAAGTAAGACAACAGTATAAAATTGAACTATTAAAAATTTGAATAGACAATGAGAAAACAAAAGTTTCAAACCTTAAATACTCATATTTGATTGTTTATTATGTGCTAAGTGAGGTTTATGAGTTTAACATATATCAGCCCACTTCATGTTCACAACAACCTGATAGGTTAAATATAATAATTAATCTTACTTTATAGATAATAGAAGCAAAAAATTAATTTGCCCAAAGATTTTCTGCTAATAAGTCATTAGAGTTGAAACAAGATAATTCTGCCTTTGGCAGGGTGTGGCAGCTTGCACCTGTAATTTCAACACTTTGGGAGGCTGAAGCGGGTGGATCACTTAAGTCGGGAGCCTGGCCAACATGGTGAAACTTCTTCAGTGCTAAAAATACAAACATTAGCCAGGTGTGGTGGTGCATGCCTGTAGTCCCAGCTACTTGGGAGGCTGAGGCAGGAGAATCGATTGAACCTGTAAGGCGGAGGTTGCAGCGAGCTGAGATCATGCCACTGCATTCCAGCCTGGGCAATAGAGTGACTCTGTCTCAAAATAAATAAATAAATAAATAAATAAATAAATAAATAAATAAAAACAAAAATAAAGAAAAAGAAAAAAATCCCTATAATTCTGCCTTTAATGTATCTTTTGAAAAACTGCTACCAGTGCATCTCTTTTACATTCACAACACCTAATTCACTCACTTAATTTTTATTGCATGTATAGAACAGTGATGATCATTTTAAGATATTCTAAAAGGCAATCAGAACCCACAGGCCAGAGAAATGAGGTGACACAGAGATGCAGTCAGATGGGTACATGGTAGGGACTAGAATTCCTTCTCCTGACTTCCAGATACGGGCTCCTTTTTCTTCTGAGCAGCCAGTCTGACATGTGTTATGGAAATATGTGATTCACATGATAAAACCTTTGTATTTGTGATATTTGTCAAGATACAGTTGTCTGAATGGAAAGAATTATTAAGATCTATTCAGATACAAATGTAATACTGAGTAGAATAAATAAAACAAGAAACCTATTAGACAATATTTATAAAATCTATGTAACTTGTATTAGCAATGCCTTTCATATAAAATGAAATATTCAAAACATTCCAAGCTTCTAAATCCAATTAGTATCATTAATGTTAATACTCAAATCCAGTTTCAGTGCTATACTCACCTTTATGGAAAGCCCAGACCTTTTAAGAGTTCCCATTCTTAGAGTATTTCAAGGAATTCCCAATGTTTTCCTTAAGTATATGTCCATGTGTTTGTCTATCATGTGTTACTGGTAATCAGCCACCATTCCTCAGTGCCGAACGTTGCCAATTCTCCCGGTGCAACAATAAGTGTTCTAGAAAAGTGAATATAATGTCCATTCCCTCTGTGTTAAGCTCAGTTGGAGAAGTTAAATGCTATTTGTCTCTCAGTATGAAGAAAAGCTCTATTTATGCTTACACACAGCCATTCTTCTCCCCAGGGGCTCCAGACCAAGAACAACCATTTCGGTTCTATTCCTATGCTGGATTTAACAAGCAAGATGACTTTTCCTCTTGTGATGAATTTATCTCTCAAGGCATTAGGATATCACTTCTTAGATTTAGTCTTGCCTACTATAAATCACAATGGCAGTTACAAATATCTCCCTGTAGCTGAACCCCTAGTTTATCAGAATAGGGGATAGATACATTGTGAGAAAATAGAGTTTGGGGGAGATAGGAAGTGGGGGTCATCTAACTTCACAGGACAAATTTATCCATTGATCAGTCCAACCTGGTGAGAGCACCTGTTTACATGTATAGGGAACTGAAAAAAAAATCCTGATGAAAGAGATATCTCCCTCTCCAGTTCTATAGCTGTTGCCAGGCAATTTCTTCACTGATAGTTCTTAGGCACTAGCATAAATTTCCTTGCTTGAAATACATTAGCAAAAATGTGCCAAATACACATTTTCTCGGGGAGAAATCAAAGGGCTACTAAGTTTTCTTGTAAAACTATCAAACTTCAATTTCCCCGGACATACATTCTTCAAAGTCTTGGAGGCAGTCATCTATGTACCTTGTAGGTAAACAGGTAGGTCCTTTGGCAGTGGAAAATACATTGTTTTGGGTCATCCACCTAAATTTATGTCACAGAAAAATTGCTCACCACAAATTAAAATGGCAAAGAAGGATTTCTTCAAGACTATTGCAATAGGGGATACAGACGGAACACAACTCTGAATACAATATGGACAAGTAAGGATATATAGCCAATGGGCAAAGGTGGGGGGGGTCAATGGATGGGAAATTACTAAGAGGCAATATCAAGGATGGGGAGATTCTTGCTAAAAAGGCAAGACAAGGCTGATGCCTAATTGAGAAGTGGACTCAGAAGAGTCAGACTAAAATTTGGATCAAGTGGGAATCTTTATCGGTCCCTGAGGACAATGCTCAGAGTGGATCTCACTAACCAGATTACATTCAGGCTTTGAGAATCATGCTTGTAAAGTTCAGAAATGTTGTGAGAGGCTCTTTATTATCACACTTCTGTATTTATTCATTCAACTTTGTTGAAGTGGTAACTTTCCAATCAACTCAATATCAAAATATATTAATTTAGGACTTTTTCAAAAGGTCATAAAAGATTCTCAAATAGGAAATTATTTAAGTAATATTCAAATAATTTGATAATAATGTTCTTAGATCCTCTCCAAATATTTATGCCCTTATGAATTTATTTTTTCAATGATGGCTACCATCTTACTGCAATCTCTTCTTTTACTATACACTTCTTTTATACTATAATATACTACACTATACTATATTACACTATATACTATACTATACCATACTACACTTCTATTCCTTATCTGCACATATAACTTTACCAAGTTAGCACAGAGTTATTAATTTAGAAAATTAATCTGTAAAAAATATTTTTCATCCTTTATAATCTGCTTAGATAAGATGTGGTTTTCATTAAAGCTGAAAAAGTCTTTAATGGTCATCTTTTCCAACCCTCTAATTTAGCAATTTACGAAATAGAGGTCCAGACCATTTAACATTTTAATTAAGTTTGGGAGTTAATACTGAGCTAAAAATAAACATAGGATTCCATATCTTAAGGCTAACATTCATTCTTGTATCAAAAATAGTCAGAACTAAGAATTTTTTTAAAGCTTAAACTAAGCATAATAGAAAATACTGGTTCCTCCTGCTCCTCTCAGAGGAGATCAGTAAGCACTCATTATCATCATTAGCTATAAAGGAGTTAATATGGTGTCTGAATTAAAGAGTTTCTTGCACTTTGTAAATCCTGTGATTTATGCTGAATATGTCTTTTACCAAGAGTTCTAGTGAAATATAAATAGAAATTGTAGGAAAACCTTAAACCAAAAGTAGAGAGGTTTGTCACTTTTCCCTGAGGTTGTCACCAATAAACTGTATGATCCTCCAAGTTTCTTAACCTTCCTAATCACACTCTTCCCAGCTATAAAATAAAAAGAATATACAATTATTTAGGTTTCTTACAGTTTGAAAATGCTGGCTTTTAATCTTGCATTAAACTGGATGAAGGTGGATAAGTATATATAAAGAAAGCACTTCACATTAGTTAGTGCACAGTAAGTCCTCAATATAAAGTTTGGAAATTAAGGGAATTATTATCCCTTGTTTACCTCCCTCCCTCCCTTCCTTTCTTCCTGTATTCCTGTATGAGATGGAAAAATGCAGAATGGGGAATAATGGAGAGCCTGGGTGGGTAGTGAGTAACAGCGTTAGTGAAAAGACTGCCTTAGACTCTAGATCACTCACTTGATTAGAATGTTAGTATACACTACTTAAGTCCTCAGGGAAAACAGTATAAAATAATTTTTAAAGACTTAACTGTCTAAGAGAAGGAACATTCTCTTTAACAAATCACCAATGTAATGTTTTATCGCTTTAATTTTCAAGATTCAAATCTAGACACATTCTCTCAAAAAAAAAAAAAAAACCTAAACTTCATGTAGATCTAGTATATCAAATATCTAACAAGAGCATATCATCATGAAGTAATAATGGAAAACTGGTAATTAGTGGTTTTTATTCCTCATTCAGTGGCCTTACTAACTAGCAATCAAATACTTTGAATTATATGGCCTTTTTTCTCACCAATTCCCTCATTCATCAGCCTAAGTATTTAAATCCTTTTTGTGTTCTCAACCTTTATCAACTATAAAGGAGTTGATATGGTGTCTGAACATATACTTACAGTAGGATCTAAGTATACTTAGATGACTAAAAAATATTTCTAGCCCAAAGTAATGCCCCTGTCTAATTTAAACAGTTGAGCAAAAATCACAGGCAATGAGTCAGTTCTTATGTAGAAGCCTTAGTCACTTGAACTTGATTGAAGTGTGTGATGGGCTTTTTTTTTTCTGCTTTGAGTGCACCATAGTCAACCATAGTCAATACCGTCAGGATTGGAGAATACATGCGAATAACAGGCAGGTGGGAGGTTTTCACATTTGGGGAGCAGTTTTAAAAGGCAATGCCACAGTTCGTAAAAGCCAGAGAAGAGCTGTGAGTGAAATAAAGGTGATGAGATTGAAGGAGAGACACAACTTGTTATTTTTCCAGTCTGGATTGGTCTGCAATACATAATATCACTGTAAGTTTTAATAACTGAGCAACAACCAGAAAGCTCAATGCCATATGTTGTGTATGGCATCACAAGAAAAAGAGACTGTTAACTGTCTAGAGAAAAGGTCACTTGATGCATCTGAAAGTGGCTTTCTGGAGGAGAGAAAGGACAAATAAATAAGGTGTCTGAAACAACAAACAGAAAAAATGGTGCGTGCAAGCAAAAATGAACTGGTTTCCTTAACTTCCAAAAAGAACTTTCGTCACCTTAGAGCCAGGATATGGGCACGTAAAGGAATTGAGACATGGAGTTTCCACATATCACAGTGTGCAAAAGCATACGCTCAGGGGCTAGGCTGCTGGATTTGAACCCCGGTTCTGCTCCTTACCAGATGGAACTGTGGGCAAGTTCCTTAACTTCTCTTTTCTTAAGTTTCCCCTTAGAAGAGTGCTTGGCACTGTGAGTACATATTCACCACCATTAAAATGCCAACAATTATGTATTGTTTTATACAAATTTATGTTTATTAACAAAACATAACTATGCTGCAAAATTTCCTGTCTTGTACTTTGGATATTTCCAGGAATGTCAGATAGAAAACTGGAGACTGTATCAAGCAGGGTACGGTAACTAAAAAGATCCAAGGAAATGTGTGTGTTTGCGTGTTGCAGGGAGGTGGAGTAGGTAGGATCAACCCCATGCAACAAATATATTATTCCTTTTTTGCATGAAGGTAAATGGGAAGTTTACATAAAAGACATTGTATACATATTTAATACATACTTGTATTTTTCCACAGAGAATATCCTTTCATCAGCTCTCAAAAGATTGGGTATTTCTAGCTTACTTACCCATAAGCGTTTTTATTAAGAATATTTTATCACATACCTACCTTAAGCCACTAATTAAAAGCAATGAATCTTGCTCACAACTTAAAATATAGCTTGATATTCAACTCAGCTATGACTCCCACAGATGTCTATTGGAATTCTTATTCAGGCGGGAATGACAGTCAATACAGCCGGAACCCAGTCAGTCTGTGCACTCGAAAGGCAGTCTTCCTCTCACTTCCCACAAGCATGTACACTATGTCAACACATCTCTAAACCCCAGTGCAAGAGTTTTCCGGACCCATAAATCTATCACTACCAACAACTTATTGAATACTCTTATTTAAAGCCTCAATAAAGATGACTCCTTTCTGCTTTTGCTCCAAATGCAATTCAAGGAGATAAATGTATGAAGTATTACAAACTGAGTTACACTACATTTGATTCAATACCAAGATTTCTTTCCAAATATTAAAATGTCATATTCATTTGCTCACATTTCTAGTTTTTCTTTCTTTACATCTGTATTGGTTTAATTTTAATTATATAAAAACATTCTATTTTAAAAATTCAAGCTCAGAAACATTATATTGTAAGAATGAATAGTCCAATTTCACTTTAGGTGAATCGCACTCCCCTCTTCAGAGGTAATCAGGGTTAACAGTAAGTGGGTTTTAATTTATTTCAGGTAACTTTGCTTTGCTTTTGTCTTTTCTTCTTTCCTTTTCTTTTTTTTTTCTTTTTCGTTTTTACTTTTTTATTTCCTTTTGAGGGAGAGTGTAAACGAAGTTCCTCACTACCACAAATTATGCCATTGGGTTTTCCACGTTAGAGGAAGTCACAGGGGTCGGAACATCCAGAGTGCAATGAATAAGCTCCATTCTGGGTAAACCACCTTCATAATCACAGTATCTCACCTGCCAGCTAAGTATTCCCAGATTACCTCCCATGCAATATGTAACATATATATATATATATATATATATATATATATATATATATATACACATGAATATATTTATATATGTGTGTGTACATGTCTGCACATACATACATATGATTTTGTTTTTAAACACATATTTTACCAAATGACATGTCTATAATTAATATCAGTAATTTGCTTTTTTCATCTTGCACTAAGTGTTGGAGAGCTTTCCATGCTGGCATACACATGACTGGTATGTTTATAATCTATGTCATTATTCTACAGTATAAATACACTGGAGTTCAACTAGTTTACTACCAATGGATGTGTAGGTTGAGTGCAGTTTTGTTAACTGTCTAATCCTTGTATTTGCATGGTTAGGGAAGTAGGGCTTATTTCTCTAGAAAAGACATCTAGAGGTAGTATCACTGGCACTAGAAAGACTGCACATTACATTTTTGTTAGATCCTGAAATTTTTCCCTGCAAATATGACTTGGCTATGTCCCCACCCAAATCTCATTTCGAAGTTTAATACAAATTGTAATCCCCACCAGCCTAGGGAAGGACCTGGTAGGAGATGATTGGATCACAGGGTTGTTTCTCCCATGCTGTTCTCATGATAGTGAATTCTCATGAGATCTCATGGTTTTATAAGTGTCAGTTTACCCTCTCTCTCTTTCTCTCTCTTGCCTGCTGCCATGTAAGACATGACTGCTTCACCTGTAATTTCCATGTATCAAGGGAGGGCAGTAATTGAATTATGGGGGCAGATTTCCCATGCTGTTCTCTTGATAGTGAGTTCTCATGAGATCTGAGGCAGTTTATAAAGCAGTTTTCCCTGCTTGCTCACTCTCTCTCACTTGCCACCATGTAAGGTGTGCCTGCTTCCTCTTCTGCTATGATTGTAAGTTTTCTGAGGCCTCCCCAGCCATGCAAAACTGTGAGTCAATTAAACCTCTTTCCTTTATAAATGACCCAGTCTCAGGAAAAACTCTTTATAGCAGTGTGTAAACGGACTAATACAGAACTTGTACATGCAACTACAGAGTTAATCAGCATTTATTTTACATCATCATTACCTACTGTAAGAAATTAAGGTTTGTTATATTTTCCTACAATGATGAGAAAAATATTATCATTTTCTTTTCATTTACATTTTCCTGCTTGCTAATGAGGTTGAGCATCTTAAGCTATTTTTAGTTATTTAGTTCATTGAACAATTTTTTGTTTTATAATTTATGGTCTCTATAAATCATGGTAAGTAATCTTTTTTTTTAATTCTTATTTTTTATTGCATTTTAGGTTTTGGGGTACATGTGATGAACATGAAAGATTGTTGCATAGGTACACACATAGCAGTGTGGTTTGCTGCCTTCCGTCCCCTCACCTGTATCTGTCATTTCTCCCCATGCTATCTCTTCCCACCTCCACACCCCCCCGCCCCTCCCCCATTTCCCCCCAATGGACCCCAGTGTGTAATGCTCCCCTCCCTGTGTCCATGTGTTCTCATTGTTCAATACCCGCCTATGAGTGAGAATATATGGTGTTTGATTTTCTGCTCTTGTGTCAGTTCGCTGAGAATGATGGTTTCCAGGTTCATCCATGTCCCTACAAGGGACATGTACTCATCGTTTTTGATGGCTGCGTAATATTCCATGGTGTATATGTACCACATTTTCCCTATCCAGTCTATCATCGTTGGGCATTTGGGTTGGTTCCAGGTCTTTGCTATTGTAAACAGTGCTGCAATGAACATTCGTGTGCACGTGTCCTTGTAGTAGAATGATTTATAATCCTTTGGATATATACCCAGTAATGGGATTGCTGGGTCAAATGGGATTTCTATTTTTAGGTCCTTGAGGAATCGCCACACTGTCTTCCACAATGGTTGAATTAATTTACATTCCCACCAACAGTGTAAAAGTGTTCCTATTTCTCCACATCCTCTGCAGCATCTGTTGTTTCCCGATTTTTTAATGATGGCCATTCTAATTGGTGTGAAATGGTATCTCAATGTGGTTTTGATTTGCATTTCTCTAATGACCAGTGATGATGAGCATTTTTCATATGTTTGTTGGCCTCCTGTATGTCTTCTTTTGTAAAGTATCCGTTCATATCCTTCGCCCATTTTTGAATGGGCTTGTTTGTTTTTTTCTTGTAGATCTGCTTTAGTTCTTTGTAAATTCTGGATATCAGCCCCTTGTCAGATGGGTAGGCTGCAAAAATTTTTTCCCATTCTGTTGGTTGCCGATTCACTCTACTGACTGTTTCTTTTGCCGTGCAGAAGCTGTGGAGTTTGGTTAGGTCCCATTTGTCTATTTTGGTTTTTGTTGCCATTGCTTTTGGCGTTTTGGTCATGAAGTCCTTGCCTACACCTATGTCCTGAATGGTTTTGCCTAGATTTTCTTCTAAGGTTTTTATGGTATTAGGTCTGATGTTTAAGTCTTTAATCCATCTGGAGTTAATTTTGGTGTAAGGTGTCAGGAAGGGGTCCTGTTTCTGCTTTCTGCACATGGCTAGCCAGTTTTCCCAACACCATTTATTAAACGGGGAATCCTTTCCCCATTGCTTGTTTTTGTCAGATTTGTCGAAGATCAGATGGTTGTAGGTATGTTGTATTTCCTCTGAGGCCTCTGTTCTGTTCCATTGGTCTATATCTCTATTTTGGTACCAGTACCATGCTGTTTTGATTACTGTAGCCTTGTAGTATGGTTTGAAGTCCAGTAGTGTGATGTTTGTTCTTTTTGCTTAGAATTGACTTGGCTATGCGGGCTCTCTTTTGGTTCCATATGAAGTTTAAGGTGTTTTTTTCCAGTTCTGTGAAGAAGGTCATTGGTAGCTTGATGGGAATAGCGTTGAATCTGTAAATTACTTTGGGCAGTATGGCCATTTTCACGATGTTGATTCTTCCTAACCATGAACATGGAATGTTTCTCCATCCGTTTGTATCCTCTCTTATTTCGTTGAGCAATGGCTTGTAGTTCTCCTTGAAGAGGTCCTTTACGTTCCTTGTTAGTTGTATTCCTAGGTACTTTATTCTCTTTGTAGCAATTGTGAATGGCAGTTCGTTCTTGATTTGGCTCTCTTGAAGTCTATTACTGGTGTATAGGAATGCTTGTGATTTTTGCACGTTGATTTTGTATCCTGAGACTTTGCTGAAGTTGTTTATCAGTTTCAGGAGATTTTGGGCTGAGATGATGGGGTCTTCCAGATATACAATCATGTCATCTGCAAATAGAGACAATTTGATTTCCTCCTTTCCAATTTGGATACCGTTTATTTCTTTTTCTTGCCTGATTGCTCTGGCTAGAACTTCCAGTACTATATTGAATAGGAGTGGTGAGAGAGGGCATCCTTGTCTAGTGCCAGAGTTCAAAGGGAATGCTTTCAGTTTTTGCCCATTCAGTATGATATTGGCTATTGGTTTGTCATAAATAGCTTTTATTATTTTGAGATACGTTCCATCAATACCTAGTTTATTGAAACCAAAAGAGAGCTCACATAGCCAAGGCAATCCTAAGCAAAAAAGGAACAAAGCTGGAGGCATCACACTACCTGACTTCAATCTATACTTCAAGGCTACAGTAAGCAATACAGCATGGTACTGGTACCAAAACAGAGATATAGACCAATGGAACAGAACAGAGGCCTCGGAAGTAACACCACACGTCTACGACCATCTGGTCTTTGACAAATCTGACAAAAACAAGCAATGGATAAAGGAATCCCTGTTTAATAAATGGTGTTGGGAAAACTGGCTAGCCATGTGCAGAAAGCTGAAACTGGACCCCTTCCTGACACATTACACTAAAATTAACTCCAGATGAATTAAAGATTTAAACATAAGACCTAACACCATAAAAACCCTAGAAGAAAACCTAGGCAAAACCATTCAGGACATAGGCATAGGCAAGGACTTCATGACTAAAACACTAAAACCAATGGCGACAAAAGCCAAAATAGACAAATGGGATCTAATTAAAATTAAGAGTTTCTGCACAGCAAAAGAAACAATCATCAGAGTGAACTGGTAACCAACAGAATGGAAAAAAATTTTTGCACTCTACCCATCTGACAAAGGGCTAATATCCGGAATCTACAAAGAGCTAAAGCAGATTTACAATGAACAAACAAACAAAAACATTTGAAAGTGAGTGAAGGAGATGAACAGACACTTTTCAAAAGAAGACATTTATGAGGCAAACAAACATGAAAAAAATGCTCATCATCACTAGTCATTAGAGAAATGGAAATCAAAACCACATTGAGATATCATCTCATGCCAGTTAGAATGCCGATCATTAAAAAAATCTGGAGACAACAGATGCTGGAGAGGATGTGGAGAAATAGGAATGCTTTTACACTGTGGTAGGAGTGTAAATTAGTTCAACAATTATGGAAGACAGTGTGGTGATTCCTCAAGGATCTAGAAATGGAAATTCCATTTGACCTAGCAATTCTAGTACTGGATATATACCCAAAGGATTATAAATCGTTCTCTTATAAAAACATATCACAGGTATGTTCATTGTGGTATTGCTTGCAATAGCAAAGACCTGGAACAAACACAAATGCCCATCAATGATAGACTGGACAAAGAAAATGTGGCATATATACTTCATGGAATACTATGCAGCCATAAAAAACAATGAGTTTGTGTCCTTTGTAGGGACATGGATGAATCTGGAAACCATCATTTTCAGCAAACTGATACAAGAACAGAAAACCAAACACCGCATGTTCTCACTCATAGGTGGGTTTTTAACAATGAGAACACATGGGTACAGGGAGGGAAATGTCACACACTGGGGCCTGTTGGGAGTAGTGGAGCTAGGGGAGGGACAGTGTGGGGTGGGGAGGTTGGGAAGGAATAACACTGGGAGAAATGCCTGATGTAATGACTAGGGGATGGAGAAAGCAAATCACCATGGCATGTGTACACATATGCAACAATCCTACAAGATCTACACATGTACCCAGAACGTAAAGTACAATTTTAAAAACTTCTTTAAAAGAGTATCTATATTTTGAGATCTATACAAATGAATTCATGCTCTATGTTGTCTAAAACATTTTGACATTCTAGTATTATGTAAGAGTCATCTTTGTTGTTGCAAATCATTTTAGTTCATTTACATGGACTGCTTTTTAATATTTCATTTAAATTCAATATTGAACAATTTATTTTTATATTTACGATTTTAAAATCACTTTTGACTGTTTCTAGTTTTCTGAAATCTTAAGAATAATGCTACTGAAATAATTGTACATGTATTCTTGCATGTGTGTAAGATTTTTCTCTAGGACATTCCTTAGAAGTGCCATTTCTAGTGCAAAAAGATTTTGAATATGTAAGTTTTATAATGCTTACTATAGATATATTGGGGAGACACTTTATGCAGAAAAGGAAGTTCTCTTTTATTCCTAATTTGTTAATAGTCTAGCATGAGTAGTTGTTGAATTTCATAAATGCTTTATCTACATTGAATGAAATAATACCATTTAATAAACCACCCAAAAACTCAATGTCTGAAAGCAAGAATTATTTCTACTCATTCATATATATGTGGGTAGACTGTAGTTAGCTGTTCTAGGCTGGGATCAGATGTAATTGACTCCATGTTATAGGTAGAGTGTGGTCTGCTCCACGCAGCTCTCATCCTTCCTGAAGTAGCAGGCTACATGTTAAAAATTCATTTTGTGGCAATGGCAGAAACACAACAGCCTTTTTGGGTATCAAAGTCATTGACCTTATAGACAGAACATGTAATCATAACGTTAAGTGGTAAAATAACTCAGCTACAAAACTGTCAAGGCATATTATTTTCTTTGCAGAAAAAAATTTAAACTATTGATTGATTCAATATATTTAATGATTGTAGGAGAATTTAGGCACTTTTTCTGAGTCACTTTTTGGAATTTGTTCATTTTTCTGAATTTGTTATGTTGGAATTATTGTTATTTATTAATTTTTGGAATTCAATTTTTGGAATTATTTTTGGAATTTGTTCAATTTATTTCAGCAGTCCAAATTTGAGTGCCCACAAACCTCACTTCATAGGGCCAAAGTATTCTCAGTTTCTAAGAAAACTTGAAAGTCAGTCTAGGCCAGAAGTACTGCAACTCATACATAAGTCCTAAGGCTAAACTAGGTTCCAAGACAGTGGATTGTGGAGGCATGTGACCTACTGAGACACCAGCTAAGGTGACTATAGGAGTGCTGGCAATGCTGGCATCATATCTCTCCTAACCTCAAGCTGCACAGCTCAGTTTTCTGCTTTAAGAGATCCCTTCCTTCTGCTTGAGGAGAGGAGAAGGAATGAGTGGAGGGGACTTTGTCTTGTATCTTAGATAACAGCTTAACCACAGCAGGATAGGGCATCAGTTAAAGTCATGAGGCCCCCATTTTAGACCCTAGCTCACAGATACATTTATAGACATACCTTGGGCCAGAAGGGAACCTGATGCCTTGAAGGAAAAGACCCAGTCCTGCCAGCACTCACCACCTACTAACTGAAGGACCCCTGGGCCCTGAGTAACCAGCAATGATACCTGGGTGCTACATCAAGGGCCTTGGTGAGCCTCTGAGCCTTGCTGGATTCAGGTGAGATGCAGCAATTTATCAGCTGTGGTGGCTATAGGGCAAAACTTCTCTCTGAGAAAAGCAGAGGGAAAAGCATAGGGGACTTTGTCTTGCACCGTATGTGCCATCAGAGCCACAGTGGGGTGGGGTACCAAATAGGCTCATGGGGTCCCTGATTCCAAGACTTGTCTCTTGGAAAGTATTTCTGGAGCTGCCCTAAGACAGAGAGGAGACTACTGCTCTGAAGGGTGAGTTCTGCGCCAGGCAGGATTTATGACAAGCTAACTTAAGAGACGATGGGGCTTAAGGGAACATCAGAGGAAGTCTGGCAGTACTCCTCATGGCCTGGGGTGGTGATGCCTATGGTATGAGTCTCCCCTTCCTTTGGAAAGGGGAAGGAAGAATGGGAAGAATTATATCTTGTGTTTTGAGTACCGGCTGAGCCACAATACAAAATATCAGATAGACTTCTACCTAATCTTGTCCAAGACCATCAAGGTAATACCTCTACAAGTCTTCAAGAACCACAGTGCTACCAGGTTTGGGGTGCTCCTTAAAGTACAAACTGCTTAGATCATAACACTCAAGTTATTTTAAATACGTGGAAAGTCTTTACAAAAAGGACAACTACAAATAAGCCCAGACAGTGAAGACTATAATAAATACCTAACTCTTCAATGCCCAGACACTGAAGAACATATAGTAGTATCAACACTATCCAGGAAATCATGACCCTACAAAATGAATGAACCAAATAAGGCACCAGGAGACAATCCTGGAGAAACAGAGATACGTCCCCTTTTAAACAGAGGATTCAAAGTAACTGTCAAAGAAACTCAAAGATATTCAAGATAATGCAGAGAAAGAATTCAGGATTCTATCAGATAAATTTAACAGAGATTAAACTAATGAAAAAGAATCAGGCAGAAATTCTGGAACTAAAAAATGCAATTGGCATACTGAAATATACATCAGAGTACTTTTAACAGCATAATCAATCAAGCCAAAGGAAAAAAAAAATAGTGAGCTTGAAGACAGGCTATTTGAAAATATACAGAGAAGACAAAAGAAAAAAGAATAAAAACAATGAAGTATGCCTACAGGATCTAGAAAATAACCTCAGAAAGGCAAGTCTAAGAGTTATTGGCCACATAGAGCGGATAGAGAAAAATATAGGGGTAGAAAGTTTACTAAAAGGGATAATAACAGAGAGGTTCCCAAACTGATAGAAAGATATCAATACTCAAGCATGAGAAGGTTATAGAACGTGATGCAGATTTAATCCAAAGATGACTACCTCAAGGCATTTAACAGTCAAAACTCCCAAAAGTTAAGGATAAAGAAAGAATTCTAAAAGCAGCAAGAAAAAAGAAACAAATAGTATACAATGGAGCTCCACTATGTCTGGCAGCAGGCTTTTCAGTGGAAACCGTATGGGCAAGAAGAGAGTAGCATATTTAAAATGCTGAAGGAAAAGAGCTTTTACCTAGAATAATATAATTGGTGAAAATATTCTTCAAACATGAAGGAGAAATAATTACTTTCCCAGACAAACAAAAACTGAAGAATTTCATTGATATCAGACCTGTCCTATAAGAAATGCTAAACAGGATGGCCAAATAGGAACAGCTCAGGATTGCAGCTCCCAGTGAAAGCGCAGAGGGTGAGTGAATGCTACATTTCCAAATGGATTTTTATTGCCCACAGACCAGGAGATTCCCAGGCGGAGGAGCCCCACAGGTCGC
Organism: Saimiri boliviensis; assembly: GCF_048565385.1. NCBI lineage: Eukaryota > Metazoa > Chordata > Mammalia > Primates > Cebidae > Saimiri > Saimiri boliviensis. The sequence goes on along the minus strand of NC_133452.1, from coordinate 24,395,107 downwards.
CAGCGTGGCTGTTTTGACCAGTGCGGCTGTTTTGGCCTGAGCAGCTGCTTTGCCGGAGCCCTGGTGCAGTCATTCTCCGTACAAAATACACTGGTCCAGGTCCTCTTAGCTGGAGATTGGAGCCCCGGGAAGGCAGATCGCCCATTCATCTGATTTAAAGGGGGACTGAAATAGGGAGGCAGGCCAGGAGATTCCTGGACAAAAAAACTGCTAGGAATCTCAGCGCCACTGTTTCAGCCAGTGCAGTGAGTCCCACATGGGAAATCACATAGATCCCCGCACCTTTTCAACAGGCCACTGGAACACCTGGGAGAGAGTCAACAATTCAACTAAGAAAAAAAAAAAGATTCTGAGTCAGGGAGCCAGGTGATCAGGCTTGGCTGCTCCCACCCCCCCCCCCACAAAAAACAAACAAACAAACAAACAAACGAAAAAACCCCAGTAACTGAAAACACTCTGGGTTGAGGGTTTCACAGCAAGAACAGCTGAACTCTGACGACCCAGCTCTGTGGGGGAGGGGCATATGCCATTACTGAGGCACTCCACCACTACGGAGGGAGTCCGCCATTGCTGAGGCAGCCCACTGTTGCCAAGGCAACCCACCATTACCAAGGCAACCTTCCACTACAGAGAGATTCTGCCATTACACAGGCAGGCCACCATTGCTGAGGCAGTTCTAACTACACCCATATAAACAGGACTGCAGGGTAGGTCACACCGCAGCTGAGTGGAGCCTACAGCAGCTCAGCAAAGCCTCTGCAGGCAGACAGTGACTAGGCTGCCTCCTCGCTGGGCAGGGCAATCCTGAAAAAAGAAAAAGGCAGCAGCACAATGGAAACTCATAAATAAAGCCCTAACTCCCTGGGACAGAGCACCTGGTGGTGGGGGGGGGGAGAAAAGGGGGAGTTTATGAGTTCTGCTGTGGCAGACATAAATCTACCTGCCCAGCAACTCTGAATGAAAAATGGAGCTCACAGCTCAGTACTTGAGCTCCAATAAAAGACAGTCTCCTCAAGCAGCTCCCTGACCCCCATATATCCAAAGAGTCACCTAATAAAGGAGAGAACAGACTGATGTTTGGCAAGTATCCTTCTGGGACAAAGATAGCAGCAGAAGAAACTAGTAGCAACCCTTACTGTTCTGCAGCTGCTGCAGGTGATCCCCAGGTAAGCAGAGCCTGGAGTGAACCTCAGCAGTCCTACAGCAGAGGGGCCAGACTGTTAGAAGAAAAACTAAGAAACAGAAATAACTTCATCGTCCACAAACTGGAAGTTAACTCAGAGACCCACACTGAAAATCAGTAACTACAAAGACAACAGGTGGATAAATCCACAAAGATGGGAAGAAACCAGTGCAAAAAGGATGAAAACACCTGAAACCAGAACACCTCTCCTCCTACAAGGGATCACAACTCCTCACCAGCAAGGAAACAAGGTTGGATGGAGAACGAGTGTGATGAAATGACAGAATCAGATTTCAGAAGGTGGGTAACAACATACAGAGGAATATAAGTGAATTGATGGAGCCGAAAAACACAACACAAGAACTTCACGAAGCATGCACAAGTTTCAACAGCCAAATGGACTAAGCAGAAGAAAGGATATCAGAGGTCGAAGATCAACTTAACGAAATAAAACGAGAAGGCAAGAATAAAGAAAAAAGGGTAAAAAGGAATGAACAAAGTCTCCAAGAAATGTGGGACTATGTGAAAAGACCTAATCTACATTTGATAGGTGTACCTGAATGTGACAAAGAGAATGAATCCAAGCTGGAAAATACTCTTCAGGATATTATCCAGGAAAACTTCCCCAACCTAGCAAGGCAGGCCAATATTCAAGTCCAGGAAATACAGAGAACACCACAAAGATATTCCTCAAGAAGAGGAACCCCAAGGCACATAATAGTCAGATTCACCAGGGTTAAAATGAAGGAGAAAATGCTAAGGGCAGCCAGAGAGAAAGGTCGGATTACACACAAAGGGAAGCCCATCAGACTCACAGCAGATCTCTCAGCAGAAACCCTACAAGCCAGAAGAGAGTGGGGGCCAACAGTCAACATCCTTAAAGAAAAGAACTTTCAGGTGCCAAGAGTCAACATCCTTAAAGAAAAGAACTTTCAACCCAGAATCTAATACCCAGCCAAACTAATCTTCATAAGTGAAGGAAAAATAAAATCATTTGCGAACAAGCAAGTATTCAGAGATTTCATCACCATGAGGGCTGCTTTACAATAGCTCCTGAAAGAGGCTCTACATACAGAAAGGAACAACCAGTACCAGCCACTCCAAAAACATACCAAATGGTAAAGAGCATCAACACAATGAAGAATCTGCATCAACTAATGGGCAAAACAGCCAAGCATCAAAATGGCAGTATCAAATTCACACATAATAATATTAACCCTAAATGTAAATGGACTAAATGCCCCAATCAAAAGACACAGACTGGCAAATTGGATAAAAAGGCAAAACCCATCAGTGTACTGTATCCAGGAAACCCATCTCACATGCAAGGATGCACAGTCTTAAAATAAAAGATGGAGGAAGATTTACCAAGCAAATGGAGAGCAAAAAAAAAAGCAAGAGTTGCAATTCTCATCTCAGATAAAATAGACTTTAAAGCAACAAAGATCAAAAGAGACAAAGAAGGACATTACATAATGGTAAAAGGATCACTGCAACAAGAAGAGCTAACAATCCTAAATATATACGCACCCAATACAGGAGCACCCAGATACGTAAGGCAAGTTCTTATTGACTTACAAAGAGACTTAGACTCCCACACAATAATAGTGGGAGACTAACACCCCATTGTCAATATTAGACAGATGAACCAGACAAAATCAGCAAGCATATCCAGGACTTGAACTCAGACCTGGAACAAGCAAACCTAATAGACATTTACAGAACTCTCCACCCCAAATCCACAGAATATACATTCTTCTCAGCACCACATCGCACCTACTCTAAAACTGACCACATAATTGGAAGTAAATCACTCCTCAGCAAATGCAAAAGAACAGAAATCATAACAAACAGTCTCTCAGACCACCGTGCTATCAAGTTAGAACTCAGAATTCAAAACCTAACTCAGAAGCACACAGCCTCATGGAAACTGAACAACTTGCTCTTGAATGTTGACTGGATAAACAATGAAATGAAGGCAGAAATAAAGATGTTCTTCGAAACCAATGAGAACAAAGACACAACATACCAGAATCTCTGGGACACATTTAAAGCAGTCTCTAGAGGAAAATATATAGCAATAAGTGCCCATATGAGTAGCCAGCAGAGATCTAAAATTGAAACCCTAGCATTAAAATTGAAAGAGCTAGAGGAGCAAGGTCAAAAAAAACTCAAAACCTAGCAGAAGACAGGAAATAACTAAGATCAGAGCAGAACTGAAGGAGATAGAGACACAAAAAACTCTTCAAAAAATCAATAAATCCAGGAGCTGGTTTTTCAAAAATATCAACAAAATAGACAGACAACTAGCCAGATTAATAAAAAAAGAAAAGGGAGAATAACCAAATTGATGCAATCAAAAATGATAAAGGGGATATCACCACAGATTCCACAGAAATTCAAACCATCATCAGAGATTTTTACAAACAACTCTATGCACATAAACTAGTAAACCTGGAAGAAATGGATAAATTCCTGGACACTTGCCTCCTCCCAAGCCTAAACCAGGAAGAAGTTGAAACCCTGAATAGACCAAAAACAGGGTCTGAAGTTGAGGCAGGAATTAAGAGCCTACCACCCCAAAAAAAGCCCAGGTCCAGATGGGTTCACAGCCAAATTCTACCAGACATACAAAGAGGAGCTGGTACCATTTCTTCTGAAACTACTTCAAATAATCCAAATAGAGGGAATCCTTCCCAAATCATTTTATGAGACCAACATCATCCTGATACCAAAACCCAGCAGAGATTCAACAAGAAAAGAAAATTTCAGGCCAATATCCATGATGAACATAGATGCAACAATCTTCAATAAAATACTGGCAAGCCGATTGCAACAGCACATCAAAAAGCTTATCCACCATGATCAAGTAGGATTCATCCCAGGGATGCAAGGCTGGTTCAACATATGCAAGTCCATAAATGTAATTCACCACATAAACAGAACCAAAGACAAAAACCACATGATTATGTCAATTGATGCAGAGAAGGCCTTTGACAAAATTCAACAGCCCTTTATTCTAAAAACCCTCAATAAACTAGGTATTGACAAAACATATCTCAAAATAATACAAGCGATTTATGACAAACCAACAGCCAATATCATACTGAATGGGCAAAAACTGGAAGCATTCCCTTTAAAATCTGGCACAAGACAAGAATGACCTCTCTCACCACTCCTATTCAATATAGTAGTGGAAGTTCTAACCAGAGTAATCAGGCAAGAAAAAGAAACAAAGGGTATTCAAATAGGAAAGGAGGAAGTCAAATTGTCTCTATTTGCAGATGACATGATTATATATCTAGAACACCCCACCATCTCAGCCTAAAGTCTCCTGAAACTGATAAGCAACTTACCAAAGTCTCAGGATACAAAATCAATGTGAAAAAATCACAAGCATTCCTATACACCAATAACAGACTTAAAGAGAGCCAAATCAAGAATTAACTGCCATACACAATTGCTACAAAGAGAATAAAATACCTAGGAATACAACTAACAAGGAACATAAAGGACCTCTTCAAGGAGAACTACAAGCCATAACTCAACAAAATAAGAGAGGACACAAACAGATGGAGAAACATTCCATGTTCATGGTTAGGAATAATCAATATGAAAATGGCCATACGGCCCAAAGTAATTTACAAATTCAGTGCTATTCCCATCAATCTACCAATGACCTTCTTCACAGAACTGGAAAAAAACACCTTAAACTTCATATGGAACCAAAAGAGAGCCCGCATAGCCAAGTCAATTCTAAGCAAAAAGAACAAACATCACACTACCAGACTTCAAACTATACTACAAGGCTACAGTAATCAAAACAGGATGGTACTGGTACCAAAACAGAGATATAGACAAATGGAACAGAACAGAGGCCTCGGAGTCAACACAACGTATCTACAACCATCCAATCTTTGACAAACCTGACAAAAACAAGCAATGGGGAAAGGAGTCCCTGTTTAACAAATGGTGTTGGGAAAACTGGCTGACCATGTGCAGAAAGCAGAAACTGGACCCCTTCCTGACATCTTACACTAAAATTAACTCCAGATGGATTAAAGACTTAAACATAAGACCTAACACCATAAAAACCCTCAAAGAAAATCTAGGCAAAATCATTCATGACATAGGCGTAGGCAAGGACTTCATGATCAAAACACCAAAAGCATTGGCAACAAAAGCCAAAATAGACAAATGGGACCTAATCAAACTCCATGGCTTCTGCACAGCAAAAGAAACAGTCATTAGAGTGAATTGGCAACCAACAGAATTGGAAAAAATTTTGCAAACTACCCATCTGACAAAGGGCTGATATCCAGAATGTACAAAGAACTAAAACAGATTTACAATAAAAAAACAAACAAGCCCATTCAAAAGTGGGCAAAGTATATGAACAAACACTTTACAAAAGAACATATACATGAGGCCAACAAATATATGAAGAAATTCTCATCATCACTGGTCATTAGAGAAATGCAAATCAAAACTACATTGAGATACCATCTCATGCCAGTTAGAATGGCGATGATTAAAAAAATCTGGAGACAACAGATGCTGGAGAGGATGTGGAGAAATAGGAACACTTTTACACTGTTGGTGGGAGTGTAAATTAGTTCAACCATTGTGGAAGACAGTGTGGTGATTCTTCAATGACCTAAAAATAGAAATCCCATTTGACCCAGCAATCCCATTAGTGGGTATATATCCAAAGGATTATAAATCATTCTACTATAAGGATACATGCGCACAAATGTTCATTGCAGCACTGTTTACAATAGTAAAGACCTGGAACCAACCCAAATGCCCATCAAAGATAGACTGGACAGGGAAAATGTGGCACATATACACCATGGAATATTATGCAGCCATCAAAAACGATGAGTTCATGTCCTTTGCAGGGACATGGATGAACCTGGAAGCCATCATTCTCAGCAAACTGACACAAGAACAGAAAATCAAACACCACATGATCTCATTCATAGGTGGGTGTTGAACGACGAGAACACATGGACACAGGGAGGGGAGCACTACACACTGGGGTCTGTTGGGGGGAAATAGAGGAGGGACAGTGGGGGATGGGGATTTGGGGTGGGATGGCATGGGGAGAAATGTCAGATATAGGTGAGGGGGAGGAAGGCAGCAAATCACACTGCCACATGTATACCTATGCAACAATCTTGCATGTTCTTCACATGTACCCCAAAACCTAAAATGCAATAAAAAAAAAAGAAATGCTAAAATACTTCAATTAAAAAGAAAATGACATTAATAAGCAATAAATAATCATCTGAAGGTACAAAACTTACTGGTAGCAGTAAGGACACAGAAAAACCAGAATATTATAACACTGTATGTTATAATATTTACTGATATGTAAACTACTGTTATCTGAAGTAGACAGAGGGAATGGAGAATGAATAAAAAATCATAATTGCAACAACTTTTCAACATGTAATCAGTACAATACGATGTTAATAGAAACAATGAAAAGTTAAAAAGTAGTGGGGATGGGCCAGGCCTGGTGCCTCATACCTGTAATCCTAGCACTTTGGGAGGCCAAGATCACCTGAGCTCAGGAGTTTGAAACCAGCCTGGCCAATGTGGTGAAACCCCATCTCTACTACAAAAATTAGCCAGCCATGGTGGCGGGTGCCTGTAACTGCAGCTATTCAGAGGAGGCTGAGGCAGGAGAATCATATGAACCCAGGAAGCATAAGTTGCAGTGAGCCGAGATTGCACCATTGCACTCCAGCCTGGGTAACAGAGTGGGACTCCATTTCAAAATAAATAAATAAATAAAGACTTAAACATAAGAACTAAAAACCATAAAATTCCTAGAAAAAAACCTAGGCAACACCATTCAGGACACAGGCATGGGCAAAGATTTCATGACTAAAACACCAAAAGCAATGGCAACAGAAGCCAAAATTCACAAATGGGATCTAATTAAACTAAAGAGCTTCTTCACAGCAAAATAAACTATCATCAGAGTGAACAGGCAAACTACAGAATGGGAGAAAATTTTTGCAATCTATCCTTCTGACAGAGGTCTAATATCCAGAATCTATGAAGAACTTAAACAACTTTACAAGCAAAAAACAAACAACCCATCAAAAATAGGTGAAGGATATGAACAGACACTTCTCAAAAGAAGACATTTATGCAGCTAACAAACATAGGAATAAAGGCTCATTATATTACTGGTTATTAAAGAAATGCGAATCAAAATCACAATGAGATACCATCTCATGCCAGTTAGAATGGCAATCATTAAAATGTCAGGAAACAACCGATGCTGGAGAGAATGTGGAGAAATAAGAATGCTTTTACATGGTTGGTGGGAGTGTGAATTAGTTCAACCATTGTGGAAGACAGAGTGGTGATTCCTCAAGGATCTAGAACCAGAAATACCATTTGACCCAGCAATCTCATTGCTGGGTATATACCCAAAAGATTATAAATCATTCTACTATAAAGATCTATGCACACATATATTTATTGCAGCACTGTTTGCAATAGCAATACTTGGAACCAACCCAAATGCCCATCAATGATAGACTGAAAAAAAAATGTGGTACATATACACCATGGAAGACTACACAGTTATATAAAAGGATGAGTTCATGTCCTTTGCAGGGACATGGATTAAGCTGGAAACCATTATTTTCAGAAAACTAACATAGGAACTGAAAACCAAACACCACATGTTCTCACTCATAAGTAGGAGTTGAACAATGAAAACACATGGACACAGGGAATGGATCTTCACACACCAGAGCTTGTCAGGGGATGGGGGGCTATCGGAAGATTAGCATTAGGAGAAATACCTAATGTAGATGACAGGTTGATGGGTGCAGAAAACCACCATGGCACTTGCATAACTATGTAACAAACTTGCACATTCTGCATATGTATCCCAGAACTTAAAGCATATATTAAAAACATGTTTTTAAGTTGTGGAGATGAAGTTGTGGTGACCATTTATTAGTTTTCTTTCTGTTTGTTCATTTGTTTATGCAAATAGTGTTAAGTTCTTCTCAGGTTAAAATAATAAGTTACAAAATTGTATTTGAAAGCCTCATGGTAATCTCAAACCAAAAAACATACAATGGATACACAAAAAATAAAAAGCAAGAAGTAAATAACATCACTAGAGAAAATCATCTTCACTAGAAGACTGAAATGAAAGAAAGAAGACCAGAAAACAAATAACAAAATGGCAGCAACAAGTCCTCACTTATCAATAACAACATTAAATGTAAATTGACCAAACCCTTTAATCAAAAGACTTGACTGACAAAATGGATGAAAAAATAAGACCTACTGATCTGTTGCCTGCAAAAAACATACTTTGCATATAAAGACACATACAGACTGAAAATAAAGGGGTGGAAAAACATATTCCATGCCAATTGAAACAAAAAAAAAGAGCAGGATTTGCCATACTCATATCAGACAAAATAGATTTTAAGACAAAAACTTTAAGAAAGGACAATGAATTTCACTACATAAAATAAAGGGGTCAAGTCAGCAAGAGGATATAAAAATTTTAATTATATATGCACTCAACATGGGAGCACCCAGGTATATTTTTAAAAAATTATTAAAGCTAAAGAGAGAGATAGGCGCCAATTCAATAATAACTGGGGACTTCAACACCCCACTCTCAGCACTGGATAGATCTTCAAGACAGACAGAAAATCAACAACAGCCAAAATAAATAAATAATAAATAAAACCGACTTAATCTGTACTATGAGCAACTATATGCTGATAATTGGAAAATCTAGAAGAAATGGTCAAATTCCCAGATATATTCAACCTACCAAGATTGAACCAGGAAGAAATCTAAAACATGAACACACCAATAACAAGTAATGAGATCAAAGATATAATAAAAAGTCTTCCAGTAAAGAGAAGCCCAGGACCTGATAGCTTCACTGTTGAATTTCACCAAACATTTAAAGAAGAACTAATACCAATTTTACTCAAACTATTCCAAAAAATAGAAGAGGAGGGAATACTCTCAAACTCATTCTATGAGGCCAGTATTGCCCAGATACCAAAACCAGAAAAAAGAATACATAAAAAAACTACAGGCCATTATCTCTGATGAATATTGATGCAAAAGTCCTCAACAAAATACTAGCAAACCAATTCTTAATGAGGGATAAAAACCATATGATCATTTCAATTAATGCTGGAAAAGCATTCGATAAAATTTAATATTGCTTCATGATAAAAAGCATCAATGAACTGGGTATAGAACATAATAAAATCCATATATCACAGATCCACAGCTAGTATTATACTGAATAAGGAGAAACTGAAACCCTTTCATTTAAGATCTGGAACACAACAAAGATACTAACTGTCACCACTGTTACTCAACATAGTACTGGAAGTCCTATCTAGAGCAATCAAAAGAGAAAAGATCTAAAGACCATTCAAATTGTAAGGAAGAAGTCAAATTATCCTTGTTTGCTGACAATGTAAACTTATATTTGGAAAAACCTAAAGGCTCCTAAGAAAACTATTAGGACAGATAAACTAATAAGTAAAGTTACAGGATACAAATCAACACACAAAAATCAGTAGCATTCTACATGCCAACAATGAACATTGTGAGAAAGAAATCCAAAAAAGTCATCCCATTTACAATAGCCACACATAAAATTAAATATCTAGGAATTAACTTAACCAAAGAAGTTAATTATCTCTATGATAAAATCTGTAAAACCCTGATTAAGGAAGTTGAAGAGGACACCAAAAAATGGAATAATATTCCATGTTCACAGATTGGAAGAATCGATATTGTTAAAATGTCCATTCCATCCAAAGCAATCTACAGATTCAATGCAATGTCTATCAAAATACCAATGACACTCTTCAAATAAATAAAAAAGAAAATGATAAAAGTATATGGAATCACGAAAGACCCAGAATAACCAAAGCTCTCCCAAGCAAAAAGAACAAAACCGGAGGAAACACATTATCTGACTTCAAGTTATACTACAGAGCTATAGTAATCAAAACAGCATATATTGGCCTAAAAACAGACACACACACCAATGGAACGGAATAGAGAGGCCAGAATCAAATCCACACACCTACAGTGAACTCATTTTTGAAAAAGGTGCCAAGAATATGTACTACGAGAAAAGATAGTCTTTTCAATAATTGGTGCTGGGAAAACTGGATATCCATATGCCAAAAGAAGAAAAAGAAAGAAAGAAACTAGACCACTATCTCTCACCATATACAATAATCAAACCAAAATGAATTAAAGACTTCAATCTAAGACCTCAAACTATGAAACTTCTACAAGAAAACTTTGGGGAAAATCTCCAGGACATTGTTCTGGACAAAGATTTCTTGAGCAATACCCCAAAAGCACAGGCCAAAATAAATATAGACAAATGGGGTCACATCATGTTCAAAAGCTTCTGCACAAAATGAATGCAATTAACAAAGTGAAGAGACAACCCGCAGAACAGGAGAAAATACTTACTATTTCTCTGACGAGGGATAATCACCAGAATACATAAGGAGCTCAAACTCTACAAGAAAAAAATGAATAATCCAATCCAAAAAAAGGCATAAGATTTGAACAGATATATCCCAAAAGAAGACATACAAATAACAAACACGCATATGAAAAGGTGCTCAACATCACTCATTATCAGAGAAATGAAAATGAAAGCTACAAGACATCATCTCAACCTAGTTAAAATGGCTTGTATCCAAAAGACAGGCAATAATATGTTTATTATAATAAATATTTATAATATGGTAATTATAATAAATATGATTATATTAATTATTATAATTATACATATTATTATAAATAATAAATGTGTAGAAAAGGGAACCCTTGTACACGGTTGGTAGGAATGTGAGTTATTAAAACTTCTGTAGAGAACAGTTAGGAGGTTCCTCAAAAAAACTAAAAATTGAACTACCCTGTGATCCATCTCACTGCTAGATATATACCCAAAGGAAAGAAAATCAGCATATCAAAGAGATATCAGCACTCCTATGTTTGATGCAGCACTGTTTACAATCACTAAGACTTGGAAGCAACCTAAGTATCTATCAACAGATGAATGGATAAAAAAATGTGGTACATATCGACAATCAAGTATATATATGTACCACATTTGGTATATAAAGTTGTAATATTCAGCCATAAAAAGAATGAGATCCAGTCATTTGCAACAACATGGATTGAACTGGAGATCATTATGTTAAGTGAAATAAGGCTGCCACAGGAAGGCAAACATCACATGTTCTCACGTATTTGTGGGACCTAAAAATCAAATCAGTTGAACTCATGGACATAGAGAGTAGGAGGATGGATACCAGAGGCTAGGAAGGGTAGTTCAGGGTTGAGGTGGGAGATGGAGACGGTAAATGGGTACAAAAGTATAGAAAGAATGAATAAGACCTGCTATTTGGCAGCACAATCAGATGACTATAATCAATAATAACTTAATTGTACATTTTAAAATTAACTCGAAAAGTGTAATTGAATTGTTTGTAACTCAAAGGATCAGTGCTTCAGAGGATGCGGTGCTCATTTCACATTGCATGCCTGTATCAAAACATCTTGCGTGCTTTGTAAATATATACACCTACTATGTAGCTATAAATTTTTTTAAAAACCAAAATTATGGCCTCAAGTTGCTCATAATAGTCACATACTATGTTTTAAATTCTACATCTCTGGTTGTATGTTCTCCTTTTTTTGTTCCTAATATTGAGCATCTGGGACTGCTTTATTATTGACTGATCTTTATTTTATTTATTATTGACTGATTATTATTCAATAGACATCTATTTTATTATACTGCTCAACTCAGCTTTGTTTTCATTATTTCTTTATTTTCTATTACACTAATTCCTGTTCTGTCTTTGTTATCACCATCCTTTCTACTTTTTGGATTTATTCCATTATTCTTTTTCTAATATCTTAAGATGGATTCTCTTCTAATATAAGCATCTGCAGTCATAAATTTCCCTTTAGGAATCCTTTGTATTTTGTCCCATATGGGATATATGTAATATTTTGAGTTGTTATAAGTACTTTTGAATCTCATTATGATTTCTACTTTGCCACAAATTATTTGAAATTGTGTATGTTTTCTGAATTTTATGTTTTACTTTTAACTTCACTGCATAAATATTGGATAATGTAGCCTGTATGATAAATACTTTATGCATGTTATTAAGATCTGCTTTTGTCTTCATTTATGGTCAGTTTCTATGTATGTTCTACTATGTGCTTGTTTTACTATGTACTTTTGGCTTGATTTGTGGTTAGTCTCTATATATGTTCTACTCTGTTCTCTAATTTGGGAGTGCTGTGTTTTAAAATATTTTTTAAAAGCTTGTTATATGTGTCATTTAAATTTTTGTCTTTACTGATTTTTGACTGCTGGTTCTATCCATAATGAGAAGCTATGTTTATCAATAGTGGAGAGAAGCAGATTGAAGTCTCCCAGTAGTAAAAATCTTTCCTCCTCTTTCTGTATTATTATCCATTTTTGCCTAATTTTTTATATTTTAGTAAAATGCATATAAAATAAAATTAGCTAATTATCCATTTTAACCATATGTATACATATGTATGTATGATTCAAGGGTATTAATTATAATTACAGTGTTGTGCAACTATCACCACTGTCCTTTTATAAAACGTTTTCATCACCCCAAACAGAAACTCTGTAAGTTTAGCGACAACTACGTATTCCCCTCTGTCCCAGCCCTAATAACCTGTTACCTACTTTATGTCTGTATGAATGTGCCTATTCTAGATATTTCATGTAAGTGGAATCATACCAAATATGTCCTTTTGTGATAGGCTTATTTTACTTAGCACAATGTTTTCAAGTTTCACATATGTTGCAGTATTAGAACATTATTACTTTTTATGGGTCTGTATGCTACATTTTGTTTATCTTTTTATAAGTTGATAGACACCTTGTTTGTTTGCATCCTTTGGCTATTGTAAATAATGCTGCAATGAATATTGGCATACACTTATCTGTTTGGGTCCCTTTTTTGAATTCTTTTGGGATCTACCTAGGAGTGGAATTGATGAGTCATATGATAATCTCATGTTTAGCATTTTGAAGGACCACCAACTATTTTCCATGGAGGCTACACCATTTTACATTCTCACCAGCAATATACAAGGATTTCAATTTCTCCACATCCTTGCCAACACTTTCTATTTTCCTTTTTAAATAGAAAAAGTGGTATCTCATTGTAGTTTTAATTTTCATTCCCCTAATTATTAGTATTGTTGAGCATCTTCTCATGTGAATAAGAGCCATTCATGTATCTTCTTTCAAGAAATATTCCATTAAATAGTTTGCCAGTTTTTAATTGGGTTGTCTTTTTGTTTTTTAGTAGTGCATTCATTCACATTGCTGTAAAAAACTACCTAAGACTGGGTAATGTATTTTTTTTAAAAAAAAGATATTTAATTGACTCACAGTTCTACAAGTTGTACAGGAAGCATGGCTGGGGAGCCCTTAGGAAACTTTCAGTCATGGTGGAAGGGGAAGCAGTCACATCTTACATGGCCAGAGGAGCAAGAGAGAGAAGGGGGAGGTGCTACACACTTTTAAACAACCAGATCTCCTAAGAACTCACTATCATAAGAACAGCAAGGGGAAAATCTGCCCCAATTACCTCCCACCAGGCCCCCTCTCTAACACTGAGGATTACAATTGGACATGAGATTTGGGTGGGAACACAAACCCAAATCATAACAAGCTGTAAGAGATCTTTTTATATTCTGAATATTAATCCCTTATTAGTAGTATGATTTGCAAATATTTTCTCCCATTCTATAGGTTATCTTTTCACTTTCTTCATAAATCTATGATGTACAAAAGTGTCTGATTTGTACAATCAAGTCCAATTTACCTTTTTCTCTGATATATCTTGAGCTATTTAGAGACACACACATATCAAAATGATATATCTTCTGATTAAATGAACGTTTTCAATGATATCTGATAATATTTGATAGTTATTGGCATTTGCTCATTTTTATGATTTCTTTCTACTTATTTAAATATGTCTTATACAACTATTTTGTATTCTAAGTGGATACTTCTTGAGTATTTGGGGGTTTAAATATGTCAGCAATTATTTCTGGTAAACTCTTATTCATGGCAACTTATTTCCCTGTTTATTTGGTGATCTTTAATAATAAGTTTATAATTGGATATTTTTATGTAGAAAACCTATGAGTCTAAGCTGGGGTTGCAAGAGCCAAAGAAAATTTGCATTCGTGTATGTTGAAAGTTAAGAGCATTTGTGTTCTGGGAACAATCTAGCCCCTTAAAGTTGTGTGGAAGAATGAAGAATTTCCAGTATCAGCATTTCCACCTTTAACTGTCACATGATTTAGTCTCCCAATGGATGGTAGCACCAGAAAGAAAACAATTGCCCTCAGGGAAACGTTGGGGCTTTCTGTGATTGCTTTTTGCTCACTAATCTTTTATACCCTTTGGATGGTAGAGAAGGATGTCCTCAAAGATTTCCTTCACTTTTTACTTTTAAACCAGAAATAAATTAAAAGGCATATTTGATCCTAAATAAAAGCTGATTTTTCATTTGTTTGTTTTTTAAGCTGAAGAATTTTCAGAAAATTTATTCTGTAATACTACCACAAGAAGTCCAAAATTATCAGTTTCTAAATATCACACTATTTGAAAGATATAATAGATTGTTGCTTCAGGGAAAGTGCTGCCCTTGATAAGCTTATTAAATGCTAGGTTCTGCTCATCAGGGATGCTAATTAAGTAGCCTAATTACTACAGTTAACTATGAGGGCCCACCTTGATAATGGAACTTCTGGCCCCAGTCAGGTCTTCAGATGACTGCAACCCAGGCCAAGACCTGACTACAATCTCAGGAGAGACCCTGACCCAGAACCACCCAATCAACCCACTCTCAAATTCACAACATGCAGACTCTGTGAGATATACATAATACGTACTTGTTATTATTTTAAGCCACTAAGTTTTGTGATAATTTATTACACAGAAATGATAACTGATACATACTGTCATTATTGAAATATTAAGATCCATTATTTTTTATAGCAGAAAATGTGTACATATAATCCCTAAGTTGAAATCAGTCTGATGCTCTAGTTTCTTTACGGATAGTTTAATCAGACAATAAACAGCATATTTAGATGAATACACAAATAAGGACCAAACCATGGTTATTCACTAAGTCAATTATACAAATGCTTAGAAGCAAATCTTATGCCTGACTCAATAGAAAAATCTACACTACCTGTTTAAAAAAAAAAAGCATAAGAAACTGGTAAACATGTTTCTTGTTCTCTTTCTCTCAGGGGAATTATAAACATCCAACTAACAGATTTCTTCTATTTTTTGTGTGCATATTTACATTTTCTTCTGAAAAAAAGAGCAGTACAGAATTTGCAAATGACAATTTCATATTCACTGTGATTTCAGTAGCACTGTTAGTTGTGGTAATAACAATAAATAATATTGTTAGTTAACAGGATGCCATTCAGCAATTTTTTCCAGCTTTAACACTAAGGCTTTAAAGAAATTATGTTGGAAAAATGTAATAGCATGCAATGAAGTGAAAAATGTCTTCTACATAGTGAATATAATGGTCATTGTTAATACCAGGAATATATGACAGATTTTTAAATGGGGCTCTCTTTGCTTGATCTACTTTTTATCACAGCATGCAGGTGACAGTAAAGGCTATTAAAAGGTGGTATGTTTGATCACAGTCTACGGTTACCAATAAAGAGCCTCTGTTTATTTAAATAAAAGTAATTGCTGCTACCATAAAATGAAAAAGATACACTATGTAATCTTTATTTGAACAAAATGAGGAGCTCTGGTCCATTAGTAAGCATAATGCATAAAAACCTCACATACCCTTGGAGAAAAGGCTTTGTTCAGAAAAAAAATGGCAATATTCAGCTACTTAAAGCAGAAATTTACTGAAGCTAGATGATAGAAAATACAAGGATAACCTATTTCGCTTTACAAATCTCTTTTTTTAGATCAGCATTAACGACTACAGTCAACTTTTGGCTCTCTATTTGTCACTCAGCCATACTCTTTGTTTCACTGTATTGATTATGTATGTCTTAAATAACAGCTATTTTTTTTTCCTGTGGCTTAAAGAACAGCTTCAAGGGCAAGCATGAAAGGTAATTTCTGATAGGGTACTTGGCTGAGCATGTAGCTCCAAAAGCAATAAAATTGTTTGTTGTCTTGACACACATCTTAGGATCAATTATTGTCTCAGCTAACATAGGCCTTATCAATTTATTGTCTATATACTGGTGTACCAATATTGACACAATGTTAATGAGAAAACCAAATGGGAAAATGTGAGCTCATCAAGTTTCCTTTTTTCTTTCTTTCCTTTCATTTTTTTAAATCAAAACAGTGTCTCTTAGCATGGAATAGTCCTTATTATTTAAACCTGCCTACTAAAGTTAAAAGTAGCTTTGACGAGCATTCTATTAAATCAACTATTTGATGTTTGCTTTAGCACATAAGCCAAGTGTCTGCTGTCCATGTTTGAATTCCCCAAGCATTACTCAGCTTTCAACAAACACAGATAGCTCACTTAATCATTAGCCATCATAAATGGAAGAGTTTCTATACCTTTCTGGAACAAAGATAGCTAGCTTAGTCTTCTCCCTGCTTAAAACAAAGCTAGAAACTTATTGTAAGTTTTTTAGCCTCTTATATTTGAAGTTAGAATTTAAGGAGGTAAATCATCTATCTGCCATTTTCCTGAAAACTAAGATATAACTGGTGATATTATTTCATTTATTCTCTTACCTGAAAGTAATGACTAGAACAACCTCATACTGTTGAGGAAGTGAATCATCTGGAGATAAAATTTGTTGCTATGCTTCAGGGTGACTTTGGATCAGAACTCAGGAGAAGAAAAGCAATTTTATATTAGTCAAGAACAAGCTGTGATGTTTAACAAGAATGCCTGAGCACATAATTCCACACAACAGTCCTGGAAACACTAGCTTCTTAATCGCTATTGCTTCTTTGTTTTGTACCCAATTTATCTGTCATGCCATTTCGGCTAACGCCATGATCAAGCCTTTCATATCTACTTTGTCGCCAACATTATCTCACACGTTCAGTAATGACCTCTGCTCACTGGAGGCTTGCCTCACAAACCCTAGTTCTACTTGGGTTTCTGAAAGTCTATCTGAGATGGGGAAGTTCTTTCAGAAACCATCAGGGTATCACGTCCCTGATCAGAAACAGCTGAAAATTCTATGTTAGTAATTCTGAATAGTAAATGGATTCTGTTTTCTGTAATGATTTAGGATATACATAACTGTGTTTAGGTAGCAAGTGTTCAGTCTTGTGATATATT
The DNA here is from genome assembly GCF_048565385.1 of Saimiri boliviensis. Lineage (NCBI taxonomy): Eukaryota > Metazoa > Chordata > Mammalia > Primates > Cebidae > Saimiri > Saimiri boliviensis. Next base: position 24,377,494 of record NC_133452.1, on the reverse strand, counting down.
TAGCTAGGCTTAGGTTTCAGGCCCCCTAAATATACTGGCCCCTATCAAACAAAGCCTTGGAAGGTATACTCATGGTTCTCTATTTTTTTCTAAAAGAGCACCCCAAATATTTTATGAGCTTTAGTCCCCGTGAAACCTAGATCTGCCTGTGCACTTATTAGATGGACTAGGTAGTCTGGAGAAGTTTTTGAAAATCTATGTTCAACACTCTCAAAAAGATGACAATCCTGCTGAAGAAATAACATTCATACACACCAAAGAATCATGTGAAAGGTATGGTGTTTAGAGTCAAAGATATAATCTCCAAATCCCAGCTCTGCCACCTACATTCTGTATGTAATTATAGGACAAATACATTAACTGCCTGATTCCTTTAAATCATGCAAAAACAGACATAATACTTAAATCATCAGATTGTTCAGAATATTAATAAAAACAAATATGTGAAAAAATGTCTTGCATTTACCATATCCATGTAAATGTTATTTGAATCATCATATCTCAGGTTTTATGAGATCTTAAAGAAGATCTATTCAACATTTGGATTCTCTCTATAATATCCCCAAGTCATGGCTGCCTACATACTGCTTGACTATATCCAGTGATAAAGACTAAGGCAGTCCACTGCATATAATTAATTACTTAAATATATAGCAGAGTTTCTGGTTTTCATTTTTGTTATTTTTGTTTTATTTTGGTATTCAGGTATAGGTATCTGATTCATGATATTAAAATATATATATATTTATATATATACACTATATATATTTATATTTGTATATTTATATATGTATTTATATTTCTATACATTTATACATTTATAAATTTATTTATTTAAAAATTTATAAATATATTTATATTTATATATTATATAAATATATTTATATTCATATATTATATAAATATATTTATATTTATATATTATATAAATATATATATACACTATATATATATAAACTATATATATATATATATATATATATATATATATATATATATATACACTAACACTAAGGAGTGCAGTATTGGCTAGAAATTGCTGTTTGGCTCTCACCCACATACTAAGGTACTATCACAAAACCAATGAAGCAGTGGGTTCGCCAGCACACATTATAGCCTGAGAACTGAAAGTTGTCTGAGATCCAATCTTGGACGAGTAAACAAAATTATAACAGAAAAATGTATAAAGCCTGAGAAGGAATGGTGAGAGTAAAGAGGGGTAACAAGGTGAGAGTAGTGTATGTCATGGAAAATCAAAGAGAATTTTCAAAAAAGGACATAGTGACATCAGATGCCACTGAGATATTGTCCTAAAACATTCAGATAATTATAAACCAGATTCAGGCTCCCTGAGATCATTAGTGAAGTGGTGGGTAATTGAGTGGGTGTGAGTTTTAAAGCCAGAGCATGCAGACAAAAAGTAGAAGTTCCTGGCCTTTACTGGCAGTGGGTGGGATAGGGTAGCATTCAGGTAGCACATCAGAGAAAGATGTGAAGGAATTACTAACTGCAGGGAAAAAAGCAAACAGGGTTGAAAATACCCAAAGAAGATGAAATGTCACATGGAGTGAGGTGTCGGTCTTGGGGCAGAGGATAAGTAATGAAATTCAGAGCATGAAAGTCTGGGTTAACCTTAAAGCAAAAAAGGGATGTTCTGCCCTTGCAATGAGAAAAATTGTTGGGATTTATATATGTATTCTTCTGTTTTCAGAATATGTATTCTGTTTTAATGATGCTGAAAAGACATACCCGAGACTGGGTAATTTATAAAGAAAAAGAGGTTTAATGGATTCACAGTTCTATGTGGCTGGGACGATCATGGTGAAAGGCATGTGTTACATGGTGGCAGACAAGAAAGAATGAGAACCAAGTAAAACGGCTTTCCCTTTATAAAACCATCAGATCTTGTTGGACTTCTTCATTATCATGAGAACAGTATGGGAGAAACCACCCCCAGGATTCAGTTATCTCCCACCAGGTCCTTCCCACCACGTGGGGGAATTATGGGAACCACAATTCAAATTGAGATTTGGGTGAGGACACAGCCAAACCATATCAAAATAGTTCTAGTATAATTGACAAGTTTGGAGCTAAGAAGCCAAGAAATTGCATGCTGTGAGCCTTGGGTGGGCTGAGAGTTTCTAGGCATCTACTAATACGTAGCCCAGGACAGCAGCTGCTGCCAGTACTTAGAATTCTAAATAGAGCCTTTCTGAGGGGTTGTCCCAAAAGATAAAGTTAAAGCTGCCAGTTGCAGCAAGCTGCAAGAGAGGGTCACCCCAGAAGGACTCTTCTCAGGTACTTGAGTTGAGAGATGCTAAGGATACTCACCTCTAAACATTATTTTTTATTTTTAAGTCAATGTTATTATGCATATCTATGGTCTACAACATGATGTTATAAGATACATTTATATAGTAAAACCATTGCTAAATTGGACCATATTAACATGTCCTTCTTTACAAATAGCTATTTTTCTTCCCCTCTGACAAGAGCAGCTATAATCTACTCATTTAGCAAATATCCCAAATATAATGCATTGTTATTAACTAGAATCATCTTGTACATTAATCTTGGGACTTGCTTATCCTACATAGTTTCTACTTTGTATCCTTCTACCTACTTCTCCCTTTTTGCTCCCCCAACCCCCCAACCAAAGTTTTATTGTGGTTCAATGTTCTATGTTTATATGTTTGACCCTAATTTTTAAGATTGTACATATAAGTGAAATCATACAGTATTTTTCTCTGTGTGTCTGTTTTATTCCTCTAGATTCATCCATGTCATGGCAAATGAAAGAATCTCCTCCTTTTTAAGGCTAAATAATATTCTATTATACTATTATATATTAAATAGGTATAGAGTTTCTTTTTTGAGTTCAGGGGTACATGTACAGGATGTGCAGGTTTGTTATATAGATAAATATGTGTCATGGAGTTTGTTTTACAGATTACTTCATTAGCCTGGTATTAAGCCTAGTGTTCATTAGTTGTTTTTTATTATCTCCCTCCTCCGACCCTGTACCTTCCAATAGCCCCCATGTGTGTTGTTCCCCTCTATGTGTCCATATGTTCTCATCATTTAGCACCCACTCATAAGTGAGAATATGTGGTACTTGATTTTCTGTTTCTGCATTGGTTTGCTAAGGATAATGGCCTCCAATTGCATCCACATCCCTGCAAAGGATATAATCACATGCTTTTTATGGCTGCATAGTATTCTATGGTGTATATGTACTACATTTTATTTATCTAGTCTATCATTGATGGGCATTTAGGATGATTCCATGTCTTTGCTATTGTGAATACTCCTACAATGAACATATGTGTGCATGTGTCTTTACAACACATGCATTCATAAGTTCCTTTGTGTACATATCCAGTAATGGGATTGCTGAGAAAAATGGTGTTCTGTCTTTAGGTATTTGAGGAATCGCTATGCTGTCTTTCACAATGGTTGAATGAATTTACACTTTCACCAACAGTGTATAAGCATTCCTTTTCTCTGCAACCTCACCAGCATCTGTTATTTTTTGACTTCTTAATAACTGCCATTCTGACTGGTGTGAGATGGTATCTCATGGTAGTTTTGATTTGCATTTCTCTGATGATCAGTGACATTGAGCTTCCGGACCCCAAGTATGTCTTCTGAAAAGTCTCTGTCCATGTTCTTGCTTTTTTTTTTTTTTCTTGTAAATTTATTTGAGTTCTTTATAGATGCTGGATATTAGACTTTTTTCAGATGATAGTTTAAAAAATTTTTTACTCATTCTCTAGTCTGTCTGTTTTCTCTGTTGATAGTCTCTTTGGCTGTGCAGAAGCTCTTTAGTTTAGTTAGATTCCACTTGTCAATTTTTGCTTTCATTGCAATTACTTTTGACGTCTTCATCCTAAACTCTTTGCACATGTTTATGTCCAAAATGGCATTGCCTAGGTTGTGTTCCATTGCCATGGTTTTATAGTTTTAGGTTTTACATGTAAGTCTTTAATCTATCTTTTAAAAAAATTTTGTTTTTTTTTTTTTTATTGTACTTTAGGTTCTGGAGTACATGTGCAGATCATGCGGGATTGTTGCACAGGTACATACATGGCAATGTGGTTTGCTGCCTTCATTCCCCTGTCACCTATATCTGGCATTTCTCCCCATGTTATCCCTCCCCAACCTCCCTACCTCCTGCTGTTCCTCCCTATCCCCCACAACAGATCCCAGTGTGTGATGCTCCCTCTATGTGTTCTCATTGTTCAATATCTGCCTATGAGTGAAAACATGCGTATTTGATTTTTTTGTTCTTGCAACAATTTGCTGAGAATGTTGGTTTCCAGATTCATCCATGTCCCTACAAAGAACACAAACTCATCATTTTTTATGGTTGCATAGTATTCCATGGTGTATATGTACCACATTCCTTGTCCAGTTTATCATCGATGGGCATTTGGGTTGGTTCCAGGTCTTTGCTATTGTAAACAGTGCTGCAATAAACATATTTGTTCATGTGTCTTTATAATAGAATGATTTATAATCCTTTGGATATATATCCAGTAATGGGATTCCTAGGTAAAATGGAATTTCTATTTCTAGGTCCTTGAGAAATTGTCACACTGTTTTCCGTAATGGTTGAACTAATTTACACTCCCACCAACAATGTAAAAGTGTTTCTATTTCTCCACATCCTCTCCAGCATCTGTTGTCTCCAAATTTTTTAATGATCACCATTCTAACAGGTGTGAGATGATAGCTCAATGTGGTTTTGATTTGCATTTCTCTAATGACCAGTGATGATGAGCATTTTTCATGTTTGTTGGCCTCATTTATGTCTTCTTTTGAAAAGTGTCTGTTCATATCCTTCACCCACTTTTGAATGGGTTTTTTTTTTTTGGTTGTTGTTTTCTCTTGTAAATCTGTTTTAGTTCTTTGTAGATTCTGGATATTAGCCCTTTGGCAGATGGGTAGATTGCAAAAAAATTTTCTCATTTTGTTGATTGCCAGTTCACTCTAATGATTGTTTCTTTTGCTGTACAGAAGCTCTGGAGTTTAATTTGATCCCATTTATCGATTTTGGCTTTTGTTGCCAATGTTTTTGGTATTTTAGTCATGAAGTCCTTGCCTATGCCTATGTCCTGAATGGTTTTGCCTGGTTTTCTTCTAGGGTTTTTATTCTGTTAGGTCTTATGTTTAAGTCTTTAATCCATCTGGAGTTAATTTTAGTGTAAGGTGTCAGGAAGTGGTCCAGTTTCTGCTTTCTGCACATGGCCAGCCAGTTTCCCCAACACTGTTTATTAAACAGGAATCCTTTCCCCATGGCTTCTTTTGTCAGGTTAGTCAAAGATCATATGGTTGTAGATGTGTGGCATTTCCTCCAGGGCCTCTGTTCTGTTCCATTAGTCTGTCTGTCTGTTTTAGTACCAGTACCATGCTGTTTTGATTACTCTATCCTTGTAGTATAGTTTGAAGTCAAGTAGCGTGATGCCTCGAGGTTTTTTCTTTTTGCTTAGGATTGTCTTGGTTATGTGAGCTCTCTTTTGATTCCTCATGAAGTTTAAGGTGTTTGTTTTTTTTTTCCAGTTCTGTGAAGAAGGTCATTGGTAGCTTATGAGGATAGCATTGAATCTATTATTTACTTTGGGCAGTATGGTCATTTTCAAGATGTTGATTCTTCCTTACCATGAGCATGGAATGTTTTTCCAGATGTTTGTGTCCTCCTTTATTTCCTTGAGCTGTGGTTTGTAGTTCTCCTTGAAGAGGTCCTTTGTTAGTTGTATTCCTAGGTATTTTATTCTCTTTGTAGCAATTGTGAATGGGAGTTTGCTCTTGATTCGGCTCTCTGTTCATCTGTTACTGGTGTATAGGAATGCTTGTGATTTCTGCACACTGAATTTGTATAATCTATCTTGAGTTAGTTTTGTATATGGTTGAAGGAAGGATTCCAGTTTTAATTTTCTGCATATGACTAGTTAGTCATCCCAGCACCATTTATTGTATAGAGAATTCTTTCCTCATTGCTTGATCTTGAAAGGATTGTTAAAGATCAGATAGTTTTAGGTATGTGGACTTATTTCTGGGTTCTCTGTTCCATTGGTTTAGGTGTCCGTTCTTGTGCCAGTACCATGCTGTTTTGGTTACTGTAGCCCCTATGGTATAGTTTGAAGCCAGATAGTGTGATGCCTCCAGCTTTGTTCTTTTTGCTTAGGATTGCATTCGTTACTCAAGCTCTTTTTAGGTTCCATATAAATTTTAAAATTTTTTTCTCCTTCTATGAAGAATGTCAATGGTAGTCTGATAGGAATAGCATTGAGGTTATAAATTGCTTTGGGCAGTATGGCGTTTTAAAAATAAAGATTTTTCTTACCCATGAGTATGGAATCTTTTCCCATTTATTTGTGTCATCTTTAATTTCTCTCTCTCTCTCTCTCTCTCTCTCTCTCTCTCTCTCTGTGTGTGTGTGTGTGTGTGACCTTATTTCCAAGTAATACTGATTAAAAATATTTACACATTTATTTTTAAGTCCACAGTTTAGCACTCTTGTTTATATGGCTTTAAAAGTTATAGCACAAGATCTTTACATTAAGGAGTGGGGGAAAAGATTCCATTCAAAACAAGCCTGATGATTATATAAATGTTTTTTCTTGTACTTTATTTTAAATACATGACTTTTTAAATGATGCTCATCTTTTTTTCATTTGGTAGTAAAATAATAGTGTAACTTTTCATCAAAATAAAATTTACCACAGAAGTAAATAAATTTTCCCAATTGAAATTGGCCCTTCAGCTGCCACTAAATAAAATTTCTCCAACTAACCTGAGTGAAAAAGAGCTCATGGTTGTCATTATAAGCAAAAATATAAAGTATCATACCATTGGCTATATTGCTCTTTACAACATAAACTGAAAGAACCAGAGATGCTTTATAGAAGTTTCGCTGGTTTTGAAACTTAATATGGGTGTGAATTTTTTTTCTTAACATTCTTGAAATTTTACCACCACCCCTCTCTCTGTTGCAGAGATGGTATCTGTGACTACTGGGATAGACAAGAACATTTGTTCCAACTAAACAAAGCCAAAATTTAACTGCACAGTAACAATGCACTGTTCATCATGCAGCTTTTTGTTTCCTATATATTCAATTTTTAAACATGTATTAGGGTAGATAAACTTGTGTTATAATGATTTAAGTTTGGCTTTACAATATGGAAGAAATATGAGGAAGTAAGTACATGACCTGGGAAAGAGAAAAGGGAGAATTTTTACCATAATGAAAATAGATACAGTCAAATGCAACTTCATAATAAGAATATAATCTACATAAGTTTTCAGAAATGTACTTCTCGAAACTCCCCTTAATTTGTGGAACAGATCCCTCCTCTGTGGCATTAAGCAGGAGGAGGGGAATCAGTTTGTTTCAACAGAAACAGTTCAGCACAACAGCAAATAGCTTAACTTTGGTCCACTTCTCTGTTAGCTTAAGGACAGTCATACTACCCATAAGTCATTCAAAAACTCAACAAGTAAATTTAAAAATATATTCATGTGTAATTTCATTCTGAAAGCCAGCATAGCTATTCTGTCCTCATTCTCTGGCTTTTCAGCTTCAGAATCTACTGTTGGCTTGCTTTCTAATCCTCAGCATCTTCGTGATCTTCCCTGGCAGCTTCAGTAGCATCTGCTTGGCTAGGCTTCCCCTCCTCTTGGTTCATAGATTTCTGGGGTGATCCAAGTCTGCTTCTAGAAGTACAGTTTGTACTTCCACTGGAATCTGATTTATCCATTCAATGTGAAGCTTCTGTACATGTACTTCAGTACCTTCTTCAGTCTGAATTCAACCCACTTCTAGAGCACTTATTTGGACCTGCTCTGGACGTTCACTCATAAGTGAACAATGTACCCGGCTGTCCTGGAGAAGATCTGGATGGACATGTTCCACAGTCACTTGTGCTGAATCCACCTAGACCTGAAGCAATGGTAGCACATGCACCTTCCCAACTTGTTCTATAATAGTCATTGATATCACAGGTTCAGTTTGCACATGTGTTTCTACTGAAATAACTTCTTCCAATACTAGATGCTCTGAAATATTGTGAGTATCACTGAGATGCCTCATTAATTTATTTTCTTGAATAAACCACAAGTCACATAAAGAACAGTGGTTGGGTTTACATTCAGTGTGTATTACCAAGTGGTCTTTGAACTGGTCCCAGCTATTAAACACACTGTTGCAGACCTGGCATTCATAAAGCTTTTTTTTTTCTTTTTTTGTCCCTACTCCAGTTTCGCATGCAGTGAGATGACATTTGAGGGTGCTATTTCTAGCAAATCTTTTATCACAATTTGGACACTAAAAAGGTTTTTCACCTGTATGTGTTCAAAGGTGTTCTTTAAAATATCCAAAACCATCAAATTGCTTCTCACAGTACTGACATATGTAAACTTTTTTCCCAGTTCTTTGCTTCTTAGTGACTCCACCTTCTTCAAGATGGTAACAATTTAGGTGCTGTTTTCATGTGCTCTCCTAAAGATACCTTTTATTGCATGTCTCACTCTTGAAACTCTCAGAAGAGTGGGATTTCGTGTGTTCCTTCAAATGATAAAACAATTTAAATGAACCATTGCATTTCTCACAATGGAGCAAGTCCTTCACATACGACAAAGTTCCACAATGTCAGTACTTTCTATCTCTATGCTTGTGGGTTCAGATGCACAGCCATCTTTTTCTTTAATCTGCCCTTTTCTGTCACCTTGATGACATTTGCTGGTAATATCTGCCAAGAGTGCTACAGCTGAATCATTAGAGGAACTCGTGCTCTGTATGTACTTTATCAATGCTTGGCAGAATCCACTTCCTCTAATGTTTTGATGCCTTCATCTTCCACTTCAATTGTGCCGTCAGCAATCTCTACCTCAATTTCAACAGGTTCTGATTCTGCAGATGGCAATGATTCTGTGATAACATTTGAAGTTTCTGCAATCTTCCTTGTATTTTGGCCTCACTTTTTCCTGTGGTATTTTCCTCTAATGGAGCTGAGTTTTCTTTGTTCCTGACTTTAAGGGCTTTCATAATGAAGCAGGAAATTTTATCTGACCTCTTCATGGGTGGGAACTAGCATGTAGATGCTGGGGCTAGCCAGCCACTTCAGCACCAGCTGGGGCAAACTTTACTCATTGGAACCCATTGTACTCAATCTGTCAGCAGGGAGCATGCAGGTGAGCCAGTGCAGGAGCCAGGGCAAATGCTTTTGGGTGCCGGCAGGAGTAAAATTCTATGCAGACCCTGTGGACTCCATCCCTGGCTGGACCCTCCAACCACAAATGGACTCCTCTTTAAAATAATGTCATCAAGTTGTCCCTCTGAAGTCAAGCTGCTTCTCTCTGATTTCAAACTAGTTTCTGATGTCCAGCTGCTTCTTCTCTGCTCTGCTCTCTGCTAGAGGAGCCCGGGGTTTTTATAGGCACAGGATTGAAGGTGGGGCAGGGCATGGTTGGTTTTGGAAATGGCAACATTCGAGTGGGAAAACAGGAAGGCATGCTCTCACTTTGGGGTGCCATCCCAGGCTTAAGGGTGGGACCCTTGCCAGGGAACTACCCTCCTTTGCCCAGAATTTTTCTGCCTCCTATCAATAACTTCTAGCATTTGTAGAAACTCTGCTTCTTTCCATAAATCTTTGGCTTCTTCTTCTCCTGTATCATTAATTTTGGTGTACATGTGAACTGAATTAAATGGCAAAAGGTCATTTTTACCAACACCTTCTATCTCTACCAAAGGTTTCTGGGTAAACTGAAAGAATTTGTAGAAGAACTTAATGCAAGCAGCCAGAAAAAGCATTGTGAGCCTTAAAATGATGTCTGTTGACAGGATGATGTCGGTAAACTAGTCCTGATGTTGCTGTTGATTAAATCAGTCAAGAATCATCTTACGATATTCAGGAAACTTTTGAAGGCATTTCATCCTCTCTTCAACCTCCATGGCCATCAGGTTTCCCTAGTTCATGGTCTGTCCTCCTTCTGAAGCAGGACATTTTCCCTGACCTCTTTGCAGGCAGGAACTGGAGTGTGGGTGCTGGGGTTAGCTGACTGCTGTGGCACCACCTGGACCAACTTCACTCACTTGAACCCACTGCACTCAACCCCTCACAGGAGGGAGCATGCAGGTAAGCAGGGGCAGGACCTGGAGTGAGTGCTTTGAAAATTCTGTGCAGCCCCCACAGTACCATCCAGGGTGGACTACCTGCCCCCTAAAAGCCTCTGAGAGTGTGTTACAGTGCTCTTTTAGCTTTGCCATCCACAAATGGCCTAAGTGTTAAACAGCTCAGTGGGCCCTCTGCCTTTTCACGTGAGGAAGTTCCTCTCCACCAGCAAAGGCAGAGAGTCAGTGTGACAGCCTTTAGCATCTGCACCCATGGCTCCCAAGCTCTTGTTTGGCATCCAGGAAAAATCAGGGCACATGAATAAATTGAAGGATGGTGAATGCAGAGTATTTTACTGCTGATGTAAGTGGCTCTTAGTGTGAAAGGGAAGTGAAAAGGGAATGGAGCCAGTTGCTTCTCCCAGGATGGTTGGACTCATCCAAAGCAATGCTGCCAAGCCATCCCTCTGAAGTCAAGCTGCTTCTCTCTGATGTCAAACCATAGTCTCTGGTGTCCAGCTTCCCCTTTTCTCCACTCTCTCTGCTGGTGGGACCTGGGGGTTTTATGGGCACAGGATGGGAAGCAGGGTGGGCCATGGGTGGTTTTGGAAAAGACAACATTTGATTAGGAAAACAAGAACGCATGTTCTCAATTTGGGCTGCTGTTACAGGCTTGAAGATGGGACCATCTCCAGGGACAGACTCTTTTCTACCCAGAATTTCCCTGTCTCCTGTCTCCTCAAAGCCTCTCATGCTTTCCCTTCTCAAGGCATGATGCAACTCACACCTTTCCCTACCCGTAACCCATAGCTTGCCTTTCACTTCCCCGCAAGAGCCAGGGTGCTCCTTCTTAGGACTTGCTGGTACATGTGTGCTCAGTTGGACCCCTAGGGGGAGACAGTATCTCTAAGTTATTTGAGCGGTGGTTTGTAGCTCTTCTTGCAGAGATCTTTCATTTCCCTTGTTAGCTGCAATTATGAATGGATTTGTTTGTGATTCGGCTTTCAGCTTGATTGTTGTTGGTGTGTATAGGAAAGCTAGCAAGTTTTGAATACTGATTGTGTATCCTGAGACTTTTCTGTAGTTGCTTATCAACTTAAGAAGATTTAGGGCCGAGATGATGGAGTTTTCTAGATGTAAGATCATCATCTACAAACAGAGATAGTTTGACTTCCTCTCCTATTTCAGTGCCTTTATTTCTCTTGACTGACTGCTCTGGCCAGAATGCCTAATACAATGTTGAATAGGAGTGGTTAGAGAGGGCATCCTTGCCTTGGGCCTGTTTTCAAGGGGAGTGCTTACAGCTTTTGCCCATTCAGTATGATGTTGGCTGTGGGTTTGTCATATAATAATACCCCTTATTATTTTGAGGTATGCTCTTTCAATACCTAATTTATTGAGAGCTTTTTAACATGAAGGGATGTTAAATTTTATCAAAAGCCATTTCTTCATCTCTTGAGATAATCATATGGTTTTTGTCTTTAGTTTTGTTTATGTGATGAATCATATTAGTTGGTTTGTATATATTGAACCAACCTTGCATCCCAAAGATGAAGCCTAGTTCATCATGGTGGATAAGCTTTTTGATGAACTGGTGGATTCGGTTTGCCAGTATTTCCTTTAAATTTTTTTCAATATTCTTCAAGAATATTGGCCTGAGGTTTTCTTTTTGTTGTTAAATTTCTGCCATGTTTTGGTATCAGGGTGATGCTGGCCTCTGAATAAGTTAGAGCTCAGTCCCTCCTTTTCTATTGTTTGGAACAGAATCAGTAGGGATGGTTCCAGCTATTCTTTGTACATCTGGTAGAAATCAGCTGGAAATCTGCCTGGTCCTGGGCTTTTTTTTTTTTTTTTTTTTTTTTTGGTTAGGAGGTAATTTATTACTGCCTCAATTTCTGAACTCATTATTGGTCTGTTGAGGGATTCAATTTCTTCCTGGTCCAGTCTTGAGAGGGTGTGTGTGTCCAGGAATTCTCTATGCACATAAACTGAAATCTCTGTTTATAGTAGTCTCTGTTGTTTGTATTTCTGTGGGGTCAATGATAACATCCCCTTTATCATTTCTGGTTGTGTTTATTTGAATCTTCTCTCTTCATTTGTCTAGCTAGAAGTCTAACTATCGAATTAATTCCACCCCCCACCACAAAAAAAAAAAACAAAAACAAACAAACAAACAAAAACAGCTCCTGGACTTGTTGATCTTTTGAATGCTTTCTTATGTCTCTATCTCCTTCAGTCCAGCTCTGATTTTGGTTATTTCTTGTCTCCTCTTAGGTTTGGGATTTGTTTATTCTTCATTCTCTAGTTCTTTCAGTTGTGACATTAGGTTGTTAACTTGAGATCTTTCTAGTTTTTTTACATGGACATTTAGTCCTATAAATTTCCATCTTAACACTGTCTTAGTCTGTCCCAGATATTCTGGTATGTTATATCTTTGTTCTCATTAGTTTCAAAGAATTTCTTGACTTCTGCCTTAATTTCCTTATTTATCCAAAAGTCATTCAGGGGCAGGTTATTCAATTCTGTGTAATGTATGGATTTTAGTCAATTGCTTAATCATGGTTTCTAATTGCATTCATTGTGCTCTGCTTGGAGAGACAGTTATGATTTCAGATTTTGTTTTTGTTTTGGTTTTTGTTTGCATTTACTGAGAAGTGTTTTACTTATGATTATGTGATTGATTTTAGAGTAAGTGATGTTTAGCAATGAGATGCATGTTCTGTTGCTTTTGGATGGAGAATGCTATAGATACCTATGAGGTCCCTTTGATCCAGACCTAAGTTCAGGTCCTGAATATCTTTGTTAATTTTTTGTCTTGATGATCTAATATCGTTAGTGGGATAGTAGAGTTTCCTTCTGTTATTGTGTAGGAGTCTAAGTCTCTTTGAGGTCTCTAAGAACTTGATTTATAAATCTGGATGCTCCTGTGTTGGGTGTATATATATTTAGGATAGTTATCTCTTCTTGCTGATTTGAACCCTTTACCATTATGTAATTACCTTCTTTGTCTTTTATAATTTTTGTTGATTTGGAGTCTATTTTGTCAAAAACTAGGATTGCAACCACTAGTTTTTTTTTTTTCTGTTTTCTATTTGCTTGGTAAATTTTTCTTTATCCCTTTATTTTAAGTCTTTTCATGTTATTGCATGTGAGATGGGTCTTTTGAAGACAGCATAGTGATGGGTCTTGGTTCTTTGTACAGCATGCCACTCTGTGTCTTTTAATTGGAGTATTTATCCAATTTACATTTAAGGTTAGTATTGCTATGTGTGGATTTGATCCTGTCAATATGATGCTACCTGAATAGTTTGTAGACTTGCTTATGTGGCTGCTTTAGAGTGTCATTGGTCTGTGTACTCCAGTGTGTTCTTGTAATTGCTGGTAAAGGTTTTTCCTTTCCATATTTAGCACTTCCTTTAGGAGCTCTTGTAAGGCATGCCTAGTACTTATCAACTCTCTCAGCATTTGCTTGTCTGTAAACGATCTTATTTCTTCTTTACTTTTGAAGCTTAATTTAGCCAGATACAAAATTCTGGGTTGGCATTTCTTTTCTTTAAGAATGTTGACTATTGGACCCCAATCTCTTCTGGCCTGTAGGGTTTCCACTGAAAGGTCTGCTGTTAGTCTGATGGGCTTCCCTTTGTAAGTGATCTGGCCTTTCTCTTAGGATTCCCTTAACATTTTTTTCTTCCATTTAGACCTTGGTGAAATCTAAAAATTATGTGTCTTGGGGATGATCTTCTTATGGAGAATCTTACTGGACTTCTCTGCATTTTCTGAATTTGAATATTGGCCTGCCTAGCTAGGTTTGGGGAGTTCTCATGGATGATATCATGAAGTAAATTTTCCAAATTGGTTCCATTCTCTCCATCTCTTTCAGGTACACCAATCAGTTGTAGATTCAGTCTCTTTATACAATCCCACATTTCTCAGAGGTTTTGTTCATTCCTTTTCATTATTTCTCCTCTATTCTTGTCTGTCAGTCTTATTTCAGAAAGACAGTCTTCAAGTTTTGAGATTCTTTCCTCTGCTTGGTCTATTCTGCTATTAATACTTGTGATTGCATTATATAAAATTCTTGTACTGTGTTTTTCAGCTCTATCAGATTGGTTATGTTCTTCACTATACTGGCTATTTTTACTGTCAGTTCCCACAATGTTTTATCTTGATTTTTAGTTTGCCTGCATTTAGTTAGAATGTGCTCCTTTAGCTCAGTGAAGTTTGTTCCTATCCATATTCTGCGTTCTAATTCTGGCATTTCAGCTATCTCAGCTTAAGCCTGGTTCTGAACTGTTGCTGAAGAGGTAATGTGGTCATTTAGAGGAAAAAGCACTCTGGTTTTTTTTTTTTTTTTTTTTTTGAATTTTCAGCATTCTTGAGCTAAAGGAGCACATTCTTTGCATGTTTATGTCTACCCTCAATCTTTGAGGTTGCTAACCTTTGGATGAGGTTTTGAGGTTTTTTTGTTTGATTGATTTCTTTTAACAGTCGGGCTACTTTTCCATAGGACTTCTGAGGTTTGCTGGGCATCTGCTGCAGTCCCTGGTTGCCTCAGATTTTCCAGTACCTGGAGGTATCACCAGTGAAGGCTGCAAAACAGCAAAGTGGCAGCCTGTCTGTTTTTCTGGAAGCTCCATCCCAGGGGGTACAGACATGTTGTCAGCCCAAATGCACCTGTAGGAGGTGGCTGAAGACCCTAGTTAGAAGGTCTCACACAGTCAGGAGGAGTGGGATCAGGAATCCACTTAACAAAGCAGTCTAGCCTTGCTTTCCTAGAGCAGCCGTGCTGTGCTGGGTTATTGCTTTTATCTGTAGTCAGCCTGGGCTCTCCAAAGCCTGGAGGCTGGAACAGTTAAGTTGCTAAAACAGCAAAGATGGCAACCACCCTTTCTTTTAGGAGCCCATGCCAGGAAGTTTTCAAACCTCAGTTGGCCAAAGAACATCAACCCAACTGGCTGGAGGCCCCTGTTGGGAAGTCCTGCCCACTCAGGGGAAATAGATCAGAGACCTGCTTAAGGAACTACTCTGTCTACACTGTTATAGAGCAGCTTTGCCTTACTGGGGTACTGCTTCTGCCTCCGTAGGCTTGGGCTCTCCAAAGTGCATAGGCTAGAATAGTAAAGATAGTGGCTCTCCCCTCCCCACAGGGACTTCATCCCAATGAGAAATAAAAACTCTATCTATAGGAGAACACAGGCAGGGGTGGCTATAGGCCCCAGTTTGGAGGTCCTGCCCATAGATGAGAAATGGATTGGCGTCCTGCTTAAAAAAAAGTCTGACCAAATTTTTGTAGAATAGCTGTGCTGCGCCGGGGGATACCCTTCTGTCCCCAATCAGTTTGGACTCTCTGAAGCCTGCAGGCTGGAATAGCTGAGTCATCCACAGCAAAGATGGTGGCTCACCGGCTCCATCCAGGAAAACCAACCTATCCTGAGAAGGCACAACACTATTGCCAGTATATTTCAACACTATTGGCTGGAATTCCAAGCCAGTGGGTCTTATTCTGTGAGGCACCATGGAAGTGGAGTCCTCAGACCAATGCTGCTCTGATCCTGCATTCCACCCCCTTCCTGGGGGTAGGTACAGACTGCCAGCCTTGCCTGAGTTGCAGTCACTTTTACCAGGGATCCTGGAGCCAGAGTTTGTAAAGATCCTAAGGCTTTGTGCACACCTGAGTAGCATCTCTGCTGAGACTTCACACAACTCTGTGTGTCAGACTGAAGCCCTAGTGGAGTGGGTTCATGAGGAATCTCCTGACATGAGGGTTGCAAAGATCTGTGGGAGAATCATGCTTTCCTGGGGTCACAAATTTACTCACCACTTTCCTGGATGGGAGGAGGTTCCCCTCGCTCTCTGTGGCTCCTGCATGAGCTGTCACTGTGCCTTGCTTTTCTCCATTCTCCATGAGTTGAGCTGTTTCCTTGATCAGTGTCAATGCAAGTACTTGCATGTTTAGTGGAAGGTGCTGTGTTTTCTTGCCCCTTTTGTTCCTCTCCATGAGAGCCACGCACCATAGCTGCTTCTAGGCAGTCACCTTGGCCCCCCACTCCATCAGAGTTTCTTTATCCACTCATTCACTAATGGATACCAAGGTGGTTTTCATATTTTGCCTATTTTGAAGAGTGTGAAATTTATCTTTTAAATATTTTTAAAAATCTGGCAATTTATCTTTATTCCCTCCACCAGGACCTAGCTTCAAACTCTAATCTTTTCTTCTACAGACACAGGCTGCAGAATTCCTCCCATTGGGTCTCTCTCATCCATTTTTTAGCTTTCCTGATGATTCTGCACACTATAACCAGACTAAACTTTTAAAAATACAAATATGATCATGGTTCATTTCTGAATAAAATGTATAATGCTCTCACTCAAGATGAAGAAAAAAATTAACATGGCACACATGGCTTTTCACAACCTGGCACCTTACATCTACCTGATTTCTCATCTGACTCCATTCCTCCTCTCTCCCTGAGCTCCAATTAAGTTGGCATAACATGTTTCTTTTCCTAATTTGTTCTGTTCCTTTTACTTACTCTGCCCATTCTGTTATTCAGATTAAGTTCAAAATTCATTTCCTGAAGGTATCTTCATTAGTACTTCTAAGTACTCTCGTACTTCTAATACTTTCAAATCATAAGCTTATCGTGGCTTAAAATTATCAACTTTTGCCATTGATTGATTAATGTCTGCTTCCTCAACTAGACTATATGTTTCTTAAGAGCAGTATTCAAGTCCACTTCTATTCACTGTTCTGTATGAGCAGAAACACAGTGTCTGGCACATAGTAAATTCTTAGAAATATTGTTTCATTCATGTATGAGTGAGTGAACTAATGAATGAGTGTTAGCACAGTGGCTTTTAGATAGGAGTCTTGCCTAATAGAAGACCTTCACTCATATTCTATCATTACTGTTTTATAAAAATCAAATAAAACTCTGCAGAGAAAATTTTTTTATATATTATTGTCTTTATCACGGTTATAAGGGAATAATTGATAGAAGTGTGTAATTTAAAAAAAAAAGAATGAATTTAACCAAGATAAAGAGTTACATTAGGGATGCCTGTAGTGTGATCTCTCTCTTTTCTCTGTTCCTGGAGCATGAAGGCAAAGGAGCCTGACTGATGACTGTCTTTCCCCTTATATACTGACAGCATAAAAATGTTTCTTCCTAACATCAAAAGATGGGCTTTTTTTAGGCCACTGGCATTTGAACTCAGAAAAATTATAATTCCCAGTGAGACAGACTGGTATAACAGACACCTGTTTATATAACAAATTCTGTAATGAGAGCTTGGTAAAAAGAATTTGCGAACTAGTATGACACAATTTTCTTAAAAGCTATGGAAAAATCATTTATACAGATGTTCCAACTATTTAGAGAGATAGAATCAAAACATCCTTCATCAAAGTTCTTTGAGTGATGTAAATGAAGTAGGAGTGACGTAGTCTTGATTCCAGGACATGTAAATCCTTCTTTGTTTGATTTTCTACAGCTTGTATTTTGATGCTGTGGCCCCAATAGAGGTGAGAAAACTACAAAGAGGAGACTACCTGGAAGTTGTACCTTCAGCATCACAATCTAAGCAGTTAGTGGCTAATTCTTTACCTCAGTATCTGCAACTGCACTCAGCCATTCTGTTCATGTGGAACAGAACTGTCCACCAGCAAGCACATAGAGGGCTCCTGACAACCCCTCTCTTCATCTATCCCCATCAGTAGACAAAGGGAAAGGAGGAGAATCAGGTTACTTTTTTGAGAGTTTCTGTTTCTGCTATACCAATTTTGCTCATATGAACAACCATCTGGCTCCTGAGACCCACAGATCGTATATTAAATATATTTATAAAGTTCCCCCTTGTGCTCCCACAGGCTCAGATTCTTACCTTCTGAGGATGAGCAGAGCTAAAAATTTTTCTCTGGCCTGGGAGAAAATAACCTTCAACTATAGCTGAGTCAAGAGTAGATCTGAAAATCTGTCTTCAAAAATTATTTGTTCACACAGTTTGTCTTGACCAGCTCTCTCCCTTCTAGCAAATGTCCCCAGGTTTGGTTTGTGGGAAATCTTGGAGAGGTTAGATGTGTAGAATCGATTTATTGTTAAGAGTATAAAGTGAAGATGCTAGAATAAGTTGACTAGTCAAATTCATCAAACATTTAAAGGAGCTTTATTTCATGTGTGTCAATACTCAATGACACATATAATATTTGTAGTAATAATACCAACTAACCTTTTCTGAACACTCACAAACTACCAGACACTGAGGAGAGGAGAAGGAAGGAGAGGGGCGGGGAGGGGCTTTTACACTTTCTCACTCAACTTTTACAAGCAAATGTTAAAGAGTTTAGTGCTATAAAGATTAAAACCTCTGCTACTACTGTCATAATAATAATCACAAAAATACTAAAAGTCAAATGAATTTTGAGCAAACCTGATAGACAGTAAAAACTTTAAAATTATTCTTTGTGCCTGAATTGTGGATCTGACAATATTCCTGAGAGCACCAAAGAAGGTTGTATAAAATACAAACTGAGTGGCCCTAAATATTTTCAAGGTGGAATAGCCTTGAATGGTCATATGTTTTTTTACTCTTATCCTTTTGGTTGTCTGAATTAATTATTCTATTTCCTGAATCTTTCCCATCTGTAGAGTTTTGTGGCCACCTGGTGAATCTGAGTTCCATTGCTTCCCCTCCCCTGGTATATAATTGACATAACTGGTAGACTCGTGTGTCCCAAAGCACAAAGCTGAGCTTTACTCCAGAATCTTCAGAAGAGTAATTTCTTGTTTGAGTACAATTACTCAGAGCATGCCTAGTATTACATATTGGGCAGAATTGGGGGAAGACGGCATTAGAAAGATTGTCTTATTTGTTAGTAACACAACTATTGAATGCTTATGAAATTTTTTTCTGTGTGAGCTTGCACCAGTCATCACCCATCTGCCATCTTCTGTGAGATATAAGGTTATGGAGATATCCCAATCATTTGTGTTTTACCTTTGTTTTATGTAATCTAAAATCCCAAGGCCAAAATCTAAAAGAGGATAGGAATAGATACAGGTAGAGGTGACAATTGTCATCATTATTATTCTCATTTTACAGATATGGAGGCTTAAACTGGAAGACTTTAAATACTTGTCCAAAGTCTTAGTGCTGGGGTAAAAGGAAGAGTCTGGAATAGGACGCTGAAGAGTTAACCTGTAAAACTCTTGCCCTTAAAAGAGTAAAAAAGGAGCTTTTATCATCTAATTGGGCATTGAGAGAATCACTACTAAACAAGGAAACAAAGGCACGGACACAGGAAAAGGTAAGAGTTTGATAGTGGTATAAAGCACATGGCTAAACCTTTGGAAGTCAATTAAAGGAAAGGCAACTGTGAGGGAGATGATTCAGAAGAAGGAAACAGGAGTTCCTCTGATGTCTGGGCATCTTCTTGCTGTCCTAGGTTGTCAGCTAAACTGAGCTCAGCCATGCTTCTTGCCTCCCTCCCTTGGCTTCCATCTGCCACACAGCTCTGGCCAAGACCAAACTCGGTCTGCCTTATTTCCAGAATTCCTTGCTTCTGCAGAGTCATCCCAAAGTGAGACACAGAACAGTGTTCTCTGAGTGACTGCACAGCCCCCAAATAAATGACTTTCCTGAAGAACAGATGACAGCCAGCTGAGGAAGCTGCTCATTGGGAGGAGGTGCATGCTCACTCACCTGCATTCCCTTCCCACGTCCCTAAGCAGCACATGTCATCTGTCCTCTCCTTTTCATCTGGAAAAAGGAGGAGAGTAGTGGCAGCTTGTTGAACCCTGGCACAGTGCCAGTCTCTCTCAAGCTGTTGTTATTCAGTCTTAGGAAAGCACCTTGAAAATAAGCAGTGACTGTCTCCTATCATGTATGTATGTAGTATTTAGCAAATTAGAAGTGCTTAATAAAAGTCAATGACTCCTAAATAAATCATGACTATTAATATATTTGTTTGATGCAAACTGGATGTGCAAATCAGTAAGAAAATGAACGTTTTGGAATCTACAGGCTTTCACTGAATAATTATTACATTGAATTGAACAATGATTTTAATGCAGATTCATGGTAATATTCATTATGAATACACATTAAGATTATTTTGAATACATAATTAGTTTGCAGAGCACAGATTCTAAATGAAAGGACAATTAATTTTAGCTTTAGCTTTGCCACAACCAATTTAAATGATTTTAGTGATGCTTCCATAACCAGCATAGCACATAATTTATAAACGAAAATGCTAATCTGTAGACAATCATCTGTCCTTTCTATTAAAATTATTAAATAGATGCTGGTATGAAAATGATACAAAGGGTGTATAGAGGAAATCTTCAATGTAAGAGGGCTCTTTTCAGGTCTATTTATTATTGACTTTTATAATCTTTTATTTTGAAATAATTTCAGACTTATACAAAAAGTGCATGACTAGTACATAGAATTTCTGTATATCTAGCCAGTCCTAACAGTTAACATTTTAATATATATGCTTTATTTTTCTCTCTGTTACACACACACACACCTCACAAATATGTATGTATATATAAGTACAATTTTTTTTTTCCTGAACCATGTCAGAGCAAGTTGCAGCCATGAATCTAGGATGTTTCTTTACCACCTACATAACCACTATATTTTAAAATTAAGGTATTGACAATATTATTCAATAATATTATCCAATCTGCATATCTATTCATATTTCAGTAACTTTCTGTAAAACAAAGCAAAAAATCCCTACACTTATTTTTGTAAAAGCAAAGTCTTAGTTGTATATCCGTATCAAGCTAAAACTAGTGTATGAATTAATATAAAATGAGATTCAGTCAATACCATTGTGGCACCATATACGTGATGGAATGGTTAAGCAATTTGATTATTTCTTTAATAAAAATGATAATGCATCATCAAGATTAATTTTTATCTTATTAATATGTGTAGTAAGAAATGAATGAAAAAAGTTAAAATTTAATAGTTTAAAAACTTTGTTTTTAAACATTTTAAACTATTTACAATTAATGAAAAATCATTTTCAAAATTCTAGTACAAGTCCCTAGTTGATTGAACATGAGTGGGATGGAATTACTTGGACAGAAAGCCTCCCTCTAAAGTGTGTGATGCAAAGGGCATCACACTAGGAGTTGGTATCTTTGAGCCCCACTATGAAATGCAGCCCCTCTAAGTGGTGTTATTACTTAAAATTGATAATCTACTGTCAGGAAATGATAGAAAGAAAGAGACAGCTCCTATGTCAAAGGATTTCATGCTAGAGTCTCCTTTGGTGTAGGAAGCATAGTTGATTTGTGTTATAGCAAAGTATAGTGTCTAATGCTTATTTTTGTTTTTAAATGAACTCCATGTAGTATGAAGACAGGAATCTAATCAGTGATATTGACATATAAATTATTAGATAACCTTTGCAGAGAATTTGCCATAATTATTCAACAGCCTTATCTTTTCATCCAGGAATTTTTGCTCAAAGAAATAATTCTAAGGACAACAGAAGCCTTAGACATGACAGTGTTCATTATTTCATGATTCATAATAGCGAAAACAAAAACAAAACACTAAAAGCCTAAAAGCACAGGAAAGGCAAGGTAAATTATCGAATATATACAAGATAGAGTGGTATACAGCTATATGTAAAATCTATTAATTAAAAATGCATTAGCAAGGCAAAGTACTTATGTTGAGAAACTCACTAAAAAAGTTTCCAAATTGAATATATACTATGAGCTCAAGCATATGGAAAAGAAAATGTGAAGAAAATAAGTCATTGTAAGCAGGGGTTGTTTCTGGGTTATATAAATTCTGGCTGGTAGTGAGCAGGCCTAGAGGGCATGGCCCAGTCTGCAGTTGGAGTCCTTGTATCTGACTAGGATTGCTGAAGCCAGGGAGGTCACACTGACCAGCCTATTTCTAATTTTGTTTCAGACTGGTTCACACTTTAGTTCCTGATTCTGTGAAACAAGATAAGAGAGAATAGATGAGAAGCACAGACAGGGTCGAGGATGCTTGCTGGGAACACCATGAAGAGCATCTATGCCATCTTTAAGCAGTCAACAGGTGCCTGGTATATAAAATTGTTGAGCCTGTCAAATACACAGACATTTTCCATCTCACAAAGTGCTAAGATTATAAGCATGAGCCACCACACGCAGCCAAAAATGTGGTTTTAAAGAAGTAGAGATGAGATTTTAAATCATGAGTAAACAAATCAAATAGTTCATATCTTTCTTGCTACAAGGTATGTATTTTTATTTCACCTTGGTTATCTTAAATTAATTTTTTTAAAGAAAGAAAACCTTTTATTTTCCCAAGATGGTGACAAAAAGACTTTTAGCATGCCTCGGCCACTTGGAAACAGCAAAATATTGTGTAAAAATCAACTCTTGAGAGTTTTAACTCAAAAAGAAAGATGGAAATTTTCAGGAATAGCAAAGGATACCCCATGCTCTGGAGAGGAGAAAGTGGGCAAGTAGCCCTTCTGACAGCATATAGCTGATAGAAGTGTGTGGAAGTGACAGTCAGTCTCTCTTGGTGATTCACCTTTCAACTATGGATATGTGCCAAGGGAGAGCACCCTGTTTCTCTCAAGTTCTGGAACTAACAGGGAGAGGCTGAGAGACAGGGAGACAGAGATACTGGGAAAAACTGCAGGCATTGTCTCAGATCCAGGACCAAGAGGAAGATGCTACTTTTTCATCCAGTCTTATACAAAGTCAGTCATTGTTTTGCAACCCGGCAGCAGTGGCCACAGCAGGCATTTAATTTGGGGTCAGAAATTGGGGCTCTAGCATGGAGTGGGAGAAGGGCTTCTACTGCCAGGATTAAGTGGTGAGTATGGGGAGTGGCCTGGGAGTAGATGCTGAAATTAGGTTCTTTTTCTCAAGACCAGAATGGGAGGAGAGCTGTTGAAGTAAGAATTCTCTTGGAGGGCAAGACTTGCAGTAAGGGACAGCTTTGCAGTCTGGGACCAGTCTGTGTGTGTCATTGCTGGATGCCCCAGCCTTCTCCCTTGGTCAGTGGGGAGACAGTGCCCCACTAGCTCCAAGGAACAGGAGAGAGGTGGACCCACTTCCTTGGAGATCTGATATCCAACACTCGATGGCCCTAAAAGAGGTGCCTAGCCTGCCAAAGCCCCCTAGAGTCAAAGAAAATTTGAGCATGGTGCCAGCCACAGAAGGCAGCACCCACCAAAGCCTGGAAATGAACCTAGAGTTCATCTCTCACCCCCAGCCTTCCTCCTCAGTGTACTGAGGTGGACATGACAGCAGGTCTTCCAGGTGGGGCCTGGGGAGTGTGAACTGACAGAGGCCACTTCCTGAGTTTCTCTATTGGCTCCACCCCCACCAAAGGTGAGCATGAGCTGAGGGAGGGTACTTTTCTTGCTTCTCCATTGTCTTTGCACCACCACCCCCCACCCCCGCAAAGTGTAAACACATGCAAAGAGGCTCTTGCTGACTCTTACTTCTCTGCATCATCCACTGACCTGAAGCCTGAATTACACCTCCAAATATAAATAAATCACTACAACAATAAACTTCTGAGAAAGCCACTGCATATCTGCAACCAAGAAGCCCTTACAGAGCTTTGGTCCTCTGAAAGCACCCAGCAACAAAGCAAATCAATAATACACAATCAACACCACAGTCATACCCTCAAGGGAAAAAAATAACAATAAAAAATTAACAAGCCACATCAAAACAATAGCAAATTAAAAAGAAAAAAATGAAAAGAAATGTCAGCTCCCTCAGATGAGAAGAAACCAGTATAAGAACTCTGGCAATACTAAAATCCAGCGTGTTTTATCACCTCTAGAAGATTGTACTAGCTTCCTAGCAATGATCCTTACCAGAATGAAATGTCTGAAATGACAGAAATAGAATGCAAAATATGGATGGCAAAGAAACTCAACAAGGTACAAGAGATAAGTTAAAATCCAACACAAGGAAGCCAGCAAAATGACCCAAAACTTGAAAGACCACATATTAAGAAAGAACCAAACAGAACATCTGGAATTGAAAAACTTACTAAAGGAATTTCAAACTACAGTTAGAAGCCTTTACCACAAACTTGACAATGCAGAAGAAAAAAAAAATGCATAGAAGACCAGCCATTCACATCAACCAAGTCAGACAAAAATGAAGAAAAACAATTTTTACAAAATGAGCTTTCAAAAAATATAGAATTATGTAAAGCAATGAAACCTATGACTTGTTGGCATTCCTGAAAGAGAAAAGAAAAGTAAGAGACTTGGAAAACATATTTGAGAAGATAATTCAGGAAAACATCTCCAATCTAGGTAGAGAGGTTGATATGCAGATACGAGAAATCCAGAGAAGTCCTGAGAGATACCACACAAGATGAACATCACCAAGGTACATAGTCATCAGACTATCCAAGATCAATGCAAAAGAAAAAATCTTAAAGACAGATAAAGAAAATGGTCATATTACTCTTAACAGGGAACCCATCAGACTAACGCAGACTTTTCAGCAGAAATCTTACAAGCCAGAAGAGATTAGAGGCCTATTTTCAGCATTTGTAAAGAAAAGAAATCCCAGCAAGAATTTCATATTCCACCAAACTAAGCTTTATAAACAAAGTACAAATAAGGTCTTTCGCAGAGTAGCATTAAGAGAATTTGTTACTGCTAAACTGGCCCTGCAAGAGATAGCAGAGTACTAAACATGGAAATGAAAGATATTTGTTGCCACAAAAGCACACAGAAGCACATAGCCTATGGACCCAGAAAGCAAGTACATAATCAAGACTACAAATCAATTAGCTAACAGCACTGCAAAAGGAACAAAACCCCCATGTCAGTATTAACCTTGAAAATAAACGGCCTAAATACTACACATAAATGACACAGACTGGCAAATTGGATTTAAGACAACAAGACTCATTCTTCTGCTGTTTTTAAGAGACCTATCTCATGTGTAATGACAGCCATAGGCTCAAAGTAAATGGATGGAGAAAGGTATACCATGCGAATGAAAAACAAAAAAGAGTAGACATCACTAATCCTGTATCATATAAAATATACTTTAAACCAAAAACAGTGAAAAAAGGACAAAGATGGGCATTACATAATAATAAAAGGTTCCATTCATCAAAAAGATTTCTCTGTCCTAAATATATGTTTACTCAAAATTGGAGCACACATATTGATAAAACAATTACTTCTGGACCTAAAATAAAGACTTACGCAGCCACACAATAATAGTGGGAGACTTCAACACCCCACCTACAGCATTTGATGTCTCACTGAGGCAGAAAACTAACAAAGAAATTCTGGAGGTAAATTCAACACTTGACCAACTAATAGACTTCTCACAAAATACTACAACCAACAACCACAGAATATACATTCTTATCATCTGCACATGGAGCATATTCTAAGACTGACCACCTACTCAACCATAAAACAAGTCCTCATAAATTCAAAAAAGTCACAGTCATACCAACCATATTTTCCAATCACAATGGAATGCAAATAAAAATCAATACCAATAAGAACTCTCAAAACTAAATAAATACATGAAAAATAAACCACCAGCTCCTGTATGACTTTTTATTAGGCAATAAAATTAAGCAAGAAATGGAAAATTATTAGAAACAAATAAAAATGGACACACAACATACCAAAACCTCTGGGAAATGACCAAAAAGAAAACTGTTAAAAAGAACATTTATAGTGTGATATGCCTACATCAAAAAGATAGGAGGATTTCAAATTAACAACATAACCTCACACCTAATGGAATTACAAAAACAAAAACACAAATAAAAAAAAAAAAAAAACTAAACCCAAAGCTAGCAGAAGAACAGAAACAACTAAAATTAGAGCAGAACTAAACAAAATTCAGACCAAAAACACCATAAATGTGATCAAGAAAATGAAAAGTTGTCCTTTGAAAGTATAAACAAGATTGATAGACTGCTAGCTAGATTAACAGAAAAACAAATTTTCAAAAACACAACCAGAAAAGACAAAGGAGACATTACACCCTTTCCAATAGAAATGTAAAAGATATTCAGAGACTACTAAGAACGTGTTATGTGCACAGACTATAAAATCCCGAGAAAATGGATAAATTTCTGGAAACACACAACCTCCCAAGATTGAACCATGAAGAAATAAAAATCCAGAGCACAACACCTAATGAGTAACACAATTGAATCAGTAATAAAACACCTGCCAATCAAAAAAGGCCTTGGACCAGATGGGTTCACAGTTAAATTTCTCTGGATGTACAAAGAATATCTGGTACCAATTTATATTTGAAAAAATTGAGTAAGGGGGATTCCTCCCTGATTCTATATAACTAGTATCATCCCAATATCAAAATCTTGCAAAGAGATATCAAAAACAGAAAACATCAGGCAAATATCCATGATGAGCATAGGCACAAAAGTCCTCTACAAAATACTAGCAAACTGAATCCAGCAGCACGTCAAAAAATAATTCACCGTGATCAAGTGGGCTTTATTCATGCAAGGATGATTCAACATACACAAATTAATAAACGCAATCCACCACATAAACAGGACTAATTACAAAAACCATATGATCATCTCAATAGACACAGAAAAGCATTTGATAAAATCCAACAGCCATTCATGATAAAAACTCTCAATAAACCAGGCATAGATGAAACATATCTCAAAATAATAAGAGCCATATGTGACAAAGCCACAGTTAACATAATACTGAATGAAGAAAAGTTGAAAGCAAGTTCCAGTTCTTGTCCCTTAAAAAGTGACACAAGACAAAGTTGTCCATTCTCACTGCTCCTATTCAATATAATAATGGAAGCCCTAGCCAGAACTATCGGGCAAGAAAAGAAAGAAAAGGCATTCAGATTGGAAAAGAGGAAGTCAAATTATTATTGTTCACTGACAATATGATCATATACCTAGAAAATCCTAAAGACTCCTCTGGAAGGTTCCCAGATCTGATTAGAAACTTCAGTAAAGTCTCAAGACACAAAGTAAATGTATAAAATTGGTAGCATTTCTATCTGCCAATAACATTCAAGCTGAGAGCCAAATCAAGAACATAATCCCATTTACAACAGTCAGAATAAAACATTAAGTATGAAGGAATACACCTAATCAAGGAATTGAAGGATATCCACAAGGAGAACTACAAAACGCTCATGAAAGAAATTGTAGATGACACAGATAAATGGGAAAACATCCCATGCTCATGGATTATAAGACTCAATATCACTCAAACAACCATATTGCCCAAAGTAATCTACAGATTCAATGCTGTTCCTATCAAATTACCAATCTCATTTTCTACAGAATTAGAAAAAAAAATTCTGAAGTACATATAAAGTAAAAATTAGGCTGAATCACCAAAGTACTCTTAAGCAAAAAGAGAAAATCTGAAGACACCACCTTGCCTGACTTCAAATTATATTAGAAAACTACAGCAACTAAAATACCATGCTATTGGTACTAAAATAGACACATAGATCAATGGAAGAGAATAGAGACCCCAGAAAGAAAGTCACCTGCTTACAATCAACTGATCTTCAATAAAGCCAATAAAAATAAACAATGTGGCAAGAACTCCCTCTTCAATAAATGATGCTGGGAAAACTGGCTAGCCACATGCAGAAGAATGAAACTGGACCACTATCTCTCACCATATACAAAAATTAACTCAAGTTGTGTTAAAAAACTAAACATAAGACCTGAAACTATAAAAATTCTAGAATCTAGGAAAAACTCTTCCAGACATCGGCCTAGGCAAATAATTTATTATGAAAACCCAAAAGTAAACATAACAAAAACAAAAATAGACAAATGGAATTTAATCAAATGAAAAAGTGCCTGCACAGCAAAAGAAATAATCAACAGGATAAACAGACAACCTGCAGAATTGGAGAAAATATTGGCAAATCATGCCTCCAACAAAGGATTAATATACTGAATCGAAAAGAAACTCAAACAAGTCAACAGGAAAAAAACAAAAAATCTCATTAAAAACTGGGTAAAGGACATGAAAAGACATTTACCAAAGAAGAACTATAAGTGACCAACAACCCATGAGACAATTTTCAACATAACTATTCATCAGCAAAATGCAAATTAAAACCACACTGAGATACCATGTTACACCAATCAGAATGGCTATTATTAAAAAGTAAAAAACAAAAAATATTGGCATAAATGCAGAGAAAAGAGATGCTCATACACTGTTGGTGGAAATGTAAATTAGTTCAACCTCTGTGGAAAACAGTTTGAAGATACCTCAAAGAACTGAAAATAGAACTATTAGATCCAGCAACCTTAACAATGTATTTTCCCAGTGGAAAAGAAATTATTATAGAAAAGTGATTTCAGAAGGAAACTCTCAAGTTTCAATGCCTGGGATTATTTATCTAACCTGGTTAAACTTGATTACAGTAATGACTTCCTTGATAGCAAAAATATGAATATTGATCATTCATGACATGCAAGTGATGAAGTACTTACTTAAATTATCAACTATAATTTTAGGAATCAAGTGCCTACTAACTCTCTTTTGATAGTAGAAGCCAGCCTTCTCTTCTATCTAATTAGGCTACCATCCTTATAATAGGAAACTCTCTAATGACCTTACTGGATTAATTAGAATAGAATGGTCTGTGCTGCAATAATAAAACTAACAAAAGTGTATTTCTGTCTCCTGCTACTTGTCCAATGCAGATAGGCAAGGAACTCTTTTTCTATCTATTGACTGAAGCTCAGTCACAGCTGAACTGGCAGAGCACCTGGTAGATTTCACAGTGAGAGAGGGAGAGGGTCCCAAACCAGCTGTTAAAGACCTCAGCCAAAAAATGTCACATATTATTTCTCTCTAAAGCACATTTTCCAGAATTAGTCACATTGCCCACCATAATTGCAAACAGTCTGGAAAATGTAGTGAAGTATGTGGATATTCGATGAAAACAGAATATCTTCTCCACTTCACTAGAGACCATTATCTTGCATAGGAGTGTTGGTATTTCTTGAGAATCGCCCCCATGACCCCATACTGTCTCTGGGTTCTATTACTGAGTCAGATATCAGTAAACCCCAGGGACATAAACTCAGAGTAAATGCCAACAAGAGACAGATTATAAAGTGAAATAACTGAAGGATTCTGCCAACTGCATTTGGAAAAATGTGGGGAGTATGCTGGGAATGAATTCTGAGGGTACTAGATCAAGGAAAAACAAGCTTAATACATCAAGTCGAATTTATTGATATACGTACATTTACTGGAAACTGTGAATTCAGTGTGTTACCTGGAGTAGATGGTTGTGCTTTTAGATAGATAAATACTATAACAGTTTTATTTGTTTGAAAACTAGACTCAACCACGTTTCCTTCAATAATAGAGCAGTGTTTCTCAGCTGGGTGAAATTTTTCCCTTCTTCCTCGAGTGACATTTGCCAATTTCTTGAGAAATTTTTTGTTCTCATAACTAAGAAGAGCTGCTGAGTAAAGACCAAAGATGCTGTTGAACATTCTATACTGTACTCCACAGCCTCTCTCAACAAGGAATAGCTTGCTCTAAAATGATCAAAAGTGCCAAGGGTCAGAAATCCTAATATAAAGAAATTTGAAGGCTTAATTGAGAAAAACATTTGAGTGGACCTATCATAGCACTCCACTCATCTACTCCTACCTATGTCACCTAGGTTGGCCTAAAGGACATTCTTTCTCCAATCAAGACATTAAGAAGTACATTGCTGAGGAGCACTGGCATATTTGGAAAGCTCTGCACTGGCTGCCTTCTGCAGACTGGGTAATGACATTGGGAAAAACTGCCACCAAAATGAATTGATTCCCTAAAACAATTGTGGATGATGGATCCTGCAGTGTAGAGGACACTCAGTAGCCAAAGATAAGAAGGGTATGGGTATTGTTGGTAGCAGAGATGGAGCAATAATCAGAGAACTACAAACATCCTTGGTAATGACCACAACTTATCATGATGTCTCTAGAACTGAAATATTGTTTTCTAGACAGAAAATGATGATGATGCCCAAGATCAGTTTTCTAGAACTGAAATAAAATGACAGCCTACTGAAATCTTACTTGATCTATGTAAACCAAAATTTCTAGGTATTCTGAACAGAGATTAGATTGGGGCCTCTGTCAGCCTATTTGGTGTACTGTAGTAGAATACTACAGACTGAGTGGCTTAAAAAACTCAGAAATTTATTTCATATGGTTCAGAGCCTGAGAAGTCCAAGATCAAGATGCTGAAAGATTCTGTGTCTGGTGATAGGCCCACTTCCTGATACACAGAGATCCTCTCACTCTAACCTCACATGGCTGAAGGGGCGAAGTATCTCACTGGGAACTCATTTTTTATAAAAGGACTAATATTATTCTTGAGGGCTCAGTCCCCATGATCTAATCACCTCCTGAAGTCCTCATATCCTAATAGTATCACCTTGGGGGTGAGAATTTCTGTTGGGAGCCCTCCCGTGTGAAGGCTTGCAAAGCGAGTTTCACAATATGGGTAGTCGAGCCCAGAGGCAGAGTCTCCCAGATGGAGGGAGCTTGAGATGAAGGGATTAGGAGAACAAAGCAGAATCTATTTAAAAGATAACCAAATGGACGTGCATTCTTGAGGAACAAGGTGGCCATGAGGAACTATGTCCTTGCGCAAGCACCAAAAATAATCATTACCCTTTAGGATTGCTGATGTGTGTCTGTCATCTATATTGTGAGTGGCATGTGATTTATCTAATTGTTTTTTCTTCTTGGAAAATGTATATATACTGAGTCTCTGAGAAATAAAGTTGTTGTTGGAGCACTGTCTCCTCAACCCTCCTGACCCCGCTTTCCTGTCTCCTTTTCTTCTTGCGCACCCCCCACTCAGATTGGAATCCTCTTGCTGGTTGAGAGTTCCCAGCAAATTTCAACATATAAATTTGGAAGGGGGAGGACATAAACATTCAGACCATAGCAAGGTCCCACAATTTATGGATCTTGACTAAATTAGACTAGAGACAGTCCACAGGTTCAAGCTCTTTGTGTGAAGGGAATACAGGTCACCTTAAGAAAACATCCAAAGACAAACCATGTATTTGTACAATGTTTCTCTTCTTAGCTTTCTCCAAAGAAACCAGCCTCCATTTACCATGCTGACCATGCATTGGGCAAATGGGAAATATCAATACATTTTGAGGATTGCTAGACTTTGACTGTGAGCTGATACTCAGACATCAAAGGATCCAACTCTACTTGGAGCCAGTCACAATGGTGACTTACAGAAGCCAGTTGGTAACTGTCCTTCTCAATCAGGATAATTAACCAAATGTTACCATATCCTCTGGAGAACTACAATAATTATTGCCACCATGAAAGACTTGCAAGATGCAGGGGTAGTGGTTCCTAACATATTCTCATTAACTCAACATATGGATAGATCTTTGAGAGAGATAGTGAAGATGGATAGCAAAGCATCATAAATCAGGTGGTGACTACGATTGTTACTGTTCTCAAGGCAGAGTCCTGGGAAGGCAAAAGAATTTATAGGAGAGAAACTGAATTTGTAACCAAGTGGAACATTTCACGAGCTCAACTAGAAATCAACCTCGCCTCTCTGAGGACCTAAAAGTCATGATAAACTAGGAATTCAGTAAATGCCTAGTGATTAAATTAGAGGTGAAAGGCTGGCTGGAAAACAATAGTGGTGGCTAAGCTCAAGACAGAGATGGGAAAACAGACAATATCAAAGAGACTGATAGTGTTTAAATTTGGGCAATCACAGCAGAGCTGTGGGACTATGAGATGGGTTTAAGTGCATCTCATGTGTGTCCAGAGGTTATCTAACTTGAACATCGAAAAATATGAGTGGAGAGCCTCTGTGGGACTTGGTTAGAGAAGTATGTGGCCAGAGAAAAGAAAACAAGTGATAGACCTTGAATCTCAAAAAGATGAACCTCGAACAGCTTTGATCTCCCAGGAGTGAATATAAAAGGATTACCTCAATGGAAAACCACATAACATTTTCTTAAAAGGTTAAAAATAGAAATACCATATAATCCAGAAATCCTGCTTCTGTATATTTATCAAAAAGAATTGAAATCAGGATTTTGAAGAAAAATCTGCACTTCCATATTCATTGCAACATTATTCACAATAGCCAAGATGTGAAAACAATTCAAATGTCCATCCGCAGATGAATGGATAAGGCAAATGTGATATACACATACAATGAAATGTTTGTTATTCAGCCATAAGAAAGAAGGAAATCCTGCCATATGTGACATTAATTTTGAAGAAATGTTAAGTGAAATAAACCAGTCACAGAAGTACAGCTACCATACTATACCACCTATAGAAGAGGGCTAAAATCATCAAACTCATATAAACTAAAAGTAGAATGGTGGTTGCCTAGGGGAGGGAGAAATCAGTAGTTGTTTTTCAACATGTATGATGTTTTATTTATGCAAGGTGAATAAGTTCCAGAGATCTCTTGTACAGCATTGTGCTTATAATTCACAATACTGCTCACATAAAAAATGTTAAAAGGGTAGATCTTGTTATGTGTTCTTACCAAAATCAAAATAAACAAATAAATAACACAAAAACAAAAATCACAAACAAACAAAAAGGGTTGCCTCAAGCAAGTGGCAATAAATACCTAAGGGAGCCTCAAGCTTGGGGGCTTCCCAAGGGCCATCACACATTATTATAAACAGAGTTGCTCAGATGTGACTTTTCCCAAGATATTATTACTTTCACATAAACCGTTATCATAGGCAGCAGAGCTTTGAAAGGCATAATGTAAGAACTATTTAAATAGCAATAGACATACATTACTTCTGTCATTATAAAAGACTACCTAATTTATATGATTGGTAGGCAATATCTTTAACATGCTCAGTTCAGCAGTGTCTGTGAAGAGAGACAATGAAGCACTAAGTGGGTAGTGTATTATCCCCAGGAGCCAGGCAGGCACTTAAAGATGCACATTAACATTTTTCAGGCCTGATCTGAAGAGAAATATGGGCCTTCTGGAATTATGGTGAATTATCATGAACTCAATTAGGTGGTATCACCAATAATGCCATGTGCTACATGATCATGATTAGACTTCTATTACTGGATCTAAAAAACACAAAAATGAAAATCTGAATACTTGATTTCCAGAAAAAAAAAAAAAAAACATTTTATCCTGCAATGTAGAGATTTCTAAGGCCAGTTCAATTGATAACCACTTGAAGGTTTTGCCTCGTGTAATCACTATGTAGCCATAAAGCCCATCAACTCTAACACTAATGCAATGTTTCTCCAAAGACTTGAGGAACTTGTTAAGCTGCCTTAAAAGCACAACTTATTTCTGGAAAGTGGCCAAATCATGAAGGTGAATGTGTTTATTTGTCTACATATAATGAACTATATATCATTTTTTCAATGCCCCAGTTACTTACACTAGAAGTCTTTGGTTAGGATAAAGACTGGTGTTTTTTGTTCTCAGCAAGAGAAGTTAGATTCCAAAGAAGTAGAGAAATGCACTTTGCTTTTGGGGTGATTTATTTCGGGTGCCTTAATTTTTAGTCTTCATTCCAGAATGCACTCATTGCATCCTTTAATAGCATGTCTACTGTACAAGCCGCTCAGTCGATTCTGAGAAAGGATTAATCCATTTCAATATCAGCAGCAAGATGGACACTCTGGTACAGCAGATGTGCACTCTTCTCTGTAATTACTTTCAGCTCTTGCTTTGCCCTTTTCTGTCTCTTTGAAATTTAACCTTAATGGAATCAGAATGGCATTTACCCAGGGATCATTTCCAGATTGTGCTAAACGCACCAGAGGAGAAAAAAGGTTTTGACATAGTAAGTCTACTAATTGCATTTTTTTTTTACTGGAATTAGCCAACAGTTATCTTTCAGTAGAAGATTAAGAATGCCACATATTTAATCTGAGGAAAGAGAAATTAATAATTCCTCTTCTATTCCTGCCCGTTACCATCAAACACCATGTTAACCAAAGCTAGGACCCCAGAGTAATAATCCAGAACTCTGAACAAGCCTAGGGCATAGCCATTCTATGGAAATATAAATGGTGCAACTGTGAGATGCCAACCAGACATACAGAAGTAGAGACTGAGTTGGGAGCCAGAAAGGTGGCACAGCAGTGAGGGAGAAAGAGTAAAGTCTGAGTCCAAAACTATGGCAAAAATGGATTTGAGGAATGTTCCAAATCTCCTATACTCTGCTGCCAGAGCCCAGCCTTGGGTGAGAACTGAATGCTAATTTTCCTTTTAATGATAATCGCTAGATTTGCTTACTCAAGTACTTTATAAACGTCATAAGGTGAAGAGAATTTTATTATTTAAGCAGTTGGCTCCTAAATTCCTCTTAGAAGAATTATCGTCCTTTGGAGAAATACTTTGATAAGTGATTAGGGAAAAAAGCTCTATTAGGGCTCTGTATTTTTAGTGTCTTCCAGATTTCAGAAGAGGGAGAAACCTTCTCTGTTTGATGCACCATGGATATTTAACTCCAGAAAGTGAATGGTAGAGAAAAGGCATGCGAGAGGGAGGGGTACCAACATGGAGAACAGCCCAGAGCTAGAGATGATAAAATGCAGCTGAGAAATGGCACAAGCATAGAGCCGCCATGTTCTCCCTTCAGGGTTGTTGGTGTTGCTAATAGACTCTCCCCTCCAACTTCACTCTTTCGCCCTACTAATTTTCAGGGAAAATCACTGAATCACAGGCTTTTAAATTGCATGTTTAAATTAGAAATGTTCTGAAGAACCCATAGAAAAATGAGAAGTTTTCATTGAGGATGGTGCAGTGCAGGAAATAGGTAGCCAAGGAGCACATCACAGAGGGGAGCCACAGTGACCCCAGAATGTAAGTTCCCAGGAGGTGTGAAAAGGTTTGGAGAAAACCTTCAGATGTTTGAAGACCGTAGAACTGGCAAAGGAATGAGCCGATTTGCCGGTCTCAGAGCTTAAAAAGCAGGTAGATTCCAGGTTGATATCTTGGAAAGCAAGTCATCTTATTCAATCCTCATAGAAAGATCCTGTCATTACCTGCATTCTGAAGATGAAGAAATGCAGGCCCAGAGTCATTCCCAATGTCACTCATTAGGAAACTGCAGAGTAGGGTCACAAAACTATCCCAAAGGGCATGACCTCAACAAGCATAATACACAATTTTTTTTTCCCTCATATTTTGACACTGAATCCTGACTTAATCAAATCCTGCCCATCCTTGAAGGTTAGTTTTCCTTCCCCCCAAACTACGCTGACTTCTTAGACTCTGAAATTCTATATCCCCATTGACTCTTTAAAGTTCTTTCCTTTCAGTGCATAAATATAATCAGAGCTCATCCATCTTTTGTAAAAACAAAACAACTTCTTCAATTATTATTTCCTACTTCTGTTTCTCGTAATTAAGTATCTTAACATAGCATGGTACTTGTTCTCTTTTCCATTCACTTTCCTGCCTGCTGCATCTGCCTGTTGTCCCCACCAAGGTAAGGAGTAGTCTCCTAATTCCAGTACTCAAGACAATTTTAGTCTCCACTTCATTTGCTTTCTTTAAGCATCTGACTCTCTTCACAAAGCCTCACCTCCAACACTGTGGCATCTCTTAGACTCATCTCTCTCCTTCCTGTACTCTTTTTCCAGCTACTGCTAAAATTCCATTGTAGCCACTGGTGCCTGCTACTCTTAAATCTCTCCTTGGAATACTTATCCCAGATTCTGTAGATAAGTCTCATATGCTGGTAAGGGAGCCTCCTGAAATAGAGACACATTATTTTGTACATGTGCATTTTTTCCTAGGCAAAGTACTCTCACTCAATAGTCTTTATTTTCACAAATACTTATGAAGGAAATAAAGTAGTTAAAAATAAGCCACAAAGATATTTGTGAAATAATATTAGGTAATAAACTATGAATACAATAAATAAGCAAAGAGATAATATGTTTAAAGGACTCCAGAAAAAAGTAGAACAAATTAAAGGGGACCACAAGAACCGTGGGGAGGATTGGGATGGCTAAGGAGGGTAGTTAGGAAAGACTTCATCAAGAATGTGACGGTTGATTAAAGACTTAAAAGATGTAGGGTCTCAGCCCCACTGGGTCATGAAGTGTCTCTGTCCCCTATGGCTGTGCCGAGGTGCAGGATCTGGGAAATAGAGACAGGACACAGAAGGACTGGAAAAGACAGCTGGGCTTGGTGGGGGGGCAGACCACTTGTGAATGGAGACAGGCGAGGGCCTGGACATCCAGGAGAGTCTGTACTTATTCGGTACGAGGCAGGGGGAAGGGTCGTAAGTGAGGTCATCTATAGGCTTAATGATACGTCATACATAATCACGTGAGTCGCCGGCGAGGAGGCTACTCCATTAGGTCACCTGGGCAGAGAGGTGGGCCATGCACAGTAGGGGGCCGTACGGTACACAGTAGTAGAGGATCACGTACAGAAAAGGAGTCCACCCCTGTTAGGTCACCGAGGCAAGAAGGTGGGCTGTGTACAAGTGTCCTGCACAACACTTCTTACTGGGGGCTGGAGACTTCAAAGGATTCTTATAGAAGGATACTGTAAACCAGTGCGGTGGGAGCTGACAGACTTGTGCTTTTCTCTAAGATATTTTATGGGAGGATGATCTGAGCCAGCACAGAAGTGAGAAAAGGTTGACAGGGTGTACAGCTGCTGTGACCCAATCACACCAGAGGGGTTCTGCTCCCTCGGTTATTTGTGGGATCTCAGGCTTGAGGCCTACTTTCCGCAGGAACTGGGTGCAAGGTACTACAACTCCTTTCTCAGGCTTTCTTACTCCAAGCCTGCCAAACAGCGTATGCCCTTTCAGGCAGAAACGCCACCGCAGGGGTCTTTGGTTCTTGTCCTGGTCTGGCAGTTTTCCTGTGTACTTGCTTCTGTTCTGTGACTGCTCTAGGCATTCCTCCTACTACACACTACTATATGGTTATATAGAAGCATTATATAAATCAGCACTAAATGTGTCAGTACAGCTCCGATACAATACCTATATGATTATATAGAATATATATGATTATATAGACTACAATATTTATATGACTATATAGAAAGATTATATGGAACTAAGTATGCTAGATATAAGAACTAAGTATGATTATATAAGCTAGATATATGTAAGCAGTAAGTTATACTTCGTCACTAATTGTTCAGACTATAATACATGATTATATATAAAGGGTTATATAAAGGAAATCGCTGAGTAATAACATTATAAACTAAGGTATTTTTCAGGCACTAATTGTGCCTGGGGTTTGCATAGCTCTCCTTCCTCGGTGCCCATGTAGGGGGCTACCCACAAAAAGACATAAAGAGTTGTCATGTTTTTAACAAATCACAGGGAACAGCAAGTTCCCTAAGAGCAGCAAAAGTGATGGTAAAAGAGAAAGTAATTTTAAATATAGAGAACTATATCAGCCTGTGTGTTGATGGAAATGATTGAGCAGCAAGTAAAACACTGATGAGACAGGAAAAAGGAGAGATTGCAGCAGCAATGTCCTTGAGTAAACAAGAGGTTGGGAGATATGGCATATATCTGGAATGCTTTCAACAGGAGTGTGGATACTTTATTCATAATAATACACAAGAAAGAAAAGTAGGTGTGCTGGATTCTGATGGGTGTTAGGTACAATGAAGGGGTTCCATAAAAGTTTTCATGTAAATTCTCCAATTTTCTCAGTGAAATAGAAGGCATGTTCATCTTCTGAGAATGGGGAAGAAATGGAGGGTAGGCATTGAAATTTTGAAAACATGAAATAAGCCACATTAATAAAATAGCCATCTAGTATAATAAAAGATAAAGAAATCTTGTGTGATTACCAGGCAATACTTGAAAGTCCCACTTGAAATCCAATGTTGAAAATGTAAAACTGAGACCAGTTGCCATGGTAGTGTATTGTTTCCTAGCCACAATCATTTGAACAGGTGCAGACAGAGATAATAGGTGAAGAATTGGACCTAAGTAGGACTATTGCTTTGTCAAGTAAGTATAATGAAGCAAGAGGCAACAAATGATTAGATTATTTGACCATGGATTTAAGGTGCATAGCAGAGATTATGAGCACTGAAGGAGCAAAAGACAGTAGATGAAAAAGATGAAACTCTAGATTGTTGATCCCAGTAGGAGTAGAGGAATTGTTGGAGTTAATATACTAGATGGAGTGAGCTGGAAATATAGGAAGTAGTGGTTGGAGATTAGGGTGAATAAAAGTAAGATTTTCCAGGGATTGGATGTATTGATAATGACAATGTCTAGAGCATGACTATGTGACCAGTGAGTTTAATATGTGACCAAAGAACTTAATACCTACTATATGGTAAAGATCCATGTCTTTATATCTTTTCCACATTAGCTATTTTGACCCTAAGTATTACATGTTTTTATGACTTTCTGTCTACATCTCCAGCTTTGGTACTCTCTAACTTTAAGCCATCTCTACTTAAATATAGAATTAAGTACTTCAAGTATAATATGTCCTGGGGTTAATTCATCATTTTACCGTAACCTTTTCCACTCCATCAGCTGACCCAGAAAATAGTATCATTCATCTAGTCCACTTAAGCCAGAAACCTGGACTTACAGATTATTCTTTCCTTCCCTTACCAACAACATTAAAACAATTAACAGTCTCCATTGACTCAATCTCTTAAATCTATATTTTAAACAGTCTTCTTTCTCTAGTTTCATTCCTGCAGGCTGAAATTTATATCCTCACAATCTTAAAATTCGATTATTAAAGCAATTTCTCAGCCTCTTTGCTATGGTTTTGTTCATTCTTAAACCAGTTTTCCATATTCCTTTTAGAACACTGCTTCAGAATAAAACACACATTCCTTAGTGAAACTAAACAGCTGCTTATTATCTGATGCCTGCACTATTCCTCCCTCACCTTTTGCTAATTCCCAGCACACCACAATCACCCATGTTGAACTACAATAAACTCCTCAAAGACAATCTCTTTGTTCATAACTCTTTATTTTTGCAAAAGTAGAGTATCTACTTTTCTTTCTTCCGAGAATGCTCATCCTATCCCACCTCCTTCATCTGGCTAACAATTTCTCATCCTTCAAAGACAGCTCAAGCATGCTCTGTTCCAAAAAGCCTTCTTGGGGGTTGTTTGTAGGTTTAAGATCTGCACCAATATGTCACCAAAGCATCCTGTTCTTATCTATGTTGAGATATTTTCATATTATAAATTTTACTTTGAATTTGTCTATTTTATCTCTGGACTGTGAGCTCTTGCGGACAGAACTTTGTTTTTTCAGCTGAACTTTCCATAGTTCTTGACACATTGGGCACAAAATAGATAATCAATATGCATTTTCAAAATAAATGATTGACACAATTTAATTCTACCTTTATAGTGTTTTAATGATATGGGTTCACCTACTAGGAACCCAATTACATGAAAATTCATGGGGATGGAAATTGTTTCATAGTTCTCAAAGTGCAGGCATATTTTGCTTTATTGTGTTTTGCAGATACTGAATTTTTGCAAATTGAAGGTTTGTTTCAACCCTGCATTTAGAAAGTTTATCAGCGCCATTTTCCAACAGCATGTACTCACTCCATGTCTCTGTCATATCTTGATCATTCTCACAATATCTCAAACTTGTTCACTATTACTATATCTGTTATGATGATCTGAGATCAGAAATCTTTGATGTTAATATTTTAATTGTTTTGAGGTACCATGAACCATACCCATATAAATAAGATGGTGATCATAAGACATACATAGATTTGTTCTTACTATGTCACAGACTGTTCTTTCAACTCCCTCGCTCTTCTCATGCCTTCCTATTCCCTGAAACACAATAATATTAAAATTAGTCCAAGTAATACCCTACAATGACTCCTAGAAGAACTTGTTTTATGAATCTGTGCTCTCCAATATTGGGTGCATATATATGTAGAATAGTTAAGTCTTGTTGAATTGAATCCTTTATCATTATATGATGCACTACTTTGTCCTTTTTCACTGTTGTCAGTTTAAAGACTATTGGTTGCTATTTAAGAATAGCAACCTCTGCTCGTGTGTGTGTGAGTGTGTGAGTGTGTGTGTGTGTGTGTGTGTGATAGATTATTCCCCATCCCTTTACTTTGAGCCTATGGATGTCACTACTTATAAGATGGGTCTTAAAGACAGCAGAAGAATGGGTCTTTTTTTTTTTAATCCATCTTGCCAGCAATGCATTAAAGGGGGATGTTTAGGCAAGTCTCTCGGTTTAAATTAAAAGCCACAAATGATTATGCTTAGTACAAAAAGGAATGTCAAAATCTGCAAAAGGCTGAAAGTTAGGCCTCTTGTGCTAGTTAGCTAAGTTGTGAATGCAATATATATATATATATTATTAAAGAAAATTTAAAATGCTACTCTAGTGAACATACAAATAATGAAAAAGTGAAACAGCCTGATGAGAACGTTTTAGAGGTCTGAATAGAATCTCAAACTACCCACAACATTCCATTAAGCTAAAGCCTAATCCAGAGCAAGACTCTCTCTTTAATTCTATGAAGTCTGCAAGAGGTGAGAAAGCTGTAAAGAAATGTTTGAAGCTAGTGGAGGTTGGTTCCTGTGGTTTAAGGAAAGATGCCATCTCCATAACACAAAAGTGCGAGGTAGAGCAGCAGCTGCTAATGAAGAAGTTGAAGCAAGTTATCCAGAATAGCTAGTTAAGATAATTGATGAAGGTGGCTACATTAAGCAACAGATTTTCAATGTAGAGGAAGAGCCTCATACTGGGAAAAGAAACCATGTACAACTTTCATAGCTGGAGAGGAGAAGTCAATGCTTGGCTTTAAAACTTCAAAAAATAGGCTCTCTCTCTTGCTAGAGGATAATACAGCTGGTGATGGTGAATTGAAAACAATGCTCATTTATCATTTCAAAAATGTTAGAGCACTTCAGAGTTATGTTAAATCTCTGCCTATATACTATGTATGGAACAACAAAGCTTGAATGACAGCACATCTATTTACAGCATGGTTTATTGATTTCTTTTCAAAGAATGTGGTTTCTTTTCAAATATTATTGACAATGTACCTGATCATCCAAGAGCTCTGGAGATATACAAGAAGATTATTAATGTAGTTTTCATATCTGCATACACATCTATTCTGAAGCCCATGGATGAAGGAGTAATTTTAACTTTAGAGTTACGTTATTTAAGAATTATGTTTCATAGAGCTATAGCTGCCATAAATGGTGATTCCTCTGATGGATCTGGGCAAATTAAATTGAAAAACTTCTAGAAATGATTCACCATTCTAGATGCCATGATGAACATTTATGATATATGAGAGGAGATCAAAATATCAACATTAATAGGAATTTGGAAGAAGTTAATTCCAACCATCATGTATACCTTTGATGGATTCAAGACTTCAGTGGAGCAAGCCACTGAAGATGTGGTGGAAACAGTAAAAGAACTAGAGTTGAGCCTAAAGATAAGACTGAATTGCTGCAATCTCATAATCAAACTTTAACAAATGAGAAGTTGCTTTTCATGGATGAGCAAAAAAAGTAGTTTCTTGAGATGGAGACTTCTCCTGGTGGAAA
This sequence comes from Saimiri boliviensis, assembly GCF_048565385.1. Classification (NCBI taxonomy): domain Eukaryota; kingdom Metazoa; phylum Chordata; class Mammalia; order Primates; family Cebidae; genus Saimiri; species Saimiri boliviensis. The sequence goes on along the minus strand of NC_133452.1, from coordinate 24,335,778 downwards.
TGCTATGAACATTGTTGAAATTACAACAAAAAATTTAGAATATTTTACAAATTTAATTGATAAATCCATGGCAGGGGTGGAGAGGATTGGCTCCAATTTTGAAAGAAGTTCTGCTATGGGTAAAATGCTATCAAACCACATCACATGATACAGATAAATCTTTTATGAAAGAAGGAGTTAACTGATATGTCAAACTTCACTGTTGTTTTATTTTAAGAAATTGCCATAGTGACTCCCACCTTCAGCAACCACTATCCTGCTCAGTCAACAATCATCAACACTGAGGCAAGATCCTCCACAGCAGAAAGGTTATGACTCTTGGAAAGTTCAGGTTATAGTTTATATTTTTCAGAAATAAAGTATTTTTAGTCAAGATATGTGCATTTTTATGTACAGTATAGTGTACCCCTAACATTTTATACACTGGTAAACCAAAATCTATGTGTGACTACCTTGTGATATTTGCCTGACTGACATGACCTAGATCCAAACCCACATTATCTCTTTATTAAAGTATTTTCAATAAAGATATGTACAGTTATATGTATGGTATACTGCACCCCTAACATTTTATGCCCTGGTAAGCCAAAATCTATGGGTGACTGTCTTGTGATATTTGCTTTATTGACATGACCTAGATCCAAACCCATATTATCTCTGAGGTATGCCAGTACATACAGAAGGTTGGCCACACAGAGCAGGCCCTTGGTAAACACTGAACTGCATTGATACTGATTGGGCCAGTCAAGCTTAGGTCCAATAGAACAGAGAATAACTCAGGTGCGATATACAGTATATTCCATTTCTTCAGTTACAGCAAATGTTTGGCTCCAGGCTCAGTAATTTCCTTTCTGGAAACCAGAGAAAATTGCTTTTCTACATTAAATTTACATGAAACAAGGGAGCAAGCATATTTGATGCCTGAGAAAAGTAAGTACTAATGCTCCTAAATGCAACCTTCTATCTTTTTTGCAATCAAATTGTATGTGGTTATTATCATTATGTGATAAATTTGGTAAGAGACTCCTGAGAGGGAAACCACCAAACAAGAGGAAATGATCATCACCTTGAGGTTCAAAAAATTAACAAAACAAATTCTCTGACTTTACTTACTTAGCCAAAGGTTCTCAGCTTCAATCTGCTTGTTCCTCTGTCCAGCCAGTTCTGAAGCGGAGCTGCAGTAGCTGAGGACATCAGCACAACCACTTCGAACAGAGGCCACCATCTTTATGCCTTTCCACTAATCAGGAAGTGCAGTGGGACACCTGTGGAGGGACTAGTGTTGGTGGAAAAATCTGGGATATTCCCTTTGGATCAACAAATGGAACTTATAGTCAAAAACAGAGGAATGAGAGGATAATTAAATTTAAGGTTTTTAAAGCTTATTAACATAGATTCGTTTTGCTTCATTCACCATTATTGAATTCAAGTTAGTACGCACTTGATATTGAACTGTGCTAACCAGGCACTGGGGGTGCATAGCAGAAGGCATTGATACAGAAGTGTAGCAAGGGAAAGCTTGCTGTTTAGAGGCAGGCAGACCTGAGCTTGAATTTCTACTCTGCTTCCAACTTACTACCCATATTATTGTACCAGTTATTCAGCCTCTTTGAGCCTGAATTTCCTAATCTATAAAACAAAGATTATGTCTCCCATAAAGAGCTGTTGTGAAGGGTAACAGATCACACCTGTAATGTACCCATAGCTGACTATCCGTAAAGAATACCTGCTCTCCCAAGGAGTTTACCATCCACCTGGGAGGCAGAAATTTACATAATTAACCAACATAAAACGTGATAAATATTATTAAGCAAATCTTATGGAAATAGAGACAAGGGAGTAGTTAATTCTTCTAGAAGGGTTTGACAGGGAAGGTTTTACAACCAAGCCTCTGGATTTTACTATCTGATGCTAACATTGACCTACTCACCTTTATAACCATCGGCTTATAAGCATGCTTTTGTAGCTCCTCTGTAAAAAGAATATAACTAAGTCTTCCCTTGATCCCACACCTCTCTCTAGCTAATTGCTCATTTCTCTCCCTCCTTCGCAGTGAAACCTAGAAAGATATGCTATCTCCACCTCCCTGTATTCTTCAACCCACTCCCATCTGTCTGATGTCCTTTCCACTGAAATATTTCCCCCTACCTTGGCTACTCTTTTCAAGTTTCCTGGCTGCAGTTTCTCTGCGAACACCTAGTCCAGCTCTCTTCCTTTCTCTTTACATTCTCTCCTTTAGACTACCTCGTCTAGTCCCTTACTTCAAGTACAATTTGTCCCATGATGATCCCTAGATGTACATTTTCAGCCTTAATCTCCCTCTTCGGCACCAAACTTAAATATTCAATTGCTGATCTGACACGATCATGTTGATGTCTAACAGGCTTTCCAAACTTAACATGTCTAACACAACTATCGATTTTTGCAAACTTCCCTCAACAAAACAAAACACCACAAAAAAAAAAAAATATGTTTTTTCTTACTCTTTCTTGTCTCGAAAAAGATGATACCAGGAGTCATTGTTGATTCCCTCATTTCTTCACCCCCTATTTCTGATCCATCATCAAGTCCTGTTAACTCTACTTCCTTGTTCATTTCCTTCCTCTCCTCTGTAACTGCCATGGCCCAAGCCACTGCCATCTTTCATCTAGACTCCTGCAATAGCTTCATAATTCATCTTATAATGACCGATTTTGCCTCACTATTCTCTACTCTCCACCAGATAGTCAAAGTAAGTCTCAAAAACCGCAGATCATAGGCTACTCTCCTTTTCTCCAATACCTTCTCATTTCATTTGGAAAAGGTCTTCAGTTCTTTGCCAAGACCTAAAAGTCCCTATGCTATCTGGCACCACCTACTTCTCTGCCTCCATCCCCCTACCCTATGCCCCAGGCACAAAGGGTTTCTTTAATATCTCAAATGCACAAGCTTATTCCTGTTCAGGGAATATTTGAATTTTTCCTTTGCTCTTTTGCAGTACTCAAGCCTCAACTTCCGCATAATTAGGTCTACTTCATGTATCAGGTATTAGCTCAAATGTCTCCTCCTCAGAAAAGTAACTCCAACCATCCTTCACAGTAGATCCCTCCACCTTTCCCCCACCAATCGCTTTCTGCCAAGCCACCCATTTTTCCTCTGCACATCGCTTATTTCTTTCTTAATTTATATTTGTGTGCTTGTTTACTGTTTCTCTATCTCTAAAACGTAAGATTCAGGAGAGATTGCATCTTGAGATAGCTTGTATATTGCTATATCTCTAGCACCTAGATCAAAGTTTGATGTTTGAGAAACACATAATGGTTTCTGAATGAATAAAGATAGTTCTGAAAGCCTTTAACAAGAGAGGTTGTTAGATTACTAATTAAAATTATACTAAAGTATTTGCTATGGTTTCACTTACTTATGCCCCTTATTCCAATAATAAACCTAATTGAGAATCTGCTGTTTGGTGAAAGGAGTGGTAATGCTGAAATGATTTTACTCACAGACAACCTTTGTGCTCTTGCAAGAGTAGTCATCAGTTAATGGTAAGCAATAAGGGCACAATTTAGGCTGTCAGGGTACTTCACCTGACTCTGAATGAGGTCATGCACGAAACAATATATTTAAGGCATTTATTTACTGAGTGAAAATGAGAGGATATATTATTCTGAAACTCTTTTCTCCTAGATCAAAAAGAAATTCAAGACAATTCAGAATATTTTCTATCTCTACAAATGCTAAAGAAAACCATACCCATTTTACAGAAGTTAGCCTAGCAATTTAAAGGAGGAGGAATTAAGAGACAAGTGAAAGCAGTTATTTCAACAAAAACATATTCAAAGTAAATCAGGAACACAAAGCCTTTTCTAAGTTATGCACCTCTTGGGAGTCCACATGTATCTACGCAATGAAAGGGCCATTCAATGTAAGCCCGGAGCCAGGTTCTCTGCAGTTGCAGGAAATTGATTCATTTTTGGTGAAGGAGCAGATTCACTAGCTTTCCTTCCCTAAGTGCCCAGTTACTGAGGCTTTTTAAAAGTCTAGTAATGCAGTTCTTATTTTCTCTATTTTGAAAGAAATTGTACCTCATTTGTGATCCTGTAAACTCTAGAAAATTACATCCCTCATAAAGAGTCACTTGTTGATATATCTACCTCTGACTCTGAGACTGGGAAGCCCAGTAAGTTCAGTTTCCATGTCTTCAAGTCAGGTTACATAAAGCTTGTTTAGAAACTGCCTCACCTGTAGGTCCTGTGTCCTTAAGATAATCACTGTCAATGTTGAAAGAATGCTGGATCGCTCTTCATCTTTTTATCTCCTTCCCAGGTAATTTATTACTTTTATATTGAAAATTCAAGCAACAGAAAAAGACCAGATAAATCTTTCTTCCATTGCCCCATTACTCCAAGACAGGCAACTGCCACACCCTTGGATCTTGAGATATGCAGTGTTAAACAAGCCAGACAAGGCTCCAGAGAGTCTGTTCGTAACATCTGTGTAACCATCGCTTTAAAATGGACAGGGTAAAAGTTGCTTTATTAAATTCTGACAACCTTCAAACAAAGTGAATACAATTCAAGGTGACTCCTACTGCCAAGGAAATCTTGCTTCTTCCAGGACGGTATTTTTCAACACCCTGTGCTCATCACAATCACCTGGGGGGTTATTCTTTAAAATACGCTGAAAGGTTATAATTGAATTGGTTTGAGGTAGGATCTGATCATGGGTATTTTTTAAAGCTCTCCCAAGGTTCTAATGAGCTGCCACAGTTGAGAACCATCTCTGTAGGTGGGTGAGCAAGCAGCTCCAGCTTCCAGAAGACCCAGAGAGGAGCCTGACTGGAAAGTCCAGACCCCAGCTTTGCAGCACTGACTGTCAGAGCTAATAATACACAAATAAGGAACTATAAAGCAAGAAACACAGCTCAGTTAGCACTAATAATCAGTGAGGTAAAGTAGATCCATTCTACAGCTAAAATGTCTTAATCACAATTGTGTCATGTCTATAGTTATTTTGGGTAAGTTAAATTGAGTAAAAATGCTCTGTTGTTTATAGCTTCAATTGGGGTTTGCTTCTTCTGAGGATGCTCTTGGTAACTTCATATTCACTTTGTGAAATTACCTTTTCCAAATTGACTTTCACAGGAGTGAAACTCCCTGAGTCATTCCTCTGCCTAAAGCCCTGCTTTGATGTGTTTAAGGCAGGGGAAAAAATCCCTTTAAATGAATTTCAACACGATGTCAAATGCAGTTTAAAAGTTAGAAAAATATTATCATAAAATTGCTAAAGTCAGTAATGTTTTGAAGTTTCACAGCAGCACAATGAACAGTTGAAAGTATTATTCAGTATGTACTTTGTGGTTCTTTGCAGTCTACTGGCTTTCCAACTTTATTGCTAAGTGTCTTTGGAGGGGCTACTTTGTTTTGTTTTTGCCATTTCTTTACCCAGACTCTCAGTTCATTTCTAGGATGTTTGATAGTTTGATTGTCTTGCTTCTCCAAGTTTGGTTTTTTGTTTTTTGTTTTGTTTTGTTTTGTTTTTAGATGGAGTCTCACTCTGTTGCCCAGGCTGGAGTGCAGGGGCATGATCTTGGCATCTTGGCTCACTGCAACCTCTGCTTACCAGGTTCACGTGATTCTCCTGCCCCAGTCTCCTGAGTAGCTGGGATTACAGGCATGTGCCACCATGCCCAGCTAATTTCGTATTTTTTAGTAGAGATGGGGGTGTCTCACCACCTTGGTCAGGCTGGTCTCAAACTCCTGACCTCAAGTGATCCACCCGCCTTGGCCTCCCAAAATGCTGGGATTACAGGCATGAGCTACCACACCTGGCCCCTTCTTCAGGTTTTTATGTTCACTCACTCACACAGACCTGGGCTGTCCACTTATGAAGCAGACCCATTGGCCACCCTTGCTGATCACTGAGCTCTCCCCTGATAGTGGGCAAGGATTTTTGCAAAGTCATCCACACTCAGCCTCTTTGTCTTTCTTGGAAGTGTGGAAACAAATGAAGATGAGCCACATGAGAAAAGTAAAGGCTATTTATTCAGAGCTTGGTATGGCAAGGGGCTCAGCTACCATCACTTGAGTTTTGGCAGTGACTCAAAGGCAGACAGAGAAATGGAAAAGCTTTATCATGGAAAAAAGAGGAGGCTTCAGTATGCCCTGATTGGAGGTTTTTGGCATGGGAAGACTGTAGGTAGGCTCAATAGAATGGGGCACCTGGCCAGGCGTGGTGGCTCACACCTATAATCCCAGCACTTTGGGAGGCCAAGGTGGGTGAATCACTAGGTCAGGAGATGGAGACCATCCTGGTCAACATGGTAAAAGCCCTTCTCTACTAAAAATAAATAAATAAATAAATAATAGCTGGGTGTGGTGGCACATGCCTGTAGTCCTAGCTACTTGGGAAGCTGAGGCAGGAGAATTGCTTGAACCCAGGAGGCAGAGATTGCAGTGAGCAGAGATCATGCCACTGCACTCCAGCCTGGCCAACAGTGACTCTATCTTGAAAAAAAAAAAAAAAAAAGAATGGGGCAACCTATGTGATTGGCTAGGGGTACATTTTTGGCTTTGTCTGGTTGGTCCTAAGTCAGACAGGAGAACAAAAATTAAAGAAGAGATCAGCTATTATTGAAATCCTGGTCATTTGGGGCCATTTGATATAGGAATTATTGTTTAGTTTCCGGGATTGTTACTAGAGATAGCAGTTTAACTTCCTGCAAGTCTGATTTATAGCAGGCTGGTTTTCTGAGTTGCATAAGGTAGTTAAGGAGTTGGTTTCCTGGATACGTGGCTACAGGTTGTGGGTAAAAGTTTTCTTTTTATATTTGCTCTGTCCATTGTCTATTTGCATATTCCATCTCTTGAAAGCAACAGAACATGGGTTAGGGTGGTTATTTGACCCTGTGCTTTCCAGCTTGTCTCACATCCTGACTACAGTGATTATAGACACAAATACACTGATAATTATGCTAATTAGATATCTTATTTTCATAATGCAGAAACACTAGGAAATGGCCCAGAGTATTATTTTAGCTACTTCTTTTATTGTTGTATACTTCTTGGTTACTCTAAGTTTTGGGTTAAAATATAAAGGACCAGAAGGCAGATGCTGTCCTATAAGAGGCTTTTTTAAGTTCCAGGATATATGTGCAGAATGTGCAGGTTTGTTAACATAGGTATAACATAGGTGTCACGGTGGTTTACTGCACCAATCACCCATCATCTAGGTTTTAAGTGCGGCATGCATTAGGTATTTGTCCCAGTTCTCTCTCTCCTCTTCCTCCCCACCCAACAGGCCCCCATGTGGGTTGTTCCCCTCCCTGTGTCCAGGTGTTCTCATTGTTCAACCCCCACTTATGAGTGAGAATATGTGGTGTTTGGTTTTCTGTTCCTATCTTAGTTTGCTGAGACTGATGGCTTCTAGCTTCATCCATGTCCCTGCAAAGAACATGATCTCATTCTTTTTTATGTGAGCATGGTATTCCCTGGTGTATATATGCCATATTTTATTTATCTTTCTTTATCCAATCTATCATTGATGGGCATTTGGGTTGGTTCCAAGTCTTTGCTATTGTAAATAGTGCTGCAATAAACATACATGTGCATGTGTCTTTATAATCGTTTGGGCACATACCCAGTAATGGGATTGCTGGGTCAAATGGTATTTCAGGGTTCTAGATCCTTAAGGAATCACCACACTGTCTTCCACAATGGTTGAACTAATTTACACTCCCACCATAGTATAAAAGCATTCGTATTTCTCCACAGAATAGTCCTTTTTTTTTTTTTTTACATGCTTTGAGTTCATGCACTCTGGGAACTTAATACATATTTAGTAATAACTTGGAAATGAGAAGAACTTGCAAATAAGTGCTATGGAAACCAAGATGCCTGAGCAAGTAGATTTTGGATTTCTTTGAATGTAAATCAGAGAATACTCGGGCAGCTCTTCATCAAGAGCTCTTTACTATCACACCCTCCATGTTCTCTCTCCCTCTTGCTTCTTAGAGCATCACTTATCAATGACAAAACTTGAACAGCAATCAGAAGTTCTAGTTTCATGAAGTGGAGTACCCCATATCATATGGCTTGATCGCCTTTCCAGTTAAGCTCAGAGTTAATAGCTGACAAAACCACAGCAAGTAAATTGTATAATTTCTTTTGTTGTCAGAATGTCTAAGTGTTGTAACAAGACAAAAGTATTGAACTAGACAATTAATTTGTGATAAATAAAAGTGTTTTATGCTAAAATTTACCTTACAATTTTACCTAGGTTTAGCCTGGGAATGGTAGCCATATACAGTACTAAACTCAAGGCTAAACACTTTTAACTACATTCTTTGGAGTAATTCACACAATCATATGGTACCTACATTATTTCAGGCATCCCCAAACTTTTTACACAAGGGGCCAGTTCACTGTCCCTCAGACCGCTGGAAGGCCACCACATACCGTGCTCCTCTCACTGATCACCAATGAAAGAGGTGCCCCTTCCTGAAGTGCGGCGGGGGGGGGGGGCGGATAAATGGCCTCAGGGGGCCGCATGCGGCCCACGGACCGTAGTTTGGGGACGCCTGCATTATTTCCATTTCACAGATGAAGTGACTGAGACTCAGAAAAGCCCAAAGGAACACAGCAAATACATTGCACAGCTTTTGTTCCATGTAACAGAAATCCTTAAGAGCACATGTATTATGGAGTTATGGAAACAGCTCAACCCTCAGAGGCTAGGCCCAATTTTGTTCCATATTAGCTAGCAAACTTTCTTTTATACCATCACCAAATGATAACATACACTGCATTATGATAATACAAGCATATACAGTAAATTCCTTCTACACAAATTCATAATCACATCTTGCCTCAGGGAGCAAAGTCAGGACATGTTTATCAAAGCTGCTGCCAAAACTGTCACTAAGGATTTGACAGTGCCATATTCCCCACCTTCACTTCAACTCTGTGGTTAATTTAAAATCACTTTTTTCTTTTGTTATCTTTAGTTCTCCTCCAGGCATCTTATCAGTACCTGTTTCTCTGTAATAAGCTGGGGGATTTTAATATTCTTAGAAGTTGACAGTAGCATTCATGGTACAGAGAAGAGATCCACCAATGCTCAAAAAATTACTTGAAACCCCCAGTTGTAGTAGACAATTGTCTCCTGATCTGTTGAACTTGATATATCTCAAATTTTCTACTAATACACTGAATTTTAAAACACTGGTGGAAAAAAACTGAAGGGAAACCACAAGGAAAAAAGTATGTTGGAAGTTACTGATGCTGTGAGAAGAGTTCTGAATTCTCAGAGCTCAGCTTGGGTTGAGTCAAAATTACTTTAACCCCTGGGAGACAGCAAGACCCCATACTTGGTTCTAAGAAGTTGTCTTTGATTCCCCTCAGCACTACTCACCTCCCTTCCCTGTTTACTTGGTATGAATCACTAACCCAATAACAACCTCAAAAAATTTTTTTCATGGCACCAGGGATTCTCATATGTACATGAGAAGCCTAGAGCCGGAAAAGATCTTACGGTTGCACATTTTCAACTCTGAACCAAAGCATGAATCTCTAATCCTATGTTCCTGGACAAGTTAGATCTGAACTCTATGATAAGTAAAAAATAAAACATTTTGCTCTTTAGGGAAATTTGTCTTTTACTAGTAAGGACACATTTCAGAAAACAAATTCATATCTTTTACAAAAAATGTAAAAGATTAAGAACTAGGGGTGTGGTAAATTCAGAGTCCTAAAATCACTTAGAAATTTAAATTAATTAGAGGACAGGTGTATATGACAGAATTATCTTCAATTTCCATTTCAAAAAATATATTAAAATATAGAATAACTATATGCTAAATCTGTTCTCATTTCTGATTCATCACAAAATATCAATGAGCAGTTCAAAGCCAAATATAAATTTTGGCCTACAACTAGCAGAACCAGCAGCCTTTTCAATTGTATGCGAGGATACAATACTCTGACATATACGCTGCACGGACATATATGCATGCATTCAGTTTTTTCCTGTAATTTTAAAGACGTGACCAGATGCCTTGTATCCAAGAAAAAATCATGTATGTAAACAGTTTAATCAAGAACTAAAAATAACTTTGTAACTATTTGAGACCGTGTGTGTGTGCGTGTGTGTGTGTGTACCAAGTATATGTGTGTGTGTGTATATATACATATATACATAAAATTATAACATACATATATAATTAAATGTATGTGTATATATAATACAAACTGTATGCGTGTGTATATATATTATAAACACATATATATTATATAGATATTTTATATATATATTATATATATATATATATATAAAAATTGGTGTTCTGTATTGGAATCAATCATTAATGGTAAGCCATTCAAATAAATGAAAATACTTCGGGTTATTTTTACCTAGCAAATGAAAATTTTCTCGAACCAAATGTGTATGCAAACAATCTGTTATTCAACTATAAAAAATTAATGATTTTGTAAGTACATGACCTCATTTTCAACAAATGCTTCCAAAGATGCCAACTGAAGGTGTCAAAATGAGTCAAGAATTCCTGAATTTTCATCTTTGTATTCTCAGCATTGGCACAGTTTTCTGTCATATTGTGGATACTAAACAGATATTTTTAATGAATGAATGAAGCAGAATTAAGATTATACTTGTAATGATGGCGATCAAATGATGAGGATCCTCCAGAGGCAGATTTGAAACAAATTAACATGAGTGTCTTTAATTTTGATACATTAGAAAACATTTTCATGCACAAAAATCCACCCAAACTACATAGAACTCTGATTAGTTTCTGTACCTTGAAAGTCAGAAAATTATATAGCAGAATATTATACATTTCCAAATAATATGTCAATTTTTAGATTTTTCTTTAATATTATTTTTAAAACCTCACTTTTATATATGAGAAGATGATGCTTAAAAAAAAAAAAAAGGCAGACTTGGCATGGTGGCTTACACCTGTAATCCCAGCACTTTGGGAGGCTGAGGCAGGCAGATCATGAAGTCAGGAGTTCAAGACCAATCTGACCAATATGGTAAAACATCATCTTACTAAAAATAAAAAAATTAGTCAGGCATGGTGGCACACACCTGTAATCCCAGCTACTCAGGAGGGTGAGGCAGGAGAATTGATTGAATGCAGGAGGCTGAAGTTGCAGTGAGCTGGATCATGCCATGGCACTTCCAGCCTGGGCAACAGAGGAAGACTTCATCTTAAAAAAAAAAAAAAAGAAAGAAAGAAAGAAAAAAAAAAGCTGCTCAAGCTCAAAAAAGCATAGAATTATTTGAAAGGAATTGGGGACCAATATGCAATTAGTGGAAAACATTATCAGACTACAACTACAAAACATATAACAGAAAAGAAAACATTCAGTTAAAAAGTCAAAAGTCTATGTCTTATAAGCATATAGCTACTAAAGGTTCTGACTACTTTCCCACCATGAAAAGTATTGTTAAAGATCAGAAAGCCATATTTTTTCTCTGCTACCCAAATTTCGTGTGGGATACTTCCATCACACCTTTCTGAATTCCCTTTGCCATAACAACTGAACAGACTCATCTCTTCTTCCTCTTCAAAAAGGAAGTTATTGCTTCTTGGCACAACCTGCCTCTTCCTAGTAGACAAGTGGATTTCAGCAATGAGTGAACAGTCATGTATCCTGGATTGGGGGCTACAAAAAGTCATCTTCAGTTCTGACTAAAGTGTCCTTCAAGATGTTCAGGAAAGGGTCAGCTTTAAAAACATATACAGGTGAAAACAGTATGAGAAGATGTTGAAATATTGTAACAAAGTCAACTGCTGAGGCAAAAATATTTTACTGAAAGCCCAAAATCGTCAGGGAATAAAATGCTTTTCATAAAGCCAAGTAGAACATACACACCTGATGTCATTTGGTAGATAACTGAAGCCAAGGACCCTTTCTAGATCCCTCTGGACAGTCAAATGTCGCTTTGGATTCTTTAATCTATAATATTTGGCTTTATTTTATGTTAGTTTGCTTGCTTCCTCTTTTTTTGTTTTTACTTTTTGTTTTTGTTTTTCTTAGGTTTGTTTCTGAGGAGTCTCACTCTTGTTGCCCAGGCTGGAGTACAGTGGCATGATCTTGGCTCACCACAACCTCTGCTTCCTGGGTTCAAGTGATTCTCCTGCCTCAGCCTCCCAAGTAGCTAGGATTACAGGCGCCTGACACCACTCCTGGCTAATTTTCGTATTTTTATTGGAGACAGGGTTTTGCCATGTTGCCCAGGCTGTTCTCAAACTCCTGACCTTGGGTGATCCACCCACCTTAGCTTCTGAGTCTGCAGCTCAGAAACATTAAATGACTTGCCCAAGGCCATACGATTAATTTTGGTAGAACTAGGAAAAAAGTTTACTGGTTCCAAATTTCCTGTTCTTTCTATTGAAACAATGTCTTTAATAATTGAAAGAAAAACGTATTTGTTTTATATCTGTTTTTTCATTAAAGAGGAAGTTTCCTCAGGGTATGGGAGAAATGCAGGTATTAAGAACACAATCCAGGTGTCTCCTGAATACAAAGACGTATTGCTTACATGGACTGTAGATTTTCTAGACCACTCACTACATTGATCTTTGTCATGTCCTTTATCTCCCCTGGGCCATTTTTCCCCTAGATTTCCAAGAACTATGAAAGGGAAAAGACAGCTGTACACTCCAGTACAGTTCGGGATTTGCTAGTGGCTCAATTGGAAATCTTAAATATTGAACGTGGGAAGCCAAAATGGGATATTGTATTTATCGACTTTACCAACTTCTGAAAACATTTATTTAACAATAGCTATCATTAATATTCCCAATTTTGGTGACCAAAATTAATGAAAAAAGTAAAGCTTCTGGTGAGTCTCATGGTGACTGAACTCTGTTGAAAAAAAAAAAAAAAAAAAAACGGACAAATTATTAAGCTGGAGTTAAGTCTGGCAGAGGAAAATTCAGCAGGCAGAACCCAGAAAATCAAACGGAACAGGCTAAATTACCTGATGAATGAGTCACAAGTGGGTCTGATTCCCTAACCTCCATCAGAAAGGCCACAGCAAGCTTGCTGCTCACAGATTGCTAAGCCCCATTGGCTGCTGGCAGAGTACAAAGTCAGTGAAAGAGTGAGTCAGACTCCACCTGGGTTTGTGACTTTTTGGAGTTTGCAACCCCATTTTCTCAACAACTGGACTGCTGACATTTATTTGCTCACTCTTAATAAAATCTATGCTGCTTCCAGCTCAGTAACATTGGACAAAACATAGTTCACTGCTTCCTTAGATAAAGTAAAACAGCCAGCAATCAGAATTACCCAGAACTAATTAGTAAATTGTGTGGGCAGAGGAAAGGTTATCAAAGTCAGGATCCAAGTTCATTAACAAGGTGTGCATTAGGTAGAAAGCCTGGCAAACATCCTGTACTAAAATATTATAAATTAGGGGTTTTTTTCTGCCTAATAAAAGTAATATGTTTAGTGCTTTTTTTTTTTTTTTTTTTTTTTTGAGACGGAGTTTCACTCTTGTTACCCAGGCTGGAGTGCAATGGTGCGATCTCGGCTCACTGCAACCTCCGCCTCCTGGGTTCAGGTAATTCTCCTGCCTCAACCTCTTGAGTAGCTGGGATTACAGGCATGTGCCACCATGCCCAGCTAATGTTTTGTATTTTTAGTAGAGACGGGGTTTCACCATGTTGACCAGGATGGTCTCGATCTCTTGACCTTTTGATCCACCCGCCTTGGCCTCCCAAAGTGCTGGGATTACAGGCTTGAGGCACCGCACCCGGCATTTAGTGCTTTTTAACAGCAGAAACTGGTATGTCTGTGGCAACCTTGAAGACTTAGCAGGACATAAGATGATCAATCACTTTAAAAGGAGTGGCTTTTGCTCAAGTCAGCCCACTGGCAACAGGTCCTTTGATACTCTGAAGCCTGAACGAGTATTGCTTTTTTTGGAGAGAAATAGTAAATGCCCAGTAGCCTGGGTTTTTTCCTCTTTGGCTCCCAGGATAGGATCCCTGACTCATTTTTTCACCAAAATAACAATCTTCATAGTCACAGACAAAATGACACATATCACTTGGAAGGTTTGAGCATATTCAGTTGTGTTTAGCATCCTAAGGTTGAACAATATGGCTAGGACCTTTGGTTAAAATACAGTCCTGGATTTCCTTTTCCCTTACTCCACATTCAATAAATCTTCTACATTATCACTTCTGAAGCCTAAGTATCTCTGGAATCTATGCAATTCTTTCTATCACCTCTACCATTATTGTAATCCAGTCCACCATTATCTTCTTCCTAGACCACTAATTTTTCTCCTTACATTCATTCTTATTACTTAGAAAGAGCTACAATGAAATCTCAGTGGCTTACAGCAAGCACCATTTGTTTTTGTCACTTGAGGTCAGTGGGCTGGCTTAGTTCAGACCTGCTCTGTGTTTCATCCTTAGACGAGTGGCTGTGTGAGCATACTCTTCTCATGATTTGTGCAGAGGCAAGAAGCCAAGTCACATCATACAAGTACAGCTAAAGCCTCTGCTCATGTCACATCCATTAACATTCCATTGGCCAAGTAATCACATGGCCAAACCTACCATCAAGTACGTGAGGAAATACATTCCCTATAAACTAGTGGCAGAGGATGCAAAATCACAAAAACAAGGATCTATCATGCTGTAACTGTGAAAGAAGTTCAGAATTAGAAGTGATAATACAGTTTACCATATGACTTATTCTTTCTTCCTCAAGTCATACCAGAGACGACTTTTAAGTAAATAAATCTAAATAAACATATCACTCCTTAATGGCTTCATTACCATTGCTATAAATGTGCCCTTCAGAGCCCTGCAGAACCAGAGCTGCTCGTTGTGTCTGCCTCATCTCTTGGGATCTTTCTCCTCTACTTCCCAGCTCCAGCCGTACTAACTTGGTTTATAACAAACTCTTTCCCAATGAAGATATTTCCTAATGATGATATTCACTCTGCCTGGAATAACTTTCCTTCTCTTTCTCTTCCTTTACACTAGATCTGAAGGCTGTCACCCTCTCAATTTTCCTTGACCAAGGATGTTGGATGTTGGATCTGCTCTTTAAAAACTCTGAATGCATTCTAACTCTCCCTTATTGCACTTACCACATGCGTTAATCAGGGTTCTTTAGAGCAACAGAATCAATATTATGTAGAGATATATGAGAGGAGATTTATTAGGGGAATTGGCTCATGCGATTGTGGAGGCTAAGAAGTCTCAACATCTATCATCTGCAAGCTGCAGAACCAGAGATGCCAGTGGCATAGCTCCATTCACGTCTGAAGGCCTGGGAACTGGGATGCCTACAGTGTAACTCAATCGGAGACTGAGGTCTAAACACCTGGGAAGCTGCTGGTGAAAGTTCCAGAGTACAAAGGCCAGAGAATCTGGATCTGTGATATTTGAAGGCAGAAGAAGATAGATAACCCAGCTTTGGGGGAGAGAGAGGAAAAAAAAAGAAATCTTCCTTTTCTCTGCCTTTTTGTTCTATCTGGGTGCTCAGTTGGTTGTATGGTGCCTGCCCACATTAGTAAGGGCAGATCTTCCTTACCCAATCTACTGATTCAAAGTTCAATCTCTTCCAGAAATAGCTTCACAGACATACTCAGAAATAATCCTTTACCAGCTCTCTGGGTATCTTTTCACCAGTCAAGTTGACACCTAAAATTAACCATCACATCATGATTATAATTAATTTATATTTAGTAGTCTAATCATTGTCATGATTGCTAAAGTGTAAATTCCATGGTTGTAGAAACTGTTTCGTGGAGGGAGTGTGTTAATATCTTAGCTCCAGTGTTTTGTCATAATAAACACTGAAAACATATATTTATGGAATTCAGAAAGTAAAAATAATATAAAAATCATATAGATATAGACATGTAGAGAGACACAGATTCCTATATTCCCATATATGATTGTATACTTTTTTTAAATGATCTTCCCTCCTCATTTTACCCCTTCAGTACCTCTTTGTATACTAAAACAGAAGAGTCTAGAATTTGGAGCCCTGTGTTTAAATCTCAGCTTTGCCATTTAGTAGCTGTGTAGGTCAACAGTTTAATCTTTTTAGCCTTTCTTACTCTATAAAATAGTAATTTCTACTTTGCAAGGCTAAATCAGGTACACATGAACAAATACTCAACCAATTGTTTCCTTCTCTATTCTTGCCCTGTAGCCTAGTTACCATGCTGGAATATTATAGTTCTTGTTGGGCATTTTGACCTGGACTTGCTGACAGCTACAAATAAATCAAATCTCTCAGCTTTCTAACAGAACAACCCATCTAACCTCTATGTTGGTTAACTTTTCAACAGTTTCAGCTCCTCAGTCTTTCCCAGTCCCTCTACACTACACTAACTCTGGCTTTCCTTCATCTGAGATTTCTCCTGGATTTTCCAGTAACTCCAGGCTCTGGTCACTATAGTCCAGTGGCCACATTTAGGTTGAGTAGATCTTCAATCAAAAGTCTCCAATGATAAGCAAAGTACATCAGCTGACCACTGAATATGTGCATCATAATGAAACTTGTATGGTTTTAAGCCTTTGGGTGTACGTGGAATCAAATTCTACAAGAAACACGACAAAATACAGATTCTATCTAAATGGACGGGATCTGAAGCTCTGTGTAGTAGATTGAATAATATATACCCGTAAAATTACGTCACCCATTTTTGCTGTATAGGCTACCTTGATGAATAGAGAGACCTATATCTATTTGACACCTGCCTGTTACTTTTAGTTCGCTCTTGCTGTTATACAGAAAAAACCCTTCAAAGATAACATAAGAACCTTCAGGGCAAAATTACACAACAAGGGAACTCAGCCCTGAAGAATAATGAAAATGTATATGTGCTGATCCACAGACACTATCTTGGGTTATCAAGATATTTATTTTCTTTTTAAATTTTTTATATTATTTGACTGTATATTATAATAACGCATGCTTTTTAGAAGTAATGAAAACACTTATTTTATAAATCCTAATAACTACCCCCAAACTAATATTCTATGACTTTTTTTTTAAGTAAATGAGATCCAAATACTCAACAGTGGCCTCACAGGCCTTTCCTGCTTCAGCTCCAGATTATTTTTTCAGCCTTTGCTCTTACCAAGTTCCTTGGCACTCCCGCATGCTGCAGTTAAATCATGCCCTTTATTTCTGTCTCCATGTGGAGCTGGAATGGTCATTCATCCCCATGACTTTGGCAAGACTCTTCATTTTTCACAAAGGCACACTGACCTTCTTCTCTTTCTGGTAACCTCTATAATATTTTAATGAGCTTCCAATCACGAATTCAGTTTATTTGCACTTTAGAGACTCCTGAGAAAATGTAGCCTCAAACATTTGCTCTCTAACTTCTATTAAGAACCCAAATAAGAAATGTATTACTCTTCACTATTCCCTGAGGACATTTACTTCGCACAGCGAATCTTCCCATTTCAGTCCATCACAGTCCTGTCTACGGCAAACCCGGCTGTGACAAGGCCCTTGGAAGCAGCCTTTGCATTTAACTCATAAAAATCTTGAAGTGGGACATTGGTAGGTCTAATTCCAGAATACATGAATATTAAATGGATAGTTTACCAAAGACATCATGGAAAGATGGGAAAAAAGGTATACATGGTAGCGGCACCTACTTCAAACCCAAATTGATTGCCATTGATCCCTCTTCTTTGTCTCCTAAAAGCCTCTGCAATGAAGACGCCTCTGTGTCTTCTCCTCTGTTGCCTTCTGCTGCCTTTAAAAACCCTCTGTTCTCCTAAGAACTAAACTTGGTTCTCACACTCACTTTGCTTGCTCCACGCAATAAATCAATAGCCAATACCTACGTCTGCACTTTGGTGGTTTCAGTTCCCACTCCGAAGAGAATTATCAGAGTATCCATCAAACAAAACAAGGCTCTTTTTAATGGAAAATTCTACTGCTAAGAAGGTACCACTTTCCTGATACTTCAGATCTCATCTGAAGCCCTGTGTAGGCAATTGAATAATATACCCTGTAAAATTATATTGAGAATTATTACAAGGAATAGAGACACCTATATCTATTTTGGCATCTGCCTAACTGTTACTTTTTGGTCTCTCTTGCTGGTGCACAGAAAAATTATTCAAAGATAGCATAAAAACCCTCAGGGCAAAATTCCTCAGCAGGAGGCCACAGCCCCAAAAAGTGATAAAATATATGTGTTGTGAGCCACAGACGCTTTTTACATTTTTGCCTCCTGCTCAATTCTTTAAATGTTTATCTATCTATCATCTATCTATTAAAGACAAAAGGCAATTTTACTTCAAATGCCTTCCTTATTTTTGGTTTGAAATTTATAAGCCTACTTATCATTGCAAATGATATATATAAAGCAATATGATTCTGTTTTGAAGAATTAGAAACCAAAAATTGTTCTTATGATTTACACAAGGCATTTCACTTGCAATGATGTAATCCTTTGTCAGAATTTTATTTACATACAGTTGGCTCTAGATGCAAGTAATAGGAACAGAGTATTCACGAGGCAGAACTGAGGAGTAAGGAATATTTTACTCTTCAACTTCACTGACAATAAATCGTCGCACTTCTTAGTTCCCTGCCATAAATAAATAAACCCTAACACTATAAACAGATATTACAAAAACATTTCTAAGGAACATATGATAGAAACCTATCCATGATGGCAATGGAGCTGAGCATAGGAAAACTGCTAAGGGAAATTGCATCTGGGTCAGCTGTACCAGAGGGGCTTGTGATAAGCAGACTGCTTTCCCTAGCACGGACTGATGGCCACTTATGTCTCTGTCCCAGAACAAGAGAGCATGTATGTGGCAGTAGTGTGTAGAAGTTTTACAAAAGCCATCTGGCCATGAAAGCCATATGTGGCCATGTTTCACTGCTGCTACCTCATGTTTCGTACACCTCAACATTCTCCATCACCTGCCCTGACATATTCTATAATACCTGAGCAACAGCAGATGGGGTAGGAATAACCCAAGGAGTCTTCTAACTTGTATTAATGTGAAACCCCTGTATGTTGCAGAGTTCATAGAACTTTTGTTTCTACTGAAAGAGCTCAAGAAATGTCATCCCAAAATATACTACGCTGGTACGCTGATTACTTCAAACTGAGGGCACTTTGGGAACAGCAAATGCAGGAAGAGACTTTCTCTGAACTTCCATCATTTGCCTAAAAAGAGATCCTCCAAAAGGAATACAATGGTCATGAATCCCCTTCCCAGGAACTTCATTAACCAGGGTTGGGGGATTAAGTTGGACTACAAGAGATGAGACTAGAGGTTAACGTGACATCCCCAAAGCATTTACTCTCCTTTAAGTAGTCTACAATCTTCCTTCCCTCTCTCCTATGAAAAGGGGATATAAGCTTTTAGATCTCACTGGGTTTGGTGGTGTTCACTTTTATTTCATGTGATATCCCTGTACACATAATGAATTGGTACACCTCTTCTCTTGTTAGCAGGCAGACTAACAAGAGAAGAGCTTAGCAGGCAGACTAACAAGAGAAGAGTTGTACCAATTCATTATGTGTACAGGGATATCACATGAAATAAAATTGACTCAATTTATTTCATAGACTCAATTTATTTCATAGACCTCAGAAAGCAGAGGGAAAGTGTTTCTTCCCAAACACTTTTGAGAATCAAATCAAAATCAAAAAACTCCCTAAATCCAGTTGACTATTGAAAGACGCCGGTTCACACGGTGCACGATCACTTATACACAGATTTTCTTCTGCTACGCCGCTCCTGAAACACCAAGACCAACCCCTCCTCTTCAGCCTACTCAGTATAAACACAAGGATGAAAACTTTTTATGGTGATCTACTTTCACTTTATGAAGAGGAAATTTATTTCCTCTTGCATATAATTTTCTTACTAACATTTGTTCTCTATTTTATTGTTAGAATACACTATATAGTACATATAACATATAAAATATGTGTTGTTCCTTCCAGTAAGGAAGCCTTACTGATAATATAAACAGTTATATAATACTCAACAGTAGGGTATTAGTAGTTTCGTTTGGCAAAAATCAAAACTGATATGTGAATTTCTGACTGTGCAGGGGGTCAGTGCTCTAACCCCCATGTTATTCAAGGTCAACTGTATAGTGAATAAGGTCTCCTGGCCCGAATTATATGTGTGAGAGATTTCATACCTTCAAGCCAAATGTCCCCACAGAAGTCTGAGAAAATATGGTATAATAAAATTTTATTTTGATTTCTGTTTTCAATGCTGTGACAGGTTATATCCCTTGAATGACTTTTCTGTTTAAGAGAGAGAAAATATTTTCCTAGGAATCATTTTAAATGCACTGTTGAGTTTACACAAAAAAGTATAAAACAGCAACAAAAAAAAGCAATCCAAACATCCTAAAAATTAGGTGAAACAGTAACTGAGTGGTAGGCAAATGCCCGGGGTGGCTTTGCCTTGAGGATTTCTGCTGAAACAGAGGAGAACTCAAGTTTCTGATGCAATTGTGGCTTAGTACACAAGAAACAGTAGAAAATTTCCAAGGAAAGCCTAGTAAAAGATTCATTTAAAAAGCAGATACTTTAATGACACTAAAGGGGAAAATAAATTTGTCTGGCTTGATTTTGACAGTGGATGAATATATATATATCCTGAGAAACTGAGACCTCAACTTGGCCTTCAAATGGGTTTTGCCCCAAATTTTCACTTTCTGGTCCAGTTCCATTAAAAATTATATTTAAAATGATTTTGAGTTGGTTGTGTCACTCAGAAGAGACTGGTAGAAGTATATGTAAATCTTCTCTGGTGGTGTCAGTTTCAATACTGACCAAATATCTAACACACATGTAATCAAGGAAAGTAAATCATTATCAGTACAAAATTCAAAGGATTCACAAGAATAAGGCACCATGAGGAATAAATCATAGAATCAAAATAAAGGACATGAAATATTACATTTTATGTACTTAATTTTTTTTGTAAAAGAAACTTAGAACCATGAACAAAGAATAAGGCATAGTAAAGAATTTCTAGATTTGATGTAGAACAAAATAAAATTATTTAGGTAAAATAAAATAATGAAAATTTAAAAATTAAACTGTTGAAAATAGATTCTCGGTGCCACAAAGAAAAATTAGCACTGAGACAAAGGATTTTTTAGCAATGCAATTTGTACTTCCTGGACTACAGGAAGGGTACCCTCGCTAGCCATCGTGCCATGAGAGTACAATGAACAAACGAAAACACACAAATTTATCCCTTACACGTTTGGGGTCGTCTTTACTGCTGTGACTTATCTCCATTGGCTGGAGCCAGACTTCACAACTAAACTAAAACCCAATTAGCTAATAACTTAAAACTTTTTTAAACAGGTAAAAGCAATGGAGAGCTGGGACATGCCTGTGAGCATGTCCAGCACAGATATCTTGGTTAAAGTACAAGGACATAGAATGTACTACGTGCCCATAAGCATGGCATATCTAACAGCTACATAGGATAGGGCCTAACAAAGAATCATTAGTACACTTATTCTTTAACAAGAAAGGAAACTTTGAAAAGAAACTTTTCTTCTTCCCACATAAACTAAAAATTTAAGAGGGATTAAATAACTTAATAGATTTCTATGAATACAAAATCAGATAACTAGAGCACAGCTATGAAACACTTGAGACAAAATATGAAAAATACATTGAAAGAGATAATACAGTGACAAGGGCTATAAGAATGCCTGGTTATATATTCAGAAAAATATTTTTAAAAATGGAAAATATAAAATATTTAAAGATTTTAAAAGGCTGAGAACTTGTAAGAACTATTGAAAGACCTTCAGAGGCCAGAAGCTGATACATCTCAAGTAGAACAAATAAAAATAAATTATATTTTAGACACATAATAGTGAGATGGCAAAATGACAAAGAAAAAACACTTTTGAAAGCTTCCCAAAAAATACAGATGATCTACAAGGGAATGACAATTAGAATGACTGCTGACTTAACATCAGAAATAATGAAAATCAGAACATTAGGGGCCAGGTATGGTGGCTCAGGTGCGGTGGCTCACGCCTATAATCCCAACACTTCGGGAAGTCAATGTGGGCAGATCACCTGAGGTCAGGAGTTTGAGACCAGCCTGTCCAATATGGCAAAACCCCGCCTCTACTAAAAATACAAACATTAGCTGGGCATGGTGGCACATGCCTATAATCTTAGCTACTCGAGAGGCTAGGGAGGAGAATCTCTTGAACCTGGGAGGCAGAGGTTGCAGTGAGCCAAGATCACACCATTGCACTCCAGCCTAGGTGACAAGAGTGAGACTCTCTCAGAAAAAAAAAGAAAAAGAAAACCAGAAGATTGCAAAAAAGCAGACCTACAAAATATCACTTTCAACTTACATTTCTATACAAAGCAAAGCTGTCTTGCAAAAACAAATAGCAAAGAAAGATTTAGACAAAAATGAATGTTAGTTTACCACTAAAAGATGACCCACTAAATGTAATAAATATAGGTATTCTGAGAATAAAGTGATCCCAGATAGACTATTTGACATGTAAAAATAAATTATGTGCAAATATATTGATAAATATCTGAGCAAAAGTAAGAACTACTGACTGTGTAAAACTACTAAATTAATGACTAGTTTATGGTGAAATACAGTACTTCCTAATAATAGTGTGTGTTTCTACCCAGGTCTGGGCTTTGCACATGGGCTCTGACAACTGATTTTCCAAGTCCAGCAAACGTGTCCCCAAAAAGATTTGTTAATTTGATTTTATTTGATTGGTGATTTTTAAAAGACAATAATTGTTGGAATACAGCATGTGCCAATTATATGTCAATTAAGAAATTAATCTTTACCCAACCACTTAAAATGCTTTATGTCTGATATTATTTGGTTCTGTGTTCCAAATCTCACCTTGCATTGTAATCTCCATAATTCCCATGTGTCAAGGGTGGGACCAGGTGGAGGTAAGTGAATGATGTGGGCAGTTTCCCCATGCTGTGATCATGATAATTAGTGAGACTCATGAGATTTGATGCCGCTCTGTGAAGAGGTGCCCTCCACCATGATTGTAAGTTTCCTGAGGCCTCCTAGCCATCCAGAACTGTCAGTCAATTAAACCTCTTTTCTTTATAACTTACCCATCTTGGGTATTTCTTCATAGCAATGTAAGAATGGACTAATACAACATCTGTTTCAAGAATTTCATTCTGGATATCCTTTCAGATTGCACCTTTATTTCCATCCTCCTCAAGAGCAAGGCTAGCTAACTCACCAAAACACTAAGGCAACCAGTCTTATATGACTTAATTAGGGCAGAAGATGGAAGGACATTTGTGCTGTCTACCCTCCAATCCTTTCTCCAGGGTGGACACTGCTCATTAATCGTGGCACTCTGCTGCAGGGCTCAATTGGCATCTCAGAATCTTTCTTAAGTGCTACACAAGCCACTGATAGTCAATCAGAGCTAGCAATTCACATCAAACCTAGTTGCCTTTCCCAGCTAAAAGGCTGCTGACTTCATCCCATATGGAAAATGGTTTGTAATTACTACTTCTTTTTTTCAGTTGTTAAGAAGAGAAATGTCATTTTATTTTTTGTCCTGGAGATAGTCCTTTATCCTTTGTTGCTGTCAAATAGTTAAAAAAAATTATATCAAGTAATAATAACATTGGCTTAGAAATTCACATTGGCATAGGCACAAGTAATCTGACTTTCAGGTATATGCACTCTATGTTTGCTTATAAACAATTGTTTGAGTAAGTCCTCATGTTTGTATAATGCTTTACAGTTGCCAAAGCACCTTACCACAAATATTTTGTTCCAAATTCTAAGGAAAATATATGTTCAGCAATGCTATGTAACAAGTTGGATGCTGGGGATACAAAAGTTCTTGACCTCTTGAGCTTACAGCTTAGTAGGAGAAATAAAAACATCCACTAATGATTGAAGTACAGAATGACACTTTCTATGATCAGTACCAAGGGAAGTAGTATGATGTAGTAATTAAAAGTATGGACCTGAGACCCAGAAAAATCTGAGTTTTCTGTTCTTGTTCAGCAATGCACCAGGTACCTGAACTAAAGCTCTGTATTAGTGAGGATTTTCCAAAAAAAACAGAACCATCAGATGGATGGATAGATAGATAATAGATAGATTATGATAGATAGGTAAATAGATAGATGGATGGATGACAGCTAGCTAGCTAGCTAGCTAGATAGATTTTAAGGAATTGGTATCCTAGTTCATATTCTGTTGCTACAACAGAATACCACAGACTGGACAAATAATAAATAGGAATTTATTTAGTTCATGATTCTGAAGGCTAGGAAGACCAATACCAAGGAACCAGTTCTGGCAAGACCTTCCTTGCTTTCTCATGATATAGCAGAAGGCATCACATGGTGAGAGAGGAAGAGTGCGCTCCTTAAATAGCCACCAGTCTCATCATGCGGGCTACTTGGATCACCTTATCTAATCCTAATTACCTGCCTAAGACCTCACCTACAATCAGCATATGTCTTGGAGGACTCATTAAAACCATAGCTCATATGATGGTAGAAGCTGGCAAGTCTGAAATTTAAATTCTGTTAGAAAGTAATTATGCCATTTGGGTTCCAAAGGCAGTCTCAAGGCAGAATTCCTTCTTCATCTAAGGACCTCAGTCAGGCTTTACTCTTAATGCCTTTGCCTGATTTGACAAAGACCACCCACCTTTGGAAGGTAATCTGCTTTACTCAAAATCTAATCATTTACATGTAAATTACATCGATTTACCACCATAGCCTATCTAAGTAGACACATAAAATTAACCATCAAAGGCTCAGTTCTTCATCAGTAAATGGGAATAATCTCTGCTTCATAGGATCCCTGTATGGTTTTAATGGGATCATTCTATTAGTATTTGGCACAGTGTCTACAAGAAAGCTCACGTTAGCAATCATCACGTTAGCATCACTGGTGTTAGTTCATCCTCTGCTACTGTCCCTGGAAACGCTGGACCAGCTCCAAGGCAGAGGTTTCGGCCATGCACAAACTTCTCCTTCTCTCAGCCTTTGAGCATATGACTTCCTATGCCCAGAACATTTAAGCCAGTCTTTTACATGAACTAGGTAATCTAAATCTAACCTGGCTCATAAATTAGGTTGAGCCAGGAAAAACTGGCAATCTTTGACCATCTTTGACTTATGAAAATCAGCAATTTTATATGGTTCAGTTTAATAAAATTAAGCTACTTTGTAATACCATCAGTGTGGGTTAAAATGAAACTCTAGACCAAAATCCAAAAATAATTGAAAGTAAATCGGGAAATTAAATGCTAATGTGCAAACAAAATCTCTAAAATTCCTTAAATTCCTTTCTTTCTCTTTGTCTCTCAATACACACACACACACACACACACACACACACACACACACACATTTATAAATAGTTGCGTGTGTGTGAATTTTTCTATTTAGACAATATATAATAGATATGTATATGTATTTAGGTATCACATGAAACAAGGCCAGTAGCCCAATCTGTTCCATTAATCTAACTTGGCTTGGCTCTCTCATCTATTTTCCCCCCCTCCCACCTTCTGGTTTTATTCCTTTGTTTTTCTGTAAGTAGTTCCCTGACATTTCTGAGGAAAACAACTCAAACTTGTTGTGCCTACCTAACAAAGATACATCCCAGCAAAGAGGACAGCTCTATAATGGAGGGAATTAATTAAGATAAGCATTAACCTTTTCTTTTTGCCGTTATAGCTTTTTATGCACATATATAGTCTATTTCAGATTCCAGTACTTTTGTATTGGCTTATATTTGTGTTCTACAATTACAGCCACTCTATTAAATGAAAATAAACAAAAAATTTTTACACATGAGGTTTTTGTACCATGACTGTATTTTTAAGAAATAATGCTTGTTGTGAATAAAACATACAATAAAAGCATGCCAAGATTCCCTAGGCCTCAAACTGTGCCTATGGAGATACCCTCAGCTGACAAGTTAGAGAACACACTTTGATTCATCTAGTGGGAAGGAGAATTAACCACTATTGAAGCAATTTTAGTTTTTTTATTTCCTTGTGCAAAGCCAGCAGGTACAAATTTATTTCTGATGAGCAGAGAACTTGCAAAGGTTACTTGACCCTGATGTAATAGAATTTTCTGAGCTCAGAAGACAAATAGCTTGTCTAAATTCCCCTGCTGGCCTCACCATGGCTTTAAGGTTAATAAGGAAGTATTTAGAAGGCAGAAAGTATTTAGAGCTCTGGGAAGTGAGGTAACAAGAGAAGGGGGAGAAACACTTATAAACATAAAGTAATCCTGTACAGGTAAAGAGAGTGTTCCCATTAATGACTTGAGAGCAGCCTTTGGCATCAAGCTCTATGAAGGCTTCCTGGAAAACTTTGAGAAGCAGAAAACCCTGAAATGTGCAGCTCATCTTATTATATTCCCAAGGTAGTACTCTCCTTGGAGTGACTATCACCTGTTTTCCGAGAAAAGCTGACCTTCCTCTCATTAAAAATATATGCAGCCATATCAAATATCAGCTTATGTCTCTGATATCCATTCTCTCTTTAAACATATCTGAAGTATTTACAATGATAGTGTGTTTGCAGTTTCATTTATTTGCAACAATTATTTAAGAAGGTCTGGTGATGTATATATGGAAATATCATACACAATTATGTAAAAAAAAACAAATCAGATGACCTTCAGCTCATAGCAAATTATGTTATATATAAGATCTATCCTATCTATAGTGAAATGATCATTCATATCAAAACAGAAAATAAAAGTAGAGCAATTTTAACAGATTGTGCATACTTCACTGTATGCACACAAAAGATCTCTAAATATGCAAGCATCATACTTTGCAATAGTGTTTTATTCAGTATTTCTATTCATAAATTATATATTTTGAAAGTAACTTCTCAATTCACTTTCTGACAGAAGTTCCTTAGAACCACTGACTGAAATATAAGCTCAACTGCATGGTAATACCAAGAAGCAGAGGGTGAGGGATGAGAAATTACCTACTGGTACAATGTACACTGTTTGCATGATAGTTACACTAAAAGCCCAGACCACCACTATGCAATATATCCATGTAACAAAACTCCACTTGTACCCCCTAAATCTATAAAAATAAAAATAGAGAAAAATATAAAAATGTCAAATTTTTAAAAAGGAAGCAATAAAGAAAAGGTAATAGCAAACAGGTAAAATCTCAAGGGTAAATGTTCATGTTACCTTCTATTTTACCAGAATTGTGTTCTGCATGTTGGTAAAGAGAAAAACGTACCAGGCTACATGAACAAATTTGGATTTTTTCTTTTATTTATTATTTTATTTTTTAATTGACAAATAGAAATTGTATATATTTACTGTGTACCGCATGTCATTTTGAAATATGTATACATTGCAGCATGGTTAACCCAAGGTAATCTACATATGTATTACCTCACATACTTATTTGATTGTGAGAACACTTAAACCTACTCTACTCTCTCAGCAATTTTCAAGAATACAATACATTGTTATGTTATTAACTACAGTCATCATGTTGTACAATAGATCTCTTGAACTCGTTCCTCCTAACTAAAATTTTATATCCCATGACCAACATTCCAAACCCTCCTTGCCTCTCCAGCCTCTGGTAACCACCAGGGGTTTTATTCCTTTGTTTTTCCTTAAGTAGCTCCCTGATATTCTCTCTATTTTTATGAGTTCAATGCTTTCAGATTCCACATATAAGTGAGATCATGCAGTATTTGTCTTTCCGTGCCTAGCTTATTTCAATTAACATAATGTTCTCCAGGTTCATCTATGTTGTCAAAAATGAGAGGATTTCCTTCTTTATTAAGCCTGAATACTATTTTACTGTTTATATATGCTACATTTTCTTTATTCATTTAGAAATAGAAGCTTAAATTGGGTTCAGATGTTGGGTATAGATCTCGTGAGACTTATTCACTACCACGAGAACAGTTTGGGGGCAGGATTGTGAGGCCTCCCTAGCTACATAGAGCTGTGAGTCCATTAAACTTCTTTTTCTTTATAAATTATCCAGTCTCTGGTATGTCTTTATCAGCAGCATGAAAACTGACTAATACAGGTATTAGAATAACACTGCAATGAACATAGGAATGCAGATATCTGTTTGACATATGATTGCATCTCTTTTGGCTATATACCCAGAAGCAAAATTGTTAGATCACATGGTACTTCTATTTCTAATCTCTTAAGGAACCCCCATGCTGTTTTCAATAATGGCTATACTAATTTATACTCCAACCAATAGTCCCCCACCTCCACCCCTCTATTATGTTTTTATAAGGCTGGCAGGCTGGCACATCAATTTTGATCATTACAACTCTAGCACTGGTAAAATGGAGTTACCAGAAAGGAGAGATGGTCATTATTTGTCCAGTGTATATGTCTGTGAGCCAAGAGCTGTCTGAAGGCAGAGATGTGTCTTAATTTTTACAATCCAGAGGTAGGCAAAATAGTTTAGTAAAAAGAAATCATCAATAAATTTGCATAATACATAGAAGTGCATCAATCCCAGTTAGTCCCAGGGTGATTTAGTTTATCTTATCCCTCACAATCAGCAATCTATCTGGAGGGTGCTTATGATGGGAAATAGAGAGAAGGTGGACAGGCAATGCATAGAGCCCAGGGCATTATCCAAACAGACCAGAAGTGAGTAGACTGTAGGTCCTGGAAAGCCAATCATCAATGGAGCAGAGGATTTTAAATAAATAAATAAACCCTGATTTATTCCAGTTTTCACTTCTTGACTATGTGATTTCGGCCAATTTCCTTTCTTACCCTTGGTTTCTATTATCAAAATAGCAGACTGTGCAAAAATTAAAGATAGCATAAGCCTGTATGAGGCTAACAAATAATGGATAGAGACTAAATTGTAAGAATTTGAAATTATTTATAATTATTATTATAGTTGTCTTTAATATCATTAATGTCAATAAATAATTACCCCCAGGAAAGATAAAGTTTTTTTTCAATGACAATAAAAAGGGAGACAAAGAGAAAATTTCTTCTTCACAATTTTGCCTGTGGATGGCTCCTTTCCAATAATATTTTCTCCTTAAAAAAAATGGTGCTATTAACAAGTAAACACCAAATCACTAAGGTAAATTAATTGATACCAACTTTGTAAGATGCTAATTCCTACCCTCCCCACCCTCCCAAATTATCTGAGACTGATTTCCCCAACAATTAATATAAACACACTCTGTTTTCTGTGGTCACATAACCCAAACTCTTCAGATGCATAATTCATAAAGCCAGGATTAGTTTTTTAATCTAAGTCATTATGAAATAATTAAACAAAAAAAAAGATAGGCTTCATTCAATTGTTTCAGTGAGAGGTTCAAAGGCACCATAAGCCCTTGTAGTTGAACGTGCAAAATAAGGCAGCCAGTCCTGGAATGTTAAAGTACATTCAGCCAGGTTCTTCTTCACATCAAATACTTGGACAAGCAGTGGCAAGATGCTGTGGGTAGAACTTGGCCTCAGAAATCACCAAGAAGGGCAACAGTGAGGAGAGCAGCAAAATCCAAGTAGAATGAACAATTTGCCTCAATGATAACTCTCCTCTCAGTAAATCATTTCTGCTTAGGCTATATTTCACCAATTTTAGAGTCTTTTTGATGCAGTCCACACTTTTCTAGGAAATGCAATCATCAGAAATGTCTCAAAACATGAGTCATAGAGCATTTATCATATAATAAACTGGAACTTATTTTTCCAGTTAATGAGAAACTATTCAAATCAATTTGTAAATCAAGGTTGAACAAATTTCTAACGTAAAGGGCCAGAGAGCAAATATTTTAGGTTCTGCAAGCCAGATTAACTCAGCTCTGCTTTCACAGGACAAAAGCAATATGTAAGTAAATGAGTGTTGGAAACAGGTTTACAACTTCAGGAAAAATCCACACTGAGACAATGGATAACTCAGCAAGGCCAGTTTACCTCCTGCAGGAAGGGTGCACCTTGCCGGCAGTCTTGCCATGAGAGCACACTTGAACAAAGGAGACAGGGACATTTATAACTTTCATAACCTGAAGCAATCGCCCTACTGCTGTGTTCAGTTCCCATTGGCTGGAACAGGATCTCACATCTATGTTTGACCCAATTGGCTAAAACCTTGGAAATTTCCTGAATAGATAAGGGGGAAAGAAGACAAGAAGAGGAAGCTAGACAGGAGAAGGTCAGGAGGAATTCCAAACAAGGAATGGCATGCACCAGGGTTTGGAGCTTGCCTGGTTGTGTTCAGACATACCACAGTGAGTCAAGGTAGCTGATTTAAAGAATATATATACATAGGTATATGTTTATGCAAATAGAGGATAATGGCCATAGAGCAAGAGTTTGCAACTCCTTATCATGTAGTCTAAGATATAAACTTTGAAGAACTTTCCCATCTCTCACAGTGGGCATGGCTACATATTTACCAAAATAGGTGGAGGGCAGGATTTAGGCCACAGGCCGTAGTCTACTAACCCTTGCAAAATCCATATCAACATCTAAAACATGCTATAAAAATAAATTACTAGTTGATTAGTATCTGGTTGGAAACTTTATGAAACAAGTATGGATTTTTCACCATCTCCAAGTTACTTTAGTAGTTTACTAATTTCATTAGTATGAGTATATGAGGTACTCATTTGCTTAATGAATAAAGGAAGGTGAGGTATCAAAAAGCAATACTTCAAACATGCTATACATCTCCCTATCCTGTAAAGTTTCTAAACTCTGTGAAGCACATCTGCCACCGTATAACATGGACACTTTATTATTTAATTATTTTAATAACCAATTTTATTATTATTGTGTATTTATTAGTGTTTTTATTGTTACCATAAAACTAGTTCATTTAAGAAAATGTACAGGGGCATAATTGCTTATCCAGAAAATCTTAAGGACCAATTTATTCTGTAATTTGTAATTTTTTACATTTTACAAAATTTATATAGTATATATACTGTAGTATATGTTCCCACACCCCAAATTGTGTGGGGCAGTACAATGTAATAAAAGAACTAGTATTTCTTCAGTGAAATATATGAATATTTACACTAAGTAAAATAAATAAAAGTTATAGTACTCTGATCATTCTAAAAGCATGACTTGAGAATCCCTAGAGATCCCTAAGACCTTTCTGAGGAGTCTGTGAAGTCAATATTACTTTTATAGAAATATTTAGACATTTACTTTTTTACTCTCATTATCTCATGAGTGTACAGCACAGTTTTCAAGTGGCTAAATTGCCAAGGTAGACCCGCAGACTCTGGCCAAGCAAAAGATGACGGAAGTACACATATAAAGGTGTTATTCCTGTGAGAGCACAGCTAGAGGATCCCACAGCTTACAGACCCTGAAGAGGGAGTCCGGCCATGCAGCCCTGATATGCCAGAGACACTTGCATTTATTTTAGAACAGATTTAATACAAAGGTCTCGAGCAAACACCACCTGTGGGTAATTAATATTGCCAACCCCCCAAGTAGAGGGCAGTCATGCACACAGATAATCAAAGGTTGGTTTCTGGGGGAAATAGGAAAACAAGCTATGTAAATAAACTCCTCCACATTCCCTTGTTATCTGCTCTTTGCTATTAGCTCAAGGTAACAGAATTAGGCTGCCATCAGCCATAACCTTTTCGCAAAGCTTTTGTGAAAACTTCCAGCCTTCCAAGAAGGTTAACATTTTTCTTATAATTTTTCCCACCACCCTGACCGATCTTCTACACTAAATGACATGTGATATCACAGCAGACTGAATGTAGAAGCACATACAAAAATCTGGCTGCCTTCTGTTAAGCAAGAATATAAAGAGACTTGCAAGATTATAAAATGTCAGTTCACGCCTGTAATCCCAGCACTTTGGGAGGCCGAGGCGGGCAGATCATGAGATCAAGAGATCGAGACCATCCTGGCCAACATGGTGAAACCCCGTCTCTACTAAAAATACAAAAAAAATTATCTGGGCGTGGTGGCATGCACCTGTAGTCCCAGCTACTCGGGAGGCTGAGGCAGGAGAATTGCTTGAACCTGGGAGACAGAGGTTGCAGTGAGCCAAGGTTGCACCACGGCACTCCAGCCTGGCACCTGGTGATGGAGTGAGACTCTGTCTCAAAAACAAAATGTCATTCTTCTTATCAAAATTTTGGTTTGGAAAAGTATAATTATTAAAAGTAATGGCAAAGCTGCAATTACTTTTGAAATAGCCTAATATTTCCTTAAAATGTCATTTACCCCAATGTGTAATGGATGTATTATTTCTCTCACTCTCTCTCTCTCTCTCTCTCTCTCTCTCTCTCTCTCTGAGACAGAGTCTCACTTGGTCACCCAGGCTGGAGTGCAGTGGAGTGATCTCAGCTTACTGCAACCTCCACCTCCTAGGTTCAAGGAATTCTCATGCCTGAGTTTCCCAAGTAGCTGAGATTACAGGTGCACATCAC
The DNA here is from genome assembly GCF_048565385.1 of Saimiri boliviensis. Lineage (NCBI taxonomy): Eukaryota > Metazoa > Chordata > Mammalia > Primates > Cebidae > Saimiri > Saimiri boliviensis. Next base: position 24,303,301 of record NC_133452.1, on the reverse strand, counting down.
ATGCCTGGCAATTTTTGAATTTTTAGTAGAGACAGAGTTTCACCACCTTGCCCAGGCTGGTCTCAAACTCCTAGCCTCAAGTGATCTGGCCGCCTTGGCATCCAAAGCACTGGAATTAAAGGTATGAGCCATTGCACCTAGCCTGGACTTTTTATTTTTGAACAAACTTATACATAAATATTTTTAACTTTCCAATTGTCTCCACCATGCCTGAATACTGAGAGAAAACAAAATCTTTCCATTTTAATTTTTAATATGATAGCAAAGGATAGACATTATTTACATGAGTAAAAGATCCTTGGGATCCTCAATAATTTTTAAGAATGACAGGAGTCCTGAGATTAAAATATTTGTTAACTGCTATAACAACGTAAGGTCAGTTCGGCTGAAGTTTAGCTACAAAATTAGATATGAAAAAACTTGATTTTCAGAGCATTCGGAGGTCACAATTATAAATCGAGGCTTTTTAGGATATTTGATGAAGAAGATTGCCTGATATTTTTCTTTTTTATTATTATACTTTAAATTCTGGGGTACATGTGCCGATTTTTACACCAGTATATGCATGCCATGGTGGTTTGCTGCCTCCATTCCCCCTTCACTTACATTAGGTATTTCTCCTCATGTTATCCCTCCCCATATTCCCCACCCCCTGCTATTCCTCCCCTAGCCCCGCAACCCCCAACAGACCCCAGTGTGTTTTGCTCTCCTCCCTGTGTCCATGTGTTCTCATTGTTCAACACCTACTTATGAGTGAAAACATGCAGTGTTTGGTTTGGTTTTCTGTTCTTGTGTCAGTTTGCTGAGAATGATGGCTTCCAGATTCATCCATGTCCCTGCAAAGGACATGAACTCATCCTTATTTATGGCTGCATATTATTCCATAGTGTATATGTGCCACATTTTCTAAATCCAGTCTATCTTTGATGGGCATTTGGGTTGGTTCCAAGTCTTTGCTATTGGAAACAGTGCCACAATGAACATACATGTTCATGTGTCTTTATAATAGAACAATTTATAAACCTTTGGGCATATACCCCGTAATGGGATTGCTGGGTTAAATGGTATTTCTATTTCTAGATCCTTGAGGAATCACCACACTGTCTTCCACAATTGTTGCATTAATTTACACTCCCACCAACAGTGTAAAAGTGTTCCTATTTCTCCACATCCTCTCCAACATCCGTTTTCTCCATAGTTTTTAATGATCGTCATTCTAACTAGTATGAGATGGTTTCTCAATGTGGTTTTAATTTGCATTTCTCTAATGACCAGTAATGATGAGCATTTTTTCATATGTTTGTTGGCCACATAAATGTCTTCTTTTGAAAAGTTCCTGTTCATATCCTTCACCCTCTTTTTGATAGAGTTGTTTTTTTCTTGTAAATTTGTTTAAGTTCTTTGTAGCTTCTGAATATTAGCTCTTTGTCAGATGAGTAGCTTGCAAAAATTTTTTCCCATTCTGTTGGTTGCTGGGTCACTCTAACGATTGTTTCTTTTGCTGTGCAGAAGCTCTTAAGTTTAATTACATCTCATTTGTCTATTTTGACATTTGTTACCATTGCTTTTGCTGTTTTAGTCATGAAGTCCTTGCCTAAGATGATAAGCAACTTCAGCAAAGTCTCAGGATACAAAATCAGTGTGAAAAATTCACAACCATTCCCACACACCAATAACAGACAGAGAGCCAAATCATGAATGAACTCCCATTTACAATCGCTACAAAGAGAATAAAATACCTAGGAATATAACTAACAAAGGACGTCAAGGACCTCTTCAAGAAGAACTACAAACTACTGTTCAAAGAAATAAGAGAGGACACAAACAGATGGAAAAGCACTCTGTACCCATGGTTAGGAAGAATCAATGTCATGAAAATGACCATACTGCCCAAAGTAATTTATAGATTCAATGCTATATGTATCAAGCTATCATTGACCTTCTTCACAGAACTGGAAAAAAACACCTTAAATGTCATATGGAACCAAAAAGGAGCCCACATAGCCAAGACAATCCTAAGCAAAAAGAACAAAACTGGAGGCATCACCCTACCTGACTTCAAACTATACTATACAAGGCTACAGTAATCAAAACAGCATGGTACAGCTACCAAAGCAGATATACAGACCAATGGAACAGAACAGAGGCTTCAGAAGTAACACCACACACTTACAATCATCTGATCTTTGACAAACCTGACAAAAACAAGCAATGGAGAAAGGATTATCTGTTTAATAAATGGTATTGGGAAAACTGACTAACTATGTGCAGGAAGCTGAAACTGGACCCATTCCTCACACCTTATACAAAAATTGTATTTAATTCCAGATGGATTAAAGATTTAAACATAAGACCTAACACCATAAAAACCCTAGAAGAAAACCTAGGCAATATCATTCAGGACATAGGCATATGCCTGATGTTTTCCTAAAGCAAAGTCCCAATCCTTGATATATTGAATTTAGAGGCCTTTCATAGACTGCAAATACAAATGTCTACAGGTAAAAAGAAGATTAATTAATTACATAAACAAGGCAAGCAGGGACAGATGAGGCCATGCAGGGACTGTACCATTTTACCAAATCTTTGGAATTCAAGAGAAATTCGAATCTAGAGTTTTATGTAAAATCTCCTGATTACATTTAAAATGTAAATAAGGGTTTGTGTTTTTTTTTGTAACAAACAAGACACTTAGCAAATAAATCAAATACATCTGTCTTTGTTCATATCACACTCAGGCACACAGAGAGTAACCAGGCACATCTTAAAGCTACTGCCTGCCCTGAACAGATGTTGACTAAATGTTAGTTCCTTTCCCTTCTCAAGGCCATGGACAGAGGGAACTGTTTGCCAGATATGGAAGCAGGAGGTGTGAGGTAGCGGCATGATTGACTGTATTATTAATGCTTGCTCAACACTAAAACCAAACATTTTAAAGGTCAGCTTTGTGAAATATTTTAATTGCCCATAGATTTCATTTTGAAGTAATCACACTGAATTTTGTCTTTATATATTTGTCCCAGGGATATAAGCAAATTGCTTTACCTTCTAAATTGATATTGATTTATAAAATTGATTTCAGTAATACAGTTCAGAAAATGTTTTACTAAAAATATTCTGAAGAACATAGGTCATGGGATGTCAACAATTGCTCATACACAATTGTATGGTTGTTTCCTTCCTAGGTTCCTAACAGGTGAAAAAAATACTGTGTTAATTATTTGTTAAATATATTAAGCATTGTTTAATAATAATATGTCTTACCTACCTATTTGTTTGCCTTTTAAATAATTGAAGCAGTTATTATTTTCTGATTATTAAAAAATGCATGTTCATTGCTGAAATTTTAGAAAGTATGAAAAATTCATAAACAAAAAAAGTCACCAGGGATCTTACTATCCAGAGCTAACCAGGATTACAGTTTACAAATATAGATGTAGATAGATGTATTTACATGCATGCACACATATTTGTGTGTGTGTTCACCAAATGTATACATAAATAGATACACAAACACAAAATTTTATTCATGTGCCCCATAATGAAGTTTCAGTGAATGATGGACTGCATATACTAAGGTGATCCCATAAGATTACAATGGAGCTGAAGCATTCCTACTGCCTAGTGACATCGTAGGCTGTAGTAGAACTTATTACATGTGGTGATGCTGATGTAAAACAAACTTACTGTGCTGCCAGTCATATACAAGTAAAGCACATAGTTATGTGAGTACATAATTCTTGATAATGACAATAAGCAACTATGTTGCCGGTTTATGAATTCACTAAACTGAACTTTTTAACATTATTTTAGAAGGTACTCTTTCTACTTATAAAAAAGAAATCAACAACACATGTTAACTATAAAACAGCATCAGCAGGCCCTTCAGAAAGTGTTCTGGAAGGCAGCATTGAAACCATAGGCGATGACAGCTCTGTGCGTGTTATTGCCCCTGAAGACCTTCCAGTGGTACAAGATGTGGAGGTGGAAACCCTGTGATCCTAAAACATGTACTTGCTTCTCTGCCTCACAGCACCAGGCCATCTGCCAACCTCCTTCCTGAGCAGAGGAGCTGCCAGAGCCAAGACCAAGAAACTTCACGGTAATTTATTTGCTTTCTGAGCCAGACAGAATCCAGGGACCCAGAAAGAAAGTCCTAAGTGAAGATGAGAGCACTGCTTTTTTTGGAAAGAGCTTGGACCTCTAAGATCCATATAATCCTGGAAAAAAGGTGGGTATCAACTTGCCCAAAAGGTCCTGGGATGACTGTGCATCCTCCTTATCCCTGAGAGACTCTGGAAGATCAGAGCAGGTGAGCTGAATCCTCTATGTGATGAGGCAAAGAGAGCAGAATTAACCATTGCACCTAAAGAAACAGAAATCAGGAATAGGTGCACACTGTGGACCACTGCTGCATAAGATATGAGCCCCATAAAACACTGGTGTGCTTCTTCAGGAAAACAAAATATGGAAAGCTCTCTTCTAAGGCAATGTTTGGGTCAGTAAGTACTATTTCCATATAAGAATGATGTTCCTTGAAATTAGGAAGAATGAATGAATGAATGAATGAATGCAGTAGTAACTCTATAACCCAAGTCAGCCTCTTCTTGGGTGAATGATTTACCAAAATTATCTGCATAGTACATCTCCAAGGAACACATTAGTGGAATAATGCAAAAGGCAATAACAGAAATTTGGGAGGCTCAAATGTTATTCCTAGATCTGTCATTAATTCTGTAACATCAAGAGAATTCCTTCATATATTTGCTAATTTTCAAACTTCTGAAAAATTTGAGGAATTTGGACTAAAAGAGCTCTGAGCCTCCTCTATCATTAATATTAAATTCTATTTCTTTCTGAAGAATTGTTTTGGTTTATGCTGGAAAATGTTAACTGCCCCTCTGGACAGTTTCTGGATTGTGGCCAGTTTTCTTATTCAGATATGTTATGTTTGCACACCACGTGTATCTTGAATTTTCTCCACCTCAGTGTTCTGCGCTGAGTCTGTTCTGCCACCTGTATAGTGACCCTAACACCTTATTCAAGGTTGAGACCAGTAGTCTCAATTATCTGCCAAGTAATAATCACCTTGACTACCATGTCAATTACTTTTCTAAGCATTAACCAGTGAAAGTTATTGAAGGTGAGTTGCTTTTTTGTGGCATAAGCTTAAGAGAGCAAAAAGCCATTACCAACACTCTAAACAGCCAAGAACATTCTGAAATTATCTAGGGCCACCATACAAAATGCCAGTAAATCTTTTATTCTTAATAGGACTCAAAAGAAGCTACCGATGTTTTACTTTTTTAAAAGTATACTCTGCAGTGTTTTAGATTAAGAGATTTAGGCTGCTACCTGGCAACAACCCTAAAGACAAGAGTAGCTTAGGATCTAAAGAAATCCAGTAAATTCAAAAAGAAAATTGCCCGATGTCTGTGTCAAATTCATTCTGGTTTAGTAGTCCTATGAAAGGACAATGAGTATTTTCTTTCTTAGAAATCACAAAAAGAGTAAGTTAACTTTGGTAAAGGAGAAAAATGCATGGTGCACTTGCCATAAACCCATCATTTGCAAATTAACACTCTTTTACATTCATGTAGCCTTTCCTACACTCCATCCTATTGACTGTCCTCAAAATCTAGGGAAGTAGGTGCAACAGGAAGACATTCAGCAGTTATTACACAGATCCCTTTTATGAAAGCTTTTCTTTTCTTTTCTTTTTTTTTTTTTTTTGAGGTGGCGTTTCGTTCTTGTTACCCAGGCTGGAGTGCAATGGCGCAATCTCGGCTCACCGCAACCTCCGCCTCCTGGGTTCAGGCAAATCTCCTGCCTCAGCCTGCTGAGTAGCTGGGATTACAGGCACGTGCCACCATGCCCAGCTAATGTTTTGTATTTTTAGTAGAGACGGGGTTTCACCATGTCGACCAGGATGGTCTCGATCGCTTGACCTTGTGATCCAACCGCCTTGGCCTCCCAAAGGGCTAGGATTACAGGCTTGAGGCAAGCTTTTCTTAAGCAGTGCAGTGACCCGAGTTCACTATTTATTAGACAGATCAATACTTTTTTTCAAAATTATTATATATTTGATGAGTTTTTAACAACAAAGAGGGATATCACCACCGATTCCACAGAAATACAATCTACCATCAGAGATTACTACAAACAAATCTATGCACATAAACCAGTAAACCTGGAACAAATGTATAGATTCCTTGCACCCTCCCAAGCCTAAACCAGGAAGAAGTTGAAACCCTGACTAGACCAATAACAAGGTCTGAAGTTGAGGCAGCAATTAATAGCCTACCAACCAAAAACAGCCCAGATCCAGATGGGTTCACAGCCGAATTCTACCAGACATACAAAGAAGAGCTGGTACCACTCCTTCTGAAACTATTCCAAATACAAAAAGAAGGAATCCTTCCTAAATCATTTTATGAAACCAACATCATCCTGATACCAAAACCCGGCAGAGACTCAACAAGAAAAGAAAACCTCAGGCCAATATCCATGATGAATATAGAAGCAGAAATTCTCAATAAAATACTGGCAAACTGATTGTAACAGCCCATCAAAAAGCTTATCCATCATAATCAAGCAGGTTTCATCCCAGGGATGCAAGGCTGGTTCAACATAGAGTTGTTTATTACATGCAAGTCTATAAACGTAATCCACCGCATAGACAAAACCGAACAAAAAAACTACATGATTATTTCAATAGATTCACCACAATTCAACAGCCCTTTATGCTAAAAACTCTCAATAAACTAGGTATCAATGGAATGTATCTCAAAATAATAAAAGCTATTTAGAACAAACCCACAGCTAATATCATACTGAATGGGCAAAAACTGGGAGCATTCCCTTTGAAAACTGGCACTAGACAAGGATGTCCTCTCTCACCACTCCTATTCAATATAGTATTAGAAGTTCTAGCCAGAGCAATTAGGCAATAAAAAGAAATAAAGGGTATTCAATTAAGAAAGGAGGAAATCAAATTGTCTCTATTTCCAGACGACATGATTGTATATTTAGAAGGCCCTATTATCTCAGCCCAAAATCTCCTGAAACTGATAAGCAACTTCAGCAAAGTCTCAGGATACAAAATCAATGCGCAGAAATCACGAGCATTCCTATACACCAATCACAGACTAAAAGAGAGCCAAATCAAGAGAAAATTCCCATTCTCAATTGCTACAAAGAGAATAAAATACCTAGGAATACAACTAACAAAGGATGCAAACGACCTCTTCAAGGAGAACTACAAACCACTGCTCAAGGAAATAAGAGAGGACACAAACAGATGGAGAAACATTCCATGCTCATGGTTAGGAAGAATCAATATTGTGAAATGGCCATACTGTCCAGAGTAATTTACAGATTCAACACTATCCCCATCAAGCTATGACCCTCTTCACAGACTGGAAAAATAAAACACCTTTAATGTCATATGGAACCAAAAGAGAGCCCACATAGCCAAGACAATCCTAAGCAAAAAGAACAAAGCTGGAGGCATCACACTACCCGACTTCAAATTATACTCAAGGCTACAGCAATTGAAACAGCATGGTACTGGTACCAAAACAGAGATATAGACCAATGGAACAGAACAGAGGCCTTGGAGGCAATGCCACACATCTACAACCATCTGATCTTTGACAAACCTCACAAAAACAAGCAATGGGGAAAGAATTCCCTGTTTAATAAATGGTGTTAGAAAAACTGGCTAGCCATAATGTAGAAAGCAGAAACCAGACCCCTTCCTGACACCTTACACTTAAATTAACTCCAGATGGATTAAATATTTAAACATAAGACCTAACACCATAGAAACCCCAGGAGAAAACCTAGGCAAAACCATTCAGGACGTAGGCATAGACAAGGACTTCATGACTAAAATACCAAAAGCATTGGCAACAAAAGCCAAAATAGATAAATGGGATCTAATTAAACTCCAGAGCTTCTGTACAGCAAAAGAAACAATCATTAGAGTGAACTGGCAATCAACACAATGAGAAAAAGTTTTTGCAATCTACCCATTTGACAAAGGGCTAATATCCAGAATCTACAAAGACCTAAAACAGATTTACAAAAGGAAAATAAACAAACCCATTTGAAAGTGGACAAAAGACATGAACAGACACTTTTCAAAAGAAGACATTGTGAGGCCAACAAACATATGAAAAAATTCTCATGATCACTGATCATTAGAGCAATGCAAAGCAAAACTACATTGAGATACCATCTCACACTAGTTCAAATGGTGATCATTAAAAAATCTGGAGACAACAGATGCTGGAGTGGATATGGAGAAATAGGAACACTTTTACACTGTTGGTGGGAGTGTAAATTAGTTCAACCATTGTGGAAGACAGTGTGGCAATTCCTCAAGTATCTAGAAATAGAAATACCATTTGAACCATGAATCCCATTACTGGGTATATATCCAAAGGATTATAAATCATTCTGTTGTAAAGACACATGCACACATATGTTCACTGCAGCACTGTTTACAAAAGCAAAGACTTGGAACCAACCCAAATGGCCATGGATGATAGACTAGACAAGGAAAAGGTGGCATATATATATCATGGAATACTATGCAGCCATAAAAAATGATGAGTTCATGTCCTTTGTAGGGATATGGATGAATCTGGAAACCAACACTCTCAGAAAACTGACACAAGAACTGTGTGTTCAAACACTGCATGTTCTCACTCATAGGCAGGTGTTGAACAATGAGAACACATGGACACAGGGAGGGGAGCATCACACACTGGGGTTTATTGTTGGGGACTAGGAAAGGGACAGAAGGGGGTAGGGAGGTTGGGGAGGAAAAACATGGGGAGAAATGCCAGACATAGGTGATGGTGGGGATGAAGTCAGCAAACCACATTGCCTATGTAACAATCCTGCATGAGCTGCACATGTACCCCAGAACCTAAAGTGCAATAATATATATATATATATATATATATAATTATTTTAAAATTATATATATATAATATATAAATAAATATATATATATATATATAATTATATATATATATAATTTTAAAATAATAATAATTAATTTTTAAAAGAACTGAATTTTTCTCTAGGTCACTTTCAAAGGTTGCTCCTCAATCTTCCATATTTTTTATACTGTCTTAGCTGGGATAATGAACACTAGTTACTGCCACACACAAGGCTCAAATTCTGAATGGCCTAAAGCAACAAAAGTTTCTTGCTCAAGTCAAGTGCCATTTAGGTTGGAAAGCCATCTCTATCATGTAGCTTCATCACCTGGAACATGTTGCCACAGCAGGCTAAAAGAAATTTGGTAGAGGTGGATTGGTTCTTTTTGCGTCAGTCCATAAGTGGTACCAACACATCTGCTGCTAGCCGGTTGGTCAGGACTAGCCATAAGGCCCCAGCCTAACTGTAGCGATCCTGGGAAATGTAAGAAAACCCACAAAATATAGCAGGTGCTAATTCTATCTATGAAACTATTTCCCCAACCAAGCACACTGATTGGAAGAATGAGGTAGGTACTAAGATTTTGGGCATCAAAGCTATATTGAATCCTGGAGCCAGATCATGTCAAAGAAAAGCTAGTGCTTCATGCTCTGATCATGCAGAGAGAGCTCAGCCATCACTCTTCAGAGTCTGACATCTAGCTCTGCTGTCTTTGTGCAGTACCCAGAATAAGATGGTCAGCAGAGGATTTACATACTTCCTACTTCTCTTCTTTACTGACTTTCCTCCAGCACAGGCTGGGTATGTAGAGGGCCTTGTAGTCCAGCCATTTACATTTGCTGTCACCTGGGAGCATTTCATCCTCTTATCTTCAGATATCAAGAAATTGACAGCATGAAGGAAGGATGACACATAACTAATGCCACTTATGTTAACTAAAATCATGCTAATTAAATGTATTATTACAGCTCTACAATAAGTGTACTGTTTTATATTTCAGGTATCCCCGGGACTGAGCACGAGATTATATCTAGGGGATAGATGTAAGACTTCTTCACTAGGCCAATGAAGCTCTCAGTTTCAAGAGAAACTGAACCTCAGAGAATGATTTATCCATGTTTGTGTAGCCTATAATGTAAATGATAAAACCAGAACAAGAAACCCAGACATTTGACTTTTCTTTTTTTAGTCAGAGTCTTACTCTGCTGCCCAGGCTGGAGTGTAGTGGCATGATAGCTCACTGTATCCTCTGCCTCCCGGGTTCCAGCGATTCTCCTGCCTCAGCCTCCCTGGTAGCTGGGATTACAGGCATGCACCACCACCATGCCTGGCTAAGTTTTGTATTTTTAGTAGAGATGGGGGTTTTACTAAGTTGGCCAGGCTGATCCCAAACTCCTGACCTCAGATGACCCACCTGCCTTGGCCTCCCAAAGTGCTAGTATTAGAAGCATGAGGCACCACACCCAGTCTGGGGTATGTGACTTCTAATCCAGTGCAAGGTGCTTTGTTAAAGGCATGCCAAGAACTAGATTCCAATTTCCTCTGTGCGATCCCTTTTCAAATGTTCAGATGCCAACCTGACTCTTCAGAGAATAAAAGGAGAAACGCCAGGTCCACTCTGATAATAGAAACTGTGGTGTTAGCAGCAAGACAGTAATAGGCAGTAGCAAATGTACATTTACATTATGCAGAAATTAGTAGCATGATAAGGACAATAAGAGGCCTTGGTTGGAATTAACTGCTTCCCTGTAGGGTGTTCAAGCCACTCTAGTTTGCTGGTGCCCAGACTATAAATGAATGTGCAGTGGAGGTGTGACTGCAGCCAATCAGGAAAATTCACACCACTTTAAAGGCTTGAGACTCAGAGAGAGAAAAAAGCAAAATAGCACTATGGCATTGACTCTGTCCTGACTTCTGCAAATTGTGAGTAGTCAACATCCACTTTTGTAATAGTAGCCTGATAGGTATATCAAAAGCCCTTGTTAAGCAGCTGTCAATTTTGTAAACATGTTTTACTCTTTCACTGGTAGTACCATCACTACAAAATAGTAACTGGGCAGTCCATTTTGATGTGGGGTACAATTACTGATGAGAGAGTGCATTCATTACAGTACATTCAGATGACCTCATATGCCCCCAGCATGCTATCCCATGGCAGAATCAGGCATCAGATTACAAAAAGCTTTGGACAAAACCAGAAAATTCATGACACCTCAGTAGAAATGGCAAATGCACCATAGGTAAGAAATGAATTAATTTTCACCTATGGCATTTGTATGGTAATCTTGTAATCTCACCTAGTTCTTGATCATTCTAGAAGGCAAAGCAGTCTCATTTGTCCCCATATAAATGCACTGTTTAAAAGCATTGATTAATATAGTCCCTGCCTTTGATTTATATAGTCCCTGTTTTTTTATGCATAGCAATTATTGTTTATATTTGAGTATCTGAATGAACATGGCCAGATTTTAACAATGTATTATTTGAGACTTTATGGTGTTTGTAAAGTCGGCTAGAGAGATAATATTATCCTCATATTTTAAGATGAGGAAATGAAATGTGACAGTCAGTGAAGTTAGGTACTTTGTCCAGTGTATTATTCAGGGTTATCTATCTATCTATCTAGGAGTTTATTATATATCTATATCTGCAGACATTCTCTCTCTCTCTCTCTCCTCTCTCTCTCTCTCTTTCTCTCTCTCTCTCTATATATATATAGCTAATATCTATATCTATCTATCTATATATGTAGCTAAATATCTATAGATAGATATAGATACAGATATATATAGCTAAATATCTATATAGATATAGATAGGAGTTTATTAAGTATTAACTAACTCACATGATCACAAGCTCTCACAATAGGCTGTCTGCAGGCGAGGAGCAAGAAGAGCCAGTCTGAGTCCCAGAACTGAAGGGTGGGTCTGCCTTTCCCAGCCCACTGACTCAAATGTTAATCTCCTTTGGCAACACCCTCACAGATACTCCTAGGATCAATACTTTGTGTCCTTCAGTCCAATCAAGTCGATACTCAGTATTAATCATCACAAGTCAAACCCTTGTCAACTTGAATCCACACACATCTCCTGAGATCATACATAATCTTCAAATAAAGACAATAAGGTCATAATTATGCCTAACATAATACAACTATCCTTCATACAAGCAGAAATGCACCAATCCCCAATCCAAAGTTATTACATAAAGTTAACAACACTTAAATGCTAATCTGAAGTCAATAAATCTTATGCCACATGGTAAAGGAGAAATGAAATAAAATGAAGATATTTTCTTAGTACAAGTGTATACATAGACAAACGTGTTTTTAACAAAAGAAGGAGGAAATACTCATGACAATTACAGTCCTCATTTCTGCAGCCAGTCACGTGGTTGTAACTGCTATTGATGACTGCCTTCTTCGACTACCCATTCTGTATTCCCTTTGCCTTCAGCAAGCACCTCAGCAGGTCATAGTATTTTTCCTGGTGGAGTGACCCAAACCTTCATTCCTGAAGGGTCTGGGTCATTTGTAGTCCTGCCTGGATTGAGCTATTGTAGTTTCCCATTGACCTTAATTACAGGGCATGGTAAAACTAATAGATGCCCTAATGGATCTCCTGTATTCCATGCATACTCTTCCTCACCTCTGTTGTGGAGTAGACTGATTTCTTCTGATAGCTTGGGTCAGTCACCCCAGCCAACACTGTAACTCCCTTCTTAGCCTGTTGACTTAAAGGTAGGAGGAGTCCAAAGTGTCCATGTGGCAATCTTAACTTCCAGTTTAATGGAATTATTGTTGTATCTCCTGGTGGCAGCATTCCACCCTCTGGAACTAAGACCTCTAGGCCAGCAGAACATAATGTCACAGGAACAAGAAGCAGACATTTTGTTAGCAGATCACTAGGGGTGATGGTGAATGATGTCACTTCCACTTCCACCCCTTGACTCCTGGACCCAAGAATCCTGGTTATAAGAGAAACAGTACAATATACTGGACTCTGATTCAGAGCATACATGGTGTGATCACTGACATGCTTAAGTATCACATGTTGCTATTTGATTTTGGGTTTTATTTGTTTGCATGTCTGTGTTCTTTTTTCTCTTATACCTCTTCTTTTCTGTCTTTTGTATTAATTGAATTTTATTTGCATTCTGTTTTCTACTCTTTGTTGGCTTGTCAGCTAATTCTGTACTGTTACTTTATTGGTTGCTATAGGTTTATAATAGATATCTCTAACTTATAACAATCTATATTCAAGTGATATAATTATTAACACATAATATACTAACATTGTAATAGTATACTTTCATTTTTCTTGTTACCTTAAAGTTTTGTACATTGCCATAGATTATAAGCTGCAGACTACATTGTTAAAATATTTTTAAAGATTCAATTATGTTTTAAAATATTTACATAATAAGAAAAAGTTCTTATAGATTTACCAAAGGAGTTATCATTTTAAGTATTTCTTGTTTCTCTGATTAGATTCATGCTTCGGTCTGGTATCACTGACCTTCTGCCTGAAGAGTTTCCTCCAAAATCTCATGTACTATAAGGCGCCAGAGATGAATTCTTTCCGATTTTTTTTCTGTTTTTATATAAAACAAGTACAATTATGATTTATAATTTATTAAATGATTAGCATTTGAAATACAGCTTAAAAAATATTTAAAACCATAAAGAAATATAACTGTAACCTTGAATAACACTATGATTGGGATGTTTCAGTCTGATACTCTTGTATTCAAATTTAATTGGCTGCTATATTTAAGAATGGCATTTTATTTTTACTATATCTGAATTCATATAAAAGCAAGTTATATTGTTTTTTGATTAAATTTTAGTTTTTTAACTTTTATTTTCATTTCAAGGGTGCATGCATAGGTTTGTCATAAATTGTAAATCAAGAGAGTTTGGTGTACAAATATTTCATCATCCAGATAACAAGCCTAATACCCAATAGGTAGTTTTTCAATCCTCACCCTCCTCCCACGCTCTACCCTCAAGTGGGCCCAGTGTCTATTGTTCTTTTCTTTGTGTCTATGTAGACTCAATGTTTAGCTGCCACATATAAATGAGATCATGTCATATTTGGTTTTCTGCTCCTGTGTCAATTCAGTTAGGATAGTGACCTGCATCTCCATTTATGTTGCTGCAAAGGATATGATCTCATTCTTTTCTATGGCTGCATAATATTCCATCATGTATATGTACCATATTTTCTTTATCCAGACTACCATTGATGGGCACTTAGGTGGACTGCAAATCTTTACTATTGTGAATAGTGTTTTAATGAACATAGGCATGCATATGTCTTTATGGAAGAATATTTATATTCCTTTGGGTATATACCCAACAATAGGAATTATGGGTAAAATTTTAATTCTGTTTTAACTTCTTTAAGTAATCACCAAGCTGCTGAACTAATTTACATTCCTACTACTAGTGTGTAAGTGTTGCCTTTCACTGCAACCTCATTAATACCTGTCTTTTTGTTTTTTGTTTTTTTTTTTACTTTTTAGTAACAGCCATTCTGACTACTATTAGATGCTATCTCGGTGTGGTTTTAATTTGCATTTCTCTAATGATTAGTGATATGGAGAATTTTTCATGTTTGTTGACTGCATGTATATCTTCTTTTAAAAAGTGCCCTTTATGTCTTTTGCCTGTTTTTAATGGGGTTGTCTTTTGCTTATTACTTTTTTTAAGTTCACTGTAGATCCTGAATATTAGACCACTGTCAGACACATAGTTTGCAAATATTTTCTTCCATTCTGTGGGTTGTGTGTTTACTCAGCTGATAGTTTATTTTGCTGTGCAGAAGCTCTTTAGTTTAATTAGGTCTAATTTGTCAATTTTTATTTAAGTTGCAATTGCTTTTGGCATCTTTGTCATAAAATCTTTGCTAGGGCCTATGTCCAAAATGGTTTTTCCAAGATTTTCTTCTATTGCTCATACTGTTTTAGGCTTTAAATTTAAGTAATCCATCTTGAATTGATATTTGTATATGATGTAAGGAAGGGGCCCAGTTTCATTCTTCTGCCTACAACTGGCCAGTTATCCCAACACCATTTGTTGAATAGGGAGCCCTTTCCTCATTACTTATTTTTGTAAACTTTGTCAAAAATCAGATGGCCGTACATGTGCAGGCTTTTTCCTGGGCTCTGTGTTCTATTCCATCAGTCTATGTGTCTGTTTTTGTACCAGTATCATACTGTTTTGATAACTGTAGGCTTGTAGTATAGTTTGAAGTAAGGTAATGTGATACCCTCAGCTTTATTCTTTTTGCTTAAGATTGCCTTGGCTATTTGGTTGTAAAGTGGTTCATAACAGACTCTTATGTTTTGTTTTGTTTTGTTTCGTTTTGTTGTTGGTATTTCTGTGGGGTCAGTGGTAAGCTTCTTCTATGTGCGATGTTAGGTTGTAAATTTGAGATTTAACTTTTTTATGTGGGTGTTTGGCACTATAAACTTTCCTCTTAACACTGCTTTAGCTGTGTCTCAGAGGTTCTGGTTTGTTGTATCCTTGTTCTCATTAGACTCAAAAAAAATTCTTGATTTCTGCCTTAATTTTATTGTTTACCAAGAAGTCATTCAGGAAGTTTGTTTAATTTCCATGTGATTGTATAATTTTTTAGCAATCTTCTTAGTATTCATTTCTATTTACATTTTGTCATTGTACAAGAGTATGGTTGGTATAATTTTGTTTTCTTTTAAATTTGCTGAGAATTGTCTTACGGCTGATTATGTAGTCAATTTTAGAGTATGTGCCATGTACAGAGGATAAGAAGGCACATTCTGTTGTTTTGGGATGAAAACTTCTGTAGACGTCTGTTAGGTCCATTTGATCAAGCGTCTAGCTCTGGTTCCACATATTTTCTGACTTGTAGGATTTCTGCTAAATGGTCCACTTTAGCCTAATGGGGTTCCCTTTGTAGGTGACCTGTCCCTTCTCTCTAGCAGCCTTTAATTTTTTTCATGTTGACCTTAGAGAATCTAAAGACTGTGTGTCTTAAGGATGACTGTCTTGTATATTATCTCTCAGAAGTTCTCTGGGTTTCCTGAATTTGAATGTAGGCTTCTGTAGTGATATTGCAGACATTTTTGTGGATGATATCTTCTATTTTCCAAATTGCTTATTTCTTCTCTTCTTCAGGCACACCAGTGATTCATAGATTTGATCTGCTTGCATAATCTCATGTCTCAGAGGTTTTGCTAATTCTTTTTTATTCTTTTTATTTTTGTCTAAGTTAACTTGGAGAACCAGTATTCGACCTCTGAGATTCCTTCCTCATCTTGGTCTATTCTGTTGTTAATTCTTACAATTGTATTACAAAATTCTTATAGTGTGTTTTCCAGCTCTATCAGATCAGTTTGATTGTTTCTTCAAATGACCATTTTGTCTTTCATTTCCCATATTGTTTTATTGTATTTTTTAGGATCCTTGGATTGGATTTCAACTTTCTCCTGAATCTCAATGATCTTTGTTCCTAATCATCTTCTGAATTCTACGTCTGCCACTTCAGCCATTTCAGCCTGGTTAAGAGCCATTGCTGGGGAATTAGTGTGGCATTTGGAGGCAAGAAGATACTCTGGCTTTTTGAGTTGCCATATTTCTTGCAATAGGTCTTTCTTATTTGTATGGGCTGATGTTTTTTGGATGGGTTTTTTCTTTTATTTTCTTTGATACCCTTGGGGTTTTAATATTGTGATATAAGGTAGGTTCGGTCAACTGGCTTTAATTCTGGAAGATTTCAGGAGTTCTTGGCTCAGCTCAGCACTCCTGCACTGTGTTTTCTAACTCTGTGCAGGGCTGATAGTGGGTTCCTGGCTTTGTTCTCTGCCCCCTCAAGGTTAGAAACCTGTTGCACTGAAGGGCCTGAGTTGTTCCCGGTCCACTGGCCCCAACATTCCAATGGGGGGGTTGCCAGCCAAAGCACTTTGTGGGAGAAGTGGGAGGGAATCCATGCTTGCTCACATGTGACAGCAACCATGGTGGCACAGTGGATTGCATACAAGTCAGCTGGGCCAGTGCACTGGCAGGAGTGGGACAGAGGCATTTATGCATTCATTCACAGTGGTGATGAAATGGCAGGGTGCCCAATGTCAGTGGGGCTGCAACAGGGATGCCTGTATGTGTGCACACACTTGTAGTGGCAGCACAGTAGGGGTGGGACATTAGTGTGAGCAGGAGCACTGGCATCCATGCACATACTCACCCTGGTGGTGGCAGTGCTGGTGCAGTGCCAGCAGGGTGGTGATGGGGGCGAGGTTCAGTGTCTGTGGATGTACTTGTGCCTGCAGAGGCAGCAACTGTGTGGTTTGCTAGCAGGAGTGAGTAGGGCAGCATAGTGTGCTTGTGTTCCTTTTAGCAGTAGTACCATGGTGTATCTGAACACATGTACTATCAAGGAAGAAGTGGGGAGATCCACTAATGTGCATACATCAGCAAAGCAATGGAGGGTGGCTGTGGTGGAGTGCATTAAGCAAAGTGTCATAGGGAGGTTGAAGTGATGTGGGGAGGCTACAGGTGAGGTTATTGTGTCAGTGGGGTCCAGTCTGCTGGAGCTCTCCAATAGTTAGGTGTGGTCTGCCAGCAAAGGAGGTATGATGAAGGTGGCCCCTGGGAAGCACCCTGATTGGGCTTCCAAGGCTGTACTGCAAATGGGTGTGAACAGACTGGGAACCCGGAAAAGGTTGGTAGACAGAGGTGAGCTCAGATGGAACTGGTCTCATCCCACAGGCAAGATTGCCCTGCTCTGTACAGTCTTCCAAAGGCTAAAGCCACACAGAAAAGCTTGGCCAGTATTGGGGATGGCCATCACTGGCCATGCTCCACTGTAGCCATTCTTATGCCAAAAACATCTCGACTTTCTAAGAAATTGTCTCTGCTAGCTCAAGTGTCCCCAGGGGTCATAGGTTCTCCTGAAGCTAGGATTCCATAGGTCTGTGGCAAGAGTGAACCACTCTTTGCCTGGTCCACTTACCATGGGTGGCCCCATGACTCACAGAGGGCCAGGAGCAGGTCCTGGTGTTCAGGAGCCCCACAAAAGGTTCCCAGATCCCTCCCCCTTCAGTCCAATGTCTACATCCTCCCTCCATCCATTTTCAATGCCTTCCCTCTAAAGATCTGCTAGGAATGTTCCAGTCTTCCTAATATCCTGTCCTTCAGTATGATGTTCCTCCAGGTTGTATCTAATTGGCCATCTTGGCTCTCTCTCTTTCTGGTTTTCTATATCAAAAATATCTTCATTTTTGCCTTTATTTTAAGGATATTTTGTAGGATATATATTTCCTTGGTTGATTATTTTCTTTCAGTACACTAAATATATTGCTCTACTCTCTTAATTACATAGCTGATGAAAAGTATTCATCATTCGCTTCATTTTCTAAATATAATGTAGTGTTCTTCTCTGAGTGCTTTTAAGTTTTTTTTTTTTTCTTTATCACTGATTTCTTGTTATCACTGATTTCTTTAACACTTTCTCTTCATCATAAGATGACTATGATGTACCTTGGTATTGTTTTGTTTGTGTTCATTTTGTTTAGAGTTGATGGAGTTTCTTGGATCTGTAGACTTAAAAGTTTTCATCACTTTTGGAAAAACTTTGGTCATTATTTCCTCAAATAGTTTTTCACTCTCCTAAGACAGTAAAAAATTAAAAGCATGTTAAGCTTCCTGAAGTTTTCTCACAGCTCAATGGTTTTTTTTTTTTCAATTTTTTTTCAGTTTCTTTTTTCCAACTGAATTTTATTTTAGAAACTTTCTATTGTTGTATGATCAAGTTCACTAGTCTTTTTTTCTGCAATGTTGAATACCATTCATTGTATTTTTCATTTCACACATTATAATTTTCATTTCCAGAAGTCTATCTAGATTCTTTCTTATGTTCTCCTTCTCTCGACTTTTCTAATATCCTTGTCTACTCAACCTAACATTATAAAATCTTATTAATGGGTTATATTTTTCTGTTTCCTTGTATATCTGATATATTTTAATTATGTATCAGATACTGTAAATTTTTTCTCTTTGGGTGCTAGATATTTTTGTGCATTTATAAATATTTTTGAGTTTGGGTCTGTATACAATTAAGTTACTTGAAAACAGTTTGATCTCGGGCTGTTGTGTTTAAAATATATTAAGCAAAATTGCAGCGGTCTTTAGTTTATAGCTAATACTGCCTTATTCCTGATGTAAAACAATTCTAAGTATTTATCCAATTTTTCATGTATTATTAGGTTTTCCAGTCTGGTTTCTAGGAACAGGTACTATTCCCAGCCTTGTAACTGGAAATTTTCACATCTAGTTTTTATCTCTCACTGTAGTCTTACCTTTCTAGTCCACTGTGCCACAAACTCTAGCTGTTTTGGTCAACCTGGACCCTCAGCTTCATCTCCTCAACTCAAGGAGTCTTCTAGGCTTTACCTGGGTTCTACCTTCTTGGGTTACAGCCTAGATACTCCTGTAAAGTGGTAAACTGCAGTAGCCATTGGGTTCAAGTCACTTGTTTCTCATAACTTAGGGGATTATTGGTTGATGTAATATCTTGAAAATCATTTTTCCATATATTTTATCTAGTGTTTTGCTTGTTTAATTTGAGATGGTATTTTTCCTGTTATACTATATTCACAGCTCTTTTATAAAAAAAGAATTTAAAGTCTTTTTTTTTATCATTAAGACTTCAGAGATTGTATTCTTTCAACTACCTGAGATAAGCTTTGGTGCTTAGAATGGGGGGCTTGCTCTCAGGCAATAAAGTAAGCAGCACACAGATTTAACAGCAGGGTACTGTCAATATCAAAATATCTTTTTAGAACTGTTTATCCTTTTAAGTTATATTAATTTTCTGTGTCATTGTGTCTATAGTTCAGGTATCTATTTATTTGAGCATCATTAAAATGAAAGAAGAGAGCAGTGAATGCCACTATATTTGAAGGTAGAGTGATACGGTTAAGTTATACACAAACTCAAAGATGAATGCTTTTATTTAGGTCTTTACTGTATTCCCCAAAATGATCCTTCCTATTTAGTTAACAGTAGTTTCTGAGTATCTTCCACAACCCTAGCCTAACTTGCAAACAGATACTTTTAGAAATTAAAAAAGGGATAATTCTAGATATATCTTCAACCACCCCAAAAAACGCATTCTGCTTGCCCTACCTAAAACAAAACCTCACATGAGTTCTGTGGTCCTTACTGCCAATCTTCTTAAAAAAGTAATTGATAATCAATTCTTATTCCTCATAGTAGAGCTCCCAACCTGATGGCAATGTCATCCAAATCTCCTAATTGCCAAATCCAATGACTGTTGTTAGATTTTTTTCATTTCCTTTTATATATGACCTCACTGAAATATTTGAAACCCTTGAAAATTCTTACACTCTTGATATATTTTTATTTTATTCACTGTTCCTTGGGTTCACTCATCATATCGCACCTACACTGTTACAATAGCCATGTAATTATAGAAGGCATTCAGTAATTGGTAATAGCATAATATAACAGAACATTAAAAACAGGCAAATTGGAGATGCCTCATTTGAAAGAAGTACTGTCATCTTAACATGTTGGGATTTTTTTTTTTTTTTTGATGAATTAGAAAGGTAAATCCAAACCTGTTTCTATTTGGCACTCATTTTATTCAATAAGGAACACTGTTGCAAATGGTTCAGAATATATGAATTACTAATATGGTTTTAAATATTATTCCTCATTCAGGGAGAGGAAGAATGATGGCCTGATGTTTACTCTCACACACTTTATAATCCACAACAGAGGACAAAGTATTGAGAAACAAGTTGCACAAGAATGAAAAATATTCTCTGCCCAGACTGCTGTGTTTATTCTCCTGCTGTGATCCATTAGTAAACAGCTGTTCCTTGACTTCTGGAGATAAGATTTCTCTCAGTACAGCAGAGAGAAGGGACCCATTTTTTTAAGCAGGTGAAAGTAGGGCCAGAACCTGATTTATAATTCCTTGCAATGTATCACACAAATTACATAACCAATTCATATATTCCAATTTTCATTACTGAGCAGAATTTTCACTTAAACTAATTTGCCTATATTTTCCAAAAGGGGAAAAACAAGAATTTGGGTTAAAGAAACTTTTAGTGATGTATGAAACATGACAAAACTAAAACCTTGAAGGGCAAGCCATTTTTCTTAAATAAATTTATCCTATTCTCAACAACTCAACTGATGAAATTTGGAAATGAAGATTTTATGTTGGTGAAACCTTATAAACAAAATGCCTGAATTAATATCATACATGTACAAATCAGAGAGTAGTGTGTTTGGAAAAGCACTTACAGATTCAATTGTCTTTCATTCTTTTGCAAAATTTATAAAGGACACACTTATTAGTTGTGGACAATGAATACAAGAAACCTCAGAGTAACTGTCTCTGATGAACTAGAATGAATTAAATAGATGCCTGGAATATCCTAATGATATGCCTTCATTGCCAAATACAGGATTTTGTAAAACTCATTGAATATGGTATTGATATGTTTATCTTCTGGGAAAAAAATATAATCTTGTGGTTTAACATTGTTTAATATTGGAAAGAACCTAATGAAAACCATGAGTACTGTAGGGAAATAAATTAGTTTTACTTTAGAGGTCTATTTATTCTTCATTTAACAAGAATGAGCAAATCATGCAATTCATGGATTAATTCATTAGAGAAGAAAATTGAAATTCTTCATTTGGAACATGTTTAATTTGAGAGAATTAAGTCATTTTTGAGAAATGTCCTTCAGAAAACTTTACTCCAATTTTCATTACTAATCCAAAAAGTAATTCAAAAGTAATTGAAATTTGGGGAAAAAAGAAAAATGTTAAAATATGAAAGTTTAGGGAAAATGACATTAATTATCACTCTTTGTTCTATGTTATTTTTTCCTTTGGACCATAAATGTGTTGTATATAAACACTCCCATTTTGTCAATATAAAAATCATCACCATTATTCATTCATTCATTCAAACTATTTTTGATCACTTATTACATCCCAAGAACAGTGCAAGATGTTAAAGACTTTAAAATGATCATAGTTTGTGACTTATGTTTTACAGCCTAAAACTTAAAATTTCACTATAAAAGGGAAACAGGTGAAGAGTAAGGAAAAATATATTGTGCCAAATAAACCAAGCCTAATGGGATGAAGAAAACACATGGTTATTTGAGCAGGGAAACTTTATGAGGAGTTTTTAACTAGTAGAAGGTAATAAACTACTATAAGGTATGGAAGAGGATTCTATGAAGTCCAGGCATTGCACAAGCAACAGAGAAGCTATTATCCCTAGGCTGAGGAAAAGTGGAAAGTAAAGGAACTAATAACTAGGAGAAGACACTGCCGCAACCTGGGCTGCAATCTAGATCTTTTCCAAAATAACTGTCTGTGACAGGAACACAAAGCTTACTGGTGACAAATAATCTTGCCAGAGAGAAAGGGACAGTGCTGTTCTCTAGAAACAGCCCAAGTTGCTGGAGTGTCTGAACCATCTGGAGCTGATTTATAGAAGCAGTTCACCATTGCCAAAGAGTGTGAATGGATTTGAGCTACTTGGAAGAGGTTGTTCATGAGGAAAGTATGGCCTGTTTATTTATAAAATTCCATTTTTATTAAAAGGGGGCTGAGTATCATTGCTGGGGAATGTGCACAGGGTATATTGGGGATGGTAAAGAAGTAGATTATCTGAAGTAGGAATCAGGCAGAGGGACTTTGTGAAAGACATGTTTAATGAGAATCTGTCCGAAGACATGGTGTGTACTGTGTCACTGTGGTCTTTCCAATGCTTCTATAAATCTTAAGTAGAGACTACAAAACTAATAACAGGAAAATAATAATAAAATGATCAGTTAAATTAGATTTCATTTTAAAACTTGTGAAGGGTCTGAGTTTTACCAACTGTCTGTTAGGCCAAAAGAGGATCAAGTATATGAATGAAAAGATCAATAATATCTGGGCTTTTTAACCAATGCATGGTCGCTGTACAATTCAATTATTTTTTTACAATGACAAAAGCAAAATAAAACTTTTAAAAAGCATTCTCAACATCAGTTTCAGTTCTGACATATAGAAGAACACTTCCATCCTTAAAATAAGAATTTTAAAAACCTAAACAATCTGAAAATCAAAAATCTTATCAGAGAATCAAGGTTATATGGCAAACCGCCGCACAAAATCTAGAAAGACAGCAGAATACAGAGAAACACTGCCAAGCTCTATTTACCCAGAGCATGGGTTTCTGGAACTATAAATTCTAGAAATACTTAAATGGTAATATTGACAGCTTGCTGTAGGCTAATTATAGACTAACTTGAGAATGAGAAACTCCTACAAGTCACCGTCTTAGGAAAATCTTCAGGCTTTTGTGGGTTTTACCTCTAGGAATCTCAACAGGTTCTCATGGTCAAGAGCCAAGAGGAAACCCCCCTCACAGTTCTGTCAGAGGAAGAGGGGAGTAGCCACTTTCAAATATACCAACTATTCTATATAACAAGAAAAAGATTTTACCAGAACCTAATACATCTGGGGAAAAGGAATTTATTCTCCTCCAGCACCCTCTAGCCTTCCTATCTCACTTAAGTGGAGGACAAAAACTGAAAAAAAAAAAAAAAAAAAAAAAAAAAAATCGTGGCATTCACAAGCCAAGAATAAAGGCCCACAGGCCCACTAAAAGATTGAAATTTAACCGTAAGATTATAGATGGCATCCCCTTCCCCATAACTAACCACCACATCAATGGGTCCCTATATAATAATAACAGATTACACATTAAAGAGCTGCAAGGCACTGACTTAAGGAGAACTTTTTAGGGAATTCTGAAGATAACAGGAGAGACCAGAACAAGGATGTTAGAGGAATTGGAAGTCTCTGGCACCTGCAACAAACATGAAATGTGAAACACAACCTACCTCCTGGTCATATTAATATAAAACCTCACACCATTTACCACAGTTCATTTTGCCCAATACATCATGCTCAGCTTCAAAAAATCGTAATAATAACAGGCATACTAAAAGACAAAAAAGAAAACACCGTATAAACAGTTCAACCTAGCATCAAAGCCAGGCTCAGATATGGCACAAGTTACTAACATACATTTTTAATTAAATGACTTCTTGTCATACCTGCATAATGCCCTCTTTCCCAGGTTATATGACTTCTCTGTGCTTCTTCATAGGAACATAATTATTTTCTTATTTTCTATTTAAAAATTAAAATTTATTTTAGTTTTCCCATTGATAAGTTTGATCAATTTTTTTTTTAAATTTATTTTGGATGTATACGACAACATTCACATACAAATGTGCTTTCTGTTTGTAGTACTGCTATAGGTCATCTTTATTAAGATTTATTAATCTTAATACATTCTAGTTCATGGATTCCCATCAATACAAAAAATATATATTTGGTGCATTGACAATTATACATGCTGCATGATCAAGTATGTATCTAATAAAGGAGAACTTTCCTTTTGACTTGACACTGATGATAACCAGGTCATCTGCTTACAATCTTACAGATCTGATGATTAGAAGAATTTGCCCCAGACTAGCTTCCTATTCTATACCTTTCAAACCTTGTTCTCCTCCATGACCCACGCAGCTATGGTGCTGCCCCTGCAAGATACATTCATATTGTATGACCTCTCGCCCTGCAGCTTTGTGTCATAATGTCAGATGAGTCAGCGCTCAGTACCATAGGCAACAGGAATTTTTCTGGAAGCCATTCCTATACTAGGACAGTTGTCAATCGTTTAGTTTAATTTTTCTCAGAGTCTCAAAACTACATAAACATATTCCATTAAATGCAAAGTAAATCACCCAATTTCATTTACTGTTAGATTCCGAAAATTCTTGGGGCCACTTCAAAACCATCTGACACAGGAAAATGTGTTATGGAAGGGAAACTGAAGTAGAAGAAAACAGTCATCTTATTGAGATTGGAATACCTTACTTTTCCAAATTTTACAAAAATATGACTCAAAGGAATACATTGCTTGAACCATACCTGAGGTTTTGGAAGGAAACCACAGAAGTCAGCATAGGCCTCAGTAGCTTCATGGAATCCTGTCTCTGTTCATGAGAAAAATTTTGGAAGACGGTTATATATAGAATTCATTTCAGTGAAGTGGCCAGAGACATCCCAAGTCCAGAGACAGAATGCCAGGATTCTTTGTGCTGGCATCGCCACCCAGGTGGGCAGGGCACTCTGAAATGTCTGCACTTGGCAGTGGAAATGACAGCATCTGCTGAGGTCACCCAATGTTGCAACTTGGGCATAATTTCTGGCTATGACATTCCTAAACTTATGAAATTCTTTATCTGCACAAACTAAACTGCTTAGAAGAGAATCTGTTATTTCTAAATTAAGGGGGAAAAAAAACCTTAACTGTTAAAGTAAATGAGACTGACCCCTTTAACCTGCAGATTGTCAATATAATTGGATAAGAAGTTACTCTTTTCTGAACCAGGAGCTCATCAGGTTCTTTTGTATATGCTCTTGAACTGTATTCTTTCTTTCAAAGCACTCATTTCAGTTTTGTTGCACATTTTTATGTGATTAATTGACAGCTGTCTTCCAACATATTAAGAATCCTGAAATCAGGAACTATGTCTATTTTAGTTTCTGGTACTTATCTCCTGGCATGTAGCAGGTGTTCAATAAATGTCAACTGAAAGAAAATGAAAAGTGCTTATTAAATAAATCCACTTTCCTCTTTTATATTTATGTTATGCACTTACCATTATTACCACATTTAACACATTCCATTGAAATTGTCTGTTTATGCATCTGCACATTCTATTACATAAGCTGTTAGAAGGCCACTATTACTTCCCAACTATCTAAAAACCTCCAGTAAGTACTCAACACATGTTTACTGAACTAATCTATGTCATCAACTGGAAATTAGTTATCTCTGTCATGAATTTCAAATGGCTTAATTAACTTCTTCAAGAGTACACACTTTTTTATTTGCAGAGTGAAGAAGCTATTCTAGAGATGATCTCTTAAATATTTTTGAGTAACATGTAAGTTATACGACTCTAAATACAAAATGCATTCTCATATTGCAAAACACTAACAATATCTTAAACAATTTAAATGAAAGCAAAAGACCTTTGGGGTATATTTGAAGATGTGGGAAGATTTTTCATTAAAATACATAGGATTAAAATGTGTTTATTATTTGATTTTTACTCAACAGATTTATAGGCAATAAAATATTTGTTCAGTGAAGCCAACCTGAATAGCCATTAAAAGTTTATGCTCTGTTGGGACCATGTGGAAAAACTCCAAAAATGTAAGGGTCTTATTTTAGAAAATAGTTTGTCCTTCTTGGGAGTTTCATAAATATTATTATGCCTGCTAGATAATATGACTATATACAAAGATCTGAAGGTTTCTTTCAGAAATTTAATATCATACTCAAAAAAGAATATATTAGATGTTTGGGCACCTTGACTATTTGTATATCTCACTTTTTTAAAAATTTGATTTCTAGAAAAGAATAAAACATGTATATTTGAATAACTGAGTTGTAGCTTTTACTGGCTGTTATAAATGCAAATTTTACATTGAATCTGCAAAAAAACAACCACTGGAAAATCTAACCCAGACACAGGAAAGTATCTTGAAATAGTCTTTTCACATGAAATACTGTTTTCCCATAAATGAAGGCTTTCTCCCATTTAGTTTTATTGCAATCTTAAAATTAAATAATTAATGAGCAATAAATTACTGAAAACTATACAGTAGTTAGTGGCAGTTACTCCAGAGCCTGAGAATAATTTTCATGAATCAAATAGTTTATCCGAATATTTCAAACAAATAGAAAACAGGCAATTTGAGGAGAATGGGTAAATGAGAATAACTGTGACATTTTCTTCTCTCACCATCATGCCGAAAATGTTCCTTAGTCAACAATATAAAAATAGAATAAAGCACATTACCTCTAGCTACTTTTAATTTCCCTTTTCAACCAATGGTGAGAGTGAAAAATATAAGCTATATGGATGGTTTGCTAAAAATATCTAAATGTGAAAAACATGAACAGGAACCATGAGGCTTTAAGGATCACCTCACCTAAACTGTCATCATATCTAATGGAAAAAGGATAATCGTTGTTTAATGGAAAAGCAAGAGAAAAGCAATTTTAAATTAAAATTTTGCCAGGGACAGATTGTATATTCTACGGTCTACTTATTTCCGAAAACTTATATCTAAAAGTCAGAAAGTGTCTTTAAAAGCCAACTTGTATTTTATTTTCCTTTGAGAGTCAGCTTAGAACTTCCAACACCAACAACAATTATTCAGCAATTCCAATTCCAACAACAGTTTCTATAAGAGTTACAACAATATGCCATACTTGATAACTAAAGTGTCCTTTGGCTTAGCATACTCTTACCTGAGTATACAAAGGATTTTTTTCTGTTTCTGTCTTTCATAGAAACAGTAAGAAACATACTCTTGGGCACTGCCCTAACTTTCAATGCCACTCTGGTACCTGATGATATACCACAACAGTGTACTTCCAAGCTTAGGCTGTTCCATTACCCTTCTCTCTTGTGTAAAATAGAGTTGCACGGAATTCTTGATTCTGATGTTCAATCGCAGGAAAATGTAGGAATATGATTGTGCTGACTGCAACTCTCAAAATGGAATGTATATGGCTCAGAGGTAGACCAACCTCACTGTAATTTAAGAAAGCTAACAATCAAAAGAGAATATTTTTAAGCAGAAAAAGATGTATTTTTTAGCACTGCTTTCCAGATACAAAAAAGGAGTGGTGTTTCTTGGCATCAATTTTTATATCATATTTTAATGCTTATGCCAATTAAATTTTAAAAGATTAAAAATTAAGAATAATTCATGGTTGAGATGAAATTAAACTAAGTCTGCTTTCAGACTTAGAAGAAATAATTCAAAAAATAATACACCAAATAAGCCGGGCGCGGTGGCTCAAGCCTGTAATCCCAGCACTTTGGGAGGCCGAGGCGGGTGGATCACGAGGTCGAGAGATCAAGACCATCCTGGTCAACATGGTGAAACCCCGTCTCTACTAAAAGTGCAAAAAATTAGCTGGGCATGGTGGCGCGTGCCTGTAATCCCAGCTACTCAGGAGGCTGAGGCAGGAGAATTGCCTGACCCCAGGAGGCGGAGGTTGCGGTGAGCCGAGATCGCGCCATTGCACTCCAGCCTGGGTAACAAGAGCGAAAC
This sequence comes from Saimiri boliviensis, assembly GCF_048565385.1. Lineage (NCBI taxonomy): Eukaryota > Metazoa > Chordata > Mammalia > Primates > Cebidae > Saimiri > Saimiri boliviensis. Next base: position 24,275,109 of record NC_133452.1, on the reverse strand, counting down.
TCCGTCTCAATAAAAAAAAAAAAAAAAAAAAAAAAAAAAAAAAAAAAAAAAAAAAAAAAAAAAAAACACCAAATAATGGCACATATAACAAGATTAGGAAAAAATTGTAGGAATAAAACTACAGGAAACGTTCTTTGCATGTTGGGTGCAGTGTTAAAGAAATAATATATAATTCTAGCTATTCGACTCTGAGCCTTTTACCCTATACGATATTTCTCTAATCAGATGACTGGCTATGGAAATTTATCTACACCGACTGATAATTCCCTTAGCAAAAGTTTTAATTATTATGGAATTTCGTATTTCACCAAAAAGGAAAAGAAGAAAATGAAAACTAAATTTATAAACAAAACCAGAAAAGTTTTACTCCACATGAAGAAAAAAAAATTACTATGGTTCTTGTATTCCCTATTCAGCTATTTCAGTGCTGTGCACAAACTTTCGTAGTGAGCACACATGTAGAATTTAATACAGAATTTCTTGTTTATTTTTCTAGACATCTTCATTATCTTTCCCAACTGTATTTCTTTCCTTTTTTAAAAAATTATACCTTAAGTTCTGGGGTACAGGTGCAGATCTTGCAGGATTTTTACATAGGTATACATATGCCATGGTGGTTTGCTGCCTCCATTCTTCCTTCACCTAAATTACGTATTTCTCCTCATGTTATGCCTCCCCTGCATCCTCATCCCCTTCTATCACTCCTGTAGCCCCCAACCCTTCAACAGATCCCAGTGTGTGATGTTTCCCTCTCTGTATCCATGTGTTCTCATTGTTCAGCACCCATTTATGAGCAAGAACATGAGGTGTTTGGTTTTCTGTTCTTGTGTCAGTTTGTTGAGAATGATGGCTTCCAGATTCATCCATATCCCTGCAAAGGACATGAACTCATCCTTTTTTATAGATGCATAGTATTCCACAGTGTATATGTGCCAAATTCCTTTATCCAGCCTATCCTTCATGGGCTTTTGGGTCGGTTCCAAGTCTTTGCTACTGTAAACAGTGCCACAATGAACATACTTGTGAACATGTCTTTATAACAGAACAATTTAAAATCCTTCAGGTATATGCCCAGTAATGAGATTCCTGGGTCAAATGGAATTTCTATTTCTAGATCCTTCAGGAATTGCCACACTGTCTTCCATAATGGTTGCACTAATTTACACTCCCACCAACAGTGTAAAAGTGTTCCTATTTCTTCACATCCTCTCCAACATCTGTTGTCTCCAGATTTTTTAATGATCACCATTATAACTGGCGTGAGATGGTATCTCAATGTGGCTTTGATTTGCATTTCTCTAACGACCAGTGATGATGAGTACTTTTTCATGTTTGTTGGCCACATAAATGTCTTCTTTTGAAAAGTGTCTGTTCATATCCTTCGCCCCCTTTTTCATGGGGTTGTTTTTTTCTTGTATATTTGTTTTAGTGCTTTGTAGATTCTGATATTAGCCCTTGTCAGATGGGTAGCTTGCAAAAATTTTTTTCCCATACTCTTGGTTGCTGGTTCACTCTAGTGATTGTTTCTTTTGCTGTGCAGAGCTCTTAAGTTTAATTAGATCCCATTTGTCTGTTTTGGCTTTTGTTACCATTGCTTTTGGTGTTTTAGTCAAGAAGTCCTTGCTTAGGCCTATGTCCTAAATGCTATTACTTTAGGTTTTGCTTCTAGGGTTTTTATGGTGTTGTGTCTTAAGTTTAAATCTTTAATCCATCTGGATTTCAGCTTTCTGCACCTGGTTAGCCAGTTTTCCCAACACCACTTATTAAACAGAGAATTATTTTCCCATTGCTTGTTTTTGTCAGGTATGTCAAAGATCAGATGGTTGTAGATCTGTGGCGCTGCCTTCGAGGCCTTTGTTCTGTTCCCTTGGTCTACATCTCTTGTTTCTGTACCACACCATGCTGTTTTGATTACTATAGCCTTATAGTATAGTTTGAAGTCATGTAGCATGATGCCTCCAGGTTTGTTCTTTTTTTTGCTTAGAATTGTCTTGGCGATACGGGCTGTTTTTTGGTTCCATACGAAGTTTAAGGTAATCTTTTCCAGTTCTGTGAAGAAAGTCAATGGTAGCTTGATGGGGATAGCATTGAATCTATAATTTACTTTGGGTGGTATGGCTACTTTCATAATATTGATTCTTCCTAACCATGAGCATGGAGTGTTTTTCCACCTGTTTGTGTCCTCTCTTATTTCCTTGAGCAGTGGTTTGTAGTTCTCCTTGAAAAGGTCCTTAACGTCTTTTGTTACTGGTATTCCTAGGTATTTTATTCTATTTGTAGCAATTGTTAATGGGAGTTCGCTCATGATTTGGCTCTGTGTTTGTCTGTTATTGGTCTACAGGAATAGCTGTGATTTTTGCACATTTATTTTGTATCCTGAGACTTTGCTGAAGTTGCTTATTATCTTAAGGAGATGTTGGGCTGAGATGATGGGGTCTTCTAAATATACAATCATGTCATCTACAAATAGAGATCATTTGACACTCCCTCCTTGCTGGGTAGGGCATCTCCGAAAAAAGGCAGCAGCATGTCAGGGACTTAGAATAAAGTCCCAACTTCCCAGGACAGAGCACCTGGGAAAAGAGATGGTTGTGAGTTTCACTGCAGCAGACTTAAACGTCCCTTCCAGCAGCTCTGAAGGGAGTAACAGAACCTCTAGCATAGCACTTGAGCTCTGATACGGGACACAATGCTTCCTCAAGTGGCTCCCTGACCCCCATATATCCAAAAAGACACCTCATACAGGAGAGATCTGGCTGACATCTGGTGGGTACCCTTCTGGGATGACAACCAGAGGAAGAAAAACACAGCAAGCCTTGCTGTTCTGCAGCCCCCATGGGTGATTCCTAGGCAAGGAGGTTCTGGAGCGGACCTCCAGTAGTCCTGCAGCAGAGGGACTTGTTAGAAGGAAAACTGCAAAACAGAAAGAAATGGCTTCAACATCAACAGAAATGATACCCACTCAGAGACCCCATCCAAAAGTTAGCAACTTCAAAGACCAGAGGTAGATAAATCCACAAAGATGGGAAGAACCCAATGCAAAAAGGATGAAATAATTAAAAATCAGAATGCCTCTCCCGCTCCAAAAGTCCATAACTCCTGACCAGCAAGGATACAAAACTAGATAATGGAGAATGAGTTTGACGAATTGACAGAAGCAGGCTTCAGAAGAGGGGTAATCACAAACTTCTCTGAGCTAAAGAAACATGTTCTAACCCATGCAAAGAAACGAAGAATCTTGAAAAAAGGTTTGATGAAATGCTAACTAGAATACCCAGCTTAGAGAAGAACAAAAATGAATTGATGGAGCTGAAAAACACAGCATGAGAACTTGGTGAAGCATATACAAGTTTCAATTGCCAAACTGATCAAGCAGAAGAAAGGCCATCAGAGATTGAAGATCAACTCAATGAAATAAAATGAGAAAGCAAGATTAGGGAAAAAAAGAGTAAAAAGAAATTAACAAAGCCTCCAAGAAATATGGGATTATGTGAAAAGACCTAATCCACATTTGATCAGTGTACCTGAATGTGACGGAGAAAATAAATCCAAGCTGGAAAATACTTTTCAGGACATCATCCAGGAAACCTTCCCTAACCTAGCAAGGCAGGCCAACATTCAATACAGGAAATACAGAGAACACCACAAAGATACTCCTCAAGAAAAGCAACCCCAAGGCACATAATTATCAGATTCACTAGGGTTAAACAGAAGGAAAAAATGCTCAGGGCAGCTGGAGAGAAACATCGGGTTATCCACAAAGGGAAGCCCATCAGACTCACAGGGAATCTCTTGGTAAAAACCCTACATGCCAGAAGACAGGGGGGCCAATAGTCAACATCCTTAAAGAAAAGAACTTTCAACTCAGAATTTCATATCCAGCCAAACTAAGCTTCGTAAGTGAAGGACAAATAAAATACTTTACAGACAAGTAACTGCTGAGAGGCTTCCTCACCACCAGGCCTGCCTTACAAGAGCTCCTGAAGGAAGCATTAAACATGGAAAGGAACAACCATACCAGCCACTGAAAAAATGTACCACATGGTAAAGACCATCGACACAGTGAAGAAACTTCATTAACTAATGGGCAAAACAACCAGCTAGTATCAAAATGGCAGGATCAAATTCACACAGAGCAATATTAACCTTAAATATAAATGGCCTAAGTGCCCCAATCAAAAGACACAGACTGGCAAGTTTGATAAAATGTCAAGATCCATTGATGTGCTCTATTCAGGAGACCCATCTCATGTGCAAAAACACATATAGACTCTAAATAAAGGGATGGAGGAAGATTTACCAGGCAAATGGAGAGCAATAAAAAGAAGGGGTTGCAATCCTAGTCTCTGACAAAATGAGCTTTAAACCAACGAAGATCAAAAGAGACAGAGAAGGGCATTACATCATGGTAAAAGGATCAATGCTAACAAAAAGAGCTAACTATCCTAAATACATATGTACTCAATACAGGAGCAACCAGATATATAAAGCAAGTTGTTAATGACCTACAAAGAGACTTAGACTCACACATGATAATTGTAGGAGACTTTAGCAATTCACTGTCAATACTGGACAGATCAAGGAGACAGAAAATTAACAAGGATATCCAGGACTTGAACTCAGATCTGGACCAAATGAACCTAACAGACTTCTACAGAACTCTATATTCCAAATCCAAAGAATATACATTATTCTCAGCACCACATTGCACTGAATCTAAAATTGACCACATAATTGGAATTAAATCACTCCTCAGTAAATGCAAAAGAACAGAAATCATAAAAAACAGTCTTTCAGACCACAGTGCAATCAAATTAGAACCCAGCACTAAGAAACTCACACAAAAATGCACAACTGTATGGAAACTAAACAACCTGCTCCTGAATGACTACTGAATAAATAATGAAGTGAGGGAGAAATAAAGATGCTCTTTGAAACCCAGGAGAAAGAAGACAAAATGTACCAGAATCTCTTGGAAACATTCAAAGCAGTATCCAGAGGGAAATGTATAGCACTAAATACCCATATAAGAAGTGAGGAAAGATCTAAAATTGACACCCTATCACCAAAATTAAAAGAGCTAGAGGAGCAAGATCAAACAAATACAAAAGCTAACAGAAGACAAGAAATAACTAAGATCAGAGCAGAACAGAAGGATATAGAGACACAAAAAAAAAACCTTCAAAAAATCAGTAAATACAGGAGCTGATTTTCGGAAAAGATCAACAAAATAGACCACTAACCAGACTAATAAAAATGAAAAGAGAGAAGAATCAAATAGATGCAATAAAAAATGATTAAGGTGATATCACTACCAATTCCACAGAAATACAAACTACCATCAGATATTACTAAAAAGCAACTCTATGCACATAAACCAGTAAATATAGAAGAAATTGATAAATTACTGAACACTTACACCCTCCCAAGACTAAACCAAGAAGAAGCTGAATCCCCAAATAGACTAATAACAAGGTCTAAAGTTGAGGCAGCAATTAATAGCCTACCAACCAAAAAAAGTCCAGGTCCAGATGGGTTCACAGCGAAATTCTACAAGATGTACAAAGAGAAGCCAGTCCATTCCTTCTGAACTATTCCAAACAATACAAAAAGAAGGAATACTCCCTAACTCATTTCATGAGACCAACATCATCCCGATACCAAAACCTGGCAGACACAACTAAAAAAGAAAATTTCAGGCCAATATCCATGATGGACATTGATGCAGAAATCATCAATAAAATACTGGCAAACGGAATGCAACAGCACATCAAAAAACTTATCCATCACAATCAAGTAGGCTTCATCCTGGGGATGCAAGTCTAGTTCAACATACACAAATCTATAAATGTAATTCATCATATAAACAGAATCAAAGACAAAAACCACATGATTATCTCAATAGATGCAGAGAAGGCCTTCGACAAAATTCAACACCCCTTTATGCTAAAAACTCTTAATAAACTAGGTATCAATGGAACATAACACAAAATAATAAAAGCTATTTATGACAAATCTACAGCCTATATCATACTGAATAGGCAAAAAATGGAAGCATTCCCTTTGAAATCCAGCACTAGATAAGGATGCCTTCTCTCACCACGCCTATTCAACATAGTAATGGAAGTTCTAGCCAGAGCAATCAGGCGAGAAAAAGAAACAAAGGGTAGTCAATTAGGAAATGAGGAAGCCAAATTATGTCTATCTGTAGATGACATGATTGTATATTTAGAAGACCCCATCGTCTCAGCCCAAAATCTCCTTAAGATGATAAGCAACTTCAGCAAAGTCTCAGGATGTAAATTAAATGTGCAAAAATCACAACTATTCCTATACACCAATAACATACAAACACAGAGCCAAATCATGAGTGAATCCCATTCACAATTGCTACAAAGAGAATAAAATATCTAGAAATACAATTAAAAAAGGACGTCAAGGACCTCTTCAAGGAGAACTACGAACCACTGCTCAAGGAAATAAGAGAGGACATAAACAGATGGAAAAACACTCCATGCTCATGGTTAGAAAGAATCAGTATCATGAAAATGGCTATACCGCCCAAAGTAAATTACAGATTCAATACTGTCCACATCAAGCTACCACTGACCTTCTTCACAGGATTGGAAAAAAAAACACCTTAAACTTCATATAGAATGCAAAAAGAGCCTGCATAGCTAAAACAATCCTGAGAAAAAGAATAAAGCTGGAGGCATCACCCTACCTGACTTCAAATTATACTACAAGGCTACAGTAATCAAAACAGCATGGTACTGGTACCAAAACAGAGATACAGACCAATGGAACAGAACAGAGGCCATGGAGACAATGCCACACATCTACAACTATCTGATCTTTGACAAACCTGAGAAAAACAAGCAATGGGGAAAGGATTCCTTGTTTAATAAATGGTGTTGGGGAAACTGGCTAGCTGTGTGCAGAAAGCTGAAACTGGACTCCTTCCTTACACCTTAAACAAAAATTAACTCCATATGGATTAAAGATTTAAACATAAGACCTAACACCATAAAAATCCTTGAAGAAAACCTAGGCAATACCATTCAGGACAAAGGCATAAGCAAGGACTTCATGACTGAAACACCAAAACCAATGGCAACAAAAGCCAAAATAGACAAATGGGATCTAATTAAACTTAGGAGCTTCTGCACAGCAAAAGAAACAATCATTAGAGTAAACCAGCAACTAACAGAACGGGAAAAAATTTTATCAAACTGTCCATCTGACACAGGGCTAATATCCAGAATCTACAAAGAACTAAAAGAAATATAGAAGAAACAAACAAACAAAAAAGTGGGTGAGATATGAACAGACACTTTTCAAAAGAAGATATTTATGCAGCCAACAAACATATAAAAAATGCTAATCATCACTGGTTATTAGAGAAATGCAAATCAAAACCACATTGAGATACCATCTCACACCAGTTAGAATGGTGAACATTAAACAATCTGGAGATAACAGATGGTGGAGAGGATGTGGAGAAACAGAAATGCTTTTACACTGTTGGTGGGAGTGTAAATTAAGGCAATTTTTTTGGAGGACAGTGTGGCGATTCCTCAAGGATCTAGAAATAGAAATACCATATGACCCAGCAATCCCATTACTGAGTACATACCCAAAGATTATAAATCATTCTATTATAAAGACACATGCACATGTATGTTCACTGTGACACTGTTTACAATAGCAAAGACTAGGAACCAACTCAAATGCCCATCAGTGATAGACTGGATAAAGAAAATGTGGCACACATACATCATGGAATACTATGCAGCCATAAAAAGGATGAGTTCATGTCCTTTGCAGGGACATGGATGAATCTGGAAACCATCATTCTCAGCAAACTGACACAAGAACAGAAAATCAAACACCTCATGTTCTCACTCATAAGTGGGTGTTGAACAATGAGAACACATGGGCACAGGGAAGGGGAACATCACACACTGGAGTCTGTTGGGGGTTGAGGGAATAGGGGAGGGATAGAAGGGGGTGGGGATGTAGGGGAGGGATAACATTAGGAGAAATACCTAATGTAGGCGAAGGGGGGATGGAGGCAGCAAACCACCATGGCGTGTGTATACCTATGTAACAATCCTGCAAGATCTGCACATGTACCCCAGAACTTAAGGTTAAATTTTTTAAAAAAGAGTAACAACAGAGATTGGCGAGAAGGGCACAGTACAAATCATAAGGACCCTTATATATCTGATATGGCTTGGCTGTGAACCTACCCAAATCTTACCTTGAATTGTAGTTCCCATAATCCCCACATGTCATAGGAGAAATCCAATTGGAGGTAATTTAATTGTAGTCTCCCTCGTGCTGTCCTCATGAGTGAGCTCTCACGAGATCTGATGGTTTCATAGAAGGCTTTTCCCCCTTTTGCTTGGCACTTCTCCTTCTGCTGCCATGTGAAGAAGGATGTGTTTGCTTCTCCTATGGCCATGATCATAAATGTCCTAAGGCCTCCCCAGCCATGCTGAAATGTGAATTAATTAAACCTCTTTATTTATATATATATATATATATATATATATATATATATATATATATATAACCTAGTCTCAGGCATGTTTTTATTAGCAGCATGAGAAGAGACTAATACGATGTCACATTAAGGATTTTTTACTTTTTTCTGAGAACAACTAGTAGCCACTGAGGAGTATTAAGCAAGAGAGAGACAGTGTGATATTTGAAGTAGAAAGATTTCTCAGGCAGCAGTATCAAGAATGATCTGAAGAGGGGTCATGATTACAAGTGGAAGATATGCCAGGATGCTTTAACAATCCAGGTTAGAGCTGACAGAGGGGAGTAGCTATATTTAGGAGATATTTAGGAACCATAATTAAAATAATTTGTTGAATGGTTAGGAGGGTGGTAAATGGAAGAGAGATGGCAAAGGCGGCATTCAAGTTTCTAAATTGGGCAATTAGTGGGAAGATGTTGCCAGTGACTATCCAACAGAAAAAGTAGGGGAGGTCTGGCAAAAGAAACAAAATTTTAGTTTGGGAAACACTGAGTTTGAGAGATATCCTGAAAGATGTTTTGAAAAAAAATTGATATATAAGCCTGGCACTCAGAAGAAAGCAGTGGAATGGAGATTGAGATTTGGGTGTCATTACTATAGACAATGAAAAAATTGTGGTTTAAATTGGCAAACGCACTATTTCTCCTGACATCTGAATGGAAATTACAATATAAAATCTGAAGACAGAAATTCACCTGCAACAGTGAAGAGGCAGTTGAAAAGGATTACTAGCAGATAAGATAGCTCAGCATGATAGAAAATGATTTTGGAAGTGAGCTGATGGATGAACTAGAGCAAAGGAAGATGTGATTCAGAATATCTTATGAGGGGATGCAGTACTGCAGGAGAGCTGGGCACTCATAAGCTCACTGGAATTTTGAGAGTAACTGAGCTTAACTCTCAGTAGCAATGGAATCTAGGACAGATAAGAAAGCTAGAAATGGGGTGAAGCGGTAATCACAAGTCTGTCTGGCAATGAACATTAAGTCCCCAGCAACATTTCTTTTTTGCCTTCCTCACAATTAAAAAAAAAAAATGTAAGAACACAAAAAGAAAAAGGAAATATATCTAAAACAACTCATAAGTACAGTTGTAATCATGTCAACATGAAGGCAGTATAAATGCCAGTGGACATAAGTCAGTGTTAAAGTTATTTGTAAGGAGGAAGACATAATTATCAAAAATAAAAGCAAGAAGAGACACATAGAAAAGGCAAAAACATTTCGAAATTAAAAAATGAACAAAGGCAAACAAGTCCAAATATTATCAGAAATCACAACATACATACGTGGCTTAAGCCCCCGAAACATGTGAGGTGCTGAGCAGTAATTGGCATTGTTTAAACACCAGTCTATAATTTTGCATTGATTTTTGAGGACAGCAATCATTTTAATTTTTATATTGTTAAAATATGTCCTTTAGCAATATTGGTATAATGCCTGATACAGTAACAGTACAGGAATTCATCCTGTCTTTTATTTAAATGGCTCCTATTTTCTGTCTGTCTCTGACTACTCTTTCAATAATTCTCTTTTAGAAGCTAAACCTATAAATGGGAAACAACCCAATCTGATCCCTCTTTTCACATTTCCACTTCCCTCCAATCTGCCTGGTTTCTTTCACTCCCTATAGTCTTCAGGTAGTTGTTTTCCGGAGTGCTGTCCATTGATTTGTGCTTTCTACAAATTCAAATGTTGAAGTCATAACGTCCATTACTTCAGAATGTGACCTTATTCAGAAATCAGGTGAACACAGATGTAATGTATTAAGACAAGGCCACAGTAGAGTTGGATGGGCCCAATTCAGCGTGGCTGCTGTCCTTTTAAAAATGGGACATGTAGACACAGACTCCCATACAGGGAGAACGCCACGTGAAGATAAAGGCAGAGAACAAGGTGATGCTTCTACAAACCAAGAAGCACCAAAGGTTGCTGTCAAACCACCAGAAGCTAGAACAGCAGCATTGAACAGATTCTCCCTTGCAGCCCTCTGGAGGAACCGGCCCTGCTCACCCTTTCATCTCCAACTTCTACACTCTAGAACCATGCCAAGAACAAATGTCTGTTGCTTAAGCCTCCTAGTCTGTGGCACATTATTATGGCTGCCCTAGCCATCAGATGTAATATGAACAGAGATTATAATGGGTGGTTCTTTAAGAGCTAACTCCACCAAATCGGAAGTAAAACTATCTTCGCTTGCCTCAGAACAAGTTCACCTTCTCCCTATCCTTTAGTTTCTTTATCTGTAAAATGAGATAATATCCTCTGGCATTTTTGGAATGATAAGGTAGGTTGATATATGTGAAGCACTTAGACAGTAACTGTAATGGTGCATGCTCTCAATGGTTATTAGCTATCTTGTCCTTCACACATTTAACTATGCCAGGCTCTGTTACAGGCACTCTAGGTACATCACCAAACAAAACAGACATAAATTTCTGCCTTAGTAATGCAGTGAAGCTTACATTGCAGTGACAGCATGCCAAAAATAAAACTAATAAGTAACCTATGTAATATGCTGACCATTAATAAGTTCTACAAAGAGAAATAAAGCAGAGACTGTGGATAGGGAAGGCTGAGACTGGATCAGACCATTTTTTATAGGGTAGCCCGGGGAGGCATTATTGAAGGAAGGAGAGTAGCGAGCCATGTGCATGCCTGGAGTAGCAGCATCCCAAGGTAAAGAGAACAGCAGGAGCAAGTGCCCTGAGGCCAGACCCTGCCTGGAATAGTCAAAGAACAGCAAGACGGACAGTGTGGCTAGAGCAGAGTGAGAGAAGCGGAAGGCAGTAAGGAGGAGATGTGGTCAGGAGGTAACAGGTCCTCAAAGGGCTTTGACTTTCACCTGAGTGATGTGAGAAGTCACTGGAACTTTTAAACACAGGAGCGACGTGACCTGAGTTATATTTTTATTGAAGCACCCTGACTGCTATGTGAGGTAGGTCTGATAGAGACAGGGTCTGGGAGAGACGGAAGGCCAGCAGGGAGACCTGGTAGAAGACCATTTCTGAAATCCAGTCTTGGGATCACACTGGCTCTGACCAGCATTGCTCAGTAAAGGAGGAAAATCACAGAAACTGTAGATGCTTTAACAGAATTTCCTGATGACTTGAATGTGACATTTGAAAGAAAGAGAAGAGTCAAGGACGACGCTGAGGTGTGGGTCCTGAGCAGCTGCAAGTGGACTTCCATTGATGGAATCAGGGAAGACTTTCAGAACAATGGTTCAGAGAAGGAACAGGGTTGTTTTTACTGTTGTTCTTCCTCTTTCTTATTATTGCCATTATTATTGCTATAATGAAGGTAGCTTTGTCAATCCTTTCCCCTTTATTCTCAGTCTCATCTTCTATTAGATTTTCTTCTTTTTCTAGCAGGTACTGAGCAACGGCACATCTGTTCCGTGATTTGCTCAGCATGTTACATCTAGCTGCTTCCTTTTCCTACTGCGAGGTAGTCCCACAGACAAATAAGTGGATACCTAGCACATCTCTTTCCTGAGCATGTAACCTTGAATCTCCCCCTCTGCTTCTCTAGTCACACCTTCTCTCTCTTACCCCCACAGAAAACACCTGCCTTTTCTTCTTTTGGAAAAGACACTGGTCTTTACTTTTTCTCATTTTATTGAGTTTTCTTTCTCTTACTCCAATTTTTATTAATCTTTACACCACTTCTTACCCACTAACAATACTGTCTGCTGTCATTCCTATTAATTCTCCTATGACTTCTCAGTATCACAATAAATCTCTGAACCTTTCTTCCTAACTTATCCTTTCCCTTTGGTCCCCAGTTACAACTTCTTGTGATAGGAAAAAGTCATCTGATGTCTCTGGGTCTGTTTGCTCCTCCGTAAAACAATCCCATTAGATGAGATTATTTCTAAAGATACTTTCAGCTTTAACTTCCAATCCAACTAATACCGTGTTTAGCGCTTCAGTGATTTTTCATGTGTGACAAGTTCCATTTCATTTCCTATTTCCTAACTCACTTTCGAATCTCTTCTTTCATTACTTTCTTATCATTTCCAAAGTCTTACCCATGTTTTTCATCACTATGTCTTACACCAAGCCACGTGGTTTTTACCACACCTTAATGATGGCCAAAGAGAGTGTTCTGTGTTGTGCTTTAGATTTTTCCTAAGGCTAGCAAGCAGAATAATGGAAGGATACTATTTCAAGTCTAAAAGAAAACAACCTCATTCAGACATTCCTTTACCGTGATTGAGATCTTCTTGTGCTGCCTTGGAGAAATCTGTGATTGAAAAGTTTTGTTAAACACCAGTGACAAATAACTCATGGCATAGTATCTGCTTTGATTTTCTCAGACACTCTAAGTTTTCATCCTCACTTCTCTGTGGTCCCTCACCTTTGACTTCCTTTGTCATGTAACTGCCAATTTTGATTGTTAATGAAAGGAGAAGGGTGACAAGAAAAAAACAATTTAGCTCAGTGGCTTGCCCCCTTTACGGGTAAGGAAACACAATTTGTCCTTCCAGATTTCAGACTAAGCTGCTAACATGTCTAAAATCCTGTATGCAAAGGTCTGTGTGAATGCTTTTGTTTAGCAAAATTTTGGGGTGATTTTGAAATACATTAAACATCCCATTCATTGAGGAAAAGACAGTTTATTCGAAAACATTCTTTAATAATCCTAACCTGATTTTGTCTATAGGAGAAAAAAGGAACAAAGGGAAAAATCCATCTGAAAAAAAAAAAAAATCTTTGTATCAATGGAAATGCTGAAGCTGGATTTCTTAGACATTAAAGAAATTCTCACACAGACACACACACACAATCAGTTTAAAAATTCCATTTTTGAGATTAAATTTTCACAACACATTATGACTGCAATGAGTTACTTGAATACCAGTTGTTACATCTAGTTATTTTTAGCAAGGGAGCTGGACTTCACAGTACTCAATTCTAGCTTATAAATTTAACTTAGTAAAATTATACAGGAAATGTGTCCTGTCCAGCTGCTTCTGCCCAAAGCAAATGTCATCCTCCCTAAGTGCCACAGTGATATCTCCCCTCCGCTAAGCTCCACCAAAACTTACCTTGTATCCTTCGTGTCCCCCACACCTCCTAAGTAAGAGTCTCTTGTATCTATAGATATGTGTTTGTAGAAGAAAGGAAATGCAGAAAAATAAATAAGTATCATAGTTTAATAGGAAAAGGATGGGCTTTGAGTCAGACAAACCCAGCTTTGTATGTCACCCACCTCATCTATTTATTCATCATGTGACAACAAGCAGTTGATTCAACCCCTCTGAGACTCACGTTCCCCATCTTTTTCATGGAAATAATGAGACCTTCTTCACTGACTATTGTGAAGATTAAACTTGTTATGATTATAAATCACCTTGCACATACAGGCTCTTGATTTAAAAAACCACTGCTCCTTATTCTAGTATACCACTCATGGTCCAATCCTGCATTACAGCTGGTTGAACGCAGGTCTGTTTCTAGGCTGCACACTTTTGAAGGCAAAGTTGTTCATCTCTGTATTTCCTGTAGAACCAAGATGGATGAGTTGCATAGTCTGGAGGCTCAGGAACTGCATATTATACTAAACTGAGGGCTAAGCCAGGAGGGCCAGGGCTATGAATCAATTATCCGTGGATTTGGTCATTGGGGTTCTTTCGGTAGTATAGTTCCTCTCACGAGCTTCCTTTCTGGCCTTAAAACAGCCAGTCACGTTTTAAATTAGCTTGCACAACATACAACCACTTTCCTAGATTCGTTGGCAACTGATCAGAACACGATTCTGTGTCTCACTATAGAAACTCCTGCAGGCATATCAACCAGACCCTGAGAAAGACAAAACCGAATGCACTCCATGATGCTGAGAAAACAAATTAACAAGGTGTGTTGAAAAAAGTACCGAGTCAAGTAAATACAGATTATTAACTTCAGCTCGCCCTTGACTAGTCATGAGACCTCAGGCGAGTTATCTATGCTCATTAAGCTTCGATTTAACTTCTTGATGTCTCAACTATAAAAAATAAGGATATTTTTGATTTGTTTGGCAGTTTTGAGGGAAAAAAGAACAAATGAGAGAGAATTCTAGTTTGGTTCTTACACAGGGTTGCTGGGTAGAGAAGGAAGGTGATGCCTTGGAACAGACTTTAATAACCGTGAGGCAGGGTAAAATACAAGTCCTAAAAGCCATTATTTTTTAACATAGTGAGCCCTTCTTTTGTCATGGTTCAGGCTTCTAAACTTCTTTCCTCCTTTGGCAACTAACCAGCTTACACACACACACTAGTGATGAAATCCACATGGCTCCCGATCTTTTCCTCTGCATGGCAAAGAGTTTCAGTGCAACAGGAAAGTGCTGTCATGAATCCATCATGCAACACATGTAGTGCTATGAATCAAAGGCCTCTCTGCCTGCAGGCAGGAGGAACTGCATGCGTTACGCTTCTGTCTGACGCACAGCCAATCGGCTTCAGGCTTCTTCTCCTGTGTCAGTCACAGCTTTCTTATAGACTATTGCAAAGACACAGCCCAAAACAAAGCATCCTCGAAAGCCATCCCCAGGTGGAAGTGGTTGGCTTGGGGGAGGTCACACAGTCTTTCAGGTAGAATCCTCGTTTCTAGGTCATCTGACCAACATCACCCCTGGCTCCTCGAGGAAATCAGGAGGCAGCAGAAGCAGGCTGACCAGCTACGGGCTACAAAGGGAGGAATGAACCTTCCCAAATTTCTGGAAAAAATCTTCTTGTGCCCGGGCCAAGGCCTCTTCATCAATGTAGACGGCCGGCCTCTTGGCCATGAGGAAATACTGCACCTTCCTCAGATTCCAGCCCATCACGTACTGGAGCCAGCCGCAGACGGCCGCAGTGGAGCGGCCCACCCCTGCGTTGCAGTGCACGTACACGGTGTGTCCGTTCTCCAGCAGCGCGTGCAGCAGGCACACCGCCTGGGGCAGCATCTGCACTCGGCCTGCGGTGGGAAAAGCACAGCACACATGTGAATAATGAAACATCCAGATACGGCTCCTGAGATCTCCTCCAGCTCAGCTTCACATCACAGGACTGCACAGAGCAAGGCAGGAATACAAGATTTTGCTTTCTTCCTTCACTGTGAAGGAAAAGGTGAGGCCACCTTAAAACTTGATAATAGAAAAGTGGAAAGGGCACTCCAGAGGCGAGAGGCCCTCTCTAATCCTTCTCTCAGTATTGCTGCTCCTTTGAGTGACTTCACCATTGATGCAAATACCCCCCAAAGATAAGTGACCTATCACCTGCCATCAGAATGCATTTTTACATCAAAAGTGTTTGAAGAGATTGGTCAGAGTTTTAGAGGATTAAAAAAAAAAATCAGTTGTCAGATCTGGCCACCTGAATTTCAGGGAATCCAAAAGTATCTTCCAGCTAAATGAAAAACAAAGAAGTGGCTCATATTAGTTAAAGGAATCAATCTGCTCATTCAACATATGCTCATTTTCATTTGTTCAACGGAATGGCTAACATTGTTCGATACAGATGGGAGAACCAATTGTTCATTTATTCCCTCGAGATACCATGAATGCTAAAACTGACTTAATTTCCATGTTTTTGGGGAATTATATAATTTCTATAATTTGGGGTTTATAGCTATTATCACTTCATGGTTACTATTTCAATGACTAGATTATTCAAACGTCTTCTCACCAGGCCGGGAGAGGATGCACCGTGCCCTGCTGAGGCCGGGTAGACTCTGCTTGCTCATTCATCCTGCAGGACAGGGGTGTACCCCATAAGCATTTCTTTGAGCTCATGGATGCCTTAAGTTTCTCCTGCTCACAGGTTCTCAGTACAGAGGTATGTTGTAAGTTGGGGTATTTTTGTTTTCAGGGGGCGGTCAATGTAAATTATTTCAAAGGGAAAGGAAGAGGGAAACGAGTCCCGGGTTAAGCTCCATGTTCATGACTTGGCATTCTCCAGCTACAGGAACACCGTGGCCCCGAAGGATCCTCTGATAGTCACACATAAGAACCCTGTGTGGCCTTCAGGTTGGCATCCTCACTGGATGACCAAAGAGGTGGGAACACCTCTCCCTCAAAAGATTTCACCTGGGGATCTGCGGTGAGGCCTGGAATTCCCCATGACAGCCACTACCGTAAGTTTAGACTTCCCTCTTTAGATGTCCTTTGTTGAAATGCAAGGCCCCTGAAGGAGCCAGCATAACACACTGTGATCAGGCATCAGCACCTGAGAAGGACAGAGTTAACCAAGGACCACAACGTGGCTCGAAGGTCCCTCCATGGCCATTCCACTCAGCCAAGCATCCACCTCAGCTCCAAGCTCAGCAAGCTCTGAGAAGGAGCAGAGTCCACACAGAAGCCAGGATGATAATCTAAAGCTCCCTGCTGTGGGTGCCTCTCCAGATACTGTGTCCCTTGGAAGGAAACAAAGAAGCATCATTTAATGTATATTCAGGTATTCCTCAGGATGCCCAGTATGTGAACAGACCACAGTGGTCATCTGCAGTAGCAGCCGTTGGACGCAAAGCCTCAGCCCCTGTCACTCGGCGCATAGAGCATCAGTGTAACCAGCCTGCAAACAAGATCCTCCCTAGTCCCAATCTTGATGCTAGAGCTCTGTTAATCCCCCTCATGAAGAGATCTAAGACTGCACACTCCACACAGCCGTTTAGAAATGTTGTACCTGGAGTGCCTTGAGGTAGGGAAGGCTCAGGCTCCTTGTGCTCCCTCCATCTCTAGCCCTGTTGCAATACACTGGTGTTCCCTGCCTGGTTCCCAGGGGCATTTGTATTAGAAAGTCAGCAGTTTCTATGTATATCTGATGGCTCATAGTCCAAACAGAACCGAGAACTTCAACCCATCTAAACCTCCACGCTGGGTTCCAGGGCACTCTGAGATCAAAGCCAGGTGGGCCTGCCACTTAGTTGTTCGTGGTGCCCTCCTAGAGGCACTAAAATATCACTGGAGATGCAACAGGATGGTGAGAGCATCGTGTGTGCCAGCGAGATGTCTCACAGCATGGCTCACGGAAAGCACAGCATGGTGGAGCCACCATTTATGCTGGGGGATCAGAGGAGCAAAACCTCCAATGTATGGTGGATCGGCCCTGCTGAGAAGAGACAGGCCTGCTCCACTGTGGGGCTTCTGTTCTACTGAGGGTATGAGAGCTTCGCTCCAGGGAAAGCTGGGTGGGAGGAGAACTCCACTGCTGGAGCTAGAAGAGTGGGTTCTTCCTGCTCCAGCCACAGCTAGCTTCACGTGACAAGCTCCCTGCTGTGGCTGCCTCTCTAGATACTATGTCCCTTGGCAGGAAACAAAGAAGAATCATTTAACGTAGGTTCAGCTATTCCTCAGATGCCCAGTATGTGAATAGACCAGTGGTCACCTGCAGTAGGAGCTGCTGGACGCAGAGTCCCAGCCCCTGGCACTCGGTGCATATAGCATCAGCATAACCAGCCTGCAAACAAGATCCTCCCTTGTCCCAGTCAAGATCCCTTCCCCAGACCTGCTCTCTGGCCAGAGGTTCCCCTAGGGTGGGCCTGCACCAAATAGCACACATGATGCAATACATTTCTCTTTTCATTTTATCTGTAAAAGATTTTTCAAGAGGTGTGTACACAGTCTAGAAGTTACAGAGGAATTTTGTTAGTTTGAGGTTCTATGATCTCAGACACATACTCCTGAAAGGTGCATGTCAGCTAACAGAAGCTCCCAAGGCTCCCAGCTTCGCACAGATTTCAGCATTGGGACACAGCCAGATTCATGATCTTCTCCCAGAATCACTCAACCACTGCACTGAATTGTTATCAAATATTAAAACAACGTAAAGAACAAATAAATAATTAAGAAGGGCACCAGAGCAGTAGCCAGTCCAAGGTGCCCACTCAGTTCAGCCTGGCCTGAGCTGGAGGCCGAGTTGATTTAGATCTCTTGTGACTACAAATCCCCCTCTTTTGTTGATAGCAGATAACATTTATTGAGCCCTTTCTACCTTCCCAGCGCTGTTGTAAGCATTTTACATGCACTAGCTCATTTACAACCACCTCTTAACAATGATGAGGTCAGCACTATTGTGATCCTCAATTTATATATGAAGAAATTGAGCACAGACGTTTGCCCAAGGTTATTCCCTAAGTGGCCACTCAAACCCAGCCAGTGTGACTCTGAAGCCTCGGGTCTTAACCACTGAACCATGGTCCTTCGCTAGTCCACCTGGTTAATGGTACTTGCTGACCCGCAGCCTGTCAATCTAGATTCTCAGTCAGTCCCTCTGCACTCACTCACCAGCCCATGATGCTGGTCTTTCCCTGGGTGAGAATAACATCCTCCCTGGAAATTAACACTTCTACCCTACCCTAGAGGAGCCTTCTCAAGAGGACCATCTCTCTCTGCTTGAAAACTACTCTAGGAAGCTTAACCTACATACAACCAACCAAGGAATAAAAAGAGGGTCCCCAGGAGGGTTCACCTTGACGTACCAGGCTCAACAGAGCAGCCATAGATAGGCTCCACGTAGAATTTAATCTGATAAGATGGTTCCATTCTTAAAAACAATAAAACCTCAAGAAAAGACAGAAAACTCGATCATTTAATGTAAAATATTCCAAACTTTAAATGTTGACAACTGAGATGAAAAACTATAAACCCTCTGCAGGTCAGACAAGACATTCTACCCTTGATGTTTCTGACTCTGAAATTTAATACAGGCCCCAGCTCTCAGTAGATGCTCCATACCCACTCGTTAAGTACAGGAATAAAAACAAGATGAGAAAAACAGCAATAAAACCCTATTTGATCTGAGACACTTACTAGACACTTCTAACCTAACTTGTGGCTCACACCTGTTCCAGGCTAATCTGACTCTGGAAGGATTAAAAGCTTCCTGAAAGCACTATTGAGCCAGCCAAGGTTGTGAGGAGAGAGAGGGACAGAGCATTTGAGTGGGCAAGTGGAGTAGCCTGAGGCATCAGGGCCTGAGATAAGGGAGAGGGGTCAAAAGGTCCTAAAGATGCTTTATCCGTTGATCCTGAAAGAAATCCACAGCTTTCAGCCTTTCCAATTCTCTTTCTCTCTCTCTCTCTCTCTCTCTCTCTCTCTCTCTCTCTCTCACACACACACACACACACACACACAAACACACACACACACCCCTTTCCTTTCTTGTTCCAGAAGCAGATATATGACTAATATATAATGTGGGGGCATATCTTTTTTTTCTATCTTTGAAGTGTAATATAGATAGGGTTTACCTCGTCTATAACATCCTTTGGTAGAAACTTAAAGACTTGGAACTAATCCTACAGTCTCAACTTTGTGATTTTCAAAGCCCTTTTGTATCCATCACCTTATTCTACTGTTATAGTCCTGTAGGGTAGAAACTCCTACCCTCGTTTTCCTGATGCAGGAACTAGCCTGCCACTATCCTCCCAGCTGCCCAGTGGTGACAAGGCTTATGCCAAGGTGTCCTGGCTCCAAGGTCAGCATCTCTGTGCGATCGCAGAGCTGAATTCGGTGTGTTGAGTGAGGGGACAGAAGTCAGACTTTGACAACAGAGGACTTCCCAAAGCATATGAACTCATTTGGGAGCCAAGGGTAGACACTGGTTATAAACAGCGCTGCAAGGACAGAGGTCAAAACAATCCGAATATTTTCTATGCTAAGAAAATTTTAATGAGCAGATTTGTTTCATTTTGTTTTTTTCAGGTGAGTGTTAGATTTGGCAGATTTTCATTTCCTACGTGAAAGACACAAGCCAAAATTTTTATAAAAGATAAAAAAAAAAGAAATCTACACACACCCTTCCACACACAACAAAGTGTACAAGAGTAGGGATCGAAGGCACGATTGATTGTAACAGGTCTGTGACAACCAGTGGTGACAGTCAAGCCAAACAAACTGTCTCTCTCAGACTTCAGCTGACAGCATAATGCTGCAGCTCAAAACACTTCCAAGTGGGTTTTTCTCTAGAGTTCTAAAAAATATTCAGCTGATTAATCTATGAGTTCATTAGGCTAATATTGTAAACCACAGAGACTCGTCTATTTGTGAAAAGCTCCCCTGTCACGCAGAAGTGGTCATTAATCCTTCAGTTACTGCCCCAGGTTAGACCAAGCCAAAGAAATCCATTAGTGGGTCTTACAGCTGGCCCTTTATCAAGAGCGAGCTTGCATTCTGCAGCTCTCGGGCTGCCCCACTGTGTCAGCCTGGAAGAAGTGGTGCTGCGCACTCACAGATACAACTGTGATCTGGAGACTCACTGATCCCAAAAAAGGTGTGAATAGAACTACAATGGGTCCTTGGGGATACAGTTTTCCCTCTGGCTTCTGCAGAGTCCGCGAACTACCTATCTGTCAGCAAAGCCTTCAGGTAATCAGTGTGTGGGCTGGGATGGGAAGGTGGGGGGTGCATGGCACAGCTGGCAGCCCAGCTTCTCCCAGCCTCATCTCACATCGTTCTCCAACGGGATAACAATGCTGTCAAATCGGATTCAGAGATGCTAACATCAAAGTGCTCTCTGGAAGCTACGGTCCTGCAAATCCTGTCTTCTCTGTTTTGAAACCAGGAAAACCATCTGGACAAGGTGAATATCACCTAGATTCAACCAATGTGCGTCTTTGCAAATGAAGCTGTTTTTGTCTTTGTTCTTTTCTTCCTTGAAGCAGGGCAGCGCTCTTACAGCTAAATCATGCTTCTTTGCCAAGAGGAATAACCAGACTGTCAACAGCTCTCTCAACCTACAGGAACAAAAATTATACCCCATCCCCAGAGATGATTTGGCTTAGACACAGACCCACAAAGGGGACCAGCCTGGCCAGGAAGACCACCTGATCTCCATAAAGGGCGGAGGTGGGCGAGGCCCGGGGACATAGGTTTCCTGTGGTCCTTGTTGTCGTCTGTCTTGCAGACCTTTACTCTTGGGAAGACAAGCTACTTCGCTTACAATTTATAGGCTTTGCCTAACTCCAGACGATTGTGAACATAAGGGGTTGAAATTACATGGGTCTGAAGAACCTGCCTGAAGCATCTGTGTGAGAACTCAGGGAGAAGCTTCAGGGCTGGTAAAGCTGCTCTCTGCAGCAATGTTCTGGGCCCGACTGCCAGCCTTGAAATTCGGAATGGGCCCCTTTTTACTTCTTTGACATGGGCAATAACTTTTTGGTACCTCAGTCTCTTCCTCTGCAAAATAGAGACAACTACAATATCTGCCTGGAGTCTTATTGTGCTAATTAAATAAGTTAATTCTTGTAAATTGCTTAGGAGAGTGTTTTGTACATAATATACATTTGGGGGAAGAGGGCTAAAGATAGAAACATCTCTGAGCTGGACATCACCGCCCTTCTTTCCCCAGGATAGGAGGTCACCAAACTCCTCAGCCTTTGCTGTTTCCAAAGCTCTCTGCTGCCCCCTGCTGACAACGGCTTGATACTATCGGTGTAACTTGGTTCTCTCCTCCACTGACTGTAGTCATTCCCATTCCAACAAGTACCCTATTCTACAACAGGGCTAAAATCCGTATCATTCCTCCAAAATTCCATGCTTTTGTGCCGTGGCCTGTGCTGCTGCTCCCCCCTAGCGTACCTTTATCCCTCATCTACCTATCAAAGCCATGCCCACCTCAAGAGCCATGGCGTTCATGCAGCCTCCCTTTGTCGCTGCCTGGAATTCATAGTTTCAAAATTCTATTTTTAGACATGTAATTAACATTTGCCATCCCTATAGGACTAAGAGCTCTGTGGGGGCAGAAGGCATGCCCGTCTTTCTTTATGGTTGTGTTCCCAGCTACCAGCATAATGCCGCATACCCAGTACATACACAATAAATATGTGTTCAATGAATAAACAAATTAAAGAAGCCACATTAAACAGAATCTTAGCCAGTGTCAAAAACATATGCATTATATATATTAAATCTAAAATCTTATATTTTTTCATTTTTACCATTCATTTTTAAGATACTAAATTATAGATCGATAGATGGACAGACAGACAGAGAAAGAGCCAGCAAGAGTCTCTCTGAAACACAGTCAGCAAGGAGGCAAACAGTTCTTCTGATCCTTACCTTCGGTGCTCATATCTGGGGTTGGCATCCAGATGTAGGCCAAGCCTTCTTCCTTATATAGTTTAATCATAGTGTCTGCAGTCATGGGCTCTGGGTAGCGGTTACAGCCTGAGGAATTCTGTACAATATCCCATTCAGTCTGGAAATTCATTACAGCTGTAATCCTCAATTCATGCTTCAGTTTGATGGTTACATGTTCCACTTGACGAGGGCAGCTACCCAGCCAGATATTTGGTAGAATTCTAATGAGAAAATATGGAGTCAACTATTACTAGTAGTTCTGATTTGAGGTTTAAGGAGCTGCATAAAACATGTAGTATTAAAATATAACTAACCTTTAAGTCTGGCACAGAAAACGCTAGATTTTTTTAGAATGCGAGCACCAATGTTATTATGGAAAAAAAGAACACTAAAGTGTTGATGCTTTAGGGAAAGCAAGTAATTCAATTAACTGGAATGCCAGGAAATGGACATTTGCAAACAAAATCAAGCAATATGTTAAAATAATTCTACCAAGTTGTACCTATTCCATAAATGCATATATGGTTCAACATGATAAAAATCCATCCACAGACTTCAAATAGTAACAAATTAAAGGTGAAAATTCCTATAGTTATATAAATTCTGAAAAACAAATTTCAGCAGGCATTCCAGTTTAAAAGTCTATGTAAAAATTTCAAATAGTATGAGACTTTTTAAATATGCTAAAGAGCAGAAGCTAACCAACAACAGACTTCTTTTAAATAAAATTAGAGTCAGGTTAATTCCATTTGTACCCAGCAGGGTTCTATAGGTGTCATCTAACGCTACAAAGTAAGAAGGAGACATCGCAACATAATTTCCTTTTGTAAATTCTCATGAGGTTTATTGTTGAAAAAAAATAATGAAATGAAAAAGTTAAAAACTCAGAAAATTTTTAATAACCCTTTAGCAGGAACCCAAGCAGAAATAAAATAAAATAAAATACATGTATTCTCTCCTGTAGGGTAAGCAGAACTCAAGTTTTAGAAAGACAATGCTGGATCTTGTGAGATATTCTCACTGAGGATGGTTAATGCTGACATTAGAGAACTGGGCAATTGACTTCTCCTGTTAACAACGTTGACAGCAGCCAACAGGAAAAGAGCAAAAAGCAAAAACAGGCCGGGTGCAGTGGCTCACACTTGTAATCCAGCACTTTGGGAGGCCGAGGCGGGGACTGCTTGAGGCCAGGAGTTCCAGACCAGCCCACCAAACACGGCAGAAACCTCCTCTCTAGTAAAATTACAAAAATTAGCCAGGCATAGTGGCACATCCCTATAATCCCAGCTACCTTGAAAGGCTAAGGACTGAGAATTGTGTGAACCCAGGAGGTGGAGGTTGCAATAAACAGAGATCACGCCACTGCACTCCAACCTGAGTGACAGACCAAGACTCTGTCTCAAATTAAAAAAAAAAAAAAAAAAAAAAGATTTCATGTAACATTTAGTAATAATTATCTGATGCTAGGCCAAGTTATTTATCAACTCTAACCTGTTGGTGTACTCATCTTTACAATGAGTCTAAAAATAACTCATAAAAAATCTTGTAAGGATAAATACAATTAAATAATATACCTGAATTGGACTGAAACCAGTGGATTCACAATAAATGCAAGTGGATTTCGTCTCTAGCTATAGAGATTTACTTATTTTTGTAATTTACTTTGCATTACATTGTAAAGACTAGTTAATTTTTCATTGTTTCTGATATTGTTCATTTGAATGCTACAGAAGAGGAAATACTCTATTTTTTATATGAAAGCTGCCTTTGTTTTCACTTTTTTTCCTTTTGGTGGTGGTTGTCCTTGTTAATGTTAACAGGAGAAGCCAATTAACTAATCCTCTCATGTGGTCATCATCCATATTCAATGAAAATTATCTCATAAGATCTGGCACTATCTGTCGAAAGCCTGAGCCCCGCTTCCCCTATGGGAGAAGATAAACTTTTTCTGCTCTGTTCTTGTCTAAAGGGTTATTAGGAATTTCCTTGTGGAAATCCTTATTGTGGATTATTGTGGGGGAAAAATGATAAAAGAAAAGTTAGAAATTTAGGGAACACTTAATGGTGATGGAAAGGGGTATGAAATCCAAGGCCTTCATCTTATTCCTGACCCCAGTTAATTCTGACATACTCTGCTGGACCCAGTGGACTGAGAGGAAGACCTTGAGCAAGGACACTTGCAGGGTGCCCAAGAGCTGTTCTTCACCAGCACATGGATAGCTGAGCATTCGGAGAAATGTCACACCTGCTTGGTGACTGCACCTTCCCTCTGGCTATTGAGTGAGATTTGCCTCTATCTAGATGTCCCATCCCTCTTTCCAGATCCTTTAAAGATCCCTTCCCCAGGGACCTGCTGGATGCCTAGCGAGGTGACAGTGCTGGGCTCCCATATATATACTTCGGGGTTTCACCAAACACACTAAATATCCTAAGCTGGAAAGGAGGCAAGTGGACACTTCAGCCATATAAACAAGAAATAGAACCTATTATAAGACAGCAATGAATCTTTCTAACTGGAAAAAAATTTAAAGAGGACTGGCAAAATATTAAAGAGAATATTCATGACAGGCAAGCTAAAATCCAAATACTACTCAGCATTTTCTTGAATATTGCACTCTTTGAGTGAGTACTAGTTAGTATTTAGCTAGTCAGTAAATTCCAAAATAAAATAGCTGGCTGATTTTTCATACAACATTACATAAAAGCTTAAGAATAGTTCATAGAGATATACAAAGGGTAAATTAGGACATTTGAGCCTGCAATGGAAGAAATCAGAGTCAGCATATCCCAAACCAGAGTCAGTATATAGAGTCGCATGTTGTTGCTAAAAAAGGTGTTATTCTACCATCTCCTTCAGCCCTGGCCTTCAGATGTTTTTAAGATGATAGGGAAACTCAGAATAAGTCAAAGATAAACAAGCCTAGAGCTGATACCTTAACACATATATTTCACACATAACATTTCTCATGGAAATAAGCCCTTAAAATATATCCAGTTATGATGAAAGTCAGAGTCCATATTTAAAATTTCTGACATTTTAAAATAAGATGTTCTAAACCTAGGAGACAGACAACTAAAGATAAACTCTGAAAACAAACACTATATTGAAAGACAGAAAAGTAAGGTTATAAAGTGATTTGTACTGAATCATTATATGGGACTCCGAGACAAAGACTGGGTCTGCTGGAAACAAACAAATCGATGGATTCTGCTTAATTAGACAGCTACAGTTTGCTTTCCAAAAATAGGTGATATACTTCTAGTTATAGGATTCACTGAGGGTAAGATGCTTACTAAAATGCAACTAAACTTTTACTCATCCATTCAAAAGAGGATAATTTGATACCATTAAAAATTCATTTTTGCTCATCTCACCTCATTTTGGTATCGATGCTATTTCAAACAATTTTTAAAATCAGAATTTTTCGAGTAAAAAGCAGCTTTTTGAAATATGAGATTAGAGATTAAAAATTCTCTGTAAGAGTAGCTTTAATGCAAGACATACCAAAATTCAAAGATAAAATGGAATAAAAGTTATACCTTACACTTACTTATTTCATAAATAATCCACTATCAATCATGAACTCAGAGATTTCTGGCAGCTCCACCATAGACTATTTGGAAATGCAAAGAGATGCCAACTGAACCAAAAGGGTACTGATACTCAGTCAACCCAGGACAGAAGTTCTCAAACCTGGCTGTGCACTCAAGTCACAGGAGGTACTTTTATAGAAACATGCATCACTAGTACCCACCTCAGAGATACTTACAGAGAGGCCCGGGAGTTAGGCCTATAATTCTGTAGGTTGTTTGATTTAGAAATTAACCAGATTACATATGCAGCAGATTCCAGAACCACCAGTTTGCTAGGTCTCCGTATGCATGAGAAGCTTAATATACAGAGCTCATTGCCTTTTTTTAATAGCAGTAAAAAATATGGAGATGAGAGAAGATGGGCTTCCTCAGTCTGACATATCTACAAATTAAGTTCTTATCTTTGTCCAAAAAATAGTGTCAAGATTGCAAATGATTCCTAGGTAGTGAGAAGTAAGAAATTATCTGTTGTGAGAGACAATGTGTATCCATGTGTTTAATGCACAGTATCTTCCAACTGGTCAAAACTAAATCTATTTGAGTCACAGCAAATATTTAACATAGTCCTATGCATAAAAATATACTTTTGTAGAAACAAATTATTAAACTAGGGTTTTGACTATTTCTGCTGTGCTATAACCAGATTATATATAAATAAAATCTATCCTGGTAGTATTACTACTATTTTATTTATATATAATATAATATAACTACTAGGATAGATTTTATTTATATATAATCTGGTGAGTATTTAACTTAGCTAAAGACCAGGGGAAAGAATAGATGGCTGACATTCTAGAACCTTACTGTCTTGGACTGCAAATCAAAATCAATTTAATGCATTTGAGGGAATCTGGATTTGTGGTTCCAGGTAATAACATCATACTACAATATCTGTTTCACTTATGAGGTTTGGACCTGTAGTCCAACAACTACTGACGCATATGAATCAGCGCCTCAGCTGTCAGTTAAAGGAAGCCTCACTGTCAATAATGAGTACATCAGGCAGAATGAGCATCCGACTGCTTTGCAAAAATTACCACAGGGTACCGACAGGAGAAGTGGGTATCAAAAAGACAAAAGCTATTGAGAAAGAAGTCCATTCTAAGGACTTCATGTTAGAGCTTCCATCAATAATGGCCATGAGAAATGACAGAATAACCTTTTCCTGAAGGTGAAAATTAGCATTATTTTGTGTCCATAGAAAGAAAAAAAGATGAGACAAACCCCGGAATAATGGAATCAGCTTTTGTTTACTCATCACACCTAAAGACCCCAACTGCTGAATTGCAGGGCCCTCTTCCTAGCCATACAAACGGAGGACCATTTCAAAAACAGAGAAAAGAGATTTTGCTGAAGCTCTTCACAAAACCCAGCTAAGATTTTAAAAGCAAAGAAACAAAAAAGCACATTTCCTAAGTTGAATAATTGTGCTGCATTTATCTTACTTAATATTTTATGGGCAATTCAATTAGAAATTAAAATGTGATCTGGCTTTTAAATAATGAGTAAAGGGAAAAAAATTCTATCAGTCCTATAATTTAGATCTCATTAGAGGGAAAGCAAGAGAAACATTAAAAATCAACCACTAGTAAGCTCCAGGCTTCAGTAGCATATACAGCTCCTTCTGCTGAAAATTTGCCCTCTAGCATCCAGTGTTAAGTTATTAATACCAAACCTCTACCCCAAAAGGGTGCTTATAACAGGCTCCAGTTAAGGCTGAATAACTGCTCAAAGACAAATTCCAATTCAGAAAGTGATACTAATTAGCTTCTTTATTAAAACATAGTTTTATTATAGTTTGCTTATGAGTCATAGACTATGTATATAGAGCACATGTTAATTTCTGTAAGCACAGTTCATTTCTTATATTTTGGTGATGTGCTATGTAGTTTACAGCCATATGAATGCAAATAATTTTTGACACAATGCTCTTTCTCCATATTATAAAATGCTATATCATTAAATTAATTATAAAGGCCTATTACGGATTGAATTGTATCCCCCTCCCCGAACTCCTATGTTAACGTCCTAACACTTAGGAATTCAAGAATGTGACTGTATTTGGAGACAGACTCTGTTCTACAGAGGTAATCAAGTTAAACCAAGGTCATTAGAGTAAGCACTAATCCCTAATGACTAGTGTCCTTATAAGAATGGGGAGTTTGAACACAGACATGGAGGGGAGACAATATGAAGATGCAGGGAGAAGTTGGCTTCAAACAGATACCACCACTAGGCCCTCAGAAGAAGTCAACCCTGTGGACACCTTCACCTCAGACCAGCAGCTTCCAGAACTGTGAAATAATAAGCTGCTATTGTTTAAGCCACACTGTCTGTGGCACTTTGTTAAAGCAGCCCTAGCAACCCAATAAAAGTCTAAACATTCAGGCTTAACATTGATTCATTCAAATATCCAGACTCTTTTCAAATATCCATACAACACATGTCCTTAAAGCATCGTAACAGATCGTTTTCACCATTTATCCTGATGTTTGGAATTCTTATAAATACGACTGACATTTGATGATGGTTCCCAAATGCTCTCTTTACCCAATACTACCCTTCTTCCTTCCTTCACTGCGGTCCTTCCGTCTATCACCTGAGCACCTCCCACATGGAGGAAAAGATCAGCAGACCCCCAACTAAAATCACTGAAGTATGTGGGCCCCTTCTTCTAATGATTTGGTACTGAAGTTCTGGGGTGTCTAGTTTTAATAAATGTGGTACAGTCCCAGATCCTCTTCCATGGCTCTCAGAGAATAAACCTCAAAGGATAATCCCTTAAGGTAAGAGCACAGTCTCTCAGACTCACAACTTCTTAAGATTCTGAGTCCGAGAGAGTTTAGCCCTCTTCTTTTTGAGGTTATACTAATTTTGTTTATATGCTATATCAACAGTTTATAGTGGTAAGTAAGGCAACGAGTGCCCTTTGTTTCCTTAAAGGCAATCATGGGGCAGCACAAAGACTGAGGAAAATAACCAGGCTAGGACTTGGTTACCTTCATACAGATTTAAACAAATGTACCTTCAAAATAGACTCTTGGTGTGTTAATGTTGTTTCCAATGCTAAGAATTCCTTGAAAAGTTAAACTGCCATAATTAATTTTTTTTTTTACTTAGTGAATTTGCAAAGACTTGTTTAAAATCAATCTCTTGCCTATTTAGTTAGGATCCACAAAAGACCAAGAAATAAAAAATTAAACGTGACATTTTTTGTATTTGTTTTAAAGTCATTCTGTTGCTTCAACAAATATGAAATGATGCCTGCTTTTTGCCAGTAATTCAACCATCAATGGTGAGCAACAGTAAGCAAGACAAAGTATGCCTTCACTGGGGCCTGCATTCTTTGGGGAAGACAGGTAACAAACAAAGACATTTACCAAATGCCTACATTAGATAGAATTAATCTGTAATGTGCTTTTAAGGACATAAACATGGATTTAAAAATAGAGATTTACAGGGGAGAGAGACTTCAGATAAGACAGGAAGGTGCTCTCTGAAAACGTGACATTAAAACTGAGATCTGACATCAGAAGAGGCAGATACACAAAGTCCTTAAAGCGAGAGAGTCAAGTATACTTTAGGAACTGCAAGAAACCTGGGAACATGAAATGTGGTGAACAAGGAAGAATGTGGGACAAGATAAATTAAAACGACCATGCAATGCCTTATTGATAGGCTAGGGAATTTATATACTAATATAAAAGCACTGAAAAGCCAATGAAGGGTTTTTAAGCAGAGGAGTGACATGGACTTAGAGCTTTTAAATGGTGACTCTGTCTGTGATATGTAACTTTGATTGGGCAGAGGGTATAGCAGAGACTAGAGAGGAGGAGGGAAGACCTTTCGGGGGGATGGCTTGGAATACAGTTAGTGGTGCAGACAGAGAGATGTGGATAAGTTCAAGATGTACTTCAGCAGTAGAACCAACAGAACTCACACATCAACTGGATGTAATTGTTGAGGAAAAGAGAGGATTGAAATGTGACTCCAAAGTTACTAGTGCAATATTATAATCTAAATTTTCTTAATCAGGTCTACTCTCAATAAAACTAGTATCTAGAAGTTTCTTTACTATGTATTTTTACAAGACTCAGAGTTCATCAACATTTTATTTATTAGGCATCATGTTAATGGCCTGCATGTGCCAAAGCTTGGTAATATCAAGCTATTCAATTCCTTCTGTTTTCCCTCAAATCTTTGTTTTTATTCTGGAAATGTTAATAAAGTAGGGTTTGACTGAAGTAAAAACTTTATACACTGGATATGTAGCCCATCAAATTTATGGGCCAAATTTAACTCACATAGAAATATCACTGTAGACAAAGTAGTACACAATGAAACAGATTTATTTATGTAATCAAGTCACTAAAGAGATTTTAAGTTATTCTTTGGACTTGTGGGTCTTTATTTTAGCTCCAAAACAAAAATGAATTTAGAAAACAAGATAGTTGGAAAATGAAAAGATCATGATTTTCTTCCTTTTTTAATGTTAATGTCTTTTTCACTGTCAACTATTTAATTTGTTGAAATACAAGGAATTCCTGGGATAAAAGGGGATTCTATTAAGTATTTTGAGCAACAACATTATAATTTTCTGAAGAAAAATAGTTTGGTATATTTGTATGATGATTATTCATCTAGACCAGTGCATCTCCAATATTAATGTGAAGATGAATCACCTGGAGATCATGCTGAGATGCAGATACTGACACAGGACACCTGAGTTGGAGCCTGAGCATCTGAATGCTCATGAGCTCCCATGTAACACCCATGCTGCTGGCCCGTGGACCCCAGTTTTAGTATCAACAAATACTCTAATAATTTAATCTAAATACTATTACATTATTATACATTGCAATAGTACAGTACAATTCATAATGTCCAGATATACTGGGAAGTTAACTAAGTAAGATCCTCCTGCTAGAGCAAACGGAAAGACAAGACAAGCATTGTATCTCTATTGTTGATGCTAATATTAACCAGGTTCATTATCGTAAAACATCCTATTAACTATAGATCATTTTAAAATCTCTTTTGCCTTCTTTCTTGAATTCCCAGTGAGCAAACTGCAAGAAACCAAATGGCTATGGTTAGAGAATGGCCTTCGTTGGTTCTAAACCATTCCCCTTTTCTCTTACTTACAGTGCTCACTGGCCTCTTGATAGAAGCCTGTAATTTCCTTTTGTGCTATATTTTTTAATGCAGCATAAGATTCTTTTTATATACAGATGCTGAAAATTAAGGAAAATACACATAACACTTAAAATTGATGGGGCATCAAGTCATTTAAATGGTTGAAAACCGACACAATTAACAGTGCTGCTGTCAGGGATGTCAAAAATTAGATAAGGTTCTAAAAAGACAAACGATAAATGCTCCCTCTTCCCTTTGAGATGTGAGTAATTAGGATGGTAGGAACAGAGGAGAAATGCACACTAAAAATATTATAATATTGGTGCCTCCAAAATCCCTGGGAAGTTTTGCTTCTTTCATTTGGCCTGAAGTCAGAGTACTAAGAGTATACTTTAAGACATCCAGAGAGAAATCATGATAGTTACTACCTCCCAAGGTTGTGAAAATCAGAAAGGCCTCTGTCCTCCTTAAGTTACCCAAAAATCCTGAAGATCCATAGGTACAGGAAAAGAGATACTCATCAGTAATACTTGATCTATGTACTTTATTACTAACTAGGAAAGATTGTAAATAAGGAATTAGACATGCAGCCTCATACAATTCATGAGGTGAACTAGTACCAATCCTACCCAAACTGAACTGTCATATTTAAGTTGGTATCTCTCAAACAACTCTAATTGTCAT
The DNA here is from genome assembly GCF_048565385.1 of Saimiri boliviensis. NCBI lineage: Eukaryota > Metazoa > Chordata > Mammalia > Primates > Cebidae > Saimiri > Saimiri boliviensis. The sequence continues at coordinate 24,243,099 of NC_133452.1, read as the reverse complement.
GAGAGTGCATTTTATTACACATGTTCCTGTGTACAGTTACTTCATCATGGCAAGGTCTTCAGAATACAGTTTTTGTTAAGATCACCTCCTCCACTGAACATAACTAGCTTCTATTGCATGAAGTGCTTAATTGGTGAAAATTGAGCTTAAGTTTTTATCAACTACAATTGCCTCTTCCACATTTCATAGCCCAACACATTGACATTTCCCTCCTGTCTTATGCAAATGTTTCAGTATTTTCAAAAGTTCTGTTGTTGTTGTTGATGATGAGACAGGGTCTCTCTCTATTGCCGAGGCTGGAGTATGACGCAATCATGGCTCACTGCATCCTCGAATTCCTGGGCTCAAGTGATCCTACCACATCAGCCTCCCAAGTAGGACTACAGGCATGTGCCATAATGCCCAGGTAATTTTTTTTCTACTTTTTTGGAGACAAGGTCTTGCTATGCTGCCCATGCTAATCTCACACTCCCCACCTCCTAACTCTTCTGCTTCAGCCTCCCAGGTCGCTGAGATTACAGGTATAAGCCACCATCCTGCCAAAACTTTTTTTTTTTTTTTTGAGACATGGTCTGGTCCTATCACCCATGCTGGAATGCAGTGGCATGATCTCAGCTGACTGCAACCTCTGCCTCCCAGGCGCAAGCAATCCTCCTGCCTCCTAAGTAGCTGGGACTACAGGTATGCATGACCACGCCTGCTAGTTTTTGTATTTTTTGTAGAGACAGGGATTCACCATGTTGCTCAGGCTGGTTTCGAACTCATGAGCTCAAGCAATCCACCTGTCTCAGCCTCTCAAAGTGCTAGGATTACAGGCAGTATGAGCCATTGTGCTCAGCCCTGGCAAAACTTTTAAGGGCATTTATTCCACATTCACAACTGGGGTTAATTGTGTGGAAATCTCATCTAAGCTTGGCATTCTCATATAAGTAGAAGAGTATGGATCTCAGATTTTCTTATATCAAGATCATTTGTCCCTTAAACAATATAAACTATCCACAGACTCTTATTAAGAGAATTCACTCCTGCAGCCAGAGACCCAGCACCTACTGACTCCCACCCGGCACAATTGCTGTTTCACAGACAGTTTAACATACACTTTCTTTTTTCTTCCTTTTTTCTTTTTTTTCTTTTTTTTTTTTTTTTGAGATGGAGTCTTTTGTCATTCAGGTGGTTGGAGTGCAGTGGTGTGTGTGTGTGTGTGTGTTTAGTAGAGATGCGGTTTCACCATGTTGGCCAGGCTGGTCTTGAATTCCTGACCTTGTGATCCAGTCATCTTGGCCTCCCAAAGTGCTGGGATTACAGGCATGAACCACTGCACTTGGCCACGTACACTTTCTTTCACTCTCTATTGAAAATTCCATCAATGGGTGATTGCATGTATCCTGTTGATCACTCCCATTACCCTACAAGCTCCTATTTTATTCTTTCCATGTTTCCGACCCCTTCATAAACTCTGTATCCCTCACATGCCTTTTAACTGTGAGTGTTTCTAATTCTGGTCTCTCTTCAATTTATATACTCCTAGATATCTCACTGACATACGTGTTTTTACTGTCATCCATATGCTGGTAAACTCCAAATCTATTATCTATAGCTGAGACCTCAACCCTCTATTGGAATTCTCTCCTGCCTATCCCATAAGAGTCAAATAAACTCATCTTCATTCTCTCCTACTCTTTGCTCCCTACCTACAAACCTGCATGATTCTTCTCCATCGCTCCTAATCTCCAGAAATTGTTCCATACCACCCAGTCATGTAAGCCACCTTGGCTTCTCCCTATCCCTTCCCCCAGAGTCATTATCCCACCATTAAAGTCCGTCTCCTAAAGACCTGTAGAATGTTATTGCTTTCCTTCAGATCTACAACACTTAAGAAATGAATTATACCAACTGCCTCCAATGTGACCTCCCAGTCTGTGTCCCTTACATACTGCCACTAGAGTGATCATTCTAAAGCATAAAGCATGTGAACCCCCCCCATCCAAAAATACTGAGGTGAATACCCATCGCTTTAATATAAAGTTCAATCCTTTGGCCTGACTCTTTGAAATCTAACCTCTATGTGTGTCACAAATCCCATGTCCCCATATGAATCTCAATTTAGGACAAATATTTGTAATTTTCCTAAAGAGCCATGCACTCTCCTTTTCCTGGTCTTATCCCGCTATCCTTCCTCTTGGAACACATCCTCCCTTGCATTCCACTGCTCATCTATTCAACGAAGCCTACGTGATCTTCCTTGATCCCCAATAGGCTCACTTTGCTCTTCCTTCTTTGTGTTCCCATGGCATCTTATACATACCCTCGTTAGAGACTTGTGCAAACAATCACACACTTTTATTTCGGGCTCTGGCCTCTCTTGCTCTGAATAGTGAGTTTTCTGAAGCATTTCATCATCTGTATTGTGACCTCCTTGAGAACAAGGACGATATCTTATTCCTCAGAGTACCCCCAGCACTTAACATTATATCCAGCATATAGTTAAAAGCAAATAGGTGAAGGAAAGAAGGAAGGAAGGCGTGGGGGGGAGGGAGGGAGGGGAACATAGGGGAAGAGATGGGGAGGGAGGCAGGGAGGGAGGGTGTAGAAAAGACTTTACTAACTCAAGATATTCTGGAAGGTTCATTTAGCTATCACCAATTGACAACACTTCTTTGAGTTTCACAAAACTGTGGTAAAGACATTTTCAACTGTGTCATACCAAGGACGTATGTGTTATTTGTTGAATTTAGCTCAAAAATAATAATTTTCTCCGCAGACAAATGTGAAAGCTGTTTTTAGCCAGAATATAAAACTATGTAACTCAACATGTTTCCTTTCTTGCTTTTACTGGCAGAAAAAGAGACAAATTTAATGTTCAATAGTAGTAATTAGACTGCCTCAAGTCCCTGGTAATTTCTATTCTATTTGCTCTCATAGATGGTCTATTTCTATGCTAAATTCTTTTTCTATACATTCTTTCTTTTTTAAAGTCTTCTGTTAAAAATGATGATACACTTGTAAATAGGTGGCAGATGGTCACAAAACCTAATTCTCCAAAACACTTATTTCTTCAACCTTAAGTCTCCTGCATTATGACGGCCTCATAAAAGGTAGAGACCAGCCTCTATTTGAACTAGAGAGATTTGTAGCAACCTATCAGAATCCCCAGTATTTGGTCAGTCTAGTTCTACAGCTATGCTTGTCAATCCAAAGACCTCACTCACATAAAATGTATTGAATATTACAGCCACCAGTACAATTCATTTAGAATAAAGTTCCATTCATGCTTGGAGTGTATTCACACTTTTATTAATTATAATCCATGGACCATAACCATAAGTTCCATTTCATGCCATGTAGTATTTTAAATGTTAGTTATTAATGCTGGCGGACAAGTTGAGCATAATGACAAATGTGATTCTAGAGCAGTAGCTCACAGCCCTGGCTACATGCTAGAATCTCTTGGAGGTCTCCTTCAAAATATCTCTGCTGAATCCTCAATTAAGTCAGAATATCTGAGGCAGTGGGGTGTCACCCAGAATCATTTTGTCTAGACACTCCCAAATAATTCTAATGTACATTAAGGCTTAGGAATCACTGATTCAGAGCCTGGGAGAGAGATCAGAGTTGCAAATAAATATTTATCATCTTCCCCTTGTTGGGGGATTGGCTATCAGAATTTTAAAAGTAAAAATAATTCTACCTTTAAAAATCAAACTTTGTATTTACTTCATTGAAATGAAACTGGTTATAAAAATCTGAATTGCAAAGGGAAGTTAGAGGTGATTATTCATATTCAGAGGATTTTCCATCTTGAAAAGAATTCATTTAAGCATTTCTTCAAGTACCAGGTAGTGATTTAATTGATTTGTACACTTATCTAAATTATTAATTATGCTTGTGACCTTTGAAAAGCCACTTGAATCTCTCTAGGCCTCTCTTTTCTAATGTGGACACTGAGAGAATTGGATTAAATAAGCAGTTTCCCAGCTTTCACAGTAATTCTCACAGATGTTGAGATGTGACGTGGAGGTGGGAAGGTGGCTCAGAGCTGGAACCCTGGAGCCAGGCTGCCTACATTTAAATCCTGGCTCCACTGAGTATGTCATGTTGGGCAGGTACTTTACCTCTCAGTGCTTCAGCTTCATCAACTATAAAATGGTATTAATATATATCTCACAGTGTTATGAGAATAAACGAAATCATATAGGTAAAAGCATTCAGAATGGTTCTGAGCACCTAGTAAGCAGTATTAAAGTGTTAGCTATTATCCTATTATGAATATTACACCCAAAAAAGTCAGGAACTTGAGAATGTTAATGTGTTGGTGAGCCTATATGACTGGGACAAATTAAGTAACATTTCAAAAATGTTTGACTAGTTAGCTCTTGGTTGTGGGAAGACAGCTCTCTATGGGAATGTTATCTGGGGAAAGCTGGGCCACATGACTGATATGACCCTTTAAACTCTAACATCATTTAATTCATTTCCATGTCCTAGAGAGACCAGCAAGCTATAACTCCTGGGCCAAATTCAGTCTGCCACCTGTTTTTGTAAATAAAGTTTTATTGACACACAGCCACGCTCATTGGTTTACATATTGTCACAGCTACTTTCCCAATGCAGAGTTGAGTGGTTGAGACAGAAATCATTTAGCTCAGAAAGCCTAAAATATATACTACCCAACTCTACAGAAAAAGTTTGCTGACCCTGCCTTAGATGCATAATGTGTTGAGAAATCTATAGCTCTACCCCATAGTAAGGTAATCATCATGGCAAATTTTATGTTATGAATAGGCATTTATATTCCATCTACCCAGTTGCCTGCAGGGAGAAAAGAAACATTCATCAAATACAGGGTACAAAGAACAAGCATCTATGGGGGTGGAGGCTCTCGATGATAAGGATAAACATCTGCTGGAGAGGACAATGAGGATCACAGAAAAAAGAGCTGCTAATGGGAGGAAAAGAAAGCAATGAGAAAAACAGAAGGCAACCTGAAGGCTTTGGCCCTGGTTAAATATGCTTTCGTATGATGAGCACTTTCTCGTCTCATTTCCCCAATAGTCTATATACCCTCTCAAATATATTGATGTTTTTGTCCAGGTGTAGTGGCTCACGCCATAATCCCAGCACTTTGGGAGACCAAGGTAGGCAGATCACTTGAGGTCAAGAGTTCAAGACCAGCTTGGCCAACATGTTGAAAGACCTGTCTTACTAAAAATACAAAAATTAGCTGGGTATAGTGGGACATATTTGTAATCCCGGCAATGCGAGAGGCTGAGACACAAGAATCACTTGAACCCAGGAGGTGGAGGTTGCAGTGAGTGGAGATCATGCCACTGCACTTCAGCCTGGGCAACAAAGTAAGACTCTTCGTCAAAAAAAAAAAAAAAAAAAAATTAGATGTCCTTTTTAATTACTACTATTAATCAAGTACAATCCTAGGAAATTGTTTTTGTTATACTATCTGATTCTTAAAGGATAGATATTATTATTTTAACTTTAAAAATAAACCAAATTCTGCAGAGTTTAAGCAACTTCATATCTAATCAGCGATTGACCTTGTAGTCAAATCTAGTTTTATTAGTCTCAGATTTTCTACTGTGCCTCAAATGAAATTATTCAGTTCTAGAATTTCACTTAAAGGCAGATAAATGTTACTTAAAATTCTGATAACCAGGATTTCTCAGGCACTGGGCTAGACAATTGTTTATCATGAAGAAAAGCTTTACAATTTCTTCTCATGCTCGTCATTTCTTGCTCTCTACAGATTTAGCTCTTGGGTAGGGATTGGGGAAATGGGGAATGGAGAGACAAGGTGAAGTAAGGAACCTGCTGGCATCTTGCATGGATAGCAACGCTGATGAAATTTATCTTAACATGAAACAAAGGAATTTTATTCAATATGAATAGAAACGCAGGAAGCAATTGGAGAATAGACAAAAACACACTGTATGAAAATGGCAGCTGCAAACCTTATCTCTTATATTCCACTGCAACAAAGACTAGTCAGCTTTTCTTAGCCAAATGTGAATTAGAGAAAATATAATTTAGTGTTTAGAAAATATGCCTAATTTACCACCAAAGCCATACAATTTGTCTTGAAGTAAGGAATTCTACATCAGCTTTTTAAAATGATGGTGATTAAATAGACTACAATATATTTCAAGTGTTCTTTTCCTTTCATTATTTGTGGCACCCTGTTGAAAAGTAATTATGCTTTGGCGAATTTTCCTCTTAGATGTAATTTGGACCACTTATCTGAGATTCTCAGAAGGGAGCTGACTTGACAACTAAAAGAGAACACCTGTTTCTATCAATGTAAAGGAAGCTGGTCCCGAGAGTCTTTTCCTCTACTTAGCAATGCAGTGTTTCTGCAACCAGAATTATTCAGTGAGGTACTAAGGAAATGCCTTCTGTATCCAGCATTTCCCTTCAAAGAAATCAGTATTTAAATGGTGTACTTTTTGTATTTACATGAGGAAAGAAAGAAGAATGCTCATAATATAAAATAACCAAAAGAGAAGAGGAGTGGGAGTATAGCAATGATTAATGGTGCTAAAATATACAGATATCCACCCCTACACACCAACACACCTTCAATAAGAATGCCCCTCAGCTACTTAGGTGGTTAAGAAAAATATTATATAATTTGGGATTCTGGTTTCCAAGACTGTCTGTGTGGGAAAATTCTATCCACCCTCTTCTCATTGGTATTTAAAGCAGGCAACTGGGATGATATTTGTTGTTCATAAAAGAAGGATGGTCCCATCACATTAATGAAACACTAAATAATTCAATTTTCTGACTAGGACCTGTGGAGCTTCAAACCTACTTATAAGATATTTTATTATTCCTTTTATGACCTATAAAAAAGGCCTGTGCTGCTATTACCTACCTTTTCCATCCTGCTTTAACAAGTATCGAAAAGCACTTTCACAAATACAAGCATTTGGTTTCACTGCATTCTTGAGCTAAACATCAACAAGGAAAATAAAGATAGTGCCAAAGACCTAAAATATTAAATTTAGATGGATCTACTGAAAATCAATTAATGGACTTCAAAACAAAGGCTTTTCTTTGCCTATGCCTTGCCACCTCTTTTTGTTTGTTGTCAATGGAAATCTAACTTCCTGATGGAAACTGTTGAAGGAAAATGCTGTGACAAGTTATTTGGGTTATCCTTGTGACACATTAGAATTTTTGTATCCTGTCAATTTTCTGAAAGTGTTTACAAGACACTTTTAAAGTGCATGAACTTTTAAAGACTCTGTACTGAAATGTAATATACATTAAAAATACACAAGTACTCAATTTTTTTACAAAATGAATCTATCCATGTAGCCAGCACCTAGACCCAGAAACAGAACTTTCACCAGCCTCAAGAAGACAAACCTCATATTCTTTGTAATTATCACAAGGATAACCACTATTCTGGCTTACAATAGAACAGATTAGTTTGGCCGATTTTCATGGGTACATGAACTTCTATTATCTTACTTAATCTATAAGCAGAAACACAGGCACGGAGACATGAAGCAATTTCTACAATGTCTTGTAACTCGTGAAGTGTAAAATCTAGGCCTTTCATGTGCTTCTACAGAACTGCCTGTGTCCTCTAAAAGTCCTCCTAATAACCAATGAAGAGAGGAATTTATATGATCAGCCTATCTTTTTGCATATTAATATCTGACTGCCTTAAATATAAGGAATAAAAGATATTCCCTTCCCAAGTCTTTATATATATCAGAACTTGATACTGGGCCCACTGAACCCTAGGAGCTCACTATCTAGGAAAAAAGATTAAACATGGGAAGAGAAAGTAAGACAAGAGATATACAATTATCATCAAGCCTTTTGCTGATTTTTTTTCTGCTCAAGCCACAGCACTTGATATGGTTAGGCTTTGTGTCACCACCCAAATCTCTTCCTGAATTGTAATCCCCACATGTTGAAGTAGGGACCTGTAATCCCCATGTGTCGATGGAGGGAGGTGATTGGATAATGAGGGTGGGTTTTCCCCATGCTGTTCTTGTGATAGTGAGTGATTTCTCATAATATCTCACAGTTTTATAAGGCAGTTTTCCCTGCTATTGCTCACCCTCTCTCTCATCTGCTGCCATATAAGATGTGCCTGCTTTGCCTTCCACCATGATTGTAAGTTTCCTGAGGCCTCTCCAGCCTTGTGAAACTATGAGTCAATTAAATCCTTTTCTTTATAAATCACCCAGTCTCAGGGAAGTTCTTTACAGCAGTGTGAGAATGGACTAATATACCACTCAACTGTCATTATTTTTGTGTTAATCAGGATTCTCCAGAGAAAGAAAACAAATAGGACATGTGTATATGTATATTAGAAAAAGAAATTTATTTTCAGAAATTGACTCCCATGATTACAGAGCCTGGCAAGTCCAAAACCTTCAGGGTAGGCTGGCAGCTGGAGATCCAGAGAAGAGCTGCAGTTCAAGTCCAAAGGCAGTCTGCAGGCAGAATTCCCTCTTCTGGGGAAGTCAGTCTTTTCTTAAGGCCTTCAACTGATTGAATGAGGCCCATTCACATTATGGAGTATACTCTGATTTACTCAAAGTCTACTTATTCATATATTATTCTCACCTAAAAAGCACCTTCACTAGAATAATGTTTGACTGGCTATCTGGGTATCATGGCTTAGCCAAGTTGAGACATAGAATTAATTCTCACAGATGTGTACCACACGTGGCCTCCTAAGCACTCTTCTGATCTTGTCTAGTCTTATTTAATATATATTTTCCTGCTGAAATAGCCAGGCCTTAATGCCTTATCACTTTAAGTTGATGGTAAGCTCCAGTAAGGCAGAGCGCTTTTCTTTAACTTCTTTTATCTTCCACTGTCCTGATCTCAGAACTCACTGTATACCTGCTGATCAAGTGATATATATTTTTAAGTGTCCATTTTAAGATTTTCCACACAGACTATGCAATCTTAATACTGTAAAAGAGCACAGACAAGCAGAAAATCATTTCAGGACTAGGCAGCAGAAATAAAAACATAATAATTTAACTTTCTGTGTTACGGAAAATGTTCTTGATTATAGAAAATACAAAAAAAGTTTTGAACTGCCATACTTGAAAGTACAACCAAAATTCTCAGTTGCCTACAGAGCTTTAAATCTGTCAAGTTCATGATACCTGACCTAGATTCTAACTCCATTATTTCCACAGAAATTGTAGGTATAAGTACTCTGTTCACTGATACCACTTTCTCCTTATATAAAAGAAAGTGTAAGAAGAAAATAAAATCCAGAGTTTATGTGATGGCTTGATAACTGTCTACTGAGTTGCTAATATTAACACAAAATCAATTTCTGCTTAGGTTTAGTCCCGTATTTCAATACAATTGTTTTTCAAAGCTCCTCAAGTTTTAGTTAATATTTCTGTGTTTCCAGATTCTCTTACTTTACTTGTATAAAGTCAAACTTCTACGAATTTGGGCTTTTGCCACCAATGGTAATATTTGGTCATAAGTCCGTTTCCTGCCCACGACTGTCAGCTTCTTGAATGTACATTATTTACAACTGTGAGTGACTTTTTCACTCCCCACGACTGCACACATTGTTTTCTTTGATCTGGTTTTGTTGAATTTGTGTGTGCAACCATGTGCAAGCACAAGCAAACACACATCATGCTTTGTTGACGCTGTAGCAAATCTAGAATTTTATAAGTTGCAGGATCCTGTTTATTTCAAACAGCATGATTTTGCTGTGAAATAAAAGCAGAATTGGCTTTTCCAGTGGTTTATGACCATTATATGCTATAATATCTATTAAAATGCCCAAATGTCTATTGTTGTACATGTTGGATATTGTCCAAAGGAGCTAGAGAAGTGCATTGTAGCTATTAAGTATGTTTAACGTTACTTGTGTGTACCTTCTATGATTGAGAAAAAAATTCCAAAGAGCTCTTTAATCTTAGAGGATCTACTCTTCACCCAGGCACTGAATTAGGTTGCAAGGATACAAAGGTAAATAAGATACGGTTCTTAACTTCAAAAAGTTCAGGAAAAAGTGAACTTTAAAATGATGTTAAAATAATATTTGAAAGGTAGAAGTCATAATTTCTTTTTATGTGACCCCTTCCTGACACCTTACACTAAAACTAACTCCAGATGGATTAAAAATCTAAATATAGCACCTAACACCATAAAAAAACCCTAGAAGAAAACGTAGGCAAAACCATTCAGGACATAGGCATAGGCAAGGAAGTCATGACTAAAACACCAAAAACAATGGCCTAAATAGACAAATGGGATTTAATTGAACTCCAGAGCTTCTGTACAGCAAGGGAAACAACCATTAGAGTGAACCAGCAACCAACAGAATGGGAAAAATTTTTTGCAATCTATTCATCTGGCAAAGGGATAATATCCAGAACCTACAAAGAACTAAAACAGATTTACAAGATAAAAACAAATAAACCCATTCAAAAGTGGGCAAAGGATATGAACAGACACTTTACAAAAGAAGACATCTATGATGCCAACAAACATATGAAAAAATGCTCATCATCACTGGTCATTAGAGAAATGCAAATCAAAACCGCATTGAGATACCATCTCACACCAGTTAGAATGGTGATCACTAAAAAATCTGGAGACTACAGATGCTGGATAGGATGTGGAGAAATAGGAACACTTTTACACTGTTGGTGGGAGTGTAAATTAGTTCAACCATTGTGGAAGACAGTGTGGCGATTCCTCAAAGACATAGAAATAGAAATACCATTTGATCCAGCAATCCAATTACTAGGTATATACCCAAAGAATTATAAATTGTTGTATTATAAAGACACATGCACACATATGTTCATTGTGGCACTGTTTACAATAGTGGAGACCTAGAACCAACCCAAATGTCCATCAATGATAGACTGGATAAAGAAAATGTGGCACATATACAGCATGGGATACTACAGAGCCATAAAAAAACGATGAGTTCATGTCCTTCATAGGGACATGGATGAATCTGGAAACCATCATTCTCGGCAAACTGACACAAGAACAGAAAACCAAACACTGCATGTTCTCACTAATAGGCAGATGTTGAACAACTAGAACAGGTGGATACAGGGAGGGGAGCATCACACATGAGGTCAGTTGTCAGGGGGCTAGAGGAGTGACAGTGGGGGGAGGGTGGAGAAGGATAACGTGTGGAGAAATACCAGATACAGGTATGAAGGTAGCAAACCACTTTGCCATGTATGTACCTATGCAACAATCCTGCATGATCTGTACATGTACCCCAGAACGTAAAGTACAATAAAATAAATAAAACAAAATTATTTTTTAAATAATAATTTAATATCAAAAGGGCCAAAATTCATGAGAAATTTGGTACCTGAAGAGGATGTTGCTTGTCAGGCTTTAGACATCCCTAAAGCTTTAAGTTCTTCATGGATTGCCATAGATAAAAATATTTTGTGTGTTTTTTTCCTATTGAAATGGTCCCAAAGAAACAAAAGGATATATACTGGAAACTTAAAAAGGAAAATAAAAGAGCACTAGCATTCACTTATTCAAAAGTTGCTTTTAAGGTAAGTTTATTCATACATAAATGTGTAACACTGGAATTAACTATATCATAAAGCAGGAAATAAGCTTAATTCTTAGTGTTGGGAAAGTGTTCTGAGGATGTATTACTTCTATTACTGGATATCTTTAGGGGTTTAATCCAAAAATGCAATCTGAAGACACTTCTAAGACCTATTTTTTCTGCAAGATTTAAAATGGAAATGTTCAAAGCAAATCAAGAAATCTACTAATATGCAAGAGTAAAGGAATTAAATCTTTAGTTTTCAAAAATCTATAATGATGATAAAAATGAAGCCACAGAAAGAGAAGTCTCAAGGTGGCTGACTAGAGGCATCCAGGACTCACTTCCTCCACAAAGAAAAACTAAACTAGCAAGTAGCTAACCACACTTTGAACAAAGCATCTAAGAGAGAACACTTGAGTTAACAGGGAAGTGACAGGAAACACTGGAGACACGGAAGGAAAGGGACACCAGGAAGCCAGCTCAGGCCAGATAGGAGCCCAAAGAGCCTCTGCAATGTGGAAAAAGGGTGTGAGATCTCCAGCAGTCCACATCCCCACCACCAACTCCTGCAAACCTCACCACCCCAGTGGGTCTAGGGCTCACCTAGACTAACATAAAGTCTTTCTATGGAAAAATTAACATGCATCATTAAATGACTTTAATACTGGGTAAGCAAAGTTGAGATTTGGCATACAACAGTGAATGAAACAAACAAGATCTCAACCTTCATTACCAGGGAAGGATTCACAGAGGAGGTGGCATTAGAGAGAGGCCTTGATCAATATCAGGATCTGGCAACAATGATGACATGATGTCAACGTCATAGAAAACAGTTGACATGATTATAGTGCTGTTGCCAAAGGAGTTGTATGAGGCTGAATGGGATGATTTTCTCACCCAGCATATCTATTTACCTTCTGATTCTCAGAACACCAAGTACAGTACTAGAAGTCCTGGAAAAATTCTTGATCTACGAGACTCTTTTAAATTCCTTTATGGCCTGGCGGTATGGAATTTGTCCAGTCTTATAAATGAAAATGTACTACTAAAAAAAAAAATTCTCTTGGCTTTATGTTTATTTTTTTGGGCAGAATTTGTTTTAGAGAATTTCAATAATAGATTTAGGATCAACAATAAAATTTGAATAGCCAGAAATTACAATAAAGAAAAAATAAGCCCATCATTTTTTCCTATTTTTCATTTGAAAATTTAATCCTTCTGATTCTTTACCCAGGCATGCATTGTAAATTTTTTTTACAAAAGCTCTTCTTCCTATTTAACTGACAGTCTTTATTCTCATCATTAGATTCTACTTAGTTTTTCTTTCTGACCTTAGTCTTCTTTCATTTGAAATCTTCTCTATTTTCTTGATTCAGTTTCCTCCATCTTCTATGCTAGTCACTCTTAATTATTTGTTCTGTAATAATAGATGTGCCTTTCAATACAAGTGACATTTTTCTAATAACGTCTTTGGTCAACGGCAGTCAGAGGCTGCTGCAGGGCAGATTTTTATTAGAACTTTAGGAACACATAGTAGCCTGGTGTTAAGATTTTCAAGTTCATTTTAAGGACCAATTTCATGTTCCAATCAAAAGACTGTCATTTCACTTTTAAGACAGTAGAAGATTTATAATCTCTGTCCCCAGCATCTACTGAACTCAGACTTACGGGCACTCAGGTGATGTGCTTCTTTGGACTGCCCTTCAACTTTGTCTTAAACTGATAATACCAACCTCCCATCAGCTTAGTATATGATAAGACTGTCTGCTTGCTCAAGTGTCTGAAATAAAACTTCATTTCCTTTTTTCTCAAAACGCTAGCTACATTTACGTACACTCTATATTTACTATTTTAATTTTCCCCCTAAAAAGCTATTTGCATTAGCAAGAAAACAGCCCAAGACAGTATCTTTAAATAAGCTGAAGAAATTAGTCACATCAACAAAATACTTTAAGCCAAATTGGATAGTAAATACTGTCTGGATCTCTCCACACATGCAGTCATTCTTTAGCATCTATTTATTTTGCACTGTATGTATAGGTATGTTCCATTCAATGACTGACCTGTTCTACACTCTATAGCATTTGTTAAATTCACGGGCTGTTTATTTTTAATGAGGATCTGTAGTTTGGATTCACCATTTACAGCACAATAGATGGGACTTTTGCTCCTAAACTTATTATTTCTTCCTCTCATTACTATTACTAGAAGTCTCAGACATTTTCTATCAGAGATTTAGTTGTTTTTGTTAAAAGCAGAAATCCCAGTACATGCTTTTCCTATTCTTTTCATTTAAAATACAACCAAAGGATCTTATTTCAGTCTTATTCTGTAACAGCAGAACATGAAAGTTATCTTCATTAAAATTCAAGTTAATAAACAATACAAAATATCTACTATAGAATGACATATGCCTTTTAAGGCTATTTCACAAACCATGATATATATATACCTTGGTTTTATATATATATGCAAGATTTTATATGATGTTTTCTATCATGTTTTATGATATACACATATGTATGTGTGTATATATGTATCTTGCTTTTATAAGTTAGAGTAGTGAAAAGCAAGATATACACATATATATATCTTGCTTTTCACTACTCTAACTTATAAAAGCAAGATACATATATACATATATATACACACACATATTTTTATATATATACACATATATATATATCTTGCTTTTATAAGTTAGAGTAGGGAAAAGCCACAGCAGTTTTCTAAATTTAAAATTCAAACCTCGAGCAGTGGTTTGTAGTTCTCCCTGAAGAGGTCCTTTACATCCTTTGTTAGTTGTATTCCTAGGTATTTTCTTCTCTTTGTATAAATTGTGAATGGGAGTTCACTCTTGATCTGGCTTTCTGTTAGCCTGTTATTGGTGTATAGGAATGCTTGTGACTTCTGCACATTGACTTTGTATCCTGAGACTTTGCTGATGTTGCTTATCAGTTTAAGGAGATTTTGTGCTGAGACAATGGGGTCTTCTAAATACACAATCAGACTTCCTCCTTTCCTAATTGAATACCCATTATTTCTTTTTCTTGCCTGATTGCTCTGACTAGAACTTCCAATACTACATTGAATAGGAGTGGTGAGAGAGCGCATCCTTGTCTAGAGTGAGATTTCAAAGGGAATGCTTCCAGTTTTTGCCCAATCAGTATGATATTGGCTGTGGGTTTGTCGTAAATAGCTTTTATTATTTTGAAAAACGTTCCATCAATACCTAGTTTTTTGAGAGTTTTTAGCATAAAGGACTGTTGAATTTTGTCGAAGGCCTTCTCTGTGTCTATTGAGATGATCATGTGGTTTTTGTCTTTGGTTCTGTTTGTATGATGGATTACATTTATAGACTTGCATATGTTAAAACAATCTTGCATCCCCAGGATGAAGCCTACTTGATCGTGATGGATAAGCTTTTTGATGTGCTGTCAAAATCAGTTTGCAAGTATTTTATTGAATATTTTTGCATCTATGTTCATCATGGATATTGGCCTGAAGTTTTTTGTTGTTGTTGAGTCTCTGCCAAGTTTTGGTATGAGGATGATGTTGGTCTCATAAAATGATTTAGGAAGGATTCCCTCTTTTTGTATTGTTTGGAATAGTTTCAGAAGGAGTGGCACCAGCTCCTCTTTGTATATCTGGTAGAATTCAGCTGTGAACCCGTTTGAACCTGGACTTTTTTTATTGGTAGGCTCTTAATTGCTGCCTCAACTTCAGCCCTTGTTATTGGTCTATTCAGGGTAATGGCCATACTGCCAAAAGTAATTTACAGATTCAATGCTATCACCATCAAGCTACCAATGACCTTCTTCACAGAACTGGGAAAAAAAAAAAAACACCTTAAACTTCATGTGGAACCTAAAGAAAGCACACATAGCCAAGACAATTCTAAGCAAAAAGAACAAAGCTGAAGGCATCACACTACCTGACTTCAAACTATACTATTAGGCTATGGTAATCAAAACAGCATGGTCCTGGTACTTCAAACTATATTATAAGGCTACAGTAATCAAAAAAGCATGGCATGATACTGGAACAGAGGCCTTGGAGGCAACATCACATATCTACAACCATCTGATCTTTGACAAACCTGACAAAAGCAAGCGATGGAGAAAGGATTCCCTGTTTAATAAATGGTGTTGCCAAAACTGGCTAGCCATGTGCAGAAAACAGAAAATGAACCCCTTCCTCAAACCTTACACTAAAATTAACTCCAGATGGATTAAATACTTAAACATAACACCTAACACCATAAAAACCTAGAAGAAAACCTAGGCAAAACCATTCAATACATAGGTATAGGCAAGGACTTTATGACTAAAACACTAAAAGCATTGGCAACAAAAGCCAAAATAGACAAATTGGATCTAATTAAACACCAGAGCTTCTATAAAGCAAAAGAAACAATCATTAGAGTGAACCAGCAACCAAAAGAGTGGGGAAAAAAATTTTGCAATCTACTCATCTGACAAAGGGCTAATATCCAGAATCTACAAAGAACTAAAACAGATTTACAAAAACAAACAAACAAACAAACAAAACCATTCAAAAGCGGGCAAAGGATATGAACAGACACTTTTCAAAAGAAGACATCTATGAGGCCAACAAACATATGAAAAAATGCTCATCATCACTGGTCATTAGAGAAATGCAAATCAAAACCGCATTGAGATACCATCTCATGCCAATTAGAATGGTGATCATTAAAAAATCTGGAAACAGCAGATACTGGAGAAGATGTGGAGAAATAGGAACACTATTACACTGTTGGTGGGAATATAAATTAGTTCAACTGTTGTGGAAGACAGTGTGGCTATTCCTCAAGGATCTAGAAATGGAAATACCATTTGACACAGCAATCCATTACTGGGTATATATCCAGAGGATTATAAATTGTTCTGTTATAAAGACACATGTATGCGTATGTTCACTGTGGCACTGTTTACAATAGCAAACACCTGGAACCAACCCAAATGCCCATCGATGATAGACTGGACAAGAAAAATGTGGCACATATACACCACAGAATACTATGCAGCCATAAAAAAACCAATGAGTTCATGTCCTTTGTAGGGACATGGATGAATGTGGAAACCATCATTCTCAGCAAACTGACACAAGAACAGAAAATCAAACACTGCATGTTCTCACTCATAGGCAGGTGTTGAATGATAAGAACACATGGATACAGGGAGGGGAACATCACACACTGGAGTCTTTTGGGGGGATAGAGGAGGGACAATGGGGGGTAGGGAGGTTGGGGAGGGATAACATGGAAAGAAATGCCAGATATAGGTGACAGAGGGATGGAGGCAACAAACTACTTTGCCATGTATGTACCTATGCAACAATCCTGCATGATCTGTTGTACATTAGAACCTAAAGTACAATAAAAAAAATTGATATCTCAAAACTAGTTTTGATTTTTAATTAAATTTACTCACAGTCTTGTCAATGGATTAGCTGCCTTTCTGTATTTTTTTTTCTACTGTGAAAGCGCCATTTTCCTATTGTGTTTATAAATATTTGTTTCTTAGGCTTAGATAATTTTTCCTAAAGTTTGGAATTAACAAATTCCAAAAAGACTTTTCAGGCTATGAAGTTGGATATGCATGAAAACTAAATGACATAAGAGGTGTTAACTCATTCAAACTGTTCCAAAGGAGATGTGATGCAGTATCAGTCACTTGACTTACAAACTAAAAATGATTAATATAGGTCATTTCCTAGTAGCTATTCCTATGTCTTGGGTCAAAAAAAATCTACCATAAAATTTCCAAGTAAATGTTAATCCAAACATTCTAATCCCCACTAACTTTCTGTGTGGTGTCTAAAATTATTACCTAGCCAATCTTCCCACAAGATGGGGTGGGATGGGGTGGGAGGATTCACATAAACTACCATATGAATCATATTCTCTGGAATTGTGCAAGGCAACAGTCCTATACCCAATACTCTATCAAATTTTATTTTTTAATAATGACAAAAATCTAAAGCACAATTTTAAGGCAGCATTGTACTTTACCCAGAAGGCTTTTTCTATACTTCAACAGTATAATTATTGAAAAGATTTTATTAGGATGAGAAAATCAGAGTCTGAGGTAAATACAATCTTTGTTAATTTTCTTGCTTCATAAAATTTTAAGTACCACCGACTCTCCCTTTATTAAAAATAATTGTTCCTTAAAATTAAATGTTAACTAAATTTTTGAAAGCAAGTCACATACTAGATGTAGCAAGATTTAAACTAGAGATCACTTAAAGAAAGTAAGTTGAAAAATCACAGAGAAGAAAAAAGTAACTGAATTTTGTTAAATGAAGTTTGGCCTAAAGCTGCCTCATTACATATTTTAAGTTTAGCTTAAAGGTTTCTCCATGCCTAGTGAACTGTAACCTAACTAAACATGTAAACAGACTGTAACCTACTCTTGTAGCAACCACAGAGTTCTAGCCCAACACAGGCAGCCAGCTGTTCAAAACAAGTTCAAACAGGACAAATGCTGAGCTTTAATCATTCAGATGTTTCTATACCTTACCCCATTTTCTATACTTGATTTTGCTTTTTTATTTAATGCATGAATACCATCCAACCATGTCGCAGAGTCGCTTTGAACCTATTCTGGTTGCACGCTAGTGCAGGTGGGAGATGGAGAGCTGATTTGTGAATCATTCTTTGCTCAATTAACTCTGTTAAATTCAATTTTTCTAAAGTTTTTCTTCTAACAATGATATTAAGATCTTCACAGTATTACATATTTGCCTCTAGCAGTGCTGGGATTACAGGTGTAAGCCACCATGCCTGGCTCTGTTTTTATCACAAAGGTATTCTTCACTTTGCTTTCCCTAACAGTTAGCTAAGTCCACATTCTCAGGATCGAGCTATGAGGTAGGATCTCTTTTCAGCCTGAATTAATAATACCTGAGGAATTATTTTGGATTAGATATTAGGGTACAAAGTTAAACAAGGCCTAGTCTCTTCTTCAGAAGCTAATAGTCTCATGCTAGAGACTCTGTCTCAAAATAAAATAAAATAATAAATGTTTAAAAAATAGCTGAATGAATAGAATGAAAACAGATCAAAGTCACCTAATCAAAATATTTAGAACAGACAGTACAAAACGTTGTAAATATGTGTTTAGACTTGGACTTCAATCCTGTATTGTGGCTAGTTAATAAAGTATCATGAAGATAGTAAAGAAAAGGGGAAAGGGCATTAAAATAGGAAGAGTGGACAGGAAAAGACAGAGTGGCTAGAGAGGGATACAGCAGCAGAGGCCCTGAAAAACAAAGTAGGGTGAGGGTCTGAGAGAGAAGGAGACTGGAAATCAAGACAACGGCAGAGAAGAAAAGAAGAAAGGGTGGCATAGAATGGGCAAAACCTGAAAGATGAGGTGCATTCCCAAAGCTTTATAAATCCCCTTCCACAATCTGCAATTCACCAGGCCATAAATTTCAGTATTTAAACTTTTCATATTCACCTTTGAAGTGTGAATTAACTGAAGTGTGCATTACTGTAAAGAGTTTTGAGTATATGCTTTTTCTACTTTTTAATTTTTTCTATTCATAGTGACCAGAACAAAATCATGCCTCAGCTATTATTAATTCAGGCTAAAGAGAAATCCCACCCCACTGCTCTATCCTGAAAGAGTGAAATTGTTTAAATGCAAGGAAATCCTTTCTAAAAGTGAAGAACACCTTTGTGATGAAAAACGAACACCATCTAATTTCACTTTAAGTTGAAAAACTTTAACAGTACATAATACAATACTGGGAACATGGTATATAATCAGAATGATACTTCTAAGCTCAGCTTTTTACATGTTTTTTTTTTTCTTTCCCAGTAGGGAATGGTGTTAAACAATCTCATAAAAAGGTATTTTGAAACTAGGCATTTGAATGTTCAAATCTATTTTCCAACTTTTATTCTATTTGATTTACTCTTTTTACTCCTTCTTGACCTAATTCACAGCATCTGATTTGATTAACCTAGGTTAAAGAATGGCTCTTGAAACCCCATCGACTGTAAATAACCATTAATCTGGCTGAGTACCTTTGGTCAACGCATATGATCACTGATCTCTATCATAATGGTTCTTTCACATTCACTGTATCTCTGAGCTTTGTTTTCTTTGGAAAACAGTAAGTCTTCATGACATCCAAAGAGAAAAATTAAAAGGACTTAGAAAGAGGAGGACAGGAAAGACATTTTACAACTTATCAAAACAAGATAATAAAGAGTTCATGTTTCAAAAGCAGTCTGTGAACAGAAAAGTTATAACAGGGCCTTGATGATATAAAAATAGTCAAGAGCAACATTAATTCTAATACCTGGTAAATAGTATATGCATTTTAACTACTGGTTTTTAACTAAACCCTCCTCTAAGGGTTTGATAATCTTTCCCAGCTGTTCTGTCAAAGAGGAGACTATGATCTAAGAAACAAGTCATTTGAAGCCAATCTAAATAATCATAATCAATGAATGGCAAAGTGACCTAAATACACCTTCTGAAAACAAGATATAAATGTTCCTTGATGTGTTCACTGACCCTAATATAATCAGCTGGGCTTCCAGAAGTGGACCTTCCATAATGGTTTGCATAATAAATTTAATTCTAGCACTGAAAAACATCATGTAAAATTCCCAGTCTGCCAAGTTCCCAGTTTAGCATGTTACTTAGACTTCTTTCTGATCTGGCTAGAGTCACATAGAAAACCCTGGATAAAAGGCTAGCTGAGCCTGTCAAAAATATTCTGTCTTCTGTAGTCGTTTAATAAGAGAGAATAACTCTTCTTTGGTTGTTATGGCCACTGTCATATTGGAATTGGAAGAGTTTTATAAAAATTAAAATTCATGAGTCAGTACATTTATATTCCCTTAGTCACCCAGTCCATCTATCTCATTCAAACCTAAATCTTCTCTCTCTTCTCATTATCATCTGATGACCTTGCTTCCTATTTCACCAAGAAAAGAGCCTCAAAAATTGAACTTCCACATGCTCTCACTGCTGCTTCAACCTACTGGATCCATGCCCAAGTTCTCTGCCTCCTCCTGGGACCAGGGATGAATCATTTGTTCTCTTGATTCAGTTCACTTCATGCTTACAAACAGATTTTGCTCCTACAGTTTTCTCCTTTCTCTTCTTAATCATTCATTTTTCTCTGCTCTCTGGTATAATGTTTATTAACATGAAAATATTCTGCCATGGCTCCCATGTTATGAATTTCCTTGCCCTTTCTAACCTTCCCTCATTGCTCTGCTCCCTTTTGTAGTAAAATTCCTTATTTTATAGTAAAATTGCCATATTTTACCCACAACACTCATGACTTACAATAAATCCAGTTTGCTTAATTTATATGATAAAATAGGTCTCTTGTTTACCACCATTCCTGTGACAACCTGAGATCTAGCAGTCCAGCCCTCTCCTCGCCAATCTTCCTTTCATTTGCCAGGGGTCTAAACATTTCCATCACAATTTAAATAACAATGCTGTTGATAATACACAAGGCAGCACAAAAATCCAGCTGCTTCCTTTACAATTGTACTGATTCCAGAACAGCACCATCAGCCAAAACTGATTTATTTCTTCACACACTTTAGCTGATAGGTTTTCAATGACTCTTATGCAACAAGAATTAAGGGAATATGTTTGCACTAGACCATATTACCATTTGGATGCTAATATCTATCACTAATATTCTTTGATATGGTGCTGAAAATAAATCATCCTAAAATAATGACATATATGATATAAAATATATATTTTGCTTAATATATTTAAATATTTCTCTTATATAAAAATATATTTCTAAAACAAGAAAAGGAGGATATCTAGCAATTAAATTGACCACATGAACAGCCTTATTCAGATAGAAAAAAGGTACTCTTAGAGAACTCTGCCACATCCAGTTAATACTCAATTAAAATCATTCCCCAATCAGAAGAATTCAACAAGAAGGAGAAGCATGTCTGTTTCCTTTCCCACTGGCATGAACAACTGTAATCTTGGTCTCAAGGTTTAAAAGAATCTCAAATCATTGAATCAGATGTAAATACCAATTGAAATTAGTTTCCTCCTTTGCCCAGTAATGTTTTGACTCTGAACTACAGTAGTAGGGATACGGAATTAGTCCCACTGCATACAGAATTCTGTGCCTATTCTCTGTTTACTCCAAAAAAATTCTTGTCAAAGTTTGACTTATACATGTGAGTAATGTAAAAAAACCTTATGATTATACAAGAAGCATATACATACTTATTAAAAGTCATTTATATACTGGCTATAAAACATGTGTATTTCCAAATATAGCTGCTGTAGAGTTGGACTGAATGTATGTCTTAAGCTACAAAAATGAGGGAAAGGACCACCTTGAGGCAGCACTGAAATCCAGGCATTTGGTCACTGGATCTGAAAGCAGGGAAGCTGATACGGAGTAGCGTCATTGTGAGTCAATACTACATGTTGGCAAAATGTGATATAAGCCTTAGCTTTTGAAATTAACATTGATATTAATCAGGGATTAACCTTAGTTATTTCCAGAACTATACTTTTAATAGTCATCTAGTTCAACCAGCTCACTTTGCAACTCAGGAAATTAAAATTTCTAGAACTGTTACAGGATTGTTCCAAGATTACCCAGGAGTAAGTGAGAGAGCTGGGGCTAGAACCCTAGCTCCTTACCAAGTCTCCAAATTAATTAATTACATTCATTAAAAATAATTCCAGATAAAATTGTATTTTTAAATGTGCAAAATTATTGTTCCAGTGTTTAAAATAATTTTGAGTTTCAGAAATTACTGTATAGAATTTCCTTCTGAGCCAAAGAAGTTAAAAGTATAAACATGCTTTTACATTTTCTAAACTGTAACATTTTTGAAAGAGTGTGATGTGCGATATTCATAAATCTAATTTATGCCTCTTGAAGTGTGTTTAATTGGTAATAAGCCTTTTCGAGGTACAGAAATTACAGTCCTTAACCACTATCATCTCACTAAGTTAGCTATAGGTGTCCTTTAATGCCAATATTCATTCTTTTGCATGAAAAATAATTCTATTGAAGAGGGAGGTGTAGTTTGGTCCTAAGTGTAGCCTGAATATGAAAATGCACATTGATTTTTAAAATCTCATTCTAGCATGAAAGAATCTTACCTGGGTCAAAGAAACAGAGTACAAGCTAACTGTGAATTTAATATTTATTGAGCTATTTACCAAGTTTTATATTAGACATTTTGAATACTTTATTTCAGTTTAACTATATTGCACACAAATTGATTCCACACCTCTAGGACCTTTCACCAAATTCTTGACTCTTTCCCCAAATCCCTTTAAAACATAGGCCCCTAAGATCACAGAAATGAAAAGACGATAACAACAAAACTATGGAAGTTGGAAGGCAATTGGTTAATTGTTGAAAAATTTAACAGAGTTAAAACAAATAACAAAGTCCAAAGGCCTGCAGTAGGGAATGGTGAGAACCAACTAGAATGATACTACAGAATCCCCAGCAGGCTCAGAAATGGGTGCCACCAGGTACTTTTGGATATGAGAAAAGGAAATAAGAACTAGTTGAAAGTCTGTTTAAGAAGCAACCAGATTCCAGATTCACTTTTATACTTTCCTCAGCTGGGAAACTTTCCCTCCCCAACCCTAGCAAAAGACTGGAGGTTTATTCTCTTGAAAAGGTTAAAGAAGTCTCTGGACTGGGGGAACCCTGGCACAAGGAAGGAATGCCACACTAAAAACAGAGGAAGTAAGTGTATTATGTACATTGGAAGCAAAGACTCCCTCAGCCAACCTCCCATGCTCAGGTCCCAGTACAGACCTTCACCCTCCAAGCAGGAGTTTGGCAGTCTTGCCCAGAGAATAAAAGCAGTATAGAAGGAAAGATCTAAAGATCTGATACCAGAGGTTTCCCAACTAAATAGGGCAGCTGGATCATGTAGTCACACAACCACCCATGTGCTCAGAGCCGCTAATCAGTGCTTTTGACTCCCACACTTAAAAAGAAGCCAAGAGCTAAGAATTTTCATGCACCTGAGGAAACCCTCTAATGTGAGCTATAGACACAAACTGAAGAGAAAAAATAGATTAAAACAATTTGTAAAACATAAAAACAACATCAGGAAAAGAAATTTATTTTTTAAATAGAAAAATAATTCTTGGTGTCTTCCTAGAAATAATCTAACCACGATAAAAACAGAATACTATTTGTAAGACACTCAAACGTATTTTCCTTGAAAATAAATAATAGCAGAAACACAAAACTAAATAGCAGTGTGAGTAATAAGAAAAAATGTTTAAAAAGAAAAGAAGGAATACAAAATATAAAAGACAAGAAAATGGAAAACTCAGGCCAGAGATCCAATATTTCAGTAATAGCAATTCCAGAAATAAAGGGGAGGAAATTGTCAAAGAAATAATTGAAGAATTTTACTTTTTTGCAGAATTAAAGTCTTCTGCACTGAGAGCTTAGCAAAATGGATAAAATGGGCCCATACCAAGAATGGAATTTCACACTATTAGAAATAAAAAGATTCTGCAGGCTTCTTCATTTACAGAAGTAAAAACAAATACAAAAACATATGAACAAAAAGGATCGGGAGGCATAATTGCTTTGACTTCTCAATAGCAATCCTGAAATTTAAACATCTGCAAACTCTTTGGATGTTAAATAGCATTTACACAGCCATATGAATGTACATGTGGAATACTAATCTCATGAAAAATATGGTATTACTATATTGGGAAGACTGAACAATAGGATGGATGTGGGAGGAGAAGAAAAGAGAGCTAGATCTTCATATTTCATGTTGTATAGCCAATAAATAATACCCAGATCTAAAACTAAACAGTAGCAATATAATCATATTATGTATAATTTACCTGAAGTGAAGTAGTAAATAATCAGCTTAAAGAAATGAAAGTGGTTGCCTGTGGAAAGACAAAATTGGGGGAACTTGGGTGGGGGAAAGAATAGGCAGAAAGATCTGTTTTTCTCATAATAAAACTTGTAGAATCTGATCTATTCTTTAAACACGCGTATGTATACCTTGGCTAAAAATCAAAAACTAAAATGTAGCACATAAAACTCTCTAGATAAATCATACCATGTAAAGGGTGCTAATTTCTATCATAGGATATCTGTAATCCCTCTTTAGAGACAGGTCTTTCTCAGCTTACATACGCATTTAAATATCGACAAGTACCAGAATGTTCTCTTTTATATGACATGTTCTTTAGGTTGCCATATGTCCTGGTATTCCCAGTAAAGTCCTATTTTTATATCTCTTCTTCAGGCTAATTATAAAGTACCTCATTTTATTCTCAAAGCATCCTGGTTGGAGAAAATTAGGTGGCTACCCTAAGACTGCTCTCTCACACCTCTGTACATGTGCACTTGTTATTTGTCTTAGTCGGTTTTTATGCTGCTAACAAAGGCATGCCCAAGACTGGGTAATATATACAGGAAAGAGATTTAATGGACTCACAGTTCCACATGGCTGAGGAGGTCTCGCAATCACGGCAGAAGGCAAGGAGGAGCAAGTCACATCTTACGTGGACAGCAACAAGCAAAGAGAGAGCTTGTGCAGGAAAAATCCCCCTTATAAAACCATCAGATCTCATGAGAATTATTCATTATCACAAGAACAGTATGAGAAAGACCCAACCCCATGATTCAATTACCCCCCATTAGGTCATTGAAAAGAGTCAGAAAGGCATTTATATATTTCATTATAAAATTGAAAACATTGAATTCTATCTGTTAGCCATGTTCATCTGACAATGTATGTGATAAGATTATTTGTGAATTTATCTTAGCTGCTGAAATAGATATAGATAAGTAGATTATATGTTTGAGCATATATACAATGGAGGCCTTCAAACTCAACTAAGAATTTGTAATTACAAACTCTCACTCTTTAGTTTGAATATAGGAATGGACTTATTCCTATAATTTTTTTTTTATGGTTGAGATAAATCACAAATCCCACAACACATAGGAATTGTGGAAGCTACAGTTCAAGATGAGATTTGGGTGGGGTCATAGCCAAACCATATCACTATTCTTCTTACCTTGAATTCCCTTTCCCAAATTTCCTGAGAAAAAGAATCTTTCACATTTCTGTTCAAGTTCTACATCCTCACAAAGATTTTCTTGAACTAAAGATTTTTCCTGTCCCTTTTTACACTGCCTATATAACTTCATTACAGCAATTATTTAACTGTATTACAGCTGTTTATATATTGTCTTCCACTAGAGGATAAGTTCCATGAGAGCAAGGATCATGTCTCTTCATTGCTGATGGTTCAGCACTCAACATGGGCTGCACAGAGTAATCCATACAATTCTTACCGAATAAATGAAGTTACCATTTATCCTATTCTATAACATTTAATTATTAGATATATATGCTCTAAAAAGCCTTATCCTCATAAAGGATACTGACAATTCCATTCTTATATGATTTATCTCAACCATAAAAAAAAATTCTAGGAATAAGTCCATTCCTATATTCAAACTAAAGAGTGAGAGTTTGTAATTACAAATTCTTAGTTGAGTTTGAATGCCTCCATTGTATATATGCTCAAACATATAATCTACTTGTCTATATCTATTTCAGCAGCTAAGATAAATTCACAAAAAATATTAGCACATACATTTTCAGATGAACATGGCAAACAGATAGAATTCAATGTTTTCAATTTTATAATGAAATATATAAATGCCTTTCTGACTCTTTTCTTTTAAACTGAATTCAGATTTTCATCTTGTCCAGTTTCATGTGAAGGTGAATTATGGATGGAATTTTTAAAGGGAGTTACACTAAAACAACTGAAGGTGCATAAAAATACTCCTTTTTTATTCTAAACTACTGTCTGTTCATGCATGTAAAATTCACATGGAGATGTTAAAAAATAAAGATTCCCAGGACTTGGGGTGTGTGTGTGTGTGTGTGTTTGTGTATCAGATTTGATATATATTATACTCCAGGTATACATACACACATATTATATATTATATTAATATATAATATGTAATATACATACATTTTAATATATTATTATTTATAAGCATAGATATTTTTATACCTGCAGTGGATAACAGGTTGAATTACCTGAGGATTCAGTAGAATAGAGACTTGGATGTAAAACTAAGTTGCTTTAAAAAAAATAAAGAAACGTAAGCTTTCTTGCATAGTTGAGTACATGAACTAAGGTTCATTCTCACCTGTATATACAGCTTTGATACTGTACTTGAAGCTGAAGAAACACTTTAGAAATTAAAACATCTGCTAGGGAGCAAAGGCTCTCAGAGTGAGAGGTATACCCCACAACAGACCCTCCTTGTCTTTTCATTCAGGATAAGGTGGAGGAAGTACCCAGGTGGGTTGTCTGATTTGAGTCTGTTGAGAAAGATAGGATCTGCCCACCTGAGCACACCTTGCCCTTAACACCTCTCAGAGGTATTACTGGCCAGGAATAGCAGAAGAAACTCATGACAGCCATATGCAATAATCAACCTAATCTTTCACATCTTAAATATGAACAATGAAGAAACATGTTACGTAAAACATTAACAACACAAAAACAGAAACATCAAAATGAATGAAAAACAATTGAAACAGGAGAAAAATAGATAGTTTCTGTAAGAGAAGAGAACTTTAAAATAACTCGTATTAGTGTTCTAAGAAAGATTCATGAATATATTCGTTTATAGACAAGAACAAACTAATATGCAAAAAGTGAATAACAGAGTAAGTAAAAGTCCATGAAAATTAAGAATACAATTACTGAAATTAAGAAAAAATAATTGGTAGTTGAATTGGAAAAAAAGAAGCCTCCCAAAATATAAAGCAATGAAAAAGATGATAAATGTAAAATATAAATCCAACAGGTCCAACATCCATCTAAGGAGTGTCTTTAATGACAAAGAGTAAAGGTAATCAAGGGGAAGAAATAATTATACAATGGAAAATATCTCTAGAGCCCAAGACATGAGTCTTCAAATAAAAGGGTTCATTCAGTAAATGTGGTTTAATTTAAAAGAACCCATAAACACATCCTCATTCAATGTCAGACCATCTCAAGAGGTACTCCTTCTCCTACTTTTCTCTGGATCTTCTGCTTCTCCTAGACTTCTAAGTTGTACTCTTGCTTCTTCTCTTTGTCTCTTTTATACTTCACTCATTTACTATTGTCTCATCTAGACTCATCATTTCGAAAGTCATCTATGTCTTGATAACTCCCAATTTTACATTTTTATTTCCAACCTCTCCCTCAAATTTCTGACATCAAATCAATTTCCTTCCTGTAATCTAACATACACTTCAAAAAATAACGAAAGTAGGACTTTTACCTCAATCCCTACTTCAAATGGCTCATCTCCCAGTCTTTCCCATCTCAGTAAGCAGCAA
Source organism: Saimiri boliviensis (assembly GCF_048565385.1). Lineage (NCBI taxonomy): Eukaryota > Metazoa > Chordata > Mammalia > Primates > Cebidae > Saimiri > Saimiri boliviensis. Next base: position 24,215,119 of record NC_133452.1, on the reverse strand, counting down.
CACCATTAATTCAGTAGCTCAGGCCATAAAACCACAAGGCATGCTTAAGTCCTCTCTCCCTCACTCCGTGCATACGACCCATCAGCAAAGCCAACATCTACCAGAAGTTTGAAAGAAAGATATGTTCAAAAGGAGTATTAATTTCCTAAGACTGTTGGGACTGTTGGGAAACTGCATTTTCTCTCTCTCTCTCTCTCTCTCTCTCTCTCTCTCTTACCCTTCACAACTGTTTATATTAATTATATGTCGTATTCAAAACAACACATTCTTTAAGAACATGAAAATACATCTCCTTGTGTATGGTATAAACACTGTAAGTTCTACAGTAAATAACGCTTACATAATATTTTAAATGTTGGCAATTGCTTTTAAATTTTAAATAGTCAGTGTGAAAGACATTGACATTTACTAAGTGTAATGTAAATTCTATAAGCTTTGAAATTATAAAACTAATTTAAAAGCAGGAGTTAGTAGGTGGAAGTAGATGTGGAAAAAACTACAGGGACAACAAAAAAAAAAATCTCTGCTCTTACAATGTAGGATACCAGGAGACACTGTGAAAAATTGATGGGTTAAGACAGAATTTGTATGATGTAAGTAACAATGAAACTTTTCAAAATATGCCTGATAGGGATTGGAGTCGGGAGAGAGGACAAGTATGAGAGAGGTCAATTTCTTATGTGTAACAGAGGGGAATCAATAGCTATTTTTAAACTGGTACATTAACAAGCAAAGTATATGCACATTGTTTAAGATTTGGATTTGATCTCCAGAAAAACTAACCAGAAAGTGGTTAAAAATAATCACTTCTGATGAGTGGGAAAGGAGAAAAGGATAATGAGCCTTAGCTTTTATTTAGCAACCTCTTCAGTGTTGGAATTTTTATTATGGCATAAAGTCCTGGTTTAGGAATTAAATGAACAAATAAATCAAAATATTAACAAATAATAAAGCAGATAATCACATACAATCTAGTTCTGTCTGTATTTTTACACATATTTATCTGAATAAGATTTTATAAGGAAATACCCATTTTTGTTTCACTGGTAGTCAGTAGCATAAAGGATATAAATACTAATTTAGGCTATTTTAGGGCAGTTTTTATTTTTAATGCACTTCATAAACAGAGAGATTGGTTAGCTACTATGTGATCAAAATATGTTGATGTTGGGGTATGCATTTAATAAATTCTATTGAAAAATCCTCCACATCTACACCCAGAAGAGCTCAGACACTGATTCACCATAATTATCTCCTCAAAGTCCTACAGGTCTATAGACTCCTCCAAAGTGAGACACTGCAGTTTTGAACACAGTAAATATTTCCATTGTCCTAATGCTACCTCTTGTCCTACTTCTATGGTTATAAACACAGCACTATTTTTACCTTGAATAATGCATGGCTTGATGGCCTGCAATATTAAAATAGAAGTCTGTTGTGTGCTTCATTTCATTGGTGTGCCCAGTGGCCTCAATCCAGTGTCCTATTGGAAGGCAATAAACACCATCCACCAAGTTGCTTTCATTGTAAGTACAGCAACGGTCATGATGAGGTCCATTGCCTAGAACAAGAAGAAATGATAAACAGCATTAAATCAGTGTTTTGCTTAAACACCCTCAAAGTGGCTGATACAAAATTAACAGCAAGAAGAATATAAGCATAAAGCTGCTTAATGCACACATCTCGGTATAAAGAAAAAAGACTAGGGTGAGAGACAGAACAGTGGGAATCTGTAAAGAGTTACTTACGAAAATCAGAGTTTTCACTCATAGACGAGTGTTGAACAATGAGAACACATGGACACAGGGAGGGGAGCACTACACACTGGGGTCTGTTGGGGAGAAATAGGGGAGGGACAGCAGTGGGTGGGGAGTTGGGGAGAGATAGCATGGGGAGAAATGCCAGATATAGGTAACGGGGAAGAAGGCAGCAAATCACACTGCTGTGTGTGTGTACCTATGCAACAATCTTGCATGTTCTTCACATGTACCCCCAAATCTAAAATGCAACAAATATATATATATATATATATATTGAAAAAAAATACAGGTGTGAGCCACCGTGCCAGTCATATGCCAAATTTCACATTTATTATTCTCATGTACTTATAGAAACAAAATAAAAATATTTATCCTTTTCAAAAAAAAAAAAGAAAATCAGAGTTTTTTAGTACCTTTGAGTACATGAGTTATAAAAAGCATGTTAACTCTTTCAGAGCTTCATGGTACCTCTTGGTGCTCTAAGAGGCCATTATGAATCATTTTGCAGCCTTAGAAGCTCCTACAAAAAGTTTTTAAAGTTATTAATGCCCATGTATTATATATACACTTCTATCTTTCTGGTATGTAAATTTATGACTAAAATTAGAAATAAAGTGTTTCAGTATCAGCTCAAGCAAAAAATGCATAAATATAAATAAATGCATTAACAAGTAATAAAACAAATGATCACATCCAATCTACTTTACAGGTAAAACAGTTATTATTTTCAAATGAGGAAACTAAGTCTTACAGGGATTAACTAGTTTGCCCAAGGTCACAGAACTAGTAGTGTGGAGGTAGTAGCAAACTGCCCTTCCTAGTCCCCCACCTTTTGGGTGCCTGATGCCTTTGTGCTGCTCCCTGCTGACGTCATATGCACAAAGATACACCCATCTTCCTTCCAGGACCATGCACCAAAGGAAGCAGAGACATACCTCTGAAAATATTATTTGCCCATTTCATGATTCTGCCCAGTATCAATTATACTAGTTGCTATGGTATGAATGTTTTTGTCCCCTGCAAAATTTTTATGTTGAAATCCTAACACCCAAAGTGTTGGTATTAGGAGCTGGGGCCTTCAGGAGATGATTAGGTCATGAAGAAGAACCCTCACAAATGCGATTAGTTCCCTTGTAAAAGAGAGCTGAAAGAAACCCCTCTCTCCCTTCCACCATGTGAGGACACAGCAAGTGGTCGCCATCTATGAACCAGAAAGTGAGTCCTCACCAATCACTGAATCTGTTATGCCTAGATCTTAGGATCCTGAGCCTCCAGAACTGTGAGCAATAAATTTCTATTGTTTATAAGCTAACCAATAGCTTATAAACTATAGGTTGCAGTACCCCAAATGGTCTTAGATACTAGTAAACCTTGATTTCTATAAAAATTATAATTCATACATTATTTTGTTACCTTTTTATTATCCCATTTCAAACCATGCCTTTCTTTATACTACCTACTTACACTGTAAGAAAAATATATAAGCAAACTAAATGCATGAGTGGTTTATAGAAATAAATCACATTTGTTATGAATACAAAAATGTGATACATTTGTTTTTGCTCCTTGCTGTCTTACAAAATATTTAAGCTAAATTTTCTTAGCATAAACTCTCAAAAAATCCTTAAATTATTTGGTGTTTCTTTGAGATATAACTCCTTCCATCAGACAGAAGGTAAAGGATGACTCCCTTAACAAATCATTACTGATCTTCTTAGATCAGTCTCCTCTTTTTGCTCTTAATGGATTTTTTTCTTGACAACTACAAGGCACTGCAGTACATCTCTATTAACCTTCATATTTAATAGATAAAAACCAAACTATACTAGCAACCTCACTTCTAGAAACATATCCAACAGAAATATTTCTAAGAAAAAAGAAAGATGCATACAGAGATGCATGTGTATACTAATAGTATTTTAATATAAAATACTATAAACCATATAAGTTTTTTTACTCTTTTACAGGTATTTATTGAGACAGGTACTGTGCTAGGTCATGTTAAGAATTCCAATATTTATCATAAGAGCAATTAAAAATTTGAAATATTCTAAGCAGGCATGTAACATAACCAGATTTTATTTTGAGTATACCTCTCTAGCTACAGAGTAAAAAAATAATTCAAGAACAATCAGAAGCAGAGAGTCCATTTAAGAAACTACTATATTGGCCTAGGTAGTTGATGATGAAGATCAGTCACAGATATTGAAAGGATTATGCAGACCACAGGACTTGATAATTAATTGGAAAAGAAAGGTGAAGATGAAAGGGGATCGATAATGACTCCTAAGCCACTAGTGAATATAATTCAATATACAGTGGTACCATTCACTGAGATGTAAAATCTGAAAGAGGCTGTAAGGAAAGATCATCCATCTAGTTTTGGCAATGTTGGATTTGGAGTGCCCTTTAGATATTCAAAAGGAGTCATCTAGCAGAGAGTTGGAGTTACTGATTTGACACTAAGACCAGAAATCTGAACTAGAAAAGTAAATATATGAGTAATTTGAGTGTAAATGGTAATTGAAATAGGAACATAGATGAGTCACAAAGATAAACAATAGTAATTGAGAAAAAAGTTCTAGAACGAAGTCTGAACGTCTTTCAATGTTTTATAGCCAGAGAGAGAAGGATAAACTTACAAAGCATGAATAGAAAGAGAAGCTGGAAAATAAAAGTAGGAGTGACTAAGTGAAGTGGCAGACCATGACTGAAAGTGTAAACACAGACTAAAAACTGGATGGGTGCATATCGGACTGTTAACAGTGGTTATTTCTAAAAAATGGAATTGGATAGAGGGGAACTACCATACTCAACTGTTTTGAGGTAACTGGATTAGTTACTAGGAGCAGGTGTTTACTTTTTAGTTTAATAAAAGAATATCTATGGCTCCCATTAGTCAGTACAATTGACTTACAACAACTGAATTACCTATTAAAAATATAATTATTGAAAAGCTCAAATATTCATAAATCATAATGGTCAAGAACAATTATTTATGTATCATCATCTTCTTAAGAATTCTTCTTTCCTAGAATGATTATTTTTAATTACTGATTTTTACACATTTGTGCTTTAGGCAACATTTTAAAAAGTTTTTCACAGATAGTAACCTGAGTTATTATGTTCTAATAGTTAAAATGCCTTTTAGAGGATGGGTTATAGTCTTTTTAATTTCACCTAACTAAATGGCAAAAATGAACAGTGAAATCATTTTGGTTTTGGAGATTTCTGCATGTAGAACTATAGAATAAATGAACTTTTCCCTAGTCCTTTTACTAAGTATAGGTTAAAACCCTGAAAATTATAAATAAACAAACATAAGATAACTTTGAAAGGCAAAGAGAAGACAGACCATCCACGAACATTGGGACCTAAGGAATGACCTAAGTATTGAGTTCCCTCCATTTTCTTTTTGCCTTACATATCCCAGAGTTAGATCTGAAGAAGCCAGCAACCTGGTAACATAAGGACAGCCAAAAGAAAACATGATGACAAAAGTCCACTCTCTCTAGCCAAATGAAAAGACAAGTCTAGCCAGACAGAAATCTGTCTGATAATAACTACTCTACTCCAGTCAAACCCACTGAAAAAATATGGCCCCACACCCACTCAGGCCAGCAAAGGCCAAGCAGGGAGGCAGACTTCCACTTTTGTTTGCCAAGCTGTATTGTCAGCACCTCAACACATGCATTATCATGGTGTCAGAGAAGGATGAGTAGAGGTCTGAGGCTTTCAGCATCACCCTCGGCAATGTAGTGGAGTCCAAGTGGAAAGGTGGACTTCCACCTCCATTCACCAGTAACAAAGTGCCCCTCCTCCTTCCCTTTGAGTTCGTTTCAAAGGTAACCACGTGGGAAGTCAAGACTCTCACCTCCTTCCCACCCTACCATCAGTGGATGTCATGTGGGAAGCAGTGACAAGGCATTCCTCCCTCTCTCAGATAGGGAGCTATCAATGGAGGCCTACTGGAGAGCTGGAACTACCATCCACTCAGGGAGGAGTCTGTTTGGTTTGGTTATCAATGGAAACAGTATGAGGTACCTGAGTAATAAGATGGAACCTCCATTCTTCTGCTGGAGTGGTGTCAGAAGAATTCGGCTAAAATCAAAGGTTTATATAAGGGCTAGCCTCATTATATAATACCCAAAATGTCCAGGTTTCAATAGAATGTCACTTATCGTATGAATAAACACTAAGATCTCAAACTAAATGGAAAAAAAAGAAAGATACCTGATAAATGCCAACACCAAGAGAACAATGATGTTAGAATTATCGATAAAGATTTTAAAGCCTCAATAACCCATTAGAACACATTTCAAATAAATAAAGAATAAGAACATCTCAGGAAAGGAATAGAAGATGAAAAGAGGAACTAAATGGTAATTTTAGAACTAAAAAACACAATATTTGAAATTTTTAAAACTCAGTAGATGGGTTTAAGAGCAAACTGTAAGAGACAGAGGAAAGAATTCACAAACTTCAAGATGGAACCATGGAAATTACCCAATCCTAACAGCAAGCAACAGAGAAAGTAAGCTGAATTTTAGAAAAGAAAAAAAAAAAAAAAAAAAACAGAGCCTTAGGCACTTGTGGTCCAGTTAACAGAAGATCTAAATGTATGTAACTGGAGTCTTGAAAGAAGAGACAAAAGACAGTAGGGCTGAAAAGTACTTGAGAAAATAAGGCCTGGAAACTTTTCAAATTTGGCAAGAGGCAAAACCTACAAATTCAAGGTGAGTAAAGTCCAAACAACATAAACCCTAAGAAATCAATACTGAAACATGACATATTTGGACTTCTGAAAACTAAAGACAGAGAAAATCAAAAAAATAGCCAGAGAAAAACAGCAACATAAGGGAAAAATATTCTAAATATGAGCAGAATGCTCATCAGAAGTCATAGAGGCCAAAGGAAGTGGTATTTTCCAAGTGCTAAAAAAAAAAAAAACAACTATCACCTAAAAATATTATACTTTGTGAATATGTCCTTCAGGAAAAAAGGGAAAATCAAAACATGCTCAATGAAGAAAAACTAAGAGAATTTTGCCAGCTGAATTATCTTAAAAATGACTAACAGAAGATGTTTAAACAAAAAGGAACTCTTTGAAAACAGGAAGAATGAACACAGAAAACAAAAATATAAGTAAATAAGCAAACATTCTAACACTATCTGATGCGGTTCTACATGTACGCAGAGGAAATATTTAAGGCAATTATATTGCAAATCAGGAAGGGCAAAGGAATGAAAAAGGAGGTAAGTTTTCTAAAATTCACTCAAACTGGCAAAAGATACCAGTCAACTGTGATGTTAGGTATATAATACATACTGTATGTAGAATATGTATGTGTAAATCAAAACGGAATTCTAAAAAAAAATTTTTAATTATGAACCAGACGTGCCATACGATAGCAAAAAAAAGGAGGAAGAGAAAATAACCAGAAACAAAAAATAAAATGGCAAACTTAAGCTCTAACATACCAATACTTACATTAAATGTAAATAGTCCAAATACACCAATGAAAATACATTGGTAGAGTAAAAAAAAAGTTGGCAGAGTAATTTTTAAGTGAATCAATTATATACTGTCTACAAGTAATTCACTTGCAATTATATAGGCAGGTAGGAAATAAAAGCATACTTAAAAGATACACTAAGCAAACATTAATCAAAAAGCAGGAGTAGTTATATTACTATTATATAAAGTATACTTCGGAGCAAAGAAAATTACTAGAGAGGGGAACTTATACAATGTTTAAAGTATCAGTCTAACAAGAAGACATGGCAACTTTAAATGTGTATATATCAAACATTAGGGTTGTAAAATATGTAAAGTAAAAAACTGAGAGAACTGAAAGAAATTTTTAAAATCCAGAATTATAGTTTGTGACCTCAACACCTCACCCAAAACAATTGCTAGAACAATTAGACAGAATATCAGCAAGAATATTAAAAATCTCAAGAACACTGTCAACAAATGTCAACTATCTATTTGACATTTATACAGCACCCAACACAGCAGAATGCACACACTCATGTTCACAAAACATAAACCAAGATAGAACGTATCTTGTACCATAAAACAACTTTAAATTTTTAGAAAACTTAAATCATACAGATTGTATTTTCTAGCACTAACAAAATCAAACTGGAAGTCAATAATAGACAAATAGTTTGAGCTTTTATATTTAGGTTTTTAATCTATTTTGTGTTAATTTTTATATACAGTATACAAAAGGGTTCCAGTTTCAATCTTCTGCATATGGCTAGCCAGTTATCCCAGCACCATTTATTGAATAGAGTCCTTTCCCCATTGCTTATTTTTTTTAACTATATCAAAGATCAGACGGTTTTAGGTGTGTGGCATTATTTCTGGGCTCTCTATTTTGTTCCATTGGTCTATGTGTCTATTTTGGTACAAATACAATACTGTTTTGGTTATAGTAGCCTTATAGTATAGTTTGAAGTCAAGTAACGTGATGTCTCCAGCTTTGTACTTTTTGCTTAGGATTGTCTTGGCTATTCGAGCTCTTATTTTATTCCATATGAATTTTAAAACAGTTCTTTCTAATTCTGTGAGGCATATTATTGGTAGATTGATAAGAATAGAGTTGAGTCTATAAATTTCTTTGGACAATATGGCCATTTGAGCAATATTAATTCTTCTTATCCAGGAGCACGGAATGTTTTTCTATTTATATGTATCATCCCTGACTCCTTTGACCAGTGTTTTGTAATTCTTGTGGCAGAATTCTTTAATGTCCCTGGTTAGCTGTATTCCTGGATCTTTTATTCCATTTGCAACTATTGTGAATGGAATTGCATTCTTGATTTGGTTCTCAGCTTGGAGGCTGTTGGAATATAGGAATGCTATAATTTTTATATGTTTATTTTGCATATAAAAATCATATCACCTGTAAACAGGAATAGTTTGACTTACTGTCTTCCTATTTGGATGTGGAGGCAATTATTCTAAAAGAAATAACTTAGAAATAGAAAGTCAAATACCACATATTCTCACTTACAAGTGGGAGCTAGGCATTGGATATACATGAACATACAGAGTTAAATAATAGACATTAGAGACTTCAAAAGGTGGGAAGGTAGGAAGACATGAGGGATGAAAAATTACCTACTAGGTACAATGTACACTATTCAGATGGCAGATACACTAAAAGCCTAGACGTCACCACTGTGCAATATGTCATGTAACAAAACTGTACATGTACCTCTGAATTTGTAAAAGTTAAAATTAAAAATAAATTTACTAAAATCAAAATTAAATAAGTAAACATATAAATAGCTCACTACGTTAGAATAAAATAATCTGTATTATTGGTAGAAAAGTAGAAAATTATTGGTTTAATTAACAAAAACATCTATTTCTTCAGAACAGTATTAGCTACTTTGTTATTTCTTCATCAAGGTAAACGTGCAAGAGTAAGAGACCTGCTGTCTGGCACTCGAATTAAAGCCACAGAAGTAAGAAATCCTAGAATTTAAAAATTCACAACTAACTCATTATTTTAAATAGTTCTATAAGTTTGAGTGTTTGGGTTAAAATATGTTTATTTCTTAATAAAGTCAGAAATTTTGAAATTATATTGGTTAAATATCTACTGGATAGGTGTAGTCTCCTTAAGCAAAATAAAATTCATAATTATTATTCATGTTATTTTATTTGAACTATCCCCTTTGGGTTTTAATTATTTTACATGTTTTATTTCTAGCATATGAACGTAAGTTTTGATTCTAACACATTAACCTCTAATTTTAGCTATTAGCTCACCCACATCTGATCTCTCTCATGCCCCATGTATTACCACCTCAGAAGCTATTAGTGCATAAAGTTGCATATACATGATATAGTCATTACAAACTCTTTGGCACTTTAATATCTCTTCTAATAGAAAAAACAAAGGAAAACAAAACACACACACAAAAATATTTTTTTTTAACCAACTGCCTCTTTGAAATGATGACTCTTGTTCCAGTTGAGCCCTTTGATATTTGCAAAATGCAAAGGTAGAAAATAGCTGAGTTTGGGAATAGTCATAGATACAGCTAAACTGTCCTCCTAATGAAATGGAGACCTGAGATGCAATCAAGGAAGGGGAGAATGGGGTAAGGGGTATTAAGACTGACAAGATGAAAAGGTAAGATACAGAAAAAGAAAAAAGAAGATCCAGCTAGAAAAATTATGCAAGAATAAATGATAGTCAAAATACCCTGATTATGAGACCACCAAAAAGCAGTTAATGATAAGCATTTTTTAGTATTTAATTTGAAGTTTTTTGCACTTCTATAATATTTCTCTCTTCTCCTCCTCCCCAACTGTCAGTATAACCTACCACATTCAAAAACAGATTTCTAGAGTGGAAGGAGAGAATACAGTTTCTGAAATAAAAAATAAAGGAATTCATCACCCCTAGTCCTGTCTTATGGGAATTCTTAAAGTGAGTTCTTTAGCTGAGAAAACACACTACTAATTAATAACATAAAATACATGAATGTGGGGGACGTTCCCATGTGAGACCCCCAAAAGGCGTGGGTCTCACTATACAGTGAGCTTGATCCCAAACACAGTTTCCTGCTGGAGGCAGTCAAGCTATTGGAAAGAAGGAACTGAAAGATGACTGATCAGTTTCTAATATCAACCATGATATCATTTGGGCCTAAACTATGTGGTTCTGCTAGACTGAGTGACTCCATACCAGCAACTAGTTTCTGCTTTTAATTTTTATGACTCTTTCTTTAAGAATAGCTTTAACCTTTTCTTTACTTGCATGACTGCCTTGTACCCTAGATAATGGTTTAATGACTTAGCTTGTGACTTTCTGATATTGTTATCTGAACAGAGACCCCTTCTGGAAAAATAGATAAAACACACCACCTGGTCACTTTTATGAGCTGTGATCATAAACCCTCTGCACAACAAAATGTACTTGTGACTTTTTGATTTTGTAACTTTCTGTTCCCTTTTATTGTTCTTTGCATACTGTGAGGATGACGTCATTTACTTTGATCTTAAAATATATAATGAGACCCTGGACAAGAATAAACTCGCTGTTTAGGCACTGCCTTCTCAGCCCTCCAGACCCCCGCTTCCTGTCTCCCTTTATTTCTATAAGTGCACGCTCTCTTCCAGGTTTTGGGACCCTCTTGCAGGTCGAGAGATCCCCGGCAGACATGCCGTCCCAACCATCCCCAACACATGAAGGGAAAACAATACAATGGTATCAGGAATACATAGTCAAATTCAGAATAGTCTCTTGATTGAAGGGTGATGTGTGAAGCCATTTTATCTCTAACATGAGAGTTAAAAGACAAAACTATTAAAAACAACTGTGGCTGTGACACATTGGTACGGGATACAAATTACAAAAAGTTGTCGACTTTGACATCAAAATCATAAACTGTAGTAAGGAGGAGTAAAGATGAAGAGCTTTTGTATTTGATTTTAGTTAATTTGGTATCAGCTTAGAATAGCCTGTTATAGGTATGTTTTATGTAAACCTCATGGTAATTGCAAAGCAAAACCCCATTATAGATGCACAAAATATAAATAAAAAGGATTCAAGACACATCACTACAGAAGACAAACCACAAAGAAAGACAGCAGATTTTTTAATGATCACCATTCTAACTGGTGTGAGATGGTATCTCAATGTGGTTTTGATTTGCAAAACAATGAGAACACATGGACACAGGGAGAGGAGCACTACACACTGGGGTCCGTTGGGGGGAAATGGTGGAGGGACGGGGTGGGGTGGGGAGGTGGGAAGAGATAGCATGGGGAGAAATGACAGATACAGGTGAGGGGACGGAAGGCAGCAAACCACACTGCCATGTGTGTACCTATGCAACAATCTTGCATGTTCTTCACATGTACCCCAAAACCTAAAATGCAATAAAAAAAAGACAGCAAGAAGAAGAAAAAAAAAAGATACATGAAACAACCAGAAAACAAATTATAAAAGGGCAGTAAGATAAGTCCTTACATACCATAATTACCTTGAATAAAAATGGATTAAATTCCCCAATCAAAAGATAAAAAGTGACTGAATAGATTGAAAAAGCAAAACATAACTACATGCTGCCTAAAAAAATACTCACTTTACTTGTAAGAATACTCATAGGTGGAAAATGGTGGAAAACTATATTCCATGCAAATGGAAGCCAAAAGAGAGTAGGAATAGCTATATGTCTATCACACAAAAAAGAATTTAAGTCAAATATCAGTAAAGAAAGACAAAGAAGGTCATTATATAATGATAAAAGTATCAATTCTTTAAGAAAGTATAACAATTGTAAATATATATACATCTACCATAGTAGTATCTAAATATTTAAGGCTGTTATTAAGCAATCTGAAGGGAGAGATAGACAGTAATATTATAATAGTAGTGGAGTTTAATACACCACTTTCAGCAATGGACAGATCATCATTTTTTAGACAGAAAATCAATAAAGAAACATTGGACTTTAATTACACTTTAGACCAAATGCACCTAACAGACATATATAGAACATTTCACCCAACAGCAAAATAATATACATTCTTCTCAAATACACACAGAACATCCTCCAGGACAGATCATATGTTAGGCCACAAAACAAGTCTTGACTAATTCGAGAAGACTGAAATCATATTTAGTATTGTTTCCTACCACAATGATATGAAACTAGAAATCAATAGTAGGAGAAAACTGGGAAAATTTACAAATATGTGGAAATTAAACAGCATGCTTCTGAACAACTAATAAGTCCAAGAAGAAATCAAAAGGGAAATTTAAAAACATCTTCAGACAAATTATAAAAGGTATACAACATATCAAAATGTATGAGATGCAGCAAAGGCAGGGTGACTAAAGTCAATAATATATTGGAAATAGCTAAGAGTATAAATTCCAAAGGTCTCTCCGTAAAAAATAAGTGAAGTGATATGTATGTTAATTAGCTTGATTTACTTATTCCACATATATACTTACATCAAAACATTACGTGGTACCTCATACATGTATACAATTTTTGCCCTTAAAAATATCAATAAAATAGGAGTTATAAAGACAAGTAACCCACACAACAATCATTAAAACAGGTATTAGAGATAAGATTTTCTACAACAAATGAAAATACTATTTGCAAGGAAGTTAGAATTTGGAGGATAAGCAAAGAAAATATAAAATATGACAGAATGATCCTAGTAATGAAGCAAACATCTGGCACAGGTAGGGAGGGGTGTGTGTGTGTATGTGTGTGTATGTGTGTGTGTGTGTGTGTGTGTGTGTGTGGCGGGGCTGGGTGGGGAGGTACATTTCAAGATCAAACATCTGGCACAGGTAGGGGTGTGTGTGTGTGTGTGTGTGTGTGTGTGTGGCGGGGGTGGGTGGGGAGGTACATTTCAAGGTAGAAAACTCATTATTATTATTATTGTTATTTTGATTACAAACAGCATTGTGAAACTTTGGATACATAAGCACCAGCCTTTCTGTACATCTGTATATGTAAACTTGTCTAGCTCTTTTAGTCAAAAATAAGCCACTCAGCCTAAGACAATTACTTCCTAGAATTATGGAGTAATTACAACTCAGTGGGCTCATAACTTTGTGCATAATAGCTTGGTCTCATTAGTTCTCAACAATTAGACTTAAGGTCATTCATATATGCTTCAAATTCTATGAGAAAATAGACAAAAGTCCTTGAGACAGTTGCTTAGCAGCCCAGCATGACGTCTTAGCCCTCTCAAAGGTAAGCTTAAGATGTGCAGAAAAAGGAAACAGGAAGAGTGATTAACAAAGCTTAGCCTTGGATTCTCTCTCTGCCAAGCCTCCAGTGGGAATCTTTGAGGGAAAACTCCCAGAAGGACCTTGATCAGTTCCAGCTAAGAATTTTAGGGAAAGACTTAACACCTGTCAAACCACACAGAGCAGAAAATAGTACAACAAAAACTTCCATGATTAGAGAAAGAAGTGGGTGAAATGGAGACTTAAATCAAGTTAATTTGAAGAAACATAGTAGGGAAAAAACAAAAAAACAAAAAAACAAAAAAAAACGAGGTAAAAGTAAAATTTAATGGTGCATTTGAAAAAAAAAAAATACCAGCAATTGAATATCTCATTGTTATGGACTTAACTGTGTCTCCCTCGCCCAAAAATTTATATATTGAAGCCCTAACCTCCCAATGTGACTGCATTTAAAGATAGGACCTTTACGGAGGTAATTAAGGCAAAATGAGATCATAGAGTGAAGTGCTAATGCCGTTATGCCCTATAAGAAGAGGAAGAAGCACCAGAGATCTCCGTCTCCTCAAGCACACAAAGGTAGCACCATGAAAGGATACAGGTAGATGGTGGCCATCTGCAAGCCAGAAGAGAAGCATCATCAGAAACTGAATCTGCCAGCATGCTGATCTATAACATCTAGTCATCAAAATTTTGAGAAAATAAACTTCTGTTGTCTAAGCCATCCAGTCTGTGGTATCTTGTTATGGCAGTCCTAGCAGATGAATAAACTCATATATGCGAAACATTCAAATGTAAACCTGTTAATAACCAAGGATGATTGAGAGCTTGTTATGTATCCAGTCCTGTGCTAGAATGGGGTAATAAATGAAGTTGAAAACATGATTCCCACAATAAATGGACTTCTCTTGATTAGGTAAAAGTTATAGAAAGCCATTACTGAGTGAAACAAAACTAAATTATAAAAATAATTTTAAAACTATACGTTAACTGAAACATGAACAGAGTACCAAAGGATTGCAAATAGACCTCACCTCAGATGCCACTTGCCATGTATGATGACTGGAAGGCTATGCTGAGTTGTATTCTAGGAGCAACTGGCTCACCAGGAGACAAAAATTGTGGTAAGTTTATGGTGTCTCTATGAATGTAGAAAACTAAAAGTAGAGTATGTTGGAGAAGGTAGTATCAGTATGGGCTAGAATTACTGAGAAAGGATTTATGATAGAGGGAATGGGTGTTAAGCTTTAGACACATGACAATACAACAATGTATGAATGAGTATGATTCAAATTAAGAAATGGATAAGAACAAATCTGTTAATTTCAGTGGTAAAGTGACAACACTGGCCCACAAAACGTCCATATTAATGATCGAATTCCATAGCCAGCACTGTAAAACAACTGGATTTCAAGACTTGGAAAGTAAAGAACAGTATTACACATCTCTAGCCATTACCATAAAGCATTTACATTAATTAACAATTCCTGATGATACATACTTCAAAATAGTATCTCAAAGAATGCAGACTATTTTGAAAAAATTCTAAATAATGGCATTACCAGGCAATTATGCTTTCACTTAAAATTAAACACAATAACAGAGCTTGCCTTGATAAATAATTTTTAAATCAAATCTGAAACTTCAATTGTTCTTTACAGGCTTGACTCAAACCATTAAAGTTGAATTATTAATAATTCATTCAGTGTGGTAGTAATCTAAAGAGATGCCAAAAGATCTGACCACCTGATTTAAAGTGACCAAATCTTTTTGGTAGCTTATTATACCATGACTCAAAGGATGAAACAAAGAGATCAACCTATTAAAATGTGCCATCTCTGTATTATTGGAAACATTTGCTAAACACTGCAATTTACTTTCTATGTCACATGCAGAGCTGTTTATTCATGTGTTTAATAAATTTTGATTTAATTGCTCTAATAATCTTTAATGTTGATTTTCCTACTGTCGTTAAAACAATTTTCATGGCAGTATCTGGGCTTTTGTTGCTGTTGTTAAACTGGCAGTTCATTTTCTTCTCTTCACGGCACTCACAAAATTAACTAGAAATTTCCCTATTCATAGCCTGAACACAAATCCAAGTCATATGTTAAAAATAGATAAAGCATATGTATTAGTATTAGTCTCATTGTATAAGCAAATACTTCTAACCAGATTTTGCTACTTCATTTCATGTACCTTGAAGCCCACAAAAAAAACCCCTATCTTTGAGCACTTAAATCCAAAAATAATGCTGAGGCAAAAGAAGGTAACTTCCATATCAGCTATAGCTCAATGGTGTACAACATTTAGATGCAGATAACACAGAATAATTATACTCAGCCCTGGACCTCTTCAGAACAATGAGAAATATTTTACATTTAATTCCATCCTAACCCAGCTAGCTAGACAAACATGCATTTTGGTAGTTTCATAGTAAGAACATATTTTGGCATAAAATATGTCTTCAATTAAGATTTTCCGGAATGTGGACTAAATAATTTAGTAAACGTTCCCTTGAGCTGATCTAGTTCTACTGCAAAAACCATCCCTGATAGCTTCATACGTTGGTTCTTCCATGGCAAAAATATTTTATGAATATTAAGGGCATATAGCTGACATGAATATTGCATATGCATGGCAAAGAAACTAGAAATACACAGCTAATTGAAATGAAGAATAAATTGGTCAAACACAATTCTTAGAGATGAAATGTTTTTTGAAATTGAGAAACTATGTTGTTTTAAATCCTTTTAATAAGATATTATAAACTGTGAAAATAAAAGAGGGTATAATCCTGACCATTAGTGAGTTTAGCTTAAAATTTGCCATAATCATAAACTACACTTGTATAAGAAATGACTGAAGAAGATTTTCTTTCTTTCAGAACTATGCCTGGTTGCGAGCAACAGAAAACCTGACTAACAGTGACATAAACAAATAATAATATAAAACTCTGTCTTACATAGCTAGAAGTGTAAAGCCAGGCAGCCTAGAACAGGTCAACACCAAGCTCTTCCTAAACATCTGCTTTGCCTTCCTTCACATGCTGACTTTGTTATCATGCTTCTAAACTCAGGTTCAGAGGGTTACCTCAGGCATCGTGTCTGGAGTCTTAGACATGAAGAAGGGTGAAGGGCCATGTCAGCTAAACCTCTGTTCCTTTTAATGAGAAAAAGAAAAGCAATCCTGACAGCCTCACCTTCCCACATCTCATTAGCCAGAACTAGGTAAGACTAACATCCTTAGGCCAATTGCTAGCCAAGAGGAATAAGATTACCATAACTGGTTACAGCAATAATGATTCATTCCATTGCTACCTAGACAAATCAGGATTCCGTTGGCTGCAAAGAGTGGAGAAAAAGAAATAATGGTGATAGTGATGGATTGGAACACATTATCTTTCTCCAGCGAATAATTTTGGAGAATAAATCATAATATCTTAGGGATCACATCTCTACCTGATTTAATTCAAAAGTATTCCATGTATTACATTTTTAATTACACCTAATTTTTATTTAAATAAGTCGGCAGTAAAAGAATTTTAATGTACTTTTAAAACTTGTAAATTACCACACATAAAAAAAGCAAGCAAGAAAGAGAGTATTAGTTATTTGTCTAGTTCTTGATTGTGTCTGGCTTGTATAACCTCTTTGCTATAACACAGAAACTTCTCCTTCTATTCCTGGCTTTAAATCTCCCCAAATCCCTCTTCTTTCAGGTTTCCAATCATCTCTGCCCCATCATCATCTCTTATTGCCTTCTCTTGCCTCTAGCTAGCACCATGCTGACCCAACACTCTTACTTTCCTATTCATTGTTTGGTGTCCTGCAATATGTCATCTGCACTCAATACTCTACTGAAAAAGCTTTAAACAAAGTGATCTCCTAGGTTCCATAATAACTTTTCATATTTCTTTACCTATGTGCAATTTAATGACAGTAACCATCCTCTGTCGAAACTGTCCCTTGTAGGTTCCATAAAACTTCTTTACTGAAAGGCAGTATTTTATAGCAGTTAAGGGCATGGGCTCCAGATTCACTTAGACTTCATTCCAAGTTGTACTATTTACTATTTGTAGACAGTAATGAGAAAATCATTTAAGAAAACTGTGTCTGTTTTCTTACTTGAAAAAACAAAAGACCTATCTACCTGATAGGGCTGTTGTTAGAGAATTCAGTGAGACAATCCATTGAAAGGATTTAACATAGAAACTATCACACTTGGTGTGCAACAACTTAATATATAATAAAATAATAGCTCTTAACTATTACTTTTACATCTCTTCCAGTCCTCCTAGTCTTTGCAAAATTGTACACTGACTTGCAAAAGAGGTACACTACTAAAACACACTCAAATTATTTTAACAACAAACTTGTTCAGACCTATATGTATCAAGACAAGACTATCATAACAGTAACTCCACATGGGCTTATGTGTTCCAAGATAGAAGATTTTTCAGTAACTCACATAGTTCACAATTTCTGACCAACACCTGTCCAACCATGTTAGCTTTACCCTAAAACTGAAACACTGAAACTACTAAATCTTTGCTCTTTGACTTGTGATCAAGGAAATTTCTCTTGTTCTCTATTTTTATAAAATTACTTCTTAATGCAAATGTAAGAGTTAAATTTTATTAATTTCTTCTTATTGGTTTATTCCTATGTATGGGACAAAATATTTTGAATAGAGCTTATCTAAAATAAAACATCAGCTATCTCTCCCAACTTTCCCTTATCAGCAAGTTTGATAAACATGTTTCTTAAGTCACTGAACATCATGAAAACGGCTATTATGCCCTAAGTAATTTATAGATCCTATACCATCCCCATCAAGCTACCACTTACTTTCTTCACAGAATTTAGAAAAAACTACTTTCAATATCATATGAAGACAAAAAAGAGCCCATTAGCTAAGACAATCCTAAGCAAAAAGAACAAAGCTGGAGGCATCACACTACCTGACTTCAAAACTATATTACAAGGCTACAATAACCAAAAGACAATGGTACTGATACTAAAACAGATATAGAGACCAATGAAACAGAACAGAGGCCTCAGAGATAACACCACACATCTACAACCATCTGATCTTTGACAGATCTGACAAAAACAAGCAACGGAGAAAGAATTCCCTATTTAATAAATGGTGTTGGAGAAACTGGCCAGCCATACGCAGAAAACTGAAACTAGACCTCTTCCTTACACCTTATACAAAAATTAACTCAAGATGAATTAAAGACTTAAATATAAGACCTAAAACCATAAAAACTCTAGAAGAAAACCTAGGTAGTATCATTCAGGACATAGGCCTGGGCAAAGAGTTCATGACTAAAGCACCAAAAGCAATGGCAACAAAAGCCAAAATTGACAAATCACATCTAATTAAACTAAAGAGCTTCTGCAGAGCAAAAGAAACTATCATCAGAGTGAACAGGCAACCTACAGAATGGGAGAAAAATTTTTGCAATCCATCCATCTGACAAAGGGTTAATATCCAGAATCTATAAAGAACTTAAACAAATGTACAAGAAAAAAGCTAACAACCCCATCAAAAAGTGGGCAAAGTATATGAACAGACACTTCTCAAAATAAGACATTTCTGTGGCCAACAAACATGAAAAGAAGCTCATCATCACTTGTCAGTAGAGAAATGTAAATCAAAACCACAATGAGATAACATCTCATGCCAGTTAGAATGGTGATCATTAAAAAGTCAGGACACAACAGATGCTGGAAAGGATGTGGAGAAACAGGAATGCTTTTACAGTGTTGGTGGGAGTGCAAATTAGTTCAGCCCCTGGGGAAGACAGTGTGGCAATTCCTCAAGGATCTAGAACCAGAAATACCATTTGACCCAGCAAACTCATTACTGGATATATACCCAAAGGATTATAAATCATTCTACTATAAAGACACAGGTACATGTATGTTTATTGCAGCACTGTTCAGAATAGCAAAGACTTGGAACCAACGCAAATATCCATCAATAACAGACTGAGTAAAGAAAATGTGGCACATATATACCATGGAATACAATGAAGCCATGAGAAAGGATGAGTTTATGTCCTTTGCAGGGACATGAAAGAAGCTGGAAACCATTAGACAGAAAACCAGACACCGCATGTTCTCACTCATAAGTGGGAGCCGAAAAATGAGAACACATGGACCCAGAGAGGGGAACATCACATATCGGAGTTTGTTGGAGGGTGGGGGGGCTAGGGAAGGGATAGCATTAAGAGAAATACCTAACGTAGATGACGGATTGAAGGTTGCAGCAAACCACCATGGCAAGTGTATACCTAGGTAACAAACCTGCATGTTCTGCACATGTATCCCAGAACTTAAAGTATAATAAAAAAAATTAAAAATAAAAAAGACTTAGCAGGGAAGGACCTAGAATAGAGTGCTTTGACATGCTACTTTTACTCACCTCATGTTCTTACTTACTTATTAATCAGGTCACTTTAGGTTCAGCTGTTCAGCTTGCAGTGAATTTACCTAAATAATCTATGAGCCAGCCAGACTTGCTTTCTAATTTGTGCACAAAGATATTGTGAGGGTCTTCTAAATTGTTTGTTGAAACTAAGATACACTGTTCCTCCACTTTTCCCCTGGAACATGTGGGGATTGATATTTAATCAGGTAAAACTTCTAAATCAATTTTTAAATTTACTTCAAAAATACGTAATGATGGTGAAAATATCAGAGGTTCTTTACATGATGTGTTTCCTAAGTTTTGTTGCAAATCACTGAAAGCCATCTATCATCTTCTCCCTCAGGATTGTTAATGCTTATATACACAGTATATACAGCTTATCATTACTCTATATATTAGAAGAGAGGAAATGTGGCTTATAATTATGACCACAAGAGAAAGATATAAAATTATCAGTAATATATTAATTCAACTTCAGTTATTCTTTTTTAAAAAAACAAAACTTTTTTTTCTTCCTGAAAACAGCAAAGATTTGGCATAAAACAATTAAAATGTTACATAACATTTAGCCATTTAAAAATAAAGATTTATTCTATCTACATCAAGTTTTATAAACAATTTTAAACGGCCTAATTTTTCAAAGCAACTACTCTCTTATACAGAATTCAGTGATTATGTCAGCTTAAAAATTGCATTGACAGTCTCTTTATAAGTGAAAACTAGAAATCCATTACACTGAGAAATAATTCTGATCTTCTTCAAGCTATAGGATAAGACTACTGCAATACATTTAGGCCATTACTTACCTCAAAACCTTTGTATCAACAAAAGTCAGCAAGAAATTATTCACCAAGCTTTACAAGTGTACGTATTTAACTCATCTTGTGGGATTAATTTTCTAGGAAATTCTGACACAAAGTAAACTGATATGAAACCATTATAAAGTGCTTCACAAACACGTCATAAACATCAAGATTTCATATAACAACCGTGTGATGGTCCTCTGATGACAGAATAAAATAGGCATCACTGATATTATCATTTAAACAGGATATCTATCACCTTAATTTTTTTTTTTTTTTTTTGAGACGGAGTTTCGCTTTTGTTACCCAGGCTGGAGTGCAATGGCACGATCTCGGCTCACCGCAACCTCCGCCTCCTGGTCTCAGGCAATTCTCCTGCCTCAGCCTCCTAAGTAGCTGGGATTACAGGCACGCGCCACCATGCCCAGCTAGTTTTATTGTATTTTTAGTAGAGACGGGGTTTCACCATGTTGACCAGGATGGTCTCGATCTTTCGACCTCATGATCCACCCGCCTCGGCCTCCCAAAGTGCTGGGATTACAGGCTTGAGCCACCGCACCCGGCCCATCAGCTTAATTTTTAAAACATTATTTTAAAATTGTCATAAAGAGCCAATAGCATGATTTTTGTGGGTGATCTTTAACTGATATTAATTACCTACATCAAAGTAATCTGCTTACATCTGCGTAAAATTAAGCTATCTAATATTTCTTCCCAAATGAATCAGAAGTTCGAATAAATTGTTAAGCTTAAGAGATTGCCTTCACATTTACTTCATTAAATATTTTTCAAATGAATGGAAATGGTTACTCTGAATTGTTTGAGAGAAAGGGAGTGTGTGGGATGAGAAAGGAGAAAGATAAGGTTGGGAAACAATGAGGTACTCATTTACATTAGTGATTACATTCTTTTCTAAAAGATGATATACAAACTATAAAAATTACAGTAGAGTGCAAGGGAAATACTGCCACCTGGTGGAAACAGAATATAAAGAAAGTCAAATTTGAAAAGATTTCAAGAATTTCCTATCAATTTTCATTTGGAATAATAGAGCTTAATAATTTTCAAAGTACTCTAAAATGTATTATTTCTCAAACAATCCAGTGGGACAGATAGTGGAAGTGTTAGTACCTCTTTTCCTGAGTCTAAATTTTAAGATTAAATGATCTGACAATCCTATACTTCTTTAGTAGCAAAGCAAGGACTGAAGACAAAAGCTGCTGGCTCTCAGTTCATTACTGTTCATACGATATTGCCCCTCCTAAAGAGCCTTGGACAACTCTACTCTTGTCCAAATATTGTACTTCATAGAGGATAAAATTGAGACTCAGAGATTATCATGTCCAAGAGGTCTTGGAAAAATAGACTAAAGCAGTACCCAACTGCCATTAATATTCTTAGACTTCCATTTATCCTTTGAAATTCCTATGAGATCTGTGTACTGTTCCATAGATAGACATGTCTGTTTTAATTTATAAATAATGCTTTATTTCCTCAAATGTCTTTTAGAAAAACTGATGCTTTAAGACAATGTTGCATCCTTATCTCATGTTTGAAACTTCCAGGTGCATAAGCACATTGAAGAAGGGAAATGGAGTGCATTCCAGTTTGAAATTTCTGAAAAGTGCCTTGCTCAATTTCATACATTTATCAAGCATTTAATGAACACCTGCTACATGACAAGCATTGTTTTTGGTCCCATGGCTTGCTGTAATACCAACCCCAAAGTATCAGTGGCATAAAAGAGCAAAGGTTTGGGCTGGCCATGGTTGCTCACACCTGTAATCCCAGCACTTAGGCAGGCTGAGGTGGGTAGATGGCTTGAGCTCAGGAGTTCAAGACCAGCCTGGGCAACATGGCAAAACCCTGTCTCTACCAAAAACAATCAAGCAAACAACAACAACAACAACAACAAAGTATATATATATATACACCCACACAAGTTAGCCGGGCATGGTGGTGCACAGGCCTGTAGTCCCAGCTACTTGGGAGGCTGAGGCGGGAAGGTCACCTGAGCCAGACAGGTCTAGGCTGCAGTGAGATGTGATCACGCCACTACATTCCAGCCTGGGAGAAAGAGTGAGACTCTGTCTGAAAACAAACAAAACGAGCAAGGGTTTGATAACCTCCCATGTCAGAGTTCATTATAGATTGGCTAGGGGCTCTTGTTCACATTGTCATTTTCATACTGACCATCAGGGCAATTATTATTTGAAACAGGAAGAGTAATTTCTTGGAAAAGAGAAAGGAGAATGAGACAATGAAACAGGAAGTGATACTCAGCACTTCTCATATTTTACTGGGCAAAGCAAGCCACACGACAAACATATACTTCTTCAACAGAGTGAATAATAATCTTCCCCTGGAGAAAGGACATGGATACTGGTAAACCGTAATCGCCTAGCACGCTCCAGCATTTCCAAGATATACCAAGGAAAGGTGGTTCTGGGAAACATGGAAGATAGAGATCAGATATCTCTGTATATGTGATAGGAATTCAAGCAGTTTTATTTAAATATTAAAAGAAGGGGTTTGCATAGAAGGCTGGAAGACTTGATATGCTTAGGTTTCAGGTATTCAAGATGTAAATAACTACATATTAGCAAGCAGAGAAAAGGTAATTTAGCATGTTTGTGAGTGTAAACTAAGACTCGAAGTCCCAGTTCTGGACAAAGTACTTTATCATTGCAAATCCATAGGAGCTGCCTGCATCCAGTGAAGGGTCTCGCATCTTATCAGGAATAACACTGTAGGGTTGTTTACTGGGCATATACACGAAATTATACCCAGGTGGGTAGTATGTCAGAGCCTGATGTACACAAATTATACCTAGAATCAACACATTAGGGTTGTCTAACATATATACATAAAACTCACAAACAGTTGAGTGAGGACAACAAAGCCAGAAAGTGCACTAATCATACACATAACCAAAATATGTAACTTCACTAAACTGCATGCTATTTTTATAGCTCAATAACATTTGCTCCAACTGGAAGGGTGCACATTGTTCCTTCCCTCTGCTAATGCTAGAAGGTTAAGTCTCAAACGAGAAGGTCTAATGAAAGCCTTTATACTAAATCCAATCAACACTGATGGTCTAGGTAGCCACTGGAATAAAACAGAGCAACTGTACCTACAGTGCACTAAAAGACCAGAGCAGACACCACACAGAGATTAAAATACTATGCCCTGGTACTTCTAATCCAAAGGAATGTGTATATGCACATGTTAGTGTTGTGTATTAATAAGATGGTTTTGTTTAAATACATTCAATAATTTTATATTGTATAACTGCTATGTTTAAGTATTATACAATAAATATAAATTATTTGAAGAGGCTACCTTCTATAGTTTAAATGTTTGTGTTGCTCTAAAATTCATGTTTAAACTTAACCCCAATCCAAAGATATTAAGCTTTGGAATTTTTGGAAAGTGATTAAGTCATAAGGGCTCCACCCTCAATGGGATTATTGTCTTTATAAAAGGGTTTGAGGGCATGAATTCATCCCTTTTCCTCTTCTGCCATGTGAGGCTGCAGCAAGAAGGTATAATCTTGAAAGCAAAAAGAAAGCCAAACCTGTTAATACTGGTGCCTTAATCTTCAACTTCCCAGCCTCCAGAACTGTTAAAAAATAAATTTATTTTATTACTTATAAATTACCCAATCTAAGGTATTTTTGTCATACCAACCTGAAAAGACTAAGACACTACTTCCGATTGGTTTTCATATTATTATACCAAAGTCAGTGGAGTGAATCTATCATGGTTTATTATAGAACTAAAACTGCCATGATTATGTCAGAAATCCAAGGAAACAGTACAGTACTAACACAGGAAGTGGCAGGAGATGAGGAGGCAAAAGTAAATAATTGCCAGATTGTGAGAAACCAAAAGCCCAAACTAAGAAGTTGCCACTTATTTTATAGGCACTAGGAAATCATCTGATATGGTTTGGCTGTGTCCTCACCCAAATCTCATCTTGTAGCCATAATTTCCATTTATCATGAGAGGAACCTGGTGGGAGGTAACTGAATCATGGGGGTGGATTTTTTCCCAATGCTATTCTCATGATAGTGAATAAGTCTCATGAGATCAGATGGTTTTACAAAAGGGCATACACTTGTACATGTTTTTTGTCTGCTGACATGTAAGATGTGATTTTGCCCTTCTGCCTTCTGCCATGACTGTGAGGCCTGCCTAGCCATGCGAAACTATGACTCAATTCAACTTCCTTCCTTTATAAATTACCAAGTCTTGGGTATGTGTTTATTAGCAGCATGAAAACAGACTAATACAGTAAATTGGTACCAGTAGAGTGGGATGCTGCTGTAAAGATACTTTAAAACATGGAAGTGACTTAGGAACTGAGTAACAGGCTGAGGCTGGAACAGTTTGGAGAGCTGAGAAGAAGACAGAAAAATGTGGGAAAGTTTGGAACTTCCTAGAGACTTGAAGGGCTCAGAAGACAGGAAGATGTGGGAAAGTTTGAAACTTCCTAGAGACTTGTTGAACAACTTTGACCAAAATGCTCATAGTGACATGGACAATAAAATCCAGGCTGAGATGGTCTCAGATGGAGATGAGGAACTTGTTGGGAACTAGAGCAAAGGTCACTCTTGCTATGCCAAGAGACTGGCACCATTTTACCCCTGCCCTAGAGATATGTAGAACTTTGAACTTGAGAGAGATGATTTAGGGTATCTGGCGGAAGAAATTTCTAAGCAGCAAAGCATTCAAGAGGAAGACAAACATAAAAGGTTGGAATACTTGCAACCTGATGATGCAAAAGAAAAGGGAAAAAAATGATTTTCTGGGGAGAAACCCAAGATGGTTGCAGAAATTTGGATAATTAATGAGCCAAAGGCTCATCACCAAGACAGTGGGGAAAATGTCTCCAGGGAATGTCAGAGACCTTTGCAACAGCCCCTCCCATCATAGGGCTGGAGAAATTGGAGGCAAAAATGGTTTTGTGGGCCAGGCCCCCGGCCCACTGCTGGGTGCTCTACATCACACCCACTCCAGCCATGGCTAAGAGGGGCCAAGATACAGCTCAAGTCATGGCTTCAGAGAGTATAAGCCCCAAGCATTGGCAGCTTCCAGGTAGTACTGAGCTTGTTGACACACGGAAGTCAAGAACTGAGGTTTGGGAACCTCCACCTAGATTTCAGAGGATGTATGGAAATGCCTGGATGTCCAAGCATATTGTTGCTGCAGAAGTAGGGCCCTTCTGCAGAACCTCTGCTAAAGCAGTGCAGAAGGGAAATGTGGGATTGGAGTCCCCACACAGACTCCCCACTGAGGCACTGCCTAATGGAGCTGTTTGAAGAGGGCCACCATTCTCCAGACCTCAGAATGGTGGATCCACCAATAGCTTGGACTCTGTGCCTGGAAAAGCTACAGACACTCAACACTAGCCCATGAAAGCAGCCAGGAGTGGGGCTGGACACTGCAAAGTCACAGGGAAGGAGCTGTCCAAGACCATGGGAGCCCTCTTCTTGCATCAATGTGACCTGGATGTGAGACATAAAGTCAAAGAAAATCATTTTGGAACTTTAAGGTTTAATGACTGTCCTATTGGGTTTCAGACTTCATGGGGCCTGTAGCCCTTCATTTTGGCCAATGTCTCCCATTTTGAACTGGTGTATTTACCCACTGCCTGTAACCCCATTGTATCTGGGAAGTAACTAATTTGCTTTTGATTTGACAGGCTGATAGGCAGAAGGGGCTTGCCTTGTCTCAGATGAGACTTTGGACTGTGGACTTTTGAGTTAATGCTTAAATGAGTTAAGACTTTGGGGGACTGTCAGGAAGGCATGTTGGTTTTGAAATGTGAGGACATTTTGGAGGGGACAGGTCAGAAAGATATGGTTTGGCTGTGTCTCCACACAAATCTCATCGTGAATTGTAGCGCCTATCATTCCCATATGTCATGAAAGGGAAGTGGTGGGAGGTAACTGAATCATGGAGACAGGCTTCTCTCACATTGTTCTCATAATAGTGAAAAAGTCTCATGAGACCTGATGGTTTTATAAAAGAAAGTTCCCCTGCACACACTTTCTGGCCTGCTGCCATGTAAAATGTGACTGCTCCTCTTTTGCCTTCTGCCATGATTATGAGGCTTCTCCAGTCATGTAGAATTGATAGTCAATTAAAGCTCATTTCTTTATAAATTACCCAGACTCAAGTGTGTTTTATTAGCAATGTGAGAAAAGAATAATACATCATCTAAATATTTTGATTAGACATGTGATATCCATCTTCATAAAGATCCTAAAAGAAAACCTAGGCAAAATCATTCAGGACATAAGCATAGGCAAGGACTTCTAAGCTAAAACACCAAAAGCAATGGCAACAAAAGCCAAAATAGACAAATGGGATTTAATTAAACTCCAGAGCTTCTGTACAGGAAAGGAAACAATCATTGGAGCAAACCGGCAACCAACAGAATGAGAAAAAAAAATTGCAATCTACCCATCAGACAAAGGGCTAATATCAAGAATCTACAAAGAACTAAAACAGATTTATAAAACAAAAACAAAACAAACAAACAAACAAAAAAACCCATTCAAACATGGGCAAAGGAAATAAACAGACACTTTTCAAAAGAAGACATCTATGAGGCCAACAAATATATGAAAAAATGCTCATCATCACTGGTCATTAGAGAAATGCAAATCAAAACCACATTGAGATACCATCTCACGCCAGTTATAATGGTGATCATTAAAAAATCAGGAGACAACAGATGCTGGAGAGGATGTGGAGAAATGGGAATACTTTTATACTGTTGGTGGGAGGGCAAATTAGTGCAACCATTGTGGAAAACAGTGTGGCGATTCCTCAAGGCCCTAGGAGTAGAAATA